>NW_027363203.1:0-1200000 GCF_046119375.1 Phyllobates terribilis | reverse complement strand
GAAGATTCAAAGAGAGTGAGATGCCAGCTCCTTTCATTCAGTCAGTAGCTTCAAACATTTCTGGTATATGAATAACATGATGTTTTTCAATGGCAAAAATCAATGAATATTGTAAATGCACAAACAGTAATTTCTCTGCATTGCAAGGTGCAATTCTGAAATTTTTTGCTTTTTCCTGCTCCTCTTAGCATGATAAAGAAGATTCAAAGAGAGTGAGATGCCAGCTCCTTTCATTCAGTCAGTAGCTTCAATCATTTCTGGACGTTTTTCAATGGCAAAAATCAATGAATATTGTAAATGCACAAACAGTAATTTCTCCGCATTGCAAGGTGCAATTCTGAAATTTTTTGCTTTTTCCTGCTCCTCTTAGCATGATAAAGAAGATTCAAAGAGAGTGAGATGCCAGCTCCTTTCATTCAGTCAGTAGCTTCAATCATTTCTGGTATATGAATAACATGATGTTTTTCAATGGCAAAAATCAATGAATATTGTAAATGCACAAACAGTAATTTCTCCGCATTGCAAGGTGCAATTCTGAAATTTTTTGCTTTTTCCTGCTCCTCTTAGCATGATAAAGAAGATTCAAAGAGAGTGAGATGCCAGCTCCTTTCATTCAGTCAGTAGCTTCAATCATTTCTGGTATATGAATAACATGATGTTTTTCAATGGCAAAAATCAATGAATATTGTAAATGCACAAACAGTAATTTCTCCGCATTGCAAGGTGCAATTCTGAAATTTTTTGCTTTTTAGTGCTCCTCTTAGCATGATAAAGAAGATTCAAAGAGAGTGAGATGCCAGCTCCTTTCATTCAGTCAGTAGCTTCAAACATTTCTGGTATATGAATAACATGATGTTTTTCAATGGCAAAAATCAATGAATATTGTAAATGCACAAACAGTAATTTCTCCGCATTGCAAGGTGCAATTCTGAAATTTTTTGCTTTTTCCTGCTCCTCTTAGCATGATAAAGAAGATTCAAAGAGAGTGAGATGCCAGCTCCTTTCATTCAGTCAGTAGCTTCAATCATTTCTGGACGTTTTTCAATGGCAAAAATCAATGAATATTGTAAATGCACAAACAGTAATTTCTCCGCATTGCAAGGTGCAATTCTGAAATTTTTTGCTTTTTCCTGCTCCTCTTAGCATGATAAAGAAGATTCAAAGAGAGTGAGATGCCAGGTCCTTTCATTCAGTCAGTAGCTTCAATCATTTCTGGTATATGAATAACATGATGTTTTTCAATGGCAAAAATCAATGAATATTGTAAATGCACAAACAGTAATTTCTCCGCATTGCAAGGTGCAATTCTGAAATTTTTTGCTTTTTCCTGCTCCTCTTAGCATGATAAAGAAGATTCAAAGAGAGTGAGATGCCAGCTCCTTTCATTCAGTCAGTAGCTTCAAACATATCTGGTATATGAAAAACATGATGTTTTTCAATGGCAAAAATCAATGAATATTGTAAATGGACAAACAGTAATTTCTCCGCATTGCAAGGTGCAATTCTGAAATTTTTTGCTTTTTCCTGCTCCTCTTAGCATGATAAAGAAGATTCAAAGAGATTGAGATGCCAGCTCCTTTCATTCAGTCAGTAGCTTCAATCATTTCTGGACGTTTTTCAATGGCAAAAATCAATGAATATTGTAAATGCACAAACAGTAATTTCTCCGCATTGCAAGGTGCAATTCTGAAATTTTTTGCTTTTTCCTGCTCCTCAGCATGATAAAGAAGATTCAAAGAGAGTGAGATGCCAGCTCCTTTCATTCAGTCAGTAGCTTCAAACATTTCTGGTATATGAATAACATGATGTTTTTCAATGGCAAAAATCAATGAATATTGTAAATGCACAAACAGGAATTTCTCCGCATTGCAAGGTGCAATTCTGAAATTTTTTGCTTTTTCCTGTTCCTCTTAGCATGATAAAGAAGATTCAAAAAGAGTGAGATGCCAGCTCCTTTCATTCAGTCAGTAGCTTCAATCATTTCTGGACGTTTTTCAATGGCAAAAATCAATGAATATTGTAAATGCACAAACAGTAATTTCTCCGCATTGCAAGGTGCAATTCTGAAATTTTTTGCTTTTTCCTGCTCCTCTTAGCATGATAAAGAAGATTCAAAGAGAGTGAGATGCCAGCTCCTTTCATTCAGTCAGTAGCTTCAAACATTTCTGGTATATGAATAACATGATGTTTTTCAATGGCAAAAATCAATGAATATTGTAAATGCACAAACAGTAATTTCTCAGTATTGCAAGGTGCAATTCTGAAATTTTTTGCTTTTTCCTGCTCCTCTTAGCATGATAAAGAAGATTCAAAGAGAGTGAGATGCCAGCTCCTTTCATTCAGTCAGTAGCTTCAATCATTTCTGGACGTTTTTCAATGGCAAAAATCAATGAATATTGTAAATGCACAAACAGTAATTTCTCCGCATTGCAAGGTGCAATTCTGAAATTTTTTGCTTTTTCCTGCTCCTCTTAGCATGATAAAGAAGATTCAAAGAGAGTGAGATGCCAGCTCCTTTCATTCAGTCAGTAGCTTCAAACATTTCTGGTATATGAATAACATGATGTTTTTCAATGGCAAAAATCAATGAATATTGTAAATGCACAAACAGTAATTTCTCTGCATTGCAAGGTGCAATTCTGAAATTTTTTGCTTTTTCCTGCTCCTCTTAGCATGATAAAGAAGATTCAAAGAGAGTGAGATGCCAGCTCCTTTCATTCAGTCAGTAGCTTCAATCATTTCTGGACGTTTTTCAATGGCAAAAATCAATGAATATTGTAAATGCACAAACAGTAATTTCTCCGCATTGCAAGGTGCAATTCTGAAATTTTTTGCTTTTTCCTGCTCCTCTTAGCATGATAAAGAAGATTCAAAGAGAGTGAGATGCCAGCTCCTTTCATTCAGTCAGTAGCTTCAATCATTTCTGGTATATGAATAACATGATGTTTTTCAATGGCAAAAATCAATGAATATTGTAAATGCACAAACAGTAATTTCTCCGCATTGCAAGGTGCAATTCTGAAATTTTTTGCTTTTTCCTGCTCCTCTTAGCATGATAAAGAAGATTCAAAGAGAGTGAGATGCCAGCTCCTTTCATTCAGTCAGTAGCTTCAATCATTTCTGGTATATGAATAACATGATGTTTTTCAATGGCAAAAATCAATGAATATTGTAAATGCACAAACAGTAATTTCTCCGCATTGCAAGGTGTAATTCTGAAATTTTTTGCTTTTTAGTGCTCCTCTTAGCATGATAAAGAAGATTCAAAGAGAGTGAGATGCCAGCTCCTTTCATTCAGTCAGTAGCTTCAAACATTTCTGGTATATGAATAACATGATGTTTTTCAATGGCAAAAATCAATGAATATTGTAAATGCACAAACAGTAATTTCTCCGCATTGCAAGGTGCAATTCTGAAATTTTTTGCTTTTTCCTGCTCCTCTTAGCATGATAAAGAAGATTCAAAGAGAGTGAGATGCCAGCTCCTTTCATTCAGTCAGTAGCTTCAATAATTTCTGGACGTTTTTCAATGGCAAAAATCAATGAATATTGTAAATGCACAAACAGTAATTTCTCCGCATTGCAAGGTGAAATTCTGAAATTTTTTGCTTTTTCCTGCTCCTCTTAGCATGATAAAGAAGATTCAAAGAGAGTGAGATGCCAGCTCCTTTCATTCAGTCAGTAGCTTCAATCATTTCTGGTATATGAATAACATGACGTTTTTCAATGGCAAAAATCAATGAATATTGTAAATGCACAAACAGTAATTTCTCCGCATTGCAAGGTGCAATTCTGAAATTTTTTGCTTTTTCCTGCTCCTCTTAGCATGATAAAGAAGATTCAAAGAGAGTGAGATGCCAGCTCCTTTCATTCAGTCAGTAGCTTCAAACATTTCTGGTATATGAATAACATGATGTTTTTCAATGGCAATAATCAATGAATATTGTAAATGCACAAACAGTAATTTCTCCGCATTGCAAGGTGCAATTCTGAAATTTTTTGCTTTTTCCTGCTCCTCTTAGCATGATAAAGAAGATTCAAAGAGAGTGAGATGCCAGCTCCTTTCATTCAGTCAGTAGCTTCAAACATTTCTGGTATATGAATAACATGATGTTTTTCAATGGCAAAAATCAATGAATATTGTAAATGCACAAACAGTAATTTCTCCGCATTGCAAGATGCAATTCTGAAATTTTTTGCTTTTTCCTGCTCCTCTTAGCATGATAAAGAAGATTCAAAGAGAGTGAGATGCCAGCTCCTTTCATTCAGTCAGTAGCTTCAATCATTTCTGGTATATGAATAACATGATGTTTTTCAATGGCAAAAATCAATGAATATTGTAAATGCACAAACAGTAATTTCTCCGCATTGCAAGGTGCAATTCTGAAATTTTTTCCTTTTTCCTGCTCCTCTTAGCATGATAAAGAAGATTCAAAGAGAGTGAGACGCCAGCTCCTTTCATTCAGTCAGTAGCTTCAAACATTTCTGGTATATGAATAACATGATGTTTTTCAATGGCAAAAATCAATGAATATTGTAAATGCACAAACAGTAATTTCTCTGCATTGCAAGGTGCAATTCTGAAATTTTTTGCTTTTTCCTGCTCCTCTTAGCATGATAAAGAAGATTCAAAGAGAGTGAGATGCCAGCTCCTTTCATTCAGTCAGTAGCTTCAATCATTTCTGGACGTTTTTCAATGGCAAAAATCAATGAATATTGTAAATGCACAAACAGTAATTTCTCCGCATTGCAAGGTGCAATTCTGAAATTTTTTGGTTTTTCCTGCTCCTCTTAGCATGATAAAGAAGATTCAAAGAGAGTGACATGCCAGCTCCTTTCATTCAGTCAGTAGCTTCAAACATATCTGGTATATGAATAACATGATGTTTTTCAATGGCAAAAATCAATGAATATTGTAAATGCACAAACAGTAATTTCTCCGCATTGCAAGGTGCAATTCTGAAATTTTTTGCTTTTTCCTGCTCCTCTTAGCATGATAAAGAAGATTCAAAGAGATTGAGATGCCAGCTCCTTTCATTCAGTCAGTAGCTTCAATCATTTCTGGACGTTTTTCAATGGCAAAAATCAATGAATATTGTAAATGCACAAACAGTAATTTCTCCGCATTGCAAGGTGCAATTCTGAAATTTTTTGCTTTTTCCTGCTCCTCTTAGCATGATAAAGAAGATTCAAAGAGAGTGAGATGCCAGCTCCTTTCATTCAGTCAGTAGCTTCAATCATTTCTGGACGTTTTTCAATGGCAAAAATCAATGAATATTGTAAATGCACAAACAGTAATTTCTCCGCATTGCAAGGTGCAATTCTGAAATTTTTTGCTTTTTCCTGCTCCTCTTAGCATGATAAAGAAGATTCAAAGAGAGTGAGATGCCAGCTCCTTTCATTCAGTCAGTAGCTTCAATCATTTCTGGTCGTTTTTCAATGGCAAAAATCAATGAATATTGTAAATGCACAAACAGTAATTTCTCCGCATTGCAAGGTGCAATTCTGAAATTTTTTAGTTTTTCCTGCTCCTCTTAGCATGATAAAGAAGATTCAAAGAGAGTGAGATGCCAGCTCCTTTCATTCAGTCAGTAGCTTCAAACATTTCTGGTATATGAATAACATGATGTTTTTCAATGGCAAAAATCAATGAATATTGTAAATGCACAAACAGTAATTTCTCCGCATTGCAAGGTGCAATTCTGAAATTTTTTGCTTTTTCCTGCTCCTCTTAGCATGATAAAGAAGATTCAAAGAGAGTGAGATGCCAGCTCCTTTCATTCAGTCAGTAGCTTCAATCATTTCTGGATGTTTTTCAATGGCAAAAATCAATGAATATTGTAAATGCACAGACAGTAATTTCTCCGCATTGCAAGGTGCAATTCTGAAATTTTTTGCTTTTTCCTGCTCCTCTTAGCATGATAAAGAAGATTCAAAGAGAGTGAGATGCCAGCTCCTTTCATTCAGTCAGTAGCTTCAATCATTTCTGGTATATGAATAACATGATGTTTTTCAATGGCAAAAATCAATGAATATTGTAAATGCACAAACAGTAATTTCTCCGCATTGCAAGGTGCAATTCTGAAATTTTTTGCTTTTTCCTGCTCCTCTTAGCATGATAAAGAAGATTCAAAGAGAGTGAGATGCCAGCTCCTTTTATTCAGTCTGTAGCTTCAATCATTTCTGTACGTTTTTCAATGGCAAAAATCAATGAATATTGTAAATGCACAAACAGTAGTTTCTCCGCATTGCAAGGTGCAATTCTGAAATTTTTTGCTTTTTCCTGCTCCTCTTAGTATGATAAAGAAGATTCAAAGAGAGTGAGATGCCAGCTCCTTTCATTCAGTCAGTAGCTTCAATCATTTCTGGACGTTTTTCAATGGCAAAAATCAATGAATATTGTAAATGCAGAAACAGTAATTTCTCCGCATTGCAAGGTGCAATTCTGAAATTTTTTGCTTTTTCCTGCTCCTCTTAGCATGATAAAGAAGATTCAAAGAGAGTGAGATGCCAGCTCCTTTCATTCAGTCAGTAGCTTCAAACATTTCTGGTATATGAATAACATGATGTTTTTCAATGGCAAAAATCAATGAATTTTGTAAATGCACAAACAGTAATTTCTCCGCATTGCAAGGTGCAATTCTGAAATTTTTTGCTTTTTCCTGCTCCTCTTAGCATGATAAAGAAGATTCAAAGAGAGTGAGATACCAGCTCCTTTCATTCAGTCAGTAGCTTCAATAATTTCTGGACGTTTTTCAATGGCAAAAATCAATGAATATTGTAAATGCACAAACAGTAATTTCTCCGCATTGCAAGGTGCAATTCTGAAATTTTTTGCTTTTTCCTGCTCCTCTTAGCATGATAAAGAAGATTCAAAGAGAGTGAGATGCCAGCTCCTTTCATTCAGTCAGTAGCTTCAAACATTTCTGGTATATGAATAACATGATGTTTTTCAATGGCAAAAATCAATGAATATTGTAAATGCACAATCAGTAATTTCTCTGCATTGCAAGGTGCAATTCTGAAATTTTTTGCTTTTTCCTGCTCCTCTTAGCATGATAAAGAAGATTCAAAGAGAGTGAGATGCCAGCTCCTTTCATTCAGTCAGTAGCTTCAATCATTTCTGGACGTTTTTCAAAGGCAAAAATCAATGAATATTGTAAATGCACAAACAGTAATTTCTCCGCATTGCAAGGTGCAATTCTGAAATTTTTTGCTTTTTACTGCTCCTCTTAGCATGATAAAGAAGATTCAAAGAGAGTGAGATGCCAGCTCCTTTCATTCAGTCAGTAGCTTCAATCATTTCTGGTATATGAATAACATGATGTTTTTCAATGGCAAAAATCAATGAATATTGTAAATGCACAAACAGTAATTTCTCCGCATTGCAAGGTGCAATTCTGAAATTTTTTGCTTTTTCCTGCTCCTCTTAGCATGATAAAGAAGATTCAAAGAGAGTGAGATGCCAGCTCCTTTCATTCAGTCAGTAGCTTCAATCATTTCTGGTATATGAATAACATGATGTTTTTCAATGGCAAAAATCAATGAATATTGTAAATGCACAAACAGTAATTTCTCCGCATTGCAAGGTGCAATTCTGAAATTTTTTGCTTTTTAGTGCTCCTCTTAGCATGATAAAGAAGATTCAAAGAGAGTGAGATGCCAGCTCCTTTCATTCAGTCAGTAGCTTCAAACATTTCTGGTATATGAATAACATGATGTTTTTCAATGGCAAAAATCAATGAATATTGTAAATGCACAAACAGTAATTTCTCCGCATTGCAAGGTGCAATTCTGAAATTTTTTGCTTTTTCCTGCTCCTCTTAGCATGATAAAGAAGATTCAAAGAGAGTGAGATGCCAGCTCCTTTCATTCAGTCAGTAGCTTCAATCATTTCTGGACGTTTTTCAATGGCAAAAATCAATGAATATTGTAAATGCACAAACAGTAATTTCTCCGCATTGCAAGGTGCAATTCTGAAATTTTTTGCTTTTTCCTGCTCCTCTTAGCATGATAAAGAAGATTCAAAGAGAGTGAGATGCCAGCTCCTTTTATTCAGTCTGTAGCTTCAATCATTTCTGTACGTTTTTCAATGGCAAAAATCAATGAATATTGTAAATGCACAAACAGTAATTTCTCCGCATTGCAAGGTGCAATTCTGAAATTTTTTGCTTTTTCCTGCTCCTCTTAGTATGATAAAGAAGATTCAAAGAGAGTGAGATGCCAGCTCCTTTCATTCAGTCAGTAGCTTCAATCATTTCTGGACGTTTTTCAATGGCAAAAATCAATGAATATTGTAAATGCAGAAACAGTAATTTCTCCGCATTGCAAGGTGCAATTCTGAAATTTTTTGCTTTTTCCTGCTCCTCTTAGCATGATAAAGAAGATTCAAAGAGAGTGAGATGCCAGCTCCTTTCATTCAGTCAGTAGCTTCAAACATTTCTGGTATATGAATAACATGATGTTTTTCAATGGCAAAAATCAATGAATTTTGTAAATGCACAAACAGTAATTTCTCCGCATTGCAAGGTGCAATTCTGAAATTTTTTGCTTTTTCCTGCTCCTCTTAGCATGATAAAGAAGATTCAAAGAGAGTGAGATACCAGCTCCTTTCATTCAGTCAGTAGCTTCAATAATTTCTGGACGTTTTTCAATGGCAAAAATCAATGAATATTGTAAATGCACAAACAGTAATTTCTCCGCATTGCAAGGTGCAATTCTGAAATTTTTTGCTTTTTCCTGCTCCTCTTAGCATGATAAAGAAGATTCAAAGAGAGTGAGATGCCAGCTCCTTTCGTTCAGTCAGTAGCTTCAAACATTTCTGGTATATGAATAACATGATGTTTTTCAATGGCAAAAATCAATGAATATTGTAAATGCACAATCAGTAATTTCTCTGCATTGCAAGGTGCAATTCTGAAATTTTTTGCTTTTTCCTGCTCCTCTTAGCATGATAAAGAAGATTCAAAGAGAGTGAGATGCCAGCTCCTTTCATTCAGTCAGTAGCTTCAATCATTTCTGGACGTTTTTCAAAGGCAAAAATCAATGAATATTGTAAATGCACAAACAGTAATTTCTCCGCATTGCAAGGTGCAATTCTGAAATTTTTTGCTTTTTACTGCTCCTCTTAGCATGATAAAGAAGATTCAAAGAGAGTGAGATGCCAGCTCCTTTCATTCAGTCAGTAGCTTCAATCATTTCTGGTATATGAATAACATGATGTTTTTCAATGGCAAAAATCAATGAATATTGTAAATGCACAAACAGTAATTTCTCCGCATTGCAAGGTGCAATTCTGAAATTTTTTGCTTTTTCCTGCTCCTCTTAGCATGATAAAGAAGATTCAAAGAGAGTGAGATGCCAGCTCCTTTCATTCAGTCAGTAGCTTCAATCATTTCTGGTATATGAATAACATGATGTTTTTCAATGGCAAAAATCAATGAATATTGTAAATGCACAAACAGTAATTTCTCCGCATTGCAAGGTGCAATTCTGAAATTTTTTGCTTTTTAGTGCTCCTCTTAGCATGATAAAGAAGATTCAAAGAGAGTGAGATGCCAGCTCCTTTCATTCAGTCAGTAGCTTCAAACATTTCTGGTATATGAATAACATGATGTTTTTCAATGGCAAAAATCAATGAATATTGTAAATGCACAAACAGTAATTTCTCCGCATTGCAAGGTGCAATTCTGAAATTTTTTGCTTTTTCCTGCTCCCCTTAGCATGATAAAGAAGATTCAAAGAGAGTGAGATGCCAGCTCCTTTCATTCAGTCAGTAGCTTCAATCATTTCTGGACGTTTTTCAATGGCAAAAATCAATGAATATTGTAAATGCACAAACAGTAATTTCTCCGCATTGCAAGGTGCAATTCTGAAATTTTTTGCTTTTTCCTGCTCCTCTTAGCATGATAAAGAAGATTCAAAGAGAGTGAGATGCCAGCTCCTTTCATTCAGTCAGTAGCTTCAAACATTTCTGGTATATGAATAACATGATGTTTTTCAATGGCAAAAATCAATGAATATTGTAAATGCACAAACAGTAATTTCTCCGCATTGCAAGGTGCAATTCTGAAATTTTTTGCTTTTTCCTGCTCCTCTTAGCATGATAAAGAAGATTCAAAGAGAGTGAGATGCCAGCTCCTTTCATTCAGTCAGTAGCTTCAATCATTTCTGGATGTTTTTCAATGGCAAAAATCAATGAATATTGTAAATGCACAGACAGTAATTTCTCCGCATTGCAAGGTGCAATTCTGAAATTTTTTGCTTTTTCCTGCTCCTCTTAGCATGATAAAGAAGATTCAAAGAGAGTGAGATGCCAGCTCCTTTCATTCAGTCAGTAGCTTCAATCATTTCTGGTATATGAATAACATGATGTTTTTCAATGGCAAAAATCAATGAATATTGTAAATGCACAAACAGTAATTTCTCCGCATTGCAAGGTGCAATTCTGAAATTTTTTGCTTTTTCCTGCTCCTCTTAGCATGATAAAGAAGATTCAAAGAGAGTGAGATGCCAGCTCCTTTTATTCAGTCTGTAGCTTCAATCATTTCTGTACGTTTTTCAATGGCAAAAATCAATGAATATTGTAAATGCACAAACAGTAATTTCTCCGCATTGCAAGGTGCAATTCTGAAATTTTTTGCTTTTTCCTGCTCCTCTTAGTATGATAAAGAAGATTCAAAGAGAGTGAGATGCCAGCTCCTTTCATTCAGTCAGTAGCTTCAATCATTTCTGGACGTTTTTCAATGGCAAAAATCAATGAATATTGTAAATGCAGAAACAGTAATTTCTCCGCATTGCAAGGTGCAATTCTGAAATTTTTTGCTTTTTCCTGCTCCTCTTAGCATGATAAAGAAGATTCAAAGAGAGTGAGATGCCAGCTCCTTTCATTCAGTCAGTAGCTTCAAACATTTCTGGTATATGAATAACATGATGTTTTTCAATGGCAAAAATCAATGAATTTTGTAAATGCACAAACAGTAATTTCTCCGCATTGCAAGGTGCAATTCTGAAATTTTTTGCTTTTTCCTGCTCCTCTTAGCATGATAAAGAAGATTCAAAGAGAGTGAGATACCAGCTCCTTTCATTCAGTCAGTAGCTTCAATAATTTCTGGACGTTTTTCAATGGCAAAAATCAATGAATATTGCAAATGCACAAACAGTAATTTCTCCGCATTGCAAGGTGCAATTCTGAAATTTTTTGCTTTTTCCTGCTCCTCTTAGCATGATAAAGAAGATTCAAAGAGAGTGAGATGCCAGCTCCTTTCATTCAGTCAGTAGCTTCAAACATTTCTGGTATATGAATAACATGATGTTTTTCAATGGCAAAAATCAATGAATATTGTAAATGCACAATCAGTAATTTCTCTGCATTGCAAGGTGCAATTCTGAAATTTTTTGCTTTTTCCTGCTCCTCTTAGCATGATAAAGAAGATTCAAAGAGAGTGAGATGCCAGCTCCTTTCATTCAGTCAGTAGCTTCAATCATTTCTGGACGTTTTTCAAAGGCAAAAATCAATGAATATTGTAAATGCACAAACAGTAATTTCTCCGCATTGCAAGGTGCAATTCTGAAATTTTTTGCTTTTTACTGCTCCTCTTAGCATGATAAAGAAGATTCAAAGAGAGTGAGATGCCAGCTCCTTTCATTCAGTCAGTAGCTTCAATCATTTCTGGTATATGAATAACATGATGTTTTTCAATGGCAAAAATCAATGAATATTGTAAATGCACAAACAGTAATTTCTCCGCATTGCAAGGTGCAATTCTGAAATTTTTTGCTTTTTCCTGCTCCTCTTAGCATGATAAAGAAGATTCAAAGAGAGTGAGATGCCAGCTCCTTTCATTCAGTCAGTAGCTTCAATCATTTCTGGTATATGAATAACATGATGTTTTTCAATGGCAAAAATCAATGAATATTGTAAATGCACAAACAGTAATTTCTCCGCATTGCAAGGTGCAATTCTGAAATTTTTTGCTTTTTAGTGCTCCTCTTAGCATGATAAAGAAGATTCAAAGAGAGTGAGATGCCAGCTCCTTTCATTCAGTCAGTAGCTTCAAACATTTCTGGTATATGAATAACATGATGTTTTTCAATGGCAAAAATCAATGAATATTGTAAATGCACAAACAGTAATTTCTCCGCATTGCAAGGTGCAATTCTGAAATTTTTTGCTTTTTCCTGCTCCTCTTAGCATGATAAAGAAGATTCAAAGAGAGTGAGATGCCAGCTCCTTTCATTCAGTCAGTAGCTTCAATCATTTCTGGACGTTTTTCAATGGCAAAAATCAATGAATATTGTAAATGCACAAACAGTAATTTCTCCGCATTGCAAGGTGCAATTCTGAAATTTTTTGCTTTTTCCTGCTCCTCTTAGCATGATAAAGAAGATTCAAAGAGAGTGAGATGCCAGCTCCTTTTATTCAGTCTGTAGCTTCAATCATTTCTGTACGTTTTTCAATGGCAAAAATCAATGAATATTGTAAATGCACAAACAGTAATTTCTCCGCATTGCAAGGTGCAATTCTGAAATTTTTTGCTTTTTCCTGCTCCTCTTAGTATGATAAAGAAGATTCAAAGAGATTGAGATGCCAGCTCCTTTCATTCAGTCAGTAGCTTCAATCATTTCTGGACGTTTTTCAATGGCAAAAATCAATGAATATTGTAAATGCAGAAACAGTAATTTCTCCGCATTGCAAGGTGCAATTCTGAAATTTTTTGCTTTTTCCTGCTCCTCTTAGCATGATAAAGAAGATTCAAAGAGAGTGAGATGCCAGCTCCTTTCATTCAGTCAGTAGCTTCAAACATTTCTGGTATATGAATAACATGATGTTTTTCAATGGCAAAAATCAATGAATTTTGTAAATGCACAAACAGTAATTTCTCCGCATTGCAAGGTGCAATTCTGAAATTTTTTGCTTTTTCCTGCTCCTCTTAGCATGATAAAGAAGATTCAAAGAGAGTGAGATACCAGCTCCTTTCATTCAGTCAGTAGCTTCAATAATTTCTGGACGTTTTTCAATGGCAAAAATCAATGAATATTGTAAATGCACAAACAGTAATTTCTCCGCATTGCAAGGTGCAATTCTGAAATTTTTTGCTTTTTCCTGCTCCTCTTAGCATGATAAAGAAGATTCAAAGAGAGTGAGATGCCAGCTCCTTTCATTCAGTCAGTAGCTTCAAACATTTCTGGTATATGAATAACATGATGTTTTTCAATGGCAAAAATCAATGAATATTGTAAATGCACAATCAGTAATTTCTCTGCATTGCAAGGTGCAATTCTGAAATTTTTTGCTTTTTCCTGCTCCTCTTAGCATGATAAAGAAGATTCAAAGAGAGTGAGATGCCAGCTCCTTTCATTCAGTCAGTAGCTTCAATCATTTCTGGACGTTTTTCAAAGGCAAAAATCAATGAATATTGTAAATGCACAAACAGTAATTTCTCCGCATTGCAAGGTGCAATTCTGAAATTTTTTGCTTTTTACTGCTCCTCTTAGCATGATAAAGAAGATTCAAAGAGAGTGAGATGCCAGCTCCTTTCATTCAGTCAGTAGCTTCAATCATTTCTGGTATATGAATAACATGATGTTTTTCAATGGCAAAAATCAATGAATATTGTAAATGCACAAACAGTAATTTCTCCGCATTGCAAGGTGCAATTCTGAAATTTTTTGCTTTTTCCTGCTCCTCTTAGCATGATAAAGAAGATTCAAAGAGAGTGAGATGCCAGCTCCTTTCATTCAGTCAGTAGCTTCAATCATTTCTGGTATATGAATAACATGATGTTTTTCAATGGCAAAAATCAATGAATATTGTAAATGCACAAACAGTAATTTCTCCGCATTGCAAGGTGCAATTCTGAAATTTTTTGCTTTTTAGTGCTCCTCTTAGCATGATAAAGAAGATTCAAAGAGAGTGAGATGCCAGCTCCTTTCATTCAGTCAGTAGCTTCAAACATTTCTGGTATATGAATAACATGATGTTTTTCAATGGCAAAAATCAATGAATATTGTAAATGCACAAACAGTAATTTCTCCGCATTGCAAGGTGCAATTCTGAAATTTTTTGCTTTTTCCTGCTCCTCTTAGCATGATAAAGAAGATTCAAAGAGAGTGAGATGCCAGCTCCTTTCATTCAGTCAGTAGCTTCAATCATTTCTGGACGTTTTTCAATGGCAAAAATCAATGAATATTGTAAATGCACAAACAGTAATTTCTCCGCATTGCAAGGTGCAATTCTGAAATTTTTTGCTTTTTCCTGCTCCTCTTAGCATGATAAAGAAGATTCAAAGAGAGTGAGATGCCAGGTCCTTTCATTCAGTCAGTAGCTTCAATCATTTCTGGTATATGAATAACATGATGTTTTTCAATGGCAAAAATCAATGAATATTGTAAATGCACAAACAGTAATTTCTCCGCATTGCAAGGTGCAATTCTGAAATTTTTTTCTTTTTCCTGCTCCTCTTAGCATGATAAAGAAGATTCAAAGAGAGTGAGATGCCAGCTCCTTTCATTCAGTCAGTAGCTTCAAACATATCTGGTATATGAATAACATGATGTTTTTCAATGGCAAAAATCAATGAATATTGTAAATGCACAAACAGTAATTTCTCCGCATTGCAAGGTGCAATTCTGAAATTTTTTGCTTTTTCCTGCTCCTCTTAGCATGATAAAGAAGATTCAAAGAGAGTGAGATGCCAGCTCCTTTCATTCAGTCAGTAGCTTCAAACATTTCTGGTATATGAATAACATGATGTTTTTCAATGGCAAAAATCAATGATTATTGTAAATGCAAAAACAGGAATTTCTCCGCATTGCAAGGTGCAATTCTGAAATTTTTTGCTTTTTCCTGCTCCTCTTAGCATGATAAAGAAGATTCAAAGAGAGTGAGATGCCAGCTCCTTTCATTCAGTCAGTAGCTTCAATCATTTCTGGTATATGAATAACATGATGTTTTTCAATGGCAAAAATCAATGAATATTGTAAATGCACAAACAGTAATTTCTCAGTATTGCAAGGTGCAATTCTGAAAATTTTTGCTTTTTCCTGCTCCTCTTAGCATGATAAAGAAGATTCAAAGAGAATGAGATGCCAGCTCCTTTCATTCAGTCAGTAGCTTCAATCATTTCTGGACGTTTTTCAATGGCAAAAATCAATGAATATTGTAAATGCACAAACAGTAATTTCTCCGCATTGCAAGGTGCAATTCTGAAATTTTTTGCTTTTTCCTGCTCCTCTTAGCATGATAAAGAAGATTCAAAGAGATTGAGATGCCAGCTCCTTTCATTCAGTCAGTAGCTTCAATCATTTCTGGACGTTTTTCAATGGCAAAAATCAATGAATATTGTAAATGCAGAAACAGTAATTTCTCCGCATTGCAAGGTGCAATTCTGAAATTTTTTGCTTTTTCCTGCTCCTCTTAGCATGATAAAGAAGATTCAAAGAGAGTGAGATGCCAGCTCCTTTCATTCAGTCAGTAGCTTCAAACATTTCTGGTATATGAATAACATGATGTTTTTCAATGGCAAAAATCAATGAATTTTGTAAATGCACAAACAGTAATTTCTCCGCATTGCAAGGTGCAATTCTGAAATTTTTTGCTTTTTCCTGCTCCTCTTAGCATGATAAAGAAGATTCAAAGAGAGTGAGATACCAGCTCCTTTCATTCAGTCAGTAGCTTCAATAATTTCTGGACGTTTTTCAATGGCAAAAATCAATGAATATTGTAAATGCACAAACAGTAATTTCTCCGCATTGCAAGGTGCAATTCTGAAATTTTTTGCTTTTTCCTGCTCCTCTTAGCATGATAAAGAAGATTCAAAGAGAGTGAGATGCCAGCTCCTTTCATTCAGTCAGTAGCTTCAAACATTTCTGGTATATGAATAACATGATGTTTTTCAATGGCAAAAATCAATGAATATTGTAAATGCACAATCAGTAATTTCTCTGCATTGCAAGGTGCAATTCTGAAATTTTTTGCTTTTTCCTGCTCCTCTTAGCATGATAAAGAAGATTCAAAGAGAGTGAGATGCCAGCTCCTTTCATTCAGTCAGTAGCTTCAATCATTTCTGGACGTTTTTCAAAGGCAAAAATCAATGAATATTGTAAATGCACAAACAGTAATTTCTCCGCATTGCAAGGTGCAATTCTGAAATTTTTTGCTTTTTACTGCTCCTCTTAGCATGATAAAGAAGATTCAAAGAGAGTGAGATGCCAGCTCCTTTCATTCAGTCAGTAGCTTCAATCATTTCTGGTATATGAATAACATGATGTTTTTCAATGGCAAAAATCAATGAATATTGTAAATGCACAAACAGTAATTTCTCCGCATTGCAAGGTGCAATTCTGAAATTTTTTGCTTTTTCCTGCTCCTCTTAGCATGATAAAGAAGATTCAAAGAGAGTGAGATGCCAGCTCCTTTCATTCAGTCAGTAGCTTCAATCATTTCTGGTATATGAATAACATGATGTTTTTCAATGGCAAAAATCAATGAATATTGTAAATGCACAAACAGTAATTTCTCCGCATTGCAAGGTGCAATTCTGAAATTTTTTGCTTTTTAGTGCTCCTCTTAGCATGATAAAGAAGATTCAAAGAGAGTGAGATGCCAGCTCCTTTCATTCAGTCAGTAGCTTCAAACATTTCTGGTATATGAATAACATGATGTTTTTCAATGGCAAAAATCAATGAATATTGTAAATGCACAAACAGTAATTTCTCCGCATTGCAAGGTGCAATTCTGAAATTTTTTGCTTTTTCCTGCTCCTCTTAGCATGATAAAGAAGATTCAAAGAGAGTGAGATGCCAGCTCCTTTCATTCAGTCAGTAGCTTCAATCATTTCTGGACGTTTTTCAATGGCAAAAATCAATGAATATTGTAAATGCACAAACAGTAATTTCTCCGCATTGCAAGGTGCAATTCTGAAATTTTTTGCTTTTTCCTGCTCCTCTTAGCATGATAAAGAAGATTCAAAGAGAGTGAGATGCCAGGTCCTTTCATTCAGTCAGTAGCTTCAATCATTTCTGGTATATGAATAACATGATGTTTTTCAATGGCAAAAATCAATGAATATTGTAAATGCACAAACAGTAATTTCTCCGCATTGCAAGGTGCAATTCTGAAATTTTTTTCTTTTTCCTGCTCCTCTTAGCATGATAAAGAAGATTCAAAGAGAGTGAGATGCCAGCTCCTTTCATTCAGTCAGTAGCTTCAAACATATCTGGTATATGAATAACATGATGTTTTTCAATGGCAAAAATCAATGAATATTGTAAATGCACAAACAGTAATTTCTCCGCATTGCAAGGTGCAATTCTGAAATTTTTTGCTTTTTCCTGCTCCTCTTAGCATGATAAAGAAGATTCAAAGAGAGTGAGATGCCAGCTCCTTTCATTCAGTCAGTAGCTTCAAACATTTCTGGTATATGAATAACATGATGTTTTTCAATGGCAAAAATCAATGATTATTGTAAATGCAAAAACAGGAATTTCTCCGCATTGCAAGGTGCAATTCTGAAATTTTTTGCTTTTTCCTGCTCCTCTTAGCATGATAAAGAAGATTCAAAGAGAGTGAGATGCCAGCTCCTTTCATTCAGTCAGTAGCTTCAATCATTTCTGGTATATGAATAACATGATGTTTTTCAATGGCAAAAATCAATGAATATTGTAAATGCACAAACAGTAATTTCTCAGTATTGCAAGGTGCAATTCTGAAAATTTTTGCTTTTTCCTGCTCCTCTTAGCATGATAAAGAAGATTCAAAGAGAATGAGATGCCAGCTCCTTTCATTCAGTCAGTAGCTTCAATCATTTCTGGACGTTTTTCAATGGCAAAAATCAATGAATATTGTAAATGCACAAACAGTAATTTCTCCGCATTGCAAGGTGCAATTCTGAAATTTTTTGCTTTTTCCTGCTCCTCTTAGCATGATAAAGAAGATTCAAAGAGAGTGAGATGCCAGCTCCTTTCATTCAGTCAGTAGCTTCAAACATTTCTGGTATATGAATAACATGATGTTTTTCAATGGCAAAAATCAATGAATATTGTAAATGCACAAACAGTAATTTCTCTGCATTGCAAGGTGCAATTCTGAAATTTTTTGCTTTTTCCTGCTCCTCTTAGCATGATAAAGAAGATTCAAAGAGAGTGAGATGCCAGCTCCTTTCATTCAGTCAGTAGCTTCAATCATTTCTGGACGTTTTTCAATGGCAAAAATCAATGAATATTGTAAATGCACAAACAGTAATTTCTCCGCATTGCAAGGTGCAATTCTGAAATTTTTTGCTTTTTCCTGCTCCTCTTAGCATGATAAAGAAGATTCAAAGAGAGTGAGATGCCAGCTCCTTTCATTCAGTCAGTAGCTTCAATCATTTCTGGTATATGAATAACATGATGTTTTTCAATGGCAAAAATCAATGAATATTGTAAAAGAACAAACAGTAATTTCTCCACCTTGCAAGGTGCAATTCTGAATTTTTTTGCTTTTTAGTGCTCCTCTTAGCATGATAAAGAAGATTCAAAGAGAGTGAGATGCCAGCTCCTTTCATTCAGTCAGTAGCTTCAAACATTTCTGGAATATGAATAACATGATGTTTTTCAATGGCAAAAATCAATGAATATTGTAAATGCACAAACAGTAATTTCTCCGCATTGCAAGGTGCAATTCTGAAATTTTTTGCTTTTTCCTGCTCCTCTTAGCATGATAAAGAAGATTCAAAGAGAGTGAGATGCCAGCTCCTTTCATTCAGTCAGTAGCTTCAATCATTTCTGGACGTTTTTCAATGGCAAAAATCAATGAATATTGTAAATGCACAAACAGTAATTTCTCCGCATTGCAAGGTGCAATTCTGAAATTTTTTGCTTTTTCCTGCTCCTCTTAGCATGATAAAGAAGATTAAAAGAGAGTGAGATGCCAGCTCCTTTCATTCAGTCAGTAGCTTCAATCATTTCTGGTATATGAATAACATGTTTTTCAATGGCAAAAATCAATGAATATTGTAAATGCACAAACAGTAATTTCTCCGCATTGCAAGGTGCAATTCTGAAATTTTTTGCTTTTTCCTGCTCCTCTTAGCATGATAAAGAAGATTCAAAGAGATTGAGATGCCAGCTCCTTTCATTCAGTCAGTAGCTTCAATAATTTCTGGACGTTTTTCAATGGCAAAAATCAATGAATATTGTAAATGCACAAACAGTAATTTCTCCGCATTGCAAGGTGCAATTCTGAAATTTTTTGCTTTTTCCTGCTCCTCTTAGCATGATAAAGAAGATTCAAAGAGAGTGAGATGCCAGCTCCTTTCATTCAGTCAGTAGCTTCAAACATTTCTGGTATATGAATAACATGATGTTTTTCAATGGCAAAAATCAATGAATATTGTAAATGCACAAACAGGAATTTCTCCGCATTGCAAGGTGCAATTCTGAAATTTTTTGCTTTTTCCTGCTCCTATTAGCATGATAAAGAAGATTCAAAGAGAGTGAGATGCCAGCTCCTTTCATTCAGTCAGTAGCTTCAATCATTTCTGGACGTTTTTCAATGGCAAAAATCAATGAATATTGTAAATGCACAAACAGTAATTTCTCCGCATTGCAAGGTGCAATTCTGAAATTTTTTGCTTTTTCCTGCTCCTCTTAGCATGATAAAGAAGATTCAAAGAGAGTGAGATGCCAGCTCCTTTCATTCAGTCAGTAGCTTCAATCATTTCTGGTCGTTTTTCAATGGCAAAAATCAATGAATATTGTAAATGCACAAACAGTAATTTCTCCGCATTGCAAGGTGCAATTCTGAAATTTTTTAGTTTTTCCTGCTCCTCTTAGCATGATAAAGAAGATTCAAAGAGAGTGAGATGCCAGCTCCTTTCATTCAGTCAGTAGCTTCAAACATTTCTGGTATATGAATAACATGATGTTTTTCAATGGCAAAAATCAATGAATATTGTAAATGCACAAACAGTAATTTCTCCGCATTGCAAGGTGCAATTCTGAAATTTTTTGCTTTTTCCTGCTCCTCTTAGCATGATAAAGAAGATTCAAAGAGAGTGAGATGCCAGCTCCTTTCATTCAGTCAGTAGCTTCAATCATTTCTGGACGTTTTTCAATGGCAAAAATCAATGGATATTGTAAATGCACAAACAGTAATTTCTCCGCATTGCAAGGTGCAATTCTGAAATTTTTTGCTTTTTCCTGCTCCTCTTAGCATGATAAAGAAGATTCAAAGAGAGTGAGATGCCAGCTCCTTTCATTCAGTCAGTAGCTTCAATCATTTCTGGTATATGAATAACATGATGTTTTTCAATGGCAAAAATCAATGAATATTGTAAATGCACAAACAGTAATTTCTGCGCATTGCAAGGTGCAATTCTGAAATTTTTTGCTTTTTCCTGCTCCTCTTAGCATGATAAAGAAGATTCACAGAGAGTGAGATGCCAGCTCCTTTCATTCAGTCAGTAGCTTCAATCATTTCTGTACGTTTTTCAATGGCAAAAATCAATGAATATTGTAAATGCACAAACAGTAATTTCTCCGCATTGCAAGGTGCAATTCTGAAATTTTTTGCTTTTTCCTGCTCCTCTTAGTATGATAAAGAAGATTCAAAGAGAGTGAGATGCCAGCTCCTTTCATTCAGTCAGTAGCTTCAATCATTTCTGGACGTTTTTCAATGGCAAAAATCAATGAATATTGTAAATGCACAAACAGTAATTTCTCCGCATTGCAAGGTGCAATTCTGAAATTTTTTGTTTTTCCTGCTCCTCTTAGCATGATAAAGAAGTTTCAAAGAGAGTGAGATGCCAGCTCCTTTCATTCAGTCAGTAGCTTCAAACATTTCTGGTATATGAATAACATGATGTTTTTCAATGGCAAAAATCAATGAATTTTGTAAATGCACAAACAGTAATTTCTCCGCATTGCAAGGTGCAATTCTGAAATTTTTTGCTTTTTCCTGCTCTTCTTAGCATGATAACGAAGATTCAAAGAGAGTGAGATACCAGCTCCTTTCATTCAGTCAGTAGCTTCAATAATTTCTGGACGTTTTTCAATGGCAAAAATCAATGAATATTGTAAATGCACAAACAGTAATTTCTCCGCATTGCAAGGTGCAATTCTGAAATTTTTTCCTTTTTCCTGCTCCTCTTAGCATGGTAAAGAAGATTCAAAGAGAGTGAGATGCCAGCTCCTTTCATTCAGTCAGTAGCTTCAATCATTTCTGGATGTTTTTCAATGGCAAAAATCAATGAATATTGTAAATGCACAGACAGTAATTTCTCCGCATTGCAAGGTGCAATTCTGAAATTTTTTGCTTTTTCCTGCTCCTCTTAGCATGATAAAGAAGATTCAAAGAGAGTGAGATGTCAGCTCCTTTCATTCAGTCAGTAGCTTCAAACATTTCTGGTATATGAATAACATGATGTTTTTCAATGGCAAAAATCAATGAATATTGTAAATGCACAAGCAGTAATTTCTCCGCATTGCAAGGTGCAATTCTGAAATTTTTTGCTTTTTCCTGCTCCTCTTAGCATGATAAAGAAGATTCAAAGAGACTGAGATGCCAGCTCCTTTCATTCAGTCAGTAGCTTCAATCATTTCTGGACGTTTTTCAATGGCAAAAATCAATGAATATTGTAAATGCACAAACAGTAATTTCTCCGCATTGCAAGGTGCAATTCTGAAACTTTTTGCTTTTTCCTGCCCCTCTTAGCATGATAAAGAAGATTCAAAGAGAGTGAGATGCCAGCTCCTTTCATTCAGTCAGTAGCTTCAAACATTTCTGGTATATGAATAACATGATGTTTTTCAATGGCAAAAATCAATGAATATTTTAAATGCACAAACAGTAATTTCTCCGCATTGCAAGGTGCAATTCTGAAATTTTTTGCTTTTTCCTGCTCCTCTTAGCATGATAAAGAAGATTCAAAGAGAGTGAGATACCAGCTCCTTTCATTCAGTCAGTAGCTTCAATCATTTCTGGACGTTTTTCAATGGCAAAAATCAATGAATATTGTAAATGCACAAACAGTAATTTCTCCGCATTGCAAGGTGCAATTCTGAAATTTTTTGCTTTTTCCTGCTCCTCTTAGCATGATAAAGAAGATTCAAAGAGAGTGAGATGCCAGCTCCTTTCATTCAGTCAGTAGCTTCAATCATTTCTGGACGTTGTTCAATGGCAAAAATCAATAGATATTGTAAATGCACAGACAGTAATTTCTCCGCACTGCAAGGTGCAATTCTGAAATTTTTTGCTTTTTCCTGCTCCTCTTAGCATGATAAAGAAGATTCAAAGAGAGTGAGATGTCAGCTCCTTTCATTCAGTCAGTAGCTTCAAACATTTCTGGTATATGAATAACATGATGTTTTTCAATGGCAAAAATCAATGTATATTGTAAATGCACAAACAGTAATTTCTCCGCATTGCAAGGTGCAATTCTGACATTTTTTGCTTTTTCCTGCTCCTCTTAGCATGATAAAGAAGATTCAAAGAGAGTAAGATGCCAGCTCCTTTCATTCAGTCAGTAGCTTCAATCATTTCTGGACGTTTTTCAATGGCAAAAATCAATGAATATTGTAAATGCACAAACAGTAATTTCTCCGCATTGCAAGGTGCAATTCTGAAATTTTTTGCTTTTTCCTGCTCCTCTTAGCATGATAAAGAAGATTCAAAGAGAGTGAGATGCCAGCTCCTTTCATTCAGTCAGTAGCTTCAAACATTTCTGGTATATGAATAACATGATGTTTTTCAATGGCAAAAATCAATGAATATTGTAAATGCACAAACAGTAATTTCTCCGCATTGCAAGGTGCAATTCTGAAATTTTTTGCTTTTTCCTGCTCCTCTTAGCATGATAAAGAAGATTCAAAGAGAGTGAGATGCCAGCTCCTTTCATTCAGTCAGTAGCTTCAATCATTTCTGGACGTTTTTCAATGGCAAAAATCAATGAATATTGTAAATGCACAAACAGTAATTTCTCCGCATTGCAAGGTGCAATTCTGAAATTTTTTGCTTTTTCCTGCTCCTCTTAGCATGATAAAGAAGATTCAAAGAGAGTGAGATGCCAGCTCCTTTCATTCAGTCAGTAGCTTCAATCATTTCTGGACGTTTTTCAATGGCAAAAATCAATGAATATTGTAAATGCACAAACAGTAATTTCTCCGCATTGCAAGGTGCAATTCTGAAATTTTTTGCTTTTTCCTGCTCCTCTTAGCATGATAAAGAAGATTCAAAGAGAGTGAGATGCCAGCTCCTTTCATTCAGTCAGTAGCTTCAAACATTTCTGGTATATGAATAACATGATGTTTTTCAATGGCAAAAATCAATGAATATTGTAAATGCACAAACAGTAATTTCTCAGTATTGCAAGGTGCAATTCTGAAATTTTTTGCTTTTTCCTGCTCCTCTTAGCATGATAAAGAAGATTCAAAGAGAGTGAGATGCCAGCTCCTTTCATTCAGTCAGTAGCTTCAAACATTTCTGGTATATGAATAACATGATGTTTTTCAATGGCAAAAATCAATGAATATTGTAAATGCACAAACAGTAATTTCTCCGCATTGCAAGGTGCAATTCTGAAATTTTTTGCTTTTTCCTGCTCCTCTTAGCATGATAAAGAAGATTCAAAGAGAGTGAGATGCCAGCTCCTTTCATTCAGTCAGTAGCTTCAATCATTTCTGGACGTTTTTCAATGGCAAAAATCAATGAATATTGTAAATGCACAAACAGTAATTTCTCCGCATTGCAAGGTGCAATTCTGAAATTTTTTGCTTTTTCCTGCTCCTCTTAGCATGATAAAGAAGATTCAAAGAGAGTGAGATGCCAGCTCCTTTCATTCAGTCAGTAGCTTCAATCATTTCTGGACGTTTTTCAATGGCAAAAATCAATGAATATTGTAAATGCACAAACAGTAATTTCTCCGCATTGCAAGGTGCAATTCTGAAATTTTTTGCTTTTTCCTGCTCCTCTTAGCATGATAAAGAAGATTCAAAGAGAGTGAGATGCCAGCTCCTTTCATTCAGTCAGTAGCTTCAAACATTTCTGGTATATGAATAACATGATGTTTTTCAATGGCAAAAATCAATGAATATTGTAAATGCACAAACAGTAATTTCTCAGTATTGCAAGGTGCAATTCTGAAATTTTTTGCTTTTTCCTGCTCCTCTTAGCATGATAAAGAAGATTCAAAGAGAATGAGATGCCAGCTCCTTTCATTCAGTCAGTAGCTTCAATCATTTCTGGACGTTTTTCAATGGCAAAAATCAATGAATATTGTAAATGCACAAACAGTAATTTCTCCGCATTGCAAGGTGCAATTCTGAAATTTTTTGCTTTTTCCTGCTCCTCTTAGCATGATAAAGAAGATTCAAAGAGAGTGAGATGCCAGCTCCTTTCATTCAGTCAGTAGCTTCAAACATTTCTGGTATATGAATAACATGATGTTTTTCAATGGCAAAAATCAATGAATATTGTAAATGCACAAACAGTAATTTCTCTGCATTGCAAGGTGCAATTCTGAAATTTTTTGCTTTTTCCTGCTCCTCTTAGCATGATAAAGAAGATTCAAAGAGAGTGAGATGCCAGCTCCTTTCATTCAGTCAGTAGCTTCAATCATTTCTGGACGTTTTTCAATGGCAAAAATCAATGAATATTGTAAATGCACAAACAGTAATTTCTCCGCATTGCAAGGTGCAATTCTGAAATTTTTTGCTTTTTCCTGCTCCTCTTAGCATGATAAAGAAGATTCAAAGAGAGTGAGATGCCAGCTCCTTTCATTCAGTCAGTAGCTTCAATCATTTCTGGTATATGAATAACATGATGTTTTTCAATGGCAAAAATCAATGAATATTGTAAAAGAACAAACAGTAATTTCTCCACCTTGCAAGGTGCAATTCTGAATTTTTTTGCTTTTTAGTGCTCCTCTTAGCATGATAAAGAAGATTCAAAGAGAGTGAGATGCCAGCTCCTTTCATTCAGTCAGTAGCTTCAAACATTTCTGGAATATGAATAACATGATGTTTTTCAATGGCAAAAATCAATGAATATTGTAAATGCACAAACAGTAATTTCTCCGCATTGCAAGGTGCAATTCTGAAATTTTTTGCTTTTTCCTGCTCCTCTTAGCATGATAAAGAAGATTCAAAGAGAGTGAGATGCCAGCTCCTTTCATTCAGTCAGTAGCTTCAATCATTTCTGGACGTTTTTCAATGGCAAAAATCAATGAATATTGTAAATGCACAAACAGTAATTTCTCCGCATTGCAAGGTGCAATTCTGAAATTTTTTGCTTTTTCCTGCTCCTCTTAGCATGATAAAGAAGATTCAAAGAGAGTGAGATGCCAGCTCCTTTCATTCAGTCAGTAGCTTCAATCATTTCTGGTATATGAATAACATGTTTTTCAATGGCAAAAATCAATGAATATTGTAAATGCACAAACAGTAATTTCTCCGCATTGCAAGGTGCAATTCTGAAATTTTTTGCTTTTTCCTGCTCCTCTTAGCATGATAAAGAAGATTCAAAGAGATTGAGATGCCAGCTCCTTTCATTCAGTCAGTAGCTTCAATAATTTCTGGACGTTTTTCAATGGCAAAAATCAATGAATATTGTAAATGCACAAACAGTAATTTCTCCGCATTGCAAGGTGCAATTCTGAAATTTTTTGCTTTTTCCTGCTCCTCTTAGCATGATAAAGAAGATTCAAAGAGAGTGAGATGCCAGCTCCTTTCATTCAGTCAGTAGCTTCAAACATTTCTGGTATATGAATAACATGATGTTTTTCAATGGCAAAAATCAATGAATATTGTAAATGCACAAACAGGAATTTCTCCGCATTGCAAGGTGCAATTCTGAAATTTTTTGCTTTTTCCTGCTCCTCTTAGCATGATAAAGAAGATTCAAAGAGAGTGAGATGCCAGCTCCTTTCATTCAGTCAGTAGCTTCAATCATTTCTGGACGTTTTTCAATGGCAAAAATCAATGAATATTGTAAATGCACAAACAGTAATTTCTCCGCATTGCAAGGTGCAATTCTGAAATTTTTTGCTTTTTCCTGCTCCTCTTAGCATGATAAAGAAGATTCAAAGAGAGTGAGATGCCAGCTCCTTTCATTCAGTCAGTAGCTTCAATCATTTCTGGTCGTTTTTCAATGGCAAAAATCAATGAATATTGTAAATGCACAAACAGTAATTTCTCCGCATTGCAAGGTGCAATTCTGAAATTTTTTAGTTTTTCCTGCTCCTCTTAGCATGATAAAGAAGATTCAAAGAGAGTGAGATGCCAGCTCCTTTCATTCAGTCAGTAGCTTCAAACATTTCTGGTATATGAATAACATGATGTTTTTCAATGGCAAAAATCAATGAATATTGTAAATGCACAAACAGTAATTTCTCCGCATTGCAAGGTGCAATTCTGAAATTTTTTGCTTTTTCCTGCTCCTCTTAGCATGATAAAGAAGATTCAAAGAGAGTGAGATGCCAGCTCCTTTCATTCAGTCAGTAGCTTCAATCATTTCTGGACGTTTTTCAATGGCAAAAATCAATGGATATTGTAAATGCACAAACAGTAATTTCTCCGCATTGCAAGGTGCAATTCTGAAATTTTTTGCTTTTTCCTGCTCCTCTTAGCATGATAAAGAAGATTCAAAGAGAGTGAGATGCCAGCTCCTTTCATTCAGTCAGTAGCTTCAATCATTTCTGGTATATGAATAACATGATGTTTTTCAATGGCAAAAATCAATGAATATTGTAAATGCACAAACAGTAATTTCTGCGCATTGCAAGGTGCAATTCTGAAATTTTTTGCTTTTTCCTGCTCCTCTTAGCATGATAAAGAAGATTCACAGAGAGTGAGATGCCAGCTCCTTTCATTCAGTCAGTAGCTTCAATCATTTCTGTACGTTTTTCAATGGCAAAAATCAATGAATATTGTAAATGCACAAACAGTAATTTCTCCGCATTGCAAGGTGCAATTCTGAAATTTTTTGCTTTTTCCTGCTCCTCTTAGTATGATAAAGAAGATTCAAAGAGAGTGAGATGCCAGCTCCTTTCATTCAGTCAGTAGCTTCAATCATTTCTGGACGTTTTTCAATGGCAAAAATCAATGAATATTGTAAATGCACAAACAGTAATTTCTCCGCATTGCAAGGTGCAATTCTGAAATTTTTTGCTTTTTCCTGCTCCTCTTAGCATGATAAAGAAGATTCAAAGAGAGTGAGATGCCAGCTCCTTTCATTCAGTCAGTAGCTTCAAACATTTCTGGTATATGAATAACATGATGTTTTTCAATTGCAAAAATCAATGAATTTTGTAAATGCACAAACAGTAATTTCTCCGCATTGCAAGGTGCAATTCTGAAATTTTTTGCTTTTTCCTGCTCTTCTTAGCATGATAAAGAAGATTCAAAGAGAGTGAGATACCAGCTCCTTTCATTCAGTCAGTAGCTTCAATAATTTCTGGACGTTTTTCAATGGCAAAAATGAATGAATATTGTAAATGCACAAACAGTAATTTCTCCGCATTGCAAGGTGCAATTCTGAAATTTTTTCCTTTTTCCTGCTCCTCTTAGCATGGTAAAGAAGATTCAAAGAGAGTGAGATGCCAGCTCCTTTCATTCAGTCAGTAGCTTCAATCATTTCTGGACGTTTTTCAATGGCAAAAATCAATGGATATTGTAAATGCACAAACAGTAATTTCTCCGCATTGCAAGGTGCAATTCTGAAATTTTTTGCTTTTTCCTGCTCCTCTTAGCATGATAAAGAAGATTCAAAGAGAGTGAGATGCCAGCTCCTTTCATTCAGTCAGTAGCTTCAATCATTTCTGGTATATGAATAACATGATGTTTTTCAATGGCAAAAATCAATGAATATTGTAAATGCACAAACAGTAATTTCTGCGCATTGCAAGGTGCAATTCTGAAATTTTTTGCTTTTTCCTGCTCCTCTTAGCATGATAAAGAAGATTCACAGAGAGTGAGATGCCAGCTCCTTTCATTCAGTCAGTAGCTTCAATCATTTCTGTACGTTTTTCAATGGCAAAAATCAATGAATATTGTAAATGCACAAACAGTAATTTCTCCGCATTGCAAGGTGCAATTCTGAAATTTTTTGCTTTTTCCTGCTCCTCTTAGTATGATAAAGAAGATTCAAAGAGAGTGAGATGCCAGCTCCTTTCATTCAGTCAGTAGCTTCAATCATTTCTGGACGTTTTTCAATGGCAAAAATCAATGAATATTGTAAATGCACAAACAGTAATTTCTCCGCATTGCAAGGTGCAATTCTGAAATTTTTTGCTTTTTCCTGCTCCTCTTAGCATGATAAAGAAGATTCAAAGAGAGTGAGATGCCAGCTCCTTTCATTCAGTCAGTAGCTTCAAACATTTCTGGTATATGAATAACATGATGTTTTTCAATTGCAAAAATCAATGAATTTTGTAAATGCACAAACAGTAATTTCTCCGCATTGCAAGGTGCAATTCTGAAATTTTTTGCTTTTTCCTGCTCTTCTTAGCATGATAAAGAAGATTCAAAGAGAGTGAGATACCAGCTCCTTTCATTCAGTCAGTAGCTTCAATAATTTCTGGACGTTTTTCAATGGCAAAAATCAATGAATATTGTAAATGCACAAACAGTAATTTCTCCGCATTGCAAGGTGCAATTCTGAAATTTTTTCCTTTTTCCTGCTCCTCTTAGCATGGTAAAGAAGATTCAAAGAGAGTGAGATGCCAGCTCCTTTCATTCAGTCAGTAGCTTCAATCATTTCTGGACGTTTTTCAATGGCAAAAATCAATGGATATTGTAAATGCACAAACAGTAATTTCTCCGCATTGCAAGGTGCAATTCTGAAATTTTTTGCTTTTTCCTGCTCCTCTTAGCATGATAAAGAAGATTCAAAGAGAGTGAGATGCCAGCTCCTTTCATTCAGTCAGTAGCTTCAATCATTTCTGGTATATGAATAACATGATGTTTTTCAATGGCAAAAATCAATGAATATTGTAAATGCACAAACAGTAATTTCTGCGCATTGCAAGGTGCAATTCTGAAATTTTTTGCTTTTTCCTGCTCCTCTTAGCATGATAAAGAAGATTCACAGAGAGTGAGATGCCAGCTCCTTTCATTCAGTCAGTAGCTTCAATCATTTCTGTACGTTTTTCAATGGCAAAAATCAATGAATATTGTAAATGCACAAACAGTAATTTCTCCGCATTGCAAGGTGCAATTCTGAAATTTTTTGCTTTTTCCTGCTCCTCTTAGTATGATAAAGAAGATTCAAAGAGAGTGAGATGCCAGCTCCTTTCATTCAGTCAGTAGCTTCAATCATTTCTGGACGTTTTTCAATGGCAAAAATCAATGAATATTGTAAATGCACAAACAGTAATTTCTCCGCATTGCAAGGTGCAATTCTGAAATTTTTTGCTTTTTCCTGCTCCTCTTAGCATGATAAAGAAGATTCAAAGAGAGTGAGATGCCAGCTCCTTTCATTCAGTCAGTAGCTTCAAACATTTCTGGTATATGAATAACATGATGTTTTTCAATTGCAAAAATCAATGAATTTTGTAAATGCACAAACAGTAATTTCTCCGCATTGCAAGGTGCAATTCTGAAATTTTTTGCTTTTTCCTGCTCTTCTTAGCATGATAAAGAAGATTCAAAGAGAGTGAGATACCAGCTCCTTTCATTCAGTCAGTAGCTTCAATAATTTCTGGACGTTTTTCAATGGCAAAAATCAATGAATATTGTAAATGCACAAACAGTAATTTCTCCGCATTGCAAGGTGCAATTCTGAAATTTTTTCCTTTTTCCTGCTCCTCTTAGCATGGTAAAGAAGATTCAAAGAGAGTGAGATGCCAGCTCCTTTCATTCAGTCAGTAGCTTCAATCATTTCTGGATGTTTTTCAATGGCAAAAATCAATGAATATTGTAAATGCACAGACAGTAATTTCTCCGCATTGCAAGGTGCAATTCTGAAATTTTTTGCTTTTTCCTGCTCCTCTTAGCATGATAAAGAAGATTCAAAGAGAGTGAGATGTCAGCTCCTTTCATTCAGTCAGTAGCTTCAAACATTTCTGGTATATGAATAACATGATGTTTTTCAATGGCAAAAATCAATGAATATTGTAAATGCACAAGCAGTAATTTCTCCGCATTGCAAGGTGCAATTCTGAAATTTTTTGCTTTTTCCTGCTCCTCTTAGCATGATAAAGAAGATTCAAAGAGACTGAGATGCCAGCTCCTTTCATTCAGTCAGTAGCTTCAATCATTTCTGGACGTTTTTCAATGGCAAAAATCAATGAATATTGTAAATGCACAAACAGTAATTTCTCCGCATTGCAAGGTGCAATTCTGAAATTTTTTGCTTTTTCCTGCCCCTCTTAGCATGATAAAGAAGATTCAAAGAGAGTGAGATGCCAGCTCCTTTCATTCAGTCAGTAGCTTCAAACATTTCTGGTATATGAATAACATGATGTTTTTCAATGGCAAAAATCAATGAATATTTTAAATGCACAAACAGTAATTTCTCCGCATTGCAAGGTGCAATTCTGAAATTTTTTGCTTTTTCCTGCTCCTCTTAGCATGATAAAGAAGATTCAAAGAGAGTGAGATACCAGCTCCTTTCATTCAGTCAGTAGCTTCAATCATTTCTGGACGTTTTTCAATGGCAAAAATCAATGAATATTGTAAATGCACAAACAGTAATTTCTCCGCATTGCAAGGTGCAATTCTGAAATTTTTTGCTTTTTCCTGCTCCTCTTAGCATGATAAAGAAGATTCAAAGAGAGTGAGATGCCAGCTCCTTTCATTCAGTCAGTAGCTTCAATCATTTCTGGACGTTTTTCAATGGCAAAAATCAATGGATATTGTAAATGCACAGACAGTAATTTCTCCGCACTGCAAGGTGCAATTCTGAAATTTTTTGCTTTTTCCTGCTCCTCTTAGCATGATAAAGAAGATTCAAAGAGAGTGAGATGTCAGCTCCTTTCATTCAGTCAGTAGCTTCAAACATTTCTGGTATATGAATAACATGATGTTTTTCAATGGCAAAAATCAATGTATATTGTAAATGCACAAACAGTAATTTCTCCGCATTGCAAGGTGCAATTCTGACATTTTTTGCTTTTTCCTGCTCCTCTTAGCATGATAAAGAAGATTCAAAGAGAGTAAGATGCCAGCTCCTTTCATTCAGTCAGTAGCTTCAATCATTTCTGGACGTTTTTCAATGGCAAAAATCAATGAATATTGTAAATGCACAAACAGTAATTTCTCCGCATTGCAAGGTGCAATTCTGAAATTTTTTGCTTTTTCCTGCTCCTCTTAGCATGATAAAGAAGATTCAAAGAGAGTGAGATGCCAGCTCCTTTCATTCAGTCAGTAGCTTCAAACATTTCTGGTATATGAATAACATGATGTTTTTCAATGGCAAAAATCAATGAATATTGTAAATGCACAAACAGTAATTTCTCCGCATTGCAAGGTGCAATTCTGAAATTTTTTGCTTTTTCCTGCTCCTCTTAGCATGATAAAGAAGATTCAAAGAGAGTGAGATGCCAGCTCCTTTCATTCAGTCAGTAGCTTCAATCATTTCTGGACGTTTTTCAATGGCAAAAATCAATGAATATTGTAAATGCACAAACAGTAATTTCTCCGCATTGCAAGGTGCAATTCTGAAATTTTTTGCTTTTTCCTGCTCCTCTTAGCATGATAAAGAAGATTCAAAGAGAGTGAGATGCCAGCTCCTTTCATTCAGTCAGTAGCTTCAATCATTTCTGGACGTTTTTCAATGGCAAAAATCAATGAATATTGTAAATGCACAAACAGTAATTTCTCCGCATTGCAAGGTGCAATTCTGAAATTTTTTGCTTTTTCCTGCTCCTCTTAGCATGATAAAGAAGATTCAAAGAGAGTGAGATGCCAGCTCCTTTCATTCAGTCAGTAGCTTCAAACATTTCTGGTATATGAATAACATGATGTTTTTCAATGGCAAAAATCAATGAATATTGTAAATGCACAAACAGTAATTTCTCAGTATTGCAAGGTGCAATTCTGAAATTTTTTGCTTTTTCCTGCTCCTCTTAGCATGATAAAGAAGATTCAAAGAGAGTGAGATGCCAGCTCCTTTCATTCAGTCAGTAGCTTCAAACATTTCTGGTATATGAATAACATGATGTTTTTCAATGGCAAAAATCAATGAATATTGTAAATGCACAAACAGTAATTTCTCCGCATTGCAAGGTGCAATTCTGAAATTTTTTGCTTTTTCCTGCTCCTCTTAGCATGATAAAGAAGATTCAAAGAGAGTGAGATGCCAGCTCCTTTCATTCAGTCAGTAGCTTCAATCATTTCTGGACGTTTTTCAATGGCAAAAATCAATGAATATTGTAAATGCACAAACAGTAATTTCTCCGCATTGCAAGGTGCAATTCTGAAATTTTTTGCTTTTTCCTGCTCCTCTTAGCATGATAAAGAAGATTCAAAGAGAGTGAGATGCCAGCTCCTTTCATTCAGTCAGTAGCTTCAATCATTTCTGGACGTTTTTCAATGGCAAAAATCAATGAATATTGTAAATGCACAAACAGTAATTTCTCCGCATTGCAAGGTGCAATTCTGAAATTTTTTGCTTTTTCCTGCTCCTCTTAGCATGATAAAGAAGATTCAAAGAGAGTGAGATGCCAGCTCCTTTCATTCAGTCAGTAGCTTCAAACATTTCTGGTATATGAATAACATGATGTTTTTCAATGGCAAAAATCAATGAATATTGTAAATGCACAAACAGTAATTTCTCAGTATTGCAAGGTGCAATTCTGAAATTTTTTGCTTTTTCCTGCTCCTCTTAGCATGATAAAGAAGATTCAAAGAGAGTGAGATGCCAGCTCCTTTCATTCAGTCAGTAGCTTCAATCATTTCTGGACGTTTTTCAATGCAAAAATCAATGAATATTGTAAATGCACAAACAGTAATTTCTCCGCAATGCAAGGTGCAATTCTGAAATTTTTTGCTTTTTCCTGCTCCTCTTAGCATGATAAAGAAGATTCAAAGAGAGTGAGATGCCAGCTCCTTTCATTCAGTCAGTAGCTTCAAACATTTCTGGTATATGAATAACATGATGTTTTTCAATGGCAAAAATCAATGAATATTGTAAATGCACAAACAGTAATTTCTCTGCATTGCAAGGTGTAATTCTGAAATTTTTTGCTTTTTCCTGCTCCTCTTAGCATGATAAAGAAGATTCAAAGAGAGTGAGATGCCAGCTCCTTTCATTCAGTCAGTAGCTTCAATCATTTCTGGACGTTTTTCAATGGCAAAAATCAATGAATATTGTAAATGCACAAACAGTAATTTCTCCGCATTGCAAGGTGCAATTCTGAAATTTTTTGCTTTTTCCTGCTCCTCTTAGCATGATAAAGAAGATTCAAAGAGAGTGAGATGCCAGCTCCTTTCATTCAGTCAGTAGCTTCAAACATTTCTGGTATATGAATAACATGATGTTTTTCAATGGCAAAAATCAATGAATATTGTAAATGCACAAACAGTAATTTCTCCGCATTGCAAGGTGCAATTCTGAAATTTTTTGCTTTTTCCTGCTCCTCTTAGCATGATAAAGAAGATTCAAAGAGAGTGAGATGCCAGCTCCTTTCATTCAGTCAGTAGCTTCAATCATTTCTGGACGTTTTTCAATGGCAAAAATCAATGAATATTGTAAATGCACAAACAGTAATTTCTCCGCATTGCAAGGTGCAATTCTGAAATTTTTTGCTTTTTCCTGCTCCTCTTAGCATGATAAAGAAGATTCAAAGAGAGTGAGATGCCAGCTCCTTTCATTCAGTCAGTAGCTTCAATCATTTCTGGACGTTTTTCAATGGCAAAAATCAATGAATATTGTAAATGCACAAACAGTAATTTCTCCGCATTGCAAGGTGCAATTCTGAAATTTTTTGCTTTTTCCTGCTCCTCTTAGCATGATAAAGAAGATTCAAAGAGAGTGAGATGCCAGCTCCTTTCATTCAGTCAGTAGCTTCAAACATTTCTGGTATATGAATAACATGATGTTTTTCAATGGCAAAAATCAATGAATATTGTAAATGCACAAACAGTAATTTCTCAGTATTGCAAGGTGCAATTCTGAAATTTTTTGCTTTTTCCTGCTCCTCTTAGCATGATAAAGAAGATTCAAAGAGAGTGAGATGCCAGCTCCTTTCATTCAGTCAGTAGCTTCAAACATTTCTGGTATATGAATAACATGATGTTTTTCAATGGCAAAAATCAATGAATATTGTAAATGCACAAACAGTAATTTCTCCGCATTGCAAGGTGCAATTCTGAAATTTTTTGCTTTTTCCTGCTCCTCTTAGCATGATAAAGAAGATTCAAAGAGAGTGAGATGCCAGCTCCTTTCATTCAGTCAGTAGCTTCAATCATTTCTGGACGTTTTTCAATGGCAAAAATCAATGAATATTGTAAATGCACAAACAGTAATTTCTCCGCATTGCAAGGTGCAATTCTGAAATTTTTTGCTTTTTCCTGCTCCTCTTAGCATGATAAAGAAGATTCAAAGAGAGTGAGATGCCAGCTCCTTTCATTCAGTCAGTAGCTTCAATCATTTCTGGACGTTTTTCAATGGCAAAAATCAATGAATATTGTAAATGCACAAACAGTAATTTCTCCGCATTGCAAGGTGCAATTCTGAAATTTTTTGCTTTTTCCTGCTCCTCTTAGCATGATAAAGAAGATTCAAAGAGAGTGAGATGCCAGCTCCTTTCATTCAGTCAGTAGCTTCAAACATTTCTGGTATATGAATAACATGATGTTTTTCAATGGCAAAAATCAATGAATATTGTAAATGCACAAACAGTAATTTCTCAGTATTGCAAGGTGCAATTCTGAAATTTTTTGCTTTTTCCTGCTCCTCTTAGCATGATAAAGAAGATTCAAAGAGAGTGAGATGCCAGCTCCTTTCATTCAGTCAGTAGCTTCAATCATTTCTGGACGTTTTTCAATGCAAAAATCAATGAATATTGTAAATGCACAAACAGTAATTTCTCCGCATTGCAAGGTGCAATTCTGAAATTTTTTGCTTTTTCCTGCTCCTCTTAGCATGATAAAGAAGATTCAAAGAGAGTGAGATGCCAGCTCCTTTCATTCAGTCAGTAGCTTCAATCATTTCTGGACGTTTTTCAATGGCAAAAATCAATGAATATTGTAAATGCACAAACAGTAATTTCTCCGCATTGCAAGGTGCAATTCTGAAATTTTTTGCTTTTTCCTGCTCCTCTTAGCATGATAAAGAAGATTCAAAGAGAGTGAGATGCCAGCTCCTTTCATTCAGTCAGTAGCTTCAATCATTTCTGGACGTTTTTCAATGGCAAAAATCAATGAATATTGTAAATGCACAAACAGTAATTTCTCCGCATTGCAAGGTGCAATTCTGAAATTTTTTGCTTTTTCCTGCTCCTCTTAGCATGATAAAGAAGATTCAAAGAGAGTGAGATGCCAGCTCCTTTCATTCAGTCAGTAGCTTCAAACATTTCTGGTATATGAATAACATGATGTTTTTCAATGGCAAAAATCAATGAATATTGTAAATGCACAAACAGTAATTTCTCAGTATTGCAAGGTGCAATTCTGAAATTTTTTGCTTTTTCCTGCTCCTCTTAGCATGATAAAGAAGATTCAAAGAGAGTGAGATGCCAGCTCCTTTCATTCAGTCAGTAGCTTCAATCATTTCTGGACGTTTTTCAATGCAAAAATCAATGAATATTGTAAATGCACAAACAGTAATTTCTCCGCAATGCAAGGTGCAATTCTGAAATTTTTTGCTTTTTCCTGCTCCTCTTAGCATGATAAAGAAGATTCAAAGAGAGTGAGATGCCAGCTCCTTTCATTCAGTCAGTAGCTTCAAACATTTCTGGTATATGAATAACATGATGTTTTTCAATGGCAAAAATCAATGAATATTGTAAATGCACAAACAGTAATTTCTCTGCATTGCAAGGTGTAATTCTGAAATTTTTTGCTTTTTCCTGCTCCTCTTAGCATGATAAAGAAGATTCAAAGAGAGTGAGATGCCAGCTCCTTTCATTCAGTCAGTAGCTTCAATCATTTCTGGACGTTTTTCAATGGCAAAAATCAATGAATATTGTAAATGCACAAACAGTAATTTCTCCGCATTGCAAGGTGCAATTCTGAAATTTTTTGCTTTTTCCTGCTCCTCTTAGCATGATAAAGAAGATTCAAAGAGAGTGAGATGCCAGCTCCTTTCATTCAGTCAGTAGCTTCAAACATTTCTGGTATATGAATAACATGATGTTTTTCAATGGCAAAAATCAATGAATATTGTAAATGCACAAACAGTAATTTCTCCGCATTGCAAGGTGCAATTCTGAAATTTTTTGCTTTTTCCTGCTCCTCTTAGCATGATAAAGAAGATTCAAAGAGAGTGAGATGCCAGCTCCTTTCATTCAGTCAGTAGCTTCAATCATTTCTGGACGTTTTTCAATGGCAAAAATCAATGAATATTGTAAATGCACAAACAGTAATTTCTCCGCATTGCAAGGTGCAATTCTGAAATTTTTTGCTTTTTCCTGCTCCTCTTAGCATGATAAAGAAGATTCAAAGAGAGTGAGATGCCAGCTCCTTTCATTCAGTCAGTAGCTTCAATCATTTCTGGACGTTTTTCAATGGCAAAAATCAATGAATATTGTAAATGCACAAACAGTAATTTCTCCGCATTGCAAGGTGCAATTCTGAAATTTTTTGCTTTTTCCTGCTCCTCTTAGCATGATAAAGAAGATTCAAAGAGAGTGAGATGCCAGCTCCTTTCATTCAGTCAGTAGCTTCAAACATTTCTGGTATATGAATAACATGATGTTTTTCAATGGCAAAAATCAATGAATATTGTAAATGCACAAACAGTAATTTCTCAGTATTGCAAGGTGCAATTCTGAAATTTTTTGCTTTTTCCTGCTCCTCTTAGCATGATAAAGAAGATTCAAAGAGAGTGAGATGCCAGCTCCTTTCATTCAGTCAGTAGCTTCAAACATTTCTGGTATATGAATAACATGATGTTTTTCAATGGCAAAAATCAATGAATATTGTAAATGCACAAACAGTAATTTCTCCGCATTGCAAGGTGCAATTCTGAAATTTTTTGCTTTTTCCTGCTCCTCTTAGCATGATAAAGAAGATTCAAAGAGAGTGAGATGCCAGCTCCTTTCATTCAGTCAGTAGCTTCAATCATTTCTGGACGTTTTTCAATGGCAAAAATCAATGAATATTGTAAATGCACAAACAGTAATTTCTCCGCATTGCAAGGTGCAATTCTGAAATTTTTTGCTTTTTCCTGCTCCTCTTAGCATGATAAAGAAGATTCAAAGAGAGTGAGATGCCAGCTCCTTTCATTCAGTCAGTAGCTTCAATCATTTCTGGACGTTTTTCAATGGCAAAAATCAATGAATATTGTAAATGCACAAACAGTAATTTCTCCGCATTGCAAGGTGCAATTCTGAAATTTTTTGCTTTTTCCTGCTCCTCTTAGCATGATAAAGAAGATTCAAAGAGAGTGAGATGCCAGCTCCTTTCATTCAGTCAGTAGCTTCAAACATTTCTGGTATATGAATAACATGATATTTTTCAATGGCAAAAATCAATGAATATTGTAAATGCACAAACAGTAATTTCTCAGTATTGCAAGGTGCAATTCTGAAATTTTTTGCTTTTTCCTGCTCCTCTTAGCATGATAAAGAAGATTCAAAGAGAGTGAGATGCCAGCTCCTTTCATTCAGTCAGTAGCTTCAATCATTTCTGGACGTTTTTCAATGCAAAAATCAATGAATATTGTAAATGCACAAACAGTAATTTCTCCGCATTGCAAGGTGCAATTCTGAAATTTTTTGCTTTTTCCTGCTCCTCTTAGCATGATAAAGAAGATTCAAAGAGAGTGAGATGCCAGCTCCTTTCATTCAGTCAGTAGCTTCAAACATTTCTGGTATATGAATAACATGATGTTTTTCAATGGCAAAAATCAATGAATATTGTAAATGCACAAACAGTAATTTCTCTGCATTGCAAGGTGTAATTCTGAAATTTTTTGCTTTTTCCTGCTCCTCTTAGCATGATAAAGAAGATTCAAAGAGAGTGAGATGCCAGCTCCTTTCATTCAGTCAGTAGCTTCAATCATTTCTGGACGTTTTTCAATGGCAAAAATCAATGAATATTGTAAATGCACAAACAGTAATTTCTCCGCATTGCAAGATGCAATTCTGAAATTTTTTGCTTTTTCCTGCTCCTCTTAGCATGATAAAGAAGATTCAAAGAGAGTGAGATGCCAGCTCCTTTCATTCAGTCAGTAGCTTCAATCATTTCTGGTATATGAATAACATGATGTTTTTCAATGGCAAAAATCAATGAATATTGTAAATGCACAAACAGTAATTTCTCCGCATTGCAAGGTGCAATTCTGAAATTTTTTGCTTTTTCCTGCTCCTCTTAGCATGATAAAGAAGATTCAAAGAGAGTGAGATGCCAGCTCCTTTCATTCAGTCAGTAGCTTCAATCATTTCTGGTATATGAATAACATGATGTTTTTCAATGGCAAAAATCAATGAATATTGTAAATGCATAAACAGTAATTTCTCCGCATTGCAAGGTGCAATTCTGAAATTTTTTGCTTTTTAGTGCTCCTCTTAGCATGATAAAGAAGATTCAAAGAGAGTGAGATGCCAGCTCCTTTCATTCAGTCAGTAGCTTCAAACATTTCTGGTATATGAATAACATGATGTTTTTCAATGGCAAAAATCAATGAATATTGTAAATGCACAAACAGTAATTTCTCCGCATTGCAAGGTGCAATTCTGAAATTTTTTGCTTTTTCCTGCTCCTCTTAGCATGATAAAGAAGATTCAAAGAGAGTGAGATGCCAGCTCCTTTCATTCAGTCAGTAGCTTCAATCATTTCTGGACGTTTTTCAATGGCAAAAATCAATGAATATTGTAAATGCACAAAAAGTAATTTCTCCGCATTGCAAGGTGCAATTCTGAAATTTTTTGCTTTTTCCTGCTCCTCTTAGCATGATAAAGAAGATTCAAAGAGAGTGAGATGCCAGGTCCTTTCATTCAGTCAGTAGCTTCAATCATTTCTGGTATATGAATAACATGATGTTTTTCAATGGCAAAAATCAATGAATATTGTAAATGCACAAACAGTAATTTCTCCGCATTGCAAGGTGCAATTCTGAAATTTTTTGCTTTTTCCTGCTCCTCTTAGCATGATAAAGAAGATTCAAAGAGAGTGAGATGCCAGCTCCTTTCATTCAGTCAGTAGCTTCAAACATATTTGGTATATGAATAACATGATGTTTTTCAATGGCAAAAATCAATGAATATTGTAAATGGACAAACAGTAATTTCTCCGCATTGCAAGGTGCAATTCTGAAATTTTTTGCTTTTTCCTGCTCCTCTTAGCATGATAAAGAAGATTCAAAGAGATTGAGATGCCAGCTCCTTTCATTCAGTCAGTAGCTTCAATCATTTCTGGACGTTTTTCAATGGCAAAAATCAATGAATATTGTAAATGCACAAACAGTAATTTCTCCGCATTGCAAGGTGCAATTCTGAAATTTTTTGCTTTTTCCTGCTCCTCTTAGCATGATAAAGAAGATTCAAAGAGAGTGAGATGCCAGCTCCTTTCATTGTCAGTAGCTTCAAACATTTCTTGTATATGAATAACATGATGTTTTTCAATGGCAAAAATCAATGAATATTGTAAATGCACAAACAGGAATTTCTCCGCATTGCAAGGTGCAATTCTGAAATTTTTTGCTTTTTCCTGTTCCTCTTAGCATGATAAAGAAGATTCAAAAAGAGTGAGATGCCAGCTCCTTTCATTCAGTCAGTAGCTTCAATCATTTCTGGACGTTTTTCAATGGCAAAAATCAATGAATATTGTAAATGCACAAACAGTAATTTCTCCGCATTGCAAGGTGCAATTCTGAAATTTTTTGCTTTTTCCTGCTCCTCTTAGCATGATAAAGAAGATTCAAAGAGAGTGAGATGCCAGCTCCTTTCATTCAGTCAGTAGCTTCAAACATTTCTGGTATATGAATAACATGATGTTTTTCAATGGCAAAAATCAATGAATATTGTAAATGCACAAACAGTAATTTCTCTGCATTGCAAGGTGCAATTCTGAAATTTTTTGGTTTTTCCTGCTCCTCTTAGCATGATAAAGAAGATTCAAAGAGAGTGAGATGCCAGCTCCTTTCATTCAGTCAGTAGCTTCAATAATTTCTGGACGTTTTTCAATGGCAAAAATCAATGAATATTGTAAATGCACAAACAGTAATTTCTCCGCATTGCAAGGTGAAATTCTGAAATTTTTTGCTTTTTCCTGCTCCTCTTAGCATGATAAAGAAGATTCAAAGAGAGTGAGATGCCAGCTCCTTTCATTCAGTCAGTAGCTTCAATCATTTCTGGTATATGAATAACATGATGTTTTTCAATGGCAAAAATCAATGAATATTGTAAATGCACAAACAGTAATTTCTCCGCATTGCAAGGTGCAATTCTGAAATTTTTTGCTTTTTCCTGCTCCTCTTAGCATGATAAAGAAGATTCAAAGAGAGTGAGATGCCAGCTCCTTTCATTCAGTCAGTAGCTTCAAACATTTCTGGTATATGAATAACATGATGTTTTTCAATGGCAAAAATCAATGAATATTGTAAATGCACAAACAGTAATTTCTCCGCATTGCAAGGTGCAATTCTGAAATTTTTTGCTTTTTCCTGCTCCTCTTAGCATGATAAAGAAGATTCAAAGAGAGTGAGATGCCAGCTCCTTTCATTCAGTCAGTAGCTTCAAACATTTCTGGTATATGAATAACATGATGTTTTTCAATGGCAAAAATCAATGAATATTGTAAATGCACAAACAGTAATTTCTCCGCATTGCAAGATGCAATTCTGAAATTTTTTGCTTTTTCCTGCTCCTCTTAGCATGATAAAGAAGATTCAAAGAGAGTGAGATGCCAGCTCCTTTCATTCAGTCAGTAGCTTCAATCTTTTTCTGGTATATGAATAACATGATGTTTTTCAATGGCAAAAATCAATGAATATTGTAAATGCACAAACAGTAATTTCTCCGCATTGCAAGGTGCAATTCTGAAATTTTTTCCTTTTTCCTGCTCCTCTTAGCATGATAAAGAAGATTCAAAGAGAGTGAGATGCCAGCTCCTTTCATTCAGTCAGTAGCTTCAAACATTTCTGGTATATGAATAACATGATGTTTTTCAATGGCAAAAATCAATGAATATTGTAAATGCACAAACAGTAATTTCTCCGCATTGCAAGGTGCAATTCTGAAATTTTTTGCTTTTTCCTGCTCCTCTTAGCATGATAAAGAAGATTCAAAGAGAGTGAGATGCCAGCTCCTTTCATTCAGTCAGTAGCTTCAATCATTTCTGGACGTTTTTCAATGGCAAAAATCAATGAATATTGTAAATGCACAAACAGTAATTTCTCCGCATTGCAAGGTGCAATTCTGAAATTTTTTGGTTTTTCCTGCTCCTCTTAGCATGATAAAGAAGATTCAAAGAGAGTGAGATGCCAGCTCCTTTCATTCAGTCAGTAGCTTCAAACATATCTGGTATATGAATAACATGATGTTATGTCAAAAGTAAAAGAAAAGTCAAAGATGCTATAGGATTTTTACAGGATGAAAATGGAGAAATGGTAAGAGAGGATGTTGAGAAGGCCGAACTTTTTAATTCCTATTTTGCATCTGTTTTCTCTCAGAAAGAAAATGTAACATCAACTGATCTTCACTGTCCTTTTAGAGGAATAGAGGAATCCAAGTTATCTGTAAACAGAAAGATTGTGAGGGAATATTTAGCTAACATAAATGAGTTCAAGTCTCCAGGTCCAGATGAATTACACCCCAGAGTACTGAAGGAGATCATAGAAGAAATTTTAGAACCACTCTCCATAATCTTTGAAAATTCTTGGAGAACAGGAGAAGTCCCAGAAGACTGGAGAAGAGCAAATGTTGTTCCTATCTTCAAAAAGGGGAAGAAGGTGGACCCAGGGAACTATAGGCCGGTGAGTCTGACTTCTATACCAGGAAAGATCTTTGAACAAATTATTAAACAACATGTATGTAAGTACATGGATAAGAATGAAGTGATTAACCAGAGTCAGCATGGGTTTGTAACTAACAAGTCATGTCAGACTAACTTAATTTCCTTCTATGACAGAATCACTGACTGGGTGGATCAGGGAAATGCTGTAGATATAGTATATCTTGACTTCAGCAAAGCATTTGACAAAGTATCTCACACCATCCTTATTGAAAAAATGACCAAGTATGCAATGGACCAGGCAACTGTTAGGTGGATTCATAACTGGCTTAGTGATCGGACTCAAAGGGTGGTTGTAAATGGCTTCACATCCAGCTGGATGAATGTCTCAAGTGGGGTACCACAGGGCTCCGTCCTGGGACCTGTATTGTTCAACATCTTTATCAATGATTTAGATGAAGGAATTGAGGGTAAACTGATTAAATTTGCTGATGACACAAAGCTAGGAGGGATAGCTAATACTAGAGAAGAGAGAGAGAGGATTCAAAAAGACCTAAATAAACTGGAGCAGTGGGCAGCAACCAACAGAATGGTTTTTAATAGGGAAAAATGCAAAGTACTACATCTGGGCAATAAAAATGAAAAAAGCATATACAGAATGGGAGGAATAGAGCTAAGCAACAGTACATGTGAAAAAGACTTAGGTATACTAATAGATCATAGACTGAACATGAGTCAACAGTGTGATGCAGCAGCAAAAAAGGCAAATACAATTCTGGGATGTATTAACAGAAGCATACAGTCTAGATCACGTGAAGTCATTATCGGTCTTTACTCCTCTTTGGTCAGACCTCATCTGGAATACTGTGTACAGTTTTGGGCACCACATTTTAAAAAAGACATAGACAAACTGGAGCAAGTTCAGAGAAGAGCGACCAGAATGGTGACTGGTCTGCAAACCATGTCCTATGAGGAACGGTTGCAGGATTTGGGAATGTTTAGCTTGCAAAAAAGAAGACTGAGAGGAGACTTAATAGCTGTCTACAAATATGTCAAGGGCTGTCACATTGTAGAAGGATCATCTTTATTCTCATTTGCACAAGGAAAGACTAGAAGCAATGGGATGAAACTAAATGGGAGGAGACACAGATTAGATATTAGAAAAAACTTTTTGACAGTTAGGGTGATTAATGAGTGGAACAGGCTGCCACGAGAGGTGGTGAGTTCCCCTTCAATGGACGTCTTCAAACAGAGGCTGGACAGACGTCTGTCTGAGATGATTTAGTGAATCCTGCTTTGAGCAGGGGGTTGGACCAGATGACCCAGGAGGTCCCTTCCAACTCTACCATTCTATGATTCTATGATTCTATGATTCTATGTTTTTCAATGGCAAAAATCAATGAATATTGTAAATGCACAAACAGTAATTTCTCCGCATTGCAAGGTGCAATTCTGAAATTTTTTGCTTTTTCCTGCTCCTCTTAGCATGATAAAGAAGATTCAAAGAGATTGAGATGCCAGCTCCTTTCATTCAGTCAGTAGCTTCAATCATTTCTGGACGTTTTTCAATGGCAAAAATCAATGAATATTGTAAATGCACAAACAGTAATTTCTCCGCATTGCAAGGTGCAATTCTGAAATTTTTTGCTTTTTCCTGCTCCTCTTAGCATGATAAAGAAGATTCAAAGAGAGTGAGATGCCAGCTCCTTTCATTCAGTCAGTAGCTTCAAACATTTCTGGTATATGAATAACATGATGTTTTTCAATGGCAAAAATCAATGAATATTGTAAATGCACAAACAGTAATTTCTCCGCATTGCAAGGTGCAATTCTGAAATTTTTTGCTTTTTCCTGCTCCTCTTAGCATGATAAAGAAGATTCAAAGAGAGTGAGATGCCAGCTCCTTTCATTCAGTCAGTAGCTTCAATCATTTCTGGTATATGAATAACATGATGTTTTTCAATGGCAAAAATCAATGAATATTGTAAATGCACAAACAGTAATTTCTCCGCATTGCAAGGTGCAATTCTGAAATTTTTTGCTTTTTCCTGCTCTTCTTAGCATGATAAAGAAGATTCAAAGAGAGTGAGATGCCAGCTCCTTTCATTCAGTCAGTAGCTTCAATAATTTCTGTACGTTTTTCAATGGCAAAAATCAATGAATATTGTAAATGCACAAACAGTAATTTCTCCGCATTGCAAGGTGCAATTCTGAAATTTTTTGCTTTTTCCTGCTCCTCTTAGTATGATAAAGAAGATTCAAAGAGAGTGAGATGCCAGCTCCTTTCATTCAGTCAGTAGCTTCAATCATTTCTGGACGTTTTTCAATGGCAAAAATCAATGAATATTGTAAATGCACAAACAGTAATTTCTCCGCATTGCAAGGTGCAATTCTGAAATTTTTTGCTTTTTCCTGCTCCTCTTAGCATGATAAAGAAGATTCAAAGAGAGTGAGATGCCAGCTCCTTTCATTCAGTCAGTAGCTTCAAACATTTCTGGTATATGAATAACATGATGTTTTTCAATGGCAAAAATCAATGAATTTTCTAAATGCACAAACAGTAATTTCTCCGCATTGCAAGGTGCAATTCTGAAATTTTTTGCTTTTTCCTGCTCCTCTTAGCATGATAAAGAAGATTCAAAGAGAGTGAGATACCAGCTCCTTTCATTCAGTCAGTAGCTTCAATAATTTCTGGACGTTTTTCAATGGCAAAAATCAATGAATATTGTAAATGCACAAACAGTAATTTCTCCGCATTGCAAGGTGCAATTCTGAAATTTTTTGCTTTTTCCTGCTCCTCTTAGCATGATAAAGAAGATTCAAAGAGAGTGAGATGCCAGCTCCTTTCATTCAGTCAGTAGCTTCAATCATTTCTGGATGTTTTTCAATGGCAAAAATCAATGAATATTGTAAATGCACAGACAGTAATTTCTCCGCATTGCAAGGTGCAATTCTATAATTTTTTGCTTTTTCCTGCTCCTCTTAGCATGATAAAGAAGATTCAAAGAGAGTGAGATGCCAGCTCCTTTCATTCAGTCAGTAGCTTCAATCATTTCTGGTATATGAATAACATGATGTTTTTCAATGGCAAAAATCAATGAATATTGTAAATGCACAAACAGTAATTTCTCCGCATTGCAAGGTGCAATTCTGAAATTTTTTGCTTTTTCCTGCTCCTCTTAGCATGATAAAGAAGATTCAAAGAGAGTGAGATGCCAGCTCCTTTTATTCAGTCTGTAGCTTCAATCATTTCTGTACGTTTTTCAATGGCAAAAATCAATGAATATTGTAAATGCACAAACAGTAATTTCTCCGCATTGCAAGGTGCAATTCTGAAATTTTTTGCTTTTTCCTGCTCCTCTTAGTATGATAAAGAAGATTCAAAGAGAGTGAGATGCTAGCTCCTTTCATTCAGTCAGTAGCTTCAATCATTTCTGGACGTTTTTCAATGGCAAAAATCAATGAATATTGTAAATGCAGAAACAGTAATTTCTCCGCATTGCAAGGTGCAATTCTGAAATTTTTTGCTTTTTCCTGCTCCTCTTAGCATGATAAAGAAGATTCAAAGAGAGTGAGATGCCAGCTCCTTTCATTCAGTCAGTAGCTTCAAACATTTCTGGTATATGAATAACATGATGTTTTTCAATGGCAAAAATCAATGAATTTTGTAAATGCACAAACAGTAATTTCTCCGCATTGCAAGGTGCAATTCTGAAATTTTTTGCTTTTTCCTGCTCCTCTTAGCATGATAAAGAAGATTCAAAGAGAGTGAGATACCAGCTCCTTTCATTCAGTCAGTAGCTTCAATAATTTCTGGACGTTTTTCAATGGCAAAAATCAATGAATATTGTAAATGCACAAACAGTAATTTCTCCGCATTGCAAGGTGCAATTCTGAAATTTTTTGCTTTTTCCTGCTCCTCTTAGCATGATAAAGAAGATTCAAAGAGAGTGAGATGCCAGCTCCTTTCATTCAGTCAGTAGCTTCAATCATTTCTGGATGTTTTTCAATGGCAAAAATCAATGAATATTGTAAATGCACAGACAGTAATTTCTCCGCATTGCAAGGTGCAATTCTGAAATTTTTTGCTTTTTCCTGCTCCTCTTAGCATGATAAAGAAGATTCAAAGAGAGTGAGATGTCAGCTCCTTTCATTCAGTCAGTAGCTTCAAACATTTCTGGTATATGAATAACATGATGTTTTTCAATGGCAAAAATCAATGAATATTGTAAATGCACAAACAGTAATTTCTCCGCATTGCAAGGTGCAATTCTGAAATTTTTTGCTTTTTCCTGCTCCTCTTAGCATGATAAAGAAGATTCAAAGAGAGTGAGATGCCAGCTCCTTTCATTCAGTTAGTAGCTTCAATCATTTCTGGACGTTTTTCAATGGCAAAAATCAATGAATATTGTAAATGCACAAACAGTAATTTCTCCGCATTGCAAGGTGCAATTCTGAAATTTTTTGCTTTTTCCTGCTCCTCTTAGCATGATAAAGAAGATTCAAAGAGAGTGAGATGCCAGCTCCTTTCATTCAGTCAGTAGCTTCAATCATTTCTGGATGTTTTTCAATGGCAAATATCAATGAATATTGTAAATGCAGAAACAGTAATTTCTCCGCATTGCAAGGTGCAATTCTGAAATTTTTTGCTTTTTCCTGCTCCTCTTAGCATGATAAAGAAGATTCAAAGAGAGTGAGATGCCAGCTCCTTTCATTCAGTCAGTAGCTTCAAACATTTCTGGTATATGAATAACATGATGTTTTTCAATGGCAAAAATCAATGAATTTTGTAAATGCACAAACAGTAATTTCTCCGCATTGCAAGGTGCAATTCTGAAATTTTTTGCTTTTTCCTGCTCCTCTTAGCATGATAAAGAAGATTCAAAGAGAGTGAGATACCAGCTCCTTTCATTCAGTCAGTAGCTTCAATAATTTCTGGACGTTTTTCAATGGCAAAAATCAATGAATATTGTAAATGCACAAACAGTAATTTCTCCGCATTGCAAGGTGCAATTCTGAAATTTTTTGCTTTTTCCTGCTCCTCTTAGCATGATAAAGAAGATTCAAAGAGAGTGAGATGCCAGCTCCTTTCATTCAGTTAGTAGCTTCAATCATTTCTGGACGTTTTTCAATGGCAAAAATCAATGAATATTGTAAATGCACAAACAGTAATTTCTCCGCATTGCAAGGTGCAATTCTGAAATTTTTTGCTTTTTCCTGCTCCTCTTAGCATGATAAAGAAGATTCAAAGAGAGTGAGATGCCAGCTCCTTTCATTCAGTCAGTAGCTTCAATCATTTCTGGATGTTTTTCAATGGCAAAAATCAATGAATATTGTAAATGCACAGACAGTAATTTCTCCGCATTGCAAGGTGCAATTCTGAAATTTTTTGCTTTTTCCTGCTCCTCTTAGCATGATAAAGAAGATTCAAAGAGAGTGAGATGTCAGCTCCTTTCATTCAGTCAGTAGCTTCAAACATATCTGGTATATGAATAACATGATGTTTTTCAATGGCAAAAATCAATGAATATTGTAAATGCACAAACAGTAATTTCTCCGCATTGCAAGGAGCAATTCTGAAATTTTTTGCTTTTTCCTGCTCCTCTTAGCATGATAAAGAAGATTCAAAGAGATTGAGATGCCAGCTCCTTTCATTCAGTCAGTAGCTTCAATCATTTCTGGACGTTTTTCAATGGCAAAAATCAATGAATATTGTAAATGCACAAACAGTAATTTCTCCGCATAGCAAGGTGCAATTCTGAAATTTTTTGCTTTTTCCTGCCCCTCTTAGCATGATAAAGAAGATTCAAAGAGAGTGAGATGCCAGCTCCTTTCATTCAGTCAGTAGCTTCAATCATTTCTGGACGTTTTTCAATGGCAAAAATCAATGAATATTGTAAATGCACAAACAGTAATTTCTCCGCATTGCAAGGTGCAATTCTGAAATTTTTTGCTTTTTCCTGCTCCTCTTAGCATGATAAAGAAGATTCAAAGAGAGTGAGATGCCAGCTCCTTTCATTCAGTCAGTAGCTTCAATCATTTCTGGTCGTTTTTCAATGGCAAAAATCAATGAATATTGTAAATGCACAAACAGTAATTTCTCCGCATTGCAAGGTGCAATTCTGAAATTTTTTAGTTTTTCCTGCTCCTCTTAGCATGATAAAGAAGATTCAAAGAGAGTGAGATGCCAGCTCCTTTCATTCAGTCAGTAGCTTCAAACATTTCTGGTATATGAATAACATGATGTTTTTCAATGGCAAAAATCAATGAATATTGTAAATGCACAAACAGTAATTTCTCCGCATTGCAAGGTGCAATTCTGAAATTTTTTGCTTTTTCCTGCTCCTCTTAGCATGATAAAGAAGATTCAAAGAGAGTGAGATGCCAGCTCCTTTCATTCAGTCAGTAGCTTCAATCATTTCTGGACGTTTTTCAATGGCAAAAATCAATGGATATTGTAAATGCACAAACAGTAATTTCTCCGCATTGCAAGGTGCAATTCTGAAATTTTTTGCTTTTTCCTGCTCCTCTTAGCATGATAAAGAAGATTCAAAGAGAGTGAGATGCCAGCTCCTTTCATTCAGTCAGTAGCTTCAATCATTTCTGGTATATGAATAACATGATGTTTTTCAATGGCAAAAATCAATGAATATTGTAAATGCACAAACAGTAATTTCTCCGCATTGCAAGGTGCAATTCTGAAATTTTTTGCTTTTTCCTGCTCCTCTTAGCATGATAAAGAAGATTCAAAGAGAGTGAGATGCCAGCTCCTTTCATTCAGTCAGTAGCTTCAATCATTTCTGTACGTTTTTCAATGGCAAAAATCAATGAATATTGTAAATGCACAAACAGTAATTTCTCCGCATTGCAAGGTGCAATTCTGAAATTTTTTGCTTTTTCCTGCTCCTCTTAGTATGATAAAGAAGATTCAAAGAGAGTGAGATGCCAGCTCCTTTCATTCAGTCAGTAGCTTCAATCATTTCTGGACGTTTTTCAATGGCAAAAATCAATGAATATTGTAAATGCACAAACAGTAATTTCTCCGCATTGCAAGGTGCAATTCTGAAATTTTTTGCTTTTTCCTGCTCCTCTTAGCATGATAAAGAAGATTCAAAGAGAGTGAGATGCCAGCTCCTTTCATTCAGTCAGTAGCTTCAAACATTTCTGGTATATGAATAACATGATGTTTTTCAATGGCAAAAATCAATGAATTTTGTAAATGCACAAACAGTAATTTCTCCGCATTGCAAGGTGCAATTCTGAAATTTTTTGCTTTTTCCTGCTCCTCTTAGCATGATAAAGAAGATTCAAAGAGAGTGAGATACCAGCTCCTTTCATTCAGTCAGTAGCTTCAATAATTTCTGGACGTTTTTCAATGGCAAAAATCAATGAATATTGTAAATGCACAAACAGTAATTTCTCCGCATTGCAAGGTGCAATTCTGAAATTTTTTGCTTTTTCCTGCTCCTCTTAGCATGATAAAGAAGATTCAAAGAGAGTGAGATGCCAGCTCCTTTCATTCAGTCAGTAGCTTCAATCATTTCTGGATGTTTTTCAATGGCAAAAATCAATGAATATTGTAAATGCACAGACAGTAATTTCTCCGCATTGCAAGGTGCAATTCTGAAATTTTTTGCTTTTTCCTGCTCCTCTTAGCATGATAAAGAAGATTCAAAGAGAGTGAGATGCCAGCTCCTTTCATTCAGTCAGTAGCTTCAATCATTTCTGGTATATGAATAACATGATGTTTTTCAATGGCAAAAATCAATGAATATTGTAAATGCACAAACAGTAATTTCTCCGCATTGCAAGGTGCAATTCTGAAATTTTTTGCTTTTTCCTGCTCCTCTTAGCATGATAAAGAAGATTCAAAGAGAGTGAGATGCCAGCTCCTTTTATTCAGTCTGTAGCTTCAATCATTTCTGTACGTTTTTCAGTGGCAAAAATCAATGAATATTGTAAATGCACAAACAGTAATTTCTCCGCATTGCAAGGTGCAATTCTGAAATTTTTTGCTTTTTCCTGCTCCTCTTAGTATGATAAAGAAGATTCAAAGAGAGTGAGATGCCAGCTCCTTTCATTCAGTCAGTAGCTTCAATCATTTCTGGATGTTTTTCAATGGCAAAAATCAATGAATATTGTAAATGCAGAAACAGTAATTTCTCCGCATTGCAAGGTGCAATTCTGAAATTTTTTGCTTTTTCCTGCTCCTCTTAGCATGATAAAGAAGATTCAAAGAGAGTGAGATGCCAACTCCTTTCATTCAGTCAGTAGCTTCAAACATTTCTGGTATATGAATAACATGATGTTTTTCAATGGCAAAAATCAATGAATTTTGTAAATGCACAAACAGTAATTTCTACGCATTGCAAGGTGCAATTCTGAAATTTTTTGCTTTTTCCTGCTCCTCTTAGCATGATAAAGAAGATTCAAAGAGAGTGAGATACCAGCTCCTTTCATTCAGTCAGTAGCTTCAATAATTTCTGGATGTTTTTCAATGGCAAAAATCAATGAATATTGTAAATGCACAAACAGTAATTTCTCCGCATTGCAAGGTGCAATTCTGAAATTTTTTGCTTTTTCCTGCTCCTCTTAGCATGATAAAGAAGATTCAAAGAGAGTGAGATGCCAGCTCCTTTCATTCAGTCAGTAGCTTCAATCATTTCTGGATGTTTTTCAATGGCAAAAATCAATGAATATTGTAAATGCACAGACAGTAATTTCTCCGCATTGCAAGGTGCAATTCTGAAATTTTTTGCTTTTTCCTGCTCCTCTTAGCATGATAAAGAAGATTCAAAGAGAGTGAGATGTCAGCTCCTTTCATTCAGTCAGTAGCTTCAAACATATCTGGTATATGAATAACATGATGTTTTTCAATGGCAAAAATCAATGAATATTGTAAATGCACAAACAGTAATTTCTCCGCATTGCAAGGTGCAATTCTGAAATTTTTTGCTTTTTCCTGCTCCTCTTAGCATGATAAAGAAGATTCAAAGAGATTGAGATGCCAGCTCCTTTCATTCAGTCAGTAGCTTCAATCATTTCTGGACGTTTTTCAATGGCAAAAATCAATGAATATTGTAAATGCACAAACAGTAATTTCTCCGCATTGCAAGGTGCAATTCTGAAATTTTTTGCTTTTTCCTGCCCCTCTTAGCATGATAAAGAAGATTCAAAGAGAGTGAGATGCCAGCTCCTTTCATTCAGTCAGTAGCTTCAATCATTTCTGGACGTTTTTCAATGGCAAAAATCAATGAATATTGTAAATGCACAAACAGTAATTTCTCCGCATTGCAAGGTGCAATTCTGAAATTTTTTGCTTTTTCCTGCTCCTCTTAGCATGATAAAGTAGATTCAAAGAGAGTGAGATGCCAGCTCCTTTCATTCAGTCAGTAGCTTCAATCATTTCTGGTCGTTTTTCAATGGCAAAAATCAATGAATATTGTAAACGCACAAACAGTAATTTCTCCGCATTGCAAGGTGCAATTCTGAAATTTTTTAGTTTTTCCTGTTCCTCTTAGCATGATAAAGAAGATTCAAAGAGAGTGAGATGCCAGCTCCTTTCATTCAGTCAGTAGCTTCAAACATTTCTGGTATATGAATAACATGATGTTTTTCAATGGCAAAAATCAATGAATATTGTAAATGCACAAACAGTAATTTCTCCGCATTGCAAGGTGCAATTCTGAAATTTTTTGCTTTTTCCTGCTCCTCTTAGCATGATAAAGAAGATTCAAAGAGAGTGAGATGCCAGCTCCTTTCATTCAGTCAGTAGCTTCAATCATTTCTGGACGTTTTTCAATGGCAAAAATCAATGGATATTGTAAATGCACAAACAGTAATTTCTCCGCATTGCAAGGTGCAATTCTGAAATTTTTTGCTTTTTCCTGCTCCTCTTAGCATGATAAAGAAGATTCAAAGAGAGTGAGATGCCAGCTCCTTTCATTCAGTCAGTAGCTTCAATCATTTCTGGTATATGAATAACATGATGTTTTTCAATGGCAAAAATCAATGAATATTGTAAATGCACAAACAGTAATTTCTCCGCATTGCAAGGTGCAATTCTGAAATTTTTTGCTTTTTCCTGCTCCTCTTAGCATGATAAAGAAGATTCAAAGAGAGTGAGATGCCAGCTCCTTTCATTCAGTCAGTAGCTTCAATCATTTCTGTATGTTTTTCAATGGCAAAAATCAATGAATATTGTAAATGCACAAACAGTAATTTCTCCGCATTGCAAGGTGCAATTCTGAAATTTTTTGCTTTTTCCTGCTCCTCTTAGTATGATAAAGAAGATTCAAAGAGAGTGAGATGCCAGCTCCTTTCATTCAGTCAGTAGCTTCAATCATTTCTGGACGTTTTTCAATGGCAAAAATCAATGAATATTGTAAATGCACAAACAGTAATTTCTCCGCATTGCAAGGTGCAATTCTGAAATTTTTTGCTTTTTCCTGCTCCTCTTAGCATGATAAAGAAGATTCAAAGAGAGTGAGATGCCAGCTCCTTTCATTCAGTCAGTAGCTTCAAACATTTCTGGTATATGAATAACATGATGTTTTTCAATGGCAAAAATCAATGAATTTTGTAAATGCACAAACAGTAATTTCTCCGCATTGCAAGGTGCAATTCTGAAATTTTTTGCTTTTTCCTGCTCCTCTTAGCATGATAAAGAAGATTCAAAGAGAGTGAGATACCAGCTCCTTTCATTCAGTCAGTAGCTTCAATAATTTCTGGACGTTTTTCAATGGCAAAAATCAATGAATATTGTAAATGCACAAACAGTAATTTCTCCGCATTGCAAGGTGCAATTCTGAAATTTTTTGCTTTTTCCTGCTCCTCTTAGCATGATAAAGAAGATTCAAAGAGAGTGAGATGCCAGCTCCTTTCATTCAGTCAGTAGCTTCAATCATTTCTGGATGTTTTTCAATGGCAAAAATCAATGAATATTGTAAATGCACAGACAGTAATTTCTCCGCATTGCAAGGTGCAATTCTGAAATTTTTTGCTTTTTCCTGCTCCTCTTAGCATGATAAAGAAGATTCAAAGAGAGTGAGATGCCAGCTCCTTTCATTCAGTCAGTAGCTTCAATCATTTCTGGTATATGAATAACATGATGTTTTTCAATGGCAAAAATCAATGAATATTGTAAATGCACAAACAGTAATTTCTCCGCATTGCAAGGTGCAATTCTGAAATTTTTTGCTTTTTCCTGCTCCTCTTAGCATGATAAAGAAGATTCAAAGAGAGTGAGATGCCAGCTCCTTTTATTCAGTCTGTAGCTTCAATCATTTCTGTACGTTTTTCAGTGGCAAAAATCAATGAATATTGTAAATGCACAAACAGTAATTTCTCCGCATTGCAAGGTGCAATTCTGAAATTTTTTGCTTTTTCCTGCTCCTCTTAGTATGATAAAGAAGATTCAAAGAGAGTGAGATGCCAGCTCCTTTCATTCAGTCAGTAGCTTCAATCATTTCTGGACGTTTTTCAATGGCAAAAATCAATGAATATTGTAAATGCAGAAACAGTAATTTCTCCGCATTGCAAGGTGCAATTCTGAAATTTTTTGCTTTTTCCTGCTCCTCTTAGCATGATAAAGAAGATTCAAAGAGAGTGAGATGCCAACTCCTTTCATTCAGTCAGTAGCTTCAAACATTTCTGGTATATGAATAACATGATGTTTTTCAATGGCAAAAATCAATGAATTTTGTAAATGCACAAACAGTAATTTCTCCGCATTGCAAGGTGCAATTCTGAAATTTTTTGCTTTTTCCTGCTCCTCTTAGCATGATAAAGAAGATTCAAAGAGAGTGAGATACCAGCTCCTTTCATTCAGTCAGTAGCTTCAATAATTTCTGGATGTTTTTCAATGGCAAAAATCAATGAATATTGTAAATGCACAAACAGTAATTTCTCCGCATTGCAAGGTGCAATTCTGAAATTTTTTGCTTTTTCCTGCTCCTCTTAGCATGATAAAGAAGATTCAAAGAGAGTGAGATGCCAGCTCCTTTCATTCAGTCAGTAGCTTCAATCATTTCTGGATGTTTTTCAATGGCAAAAATCAATGAATATTGTAAATGCACAGACAGTAATTTCTCCGCATTGCAAGGTGCAATTCTGAAATTTTTTGCTTTTTCCTGCTCCTCTTAGCATGATAAAGAAGATTCAAAGAGAGTGAGATGTCAGCTCCTTTCATTCAGTCAGTAGCTTCAAACATTTCTGGTATATGAATAACATGATGTTTTTCAATGGCAAAAATCAATGAATATTGTAAATGCACAAACAGTAATTTCTCCGCATTGCAAGGTGCAATTCTGAAATTTTTTGCTTTTTCCTGCTCCTCTTAGCATGATAAAGAAGATTCAAAGAGAGTGAGATGCCAGCTCCTTTCATTCAGTCAGTAGCTTCAATCATTTCTGGATGTTTTTCAATGGCAAAAATCAATGAATATTGTAAATGCACAGACAGTAATTTCTCCGCATTGCAAGGTGCAATTCTGAAATGTTTTGCTTTTTCCTGCTCCTCTTAGCATGATAAAGAAGATTCAAAGAGAGTGAGATGTCAGCTCCTTTCATTCAGTCAGTAGCTTCAAACATTTCTGGTATATGAATAACATGATGTTTTTCAATGGCAAAAATCAATGAATATTGTAAATGCACAAACAGTAATTTCTCCGCATTGCAAGGTGCAATTCTGAAATTTTTTGCTTTTTCCTGCTCCTCTTAGCATGATAAAGAAGATTCAAAGAGAGTGAGATGCCAGCTCCTTTCATTCAGTTAGTAGCTTCAATCATTTCTGGACGTTTTTCAATGGCAAAAATCAATGAATATTGTAAATGCACAAACAGTAATTTCTCCGCATTGCAAGGTGCAATTCTGAAATTTTTTGCTTTTTCCGGCTCCTCTTAGCATGATAAAGAAGATTCAAAGAGAGTGAGATGCCAGCTCCTTTCATTCAGTCAGTAGCTTCAATCATTTCTGGACGTTTTTCAATGGCAAAAATCAATGAATATTGTAAATGCACAAACAGTAATTTCTCCGCATTGCAAGGTGCAATTCTGAAATTTTTTGCTTTTTCCTGCTCCTCTTAGCATGACAAAGAAGATTCAAAGAGAGTGAGATGCCAGCTCCTTTCATTCAGTCAGTAGCTTCAATCATTTCTGGACGTTTTTCAATGGCAAAAATCAATGAATATTGTAAATGCACAAACAGTAATTTCTCCGCATTGCAAGGTGCAATTCTGAAATTTTTTGCTTTTTCCTGCTCCTCTTAGCAAGATAAAGAAGATTCAAAGAGAGTGAGATGCCAGCTCCTTTCATTCAGTCAGTAGCTTCAAACATTTCTGGTATATGAATAACATGATGTTTTTCAATGGCAAAAATCAATGAATATTGTAAATGCACAAACAGTAATTTCTCCGCATTGCAAGGTGCAATTCTGAAATTTTTTGCTTTTTCCTGCTCCTCTTAGCATGATAAAGAAGATTCAAAGAGACTGAGATGCCAGCTCCTTTCATTCAGTCAGTAGCTTCAATCATTTCTGGACGTTTTTCAAAGGCAAAAATCAATGAATATTGTAAATGCACAAACAGTAATTTCTCCGCATTGCAAGGTGCAATTCTGAAATTTTTTGCTTTTTCCTGCTCCTCTTAGCATGATAAAGAAGATTCAAAGAGAGTGAGATGCCAGCTCCTTTCATTCAGTCAGTAGCTTCAAACATTTCTGGTATATGAATAACATGATGTTTTTCAATGGTAAAAATAAATGAATATTTTAAATGCACAAACAGTAATTTCTCCGCATTGCAAGGTGCAATTCTGAAATTTTTTGCTTTTTCCTGCTCCTCTTAGCATGATAAAGAAGATTCAAAGAGACTGAGATACCAGCTCCTTTCATTCAGTCAGTAGCTTCAATCATTTCTGGACGTTTTTCAATGGCAAAAATCAATGAATATTGTAAATGCACAAACAGTAATTTCTCCGCATTGCAAGGTGCAATTCTGAAATTTTTTGCTTTTTCCTGCTCCTCTTAGCATGATAAAGAAGATTCAAAGAGAGTGAGATGCCAGCTCCTTTCATTCAGTCAGGAGCTTCAAACATTTCTGGTATATGAATAACATGATGTTTTTCAATGGCAAAAATCAATGAATATTGTAAATGCACAAACAGTAATTTCTCTGCATTGCAAGGTGCAATTCTGAAATTTTTTGCTTTTTCCTGCTCCTCTTAGCATGATAAAGAAGATTCAAAGAGAGTGAGATGCCAGCTCCTTTCATTCAGTCAGTAGCTTCAATAATTTCTGGACGTTTTTCAATGGCAAAAATCAATGAATATTGTAAATGCACAAACAGTAATTTCTCCGCATTGCAAGGTGCAATTCTGAAATTTTTTGCTTTTTCCTGCTCCTCTTAGCATGATAAAGAAGATTCAAAGAGAGTGAGATGCCAGCTCCTTTCATTCAGTCAGTAGCTTCAATCATTTCTGGTATATGAATAACATGATGTTTTTCAATGGCAAAAATCAATGAATATTGTAAATGCACAAACAGTAATTTCTCCGCATTGCAAGGTGCAATTCTGAAATTTTTTGCTTTTTCCTGCTCCTCTTAGCATGATAAAGAAGATTCAAAGAGAGTGAGATGCCAGCTCCTTTCATTCAGTCAGTAGCTTCAAACATTTCTGGTATATGAATAACATGATGTTTTTCAATGGCAAAAATCAATGAATATTGTAAATGCACAAACAGTAATTTCTCCGCATTGCAAGGTGCAATTCTGAAATTTTTTGCTTTTTCCTGCTCCTCTTAGCATGATAAAGAAGATTCAAAGAGAGTGAGATGCCAGCTCCTTTTATTCAGTCTGTAGCTTCAATCATTTCTGTACGTTTTTCAGTGGCAAAAATCAATGAATATTGTAAATGCACAAACAGTAATTTCTCCGCATTGCAAGGTGCAATTCTGAAATTTTTTGCTTTTTCCTGCTCCTCTTAGTATGATAAAGAAGATTCAAAGAGAGTGAGATGCCAGCTCCTTTCATTCAGTCAGTAGCTTCAATCATTTCTGGACGTTTTTCAATGGCAAAAATCAATGAATATTGTAAATGCAGAAACAGTAATTTCTCCGCATTGCAAGGTGCAATTCTGAAATTTTTTGCTTTTTCCTGCTCCTCTTAGCATGATAAAGAAGATTCAAAGAGAGTGAGATGCCAACTCCTTTCATTCAGTCAGTAGCTTCAAACATTTCTGGTATATGAATAACATGATGTTTTTCAATGGCAAAAATCAATGAATTTTGTAAATGCACAAACAGTAATTTCTCCGCATTGCAAGGTGCAATTCTGAAATTTTTTGCTTTTTCCTGCTCCTCTTAGCATGATAAAGAAGATTCAAAGAGAGTGAGATACCAGCTCCTTTCATTCAGTCAGTAGCTTCAATAATTTCTGGATGTTTTTCAATGGCAAAAATCAATGAATATTGTAAATGCACAAACAGTAATTTCTCCGCATTGCAAGGTGCAATTCTGAAATTTTTTGCTTTTTCCTGCTCCTCTTAGCATGATAAAGAAGATTCAAAGAGAGTGAGATGCCAGCTCCTTTCATTCAGTCAGTAGCTTCAATCATTTCTGGATGTTTTTCAATGGCAAAAATCAATGAATATTGTAAATGCACAGACAGTAATTTCTCCGCATTGCAAGGTGCAATTCTGAAATTTTTTGCTTTTTCCTGCTCCTCTTAGCATGATAAAGAAGATTCAAAGAGAGTGAGATGTCAGCTCCTTTCATTCAGTCAGTAGCTTCAAACATTTCTGGTATATGAATAACATGATGTTTTTCAATGGCAAAAATCAATGAATATTGTAAATGCACAAACAGTAATTTCTCCGCATTGCAAGGTGCAATTCTGAAATTTTTTGCTTTTTCCTGCTCCTCTTAGCATGATAAAGAAGATTCAAAGAGAGTGAGATGCCAGCTCCTTTCATTCAGTCAGTAGCTTCAATCATTTCTGGATGTTTTTCAATGGCAAAAATCAATGAATATTGTAAATGCACAGACAGTAATTTCTCCGCATTGCAAGGTGCAATTCTGAAATGTTTTGCTTTTTCCTGCTCCTCTTAGCATGATAAAGAAGATTCAAAGAGAGTGAGATGTCAGCTCCTTTCATTCAGTCAGTAGCTTCAAACATTTCTGGTATATGAATAACATGATGTTTTTCAATGGCAAAAATCAATGAATATTGTAAATGCACAAACAGTAATTTCTCCGCATTGCAAGGTGCAATTCTGAAATTTTTTGCTTTTTCCTGCTCCTCTTAGCATGATAAAGAAGATTCAAAGAGAGTGAGATGCCAGCTCCTTTCATTCAGTTAGTAGCTTCAATCATTTCTGGACGTTTTTCAATGGCAAAAATCAATGAATATTGTAAATGCACAAACAGTAATTTCTCCGCATTGCAAGGTGCAATTCTGAAATTTTTTGCTTTTTCCGGCTCCTCTTAGCATGATAAAGAAGATTCAAAGAGAGTGAGATGCCAGCTCCTTTCATTCAGTCAGTAGCTTCAATCATTTCTGGACGTTTTTCAATGGCAAAAATCAATGAATATTGTAAATGCACAAACAGTAATTTCTCCGCATTGCAAGGTGCAATTCTGAAATTTTTTGCTTTTTCCTGCTCCTCTTAGCATGACAAAGAAGATTCAAAGAGAGTGAGATGCCAGCTCCTTTCATTCAGTCAGTAGCTTCAATCATTTCTGGACGTTTTTCAATGGCAAAAATCAATGAATATTGTAAATGCACAAACAGTAATTTCTCCGCATTGCAAGGTGCAATTCTGAAATTTTTTGCTTTTTCCTGCTCCTCTTAGCAAGATAAAGAAGATTCAAAGAGAGTGAGATGCCAGCTCCTTTCATTCAGTCAGTAGCTTCAAACATTTCTGGTATATGAATAACATGATGTTTTTCAATGGCAAAAATCAATGAATATTGTAAATGCACAAACAGTAATTTCTCCGCATTGCAAGGTGCAATTCTGAAATTTTTTGCTTTTTCCTGCTCCTCTTAGCATGATAAAGAAGATTCAAAGAGACTGAGATGCCAGCTCCTTTCATTCAGTCAGTAGCTTCAATCATTTCTGGACGTTTTTCAAAGGCAAAAATCAATGAATATTGTAAATGCACAAACAGTAATTTCTCCGCATTGCAAGGTGCAATTCTGAAATTTTTTGCTTTTTCCTGCTCCTCTTAGCATGATAAAGAAGATTCAAAGAGAGTGAGATGCCAGCTCCTTTCATTCAGTCAGTAGCTTCAAACATTTCTGGTATATGAATAACATGATGTTTTTCAATGGCAAAAATCAATGAATATTTTAAATGCACAAACAGTAATTTCTCCGCATTGCAAGGTGCAATTCTGAAATTTTTTGCTTTTTCCTGCTCCTCTTAGCATGATAAAGAAGATTCAAAGAGACTGAGATACCAGCTCCTTTCATTCAGTCAGTAGCTTCAATCATTTCTGGACGTTTTTCAATGGCAAAAATCAATGAATATTGTAAATGCACAAACAGTAATTTCTCCGCATTGCAAGGTGCAATTCTGAAATTTTTTGCTTTTTCCTGCTCCTCTTAGCATGATAAAGAAGATTCAAAGAGAGTGAGATGCCAGCTCCTTTCATTCAGTCAGGAGCTTCAAACATTTCTGGTATATGAATAACATGATGTTTTTCAATGGCAAAAATCAATGAATATTGTAAATGCACAAACAGTAATTTCTCTGCATTGCAAGGTGCAATTCTGAAATTTTTTGCTTTTTCCTGCTCCTCTTAGCATGATAAAGAAGATTCAAAGAGAGTGAGATGCCAGCTCCTTTCATTCAGTCAGTAGCTTCAATAATTTCTGGACGTTTTTCAATGGCAAAAATCAATGAATATTGTAAATGCACAAACAGTAATTTCTCCGCATTGCAAGGTGCAATTCTGAAATTTTTTGCTTTTTCCTGCTCCTCTTAGCATGATAAAGAAGATTCAAAGAGAGTGAGATGCCAGCTCCTTTCATTCAGTCAGTAGCTTCAATCATTTCTGGTATATGAATAACATGATGTTTTTCAATGGCAAAAATCAATGAATATTGTAAATGCACAAACAGTAATTTCTCCGCATTGCAAGGTGCAATTCTGAAATTTTTTGCTTTTTCCTGCTCCTCTTAGCATGATAAAGAAGATTCAAAGAGAGTGAGATGCCAGCTCCTTTCATTCAGTCAGTAGCTTCAAACATTTCTGGTATATGAATAACATGATGTTTTTCAATGGCAAAAATCAATGAATATTGTAAATGCACAAACAGTAATTTCTCCGCATTGCAAGGTGCAATTCTGAAATTTTTTGCTTTTTCCTGCTCCTCTTAGCATGATAAAGAAGATTCAAAGAGAGTGAGATGCCAGCTCCTTTCATTCAGTCAGTAGCTTCAATCATTTCTGGACGTTTTTCAATGGCAAAAATCAATGAATATTGTAAATGCACAAACAGTAATTTCTCCGCATTGCAAGGTGCAATTCTGAAATTTTTTGGTTTTTCCTGCTCCTCTTAGCATGATAAAGAAGATTCAAAGAGAGTGAGATGCCAGCTCCTTTCATTCAGTCAGTAGCTTCAAACATATCTGGTATATGAATAACATGATGTTTTTCAATGGCAAAAATCAATGAATATTGTAAATGCACAAACAGTAATTTCTCCGCATTGCAAGGTGCAATTCTGAAATTTTTTGCTTTTTCCTGCTCCTCTTAGCATGATAAAGAAGATTCAAAGAGATTGAGATGCCAGCTCCTTTCATTCAGTCAGTAGCTTCAATCATTTCTGGACGTTTTTCAATGGCAAAAATCAATGAATATTGTAAATGCACAAACAGTAATTTCTCCGCATTGCAAGGTGCAATTCTGAAATTTTTTGCTTTTTCCTGCTCCTCTTAGCATGATAAAGAAGATTCAAAGAGAGTGAGATGCCAGCTCCTTTCATTCAGTCAGTAGCTTCAATCATTTCTGGACGTTTTTCAATGGCAAAAATCAATGAATATTGTAAATGCACAAACAGTAATTTCTCCGCATTGCAAGGTGCAATTCTGAAATTTTTTGCTTTTTCCTGCTCCTCTTAGCATGATAAAGAAGATTCAAAGAGAGTGAGATGCCAGCTCCTTTCATTCAGTCAGTAGCTTCAATCATTTCTGGTCGTTTTTCAATGGCAAAAATCAATGAATATTGTAAATGCACAAACAGTAATTTCTCCGCATTGCAAGGTGCAATTCTGAAATTTTTTAGTTTTTCCTGCTCCTCTTAGCATGATAAAGAAGATTCAAAGAGAGTGAGATGCCAGCTCCTTTCATTCAGTCAGTAGCTTCAAACATTTCTGGTATATGAATAACATGATGTTTTTCAATGGCAAAAATCAATGAATATTGTAAATGCACAAACAGTAATTTCTCCGCATTGCAAGGTGCAATTCTGAAATTTTTTGCTTTTTCCTGCTCCTCTTAGCATGATAAAGAAGATTCAAAGAGAGTGAGATGCCAGCTCCTTTCATTCAGTCAGTAGCTTCAATCATTTCTGGACGTTTTTCAATGGCAAAAATCAATGGATATTGTAAATGCACAAACAGTAATTTCTCCGCATTGCAAGGTGCAATTCTGAAATTTTTTGCTTTTTCCTGCTCCTCTTAGCATGATAAAGAAGATTCAAAGAGAGTGAGATGCCAGCTCCTTTCATTCAGTCAGTAGCTTCAATCATTTCTGGTATATGAATAACATGATGTTTTTCAATGGCAAAAATCAATGAATATTGTAAATGCACAAACAGTAATTTCTCCGCATTGCAAGGTGCAATTCTGAAATTTTTTGCTTTTTCCTGCTCCTCTTAGCATGATAAAGAAGATTCAAAGAGAGTGAGATGCCAGCTCCTTTCATTCAGTCAGTAGCTTCAATCATTTCTGTACGTTTTTCAATGGCAAAAATCAATGAATATTGTAAATGCACAAACAGTAATTTCTCCGCATTGCAAGGTGCAATTCTGAAATTTTTTGCTTTTTCCTGCTCCTCTTAGTATGATGAAGATTCAAAGAGAGTGAGATGCCAGCTCCTTTCATTCAGTCAGTAGCTTCAATCATTTCTGGACGTTTTTCAATGGCAAAAATCAATGAATATTGTAAATGCACAAACAGTAATTTCTCCGCATTGCAAGGTGCAATTCTGAAATTTTTTGCTTTTTCCTGCTCCTCTTAGCATGATAAAGAAGATTCAAAGAGAGTGAGATGCCAGCTCCTTTCATTCAGTCAGTAGCTTCAAACATTTCTGGTATATGAATAACATGATGTTTTTCAATGGCAAAAATCAATGAATTTTGTAAATGCACAAACAGTAATTTCTCCGCATTGCAAGGTGCAATTCTGAAATTTTTTGCTTTTTCCTGCTCCTCTTAGCATGATAAAGAAGATTCAAAGAGAGTGAGATACCAGCTCCTTTCATTCAGTCAGTAGCTTCAATAATTTCTGGACGTTTTTCAATGGCAAAAATCAATGAATATTGTAAATGCACAAACAGTAATTTCTCCGCATTGCAAGGTGCAATTCTGAAATTTTTTGCTTTTTCCTGCTCCTCTTAGCATGATAAAGAAGATTCAAAGAGAGTGAGATGCCAGCTCCTTTCATTCAGTCAGTAGCTTCAATCATTTCTGGATGTTTTTCAATGGCAAAAATCAATGAATATTGTAAATGCACAGACAGTAATTTCTCCGCATTGCAAGGTGCAATTCTGAAATTTTTTGCTTTTTCCTGCTCCTCTTAGCATGATAAAGAAGATTCAAAGAGAGTGAGATGCCAGCTCCTTTCATTCAGTCAGTAGCTTCAATCATTTCTGGTATATGAATAACATGATGTTTTTCAATGGCAAAAATCAATGAATATTGTAAATGCACAAACAGTAATTTCTCCGCATTGCAAGGTGCAATTCTGAAATTTTTTGCTTTTTCCTGCTCCTCTTAGCATGATAAAGAAGATTCAAAGAGAGTGAGATGCCAGCTCCTTTTATTCAGTCTGTAGCTTCAATCATTTCTGTACGTTTTTCAATGGCAAAAATCAATGAATATTGTAAATGCACAAACAGTAATTTCTCCGCATTGCAAGGTGCAATTCTGAAATTTTTTGCTTTTTCCTGCTCCTCTTAGTATGATAAAGAAGATTCAAAGAGAGTGAGATGCCAGCTCCTTTCATTCAGTCAGTAGCTTCAATCATTTCTGGACGTTTCTCAATGGCAAAAATCAATGAATATTGTAAATGCAGAAACAGTAATTTCTCCGCATTGCAAGGTGCAATTCTGAAATTTTTTGCTTTTTCCTGCTCCTCTTAGCATGATAAAGAAGATTCAAAGAGAGTGAGATGCCAGCTCCTTTCATTCAGTCAGTAGCTTCAAACATTTCTGGTATATGAATAACATGATGTTTTTCAATGGCAAAAATCAATGAATTTTGTAAATGCACAAACAGTAATTTCTCCGCATTGCAAGGTGCAATTCTGAAATTTTTTGCTTTTTCCTGCTCCTCTTAGCATGATAAAGAAGATTCAAAGAGAGTGAGATACCAGCTCCTTTCATTCAGTCAGTAGCTTCAATAATTTCTGGACGTTTTTCAATGGCAAAAATCAATGAATATTGTAAATGCACAAACAGTAATTTCTCCGCATTGCAAGGTGCAATTCTGAAATTTTTTGCTTTTTCCTGCTCCTCTTAGCGTGATAAAGAAGATTCAAAGAGAGTGAGATGCCAGCTCCTTTCATTCAGTCAGTAGCTTCAATCATTTCTGGATGTTTTTCAATGGCAAAAATCAATGAATATTGTAAATGCACAGACAGTAATTTCTCCGCATTGCAAGGTGCAATTCTGAAATTTTTTGCTTTTTCCTGCTCCTCTTAGCATGATAAAGAAGATTCAAAGAGAGTGAGATGTCAGCTCCTTTCATTCAGTCAGTAGCTTCAAACATTTCTGGTATATGAATAACATGATGTTTTTCAATGGCAAAAATCAATGAATATTGTAAATGCACAAACAGTAATTTCTCCGCATTGCAAGGTGCAATTCTGAAATTTTTTGCTTTTTCCTGCTCCTCTTAGCATGATAAAGAAGATTCAAAGAGAGTGAGATGCCAGCTCCTTTCATTCAGTTAGTAGCTTCAATCATTTCTGGACGTTTTTCAATGGCAAAAATCAATGAATATTGTAAATGCACAAACAGTAATTTCTCCGCATTGCAAGGTGCAATTCTGAAATTTTTTGCTTTTTCCTGCTCCTCTTAGCATGATAAAGAAGATTCAAAGAGAGTGAGATGCCAGCTCCTTTCATTCAGTCAGTAGCTTCAATCATTTCTGGATGTTTTTCAATGGCAAAAATCAATGAATATTGCACATGCACAGACCGTAATTTCTCCGCATTGCAAGGTGCAATTCTGAAATTTTTTTCTTTTTCCTGCTCCTCTTAGCATGATAAAGAAGATTCAAAGAGAGTGAGATGTCAGCTCCTTTCATTCAGTCAGTAGCTTCAAACATATCTGGTATATGAATAACATGATGTTTTTCAATGGCAAAAATCAATGAATATTGTAAATGCACAAACAGTAATTTCTCCGCATTGCAAGGTGCAATTCTGAAATTTTTTGCTTTTTCCTGCTCCTCTTAGCATGATAAAGAAGATTCAAAGAGATTGAGATGCCAGCTCCTTTCATTCAGTCAGTAGCTTCAATCATTTCTGGACGTTTTTCAATGGCAAAAATCAATGAATATTGTAAATGCACAAACAGTAATTTCTCCGCATTGCAAGGTGCAATTCTGAAATTTTTTGCTTTTTCCTGCTCCTCTTAGCATGATAAAGAAGATTCAAAGAGAGTGAGATGCCAGCTCCTTTCATTCAGTCAGTAGCTTCAATCATTTCTGGACGTTTTTCAATGGCAAAAATCAATGAATATTGTAAATGCACAAACAGTAATTTCTCCGCATTGCAAGGTGCAATTCTGAAATTTTTTGCTTTTTCCTGCTCCTCTTAGCATGATAAAGAAGATTCAAAGAGAGTGAGATGCCAGCTCCTTTCATTCAGTCAGTAGCTTCAATCATTTCTGGTCATTTTTCAATGGCAAAAATCAATGAATATTGTAAATGCACAAACAGTAATTTCTCCGCATTGCAAGGTGCAATTCTGAAATTTTTTAGTTTTTCCTGCTCCTCTTAGCATGATAAAGAAGATTCAAAGAGAGTGAGATGCCAGCTCCTTTCATTCAGTCAGTAGCTTCAAACATTTCTGGTATATGAATAACATGATGTTTTTCAATGGCAAAAATCAATGAATATTGTAAATGCACAAACAGTAATATCTCCGCATTGCAAGGTGCAATTCTGAAATTTTTTGCTTTTTCCTGCTCCTCTTAGCATGATAAAGAAGATTCAAAGAGAGTGAGATGCCAGCTCCTTTCATTCAGTCAGTAGCTTCAATCATTTCTGGACGTTTTTCAATGGCAAAAATCAATGGATATTGTAAATGCACAAACAGTAATTTCTCCGCATTGCAAGGTGCAATTCTGAAATTTTTTGCTTTTTCCTGCTCCTCTTAGCATGATAAAGAAGATTCAAAGAGAGTGAGATGCCAGCTCCTTTCATTCAGTCAGTAGCTTCAATCATTTCTGGTATATGAATAACATGATGTTTTTCAATGGCAAAAATCAATGAATATTGTAAATGCACAAACAGTAATTTCTCCGCATTGCAAGGTGCAATTCTGAAATTTTTTGCTTTTTCCTGCTCCTCTTAGCATGATAAAGAAGATTCAAAGAGAGTGAGATGCCAGCTCCTTTCATTCAGTCAGTAGCTTCAATCATTTCTGTACGTTTTTCAATGGCAAAAATCAATGAATATTGTAAATGCACAAACAGTAATTTCTCCGCATTGCAAGGTGCAATTCTGAAATTTTTTGCTTTTTCCTGCTCCTCTTAGTATGATAAAGAAGATTCAAAGAGAGTGAGATGCCAGCTCCTTTCATTCAGTCAGTAGCTTCAATCATTTCTGGACGTTTTTCAATGGCAAAAATCAATGAATATTGTAAATGCACAAACAGTAATTTCTCCGCATTGCAAGGTGCAATTCTGAAATTTTTTGCTTTTTCCTGCTCCTCTTAGCTTGATAAAGAAGATTCAAAGAGAGTGAGATGCCAGCTCCTTTCATTCAGTCAGTAGCTTCAAACATTTCTGGTATATGAATAACATGATGTTTTTCAATGGCAAAAATCAATGAATTTTGTAAATGCACAAACAGTAATTTCTCCGCATTGCAAGGTGCAATTCTTAAATTTTTTGCTTTTTCCTGCTCCTCTTAGCATGATAAAGAAGATTCAAAGAGAGTGAGATACCAGCTCCTTTCATTCAGTCAGTAGCTTCAATAATTTCTGGACGTTTTTCAATGGCAAAAATCAATGAATATTGTAAATGCACAAACAGTAATTTCTCCGCATTGCAAGGTGCAATTCTGAAATTTTTTGCTTTTTCCTGCTCCTCTTAGCATGATAAAGAAGATTCAAAGAGAGTGAGATGCCAGCTCCTTTCATTCAGTCAGTAGCTTCAATCATTTCTGGATGTTTTTCAATGGCAAAAATCAATGAATATTGTAAATGCACAGACAGTAATTTCTCCGCATTGCAAGGTGCAATTCTGAAATTTTTTGCTTTTTCCTGCTCCTCTTAGCATGATAAAGAAGATTCAAAGAGAGTGAGATGCCAGCTCCTTTCATTCAGTCAGTAGCTTCAATCATTTCTGGTATATGAATAACATGATGTTTTTCAATGGCAAAAATCAATGAATATTGTAAATGCACAAACAGTAATTTCTCCGCATTGCAAGGTGCAATTCTGAAATTTTTTGCTTTTTCCTGCTCCTCTTAGCATGATAAAGAAGATTCAAAGAGAGTGAGATGCCAGCTCCTTTTATTCAGTCTGTAGCTTCAATCATTTCTGTACGTTTTTCAATGGCAAAAATCAATGAATATTGTAAATGCACAAACAGTAATTTCTCCGCATTGCAAGGTGCAATTCTGAAATTTTTTGCTTTTTCCTGCTCCTCTTAGTATGATAAAGAAGATTCAAAGAGAGTGAGATGCCAGCTCCTTTCATTCAGTCAGTAGCTTCAATCATTTCTGGACGTTTTTCAATGGCAAAAATCAATGAATATTGTAAATGCAGAAACAGTAATTTCTCCGCATTGCAAGGTGCAAATCTGAAATTTTTTGCTTTTTCCTGCTCCTCTTAGCATGATAAAGAAGATTCAAAGAGAGTGAGATGCCAGCTCCTTTCATTCAGTCAGTAGCTTCAAACATTTCTGGTATATGAATAACATGATGTTTTTCAATGGCAAAAATCAATGAATTTTGTAAATGCACAAACCGTAATTTCTCCGCATTGCAAGGTGCAATTCTGAAATTTTTTGCTTTTTCCTGCTCCTCTTAGCATGATAAAGAAGATTCAAAGAGAGTGAGATACCAGCTCCTTTCATTCAGTCAGTAGCTTCAATAATTTCTGGACGTTTTTCAATGGCAAAAATCAATGAATATTGTAAATGCACAAACAGTAATTTCTCCGCATTGCAAGGTGCAATTCTGAAATTTTTTGCTTTTTCCTGCTCCTCTTAGCATGATAAAGAAGATTCAAAGAGAGTGAGATGCCAGCTCCTTTCATTCAGTCAGTAGCTTCAATCATTTCTGGATGTTTTTCAATGGCAAAAATCAATGAATATTGTAAATGCACAGACAGTAATTTCTCCGCATTGCAAGGTGCAATTCTGAAATTTTTTGCTTTTTCCTGCTCCTCTTAGCATGATAAAGAAGATTCAAAGAGAGTGAGATGCCAGCTCCTTTCATTCAGTCAGTAGCTTCAATCATTTCTGGTATATGAATAACATGATGTTTTTCAATGGCAAAAATCAATGAATATTGTAAACGCACAAACAGTAATTTCTCCGCATTGCAAGGTGCAATTCTGAAATTTTTTGCTTTTTCCTGCTCCTCTTAGCATGATAAAGAAGATTCAAAGAGAGTGAGATGCCAGCTCCTTTTATTCAGTCTGTAGCTTCAATCATTTCTGTACGTTTTTCAATGGCAAAAATCAATGAATATTGTAAATGCACAAACAGTAATTTCTCCGCATTGCAAGGTGCAATTCTGAAATTTTTTGCTTTTTCCTGCTCCTCTTAGTATGATAAAGAAGATTCAAAGAGAGTGAGATGCCAGCTCCTTTCATTCAGTCAGTAGCTTCAATCATTTCTGGACGTTTTTCAATGGCAAAAATCAATGAATATTGTAAATGCAGAAACAGTAATTTCTCCGCATTGCAAGGTGCAATTCTGAAATTTTTTGCTTTTTCCTGCTCCTCTTAGCATGATAAAGAAGATTCAAAGAGAGTGAGATGCCAGCTCCTTTCATTCAGTCAGTAGCTTCAAACATTTCTGGTATATGAATAACATGATGTTTTTCAATGGCAAAAATCAATGAATTTTGTAAATGCACAAACCGTAATTTCTCCGCATTGCAAGGTGCAATTCTGAAATTTTTTGCTTTTTCCTGCTCCTCTTAGCATGATAAAGAAGATTCAAAGAGAGTGAGATACCAGCTCCTTTCATTCAGTCAGTAGCTTCAATAATTTCTGGACGTTTTTCAATGGCAAAAATCAATGAATATTGTAAATGCACAAACAGTAATTTCTCCGCATTGCAAGGTGCAATTCTGAAATTTTTTGCTTTTTCCTGCTCCTCTTAGCATGATAAAGAAGATTCAAAGAGAGTGAGATGCCAGCTCCTTTCATTCAGTCAGTAGCTTCAATCATTTCTGGATGTTTTTCAATGGCAAAAATCAATGAATATTGTAAATGCACAGACAGTAATTTCTCCGCATTGCAAGGTGCAATTCTGAAATTTTTTGCTTTTTCCTGCTCCTCTTAGCATGATAAAGAAGATTCAAAGAGAGTGAGATGTCAGCTCCTTTCATTCAGTCAGTAGCTTCAAACATTTCTGGTATATGAATAACATGATGTTTTTCAATGGCAAAAATCAATGAATATTGTAAATGCACAAACAGTAATTTCTCCGCATTGCAAGGTGCAATTCTGAAATTTTTTGCTTTTTCCTGCTCCTCTTAGCATGATAAAGAAGATTCAAAGAGATTGAGATGCCAGCTCCTTTCATTCAGTCAGTAGCTTCAATCATTTCTGGACGTTTTTCAATGGCAAAAATCAATGAATATTGTAAATGCACAAACAGTAATTTCTCCGCATTGCAAGGTGCAATTCTGAAATTTTTTGCTTTTTCCTGCTCCTCTTAGCATGATAAAGAAGATTCAAAGAGAGTGAGATGCCAGCTCCTTTCATTCAGTCAGTAGCTTCAATCATTTCTGGACGTTTTTCAATGGCAAAAATCAATGAATATTGTAAATGCACAAACAGTAATTTCTCCGCATTGCAAGGTGCAATTCTGAAATTTTTTGCTTTTTCCTGCTCCTCTTAGCATGATAAAGAAGATTCAAAGAGAGTGAGATGCCAGCTCCTTTCATTCAGTCAGTAGCTTCAATCATTTCTGGTCATTTTTCAATGGCAAAAATCAATGAATATTGTAAATGCACAAACAGTAATTTCTCCGCATTGCAAGGTGCAATTCTGAAATTTTTTAGTTTTTCCTGCTCCTCTTAGCATGATAAAGAAGATTCAAAGAGAGTGAGATGCCAGCTCCTTTCATTCAGTCAGTAGCTTCAAACATTTCTGGTATATGAATAACATGATGTTTTTCAATGGCAAAAATCAATGAATATTGTAAATGCACAAACAGTAATATCTCCGCATTGCAAGGTGCAATTCTGAAATTTTTTGCTTTTTCCTGCTCCTCTTAGCATGATAAAGAAGATTCAAAGAGAGTGAGATGCCAGCTCCTTTCATTCAGTCAGTAGCTTCAATCATTTCTGGACGTTTTTCAATGGCAAAAATCAATGGATATTGTAAATGCACAAACAGTAATTTCTCCGCATTGCAAGGTGCAATTCTGAAATTTTTTGCTTTTTCCTGCTCCTCTTAGCATGATAAAGAAGATTCAAAGAGAGTGAGATGCCAGCTCCTTTCATTCAGTCAGTAGCTTCAATCATTTCTGGTATATGAATAACATGATGTTTTTCAATGGCAAAAATCAATGAATATTGTAAATGCACAAACAGTAATTTCTCCGCATTGCAAGGTGCAATTCTGAAATTTTTTGCTTTTTCCTGCTCCTCTTAGCATGATAAAGAAGATTCAAAGAGAGTGAGATGCCAGCTCCTTTCATTCAGTCAGTAGCTTCAATCATTTCTGTACGTTTTTCAATGGCAAAAATCAATGAATATTGTAAATGCACAAACAGTAATTTCTCCGCATTGCAAGGTGCAATTCTGAAATTTTTTGCTTTTTCCTGCTCCTCTTAGTATGATAAAGAAGATTCAAAGAGAGTGAGATGCCAGCTCCTTTCATTCAGTCAGTAGCTTCAATCATTTCTGGACGTTTTTCAATGGCAAAAATCAATGAATATTGTAAATGCACAAACAGTAATTTCTCCGCATTGCAAGGTGCAATTCTGAAATTTTTTGCTTTTTCCTGCTCCTCTTAGCATGATAAAGAAGATTCAAAGAGAGTGAGATGCCAGCTCCTTTCATTCAGTCAGTAGCTTCAAACATTTCTGGTATATGAATAACATGATGTTTTTCAATGGCAAAAATCAATGAATTTTGTAAATGCACAAACAGTAATTTCTCCGCATTGCAAGGTGCAATTCTTAAATTTTTTGCTTTTTCCTGCTCCTCTTAGCATGATAAAGAAGATTCAAAGAGAGTGAGATACCAGCTCCTTTCATTCAGTCAGTAGCTTCAATAATTTCTGGACGTTTTTCAATGGCAAAAATCAATGAATATTGTAAATGCACAAACAGTAATTTCTCCGCATTGCAAGGTGCAATTCTGAAATTTTTTGCTTTTTCCTGCTCCTCTTAGCATGATAAAGAAGATTCAAAGAGAGTGAGATGCCAGCTCCTTTCATTCAGTCAGTAGCTTCAATCATTTCTGGATGTTTTTCAATGGCAAAAATCAATGAATATTGTAAATGCACAGACAGTAATTTCTCCGCATTGCAAGGTGCAATTCTGAAATTTTTTGCTTTTTCCTGCTCCTCTTAGCATGATAAAGAAGATTCAAAGAGAGTGAGATGCCAGCTCCTTTCATTCAGTCAGTAGCTTCAATCATTTCTGGTATATGAATAACATGATGTTTTTCAATGGCAAAAATCAATGAATATTGTAAATGCACAAACAGTAATTTCTCCGCATTGCAAGGTGCAATTCTGAAATTTTTTGCTTTTTCCTGCTCCTCTTAGCATGATAAAGAAGATTCAAAGAGAGTGAGATGCCAGCTCCTTTTATTCAGTCTGTAGCTTCAATCATTTCTGTACGTTTTTCAATGGCAAAAATCAATGAATATTGTAAATGCACAAACAGTAATTTCTCCGCATTGCAAGGTGCAATTCTGAAATTTTTTGCTTTTTCCTGCTCCTCTTAGTATGATAAAGAAGATTCAAAGAGAGTGAGATGCCAGCTCCTTTCATTCAGTCAGTAGCTTCAATCATTTCTGGACGTTTTTCAATGGCAAAAATCAATGAATATTGTAAATGCAGAAACAGTAATTTCTTCGCATTGCAAGGTGCAATTCTGAAATTTTTTGCTTTTTCCTGCTCCTCTTAGCATGATAAAGAAGATTCAAAGAGAGTGAGATGCCAGCTCCTTTCATTCAGTCAGTAGCTTCAAACATTTCTGGTATATGAATAACATGATGTTTTTCAATGGCAAAAATCAATGAATTTTGTAAATGCACAAACCGTAATTTCTCCGCATTGCAAGGTGCAATTCTGAAATTTTTTGCTTTTTCCTGCTCCTCTTAGCATGATAAAGAAGATTCAAAGAGAGTGAGATACCAGCTCCTTTCATTCAGTCAGTAGCTTCAATAATTTCTGGACGTTTTTCAATGGCAAAAATCAATGAATATTGTAAATGCACAAACAGTAATTTCTCCGCATTGCAAGGTGCAATTCTGAAATTTTTTGCTTTTTCCTGCTCCTCTTAGCATGATAAAGAAGATTCAAAGAGAGTGAGATGCCAGCTCCTTTCATTCAGTCAGTAGCTTCAATCATTTCTGGATGTTTTTCAATGGCAAAAATCAATGAATATTGTAAATGCACAGACAGTAATTTCTCCGCATTGCAAGGTGCAATTCTGAAATTTTTTGCTTTTTCCTGCTCCTCTTAGCATGATAAAGAAGATTCAAAGAGAGTGAGATGTCAGCTCCTTTCATTCAGTCAGTAGCTTCAAACATTTCTGGTATATGAATAACATGATGTTTTTCAATGGCAAAAATCAATGAATATTGTAAATGCACAAACAGTAATTTCTCCGCATTGCAAGGTGCAATTCTGAAATTTTTTGCTTTTTCCTGCTCCTCTTAGCATGATAAAGAAGATTCAAAGAGAGTGAGATGCCAGCTCCTTTCATTCAGTTAGTAGCTTCAATCATTTCTGGACGTTTTTCAATGGCAAAAATAAATGAATATTGTAAATGCACAAACAGTAATTTCTCCGCATTGCAAGGTGCAATTCTGAAATTTTTTGCTTTTTCCTGCTCCTCTTAGCATGATAAAGACGATTCAAAGAGAGTGAGATGCCAGCTCCTTTCATTCAGTCAGTAGCTTCAATCATTTCTGGATGTTTTTCAATGGCAAAAATCAATGAATATTGTAAATGCACAGACAGTAATTTCTCCGCATTGCAAGGTGCAATTCTGAAATTTTTTGCTTTTTCCTGCTCCTCTTAGCATGATAAAGAAGATTCAAAGAGAGTGAGATGTCAGCTCCTTTCATTCAGTCAGTAGCTTCAAACATTTCTGGTATATGAATAACATGATGTTTTTCAATGGCAAAAATCAATGAATATTGTAAATGCACAAACAGTAATTTCTCCGCATTGCAAGGTGCAATTCTGAAATTTTTTGCTTTTTCCTGCTCCTCTTAGCATGATAAAGAAGATTCAAAGAGAGTGAGATGCCAGCTCCTTTCATTCAGTTAGTAGCTTCAATCATTTCTGGACGTTTTTCAATGGCAAAAATCAATGAATATTGTAAATGCTCAAACAGTAATTTCTCCGCATTGCAAGGTGCAATTCTGAAATTTTTTGCTTTTTCCGGCTCCTCTTAGCATGATAAAGAAGATTCAAAGAGAGTGAGATGCCAGCTCCTTTCATTCAGTCAGTAGCTTCAATCATTTCTGGACGTTTTTCAATGGCAAAAATCAATGAATATTGTAAATGCACAAACAGTAATTTCTCCGCATTGCAAGGTGCAATTCTGAAATTTTTTGCTTTTTCCTGCTCCTCTTAGCATGACAAAGAAGATTCAAAGAGAGTGAGATGCCAGCTCCTTTCATTCAGTCAGTAGCTTCAATCATTTCTGGACGTTTTTCAATGGCAAAAATCAATGAATATTGTAAATGCACAAACAGTAATTTCTCCGCATTGCAAGGTGCAATTCTGAAATTTTTTGCTTTTTCCTGCTCCTCTTAGCATGATAAAGAAGATTCAAAGAGAGTGAGATGCCAGCTCCTTTCATTCAGTCAGTAGCTTCAAACATTTCTGGACGTTTTTCAATGGCAAAAATCAATGAATATTGTAAATGCACAAACAGTAATTTCTCCGCATTGCAAAGTGCAATTCTGAAATTTTTTGCTTTTTCCTGCTCCTCTTAGCAAGATAAAGAAGATTCAAAGAGAGTGAGATGCCAGCTCCTTTCATTCAGTCAGTAGCTTCAAACATTTCTGGTATATGAATAACATGATGTTTTTCAATGGCAAAAATCAATGAATATTGTAAATGCACAAACAGTAATTTCTCCGCATTGCAAGGTGCAATTCTGAAATTTTTTGCTTTTTCCTGCTCCTCTTAGCATGATAAAGAAGATTCAAAGAGACTGAGATGCCAGCTCCTTTCATTCAGTCAGTAGCTTCAATCATTTCTGGACGTTTTTCAATGGCAAAAATCAATGAATATTGTAAATGCACAAACAGTAATTTCTCCGCATTGCAAGGTGCAATTCTGAAATTTTTTGCTTTTTCCTGCTCCTCTTAGCATGATAAAGAAGATTCAAAGAGAGTGAGATGCCAGCTCCTTTCATTCAGTCAGTAGCTTCAAACATTTCTGGTATATGAATAACATGATGTTTTTCAATGGCAAAATTCAATGAATATTTTAAATGCACAAACAGTAATTTCTCCGCATTGCAAGGTGCAATTCTGAAATTTTTTGCTTTTTCCTGCTCCTCTTAGCATGATAAAGAGGATTCAAAGAGAGTGAGATGCCAGCTCCTTTCATTCAGTCAGTAGCTTCAATCATTTCTGGACGTTTTTCAATGGCAAAAATCAATGTATATTGTAAATGCACAAACAGTAATTTCTCCGCATTGCAAGGTGCAATTCTGAAATTTTTTGCTTTTTCCTGCTCCTCTTAGCATGATAAAGAAGATTCAAAGAGAGTAAGATGCCAGCTCCTTTCATTCAGTCAGTAGCTTCAATCATTTCTGGACGTTTTTCAATGGCAAAAATCAATGAATATTGTAAATGCACAAACAGTAATTTCTCCGCATTGCAAGGTGCAATTCTGAAATTTTTTGCTTTTTCCTGCTCCTCTTAGCATGATAAAGAAGATTCAAAGAGAGTGAGATGCCAGCTCCTTTCATTCAGTCAGTATCTTCAATCATTTCTGGACGTTTTTCAATGGCAAAAATCAATGAATATTGTAAATGCACAAACAGTAATTTCTCCGCATTGCAAGGTGCAATTCTGAAATTTTTTGCTTTTTCCTGCTCCTCTTAGCATGATAAAGAAGATTCAATGAGAGTGAGATGCCAGCTCCTTTCATTCAGTCAGTAGCTTCAAACATTTCTGGTATATGAATAACATGATGTTTTTCAATGGCAAAAATCAATGAATATTGTAAATGCACAAACAGTAATTTCTCCGCATTGCAAGGTGCAATTCTGAAATTTTTTGCTTTTTCCGGCTCCTCTTAGCATGATAAAGAAGATTCAAAGAGAGTGAGATGCCAGCTCCTTTCATTCAGTCAGTAGCTTCAATCATTTCTGGACGTTTTTCAATGGCAAAAATCAATGAATATTGTAAATGCACAAACAGTAATTTCTCCGCATTGCAAGGTGCAATTCTGAAATTTTTTGCTTTTTCCTGCTCCTCTTAGCATGACAAAGAAGATTCAAAGAGAGTGAGATGCCAGCTCCTTTCATTCAGTCAGTAGCTTCAATCATTTCTGGACGTTTTTCAATGGCAAAAATCAATGAATATTGTAAATGCACAAACAGTAATTTCTCCGCATTGCAAGGTGCAATTCTGAAATTTTTTGCTTTTTCCTGCTCCTCTTAGCATGATAAAGAAGATTCAAAGAGAGTGAGATGCCAGCTCCTTTCATTCAGTCAGTAGCTTCAAACATTTCTGGACGTTTTTCAATGGCAAAAATCAATGAATATTGTAAATGCACAAACAGTAATTTCTCCGCATTGCAAAGTGCAATTCTGAAATTTTTTGCTTTTTCCTGCTCCTCTTAGCAAGATAAAGAAGATTCAAAGAGAGTGAGATGCCAGCTCCTTTCATTCAGTCAGTAGCTTCAAACATTTCTGGTATATGAATAACATGATGTTTTTCAATGGCAAAAATCAATGAATATTGTAAATGCACAAACAGTAATTTCTCCGCATTGCAAGGTGCAATTCTGAAATTTTTTGCTTTTTCCTGCTCCTCTTAGCATGATAAAGAAGATTCAAAGAGACTGAGATGCCAGCTCCTTTCATTCAGTCAGTAGCTTCAATCATTTCTGGACGTTTTTCAATGGCAAAAATCAATGAATATTGTAAATGCACAAACAGTAATTTCTCCGCATTGCAAGGTGCAATTCTGAAATTTTTTGCTTTTTCCTGCTCCTCTTAGCATGATAAAGAAGATTCAAAGAGAGTGAGATGCCAGCTCCTTTCATTCAGTCAGTAGCTTCAAACATTTCTGGTATATGAATAACATGATGTTTTTCAATGGCAAAATTCAATGAATATTTTAAATGCACAAACAGTAATTTCTCCGCATTGCAAGGTGCAATTCTGAAATTTTTTGCTTTTTCCTGCTCCTCTTAGCATGATAAAGAGGATTCAAAGAGAGTGAGATGCCAGCTCCTTTCATTCAGTCAGTAGCTTCAATCATTTCTGGACGTTTTTCAATGGCAAAAATCAATGTATATTGTAAATGCACAAACAGTAATTTCTCCGCATTGCAAGGTGCAATTCTGAAATTTTTTGCTTTTTCCTGCTCCTCTTAGCATGATAAAGAAGATTCAAAGAGAGTAAGATGCCAGCTCCTTTCATTCAGTCAGTAGCTTCAATCATTTCTGGACGTTTTTCAATGGCAAAAATCAATGAATATTGTAAATGCACAAACAGTAATTTCTCCGCATTGCAAGGTGCAATTCTGAAATTTTTTGCTTTTTCCTGCTCCTCTTAGCATGATAAAGAAGATTCAAAGAGAGTGAGATGCCAGCTCCTTTCATTCAGTCAGTATCTTCAATCATTTCTGGACGTTTTTCAATGGCAAAAATCAATGAATATTGTAAATGCACAAACAGTAATTTCTCCGCATTGCAAGGTGCAATTCTGAAATTTTTTGCTTTTTCCTGCTCCTCTTAGCATGATAAAGAAGATTCAATGAGAGTGAGATGCCAGCTCCTTTCATTCAGTCAGTAGCTTCAAACATTTCTGGTATATGAATAACATGATGTTTTTCAATGGCAAAAATCAATGAATATTGTAAATGCACAAACAGTAATTTCTCCGCATTGCAAGGTGCAATTCTGAAATTTTTTGCTTTTTCCTGCTCCTCTTAGCATGATAAAGAAGATTCAAAGAGAGTGAGATGCCAGCTCCTTTCATTCAGTCAGTAGCTTCAATCATTTCTGGACGTTTTTCAATGGCAAAAATCAATGAATATTGTAAATGCACAAACAGTAATTTCTCCGCATTGCAAGGTGCAATTCTGAAATTTTATGCTTTTTCCTGCTTCTCTTAGCATGATAAAGAAGATTCAAAGAGAGTGAGATGCCAGCTCCTTTCATTCAGTCAGTAGCTTCAAACATTTCTGGTATATGAATAACATGAGGTTTTTCAATGGCAAAAATCAATGAATATTGTAAATGCACAAACAGTAATTTCTCCGCATTGCAAGGTGCAATTCTGAAATTTTTTGCTTTTTCCTGCTCCTCTTAGCATGATAAAGAAGATTCAAAGAGAGTGAGATGCCAGCTCCTTTCATTCAGTCAGTAGCTTCAATCATTTCTGGACGTTTTTCAATGGCAAAAATCAATGAATATTGTAAATGCACAAACAGTAATTTCTCCGCATTGCAAGGTGCAATTCTGAAATTTTTTGCTTTTTCCTGCTCCTCTTAGCATGATAAAGAAGATTCAAAGAGAGTGAGATGCCAGCTCCTTTCATTCAGTCAGTAGCTTCAATCGTTTCTGGACGTTTTTCAATGGCAAAAATCAATGAATATTGTAAATGCACAAACAGTAATTTCTCCGCATTGCAAGGTGCAATTCTGAAATTTTTTGCTTTTTCCTGCTCCTCTTAGCATGATAAAGAAGATTCAAAGAGAGTGAGATGCCAGCTCCTTTCATTCAGTCAGTAGCTTCAAACATTTCTGGTATATGAATAACATGATGTTTTTCAATGGCAAAAATCAATGAATATTGTAAATGCACAAACAGTAATTTCTCCGCATTGCAAGGTGCAATTCTGAAATTTTTTGCTTTTTCCTCCTCCTCTTTGTATGATAAAGAAGATTCAAAGAGAGTGAGATGCCAGCTCCTTTCATTCAGTCAGTAGCTTCAATCATTTCTGGACGTTTTTCAATGGCAAAAATCAATGAATATTGTAAATGCACAAACAGTAATTTCTCCGCATTGCAAGGTGCAATTCTGAAATTTTTTGCTTTTTCCTGCTCCTCTTAGCATGATAAAGAAGATTCAAAGAGAGTGAGATGCCAGCTCCTTTCATTCAGTCAGTAGCTTCAATCATTTCTGGACGTTTTTCAATGGCAAAAATCAATGAATATTGTAAATGCACAAACAGTAATTTCTCCGCATTGCAAGGTGCAATTCTGAAATTTTTTGCTTTTTCCTGCTCCTCTTAGCATGATAAAGAAGATTCAAAGAGAGTGAGATGCCAGCTCCTTTCATTCAGTCAGAAGCTTCAATCATTTCTGGACGTTTTTCAATGGCAAAAATCAATGAATATTGTAAATGCACAAACAGTAATTTCTCCGCATTGCAAGGTGCAATTCTGAAAATTTTGCTTTTTCTTGCTCCTCTTAGCATGATAAAGAAGATTCAAAGAGAGTGAGATGCCAGCTCCTTTCATTCAGTCAGTAGCTTCAAACATTTCTGGTATATGAATAACATGATGTTTTTCAATGGCAAAAATCAATGTATATTGTAAATGCACAAACAGTAATTTCTCCGCATTGCAAGGTGCAATTCTGAAATTTTTTGCTTTTTCCTGCTCCTCTTAGCATGATAAAGAAGATTCAAAGAGAGTAAGATGCCAGCTCCTTTCATTCAGTCAGTAGCTTCAATCATTTCTGGATGTTTTTCAATGGCAAAAATCAATGAATATTGTAAATGCACAAACAGTAATTTCTCCGCATTGCAAGGTGCAATTCTGAAATTTTTTGCTTTTTCCTGCTCCTCTTAGCATGATAAAGAAGATTCAAAGAGAGTGAGATGCCAGCTCCTTTCATTCAGTCAGTATCTTCAATCATTTCTGGACGTTTTTCAATGGCAAAAATCAATGAATATTGTAAATGCACAAACAGTAATTTCTCCGCATTGCAAGGTGCAATTCTGAAATTTTTTGCTTTTTCCTGCTCCTCTTAGCATGATAAAGAAGATTCAATGAGAGTGAGATGCCAGCTCCTTTCATTCAGTCAGTAGCTTCAAACATTTCTGGTATATGAATAACATGATGTTTTTCAATGGCAAAAATCAATGAATATTGTAAATGCACAAACAGTAATTTCTCCGCATTGCAAGGTGCAATTCTGAAATTTTTTGCTTTTTCCTGCTCCTCTTAGCATGATAAAGAAGATTCAAAGAGAGTGAGATGCCAGCTCCTTTCATTCAGTCAGTAGCTTCAATCATTTCTGGACGTTTTTCAATGGCAAAAATCAATGAATATTGTAAATGCACAAACAGTAATTTCTCCGCATTGCAAGGTGCAATTCTGAAATTTTTTGCTTTTTCCTGCTCCTCTTAGCATGATAAAGAAGATTCAAAGAGAGTGAGATGCCAGCTCCTTTCATTCAGTCAGTAGCTTCAAACATTTCTGGTATATGAATAACATGATGTTTTTCAATGGCAAAAATCAATGTATATTGTAAATGCACAAACAGTAATTTCTCCGCATTGCAAGGTGCAATTCTGAAATTTTTTGCTTTTTCCTGCTCCTCTTAGCATGATAAAGAAGATTCAAAGAGAGTAAGATGCCAGCTCCTTTCATTCAGTCAGTAGCTTCAATCATTTCTGGACGTTTTTCAATGGCAAAAATCAATGAATATTGTAAATGCACAAACAGTAATTTCTCCGCATTGCAAGGTGCAATTCTGAAATTTTTTGCTTTTTCCTGCTCCTCTTAGCATGATAAAGAAGATTCAAAGAGAGTGAGATGCCAGCTCCTTTCATTCAGTCAGTAGCTTCAAACATTTCTGGTATATGAATAACATGATGTTTTTCAATGGCAAAATTCAATGAATATTTTAAATGCACAAACAGTAATTTCTCCGCATTGCAAGGTGCAATTCTGAAATTTTTTGCTTTTTCCTGCTCCTCTTAGCATGATAAAGAGGATTCAAAGAGAGTGAGATGCCAGCTCCTTTCATTCAGTCAGTAGCTTCAATCATTTCTGGACGTTTTTCAATGGCAAAAATCAATGTATATTGTAAATGCACAAACAGTAATTTCTCCGCATTGCAAGGTGCAATTCTGAAATTTTTTGCTTTTTCCTGCTCCTCTTAGCATGATAAAGAAGATTCAAAGAGAGTAAGATGCCAGCTCCTTTCATTCAGTCAGTAGCTTCAATCATTTCTGGACGTTTTTCAATGGCAAAAATCAATGAATATTGTAAATGCACAAACAGTAATTTCTCCGCATTGCAAGGTGCAATTCTGAAATTTTTTGCTTTTTCCTGCTCCTCTTAGCATGATTAAGAAGATTCAAAGAGAGTGAGATGCCAGCTCCTTTCATTCAGTCAGTAGCTTCAATCATTTCTGGACGTTTTTCAATGGCAAAAATCAATGAATATTGTAAATGCACAAACAGTAATTTCTCCGCATTGCAAGGTGCAATTCTGAAATTTTATGCTTTTTCCTGCTCCTCTTAGCATGATAAAGAAGATTCAAAGAGAGTGAGATGCCAGCTCCTTTCATTCAGTCAGTAGCTTCAAACATTTCTGGTATATGAATAACATGAGGTTTTTCAATGGCAAAAATCAATGAATATTGTAAATGCACAAACAGTAATTTCTCCGCATTGCAAGGTGCAATTCTGAAATTTTTTGCTTTTTCCTGCTCCTCTTAGCATGATAAAGAAGATTCAAAGAGAGTGAGATGCCAGCTCCTTTCATTCAGTCAGTAGCTTCAATCATTTCTGGACGTTTTTCAATGGCAAAAATCAATGAATATTGTAAATGCACAAACAGTAATTTCTCCGCATTGCAAGGTGCAATTCTGAAATTTTTTGCTTTTTCCTGCTCCTCTTAGCATGATAAAGAAGATTCAAAGAGAGTGAGATGCCAGCTCCTTTCATTCAGTCAGTAGCTTCAATCGTTTCTGGACGTTTTTCAATGGCAAAAATCAATGAATATTGTAAATGCACAAACAGTAATTTCTCCGCATTGCAAGGTGCAATTCTGAAATTTTTTGCTTTTTCCTGCTCCTCTTAGCATGATAAAGAAGATTCAAAGAGAGTGAGATGCCAGCTCCTTTCATTCAGTCAGTAGCTTCAAACATTTCTGGTATATGAATAACATGATGTTTTTCAATGGCAAAAATCAATGAATATTGTAAATGCACAAACAGTAATTTCTCCGCATTGCAAGGTGCAATTCTGAAATTTTTTGCTTTTTCCTCCTCCTCTTTGCATGATAAAGAAGATTCAAAGAGAGTGAGATGCCAGCTCCTTTCATTCAGTCAGTAGCTTCAATCATTTCTGGACGTTTTTCAATGGCAAAAATCAATGAATATTGTAAATGCACAAACAGTAATTTCTCCGCATTGCAAGGTGCAATTCTGAAATTTTTTGCTTTTTCCTGCTCCTCTTAGCATGATAAAGAAGATTCAAAGAGAGTGAGATGCCAGCTCCTTTCATTCAGTCAGTAGCTTCAATCATTTCTGGACGTTTTTCAATGGCAAAAATCAATGAATATTGTAAATGCACAAACAGTAATTTCTCCGCATTGCAAGGTGCAATTCTGAAATTTTTTGCTTTTTCCTGCTCCTCTTATCATGATAAAGAAGATTCAAAGAGAGTGAGATGCCAGCTCCTTTCATTCAGTCAGAAGCTTCAATCATTTCTGGACGTTTTTCAATGGCAAAAATCAATGAATATTGTAAATGCACAAACAGTAATTTCTCCGCATTGCAAGGTGCAATTCTGAAATTTTTTGCTTTTTCTTGCTCCTCTTAGCATGATAAAGAAGATTCAAAGAGAGTGAGATGCCAGCTCCTTTCATTCAGTCAGTAGCTTCAAACATTTCTGGTATATGAATAACATGATGTTTTTCAATGGCAAAAATCAATGTATATTGTAAATGCACAAACAGTAATTTCTCCGCATTGCAAGGTGCAATTCTGAAATTTTTTGCTTTTTCCTGCTCCTCTTAGCATGATAAAGAAGATTCAAAGAGAGTAAGATGCCAGCTCCTTTCATTCAGTCAGTAGCTTCAATCATTTCTGGATGTTTTTCAATGGCAAAAATCAATGAATATTGTAAATGCACAAACAGTAATTTCTCCGCATTGCAAGGTGCAATTCTGAAATTTTTTGCTTTTTCCTGCTCCTCTTAGCATGATAAAGAAGATTCAAAGAGAGTGAGATGCCAGCTCCTTTCATTCAGTCAGTATCTTCAATCATTTCTGGACGTTTTTCAATGGCAAAAATCAATGAATATTGTAAATGCACAAACAGTAATTTCTCCGCATTGCAAGGTGCAATTCTGAAATTTTTTGCTTTTTCCTGCTCCTCTTAGCATGATAAAGAAGATTCAATGAGAGTGAGATGCCAGCTCCTTTCATTCAGTCAGTAGCTTCAAACATTTCTGGTATATGAATAACATGATGTTTTTCAATGGCAAAAATCAATGAATATTGTAAATGCACAAACAGTAATTTCTCCGCATTGCAAGGTGCAATTCTGAAATTTTTTGCTTTTTCCTGCTCCTCTTAGCATGATAAAGAAGATTCAAAGAGAGTGAGATGCCAGCTCCTTTCATTCAGTCAGTAGCTTCAATCATTTCTGGACGTTTTTCAATGGCAAAAATCAATGAATATTGTAAATGCACAAACAGTAATTTCTCCGCATTGCAAGGTGCAATTCTGAAATTTTTTGCTTTTTCCTGCTCCTCTTAGCATGATAAAGAAGATTCAAAGAGAGTGAGATGCCAGCTCCTTTCATTCAGTCAGTAGCTTCAAACATTTCTGGTATATGAATAACATGATGTTTTTCAATGGCAAAAATCAATGTATATTGTAAATGCACAAACAGTAATTTCTCCGCATTGCAAGGTGCAATTCTGAAATTTTTTGCTTTTTCCTGCTCCTCTTAGCATGATAAAGAAGATTCAAAGAGAGTAAGATGCCAGCTCCTTTCATTCAGTCAGTAGCTTCAATCATTTCTGGACGTTTTTCAATGGCAAAAATCAATGAATATTGTAAATGCACAAACAGTAATTTCTCCGCATTGCAAGGTGCAATTCTGAAATTTTTTGCTTTTTCCTGCTCCTCTTAGCATGATAAAGAAGATTCAAAGAGAGTGAGATACCAGCTCCTTTCATTCAGTCAGTAGCTTCAATAATTTCTGGACGTTTTTCAATGGCAAAAATCAATGAATATTGTAAATGCACAAACAGTAATTTCTCCGCATTGCAAGGTGCAATTCTGAAATTTTTTGCTTTTTCCTGCTCCTCTTAGCATGATAAAGAAGATTCAAAGAGAGTGAGATGCCAGCTCCTTTCATTCAGTCAGTAGCTTCAATCATTTCTGGATGTTTTTCAATGGCAAAAATCAATGAATATTGTAAATGCACAGACAGTAATTTCTCCGCATTGCAAGGTGCAATTCTGAAATTTTTTGCTTTTTCCTGCTCCTCTTAGCATGATAAAGAAGATTCAAAGAGAGTGAGATATCAGCTCCTTTCATTCAGTCAGTAGCTTCAAACATTTCTGGTATATGAATAACATGATGTTTTTCAATGGCAAAAATCAATGAATATTGTAAATGCACAAACAGTAATTTCTCCGCATTGCAAGGTGCAATTCTGAAATTTTTTGCTTTTTCCTGCTCCTCTTAGCATGATAAAGAAGATTCAAAGAGAGTGAGATGCCAGCTCCTTTCATTCAGTTAGTAGCTTCAATCATTTCTGGACGTTTTTCAATGGCAAAAATCAATGAATATTGTAAATGCACAAACAGTAATTTCTCCGCATTGCAAGGTGCAATTCTGAAATTTTTTGCTTTTTCCTGCTCCTCTTAGCATGATAAAGAAGATTCAAAGAGAGTGAGATGCCAGCTCCTTTCATTCAGTCAGTAGTTTCAATCATTTCTGGATGTTTTTCAATGGCAAAAATCAATGAATATTGTAAATGCACAGACAGTAATTTCTCCGCATTGCAAGGTGCAATTCTGAAATTTTTTGCTTTTTCCTGCTCCTCTTAGCATGATAAAGAAGATTCAAAGAGAGTGAGATGTCAGCTCCTTTCATTCAGTCAGTAGCTTCAAACATTTCTGGTATATGAATAACATGATGTTTTTCAATGGCAAAAATCAATGAATATTGTAAATGCACAAACAGTAATTTCTCCGCATTGCAAGGTGCAATTCTGAAATTTTTTGCTTTTTCCTGCTCCTCTTAGCATGATAAAGAAGATTCAAAGAGAGTGAGATGCCAGCTCCTTTCATTCAGTTAGTAGCTTCAATCATTTCTGGACGTTTTTCAATGGCAAAAATCAATGAATATTGTAAATGCACAAACAGTAATTTCTCCGCATTGCAAGGTGCAATTCTGAAATTTTTTGCTTTTTCCGGCTCCTCTTAGCATGATAAAGAAGATTCAAAGAGAGTGAGATGCCAGCTCCGTTCATTCAGTCAGTAGCTTCAATCATTTCTGGACGTTTTTCAATGGCAAAAATCAATGAATATTGTAAATGCACAAACAGTAATTTCTCCGCATTGCAAGGTGCAATTCTGAAATTTTTTGCTTTTTCCTGCTCCTCTTAGCATGACAAAGAAGATTCAAAGAGAGTGAGATGCCAGCTCCTTTCATTCAGTCAGTAGCTTCAATCATTTCTGGACGTTTTTCAATGGCAAAAATCAATGAATATTGTAAATGCACAAACAGTAATTTCTCCGCATTGCAAGGTGCAATTCTGAAATTTTTTTACTTTTTCCTGCTCCTCTTAGCATGATAAAGAAGATTCAAAGAGAGTGAGATGCCAGCTCCTTTCATTCAGTCAGTAGCTTCAAACATTTCTGGACGTTTTTCAATGGCAAAAATCAATGAATATTGTAAATGCACAAACAGTAATTTCTCCGCATTGCAAAGTGCAATTCTGAAATTTTTTGCTTTTTCCTGCTCCTCTTAGCAAGATAAACAAGATTCAAAGAGAGTGAGATGCCAGCTCCTTTCATTCAGTCAGTAGCTTCAAACATTTCTGGTATATGAATAACATGATGTTTTTCAATGGCAAAAATCAATGAATATTGTAAATGCACAAACAGTAATTTCTCCGCATTGCAAGGTGCAATTCTGAAATTTTTTGCTTTTTCCTGCTCCTCTTAGCATGATAAAGAAGATTCAAAGAGACTGAGATGCCAGCTCCTTTCATTCAGTCAGTAGCTTCAATCATTTCTGGACGTTTTTCAATGGCAAAAATCAATGAATATTGTAAATGCACAAACAGTAATTTCTCCGCATTGCAAGGTGCAATTCTGAAATTTTTTGCTTTTTCCTGCTCCTCTTAGCATGATAAAGAAGATTCAAAGAGAGTGAGATGCCAGCTCCTTTCATTCAGTCAGTAGCTTCAAACATTTCTGGTATATGAATAACATGATGTTTTTCAATGGCAAAAATCAATGAATATTTTAAATGCACAAACAGTAATTTCTCCGCATTGCAAGGTGCAATTCTGAAATTTTTTGCTTTTTCCTGCTCCTCTTAGCATGATAAAGAGGATTCAAAGAGAGTGAGATGCCAGCTCCTTTCATTCAGTCAGTAGCTTCAATCATTTCTGGACGTTTTTCAATGGCAAAAATCAATGTATATTGTAAATGCACAAACAGTAATTTCTCCGCATTGCAAGGTGCAATTCTGAAATTTTTTGCTTTTTCCTGCTCCTCTTAGCATGATAAAGAAGATTCAAAGAGAGTAAGATGCCAGCTCCTTTCATTCAGTCAGTAGCTTCAATCATTTCTGGACGTTTTTCAATGGCAAAAATCAATGAATATTGTAAATGCACAAACAGTAATTTCTCCGCATTGCAAGGTGCAATTCTGAAATTTTTTGCTTTTTCCTGCTCCTCTTAGCATGATAAAGAAGATTCAAAGAGAGTGAGATGCCAGCTCCTTTCATTCAGTCAGTATCTTCAATCATTTCTGGACGTTTTTCAATGGCAAAAATCAATGAATATTGTAAATGCACAAACAGTAATTTCTCCGCATTGCAAGGTGCAATTCTGAAATTTTTTGCTTTTTCCTGCTCCTCTTAGCATGATAAAGAAGATTCAATGAGAGTGAGATGCCAGCTCCTTTCATTCAGTCAGTAGCTTCAAACATTTCTGGTATATGAATAACATGATGTTTTTCAATGGCAAAAATCAATGAATATTGTAAATGCACAAACAGTAATTTCTCCGCATTGCAAGGTGCAATTCTGAAATTTTTTGCTTTTTCCTGCTCCTCTTAGCATGATAAAGAAGATTCAAAGAGAGTGAGATGCCAGCTCCTTTCATTCAGTCAGTAGCTTCAATCATTTCTGGACGTTTTTCAATGGCAAAAATCAATGAATATTGTAAATGCACAAACAGTAATTTCTCCGCATTGCAAGGTGCAATTCTGAAATTTTTTGCTTTTTCCTGCTCCTCTTAGCATGATAAAGAAGATTCAAAGAGAGTGAGATGCCAGCTCCTTTCATTCAGTCAGTAGCTTCAAACATTTCTGGTATATGAATAACATGAGGTTTTTCAATGGCAAAAATCAATGAATATTGTAAATGCACAAACAGTAATTTCTCCGCATTGCAAGGTGCAATTCTGAAATTTTTTGCTTTTTCCTGCTCCTCTTAGCATGATAAAGAAGATTCAATGAGAGTGAGATGCCAGCTCCTTTCATTCAGTCAGTAGCTTCAAACATTTCTGGTATATGAATAACATGATGTTTTTCAATGGCAAAAATCAATGAATATTGTAAATGCACAAACAGTAATTTCTCCGCATTGCAAGGTGCAATTCTGAAATTTTTTGCTTTTTCCTGCTCCTCTTAGCATGATAAAGAAGATTCAAAGAGAGTGAGATGCCAGCTCCTTTCATTCAGTCAGTAGCTTCAATCATTTCTGGACGTTTTTCAATGGCAAAAATCAATGAATATTGTAAATGCACAAACAGTAATTTCTCCGCATTGCAAGGTGCAATTCTGAAATTTTTTGCTTTTTCCTGCTCCTCTTAGCATGATAAAGAAGATTCAAAGAGAGTGAGATGCCAGCTCCTTTCATTCAGTCAGTAGCTTCAAACATTTCTGGTATATGAATAACATGAGGTTTTTCAATGGCAAAAATCAATGAATATTGTAAATGCACAAACAGTAATTTCTCCGCATTGCAAGGTGCAATTCTGAAATTTTTTGCTTTTTCCTGCTCCTCTTAGCATGATAAAGAAGATTCAAAGAGAGTGAGATGCCAGCTCCTTTCATTCAGTCAGTAGCTTCAATCATTTCTGGACGTTTTTCAATGGCAAAAATCAATGAATATTGTAAATGCACAAACAGTAATTTCTCCGCATTGCAAGGTGCAATTCTGAAATTTTTTGCTTTTTCCTGCTCCTCTTAGCATGATAAAGAAGATTCAAAGAGAGTGAGATGCCAGCTCCTTTCATTCAGTCAGTAGCTTCAATCATTTCTGGACGTTTTTCAATGCAAAAATCAATGAATATTGTAAATGCACAAACAGTAATTTCTCCGCATTGCAAGGTGCAATTCTGAAATTTTTTGCTTTTTCCTGCTCATCTTAGCATGATAAAGAAGATTCAAAGAGAGTGAGATGCCAGCTCCTTTCATTCAGTCAGTAGCTTCAAACATTTCTGGTATATGAATAACATGATGTTTTTCAATGGCAAAAATCAATGAATATTGTAAATGCACAAACAGTAATTTCTCCGCATTGCAAGGTGCAATTCTGAAATTTTTTGCTTTTTCCTCCTCCTCTTTGCATGATAAAGAAGATTCAAAGAGAGTGAGATGCCAGCTCCTTTCATTCAGTCAGTAACTTCAATCATTTCTGGACGTTTTTCAATGGCAAAAATCAATGAATATTGTAAATGCACAAACAGTAATTTCTCCGCATTGCAAGGTGCAATTCTGAAATTTTTTGCTTTTTCTTGCTCCTCTTAGCATGATAAAGAAGATTCAAAGAGAGTGAGATGCCAGCTCCTTTCATTCAGTCAGTAGCTTCAAACATTTCTGGTATATGAATAACATGATGTTTTTCAAAGGCAAAAATCAATGTATATTGTAAATGCACAAACAGTAATTTCTCCGCATTGCAAGGTGCAATTCTGAAATTTTTTGCTTTTTCCTGCTCCTCTTAGCATGATAAAGAAGATTCAAAGAGAGTAAGATGCCAGCTCCTTTCATTCAGTCAGTAGCTTCAATCATTTCTGGATGTTTTTCAATGGCAAAAATCAATGAATATTGTAAATGCACAAACAGTAATTTCTCCGCATTGCAAGGTGCAATTCTGAAATTTTTTGCTTTTTCCTGCTCCTCTTAGCATGATAAAGAAAATTCAAAGAGAGTGAGATGCCAGCTCCTTTCATTCAGTCAGTATCTTCAATCATTTCTGGACGTTTTTCAATGGCAAAAATCAATGAATATTGTAAATGCACAAACAGTAATTTCTCCGCATTGCAAGGTGCAATTCTGAAATTTTTTGCTTTTTCCTGCTCCTCTTAGCATGATAAAGAAGATTCAATGAGAGTGAGATGCCAGCTCCTTTCATTCAGTCAGTAGCTTCAAACATTTCTGGTATATGAATAACATGATGTTTTTCAATGGCAAAAATCAATGAATATTGTAAATGCACAAACAGTAATTTCTCCGCATTGCAAGGTGCAATTCTGAAATTTTTTGCTTTTTCCTGCTCCTCTTAGCATGATAAAGAAGATTCAAAGAGAGTGAGATGCCAGCTCCTTTCATTCAGTCAGTAGCTTCAATCATTTCTGGACGTTTTTCAATGGCAAAAATCAATGAATATTGTAAATGCACAAACAGTAATTTCTCCGCATTGCAAGGTGCAATTCTGAAATTTTTTGCTTTTTCCTGCTCCTCTTAGCATGATAAAGAAGATTCAAAGAGAGTGAGATGCCAGCTCCTTTCATTCAGTCAGTAGCTTCAATCATTTCTGGACGTTTTTCAATGGCAAAAATCAATGAATATTGTAAATGCACAAACAGTAATTTCTCCGCATTGCAAGGTGCAATTCTGAAATTTTTTGCTTTTTCCTGCTCCTCTTAGCATGATAAAGAAGATTCAAAGAGAGTAAGATGCCAGCTCCTTTCATTCAGTCAGTAGCTTCAATCATTTCTGGACGTTTTTCAATGGCAAAAATCAATGAATATTGTAAATGCACAAACAGTAATTTCTCCGCATTGCAAGGTGCAATTCTGAAATTTTTTGCTTTTTCCTGCTCCTCTTAGCATGATAAAGAAGATTCAAAGAGAGTAAGATGCCAGCTCCTTTCATTCAGTCAGTAGCTTCAATCATTTCTGGACGTTTTTCAATGGCAAAAATCAATGAATATTGTAAATGCACAAACAGTAATTTCTCCGCATTGCAAGGTGCAATTCTGAAATTTTTTGCTTTTTCCTGCTCCTCTTAGCATGATAAAGAAGATTCAAGGAGAGTGAGATGCCAGCTCCTTTCATTCAGTCAGTATCTTCAATCATTTCTGGACGTTTTTCAATGGCAAAAATCAATGAATATTGTAAATGCACAAACAGTAATTTCTCCGCATTGCAAGGTGCAATTCTGAAATTTTTTGCTTTTTCCTGCTCCTCTTAGCATGATAAAGAAGATTCAATGAGAGTGAGATGCCAGCTCCTTTCATTCAGTCAGTAGCTTCAAACATTTCTGGTATATGAATAACATGATGTTTTTCAATGGCAAAAATCAATGAATATTGTAAATGCACAAACAGTAATTTCTCCGCATTGCAAGGTGCAATTCTGAAATTTTTTGCTTTTTCCTCCTCCTCTTTGCATGATAAAGAAGATTCAAAGAGAGTGAGATGCCAGCTCCTTTCATTCAGTCAGTAACTTCAATCATTTCTGGACGTTTTTCAATGGCAAAAATCAATGAATATTGTAAATGCACAAACAGTAATTTCTCCGCATTGCAAGGTGCAATTCTGAAATTTTTTGCTTTTTCCTGCTCCTCTTAGCATGATAAAGAAGATTCAATGAGAGTGAGATGCCAGCTCCTTTCATTCAGTCAGTAGCTTCAAACATTTCTGGTATATGAATAACATGATGTTTTTCAATGGCAAAAATCAATGAATATTGTAAATGCACAAACAGTAATTTCTCCGCATTGCAAGGTGCAATTCTGAAATTTTTTGCTTTTTCCTCCTCCTCTTTGCATGATAAAGAAGATTCAAAGAGAGTGAGATGCCAGCTCCTTTCATTCAGTCAGTAACTTCAATCATTTCTGGACGTTTTTCAATGGCAAAAATCAATGAATATTGTAAATGCACAAACAGTAATTTCTCCGCATTGCAAGGTGCAATTCTGAAATTTTTTGCTTTTTCCTGCTCCTCTTAGCATGATAAAGAAGATTCAAAGAGAGTGAGATGCCAGCTCCTTTCATTCAGTCAGTAGCTTCAATCATTTCTGGACGTTTTTCAATGGCAAAAATCAATGAATATTGTAAATGCACAAACAGTAATTTCTCCGCATTGCAAGGTGCAATTCTGAAATTTTTTGCTTTTTCCTGCTCCTCTTAGCATGATAAAGAAGATTCAAAGAGAGTGAGATGCCAGCTCCTTTCATTCAGTCAGAAGCTTCAATCATTTCTGGACGTTTTTCAATGGCAAAAATCAATGAATATTGTAAATGCACAAACAGTAATTTCTCCGCATTGCAAGGTGCAATTCTGAAATTTTTTGCTTTTTCTTGCTCCTCTTAGCATGATAAAGAAGATTCAAAGAGAGTGAGATGCCAGCTCCTTTCATTCAGTCAGTAGCTTCAAACATTTCTGGTATATGAATAACATGATGTTTTTCAATGGCAAAAATCAATGTATATTGTAAATGCACAAACAGTAATTTCTCCGCATTGCAAGGTGCAATTCTGAAATTTTTTGCTTTTTCCTGCTCCTCTTAGCATGATAAAGAAGATTCAAAGAGAGTAAGATGCCAGCTCCTTTCATTCAGTCAGTAGCTTCAATCATTTCTGGATGTTTTTCAATGGCAAAAATCAATGAATATTGTAAATGCACAAACAGTAATTTCTCCGCATTGCAAGGTGCAATTCTGAAATTTTTTGCTTTTTCCTGCTCCTCTTAGCATGATAAAGAAGATTCAAAGAGAGTGAGATGCCAGCTCCTTTCATTCAGTCAGTATCTTCAATCATTTCTGGACGTTTTTCAATGGCAAAAATCAATGAATATTGTAAATGCACAAACAGTAATTTCTCCGCATTGCAAGGTGCAATTCTGAAATTTTTTGCTTTTTCTTGCTCCTCTTAGCATGATAAAGAAGATTCAAAGAGAGTGAGATGCCAGCTCCTTTCATTCAGTCAGTAGCTTCAAACATTTCTGGTATATGAATAACATGATGTTTTTCAAAGGCAAAAATCAATGTATATTGTAAATGCACAAACAGTAATTTCTCCGCATTGCAAGGTGCAATTCTGAAATTTTTTGCTTTTTCCTGCTCCTCTTAGCATGATAAAGAAGATTCAAAGAGAGTAAGATGCCAGCTCCTTTCATTCAGTCAGTAGCTTCAATCATTTCTGGATGTTTTTCAATGGCAAAAATCAATGAATATTGTAAATGCACAAACAGTAATTTCTCCGCATTGCAAGGTGCAATTCTGAAATTTTTTGCTTTTTCCTGCTCCTCTTAGCATGATAAAGAAAATTCAAAGAGAGTGAGATGCCAGCTCCTTTCATTCAGTCAGTATCTTCAATCATTTCTGGACGTTTTTCAATGGCAAAAATCAATGAATATTGTAAATGCACAAACAGTAATTTCTCCGCATTGCAAGGTGCAATTCTGAAATTTTTTGCTTTTTCCTGCTCCTCTTAGCATGATAAAGAAGATTCAATGAGAGTGAGATGCCAGCTCCTTTCATTCAGTCAGTAGCTTCAAACATTTCTGGTATATGAATAACATGATGTTTTTCAATGGCAAAAATCAATGAATATTGTAAATGCACAAACAGTAATTTCTCCGCATTGCAAGGTGCAATTCTGAAATTTTTTGCTTTTTCCTGCTCCTCTTAGCATGATAAAGAAGATTCAAAGAGAGTGAGATGCCAGCTCCTTTCATTCAGTCAGTAGCTTCAATCATTTCTGGACGTTTTTCAATGGCAAAAATCAATGAATATTGTAAATGCACAAACAGTAATTTCTCCGCATTGCAAGGTGCAATTCTGAAATTTTTTGCTTTTTCCTGCTCCTCTTAGCATGATAAAGAAGATTCAAAGAGAGTGAGATGCCAGCTCCTTTCATTCAGTCAGTAGCTTCAAACATTTCTGGTATATGAATAACATGATGTTTTTCAATGGCAAAAATCAATGTATATTGTAAATGCACAAACAGTAATTTCTCCGCATTGCAAGGTGCAATTCTGAAATTTTTTGCTTTTTCCTGCTCCTCTTAGCATGATAAAGAAGATTCAAAGAGAGTAAGATGCCAGCTCCTTTCATTCAGTCAGTAGCTTCAATCATTTCTGGACGTTTTTCAATGGCAAAAATCAATGAATATTGTAAATGCACAAACAGTAATTTCTCCGCATTGCAAGGTGCAATTCTGAAATTTTTTGCTTTTTCCTGCTCCTCTTAGCATGATAAAGAAGATTCAAAGAGAGTAAGATGCCAGCTCCTTTCATTCAGTCAGTAGCTTCAATCATTTCTGGACGTTTTTCAATGGCAAAAATCAATGAATATTGTAAATGCACAAACAGTAATTTCTCCGCATTGCAAGGTGCAATTCTGAAATTTTTTGCTTTTTCCTGCTCCTCTTAGCATGATAAAGAAGATTCAAAGAGAGTGAGATGCCAGCTCCTTTCATTCAGTCAGTATCTTCAATCATTTCTGGACGTTTTTCAATGGCAAAAATCAATGAATATTGTAAATGCACAAACAGTAATTTCTCCGCATTGCAAGGTGCAATTCTGAAATTTTTTGCTTTTTCCTGCTCCTCTTAGCATGATAAAGAAGATTCAATGAGAGTGAGATGCCAGCTCCTTTCATTCAGTCAGTAGCTTCAAACATTTCTGGTATATGAATAACATGATGTTTTTCAATGGCAAAAATCAATGAATATTGTAAATGCACAAACAGTAATTTCTCCGCATTGCAAGGTGCAATTCTGAAATTTTTTGCTTTTTCCTCCTCCTCTTTGCATGATAAAGAAGATTCAAAGAGAGTGAGATGCCAGCTCCTTTCATTCAGTCAGTAACTTCAATCATTTCTGGACGTTTTTCAATGGCAAAAATCAATGAATATTGTAAATGCACAAACAGTAATTTCTCCGCATTGCAAGGTGCAATTCTGAAATTTTTTGCTTTTTCCTGCTCCTCTTAGCATGATAAAGAAGATTCAAAGAGAGTGAGATGCCAGCTCCTTTCATTCAGTCAGTAGCTTCAATCATTTCTGGACGTTTTTCAATGGCAAAAATCAATGAATATTGTAAATGCACAAACAGTAATTTCTCCGCATTGCAAGGTGCAATTCTGAAATTTTTTGCTTTTTCCTGCTCCTCTTAGCATGATAAAGAAGATTCAAAGAGAGTGAGATGCCAGCTCCTTTCATTCAGTCAGAAGCTTCAATCATTTCTGGACGTTTTTCAATGGCAAAAATCAATGAATATTGTAAATGCACAAACAGTAATTTCTCCGCATTGCAAGGTGCAATTCTGAAATTTTTTGCTTTTTCTTGCTCCTCTTAGCATGATAAAGAAGATTCAAAGAGAGTGAGATGCCAGCTCCTTTCATTCAGTCAGTAGCTTCAAACATTTCTGGTATATGAATAACATGATGTTTTTCAATGGCAAAAATCAATGTATATTGTAAATGCACAAACAGTAATTTCTCCGCATTGCAAGGTGCAATTCTGAAATTTTTTGCTTTTTCCTGCTCCTCTTAGCATGATAAAGAAGATTCAAAGAGAGTAAGATGCCAGCTCCTTTCATTCAGTCAGTAGCTTCAATCATTTCTGGATGTTTTTCAATGGCAAAAATCAATGAATATTGTAAATGCACAAACAGTAATTTCTCCGCATTGCAAGGTGCAATTCTGAAATTTTTTGCTTTTTCCTGCTCCTCTTAGCATGATAAAGAAGATTCAAAGAGAGTGAGATGCCAGCTCCTTTCATTCAGTCAGTATCTTCAATCATTTCTGGACGTTTTTCAATGGCAAAAATCAATGAATATTGTAAATGCACAAACAGTAATTTCTCCGCATTGCAAGGTGCAATTCTGAAATTTTTTGCTTTTTCCTGCTCCTCTTAGCATGATAAAGAAGATTCAATGAGAGTGAGATGCCAGCTCCTTTCATTCAGTCAGTAGCTTCAAACATTTCTGGTATATGAATAACATGATGTTTTTCAATGGCAAAAATCAATGAATATTGTAAATGCACAAACAGTAATTTCTCCGCATTGCAAGGTGCAATTCTGAAATTTTTTGCTTTTTCCTGCTCCTCTTAGCATGATAAAGAAGATTCAAAGAGAGTGAGATGCCAGCTCCTTTCATTCAGTCAGTAGCTTCAATCATTTCTGGACGTTTTTCAATGGCAAAAATCAATGAATATTGTAAATGCACAAACAGTAATTTCTCCGCATTGCAAGGTGCAATTCTGAAATTTTTTGCTTTTTCCTGCTCCTCTTAGCATGATAAAGAAGATTCAAAGAGAGTGAGATGCCAGCTCCTTTCATTCAGTCAGTAGCTTCAAACATTTCTGGTATATGAATAACATGATGTTTTTCAATGGCAAAAATCAATGTATATTGTAAATGCACAAACAGTAATTTCTCCGCATTGCAAGGTGCAATTCTGAAATTTTTAGCTTTTTCCTGCTCCTCTTAGCATGATAAAGAAGATTCAAAGAGAGTAAGATGCCAGCTCCTTTCATTCAGTCAGTAGCTTCAATCATTTCTGGACGTTTTTCAATGGCAAAAATCAATGAATATTGTAAATGCACAAACAGTAATTTCTCCGCATTGCAAGGTGCAATTCTGAAATTTTTTGCTTTTTCCTGCTCCTCTTAGCATGATAAAGAAGATTCAAAGAGAGTAAGATGCCAGCTCCTTTCATTCAGTCAGTAGCTTCAATCATTTCTGGACGTTTTTCAATGGCAAAAATCAATGAATATTGTAAATGCACAAACAGTAATTTCTCCGCATTGCAAGGTGCAATTCTGAAATTTTTTGCTTTTTCCTGCTCCTCTTAGCATGATAAAGAAGATTCAAAGAGAGTGAGATGCCAGCTCCTTTCATTCAGTCAGTATCTTCAATCATTTCTGGACGTTTTTCAATGGCAAAAATCAATGAATATTGTAAATGCACAAACAGTAATTTCTCCGCATTGCAAGGTGCAATTCTGAAATTTTTTGCTTTTTCCTGCTCCTCTTAGCATGATAAAGAAGATTCAATGAGAGTGAGATGCCAGCTCCTTTCATTCAGTCAGTAGCTTCAAACATTTCTGGTATATGAATAACATGATGTTTTTCAATGGCAAAAATCAATGAATATTGTAAATGCACAAACAGTAATTTCTCCGCATTGCAAGGTGCAATTCTGAAATTTTTTGCTTTTTCCTGCTCCTCTTAGCATGATAAAGAAGATTCAAAGAGAGTGAGATGCCAGCTCCTTTCATTCAGTCAGTAGCTTCAATCATTTCTGGACGTTTTTCAATGGCAAAAATCAATGAATATTGTAAATGCACAAACAGTAATTTCTCCGCATTGCAAGGTGCAATTCTGAAATTTTTTGCTTTTTCCTGCTCCTCTTAGCATGATAAAGAAGATTCAAAGAGAGTGAGATGCCAGCTCCTTTCATTCAGTCAGTAGCTTCAAACATTTCTGGTATATGAATAACATGAGGTTTTTCAATGGCAAAAATCAATGAATATTGTAAATGCACAAACAGTAATTTCTCCGCATTGCAAGGTGCAATTCTGAAATTTTTTGCTTTTTCCTGCTCCTCTTAGCATGATAAAGAAGATTCAAAGAGAGTGAGATGCCAGCTCCTTTCATTCAGTCAGTAGCTTCAATCATTTCTGGACGTTTTTCAATGGCAAAAATCAATGAATATTGTAAATGCACAAACAGTAATTTCTCCGCATTGCAAGGTGCAATTCTGAAATTTTTTGCTTTTTCCTGTTCCTCTTAGCATGATAAAGAAGATTCAAAGAGAGTGAGATGCCAGCTCCTTTCATTCAGTCAGTAGCTTCAAACATTTCTGGTATATGAATAACATGATGTTTTTCAATGGCAAAAATCAATGTATATTGTAAATGCACAAACAGTAATTTCTCCGCATTGCAAGGTGCAATTCTGAAATTTTTTGCTTTTTCCTGCTCCTCTTAGCATGATAAAGAAGATTCAAAGAGAGTAAGATGCCAGCTCCTTTCATTCAGTCAGTAGCTTCAATCATTTCTGGACGTTTTTCAATGGCAAAAATCAATGAATATTGTAAATGCACAAACAGTAATTTCTCCGCATTGCAAGGTGCAATTCTGAAATTTTTTGCTTTTTCCTGCTCCTCTTAGCATGATAAAGAAGATTCAAAGAGAGTGAGATACCAGCTCCTTTCATTCAGTCAGTAGCTTCAATAATTTCTGGACGTTTTTCAATGGCAAAAATCAATGAATATTGTAAATGCACAAACAGTAATTTCTCCGCATTGCAATGTGCAATTCTGAAATTTTTTGCTTTTTCCTGCTCCTCTTAGCATGATAAAGAAGATTCAAAGAGAGTGAGATGCCAGCTCCTTTCATTCAGTCAGTAGCTTCAATCATTTCTGGATGTTTTTCAATGGCAAAAATCAATGAATATTGTAAATGCACAGACAGTAATTTCTCCGCATTGCAAGGTGCAATTCTGAAATTTTTTGCTTTTTCCTGCTCCTCTTAGCATGATAAAGAAGATTCAAAGAGAGTGAGATGTCAGCTCCTTTCATTCAGTCAGTAGCTTCAAACATTTCTGGTATATGAATAACATGATGTTTTTCAATGGCAAAAATCAATGAATATTGTAAATGCACAAACAGTAATTTCTCCGCATTGCAAGGTGCAATTCTGAAATTTTTTGCTTTTTCCTGCTCCTCTTAGCATGATAAAGAAGATTCAAAGAGAGTGAGATGCCAGCTCCTTTCATTCAGTTAGTAGCTTCAATCATTTCTGGACGTTTTTCAATGGCAAAAATCAAAGAATATTGTAAATGCACAAACAGTAATTTCTCCGCATTGCAAGGTGCAATTCTGAAATTTTTTGCTTTTTCCTGCTCCTCTTAGCATGATAAAGAAGATTCAAAGAGAGTGAGATGCCAGCTCCTTTCATTCAGTCATTAGCTTCAATCATTTCTGGACGTTTTTCAAAGGCAAAAATCAATGAATATTGTAAATGCACAAACAGTAATTTCTCCGCATTGCAAGGTGCAATTCTGAAATTTTTTGCTTTTTCCTGCTCCTCTTAGCATGATAAAGAAGATTCAAAGAGAGTGAGATGCCAGCTCCTTTCATTCAGTCAGTAGCTTCAAACATTTCTGGTATATGAATAACATGATGTTTTTCAATGGCAAAAATCAATGTATATTGTAAATGCACAAACAGTAATTTCTCCGCATTGCAAGGTGCAATTCTGAAATTTTTTGCTTTTTCCTGCTCCTCTTAGCATGATAAAGAAGATTCAAAGAGAGTAAGATGCCAGCTCCTTTCATTCAGTCAGTAGCTTCAATCATTTCTGGACGTTTTTCAATGGCAAAAATCAATGAATATTGTAAATGCACAAACAGTAATTTCTCCGCATTGCAAGGTGCAATTCTGAAATTTTTTGCTTTTTCCTGCTCCTCTTAGCATGATAAAGAAGATTCAAAGAGAGTAAGATGCCAGCTCCTTTCATTCAGTCAGTAGCTTCAATCATTTCTGGACGTTTTTCAATGGCAAAAATCAATGAATATTGTAAATGCACAAACAGTAATTTCTCCGCATTGCAAGGTGCAATTCTGAAATTTTTTGCTTTTTCCTGCTCCTCTTAGCATGATAAAGAAGATTCAAAGAGAGTGAGATGCCAGCTCCTTTCATTCAGTCAGTATCTTCAATCATTTCTGGACGTTTTTCAATGGCAAAAATCAATGAATATTGTAAATGCACAAACAGTAATTTCTCCGCATTGCAAGGTGCAATTCTGAAATTTTTTGCTTTTTCCTGCTCCTCTTAGCATGATAAAGAAGATTCAATGAGAGTGAGATGCCAGCTCCTTTCATTCAGTCAGTAGCTTCAAACATTTCTGGTATATGAATAACATGATGTTTTTCAATGGCAAAAATCAATGAATATTGTAAATGCACAAACAGTAATTTCTCCGCATTGCAAGGTGCAATTCTGAAATTTTTTGCTTTTTCCTGCTCCTCTTAGCATGATAAAGAAGATTCAAAGAGAGTGAGATGCCAGCTCCTTTCATTCAGTCAGTAGCTTCAATCATTTCTGGACGTTTTTCAATGGCAAAAATCAATGAATATTGTAAATGCACAAACAGTAATTTCTCCGCATTGCAAGGTGCAATTCTGAAATTTTTTGCTTTTTCCTGCTCCTCTTAGCATGATAAAGAAGATTCAAAGAGAGTGAGATGCCAGCTCCTTTCATTCAGTCAGTAGCTTCAAACATTTCTGGTATATGAATAACATGAGGTTTTTCAATGGCAAAAATCAATGAATATTGTAAATGCACAAACAGTAATTTCTCCGCATTGCAAGGTGCAATTCTGAAATTTTTTGCTTTTTCCTGCTCCTCTTAGCATGATAAAGAAGATTCAAAGAGAGTGAGATGCCAGCTCCTTTCATTCAGTCAGTAGCTTCAATCATTTCTGGACGTTTTTCAATGGCAAAAATCAATGAATATTGTAAATGCACAAACAGTAATTTCTCCGCATTGCAAGGTGCAATTCTGAAATTTTTTGCTTTTTCCTGCTCCTCTTAGCATGATAAAGAAGATTCAAAGAGAGTGAGATGCCAGCTCCTTTCATTCAGTCAGTAGCTTCAATCATTTCTGGATGTTTTTCAATGGCAAAAATCAATGAATATTGTAAATGCACAAACAGTAATTTCTCCGCATTGCAAGGTGCAATTCTGAAATTTTTTGCTTTTTCCTGCTCCTCTTAGCATGATAAAGAAGATTCAAAGAGAGTGAGATGCCAGCTCCTTTCATTCAGTCAGTAGCTTCAAACATTTCTGGTATATGAATAACATGATGTTTTTCAATGGCAAAAATCAATGAATATTGTAAATGCACAAACAGTAATTTCTCCGCATTGCAAGGTGCAATTCTGAAATTTTTTGCTTTTTCCTCCTCCTCTTTGCATGATAAAGAAGATTCAAAGAGAGTGAGATGCCAGCTCCTTTCATTCAGTCAGTAGCTTCAATCATTTCTGGACGTTTTTCAATGGCAAAAATCAATGAATATTGTAAATGCACAAACAGTAATTTCTCCGCATTGCAAGGTGCAATTCTGAAATTTTTTGCTTTTTCCTGCTCCTCTTAGCATGATAAAGAAGATTCAAAGAGAGTGAGATGCCAGCTCCTTTCATTCAGTCAGTAGCTTCAATCATTTCTGGACGTTTTTCAATGGCAAAAATCAATGAATATTGTAAATGCACAAACAGTAATTTCTCCGCATTGCAAGGTGCAATTCTGAAATTTTTTGCTTTTTCCTGCTCCTCTTAGCATGATAAAGAAGATTCAAAGAGAGTGAGATGCCAGCTCCTTTCATTCAGTCAGAAGCTTCAATCATTTCTGGACGTTTTTCAATGGCAAAAATCAATGAATATTGTAAATGCACAAACAGTAATTTCTCCGCATTGCAAGGTGCAATTCTGAAATTTTTTGCTTTTTCTTGCTCCTCTTAGCATGATAAAGAAGATTCAAAGAGAGTGAGATGCCAGCTCCTTTCATTCAGTCAGTAGCTTCAAACATTTCTGGTATATGAATAACATGATGTTTTTCAATGGCAAAAATCAATGTATATTGTAAATGCACAAACAGTAATTTCTCCGCATTGCAAGGTGCAATTCTGAAATTTTTTGCTTTTTCCTGCTCCTCTTAGCATGATAAAGAAGATTCAAAGAGAGTAAGATGCCAGCTCCTTTCATTCAGTCAGTAGCTTCAATCATTTCTGGATGTTTTTCAATGGCAAAAATCAATGAATATTGTAAATGCACAAACAGTAATTTCTCCGCATTGCAAGGTGCAATTCTGAAATTTTTTGCTTTTTCCTGCTCCTCTTAGCATGATAAAGAAGATTCAAAGAGAGTGAGATGCCAGCTCCTTTCATTCAGTCAGTATCTTCAATCATTTCTGGACGTTTTTCAATGGCAAAAATCAATGAATATTGTAAATGCACAAACAGTAATTTCTCCGCATTGCAAGGTGCAATTCTGAAATTTTTTGCTTTTTCCTGCTCCTCTTAGCATGATAAAGAAGATTCAATGAGAGTGAGATGCCAGCTCCTTTCATTCAGTCAGTAGCTTCAAACATTTCTGGTATATGAATAACATGATGTTTTTCAATGGCAAAAATCAATGAATATTGTAAATGCACAAACAGTAATTTCTCCGCATTGCAAGGTGCAATTCTGAAATTTTTTGCTTTTTCCTGCTCCTCTTAGCATGATAAAGAAGATTCAAAGAGAGTGAGATGCCAGCTCCTTTCATTCAGTCAGTAGCTTCAATCATTTCTGGACGTTTTTCAATGGCAAAAATCAATGAATATTGTAAATGCACAAACAGTAATTTCTCCGCATTGCAAGGTGCAATTCTGAAATTTTTTGCTTTTTCCTGCTCCTCTTAGCATGATAAAGAAGATTCAAAGAGAGTGAGATGCCAGCTCCTTTCATTCAGTCAGTAGCTTCAATCATTTCTGGATGTTTTTCAATGGCAAAAATCAATGAATATTGTAAATGCACAGACAGTAATTTCTCCGCATTGCAAGGTGCAATTCTGAAATTTTTTGCTTTTTCCTGCTCCTCTTAGCATGATAAAGAAGATTCAAAGAGAGTGAGATGTCAGCTCCTTTCATTCAGTCAGTAGCTTCAAACATTTCTGGTATATGAATAACATGATGTTTTTCAATGGCAAAAATCAATGAATATTGTAAATGCACAAACAGTAATTTCTCCGCATTGCAAGGTGCAATTCTGAAATTTTTTGCTTTTTCCTGCTCCTCTTAGCATGATAAAGAAGATTCAAAGAGAGTGAGATGCCAGCTCCTTTCATTCAGTTAGTAGCTTCAATCATTTCTGGACGTTTTTCAATGGCAAAAATCAATGAATATTGTAAATGCACAAACAGTAATTTCTCCGCATTGCAAGGTGCAATTCTGAAATTTTTTGCTTTTTCCTGCTCCTCTTAGCATGATAAAGAAGATTCAAAGAGAGTGAGATGCCAGCTCCTTTCATTCAGTCAGTAGCTTCAATCATTTCTGGATGTTTTTCAATGGCAAAAATCAATGAATATTGTAAATGCACAGACAGTAATTTCTCCGCATTGCAAGGTGCAATTCTGAAATTTTTTGCTTTTTCCTGCTCCTCTTAGCATGATAAAGAAGATTCAAAGAGAGTGAGATGTCAGCTCCTTTCATTCAGTCAGTAGCTTCAAACATTTCTGGTATATGAATAACATGATGTTTTTCAATGGCAAAAATCAATGAATATTGTAAATGCACAAACAGTAATTTCTCCGCATTGCAAGGTGAAATTCTGAAATTTTTTGCTTTTTCCTGCTCCTCTTAGCATGATAAAGAAGATTCAAAGAGAGTGAGATGCCAGCTCCTTTCATTCAGTTAGTAGCTTCAATCATTTCTGGACGTTTTTCATTGGCAAAAATCAATGAATATTGTAAATGCACAAACAGTAATTTCTCCGCATTGCAAGGTGCAATTCTGAAATTTTTTGCTTTTTCCGGCTCCTCTTAGCATGATAAAGAAGATTCAAAGAGAGTGAGATGCCAGCTCCTTTCATTCAGTCAGTAGCTTCAATCATTTCTGGACGTTTTTCAATGGCAAAAATCAATGAATATTGTAAATGCACAAACAGTAATTTCTCCGCATTGCAAGGTGCAATTCTGAAATTTTTTGCTTTTTCCTGCTCCTCTTAGCATGACAAAGAAGATTCAAAGAGAGTGAGATGCCAGCTCCTTTCATTCAGTCAGTAGCTTCAATCATTTCTGGACGTTTTTCAATGGCAAAAATCAATGAATATTATAAATGCACAAACAGTAATTTCTCCGCATTGCAAGGTGCAATTCTGAAATTTTTTGCTTTTTCCTGCTCCTCTTAGCATGATAAAGAATATTCAAAGAGAGTGAGATGCCAGCTCCTTTCATTCAGTCAGTAGCTTCAAACATTTCTGGACGTTTTTCAATGGCAAAAATCAATGAATATTGTAAATGCACAAACAGTAATTTCTCCGCATTGCAAAGTGCAATTCTGAAATTTTTTGCTTTTTCTTGCTCCTCTTAGCAAGATAAAGAAGATTCAAAGAGAGTGAGATGCCAGCTCCTTTCATTCAGTCAGTAGCTTCAAACATTTCTGGTATATGAATAACATGATGTTTTTCAATGGCAAAAATCAATGAATATTGTAAATGCACAAACAGTAATTTCTCCGCATTGCAAGGTGCAATTCTGAAATTTTTTGCTTTTTCCTGCTCCTCTTAGCATGATAAAGAAGATTCAAAGAGACTGAGATGCCAGCTCCTTTCATTCAGTCAGTAGCTTCAATCATTTCTGGACGTTTTTCAATGGCAAAAATCAATGAATATTGTAAATGCACAAACAGTAATTTCTCCGCATTGCAAGGTGCAATTCTGAAATTTTTTGCTTTTTCCTGCTCCTCTTAGCATGATAAAGAAGATTCAAAGAGAGTGAGATGCCAGCTCCTTTCATTCAGTCAGTAGCTTCAAACATTTCTGGTATATGAATAACATGATGTTTTTCAATGGCAAAAATCAATGAATATTTTAAATGCACAAACAGTAATTTCTCCGCATTGCAAGGTGCAATTCTGAAATTTTTTGCTTTTTCCTGCTCCTCTTAGCATGATAAAGAGGATTCAAAGAGAGTGAGATGCCAGCTCCTTTCATTCAGTCAGTAGCTTCAATCATTTCTGGACGTTTTTCAATGGCAAAAATCAATGTATATTGTAAATGCACAAACAGTAATTTCTCCGCATTGCAAGGTGCAATTCTGAAATTTTTTGCTTTTTCCTGCTCCTCTTAGCATGATAAAGAAGATTCAAAGAGAGTAAGATGCCAGCTCCTTTCATTCAGTCAGTAGCTTCAATCATTTCTGGACGTTTTTCAATGGCAAAAATCAATGAATATTGTAAATGCACAAACAGTAATTTCTCCGCATTGCAAGGTGCAATTCTGAAATTTTTTGCTTTTTCCTGCTCCTCTTAGCATGATAAAGAAGATTCAAAGAGAGTGAGATGCCAGCTCCTTTCATTCAGTCAGTATCTTCAATCATTTCTGGACGTTTTTCAATGGCAAAAATCAATGAATATTGTAAATGCACAAACAGTAATTTCTCCGCATTGCAAGGTGCAATTCTGAAATTTTTTGCTTTTTCCTGCTCCTCTTAGCATGATAAAGAAGATTCAATGAGAGTGAGATGCCAGCTCCTTTCATTCAGTCAGTAGCTTCAAACATTTCTGGTATATGAATAACATGATGTTTTTCAATGGCAAAAATCAATGAATATTGTAAATGCACAAACAGTAATTTCTCCGCATTGCAAGGTGCAATTCTGAAATTTTTTGCTTTTTCCTGCTCCTCTTAGCATGATAAAGAAGATTCAAAGAGAGTGAGATGCCAGCTCCTTTCATTCAGTCAGTAGCTTCAATCATTTCTGGACGTTTTTCAATGGCAAAAATCAATGAATATTGTAAATGCACAAACAGTAATTTCTCCGCATTGCAAGGTGCAATTCTGAAATTTTTTGATTTTTCCTGCTCCTCTTAGCATGATAAAGAAGATTCAAAGAGAGTGAGATGCCAGCTCCTTTCATTCAGTCAGTAGCTTCAAACATTTCTGGTATATGAATAACATGAGGTTTTTCAATGGCAAAAATCAATGAATATTGTAAATGCACAAACAGTAATTTCTCCGCATTGCAAGGTGCAATTCTGAAATTTTTTGCTTTTTCCTGCTCCTCTTAGCATGATAAAGAAGATTCAAAGAGAGTGAGATGCCAGCTCCTTTCATTCAGTCAGTAGCTTCAATCATTTCTGGACGTTTTTCAATGGCAAAAATCAATGAATATTGTAAATGCACAAACAGTAATTTCTCAACATTGCAAGGTGCAATTCTGAAATTTTTTGCTTTTTCCTGCTCCTCTTAGCATGATAAAGAAGATTCAAAGAGAGTGAGATGCCAGCTCCTTTCATTCAGTCAGTAGCTTCAATCATTTCTGGACGTTTTTCAATGGCAAAAATCAATGAATATTGTAAATGCACAAACAGTAATTTCTCCGCATTGCAAGGTGCAATTCTGAAATTTTTTGCTTTTTCCTGCTCCTCTTAGCATGATAAAGAAGATTCAAAGAGAGTGAGATGCCAGCTCCTTTCATTCAGTCAGTAGCTTCAAACATTTCTGGTATATGAATAACATGATGTTTTTCAATGGCAAAAATCAATGAATATTGTAAATGCACAAACAGTAATTTCTCCGCATTGCAAGGTGCAATTCTGAAATTTTTTGCTTTTTCCTCCTCCTCTTTGCATGATAAAGAAGATTCAAAGAGAGTGAGATGCCAGCTCCTTTCATTCAGTCAGTAGCTTCAATCATTTCTGGACGTTTTTCAATGGCAAAAATCAATGAATATTGTAAATGCACAAACAGTAATTTCTCCGCATTGCAAGGTGCAATTCTGAAATTTTTTGCTTTTTCCTGCTCCTCTTAGCATGATAAAGAAGATTCAAAGAGAGTGAGATGCCAGCTCCTTTCATTCAGTCAGTAGCTTCAATCATTTCTGGACGTTTTTCAATGGCAAAAATCAATGAATATTGTAAATGCACAAACAGTAATTTCTCCGCATTGCAAGGTGCAATTCTGAAATTTTTTGCTTTTTCCTGCTCCTCTTAGCATGATAAAGAAGATTCAAAGAGAGTGAGATGCCAGCTCCTTTCATTCAGTCAGAAGCTTCAATCATTTCTGGACGTTTTTCAATGGCAAAAATCAATGAATATTGTAAATGCACAAACAGTAATTTCTCCGCATTGCAAGGTGCAATTCTGAAATTTTTTGCTTTTTCTTGCTCCTCTTAGCATGATAAAGAAGATTCAAAGAGAGTGAGATGCCAGCTCCTTTCATTCAGTCAGTAGCTTCAAACATTTCTGGTATATGAATAACATGATGTTTTTCAATGGCAAAAATCAATGTATATTGTAAATGCACAAACAGTAATTTCTCCGCATTGCAAGGTGCAATTCTGAAATTTTTTGCTTTTTCCTGCTCCTCTTAGCATGATAAAGAAGATTCAAAGAGAGTAAGATGCCAGCTCCTTTCATTCAGTCAGTATCTTCAATCATTTCTGGATGTTTTTCAATGGCAAAAATCAATGAATATTGTAAATGCACAAACAGTAATTTCTCCGCATTGCAAGGTGCAATTCTGAAATTTTTTGCTTTTTCCTGCTCCTCTTAGCATGATAAAGAAGATTCAAAGAGAGTGAGATGCCAGCTCCTTTCATTCAGTCAGTATCTTCAATCATTTCTGGACGTTTTTCAATGGCAAAAATCAATGAATATTGTAAATGCACAAACAGTAATTTCTCCGCATTGCAAGGTGCAATTCTGAAATTTTTTGCTTTTTCCTGCTCCTCTTAGCATGATAAAGAAGATTCAATGAGAGTGAGATGCCAGCTCCTTTCATTCAGTCAGTAGCTTCAAACATTTCTGGTATATGAATAACATGATGTTTTTCAATGGCAAAAATCAATGAATATTGTAAATGCACAAACAGTAATTTCTCCGCATTGCAAGGTGCAATTCTGAAATTTTTTGCTTTTTCCTGCTCCTCTTAGCATGATAAAGAAGATTCAAAGAGAGTGAGATGCCAGCTCCTTTCATTCAGTCAGTAGCTTCAATCATTTCTGGACGTTTTTCAATGGCAAAAATCAATGAATATTGTAAATGCACAAACAGTAATTTCTCCGCATTGCAAGGTGCAATTCTGAAATTTTTTGCTTTTTCCTGCTCCTCTTAGCATGATAAAGAAGATTCAAAGAGAGTGAGATGCCAGCTCCTTTCATTCAGTCAGTAGCTTCAAACATTTCTGGTATATGAATAACATGATGTTTTTCAATGGCAAAAATCAATGTATATTGTAAATGCACAAACAGTAATTTCTCCGCATTGCAAGGTGCAATTCTGAAATTTTTTGCTTTTTCCTGCTCCTCTTAGCATGATAAAGAAGATTCAAAGAGAGTAAGATGCCAGCTCCTTTCATTCAGTCAGTAGCTTCAATCATTTCTGGACGTTTTTCAATGGCAAAAATCAATGAATATTGTAAATGCACAAACAGTAATTTCTCCGCATTGCAAGGTGCAATTCTGAAATTTTTTGCTTTTTCCTGCTCCTCTTAGCATGATAAAGAAGATTCAGAGAGTGAGATGCCAGCTCCTTTCATTCAGTCAGTATCTTCAATCATTTCTGGACGTTTTTCAATGGCAAAAATCAATGAATATTGTAAATGCACAAACAGTAATTTCTCCGCATTGCAAGGTGCAATTCTGAAATTTTTTGCTTTTTCCTGCTCCTCTTAGCATGATAAAGAAGATTCAATGAGAGTGAGATGCCAGCTCCTTTCATTCAGTCAGTAGCTTCAAACATTTCTGGTATATGAATAACATGATGTTTTTCAATGGCAAAAATCAATGAATATTGTAAATGCACAAACAGTAATTTCTCCGCATTGCAAGGTGCAATTCTGAAATTTTTTGCTTTTTCCTGCTCCTCTTAGCATGATAAAGAAGATTCAAAGAGAGTGAGATGCCAGCTCCTTTCATTCAGTCAGTAGCTTCAATCATTTCTGGACATTTTTGAATGGCAAAAATCAATGAATATTGTAAATGCACAAACAGTAATTTCTCCGCATTGCAAGGTGCAATTCTGAAATTTTTTGCTTTTTCCTGCTCCTCTTAGCATGATAAAGAAGATTCAAAGAGAGTGAGATGCCAGCTCCTTTCATTCAGTCAGTAGCTTCAAACATTTCTGGTATATGAATAACATGATGTTTTTCAATGGCAAAAATCAATGAATATTGTAAATGCACAAACAGTAATTTCTCCGCATTGCAAGGTGCAATTCTGAAATTTTTTGCTTTTTCCTGCTCCTCTTAGCATGATAAAGAAGATTCAAAGAGAGTGAGATGCCAGCTCCTTTCATTCAGTCAGTAGCTTCAATCATTTCTGGACGTTTTTCAATGGCAAAAATCAATGAATATTGTAAATGCACAAACAGTAATTTCTCCGCATTGCAAGGTGCAATTCTGAAATTTTTTGCTTTTTCCTGCTCCTCTTAGCATGATAAAGAAGATTCAAAGAGAGTGAGATGCCAGCTCCTTTCATTCAGTCAGTAGCTTCAATCATTTCTGGACATTTTTCAATGGCAAAAATCAATGAATATTGTAAATGCACAAACAGTAATTTCTCCGCATTGCAAGGTGCAATTCTGAAATTTTTTGCTTTTTCCTGCTCCTCTTAGCATGATAAAGAAGATTCAAAGAGAGTGAGATGCCAGCTCCTTTCATTCAGTCAGTAGCTTCAATCATTTCTGGACGTTTTTCAATGGCAAAAATCAATGAATATTGTAAATGCACAAACAGTAATTTCTCCGCATTGCAAGGTGCAATTCTGAAATTTTTTGCTTTTTCCTGCTCCTCTTAGCATGATAAAGAAGATTCAAAGAGAGTGAGATGCCAGCTCCTTTCATTCAGTCAGTAGCTTCAATCATTTCTGGACGTTTTTCAATGGCAAAAATCAATGAATATTGTAAATGCACAAACAGTAATTTCTCCGCATTGCAAGGTGCAATTCTGAAATTTTTTGCTTTTTCCTGCTCCTCTTAGCATGATAAAGAAGATTCAAAGAGAGTGAGATGCCAGCTCCTTTCATTCAGTCAGTAGCTTCAAACATTTCTGGTATATGAATAACATGATGTTTTTCAATGGCAAAAATCAATGAATATTGTAAATGCACAAACAGTAATTTCTCCGCATTGCAAGGTGCAATTCTGAAATTTTTTGCTTTTTCCTCCTCCTCTTTGCATGATAAAGAAGATTCAAAGAGAGTGAGATGCCAGCTCCTTTCATTCAGTCAGTAGCTTCAATCATTTCTGGACGTTTTTCAATGGCAAAAATCAATGAATATTGTAAATGCACAAACAGTAATTTCTCCGCATTGCAAGGTGCAATTCTGAAATTTTTTGCTTTTTCCTGCTCCTCTTAGCATGATAAAGAAGATTCAAAGAGAGTGAGATGCCAGCTCCTTTCATTCAGTCAGTAGCTTCAATCATTTCTGGACGTTTTTCAATGGCAAAAATCAATGAATATTGTAAATGCACAAACAGTAATTTCTCCGCATTGCAAGGTGCAATTCTGAAATTTTTTGCTTTTTCCTGCTCCTCTTAGCATGATAAAGAAGATTCAAAGAGAGTGAGATGCCAGCTCCTTTCATTCAGTCAGAAGCTTCGATCATTTCTGGACGTTTTTCAATGGCAAAAATCAATGAATATTGTAAATGCACAAACAGTAATTTCTCCGCATTGCAAGGTGCAATTCTGAAATTTTTTGCTTTTTCTTGCTCCTCTTAGCATGATAAAGAAGATTCAAAGAGAGTGAGATGCCAGCTCCTTTCATTCAGTCAGTAGCTTCAAACATTTCTGGTATATGAATAACATGATGTTTTTCAATGGCAAAAATCAATGTATATTGTAAATGCACAAACAGTAATTTCTCCGCATTGCAAGGTGCAATTCTGAAATTTTTTGCTTTTTCCTGCTCCTCTTAGCATGATAAAGAAGATTCAAAGAGAGTAAGATGCCAGCTCCTTTCATTCAGTCAGTAGCTTCAATCATTTCTGGATGTTTTTCAATGGCAAAAATCAATGAATATTGTAAATGCACAAACAGTAATTTCTCCGCATTGCAAGGTGCAATTCTGAAATTTTTTGCTTTTTCCTGCTCCTCTTAGCATGATAAAGAAGATTCAAAGAGAGTGAGATGCCAGCTCCTTTCATTCAGTCAGTATCTTCAATCATTTCTGGACGTTTTTCAATGGCAAAAATCAATGAATATTGTAAATGCACAAACAGTAATTTCTCCGCATTGCAAGGTGCAATTCTGAAATTTTTTGCTTTTTCCTGCTCCTCTTAGCATGATAAAGAAGATTCAAAGAGAGTGAGATGCCAGCTCCTTTCATTCAGTCAGTAGCTTCAATCATTTCTGGACGTTTTTCAATGGCAAAAATCAATGAATATTGTAAATGCACAAACAGTAATTTCTCCGCATTGCAAGGTGCAATTCTGAAATTTTTTGCTTTTTCCTGCTCCTCTTAGCATGATAAAGAAGATTCAAAGAGAGTGAGATGCCAGCTCCTTTCATTCAGTCAGTAGCTTCAATCATTTCTGGACGTTTTTCAATGGCAAAAATCAATGAATATTGTAAATGCACAAACAGTAATTTCTCCGCATTGCAAGGTGCAATTCTGAAATTTTTTGCTTTTTCCTGCTCCTCTTAGCATGATAAAGAAGATTCAAACAGAGTGAGATGCCAGCTCCTTTCATTCAGTCAGTAGCTTCAATCATTTCTGGACGTTTTTCAATGGCAAAAATCAATGAATATTGTAAATGCACAAACAGTAATTTCTCCGCATTGCAAGGTGCAATTCTGAAATTTTTTGCTTTTTCCTGCTCCTCTTAGCATGATAAAGAAGATTCAAAGAGAGTGAGATGCCAGCTCCTTTCATTCAGTCAGTAGCTTCAAACATTTCTGGTATATGAATAACATGATGTTTTTCAATGGCAAAAATCAATGAATATTGTAAATGCACAAACAGTAATTTCTCCGCATTGCAAGGTGCAATTCTGAAATTTTTTGCTTTTTCCTCCTCCTCTTTGCATGATAAAGAAGATTCAAAGAGAGTGAGATGCCAGCTCCTTTCATTCAGTCAGTAGCTTCAATCATTTCTGGACGTTTTTCAATGGCAAAAATCAATGAATATTGTAAATGCACAAACAGTAATTTCTCCGCATTGCAAGGTGCAATTCTGAAATTTTTTGCTTTTTCCTGCTCCTCTTAGCATGATAAAGAAGATTCAAAGAGAGTGAGATGCCAGCTCCTTTCATTCAGTCAGTAGCTTCAATCATTTCTGGACGTTTTTCAATGGCAAAAATCAATGAATATTGTAAATGCACAAACAGTAATTTCTCCGCATTGCAAGGTGCAATTCTGAAATTTTTTGCTTTTTCCTGCTCCTCTTAGCATGATAAAGAAGATTCAAAGAGAGTGAGATGCCAGCTCCTTTCATTCAGTCAGAAGCTTCGATCATTTCTGGACGTTTTTCAATGGCAAAAATCAATGAATATTGTAAATGCACAAACAGTAATTTCTCCGCATTGCAAGGTGCAATTCTGAAATTTTTTGCTTTTTCTTGCTCCTCTTAGCATGATAAAGAAGATTCAAAGAGAGTGAGATGCCAGCTCCTTTCATTCAGTCAGTAGCTTCAAACATTTCTGGTATATGAATAACATGATGTTTTTCAATGGCAAAAATCAATGTATATTGTAAATGCACAAACAGTAATTTCTCCGCATTGCAAGGTGCAATTCTGAAATTTTTTGCTTTTTCCTGCTCCTCTTAGCATGATAAAGAAGATTCAAAGAGAGTAAGATGCCAGCTCCTTTCATTCAGTCAGTAGCTTCAATCATTTCTGGACGTTTTTCAATGGCAAAAATCAATGAATATTGTAAATGCACAAACAGTAATTTCTCCGCATTGCAAGGTGCAATTCTGAAATTTTTTGCTTTTTCCTGCTCCTCTTAGCATGATAAAGAAGATTCAGAGAGTGAGATGCCAGCTCCTTTCATTCAGTCAGTATCTTCAATCATTTCTGGACGTTTTTCAATGGCAAAAATCAATGAATATTGTAAATGCACAAACAGTAATTTCTCCGCATTGCAAGGTGCAATTCTGAAATTTTTTGCTTTTTCCTGCTCCTCTTAGCATGATAAAGAAGATTCAATGAGAGTGAGATGCCAGCTCCTTTCATTCAGTCAGTAGCTTCAAACATTTCTGGTATATGAATAACATGATGTTTTTCAATGGCAAAAATCAATGAATATTGTAAATGCACAAACAGTAATTTCTCCGCATTGCAAGGTGCAATTCTGAAATTTTTTGCTTTTTCCTGCTCCTCTTAGCATGATAAAGAAGATTCAAAGAGAGTGAGATGCCAGCTCCTTTCATTCAGTCAGTAGCTTCAATCATTTCTGGACATTTTTGAATGGCAAAAATCAATGAATATTGTAAATGCACAAACAGTAATTTCTCCGCATTGCAAGGTGCAATTCTGAAATTTTTTGCTTTTTCCTGCTCCTCTTAGCATGATAAAGAAGATTCAAAGAGAGTGAGATGCCAGCTCCTTTCATTCAGTCAGTAGCTTCAAACATTTCTGGTATATGAATAACATGATGTTTTTCAATGGCAAAAATCAATGAATATTGTAAATGCACAAACAGTAATTTCTCCGCATTGCAAGGTGCAATTCTGAAATTTTTTGCTTTTTCCTGCTCCTCTTAGCATGATAAAGAAGATTCAAAGAGAGTGAGATGCCAGCTCCTTTCATTCAGTCAGTAGCTTCAATCATTTCTGGACGTTTTTCAATGGCAAAAATCAATGAATATTGTAAATGCACAAACAGTAGTTTCTCCGCATTGCAAGGTGCAATTCTGAAATTTTTTGCTTTTTCCTGCTCCTCTTAGCATGATAAAGAAGATTCAAAGAGAGTGAGATGCCAGCTCCTTTCATTCAGTCAGTAGCTTCAATCATTTCTGGACATTTTTCAATGGCAAAAATCAATGAATATTGTAAATGCACAAACAGTAATTTCTCCGCATTGCAAGGTGCAATTCTGAAATTTTTTGCTTTTTCCTGCTCCTCTTAGCATGATAAAGAAGATTCAAAGAGAGTGAGATGCCAGCTCCTTTCATTCAGTCAGTAGCTTCAATCATTTCTGGACGTTTTTCAATGGCAAAAATCAATGAATATTGTAAATGCACAAACAGTAATTTCTCCGCATTGCAAGGTGCAATTCTGAAATTTTTTGCTTTTTCCTGCTCCTCTTAGCATGATAAAGAAGATTCAAAGAGAGTGAGATGCCAGCTCCTTTCATTCAGTCAGTAGCTTCAATCATTTCTGGACGTTTTTCAATGGCAAAAATCAATGAATATTGTAAATGCACAAACAGTAATTTCTCCGCATTGCAAGGTGCAATTCTGAAATTTTTTGCTTTTTCCTGCTCCTCTTAGCATGATAAAGAAGATTCAAAGAGAGTGAGATGCCAGCTCCTTTCATTCAGTCAGTAGCTTCAAACATTTCTGGTATATGAATAACATGATGTTTTTCAATGGCAAAAATCAATGAATATTGTAAATGCACAAACAGTAATTTCTCCGCATTGCAAGGTGCAATTCTGAAATTTTTTGCTTTTTCCTCCTCCTCTTTGCATGATAAAGAAGATTCAAAGAGAGTGAGATGCCAGCTCCTTTCATTCAGTCAGTAGCTTCAATCATTTCTGGACGTTTTTCAATGGCAAAAATCAATGAATATTGTAAATGCACAAACAGTAATTTCTCCGCATTGCAAGGTGCAATTCTGAAATTTTTTGCTTTTTCCTGCTCCTCTTAGCATGATAAAGAAGATTCAAAGAGAGTGAGATGCCAGCTCCTTTCATTCAGTCAGTAGCTTCAATCATTTCTGGACGTTTTTCAATGGCAAAAATCAATGAATATTGTAAATGCACAAACAGTAATTTCTCCGCATTGCAAGGTGCAATTCTGAAATTTTTTGCTTTTTCCTGCTCCTCTTAGCATGATAAAGAAGATTCAAAGAGAGTGAGATGCCAGCTCCTTTCATTCAGTCAGAAGCTTCGATCATTTCTGGACGTTTTTCAATGGCAAAAATCAATGAATATTGTAAATGCACAAACAGTAATTTCTCCGCATTGCAAGGTGCAATTCTGAAATTTTTTGCTTTTTCTTGCTCCTCTTAGCATGATAAAGAAGATTCAAAGAGAGTGAGATGCCAGCTCCTTTCATTCAGTCAGTAGCTTCAAACATTTCTGGTATATGAATAACATGATGTTTTTCAATGGCAAAAATCAATGTATATTGTAAATGCACAAACAGTAATTTCTCCGCATTGCAAGGTGCAATTCTGAAATTTTTTGCTTTTTCCTGCTCCTCTTAGCATGATAAAGAAGATTCAAAGAGAGTAAGATGCCAGCTCCTTTCATTCAGTCAGTAGCTTCAATCATTTCTGGATGTTTTTCAATGGCAAAAATCAATGAATATTGTAAATGCACAAACAGTAATTTCTCCGCATTGCAAGGTGCAATTCTGAAATTTTTTGCTTTTTCCTGCTCCTCTTAGCATGATAAAGAAGATTCAAAGAGAGTGAGATGCCAGCTCCTTTCATTCAGTCAGTATCTTCAATCATTTCTGGACGTTTTTCAATGGCAAAAATCAATGAATATTGTAAATGCACAAACAGTAATTTCTCCGCATTGCAAGGTGCAATTCTGAAATTTTTTGCTTTTTCCTGCTCCTCTTAGCATGATAAAGAAGATTCAAAGAGAGTGAGATGCCAGCTCCTTTCATTCAGTCAGTAGCTTCAATCATTTCTGGACGTTTTTCAATGGCAAAAATCAATGAATATTGTAAATGCACAAACAGTAATTTCTCCGCATTGCAAGGTGCAATTCTGAAATTTTTTGCTTTTTCCTGCTCCTCTTAGCATGATAAAGAAGATTCAAAGAGAGTGAGATGCCAGCTCCTTTCATTCAGTCAGTAGCTTCAATCATTTCTGGACGTTTTTCAATGGCAAAAATCAATGAATATTGTAAATGCACAAACAGTAATTTCTCCGCATTGCAAGGTGCAATTCTGAAATTTTTTGCTTTTTCCTGCTCCTCTTAGCATGATAAAGAAGATTCAAAGAGAGTGAGATGCCAGCTCCTTTCATTCAGTCAGTAGCTTCAATCATTTCTGGACGTTTTTCAATGGCAAAAATCAATGAATATTGTAAATGCACAAACAGTAATTTCTCCGCATTGCAAGGTGCAATTCTGAAATTTTTTGCTTTTTCCTGCTCCTCTTAGCATGATAAAGAAGATTCAAAGAGAGTGAGATGCCAGCTCCTTTCATTCAGTCAGTAGCTTCAAACATTTCTGGTAAATGAATAACATGATGTTTTTCAATGGCAAAAATCAATGAATATTGTAAATGCACAAACAGTAATTTCTCCGCATTGCAAGGTGCAATTCTGAAATTTTTTGCTTTTTCCTCCTCCTCTTTGCATGATAAAGAAGATTCAAAGAGAGTGAGATGCCAGCTCCTTTCATTCAGTCAGTAGCTTCAATCATTTCTGGACGTTTTTCAATGGCAAAAATCAATGAATATTGTAAATGCACAAACAGTAATTTCTCCGCATTGCAAGGTGCAATTCTGAAATTTTTTGCTTTTTCCTGCTCCTCTTAGCATGATAAAGAAGATTCAAAGAGAGTGAGATGCCAGCTCCTTTCATTCAGTCAGTAGCTTCAATCATTTCTGGACGTTTTTCAATGGCAAAAATCAATGAATATTGTAAATGCACAAACAGTAATTTCTCCGCATTGCAAGGTGCAATTCTGAAATTTTTTGCTTTTTCCTGCTCCTCTTAGCATGATAAAGAAGATTCAAAGAGAGTGAGATGCCAGCTCCTTTCATTCAGTCAGTAGCTTCAATCATTTCTGGACGTTTTTCAATGGCAAAAATCAATGAATATTGTAAATGCACAAACAGTAATTTCTCCGCATTGCAAGGTGCAATTCTGAAATTTTTTGCTTTTTCCTGCTCCTCTTAGCATGATAAAGAAGATTCAAAGAGAGTGAGATGCCAGCTCCTTTCATTCAGTCAGTAGCTTCAAACATTTCTGGTAAATGAATAACATGATGTTTTTCAATGGCAAAAATCAATGAATATTGTAAATGCACAAACAGTAATTTCTCCGCATTGCAAGGTGCAATTCTGAAATTTTTTGCTTTTTCCTCCTCCTCTTTGCATGATAAAGAAGATTCAAAGAGAGTGAGATGCCAGCTCCTTTCATTCAGTCAGTAGCTTCAATCATTTCTGGACGTTTTTCAATGGCAAAAATCAATGAATATTGTAAATGCACAAACAGTAATTTCTCCGCATTGCAAGGTGCAATTCTGAAATTTTTTGCTTTTTCCTGCTCCTCTTAGCATGATAAAGAAGATTCAAAGAGAGTGAGATGCCAGCTCCTTTCATTCAGTCAGTAGCTTCAATCATTTCTGGACGTTTTTCAATGGCAAAAATCAATGAATATTGTAAATGCACAAACAGTAATTTCTCCGCATTGCAAGGTGCAATTCTGAAATTTTTTGCTTTTTCCTGCTCCTCTTAGCATGATAAAGAAGATTCAAAGAGAGTGAGATGCCAGCTCCTTTCATTCAGTCAGAAGCTTCGATCATTTCTGGACGTTTTTCAATGGCAAAAATCAATGAATATTGTAAATGCACAAACAGTAATTTCTCCGCATTGCAAGGTGCAATTCTGAAATTTTTTGCTTTTTCTTGCTCCTCTTAGCATGATAAAGAAGATTCAAAGAGAGTGAGATGCCAGCTCCTTTCATTCAGTCAGTAGCTTCAAACATTTCTGGTATATGAATAACATGATGTTTTTCAATGGCAAAAATCAATGTATATTGTAAATGCACAAACAGTAATTTCTCCGCATTGCAAGGTGCAATTCTGAAATTTTTTGCTTTTTCCTGCTCCTCTTAGCATGATAAAGAAGATTCAAAGAGAGTAAGATGCCAGCTCCTTTCATTCAGTCAGTAGCTTCAATCATTTCTGGATGTTTTTCAATGGCAAAAATCAATGAATATTGTAAATGCACAAACAGTAATTTCTCCGCATTGCAAGGTGCAATTCTGAAATTTTTTGCTTTTTCCTGCTCCTCTTAGCATGATAAAGAAGATTCAAAGAGAGTGAGATGCCAGCTCCTTTCATTCAGTCAGTATCTTCAATCATTTCTGGACGTTTTTCAATGGCAAAAATCAATGAATATTGTAAATGCACAAACAGTAATTTCTCCGCATTGCAAGGTGCAATTCTGAAATTTTTTGCTTTTCCTGCTCCTCTTAGCATGATAAAGAAGATTCAATGAGAGTGAGATGCCAGCTCCTTTCATTCAGTCAGTAGCTTCAAACATTTCTGGTATATGAATAACATGATGTTTTTCAATGGCAAAAATCAATGAATATTGTAAATGCACAAACAGTAATTTCTCCGCATTGCAAGGTGCAATTCTGAAATTTTTTGCTTTTTCCTGCTCCTCTTACCATGATAAAGAAGATTCAAAGAGAGTGAGATGCCAGCTCCTTTCATTCAGTCAGTAGCTTCAATCATTTCTGGACGTTTTTCAATGGCAAAAATCAATGAATATTGTAAATGCACAAACAGTAATTTCTCCGCATTGCAAGGTGCAATTCTGAAATTTTTTGCTTTTTCCTGCTCCTCTTAGCATGATAAAGAAGATTCAAAGAGAGTGAGATGCCAGCTCCTTTCATTCAGTCAGTAGCTTCAAACATTTCTGGTATATGAATAACATGATGTTTTTCAATGGCAAAAATCAATGTATATTGTAAATGCACAAACAGTAATTTCTCCGCATTGCAAGGTGCAATTCTGAAATTTTTTGCTTTTTCCTGCTCCTCTTAGCATGATAAAGAAGATTCAAAGAGAGTAAGATGCCAGCTCCTTTCATTCAGTCAGTAGCTTCAATCATTTCTGGACGTTTTTCAATGGCAAAAATCAATGAATATTGTAAATGCACAAACAGTAATTTCTCCGCATTGCAAGGTGCAATTCTGAAATTTTTTGCTTTTTCCTGCTCCTCTTAGCATGATAAAGAAGATTCAGAGAGTGAGATGCCAGCTCCTTTCATTCAGTCAGTATCTTCAATCATTTCTGGACGTTTTTCAATGGCAAAAATCAATGAATATTGTAAATGCACAAACAGTAATTTCTCCGCATTGCAAGGTGCAATTCTGAAATTTTTTGCTTTTTCCTGCTCCTCTTAGCATGATAAAGAAGATTCAATGAGAGTGAGATGCCAGCTCCTTTCATTCAGTCAGTAGCTTCAAACATTTCTGGTATATGAATAACATGATGTTTTTCAATGGCAAAAATCAATGAATATTGTAAATGCACAAACAGTAATTTCTCCGCATTGCAAGGTGCAATTCTGAATTTTTTTGCTTTTTCCTGCTCCTCTTAGCATGATAAAGAATATTCAAAGAGAGTGAGATGCCAGCTCCTTTCATTCAGTCAGTAGCTTCAATCATTTCTGGACATTTTTGAATGGCAAAAATCAATGAATATTGTAAATGCACAAACAGTAATTTCTCCGCATTGCAAGGTGCAATTCTGAAATTTTTTGCTTTTTCCTGCTCCTCTTAGCATGATAAAGAAGATTCAAAGAGAGTGAGATGCCAGCTCCTTTCATTCAGTCAGTAGCTTCAAACATTTCTGGTATATGAATAACATGATGTTTTTCAATGGCAAAAATCAATGAATATTGTAAATGCACAAACAGTAATTTCTCCGCATTGCAAGGTGCAATTCTGAAATTTTTTGCTTTTTCCTGCTCCTCTTAGCATGATAAAGAAGATTCAAAGAGAGTGAGATGCCAGCTCCTTTCATTCAGTCAGTAGCTTCAATCATTTCTGGACGTTTTTCAATGGCAAAAATCAATGAATATTGTAAATGCACAAACAGTAATTTCTCCGCATTGCAAGGTGCAATTCTGAAATTTTTTGCTTTTTCCTGCTCCTCTTAGCATGATAAAGAAGATTCAAAGAGAGTGAGATGCCAGCTCCTTTCATTCAGTCAGTAGCTTCAATCATTTCTGGACGTTTTTCAATGGCAAAAATCAATGAATATTGTAAATGCACAAACAGTAATTTCTCCGCATTTCAAGGTGCAATTCTGAAATTTTTTGCTTTTTCCTGCTCCTCTTAGCATGATAAAGAAGATTCAAAGAGAGTGAGATGCCAGCTCCTTTCATTCAGTCAGTAGCTTCAAACATTTCTGGTATATGAATAACATGATGTTTTTCAATGGCAAAAATCAATGAATATTGTAAATGCACAAACAGTAATTTCTCCGCATTGCAAGGTGCAATTCTGAAATTTTTTGCTTTTTCCTGCTCCTCTTAGCATGATAAAGAAGATTCAAAGAGAGTGAGATGCCAGCTCCTTTCATTCAGTCAGAAGCTTCAATCATTTCTGGACGTTTTTCAATGGCAAAAATCAATGAATATTGTAAATGCACAAACAGTAATTTCTCCGCATTGCAAGGTGCAATTCTGAAATTTTTTGCTTTTTCTTGCTCCTCTTAGCATGATAAAGAAGATTCAAAGAGAGTGAGATGCCAGCTCCTTTCATTCAGTCAGTAGCTTCAAACATTTCTGGTATATGAATAACATGATGTTTTTCAATGGCAAAAATCAATGTATATTGTAAATGCACAAACAGTAATTTCTCCGCATTGCAAGGTGCAATTCTGAAATTTTTTGCTTTTTCCTGCTCCTCTTAGCATGATAAAGAAGATTCAAAGAGAGTAAGATGCCAGCTCCTTTCATTCAGTCAGTAGCTTCAATCATTTCTGGATGTTTTTCAATGGCAAAAATCAATGAATATTGTAAATGCACAAACAGTAATTTCTCCGCATTGCAAGGTGCAATTCTGAAATTTTTTGCTTTTTCCTGCTCCTCTTAGCATGATAAAGAAGATTCAAAGAGAGTGAGATGCCAGCTCCTTTCATTCAGTCAGTATCTTCAATCATTTCTGGACGTTTTTCAATGGCAAAAATCAATGAATATTGTAAATGCACAAACAGTAATTTCTCCGCATTGCAAGGTGCAATTCTGAAATTTTTTGCTTTTTCCTGCTCCTCTTAGCATGATAAAGAAGATTCAATGAGAGTGAGATGCCAGCTCCTTTCATTCAGTCAGTAGCTTCAAACATTTCTGGTATATGAATAACATGATGTTTTTCAATGGCAAAAATCAATGAATATTGTAAATGCACAAACAGTAATTTCTCCGCATTGCAAGGTGCAATTCTGAAATTTTTTGCTTTTTCCTGCTCCTCTTAGCATGATAAAGAAGATTCAAAGAGAGTGAGATGCCAGCTCCTTTCATTCAGTCAGTAGCTTCAATCATTTCTGGACGTTTTTCAATGGCAAAAATCTATGAATATTGTAAATGCACAAACAGTAATTTCTCCGCATTGCAAGGTGCAATTCTGAAATTTTTTGCTTTTTCCTGCTCCTCTTAGCATGATAAAGAAGATTCAAAGAGAGTGAGATGCCAGCTCCTTTCATTCAGTCAGTAGCTTCAAACATTTCTGGTATATGAATAACATGATCTTTTTCAATGGCAAAAATCAATATATATTGTAAATGCACAAACAGTAATTTCTCCGCATTGCAAGGTGCAATTCTGAAATTTTTTGCTTTTTCCTGCTCCTCTTAGCATGATAAAGAAGATTCAAAGAGAGTAAGATGCCAGCTCCTTTCATTCAGTCAGTAGCTTCAATCATTTCTGGACGTTTTTCAATGGCAAAAATCAATGAATATTGTAAATGCACAAACAGTAATTTCTCCGCATTGCAAGGTGCAATTCTGAAATTTTTTGCTTTTTCCTGCTCCTCTTAGCATGATAAAGAAGATTCAAAGAGAGTGAGATGCCAGCTCCTTTCATTCAGTCAGTATCTTCAATCATTTCTGGACGTTTTTCAATGGCAAAAATCAATGAATATTGTAAATGCACAAACAGTAATTTCTCCGCATTGCAAGGTGCAATTCTGAAATTTTTTGCTTTTTCCTGCTCCTCTTAGCATGATAAAGAAGATTCAATGAGAGTGAGATGCCAGCTCCTTTCATTCAGTCAGTAGCTTCAAACATTTCTGGTATATGAATAACATGATGTTTTTCAATGGCAAAAATCAATGAATATTGTAAATGCACAAACAGTAATTTCTCCGCATTGCAAGGTGCAATTCTGAAATTTTTTGCTTTTTCCTGCTCCTCTTAGCATGATAAAGAAGATTCAAAGAGAGTGAGATGCCAGCTCCTTTCATTCAGTCAGTAGCTTTAATCATTTCTGGACATTTTTGAATGGCAAAAATCAATGAATATTGTAAATGCACAAACAGTAATTTCTCCGCATTGCAAGGTGCAATTCTGAAATTTTTTGCTTTTTCCTGCTCCTCTTAGCATGATAAAGAAGATTCAAAGAGAGTGAGATGCCAGCTCCTTTCATTCAGTCAGTAGCTTCAAACATTTCTGGTATATGAATAACATGATGTTTTTCAATGGCAAAAATCAATGAATATTGTAAATGCACAAACAGTAATTTCTCCGCATTGCAAGGTGCAATTCTGATATTTTTTGCTTTTTCCTGCTCCTCTTAGCATGATAAAGAAGATTCAAAGAGAGTGAGATGCCAGCTCCTTTCATTCAGTCAGTAGCTTCAATCATTTCTGGACGTTTTTCAATGGCAAAAATCAATGAATATTGTAAATGCACAAACAGTAATTTCTCCGCATTGCAAGGTGCAATTCTGAAATTTTTTGCTTTTTCCTGCTCCTCTTAGCATGATAAAGAAGATTCAAAGAGAGTGAGATGCCAGCTCCTTTCATTCAGTCAGTAGCTTCAATCATTTCTGGACGTTTTTCAATGGCAAAAATCAATGAATATTGTAAATGCACAAACAGTAATTTCTCCGCATTGCAAGGTGCAATTCTGAAATTTTTTGCTTTTTCCTGCTCCTCTTAGCATGATAAAGAAGATTCAAAGAGAGTGAGATGTCAGCTCCTTTCATTCAGTCAGTAGCTTCAAACATATCTGGTATATGAATAACATGATGTTTTTCAATGGCAACAATCAATGAATATTGTAAATGCACAAACAGTAATTTCTCCGCATTGCAAGGTGCAATTCTGAAATTTTTTGCTTTTTCCTGCTCCTCTTTGCATGATAAAGAAGATTCAAAGAGAGTGAGATGACAGCTCCTTTCATTCAGTCAGTAGCTTCAATCATTTCTGGACGTTTTTCAATGGCAAAAATCAATGAATATTGTAAATGCACAAACAGTAATTTCTCCGCATTGCAATGTGCAATTCTGAAATTTTTTGCTTTTTCCTGCTCCTCTTAGCATGATAAAGAAGATTCAAAGAGAGTGAGATGCCAGCTCCTTTCATTCAGTCAGTAGCTTCAATCATTTCTGGACGTTTTTCAATGGCAAAAATCAATGAATATTGTAAATGCACAAACAGTAATTTCTCCGCATTGCAAGGTGCAATTCTGAAATTTTTTGCTTTTTCCTGCTCCTCTTAGCATGATAAAGAAGATTCAAAGAGAGTGAGATGCCAGCTCCTTTCATTCAGTCAGTAGCTTCAAACATTTCTGGTATATGAATAACATGATGTTTTTCAATGGCAAAAATCAATGAATATTGTAAACGCACAAACAGTAATTTCTCCGCATTGCAAGGTGCAATTCTGAAATTTTTTGCTTTTTCCTGCTCCTCTTAGCATGATAAAGAAGATTCAAAGAGAGTGAGATGTCAGCTCCTTTCATTCAGTCAGTAGCTTCAAACATTTCTGGTATATGAATAACATGATGTTTTTCAATGGCAACAATCAATGAATATTGTAAATGCACAAACAGTAATTTCTCCGCATTGCAAGGTGCAATTCTGAAATTTTTTGCTTTTTCCTGCTCCTCTTTGCATGATAAAGAAGATTCAAAGAGAGTGAGATGCCAGCTCCTTTCATTCAGTCAGTAGCTTCAATCATTTCTGGACGTTTTTCAATGGCAAAAATCAATGAATATTGTAAATGCACAAACAGTAATTTCTCCGCATTGCAAGGTGCAATTCTGAAATTTTTTGCTTTTTCCTGCTCCTCTTAGCATGATAAAGAAGATTCAAAGAGAGTGAGATGCCAGCTCCTTTCATTCAGTCAGTAGCTTCAATCATTTCTGGACGTTTTTCAATGGCAAAAATCAATGAATATTGTAAATGCACAAACAGTAATTTCTCCGCATAGCAAGGTGTAATTCTGAAATTTTTTGCTTTTTCCTGCTCCTCTTAGCATGATAAAGAAGATTCAAAGAGAGTGAGATGCCAGCTCCTTTCATTCAGTCAGTAGCTTCAAACATTTCTGGTATATGAATAACATGATGATTTTCAATGGCAAAAATCAATGAATATTGTAAATGCACAAACAGTAATTTCTCCGCAATGCAAGGTGCAATTCTGATATTTTTTGCTTTTTCCTGCTCCTCTTAGCATGATAAAGAAGATTCAAAGAGAGTGAGATGCCAGCTCCTTTCATTCAGTCAGAAGCTTCAATCATTTCTGGACGTTTTTCAATGGCAAAAATCAATGAATATTGTAAATGCACAAACAGTAATTTCTCCGCATTGCAAGGTGCAATTCTGAAATTTTTTGCTTTTTCCTGCTCCTCTTAGCATGATAAAGAAGATTCAAAGAGAGTGAGATGCCAGCTCCTTTCATTCAGTCAGTAGCTTCAAACATTTCTGGTATATGAATAACATGATATTTTTCAATGGCAAAAATCAATGAATATTGTAAATGCACAAACAGTAATTTCTCCGCATTGCAAGGTGCAATTCTGAAATTTTTTGCTTTTTCCTGCTCCTCTTAGCATGATAAAGAAGATTCAAAGAGAGTGAGATGCCAGCTCCTTTCATTCAGTCAGGAGCTTCAAACATTTCTGGTATATGAATAACATGATGTTTTTCAATGACAAAAATCAATGAATATTGTAAATGCACAAACAGTAATTTCTCCGCATTGCAAGGTGCAATTCTGAAATTTTTTGCTTTTTCCTGCTCCTCTTAGCATGATAAAGAAGATTCAAAGAGAGTGAGATGCCAGCTCCTTTCATTCAGTCAGTAGCTTCAATCATTTCTGGACGTTTTTCAATGGCAAAAATCAATGAATATTGTAAATGCACAAACAGTAATTTCTCCGCATTGCAAGGTGCAATTCTGAAATTTTTTGCTTTTTCCTGCTCCTCTTAGCATGATAAAGAAGATTCAAAGAGAGTGAGATGCCAGCTCCTTTCATTCAGTCAGTAGCTTCAATCATTTCTGGACGTTTTTCAATGGCAAAAATCAATGAATATTGTAAATGCACAAACAGTAATTTCTCCGCATTGCAAGGTGCAATTCTGAAATTTTTTGCTTTTTCCTGCTCCTCTTAGCATGATAAAGAAGATTCAAAGAGAGTGAGATGCCAGCTCCTTTCATTCAGTCAGTAGCTTCAAACATTTCTGGTATATGAATAACATGATGTTTTTCAATGGCAAAAATCAATGAATATTGTAAATGCACAAACAGTAATTTCTCCGCATTGCAAGGTGCAATTCTGAAATTTTTTGCTTTTTCCTGCTCCCCTTAGCATGATAAAGAAGATTCAAAGAGAGTGAGATGCCAGCTCCTTTCATTCAGTCAGAAGCTTCAATCATTTCTGGACGTTTTTCAATGGCAAAAATCAATGAATATTGTAAATGCACAAACAGTAATTTCTCCGCATTGCAAGGTGCAATTCTGAAATTTTTTGCTTTTTCCTGCTCCTCTTAGCATGATAAAGAAGATTCAAAGAGAGTGAGATGCCAGATCCTTTCATTCAGTCAGTAGCTTCAAACATTTCTGGTATATGAATAACATGATGTTTTTCAATGGCAACAATCAATGAATATTGTAAATGCACAAACAGTAATTTCTCCGCATTGCAAGGTGCAATTCTGAAATTTTTTGCTTTTTCCTGCTCCTCTTTGCATGATAAAGAAGATTCAAAGAGAGTGAGATGCCAGCTCCTTTCATTCAGTCAGTAGCTTCAATCATTTCTGGACGTTTTTCAATGGCAAAAATCAATGAATATTGTAAATGCACAAACAGTAATTTCTCCGCATTGCAAGGTGCAATTCTGAAATTTTTTGCTTTTTCCTGCTCCTCTTAGCATGATAAAGAAGATTCAAAGAGAGTGAGATGCCAGCTCCTTTCATTCAGTCAGTAGCTTCAATCATTTCTGGACGTTTTTCAATGGCAAAAATCAATGAATATTGTAAATGCACAAACAGTAATTTCTCCGCATAGCAAGGTGCAATTCTGAAATTTTTTGCTTTTTCCTGCTCCTCTTAGCATGATAAAGAAGATTCAAAGAGAGTGAGATGCCAGCTCCTTTCATTCAGTCAGTAGCTTCAAACATTTCTGGTATATGAATAACATGATGTTTTTCAATGGCAAAAATCAATGAATATTGTAAATGCACAAACAGTAATTTCTCCGCAATGCAAGGTGCAATTCTGAAATTTTTTGCTTTTTCCTGCTCCTCTTAGCATGATAAAGAAGATTCAAAGAGAGTGAGATGCCAGCTCCTTTCATTCAGTCAGAAGCTTCAATCATTTCTGGACGTTTTTCAATGGCAAAAATCAATGAATATTGTAAATGCACAAACAGTAATTTCTCCGCATTGCAAGGTGCAATTCTGAAATTTTTTGCTTTTTCCTGCTCCTCTTAGCATGATAAAGAAGATTCAAAGAGAGTGAGATGCCAGCTCCTTTCATTCAGTCAGTAGCTTCAAACATTTCTGGTATATGAATAACATGATATTTTTCAATGGCAAAAATCAATGAATATTGTAAATGCACAAACAGTAATTTCTCCGCATTGCAAGGTGCAATTCTGAAATTTTTTGCTTTTTCCTGCTCCTCTTAGCATGATAAAGAAGATTCAAAGAGAGTGAGATGCCAGCTCCTTTCATTCAGTCAGGAGCTTCAAACATTTCTGGTATATGAATAACATGATGTTTTTCAATGACAAAAATCAATGAATATTGTAAATGCACAAACAGTACTTTCTCCGCATTGCAAGGTGCAATTCTGAAATTTTTTGCTTTTTCCTGCTCCTCTTAGCATGATAAAGAAGATTCAAAGAGAGTGAGATGTCAGCTCCTTTCATTCAGTCAGTAGCTTCAAACATTTCTGGTATATGAATAACATGATGTTTTTCAATGGCAACAATCAATGAATATTGTAAATGCACAAACAGTAATTTCTCCGCATTGCAAGGTGCAATTCTGAAATTTTTTGCTTTTTCCTGCTCCTCTTTGCATGATAAAGAAGATTCAAAGAGAGTGAGATGCCAGCTCCTTTCATTCAGTCAGTAGCTTCAATCATTTCTGGACGTTTTTCAATGGCAAAAATCAATGAATATTGTAAATGCACAAACAGTAATTTCTCCGCATTGCAAGGTGCAATTCTGAAATTTTTTGCTTTTTCCTGCTCCTCTTAGCATGATAAAGAAGATTCAAAGAGAGTGAGATGCCAGCTCCTTTCATTCAGTCAGTAGCTTCAATCATTTCTGGACGTTTTTCAATGGCAAAAATCAATGAATATTGTAAATGCACAAACAGTAATTTCTCCGCATTGCAAGGTGCAATTCTGAAATTTTTTGCTTTTTCCTGCTCCTCTTAGCATGATAAAGAAGATTCAAATAGAGTGAGATGCCAGCTCCTTTCATTCAGTCAGTAGCTTCAAACATTTCTGGTATATGAATAACATGATGTTTTTCAATGGCAAAAATCAATGAATATTGTAAATGCACAAACAGTAATTTCTCCGCATTGCAAGGTGCAATTTTGAAATTTTTTGCTTTTTCCTGCTCCTCTTAGCATGATAAAGAAGATTCAAAGAGAGTGAGATGCCAGCTCCTTTCATTCAGTCAGAAGCTTCAATCATTTCTGGACGTTTTTCAATGGCAAAAATCAATGAATATTGTAAATGCACAAACAGTAATTTCTCCGCATTGCAAGGTGCAATTCTGAAATTTTTTGCTTTTTCCTGCTCCTCTTAGCATGATAAAGAAGATTCAAAGAGAGTGAGATGCCAGCTCCTTTCATTCAGTCAGTAGCTTCAAACATTTCTGGTATATGAATAACATGATATTTTTCAATGGCAAAAATCAATGAATATTGTAAATGCACAAACAGTAATTTCTCCGCATTGCAAGGTGCAATTCTGAAATTTTTTGCTTTTTCCTGCTCCTCTTAGCATGATAAAGAAGATTCAAAGAGAGTGAGATGCCAGCTCCTTTCATTCAGTCAGTAGCTTCAATCATTTCTGGACGTTTTTCAATGGCAAAAATCAATGAATATTGTAAATGCACAAACAGTAATTTCTCCGCATTGCAAGGTGCAATTCTGAAATTTTTTGCTTTTTCCTGCTCCTCTTAGCATGATAAAGAAGATTCAAAGAGAGTGAGATGTCAGCTCCTTTCATTCAGTCAGTAGCTTCAAACATTTCTGGTATATGAATAACATGATGTTTTTCAATGGCAACAATCAATGAAAATTGTAAATGCACAAACAGTAATTTCTCCGCATTGCAAGGTGCAATTCTGAAATTTTTTGCTTTTTCCTGCTCCTCTTTGCATGATAAAGAAGATTCAAAGAGAGTGAGATGCCAGCTCCTTTCATTCAGTCAGTAGCTTCAATCATTTCTGGACGTTTTTCAATGGCAAAAATCAATGAATATTGTAAATGCACAAACAGTAATTTCTCCGCATTGCAAGGTGCAATTCTGAAATTTTTTGCTTTTTCCTGCTCCTCTTAGCATGATAAAGAAGATTCAAAGAGAGTGAGATGCCAGCTCCTTTCATTCAGTCAGTAGCTTCAATCATTTCTGGACGTTTTTCAATGGCAAAAATCAATGAATATTGTAAATGCACAAACAGTAATTTCTCCGCATTGCAAGGTGCAATTCTGAAATTTTTTGCTTTTTCCTGCTCCTCTTAGCATGATAAAGAAGATTCAAAGAGAGTGAGATGCCAGCTCCTTTCATTCAGTCAGAAGCTTCAATCATTTCTGGACGTTTTTCAATGGCAAAAATCAATGAATATTGTAAATGCACAAACAGTAATTTCTCCGCATTGCAAGGTGCAATTCTGAAATTTTTTGCTTTTTCCTGCTCCTCTTAGCATGATAAAGAAGATTCAAAGAGAGTGAGATGCCAGCTCCTTTCATTCAGTCAGTAGCTTCAAACATTTCTGGTATATGAATAACATGATATTTTTCAATGGCAAAAATCAATGAATATTGTAAATGCACAAACAGTAATTTCTCCGCATTGCAAGGTGCAATTCTGAAATTTTTTGCTTTTTCCTGCTCCTCTTAGCATGATAAAGAAGATTCAAAGAGAGTGAGATGCCAGCTCCTTTCATTCAGTCAGTAGCTTCAATCATTTCTGGACGTTTTTCAATGGCAAAAATCAATGAATATTGTAAATGCACAAACAGTAATTTCTCCGCATTGCAAGGTGCAATTCTGAAATTTTTTGCTTTTTCCTGCTCCTCTTAGCATGATAAAGAAGATTCAAAGAGAGTGAGATGCCAGCTCCTTTCATTCAGTCAGTAGCTTCAATCATTTCTGGACGTTTTTCAATGGCAAAAATCAATGAATATTGTAAATGCACAAACAGTAATTTCTCCGCACTGCAAGGTGCAATTCTGAAATTTTTTGCTTTTTCCTGCTCCTCTTAGCATGATAAAGAAGATTCAAAGAGAGTGAGATGCCAGCTCCTTTCATTCAGTCAGTAGCTTCAAACATTTCTGGTATATGAATAACATGATGTTTTTCAATGGCAAAAATCAATGAATATTGTAAATGCACAAACAGTAATTTCTCCGCATTGCAAGGTGCAATTCTGAAATTTTTTGCTTTTTCCTGCTCCTCTTAGCATTATAAAGAAGATTCAAAGAGAGTGAGATGCCAGCTCCTTTCATTCAGTCAGTAGCTTCAATCATTTCTGGACGTTTTTCAATGGCAAAAATCAATGAATATTGTAAATGCACAAACAGTAATTTCTCCGCATTGCAAGGTGCAATTCTGAAATTTTTTGCTTTTTCCTGCTCCTCTTAGCATGATAAAGAAGATTCAAAGAGAGTGAGATGTCAGCTCCTTTCATTCAGTCAGTAGCTTCAAACATTTCTGGTATATGAATAACATGATGTTTTTCAATGGCAACAATCAATGAATATTGTAAATGCACAAACAGTAATTTCTCCGCATTGCAAGGTGCAATTCTGAAATTTTTTGCTTTTTCCTGCTCCTCTTTGCATGATAAAGAAGATTCAAAGAGAGTGAGATGCCAGCTCCTTTCATTCAGTCAGTAGCTTCAATCATTTCTGGACGTTTTTCAATGGCAAAAATCAATGAATATTGTAAATGCACAAACAGTAATTTCTCCGCATTGCAAGGTGCAATTCTGAAATTTTTTGCTTTTTCCTGCTCCTCTTAGCATGATAAAGAAGATTCAAAGAGAGTGAGATGCCAGCTCCTTTCATTCAGTCAATAGCTTCAATCATTTCTGGACGTTTTTCAATGGCAAAAATCAATGAATATTGTAAATGCACAAACAGTAATTTCTCCGCATTGCAAGGTGCAATTCTGAAATTTTTTGCTTTTTCCTGCTCCTCTTAGCATGATAAAGAAGATTCAAAGAGAGTGAGATGCCAGCTCCTTTCATTCAGTCAGTAGCTTCAAACATTTCTGGTATATGAATAACATGATGTTTTTCAATGGCAAAAATCAATGAATATTGTAAATGCACAAACAGTAATTTCTCCGCATTGCAAGGTGCAATTCTGAAATTTTTTGCTTTTTCCTGCTCCTCTTAGCATGATAAAGAAGATTCAAAGAGAGTGAGATGCCAGCTCCTTTCATTCAGTCAGAAGCTTCAATCATTTCTGGACGTTTTTCAATGGCAAAAATCAATGAATATTGTAAATGCACAAACAGTAATTTCTCCGCATTGCAAGGTGCAATTCTGAAATTTTTTGCTTTTTCCTGCTCCTCTTAGCATGATAAAGAAGATTCAAAGAGAGTGAGATGCCAGCTCCTTTCATTCAGTCAGTAGCTTCAAACATTTCTGGTATATGAATAACATGATGTTTTTCAATGGCAAAAATCAATGAATATTGTAAATGCACAAACAGTAATTTCTCCGCATTGCAACGTGCAATTCTGAAATTTTTTGCTTTTTCCTGCTCCTCTTAGCATGATAAAGAAGATTCAAAGAGAGTGAGATGCCAGCTCCTTTCATTCAGTCAGTAGCTTCAAACATTTCTGGTATATGAATAACATGTTTTTCAATGGCAAAAATCAATGAATATTGTTAATGCACAAACAGTAATTTCTCCTCATTGCACGGTGCAATTCTGAAATTTTTTGCTTTTTCCTGCTCCTCTTAGCATGATAAAGAAGATTCAAAGAGAGTGAGATGCCAGCTCCTTTCATTCAGTCAGTAGCTTCAATCATTTCTGGACGTTTTTCAATGGCAAAAATCAATGAATATTGTAAATGCACAAACAGTAATTTCTCCACATTGCAAGGTGCAATTCTGAAATTTTTGGCTTTTTCCTGCTCCTCTTAGCATGATAAAGAAGATTCAAAGAGAGTGAGATGCCAGCTCCTTTCATTCAGTCAGTAGCTTCAAACATTTCTGGTATATGAATAACATGTTTTTCAATGGCAAAAATCAATGAATATTGTTAATGCACAAACAGTAATTTCTCCTCATTGCACGGTGCAATTCTGAAATTTTTTGCTTTTTCCTGCTCCTCTTAGCATGATAAAGAAGATTCAAAGAGAGTGAGATGCCAGCTCCTTTCATTCAGTCAGTAGCTTCAATCATTTCTGGACGTTTTTCAATGGCAAAAATCAATGAATATTGTAAATGCACAAACAGTAATTTCTCCACATTGCAAGGTGCAATTCTGAAATTTTTTGCTTTTTCCTGCTCCTCTTAGCATGATAAAGAAGATTCAAAGAGAGTGAGATGCCAGCTCCTTTCATTCAGTCAGTAGCTTCAAACATTTCTGGTATATGAATAACGTTTTTCAATGGCAAAAATCAATGAATATTGTTAATGCACAAACAGTAATTTCTCCTCATTGCACAGTGCAATTCTCAAATTTTTTGCTTTTTCCTGCTCCTCTTAGCATGATAAAGAAGATTCAAAGAGAGTGAGATGCCAGCTCCTTTCATTCAGTCAGTAGCTTCAATCATTTCTGGACGTTTTTCAATGGCAAAAATCAATGAATATTGTAAATGCACAAAAAGTAATTTCTCCGCATTGCAAGGTGCAATTCTGAAATTTTTTGCTTTTTCCTGCTCCTCTTAACATTATAAAGAAGATTCAAAGAGAGTGAGATGCCAGCTCCTTTCATTCAGTCAGTAGCTTCAATCATTTCTGGACGTTTTTCAATGGCAAAAATCAATGAATATTGTAAATGCACAAACAGTAATTTCTCCGCATTGCAAGGTGCAATTCTGAAATTTTTTGCTTTTTCCTGCTCCTCTTAGCATGATAAAGAAGATTCAAAGAGAGTGAGATACCAGCTCCTTTCATTCAGTCAGTAGCTTCAATCATTTCTGGACGTTTTTCAATGGCAAAAATCAATGAATATTGTAAATGCACAAACAGTAATTTCTCCGCATTGCAAGGTGCAATTCTGAATTTTTTTGCTTTTTCCTGCTCCTCTTAGCATGATAAAGAAGATTCAAAGAGAGTGAGATGCCAGCTCCTTTCATTCAGTCAGTAGCTTCAAACATTTCTGGTATATGAATAACATGATGTTTTTCAATGGCAAAAATCAATGAATATTGTAAATGCACAAACAGTAATTTCTCCGCATTGCAAGGTGCAATTCTGAAATTTTTTGCTTTTTCCTGCTCCTCTTAGCATGATAAAGAAGATTCAAAGAGAGTGAGATGCCAGCTCCTTTCATTCAGTCAGTAGCTTCAATCATTTCTGGACGTTTTTCAATGGCAAAAATCAATGAATATTGTAAATACACAAACAGTAATTTCTCCGCATTGCAAGGTGCAATTCTGAAATTTTTTGCTTTTTCCTGCTCCTCTTAGCATGATAAAGAAGATTCAAAGAGAGTGAGATGCCAGCTCCTTTCATTCAGTCAGTAGCTTCAATCATTCCTGGTATATGAATAACATGATGTTTTTCAATGGCAAAAATCAATGAATATTGTAAATGCACAAACTGTAATTTCTCCGCATTGCAAGGTGCAATTCTGAAATTTTTTGCTTTTTCCTGCTCCTCTTAGCATGATAAAGAAGATTCAAAGAGAGTGACATGTCATCTCCTTTCATTCAGTCAGTAGCTTCAAACATTTCTGGTATATGAATAACATGATGTTTTTCAATGGCAAAAATCAATGAATATTGTAAATGCACAAACAGTAATTTCTCCGCATTGCAAGGTGCAATTCTGAAATTTTTTGCTTTTTCCTGCTCCTCTTAGCATTATAAAGAAGATTCAAAGAGAGTGAGATGTCAGCTCCTTTCATTCAGTCAGTAGCTTCAAACATTTCTGGTATATGAATAACATGATGTTTTTCAATGGCAAAAATCAATGAATATTGTAAATGCACAAACAGTAATTTCTCCGCATTGCAAGGTGCAATTCTGAAATTTTTTGCTTTTTCCTGCTCCTCTTTGCATGATAAAGAAGATTCAAAGAGAGTGAGATGCCAGCTCCTTTCATTCAGTCAGTAGCTTCAATCATTTCTGGACGTTTTTCAATGGCAAAAATCAATGAATATTGTAAATGCACAAACAGTAATTTCTCCGCATTGCAAGGTGCAATTCTGAAATTTTTTGCTTTTTCCTGCTCCTCTTAACATTATAAAGAAGATTCAAAGAGAGTGAGATGCCAGCTCCTTTCATTCAGTCAGTAGCTTCAATCATTTCTGGACGTTTTTCAATGGCAAAAATCAATGAATATTGTAAATGCACAGACAGTAATTTCTCCGCATTGCAAGGTGCAATTCTGAAATTTTTTGCTTTTTCCTGCTCCTCTTAGCATGATAAAGAAGATTCAAAGAGAGTGAGATGCCAGCTCCTTTCATTCAGTCAGTAGCTTCAAACATTTCTGGTATATGAATAACATGATGTTTTTCAATGGCAAAAATCAATGAATATTGTAAATGCACAAACAGTAATTTCTCCGCATTGCAAGGTGCAATTCTGAAATTTTTTGCTTTTTCCTGCTCCTCTTAGCATGATAAAGAAGATTCAAAGAGAGTGAGATGCCAGCTCCTTTCATTCAGTCAGTAGATTCAATCATTTCTGGACGTTTTTCAATGGCAAAAATCAATGAATATTGTAAATGCACAAACAGTAATTTCTCCGCATTGCAAGGTGCAATTCTGAAATTTTTTGCTTTTTCCTGCTCCTCTTAGCATGATAAAGAAGATTCAAAGAGAGTGACATGTCATCTCCTTTCATTCAATCAGTAGCTTCAAACATTTCTGGTATATGAATAACATGATGTTTTTCAATGGCAAAAATCAATGAATATTGTAAATGCACAAACAGTAATTTCTCCGCATTGCAAGGTGCAATTCTGAAATTTTTTGCTTTTTCCTGCTCCTCTTAACATGATAAAGAAGATTCAAAGAGAGTAAGATGCCAGCTCCTTTCATTCAGTCAGTAGCTTCAATCATTTCTGGACGTTTTTCAATGGCAAAAATCAATGAATATTGTAAATGCACAAACAGTAATTTCTCCGCATTGCAAGGTGCAATTCTGAAATGTTTTGCTTTTTCCTGCTCCTCTTAGCATGATAAAGAAGATTCAAAGAGAGTGAGATGCCAGCTCCTTTCATTCAGTCAGTAGCTTCAATCATTTCTGGACGTTTTTCAATGGCAAAAATCAATGAATATTGTAAATGCACAAACAGTAATTTCTCCGCATTGCAAGGTGCAATTCTGAAATTTTTTGCTTTTTCCTGCTCCTCTTAGCATGATAAAGAAGATTCAAAGAGAGTGAGATGCCAGCTCCTTTCATTCAGTCAGTAGCTTCAAACATTTCTGGTATATGAATAACATGATGTTTTTCAATGGCAAAAATCAATGAATATTGTAAATGCACAAACAGTAATTTCTCCGCATTGCAAGGTGCAATTCTGAAATTTTTTGCTTTTTCCTGCTCCTCTTAGCATGATAAAGAAGATTCAAAGAGAGTGAGATGCCAGCTCCTTTCATTCAGTCAGTAGCTTCAATCATTTCTGGACGTTTTTCAATGGCAAAAATCAATGAATATTGTAAATGCACAAAAAGTAATTTCTCCGCATTGCAAGGTGCAATTCTGAAATTTTTTGCTTTTTCCTGCTCCTCTTAACATTATAAAGAAGATTCAAAGAGAGTGAGATGCCAGCTCCTTTCATTCAGTCAGTAGCTTCAATCATTTCTGGACGTTTTTCAATGGCAAAAATCAATGAATATTGTAAATGCACAAACAGTAATTTCTCCGCATTGCAAGGTGCAATTCTGAAATTTTTTGCTTTTTCCTGCTCCTCTTAGCATGATAAAGAAGATTCAAAGAGAGTGAGATACCAGCTCCTTTCATTCAGTCAGTAGCTTCAATCATTTCTGGACGTTTTTCAATGGCAAAAATCAATGAATATTGTAAATGCACAAACAGTAATTTCTCCGCATTGCAAGGTGCAATTCTGAATTTTTTTGCTTTTTCCTGCTCCTCTTAGCATGATAAAGAAGATTCAAAGAGAGTGAGATGCCAGCTCCTTTCATTCAGTCAGTAGCTTCAAACATTTCTGGTATATGAATAACATGATGTTTTTCAATGGCAAAAATCAATGAATATTGTAAATGCACAAACAGTAATTTCTCCGCATTGCAAGGTGCAATTCTGAAATTTTTTGCTTTTTCCTGCTCCTCTTAGCATGATAAAGAAGATTCAAAGAGAGTGAGATGCCAGCTCCTTTCATTCAGTCAGTAGCTTCAATCATTTCTGGACGTTTTTCAATGGCAAAAATCAATGAATATTGTAAATACACAAACAGTAATTTCTCCGCATTGCAAGGTGCAATTCTGAAATTTTTTGCTTTTTCCTGCTCCTCTTAGCATGATAAAGAAGATTCAAAGAGAGTGAGATGCCAGCTCCTTTCATTCAGTCAGTAGCTTCAATCATTCCTGGTATATGAATAACATGATGTTTTTCAATGGCAAAAATCAATGAATATTGTAAATGCACAAACAGTAATTTCTCCGCATTGCAAGGTGCAATTCTGAAATTTTTTGCTTTTTCCTGCTCCTCTTAGCATGATAAAGAAGATTCAAAGAGAGTGACATGTCATCTCCTTTCATTCAGTCAGTAGCTTCAAACATTTCTGGTATATGAATAACATGATGTTTTTCAATGGCAAAAATCAATGAATATTGTAAATGCACAAACAGTAATTTCTCCGCATTGCAAGGTGCAATTCTGAAATTTTTTGCTTTTTCCTGCTCCTCTTAGCATTATAAAGAAGATTCAAAGAGAGTGAGATGTCAGCTCCTTTCATTCAGTCAGTAGCTTCAAACATTTCTGGTATATGAATAACATGATGTTTTTCAATGGCAAAAATCAATGAATATTGTAAATGCACAAACAGTAATTTCTCCGCATTGCAAGGTGCAATTCTGAAATTTTTTGCTTTTTCCTGCTCCTCTTTGCATGATAAAGAAGATTCAAAGAGAGTGAGATGCCAGCTCCTTTCATTCAGTCAGTAGCTTCAATCATTTCTGGACGTTTTTCAATGGCAAAAATCAATGAATATTGTAAATGCACAAACAGTAATTTCTCCGCATTGCAAGGTGCAATTCTGAAATTTTTTGCTTTTTCCTGCTCCTCTTAACATTATAAAGAAGATTCAAAGAGAGTGAGATGCCAGCTCCTTTCATTCAGTCAGTAGCTTCAATCATTTCTGGACGTTTTTCAATGGCAAAAATCAATGAATATTGTAAATGCACAGACAGTAATTTCTCCGCATTGCAAGGTGCAATTCTGAAATTTTTTGCTTTTTCCTGCTCCTCTTAGCATGATAAAGAAGATTCAAAGAGAGTGAGATGCCAGCTCCTTTCATTCAGTCAGTAGCTTCAAACATTTCTGGTATATGAATAACATGATGTTTTTCAATGGCAAAAATCAATGAATATTGTAAATGCACAAACAGTAATTTCTCCGCATTGCAAGGTGCAATTCTGAAATTTTTTGCTTTTTCCTGCTCCTCTTAGCATGATAAAGAAGATTCAAAGAGAGTGAGATGCCAGCTCCTTTCATTCAGTCAGTAGATTCAATCATTTCTGGACGTTTTTCAATGGCAAAAATCAATGAATATTGTAAATGCACAAACAGTAATTTCTCCGCATTGCAAGGTGCAATTCTGAAATTTTTTGCTTTTTCCTGCTCCTCTTAGCATGATAAAGAAGATTCAAAGAGAGTGACATGTCATCTCCTTTCATTCAATCAGTAGCTTCAAACATTTCTGGTATATGAATAACATGATGTTTTTCAATGGCAAAAATCAATGAATATTGTAAATGCACAAACAGTAATTTCTCCGCATTGCAAGGTGCAATTCTGAAATTTTTTGCTTTTTCCTGCTCCTCTTAACATGATAAAGAAGATTCAAAGAGAGTAAGATGCCAGCTCCTTTCATTCAGTCAGTAGCTTCAATCATTTCTGGACGTTTTTCAATGGCAAAAATCAATGAATATTGTAAATGCACAAACAGTAATTTCTCCGCATTGCAAGGTGCAATTCTGAAATGTTTTGCTTTTTCCTGCTCCTCTTAGCATGATAAAGAAGATTCAAAGAGAGTGAGATGCCAGCTCCTTTCATTCAGTCAGTAGCTTCAATCATTTCTGGACGTTTTTCAATGGCAAAAATCAATGAATATTGTAAATGCACAAACAGTAATTTCTCCGCATTGCAAGGTGCAATTCTGAAATTTTTTGCTTTTTCCTGCTCCTCTTAGCATGATAAAGAAGATTCAAAGAGAGTGAGATGCCAGCTCCTTTCATTCAGTCAGTAGCTTCAAACATTTCTGGTATATGAATAACATGATGTTTTTCAATGGCAAAAATCAATGAATATTGTAAATGCACAAACAGTAATTTCTCCGCATTGCAAGGTGCAATTCTGAAATTTTTTGCTTTTTCCTGCTCCTCTTAGCATGATAAAGAAGATTCAAAGAGAGTGAGATGCCAGCTCCTTTCATTCAGTCAGTAGCTTCAATCATTTCTGGACGTTTTTCAATGGCAAAAATCAATGAATATTGTAAATGCACAAAAAGTAATTTCTCCGCATTGCAAGGTGCAATTCTGAAATTTTTTGCTTTTTCCTGCTCCTCTTAACATTATAAAGAAGATTCAAAGAGAGTGAGATGCCAGCTCCTTTCATTCAGTCAGTAGCTTCAATCATTTCTGGACGTTTTTCAATGGCAAAAATCAATGAATATTGTAAATGCACAAACAGTAATTTCTCCGCATTGCAAGGTGCAATTCTGAAATTTTTTGCTTTTTCCTGCTCCTCTTAGCATGATAAAGAAGATTCAAAGAGAGTGAGATACCAGCTCCTTTCATTCAGTCAGTAGCTTCAATCATTTCTGGACGTTTTTCAATGGCAAAAATCAATGAATATTGTAAATGCACAAACAGTAATTTCTCCGCATTGCAAGGTGCAATTCTGAATTTTTTTGCTTTTTCCTGCTCCTCTTAGCATGATAAAGAAGATTCAAAGAGAGTGAGATGCCAGCTCCTTTCATTCAGTCAGTAGCTTCAAACATTTCTGGTATATGAATAACATGATGTTTTTCAATGGCAAAAATCAATGAATATTGTAAATGCACAAACAGTAATTTCTCCGCATTGCAAGGTGCAATTCTGAAATTTTTTGCTTTTTCCTGCTCCTCTTAGCATGATAAAGAAGATTCAAAGAGAGTGAGATGCCAGCTCCTTTCATTCAGTCAGTAGCTTCAATCATTTCTGGACGTTTTTCAATGGCAAAAATCAATGAATATTGTAAATACACAAACAGTAATTTCTCCGCATTGCAAGGTGCAATTCTGAAATTTTTTGCTTTTTCCTGCTCCTCTTAGCATGATAAAGAAGATTCAAAGAGAGTGAGATGCCAGCTCCTTTCATTCAGTCAGTAGCTTCAATCATTCCTGGTATATGAATAACATGATGTTTTTCAATGGCAAAAATCAATGAATATTGTAAATGCACAAACAGTAATTTCTCCGCATTGCAAGGTGCAATTCTGAAATTTTTTGCTTTTTCCTGCTCCTCTTAGCATGATAAAGAAGATTCAAAGAGAGTGACATGTCATCTCCTTTCATTCAGTCAGTAGCTTCAAACATTTCTGGTATATGAATAACATGATGTTTTTCAATGGCAAAAATCAATGAATATTGTAAATGCACAAACAGTAATTTCTCCGCATTGCAAGGTGCAATTCTGAAATTTTTTGCTTTTTCCTGCTCCTCTTAGCATTATAAAGAAGATTCAAAGAGAGTGAGATGTCAGCTCCTTTCATTCAGTCAGTAGCTTCAAACATTTCTGGTATATGAATAACATGATGTTTTTCAATGGCAAAAATCAATGAATATTGTAAATGCACAAACAGTAATTTCTCCGCATTGCAAGGTGCAATTCTGAAATTTTTTGCTTTTTCCTGCTCCTCTTTGCATGATAAAGAAGATTCAAAGAGAGTGAGATGCCAGCTCCTTTCATTCAGTCAGTAGCTTCAATCATTTCTGGACGTTTTTCAATGGCAAAAATCAATGAATATTGTAAATGCACAAACAGTAATTTCTCCGCATTGCAAGGTGCAATTCTGAAATTTTTTGCTTTTTCCTGCTCCTCTTAACATTATAAAGAAGATTCAAAGAGAGTGAGATGCCAGCTCCTTTCATTCAGTCAGTAGCTTCAATCATTTCTGGACGTTTTTCAATGGCAAAAATCAATGAATATTGTAAATGCACAGACAGTAATTTCTCCGCATTGCAAGGTGCAATTCTGAAATTTTTTGCTTTTTCCTGCTCCTCTTAGCATGATAAAGAAGATTCAAAGAGAGTGAGATGCCAGCTCCTTTCATTCAGTCAGTAGCTTCAAACATTTCTGGTATATGAATAACATGATGTTTTTCAATGGCAAAAATCAATGAATATTGTAAATGCACAAACAGTAATTTCTCCGCATTGCAAGGTGCAATTCTGAAATTTTTTGCTTTTTCCTGCTCCTCTTAGCATGATAAAGAAGATTCAAAGAGAGTGAGATGCCAGCTCCTTTCATTCAGTCAGTAGATTCAATCATTTCTGGACGTTTTTCAATGGCAAAAATCAATGAATATTGTAAATGCACAAACAGTAATTTCTCCGCATTGCAAGGTGCAATTCTGAAATTTTTTGCTTTTTCCTGCTCCTCTTAGCATGATAAAGAAGATTCAAAGAGAGTGACATGTCATCTCCTTTCATTCAATCAGTAGCTTCAAACATTTCTGGTATATGAATAACATGATGTTTTTCAATGGCAAAAATCAATGAATATTGTAAATGCACAAACAGTAATTTCTCCGCATTGCAAGGTGCAATTCTGAAATTTTTTGCTTTTTCCTGCTCCTCTTAGCATGATAAAGAAGATTCAAAGAGAGTGAGATACCAGCTCCTTTCATTCAGTCAGTAGCTTCAATCATTTCTGGACGTTTTTCAATGGCAAAAATCAATGAATATTGTAAATGCACAAACAGTAATTTCTCCGCATTGCAAGGTGCAATTCTGAAATTTTTTGCTTTTTCCTGCTCCTCTTAGCATGATAAAGAAGATTCAAAGAGAGTGAGATACCAGCTCCTTTCATTCAGTCAGTAGCTTCAATCATTTCTGGACGTTTTTCAATGGCAAAAATCAATGAATATTGTAAATGCACAGACAGTAATTTCTCCGCATTGCAAGGTGCAATTCTGAAATTTTTTGCTTTTTCCTGCTCCTCTTAGCATGATAAAGAAGATTCAAAGAGAGTGAGATGTCAGCTCCTTTCATTCAGTCAGTAGCTTCAAACATTTCTGGTATATGAATAACATGATGTTTTTCAATGGCAAAAATCAATGAATATTGTAAATGGACAAACAGTAATTTCTCCGCATTGCAAGGTGCAATTCTGAAATTTTTTGCTTTTTCCTGCTCCTCTTAGCATGATAAAGAAGATTCAAAGAGAGTAAGATGCCAGCTCCTTTCATTCAGTCAGTAGCTTCAATCATTTCTGGACGTTTTTCAATGGCAAAAATCAATGAATATTGTAAATGCACAAACAGTAATTTCTCCGCATTGCAAGGTGCAATTCTGAAATTTTTTGCTTTTTCCTGCTCCTCTTAGCATGATAAAAAAGATTCAAAGAGAGTGAGATGTCAGCTCCTTTCATTCAGTCAGTAGCTTCAAACATTTCTGGTATATGAATAACATGATGTTTTTCAATGGCAAAAATCAATGAATATTGTAAATGCACAAACAGTAATTTCTCCGCATTGCAAGGTGCAATTCTGAAATTTTTTGCTTTTTCCTGCTCCTCTTAACATGATAAAGAAGATTCAAAGAGAGTAAGATGCCAGCTCCTTTCATTCAGTCAGTAGCTTCAATCATTTCTGGACGTTTTTCAATGGCAAAAATCAATGAATATTGTAAATGCACAAACAGTAATTTCTCCGCATTGCAAGGTGCAATTCTGAAATGTTTTGCTTTTTCCTGCTCCTCTTAGCATGATAAAGAAGATTCAAAGAGAGTGAGATGCCAGCTCCTTTCATTCAGTCAGTAGCTTCAATCATTTCTGGACGTTTTTCAATGGCAAAAATCAATGAATATTGTAAATGCACAAACAGTAATTTCTCCGCATTGCAAGGTGCAATTCTGAAATTTTTTGCTTTTTCCTGCTCCTCTTAGCATGATAAAGAAGATTCAAAGAGAGTGAGATGCCAGCTCCTTTCATTCAGTCAGTAGCTTCAAACATTTCTGGTATATGAATAACATGATGTTTTTCAATGGCAAAAATCAATGAATATTGTAAATGCACAAACAGTAATTTCTCCGCATTGCAAGGTGCAATTCTGAAATTTTTTGCTTTTTCCTGCTCCTCTTAGCATGATAAAGAAGATTCAAAGAGAGTGAGATGCCAGCTCCTTTCATTCAGTCAGTAGCTTCAATCATTTCTGGACGTTTTTCAATGGCAAAAATCAATGAATATTGTAAATACACAAACAGTAATTTCTCCGCATTGCAAGGTGCAATTCTGAAATTTTTTGCTTTTTCCTGCTCCTCTTAGCATGATAAAGAAGATTCAAAGAGAGTGAGATGCCAGCTCCTTTCATTCAGTCAGTAGCTTCAATCATTCCTGGTATATGAATAACATGATGTTTTTCAATGGCAAAAATCAATGAATATTGTAAATGCACAAACAGTAATTTCTCCGCATTGCAAGGTGCAATTCTGAAATTTTTTGCTTTTTCCTGCTCCTCTTAGCATGATAAAGAAGATTCAAAGAGAGTGACATGTCATCTCCTTTCATTCAGTCAGTAGCTTCAAACATTTCTGGTATATGAATAACATGATGTTTTTCAATGGCAAAAATCAATGAATATTGTAAATGCACAAACAGTAATTTCTCCGCATTGCAAGGTGCAATTCTGAAATTTTTTGCTTTTTCTTGCTCCTCTTAGCATGATAAAGAAGATTCAAAGAGAGTGAGATGCCAGCTCCTTTCATTCAGTCAGTAGCTTCAATCATTTCTGGACGTTTTTCAATGGCAAAAATCAATGAATATTGTAAATGCACAAACAGTAATTTCTCCGCATTGCAAGGTGCAATTCTGAAATTTTTTGCTTTTTCCTGCTCCTCTTAGCATGATAAAAAAGATTCAAAGAGAGTGAGATGTCAGCTCCTTTCATTCAGTCAGTAGCTTCAAACATTTCTGGTATATGAATAACATGATGTTTTTCAATGGCAAAAATCAATGAATATTGTAAATGCACAAACAGTAATTTCTCCGCATTGCAAGGTGCAATTCTGAAATTTTTTGCTTTTTCCTGCTCCACTTAACATGATAAAGAAGATTCAAAGAGAGTAAGATGCCAGCTCCTTTCATTCAGTCAGTAGCTTCAATCATTTCTGGACGTTTTTCAATGGCAAAAATCAATGAATATTGTAAATGCACAAACAGTAATTTCTCCGCATTGCAAGGTGCAATTCTGAAATGTTTTGCTTTTTCCTGCTCCTCTTAGCATGATAAAGAAGATTCAAAGAGAGTGAGATGCCAGCTCCTTTCATTCAGTCAGTAGCTTCAATCATTTCTGGACGTTTTTCAATGGCAAAAATCAATGAATATTGTAAATGCACAAACAGTAATTTCTCCGCATTGCAAGGTGCAATTCTGAAATTTTTTGCTTTTTCCTGCTCCTCTTAGCATGATAAAGAAGATTCAAAGAGAGTGAGATGCCAGCTCCTTTCATTCAGTCAGTAGCTTCAATCATTTCTGGACGTTTTTCAATGGCAAAAATCAATGAATATTGTAAATGCACAAACAGTAATTTCTCCGCATTGCAAGGTGCAATTCTGAAATTTTTTGCTTTTTCCTGCTCCTCTTAGCATGATAAAAAAGATTCAAAGAGAGTGAGATGTCAGCTCCTTTCATTCAGTCAGTAGCTTCAAACATTTCTGGTATATGAATAACATGATGTTTTTCAATGGCAAAAATCAATGAATATTGTAAATGCACAAACAGTAATTTCTCCGCATTGCAAGGTGCAATTCTGAAATTTTTTGCTTTTTCCTGCTCCTCTTAACATGATAAAGAAGATTCAAAGAGAGTAAGATGCCAGCTCCTTTCATTCAGTCAGTAGCTTCAATCATTTCTGGACGTTTTTCAATGGCAAAAATCAATGAATATTGTAAATGCACAAACAGTAATTTCTCCGCATTGCAAGGTGCAATTCTGAAATGTTTTGCTTTTTCCTGCTCCTCTTAGCATGATAAAGAAGATTCAAAGAGAGTGAGATGCCAGCTCCTTTCATTCAGTCAGTAGCTTCAATCATTTCTGGACGTTTTTCAATGGCAAAAATCAATGAATATTGTAAATGCACAAACAGTAATTTCTCCGCATTGCAAGGTGCAATTCTGAAATTTTTTGCTTTTTCCTGCTCCTCTTAGCATGATAAAGAAGATTCAAAGAGAGTGAGATGCCAGCTCCTTTCATTCAGTCAGTAGCTTCAAACATTTCTGGTATATGAATAACATGATGTTTTTCAATGGCAAAAATCAATGAATATTGTAAATGCACAAACAGTAATTTCTCCGCATTGCAAGGTGCAATTCTGAAATTTTTTGCTTTTTCCTGCTCCTCTTAGCATGATAAAGAAGATTCAAAGAGAGTGAGATGCCAGCTCCTTTCATTCAGTCAGTAGCTTCAATCATTTCTGGACGTTTTTCAATGGCAAAAATCAATGAATATTGTAAATACACAAACAGTAATTTCTCCGCATTGCAAGGTGCAATTCTGAAATTTTTTGCTTTTTCCTGCTCCTCTTAGCATGATAAAGAAGATTCAAAGAGAGTGAGATGCCAGCTCCTTTCATTCAGTCAGTAGCTTCAATCATTCCTGGTATATGAATAACATGATGTTTTTCAATGGCAAAAATCAATGAATATTGTAAATGCACAAACAGTAATTTCTCCGCATTGCAAGGTGCAATTCTGAAATTTTTTGCTTTTTCCTGCTCCTCTTAGCATGATAAAGAAGATTCAAAGAGAGTGACATGTCATCTCCTTTCATTCAGTCAGTAGCTTCAAACATTTCTGGTATATGAATAACATGATGTTTTTCAATGGCAAAAATCAATGAATATTGTAAATGCACAAACAGTAATTTCTCCGCATTGCAAGGTGCAATTCTGAAATTTTTTGCTTTTTCTTGCTCCTCTTAGCATGATAAAGAAGATTCAAAGAGAGTGAGATGCCAGCTCCTTTCATTCAGTCAGTAGCTTCAATCATTTCTGGACGTTTTTCAATGGCAAAAATCAATGAATATTGTAAATGCACAAACAGTAATTTCTCCGCATTGCAAGGTGCAATTCTGAAATTTTTTGCTTTTTCCTGCTCCTCTTAGCATGATAAAGAAGATTCAAAGAGAGTAAGATGCCAGCTCCTTTCATTCAGTCAGTAGCTTCAATCATTTCTGGACGTTTTTCAATGGCAAAAATCAATGAATATTGTAAATGCACAAACAGTAATTTCTCCGCATTGCAAGGTGCAATTCTGAAATTTTTTGCTTTTTCCTGCTCCTCTTAGCATGATAAAGAAGATTCAAAGAGAGTGAGATGCCAGCTCCTTTCATTCAGTCAGTAGCTTCAATCATTTCTGGACGTTTTTCAATGGCAAAAATCAATGAATATTGTAAATGCACAAACAGTAATTTCTCCGCATTGCAAGGTGCAATTCTGAAATTTTTTGCTTTTTCCTGCTCCTCTTAGCATGATAAAGAAGATTCAAAGAGAGTGACATGTCATCTCCTTTCATTCAGTCAGTAGCTTCAAACATTTCTGGTATATGAATAACATGATGTTTTTCAATGGCAAAAATCAATGAATATTGTAAATGCACAAACAGTAATTTCTCCGCATTGCAAGGTGCAATTCTGAAATTTTTTGCTTTTTCCTGCTCCTCTTTGCATGATAAAGAAGATTCAAAGAGAGTGAGATGCCAGCTCCTTTCATTCAGTCAGTAGCTTCAATCATTTCTGGACGTTTTTCAATGGCAAAAATCAATGAATATTGTAAATGCACAAACAGTAATTTCTCCGCATTGCAAGGTGCAATTCTGAAATTTTTTGCTTTTTCCTGCTCCTCTTAACATTATAAAGAAGATTCAAAGAGAGTGAGATGCCAGCTCCTTTCATTCAGTCAGTAGCTTCAATCATTTCTGGACGTTTTTCAATGGCAAAAATCAATGAATATTGTAAATGCACAGACAGTAATTTCTCCGCATTGCAAGGTGCAATTCTGAAATTTTTTGCTTTTTCCTGCTCCTCTTAGCATGATAAAGAAGATTCAAAGAGAGTGAGATGCCAGCTCCTTTCATTCAGTCAGTAGCTTCAAACATTTCTGGTATATGAATAACATGATGTTTTTCAATGGCAAAAATCAATGAATATTGTAAATGCACAAACAGTAATTTCTCCGCATTGCAAGGTGCAATTCTGAAATTTTTTGCTTTTTCCTGCTCCTCTTAGCATGATAAAGAAGATTCAAAGAGAGTGAGATGCCAGCTCCTTTCATTCAGTCAGTAGATTCAATCATTTCTGGACGTTTTTCAATGGCAAAAATCAATGAATATTGTAAATGCACAAACAGTAATTTCTCCGCATTGCAAGGTGCAATTCTGAAATTGTTTGCTTTTTCCTGCTCCTCTTAGCATGATAAAGAAGATTCAAAGAGAGTGACATGTCATCTCCTTTCATTCAATCAGTAGCTTCAAACATTTCTGGTATATGAATAACATGATGTTTTTCAATGGCAAAAATCAATGAATATTGTAAATGCACAAACAGTAATTTCTCCGCATTGCAAGGTGCAATTCTGAAATTTTTTGCTTTTTCCTGCTCCTCTTAGCATGATAAAGAAGATTCAAAGAGAGTGAGATACCAGCTCCTTTCATTCAGTCAGTAGCTTCAATCATTTCTGGACGTTTTTCAATGGCAAAAATCAATGAATATTGTAAATGCACAAACAGTAATTTCTCCGCATTGCAAGGTGCAATTCTGAAATTTTTTGCTTTTTCCTGCTCCTCTTAACATGATAAAGAAGATTCAAAGAGAGTGAGATGCCAGCTCCTTTCATTCAGTCAGTAGCTTCAATCATTTCTGGACGTTTTTCAATGGCAAAAATCAATGAATATTGTAAATACACAAACAGTAATTTCTCCGCATTGCAAGGTGCAATTCTGAAATTTTTTGCTTTTTCCTGCTCCTCTTAGCATGATAAAGAAGATTCAAAGAGAGTGAGATGCCAGCTCCTTTCATTCAGTCAGTAGCTTCAATCATTCCTGGTATATGAATAACATGATGTTTTTCAATGGCAAAAATCAATGAATATTGTAAATGCACAAACAGTAATTTCTCCGCATTGCAAGGTGCAATTCTGAAATTTTTTGCTTTTTCCTGCTCCTCTTAGCATGATAAAGAAGATTCAAAGAGAGTGACATGTCATCTCCTTTCATTCAGTCAGTAGCTTCAAACATTTCTGGTATATGAATAACATGATGTTTTTCAATGGCAAAAATCAATGAATATTGTAAATGCACAAACAGTAATTTCTCCGCATTGCAAGGTGCAATTCTGAAATTTTTTGCTTTTTCTTGCTCCTCTTAGCATGATAAAGAAGATTCAAAGAGAGTGAGATGCCAGCTCCTTTCATTCAGTCAGTAGCTTCAATCATTTCTGGACGTTTTTCAATGGCAAAAATCAATGAATATTGTAAATGCACAAACAGTAATTTCTCCGCATTGCAAGGTGCAATTCTGAAATTTTTTGCTTTTTCCTGCTCCTCTTAGCATGATAAAAAAGATTCAAAGAGAGTGAGATGTCAGCTCCTTTCATTCAGTCAGTAGCTTCAAACATTTCTGGTATATGAATAACATGATGTTTTTCAATGGCAAAAATCAATGAATATTGTAAATGCACAAACAGTAATTTCTCCGCATTGCAAGGTGCAATTCTGAAATTTTTTGCTTTTTCCTGCTCCTCTTAACATGATAAAGAAGATTCAAAGAGAGTAAGATGCCAGCTCCTTTCATTCAGTCAGTAGCTTCAATCATTTCTGGACGTTTTTCAATGGCAAAAATCAATGAATATTGTAAATGCACAAACAGTAATTTCTCCGCATAGCAAGGTGCAATTCTGAAATTTTTTGCTTTTTCCTGCTCCTCTTAGCATGATAAAGAAGATTCAAAGAGAGTGAGATGCCAGCTCCTTTCATTCAGTCAGTAGCTTCAAACATTTCTGGTATATGAATAACATGATGTTTTTCAATGGCAAAAATCAATGAATATTGTAAATGCACAAACAGTAATTTCTCCGCAATGCAAGGTGCAATTCTGAAATTTTTTGCTTTTTCCTGCTCCTCTTAGCATGATAAAGAAGATTCAAAGAGAGTGAGATGCCAGCTCCTTTCATTCAGTCAGAAGCTTCAATCATTTCTGGACGTTTTTCAATGGCAAAAATCAATGAATATTGTAAATGCACAAACAGTAATTTCTCCGCATTGCAAGGTGCAATTCTGAAATTTTTTGCTTTTTCCTGCTCCTCTTAGCATGATAAAGAAGATTCAAAGAGAGTGAGATGCCAGCTCCTTTCATTCAGTCAGTAGCTTCAAACATTTCTGGTATATGAATAACATGATATTTTTCAATGGCAAAAATCAATGAATATTGTAAATGCACAAACAGTAATTTCTCCGCATTGCAAGGTGCAATTCTGAAATTTTTTGCTTTTTCCTGCTCCTCTTAGCATGATAAAGAAGATTCAAAGAGAGTGAGATGCCAGCTCCTTTCATTCAGTCAGGAGCTTCAAACATTTCTGGTATATGAATAACATGATGTTTTTCAATGACAAAAATCAATGAATATTGTAAATGCACAAACAGTACTTTCTCCGCATTGCAAGGTGCAATTCTGAAATTTTTTGCTTTTTCCTGCTCCTCTTAGCATGATAAAGAAGATTCAAAGAGAGTGAGATGTCAGCTCCTTTCATTCAGTCAGTAGCTTCAAACATTTCTGGTATATGAATAACATGATGTTTTTCAATGGCAACAATCAATGAATATTGTAAATGCACAAACAGTAATTTCTCCGCATTGCAAGGTGCAATTCTGAAATTTTTTGCTTTTTCCTGCTCCTCTTTGCATGATAAAGAAGATTCAAAGAGAGTGAGATGCCAGCTCCTTTCATTCAGTCAGTAGCTTCAATCATTTCTGGACGTTTTTCAATGGCAAAAATCAATGAATATTGTAAATGCACAAACAGTAATTTCTCCGCATTGCAAGGTGCAATTCTGAAATTTTTTGCTTTTTCCTGCTCCTCTTAGCATGATAAAGAAGATTCAAAGAGAGTGAGATGCCAGCTCCTTTCATTCAGTCAGTAGCTTCAATCATTTCTGGACGTTTTTCAATGGCAAAAATCAATGAATATTGTAAATGCACAAACAGTAATTTCTCCGCATTGCAAGGTGCAATTCTGAAATTTTTTGCTTTTTCCTGCTCCTCTTAGCATGATAAAGAAGATTCAAAGAGAGTGAGATGCCAGCTCCTTTCATTCAGTCAGTAGCTTCAAACATTTCTGGTATATGAATAACATGATGTTTTTCAATGGCAAAAAACAATGAATATTGTAAATGCACAAACAGTAATTTCTCCGCATTGCAAGGTGCAATTTTGAAATTTTTTGCTTTTTCCTGCTCCTCTTAGCATGATAAAGAAGATTCAAAGAGAGTGAGATGCCAGCTCCTTTCATTCAGTCAGAAGCTTCAATCATTTCTGGACGTTTTTCAATGGCAAAAATCAATGAATATTGTAAATGCACAAACAGTAATTTCTCCGCATTGCAAGGTGCAATTCTGAAATTTTTTGCTTTTTCCTGCTCCTCTTAGCATGATAAAGAAGATTCAAAGAGAGTGAGATGCCAGCTCCTTTCATTCAGTCAGTAGCTTCAAACATTTCTGGTATATGAATAACATGATATTTTTCAATGGCAAAAATCAATGAATATTGTAAATGCACAAACAGTAATTTCTCCGCATTGCAAGGTGCAATTCTGAAATTTTTTGCTTTTTCCTGCTCCTCTTAGCATGATAAAGAAGATTCAAAGAGAGTGAGATGCCAGCTCCTTTCATTCAGTCAGTAGCTTCAATCATTTCTGGACGTTTTTCAATGGCAAAAATCAATGAATATTGTAAATGCACAAACAGTAATTTCTCCGCATTGCAAGGTGCAATTCTGAAATTTTTTGCTTTTTCCTGCTCCTCTTAGCATGATAAAGAAGATTCAAAGAGAGTGAGATGCCAGCTCCTTTCATTCAGTCAGTAGCTTCAATCATTTCTGGACGTTTTTCAATGGCAAAAATCAATGAATATTGTAAATGCACAAACAGTAATTTCTCCGCATTGCAAGGTGCAATTCTGAAATTTTTTGCTTTTTCCTGCTCCTCTTAGCATGATAAAGAAGATTCAAAGAGAGTGAGATGCCAGCTCCTTTCATTCAGTCAGAAGCTTCAATCATTTCTGGACGTTTTTCAATGGCAAAAATCAATGAATATTGTAAATGCACAAACAGTAATTTCTCCGCATTGCAAGGTGCAATTCTGAAATTTTTTGCTTTTTCCTGCTCCTCTTAGCATGATAAAGAAGATTCAAAGAGAGTGAGATGCCAGCTCCTTTCATTCAGTCAGTAGCTTCAAACATTTCTGGTATATGAATAACATGATATTTTTCAATGGCAAAAATCAATGAATATTGTAAATGCACAAAAAGTAATTTCTCCGCATTGCAAGGTGCAATTTTGAAATTTTTTGCTTTTTCCTGCTCCTCTTAGCATGATAAAGAAGATTCAAAGAGAGTGAGATGCCAGCTCCTTTCATTCAGTCAGAAGCTTCAATCATTTCTGGACGTTTTTCAATGGCAAAAATCAATGAATATTGTAAATGCACAAACAGTAATTTCTCCGCATTGCAAGGTGCAATTCTGAAATTTTTTGCTTTTTCCTGCTCCTCTTAGCATGATAAAGAAGATTCAAAGAGAGTGAGATGCCAGCTCCTTTCATTCAGTCAGTAGCTTCAAACATTTCTGGTATATGAATAACATGATATTTTTCAATGGCAAAAATCAATGAATATTGTAAATGCACAAACAGTAATTTCTCCGCATTGCAAGGTGCAATTCTGAAATTTTTTGCTTTTTCCTGCTCCTCTTAGCATGATAAAGAAGATTCAAAGAGAGTGAGATGCCAGCTCCTTTCATTCAGTCAGTAGCTTCAATCATTTCTGGACGTTTTTCAATGGCAAAAATCAATGAATATTGTAAATGCACAAACAGTAATTTCTCCGCATTGCAAGGTGCAATTCTGAAATTTTTTGCTTTTTCCTGCTCCTCTTAGCATGATAAAGAAGATTCAAAGAGAGTGAGATGCCAGCTCCTTTCATTCAGTCAGTAGCTTCAATCATTTCTGGACGTTTTTCAATGGCAAAAATCAATGAATATTGTAAATGCACAAACAGTAATTTCTCCGCATTGCAAGGTGCAATTCTGAAATTTTTTGCTTTTTCCTGCTCCTCTTAGCATGATAAAGAAGATTCAAAGAGAGTGAGATGCCAGCTCCTTTCATTCAGTCAGAAGCTTCAATCATTTCTGGACGTTTTTCAATGGCAAAAATCAATGAATATTGTAAATGCACAAACAGTAATTTCTCCGCATTGCAAGGTGCAATTCTGAAATTTTTTGCTTTTTCCTGCTCCTCTTAGCATGATAAAGAAGATTCAAAGAGAGTGAGATGCCAGCTCCTTTCATTCAGTCAGTAGCTTCAAACATTTCTGGTATATGAATAACATGATATTTTTCAATGGCAAAAATCAATGAATATTGTAAATGCACAAACAGTAATTTCTCCGCATTGCAAGGTGCAATTCTGAAATTTTTTGCTTTTTCCTGCTCCTCTTAGCATGATAAAGAAGATTCAAAGAGAGTGAGATGCCAGCTCCTTTCATTCAGTCAGTAGCTTCAATCATTTCTGGACGTTTTTCAATGGCAAAAATCAATGAATATTGTAAATGCACAAACAGTAATTTCTCCGCATTGCAAGGTGCAATTCTGAAATTTTTTGCTTTTTCCTGCTCCTCTTAGCATGATAAAGAAGATTCAAAGAGAGTGAGATGCCAGCTCCTTTCATTCAGTCAGTAGCTTCAATCATTTCTGGACGTTTTTCAATGGCAAAAATCAATGAATATTGTAAATGCACAAACAGTAATTTCTCCGCACTGCAAGGTGCAATTCTGAAATTTTTTGCTTTTTCCTGCTCCTCTTAGCATGATAAAGAAGATTCAAAGAGAGTGAGATGCCAGCTCCTTTCATTCAGTCAGTAGCTTCAAACATTTCTGGTATATGAATAACATGATGTTTTTCAATGGCAAAAATCAATGAATATTGTAAATGCACAAACAGTAATTTCTCCGCATTGCAAGGTGCAATACTGAAATTTTTTGCTTTTTCCTGCTCCTCTTAGCATTATAAAGAAGATTCAAAGAGAGTGAGATGCCAGCTCCTTTCATTCAGTCAGTAGCTTCAATCATTTCTGGACGTTTTTCAATGGCAAAAATCAATGAATATTGTAAATGCACAAACAGTAATTTCTCCGCATTGCAAGGTGCAATTCTGAAATTTTTTGCTTTTTCCTGCTCCTCTTAGCATGATAAAGAAGATTCAAAGAGAGTGAGATGTCAGCTCCTTTCATTCAGTCAGTAGCTTCAAACATTTCTGGTATATGAATAACATGATGTTTTTCAATGGCAACAATCAATGAATATTGTAAATGCACAAACAGTAATTTCTCCGCATTGCAAGGTGCAATTCTGAAATTTTTTGCTTTTTCCTGCTCCTCTTTGCATGATAAAGAAGATTCAAAGAGAGTGAGATGCCAGCTCCTTTCATTCAGTCAGTAGCTTCAATCATTTCTGGACGTTTTTCAATGGCAAAAATCAATGAATATTGTAAATGCACAAACAGTAATTTCTCCGCATTGCAAGGTGCAATTCTGAAATTTTTTGCTTTTTCCTGCTCCTCTTAGCATGATAAAGAAGATTCAAACAGAGTGAGATGCCAGCTCCTTTCATTCAGTCAATAGCTTCAATCATTTCTGGACGTTTTTCAATGGCAAAAATCAATGAATATTGTAAATGCACAAACAGTAATTTCTCCGCATTGCAAGGTGCAATTCTGAAATTTTTTGCTTTTTCCTGCTCCTCTTAGCATGATAAAGAAGATTCAAAGAGAGTGAGATGTCAGCTCCTTTCATTCAGTCAGTAGCTTCAAACATTTCTGGTATATGAATAACATGATGTTTTTCAATGGCAAAAATCAATGAATATTGTAAATGCACAAACAGTAATTTCTCCGCATTGCAAGGTGCAATTCTGAAATTTTTTGCTTTTTCCTGCTCCTCTTAGCATGATAAAGAAGATTCAAAGAGAGTGAGATGCCAGCTCCTTTCATTCAGTCAGAAGCTTCAATCATTTCTGGACGTTTTTCAATGGCAAAAATCAATGAATATTGTAAATGCACAAACAGTAATTTCTCCGCATTGCAAGGTGCAATTCTGAAATTTTTTGATTTTTCCTGCTCCTCTTAGCATGATAAAGAAGATTCAAAGAGAGTGAGATGCCAGCTCCTTTCATTCAGTCAGTAGCTTCAAACATTTCTGGTATATGAATAACATGATGTTTTTCAATGGCAAAAATCAATGAATATTGTAAATGCACAAACAGTAATTTCTCCGCATTGCAAGGTGCAATTCTGAAATTTTTTGCTTTTTCCTGCTCCTCTTAGCATGATAAAGAAGATTCAAAGAGAGTGAGATGCCAGCTCCTTTCATTCAGTCAGTAGCTTCAAACATTTCTGGTATATGAATAACATGTTTTTCAATGGCAAAAATCAATGAATATTGTTAATGCACAAACAGTAATTTCTCCTCATTGCACGGTGCAATTCTGAAATTTTTTGCTTTTTCCTGCTCCTCTTAGCATGATAAAGAAGATTCAAAGAGAGTGAGATGCCAGCTCCTTTCATTCAGTCAGTAGCTTCAATCATTTCTGGACGTTTTTCAATGGCAAAAATCAATGAATATTGTAAATGCACAAACAGTAATTTCTCCACATTGCAAGGTGCAATTCTGAAATTTTTTGCTTTTTCCTGCTCCTCTTAGCATGATAAAGAAGATTCAAAGAGAGTGAGATGCCAGCTCCTTTCATTCAGTCAGTAGCTTCAAACATTTCTGGTATATGAATAACATGTTTTTCAATGGCAAAAATCAATGAATATTGTTAATGCACAAACAGTAATTTCTCCTCATTGCACGGTGCAATTCTGAAATTTTTTGCTTTTTCCTGCTCCTCTTAGCATGATAAAGAAGATTCAAAGAGAGTGAGATGCCAGCTCCTTTCATTCAGTCAGTAGCTTCAATCATTTCTGGACGTTTTTCAATGGCAAAAATCAATGAATATTGTAAATGCACAAACAGTAATTTCTCCACATTGCAAGGTGCAATTCTGAAATTTTTTGCTTTTTCCTGCTCCTCTTAGCATGATAAAGAAGATTCAAAGAGAGTGAGAAGCCAGCTCCTTTCATTCAGTCAGTAGCTTCAAACATTTCTGGTATATGAATAACGATTTTCAATGGCAAAAATCAATGAATATTGTTAATGCACAAACAGTAATTTCTCCTCATTGCACAGTGCAATTCTGAAATTTTTTGCTTTTTCCTGCTCCTCTTAGCATGATAAAGAAGATTCAAAGAGAGTGAGATGCCAGCTCCTTTCATTCAGTCAGTAGCTTCAATCATTTCTGGACGTTTTTCAATGGCAAAAATCAATGAATATTGTAAATGCACAAACAGTAATTTCTCCGCATTGCAAGGTGCAATTCTGAAATTTTTTGCTTTTTCCTGCTCCTCTTAGCATGATAAAGAAGATTCAAAGAGAGTGAGATGCCAGCTCCTTTCATTCAGTCAGTAGCTTCAAACATTTCTGGTATATGAATAACATGATGTTTTTCAATGGCAAAAATCAATGAATATTGTAAATGCACAAACAGTAATTTCTCCGCATTGCAAGGTGCAATTCTGAAATTTTTTGCTTTTTCCTGCTCCTCTTAGCATGATAAAGAAGATTCAAAGAGAGTGAGATGCCAGCTCCTTTCATTCAGTCAGTAGCTTCAATCATTTCTGGACATTTTTCAATGGCAAAAATCAATGAATATTGTAAATGCACAAACAGTAATTTCTACGCATTGCAAGGTGCAATTCTGAAATTTTTTGCTTTTTCCTGCTCCTCTTAGCATGATAAAGAAGATTCAAAGAGAGTGAGATGCCAGCTCCTTTCATTCAGTCAGTAGCTTCAAATATTTCTGGTATATGAATAACATGATGTTTTTCAATGGCAAAAATCAATGAATATTGTAAATGCACAAACAGTAATTTCTCCGCATTGCAAGGTGCAATTCTGAAATTTTTTGCTTTTTCCTGCTCCTCTTAGCATGATAAAGAAGATTCAAAGAGAGTGAGATGCCAGCTCCTTTCATTCAGTCAGTAGATTCAATCATTTCTGGACGTTTTTCAATGGCAAAAATCAATGAATATTGTAAATGCACAAACAGTAATTTCTCCGCATTGCAAGGTGCAATTCTGAAATTTTTTGCTTTTTCCTGCTCCTCTTAGCATGATAAAGAAGATTCAAAGAGAGTGACATGTCATCTCCTTTCATTCAATCAGTAGCTTCAAACATTTCTGGTATATGAATAACATGATGTTTTTCAATGGCAAAAATCAATGAATATTGTAAATGCACAAACAGTAATTTCTCCGCATTGCAAGGTGCAATTCTGAAAGTTTTTGCTTTTTCCTGCTCCTCTTAGCATGATAAAGAAGATTCAAAGAGAGTGAGATACCAGCTCCTTTCATTCAGTCAGTAGCTTCAATCATTTCTGGACGTTTTTCAATGGCAAAAATCAATGAATATTGTAAATGCACAAACAGTAATTTCTCCGCATTGCAAGGTGCAATTCTGAAATTTTTTGCTTTTTCCTGCTCCTCTTAGCATGATAAAGAAGATTCAAAGAGAGTGAGATACCAGCTCCTTTCATTCAGTCATTAGCTTCAATCATTTCTGGACGTTTTTCAATGGCAAAAATCAATGAATATTGTAAATGCACAGACAGTAATTTCTCCGCATTGCAAGGTGCAATTCTGAAATTTTTTGCTTTTTCCTGCTCCTCTTAGCATGATAAAGAAGATTCAAAGAGAGTGAGATGTCAGCTCCTTTCATTCAGTCAGTAGCTTCAAACATTTCTGGTATATGAATAACATGATGTTTTTCAATGGCAAAAATCAATGAATATTGTAAATGCACAAACAGTAATTTCTCCGCATTGCAAGGTGCAATTCTGAAATTTTTTGCTTTTTCCTGCTCCTCTTAGCATGATAAAGAAGATTCAAAGAGAGTAAGATGCCAGCTCCTTTCATTCAGTCAGTAGCTTCAATCATTTCTGGACGTTTTTCAATGGCAAAAATCAATGAGTATTGTAAATGCACAAACAGTAATTTCTCCGCATTGCAAGGTGCAATTCTGAAATTTTTTGCTTTTTCCTGCTCCTCTTAGCATGATAAAGAAGATTCAAAGAGAGTGAGATGCCAGCTCCTTTCATTCAGTCAGTAGCTTCAATCATTTCTGGACGTTTTTCAATGGCAAAAATCAATGAATATTGTAAATGCACAAACAGTAATTTCTCCGCATTGCAAGGTGCAATTCTGAAATTTTTTGCTTTTTCCTGCTCCTCTTAGCATGATAAAGAAGATTCAAAGAGAGTGAGATGTCAGCTCCTTTCATTCAGTCAGTAGCTTCAAACATTTCTGGTATATGAATAACATGATGTTTTTCAATGGCAAAAATCAATGAATATTGTAAATGCACAAACAGTAATTTCTCCGCATTGCAAGGTGCAATTCTGAAATTTTTTGCTTTTTCCTGCTCCTCTTAACATGATAAAGAAGATTCAAAGAGAGTAAGATGCCAGCTCCTTTCATTCAGTCAGTAGCTTCAATCATTTCTGGACGTTTTTCAATGGCAAAAATCAATGAATATTGTAAATGCACAAACAGTAATTTCTCCGCATTGCAAGGTGCAATTCTGAAATGTTTTGCTTTTTCCTGCTCCTCTTAGCATGATAAAGAAGATTCAAAGAGAGTGAGATGCCAGCTCCTTTCATTCAGTCAGTAGCTTCAATCATTTCTGGACGTTTTTCAATGGCAAAAATCAATGAATATTGTAAATGCACAAACAGTAATTTCTCCGCATTGCAAGGTGCAATTCTGAAATTTTTTGCTTTTTCCTGCTCCTCTTAGCATGATAAAGAAGATTCAAAGAGAGTGAGCTGCCAGCTCCTTTCATTCAGTCAGTAGCTTCAAACATTTCTGGTATATGAATAACATGATGTTTTTCAATGGCAAAAATCAATGAATATTGTAAATGCACAAACAGTAATTTCTCCGCATTGCAAGGTGCAATTCTGAAATTTTTTGCTTTTTCCTGCTCCTCTTAGCATGATAAAGAAGATTCAAAGAGAGTGAGATGCCAGCTCCTTTCATTCAGTCAGTAGCTTCAATCATTTCTGGACGTTTTTCAATGGCAAAAATCAATGAATATTGTAAATTCACAAACAGTAATTTCTCCGCATTGCAAGGTGCAATTCTGAAATTTTTTGCTTTTTCCTGCTCCTCTTAGCATGATAAAGAAGATTCAAAGAGAGTGAGATGCCAGCTCCTTTCATTCAGTCAGTAGCTTCAATCATTCCTGGTATATGAATAACATGATGTTTTTCAATGGCAAAAATCAATGAATATTGTAAATGCACAAACAGTAATTTCTCCGCATTGCAAGGTGCAATTCTGAAATTTTTTGCTTTTTCCTGCTCCTCTTAGCATGATAAAGAAGATTCAAAGAGAGTGACATGTCATCTCCTTTCATTCAGTCAGTAGCTTCAAACATTTCTGGTATATGAATAACATGATGTTTTTCAATGGCAAAAATCAATGAATATTGTAAATGCACAAACAGTAATTTCTCCGCATTGCAAGGTGCAATTCTGAAATTTTTTGCTTTTTCCTGCTCCTCTTAGCATGATAAAGAAGATTCAAAGAGAGTGAGATGCCAGCTCCTTTCATTCAGTCAGTAGCTTCAATCATTTCTGGACGTTTTTCAATGGCAAAAATCAATGAATATTGTAAATGCACAAACAGTAATTTCTCCGCACTGCAAGGTGCAATTCTGAAATTTTTTGCTTTTTCCTGCTCCTCTTAGCATGATAAAGAAGATTCAAAGAGAGTGAGATGCCAGCTCCTTTCATTCAGTCAGTAGCTTCAAACATTTCTGGTATATGAATAACATGATGTTTTTCAATGGCAAAAATCAATGAATATTGTAAATGCACAAACAGTAATTTCTCCGCATTGCAAGGTGCAATACTGAAATTTTTTGCTTTTTCCTGCTCCTCTTAGCATTATAAAGAAGATTCAAAGAGAGTGAGATGCCAGCTCCTTTCATTCAGTCAGTAGCTTCAATCATTTCTGGACGTTTTTCAATGGCAAAAATCAATGAATATTGTAAATGCACAAACAGTAATTTCTCCGCATTGCAAGGTGCAATTCTGAAATTTTTTGCTTTTTCCTGCTCCTCTTAGCATGATAAAGAAGATTCAAAGAGAGTGAGATGTCAGCTCCTTTCATTCAGTCAGTAGCTTCAAACATTTCTGGTATATGAATAACATGATGTTTTTCAATGGCAACAATCAATGAATATTGTAAATGCACAAACAGTAATTTCTCCGCATTGCAAGGTGCAATTCTGAAATTTTTTGCTTTTTCCTGCTCCTCTTTGCATGATAAAGAAGATTCAAAGAGAGTGAGATGCCAGCTCCTTTCATTCAGTCAGTAGCTTCAATCATTTCTGGACGTTTTTCAATGGCAAAAATCAATGAATATTGTAAATGCACAAACAGTAATTTCTCCGCATTGCAAGGTGCAATTCTGAAATTTTTTGCTTTTTCCTGCTCCTCTTAGCATGATAAAGAAGATTCAAACAGAGTGAGATGCCAGCTCCTTTCATTCAGTCAATAGCTTCAATCATTTCTGGACGTTTTTCAATGGCAAAAATCAATGAATATTGTAAATGCACAAACAGTAATTTCTCCGCATTGCAAGGTGCAATTCTGAAATTTTTTGCTTTTTCCTGCTCCTCTTAGCATGATAAAGAAGATTCAAAGAGAGTGAGATGCCAGCTCCTTTCATTCAGTCAGTAGCTTCAAACATTTCTGGTATATGAATAACATGATGTTTTTCAATGGCAAAAATCAATGAATATTGTAAATGCACAAACAGTAATTTCTCCGCATTGCAAGGTGCAATTCTGAAATTTTTTGCTTTTTCCTGCTCCTCTTAGCATGATAAAGAAGATTCAAAGAGAGTGAGATGCCAGCTCCTTTCATTCAGTCAGAAGCTTCAATCATTTCTGGACGTTTTTCAATGGCAAAAATCAATGAATATTGTAAATGCACAAACAGTAATTTCTCCGCATTGCAAGGTGCAATTCTGAAATTTTTTGATTTTTCCTGCTCCTCTTAGCATGATAAAGAAGATTCAAAGAGAGTGAGATGCCAGCTCCTTTCATTCAGTCAGTAGCTTCAAACATTTCTGGTATATGAATAACATGATGTTTTTCAATGGCAAAAATCAATGAATATTGTAAATGCACAAACAGTAATTTCTCCGCATTGCAAGGTGCAATTCTGAAATTTTTTGCTTTTTCCTGCTCCTCTTAGCATGATAAAGAAGATTCAAAGAGAGTGAGATGCCAGCTCCTTTCATTCAGTCAGTAGCTTCAAACATTTCTGGTATATGAATAACATGTTTTTCAATGGCAAAAATCAATGAATATTGTTAATGCACAAACAGTAATTTCTCCTCATTGCACGGTGCAATTCTGAAATTTTTTGCTTTTTCCTGCTCCTCTTAGCATGATAAAGAAGATTCAAAGAGAGTGAGATGCCAGCTCCTTTCATTCAGTCAGTAGCTTCAATCATTTCTGGACGTTTTTCAATGGCAAAAATCAATGAATATTGTAAATGCACAAACAGTAATTTCTCCACATTGCAAGGTGCAATTCTGAAATTTTTTGCTTTTTCCTGCTCCTCTTAGCATGATAAAGAAGATTCAAAGAGAGTGAGATGCCAGCTCCTTTCATTCAGTCAGTAGCTTCAAACATTTCTGGTATATGAATAACATGTTTTTCAATGGCAAAAATCAATGAATATTGTTAATGCACAAACAGTAATTTCTCCTCATTGCACGGTGCAATTCTGAAATTTTTTGCTTTTTCCTGCTCCTCTTAGCATGATAAAGAAGATTCAAAGAGAGTGAGATGCCAGCTCCTTTCATTCAGTCAGTAGCTTCAATCATTTCTGGACGTTTTTCAATGGCAAAAATCAATGAATATTGTAAATGCACAAACAGTAATTTCTCCACATTGCAAGGTGCAATTCTGAAATTTTTTGCTTTTTCCTGCTCCTCTTAGCATGATAAAGAAGATTCAAAGAGAGTGAGAAGCCAGCTCCTTTCATTCAGTCAGTAGCTTCAAACATTTCTGGTATATGAATAACGTTTTTCAATGGCAAAAATCAATGAATATTGTTAATGCACAAACAGTAATTTCTCCTCATTGCACAGTGCAATTCTGAAATTTTTTGCTTTTTCCTGCTCCTCTTAGCATGATAAAGAAGATTCAAAGAGAGTGAGATGCCAGCTCCTTTCATTCAGTCAGTAGCTTCAATCATTTCTGGACGTTTTTCAATGGCAAAAATCAATGAATATTGTAAATGCACAAACAGTAATTTCTCCGCATTGCAAGGTGCAATTCTGAAATTTTTTGCTTTTTCCTGCTCCTCTTAGCATGATAAAGAAGATTCAAAGAGAGTGAGATGCCAGCTCCTTTCATTCAGTCAGTAGCTTCAAACATTTCTGGTATATGAATAACATGATGTTTTTCAATGGCAAAAATCAATGAATATTGTAAATGCACAAACAGTAATTTCTCCGCATTGCAAGGTGCAATTCTGAAATTTTTTGCTTTTTCCTGCTCCTCTTAGCATGATAAAGAAGATTCAAAGAGAGTGAGATGCCAGCTCCTTTCATTCAGTCAGTAGCTTCAATCATTTCTGGACATTTTTCAATGGCAAAAATCAATGAATATTGTAAATGCACAAACAGTAATTTCTACGCATTGCAAGGTGCAATTCTGAAATTTTTTGCTTTTTCCTGCTCCTCTTAGCATGATAAAGAAGATTCAAAGAGAGTGAGATGCCAGCTCCTTTCATTCAGTCAGTAGCTTCAAATATTTCTGGTATATGAATAACATGATGTTTTTCAATGGCAAAAATCAATGAATATTGTAAATGCACAAACAGTAATTTCTCCGCATTGCAAGGTGCAATTCTGAAATTTTTTGCTTTTTCCTGCTCCTCTTAGCATGATAAAGAAGATTCAAAGAGAGTGAGATGCCAGCTCCTTTCATTCAGTCAGTAGATTCAATCATTTCTGGACGTTTTTCAATGGCAAAAATCAATGAATATTGTAAATGCACAAACAGTAATTTCTCCGCATTGCAAGGTGCAATTCTGAAATTTTTTGCTTTTTCCTGCTCCTCTTAGCATGATAAAGAAGATTCAAAGAGAGTGACATGTCATCTCCTTTCATTCAATCAGTAGCTTCAAACATTTCTGGTATATGAATAACATGATGTTTTTCAATGGCAAAAATCAATGAATATTGTAAATGCACAAACAGTAATTTCTCCGCATTGCAAGGTGCAATTCTGAAAGTTTTTGCTTTTTCCTGCTCCTCTTAGCATGATAAAGAAGATTCAAAGAGAGTGAGATACCAGCTCCTTTCATTCAGTCAGTAGCTTCAATCATTTCTGGACGTTTTTCAATGGCAAAAATCAATGAATATTGTAAATGCACAAACAGTAATTTCTCCGCATTGCAAGGTGCAATTCTGAAATTTTTTGCTTTTTCCTGCTCCTCTTAGCATGATAAAGAAGATTCAAAGAGAGTGAGATACCAGCTCCTTTCATTCAGTCATTAGCTTCAATCATTTCTGGACGTTTTTCAATGGCAAAAATCAATGAATATTGTAAATGCACAGACAGTAATTTCTCCGCATTGCAAGGTGCAATTCTGAAATTTTTTGCTTTTTCCTGCTCCTCTTAGCATGATAAAGAAGATTCAAAGAGAGTGAGATGTCAGCTCCTTTCATTCAGTCAGTAGCTTCAAACATTTCTGGTATATGAATAACATGATGTTTTTCAATGGCAAAAATCAATGAATATTGTAAATGCACAAACAGTAATTTCTCCGCATTGCAAGGTGCAATTCTGAAATTTTTTGCTTTTTCCTGCTCCTCTTAGCATGATAAAGAAGATTCAAAGAGAGTAAGATGCCAGCTCCTTTCATTCAGTCAGTAGCTTCAATCATTTCTGGACGTTTTTCAATGGCAAAAATCAATGAGTATTGTAAATGCACAAACAGTAATTTCTCCGCATTGCAAGGTGCAATTCTGAAATTTTTTGCTTTTTCCTGCTCCTCTTAGCATGATAAAGAAGATTCAAAGAGAGTGAGATGCCAGCTCCTTTCATTCAGTCAGTAGCTTCAATCATTTCTGGACGTTTTTCAATGGCAAAAATCAATGAATATTGTAAATGCACAAACAGTAATTTCTCCGCATTGCAAGGTGCAATTCTGAAATTTTTTGCTTTTTCCTGCTCCTCTTAGCATGATAAAGAAGATTCAAAGAGAGTGAGATGTCAGCTCCTTTCATTCAGTCAGTAGCTTCAAACATTTCTGGTATATGAATAACATGATGTTTTTCAATGGCAAAAATCAATGAATATTGTAAATGCACAAACAGTAATTTCTCCGCATTGCAAGGTGCAATTCTGAAATTTTTTGCTTTTTCCTGCTCCTCTTAACATGATAAAGAAGATTCAAAGAGAGTAAGATGCCAGCTCCTTTCATTCAGTCAGTAGCTTCAATCATTTCTGGACGTTTTTCAATGGCAAAAATCAATGAATATTGTAAATGCACAAACAGTAATTTCTCCGCATTGCAAGGTGCAATTCTGAAATGTTTTGCTTTTTCCTGCTCCTCTTAGCATGATAAAGAAGATTCAAAGAGAGTGAGATGCCAGCTCCTTTCATTCAGTCAGTAGCTTCAATCATTTCTGGACGTTTTTCAATGGCAAAAATCAATGAATATTGTAAATGCACAAACAGTAATTTCTCCGCATTGCAAGGTGCAATTCTGAAATTTTTTGCTTTTTCCTGCTCCTCTTAGCATGATAAAGAAGATTCAAAGAGAGTGAGCTGCCAGCTCCTTTCATTCAGTCAGTAGCTTCAAACATTTCTGGTATATGAATAACATGATGTTTTTCAATGGCAAAAATCAATGAATATTGTAAATGCACAAACAGTAATTTCTCCGCATTGCAAGGTGCAATTCTGAAATTTTTTGCTTTTTCCTGCTCCTCTTAGCATGATAAAGAAGATTCAAAGAGAGTGAGATGCCAGCTCCTTTCATTCAGTCAGTAGCTTCAATCATTTCTGGACGTTTTTCAATGGCAAAAATCAATGAATATTGTAAATTCACAAACAGTAATTTCTCCGCATTGCAAGGTGCAATTCTGAAATTTTTTGCTTTTTCCTGCTCCTCTTAGCATGATAAAGAAGATTCAAAGAGAGTGAGATGCCAGCTCCTTTCATTCAGTCAGTAGCTTCAATCATTCCTGGTATATGAATAACATGATGTTTTTCAATGGCAAAAATCAATGAATATTGTAAATGCACAAACAGTAATTTCTCCGCATTGCAAGGTGCAATTCTGAAATTTTTTGCTTTTTCCTGCTCCTCTTAGCATGATAAAGAAGATTCAAAGAGAGTGACATGTCATCTCCTTTCATTCAGTCAGTAGCTTCAAACATTTCTGGTATATGAATAACATGATGTTTTTCAATGGCAAAAATCAATGAATATTGTAAATGCACAAACAGTAATTTCTCCGCATTGCAAGGTGCAATTCTGAAATTTTTTGCTTTTTCCTGCTCCTCTTAGCATGATAAAGAAGATTCAAAGAGAGTGAGATGCCAGCTCCTTTCATTCAGTCAGTAGCTTCAATCATTTCTGGACGTTTTTCAATGGCAAAAATCAATGAATATTGTAAATGCACAAACAGTAATTTCTCCGCATTGCAAGGTGCAATTCTGAAATTTTTTGCTTTTTCCTGCTCCTCTTAACATTATAAAGAAGATTCAAAGAGAGTGAGATGCCAGCTCCTTTCATTCAGTCAGTAGCTTCAATCATTTCTGGACGTTTTTCAATGGCAAAAATCAATGAATATTGTAAATGCACAAACAGTAATTTCTCCGCATTGCAAGGTGCAATTCTGAAATTTTTTGCTTTTTCCTGCTCCTCTTAGCATGATAAAGAAGATTCAAAGAGAGTGAGATACCAGCTCCTTTCATTCAGTCAGTAGCTTCAATCATTTCTGGACGTTTTTCAATGGCAAAAATCAATGAATATTGTAAATGCACAAACAGTAATTTCTCCGCATTGCAAGGTGCAATTCTGAATTTTTTTGCTTTTTCCTGCTCCTCTTAGCATGATAAAGAAGATTCAAAGAGAGTGAGATGCCAGCTCCTTTCATTCAGTCAGTAGCTTCAAACATTTCTGGTATATGAATAACATGATGTTTTCAATGGCAAAAATCAATGAATATTGTAAATGCACAAACAGTAATTTCTCCGCATTGCAAGGTGCAATTCTGAAATTTTTTGCTTTTTCCTGCTCCTCTTAGCATGATAAAGAAGATTCAAAGAGAGTGAGATGCCAGCTCCTTTCATTCAGTCAGTAGCTTCAATCATTTCTGGACGTTTTTCAATGGCAAAAATCAATGAATATTGTAAATGCACAAACAGTAATTTCTCCGCATTGCAAGGTGCAATTCTGAAATTTTTTGCTTTTTCCTGCTCCTCTTAGCATGATAAAGAAGATTCAAAGAGAGTGACATGTCATCTCCTTTCATTCAGTCAGTAGCTTCAAACATTTCTGGTATATGAATAACATGATGTTTTTCAATGGCAAAAATCAATGAATATTGTAAATGCACAAACAGTAATTTCTCCGCATTGCAAGGTGCAATTCTGAAATTTTTTGCTTTTTCCTGCTCCTCTTAGCATTATAAAGAAGATTCAAAGAGAGTGAGATGCCAGCTCCTTTCATTCAGTTAGTAGCTTCAATCATTTCTGGACGTTTTTCAATGGCAAAAATCAATGAATATTGTAAATGCACAGACAGTAATTTCTCCGCATTCCAAGGTGCAATTCTGAAATTTTTTGCTTTTTCCTGCTCCTCTTAGCATGATAAAGAAGATTCAAAGAGAGTGAGATGTCAGCTCCTTTCATTCAGTCAGTAGCTTCAAACATTTCTGGTATATGAATAACATGATGTTTTTCAATGGCAAAAATCAATGAATATTGTAAATGCACAAACAGTAATTTCTCCGCATTGCAAGGTGCAATTCTGAAATTTTTTGCTTTTTCCTGCTCCTCTTTGCATGATAAAGAAGATTCAAAGAGAGTGAGATGCCAGCTCCTTTCATTCAGTCAGTAGCTTCAATCATTTCTGGACGTTTTTCAATGGCAAAAATCAATGAATATTGTAAATGCACAAACAGTAATTTCTCCGCATTGCAAGGTGCAATTCTGAAATTTTTTGCTTTTTCCTGCTCCTCTTAACATTATAAAGAAGATTCAAAGAGAGTGAGATGCCAGCTCCTTTCATTCAGTCAGTAGCTTCAATCATTTCTGGACGTTTTTCAATGGCAAAAATCAATGAATATTGTAAATGCACAGACAGTAATTTCTCCGCATTGCAAGGTGCAATTCTGAAATTTTTTGCTTTTTCCTGCTCCTCTTAGCATGATAAAGAAGATTCAAAGAGAGTGAGATGCCAGCTCCTTTCATTCAGTCAGTAGCTTCAAACATTTCTGGTATATGAATAACATGATGTTTTTCAATGGCAAAAATCAATGAATATTGTAAATGCACAAACAGTAATTTCTCCGCATTGCAAGGTGCAATTCTGAAATTTTTTGCTTTTTCCTGCTCCTCTTAGCATGATAAAGAAGATTCAAAGAGAGTGAGATGCCAGCTCCTTTCATTCAGTCAGTAGATTCAATCATTTCTGGACGTTTTTCAATGGCAAAAATCAATGAATATTGTAAATGCACAAACAGTAATTTCTCCGCATTGCAAGGTGCAATTCTGAAATTTTTTGCTTTTTCCTGCTCCTCTTAGCATGATAAAGAAGATTCAAAGAGAGTGACATGTCATCTCCTTTCATTCAATCAGTAGCTTCAAACATTTCTGGTATATGAATAACATGATGTTTTTCAATGGCAAAAATCAATGAATATTGTAAATGCACAAACAGTAATTTCTCCGCATTGCAAGGTGCAATTCTGAAATTTTTTGCTTTTTCCTGCTCCTCTAAGCATGATAAAGAAGATTCAAAGAGAGTGAGATACCAGCTCCTTTCATTCAGTCAGTAGCTTCAATCATTTCTGGACGTTTTTCAATGGCAAAAATCAATGAATATTGTAAATGCACAAACAGTAATTTCTCCGCATTGCAAGGTGCAATTCTGAAATTTTTTGCTTTTTCCTGCTCCTCTTAGCATGATAAAGAAGATTCAAAGAGAGTGAGATACCAGCTCCTTTCATTCAGTCAGTAGCTTCAATCATTTCTGGACGTTTTTCAATGGCAAAAATCAATGAATATTGTAAATGCACAGACAGTAATTTCTCCGCATTGCAAGGTGCAATTCTGAAATTTTTTGCTTTTTCCTGCTCCTCTTAGCATGATAAAGAAGATTCAAAGAGAGTGAGATGTCAGCTCCTTTCATTCAGTCAGTAGCTTCAAACATTTCTGGTATATGAATAACATGATGTTTTTCAATGGCAAAAATCAATGAATATTGTAAATGGACAAACAGTAATTTCTCCGCATTGCAAGGTGCAATTCTGAAATTTTTTGCTTTTTCCTGCTCCTCTTAGCATGATAAAGAAGATTCAAAGAGAGTAAGATGCCAGCTCCTTTCATTCAGTCAGTAGCTTCAATCATTTCTGGACGTTTTTCAATGGCAAAAATCAATGAATATTGTAAATGCACAAACAGTAATTTCTCCGCATTGCAAGGTGCAATTCTGAAATTTTTTGCTTTTTCCTGCTCCTCTTAGCATGATAAAAAAGATTCAAAGAGAGTGAGATGTCAGCTCCTTTCATTCAGTCAGTAGCTTCAAACATTTCTGGTATATGAATAACATGATGTTTTTCAATGGCAAAAATCAATGAATATTGTAAATGCACAAACAGTAATTTCTCCGCATTGCAAGGTGCAATTCTGAAATTTTTTGCTTTTTCCTGCTCCTCTTAACATGATAAAGAAGATTCAAAGAGAGTAAGATGCCAGCTCCTTTCATTCAGTCAGTAGCTTCAATCATTTCTGGACGTTTTTCAATGGCAAAAATCAATGAATATTGTAAATGCACAAACAGTAATTTCTCCGCATTGCAAGGTGCAATTCTGAAATGTTTTGCTTTTTCCTGCTCCTCTTAGCATGATAAAGAAGATTCAAAGAGAGTGAGATGCCAGCTCCTTTCATTCAGTCAGTAGCTTCAATCATTTCTGGACGTTTTTCAATGGCAAAAATCAATGAATATTGTAAATGCACAAACAGTAATTTCTCCGCATTGCAAGGTGCAATTCTGAAATTTTTTGCTTTTTCCTGCTCCTCTTAGCATGATAAACAAGATTCAAAGAGAGTGAGATGCCAGCTCCTTTCATTCAGTCAGTAGCTTCAAACATTTCTGGTATATGAATAACATGATGTTTTTCAATGGCAAAAATCAATGAATATTGTAAATGCACAAACAGTAATTTCTCCGCATTGCAAGGTGCAATTCTGAAATTTTTTGCTTTTTCCTGCTCCTCTTAGCATGATAAAGAAGATTCAAAGAGAGTGAGATGCCAGCTCCTTTCATTCAGTCAGTAGCTTCAATCATTTCTGGACGTTTTTCAATGGCAAAAATCAATGAATATTGTAAATACACAAACAGTAATTTCTCCGCATTGCAAGGTGCAATTCTGAAATTTTTTGCTTTTTCCTGCTCCTCTTAGCATGATAAAGAAGATTCAAAGAGAGTGAGATGCCAGCTCCTTTCATTCAGTCAGTAGCTTCAATCATTCCTGGTATATGAATAACATGATGTTTTTCAATGGCAAAAATCAATGAATATTGTAAATGCACAAACAGTAATTTCTCCGCATTGCAAGGTGCAATTCTGAAATTTTTTGCTTTTTCCTGCTCCTCTTAGCATGATAAAGAAGATTCAAAGAGAGTGACATGTCATCTCCTTTCATTCAGTCAGTAGCTTCAAACATTTCTGGTATATGAATAACATGATGTTTTTCAATGGCAAAAATCAATGAATATTGTAAATGCACAAACAGTAATTTCTCCGCATTGCAAGGTGCAATTCTGAAATTTTTTGCTTTTTCTTGCTCCTCTTAGCATGATAAAGAAGATTCAAAGAGAGTGAGATGCCAGCTCCTTTCATTCAGTCAGTAGCTTCAATCATTTCTGGACGTTTTTCAATGGCAAAAATCAATGAATATTGTAAATGCACAAACAGTAATTTCTCCGCATTGCAAGGTGCAATTCTGAAATTTTTTGCTTTTTCCTGCTCCTCTTAGCATGATAAAAAAGATTCAAAGAGAGTGAGATGTCAGCTCCTTTCATTCAGTCAGTAGCTTCAAACATTTCTGGTATATGAATAACATGATGTTTTTCAATGGCAAAAATCAATGAATATTGTAAATGCACAAACAGTAATTTCTCCGCATTGCAAGGTGCAATTCTGAAATTTTTTGCTTTTTCCTGCTCCTCTTAACATGATAAAGAAGATTCAAAGAGAGTAAGATGCCAGCTCCTTTCATTCAGTCAGTAGCTTCAATCATTTCTGGACGTTTTTCAATGGCAAAAATCAATGAATATTGTAAATGCACAAACAGTAATTTCTCCGCATTGCAAGGTGCAATTCTGAAATGTTTTGCTTTTTCCTGCTCCTCTTAGCATGATAAAGAAGATTCAAAGAGAGTGAGATGCCAGCTCCTTTCATTCAGTCAGTAGCTTCAATCATTTCTGGACGTTTTTCAATGGCAAAAATCAATGAATATTGTAAATGCACAAACAGTAATTTCTCCGCATTGCAAGGTGCAATTCTGAAATTTTTTGCTTTTTCCTGCTCCTCTTAGCATGATAAAGAAGATTCAAAGAGAGTGAGATGCCAGCTCCTTTCATTCAGTCAGTAGCTTCAATCATTTCTGGACGTTTTTCAATGGCAAAAATCAATGAATATTGTAAATGCACAAACAGTAATTTCTCCGCATTGCAAGGTGCAATTCTGAAATTTTTTGCTTTTTCCTGCTCCTCTTAGCATGATAAAAAAGATTCAAAGAGAGTGAGATGTCAGCTCCTTTCATTCAGTCAGTAGCTTCAAACATTTCTGGTATATGAATAACATGATGTTTTTCAATGGCAAAAATCAATGAATATTGTAAATGCACAAACAGTAATTTCTCCGCATTGCAAGGTGCAATTCTGAAATTTTTTGCTTTTTCCTGCTCCTCTTAACATGATAAAGAAGATTCAAAGAGAGTAAGATGCCAGCTCCTTTCATTCAGTCAGTAGCTTCAATCATTTCTGGACGTTTTTCAATGGCAAAAATCAATGAATATTGTAAATGCACAAACAGTAATTTCTCCGCATTGCAAGGTGCAATTCTGAAATGTTTTGCTTTTTCCTGCTCCTCTTAGCATGATAAAGAAGATTCAAAGAGAGTGAGATGCCAGCTCCTTTCATTCAGTCAGTAGCTTCAATCATTTCTGGACGTTTTTCAATGGCAAAAATCAATGAATATTGTAAATGCACAAACAGTAATTTCTCCGCATTGCAAGGTGCAATTCTGAAATTTTTTGCTTTTTCCTGCTCCTCTTAGCATGATAAAGAAGATTCAAAGAGAGTGAGATGCCAGCTCCTTTCATTCAGTCAGTAGCTTCAAACATTTCTGGTATATGAATAACATGATGTTTTTCAATGGCAAAAATCAATGAATATTGTAAATGCACAAACAGTAATTTCTCCGCATTGCAAGGTGCAATTCTGAAATTTTTTGCTTTTTCCTGCTCCTCTTAGCATGATAAAGAAGATTCAAAGAGAGTGAGATGCCAGCTCCTTTCATTCAGTCAGTAGCTTCAATCATTTCTGGACGTTTTTCAATGGCAAAAATCAATGAATATTGTAAATACACAAACAGTAATTTCTCCGCATTGCAAGGTGCAATTCTGAAATTTTTTGCTTTTTCCTGCTCCTCTTAGCATGATAAAGAAGATTCAAAGAGAGTGAGATGCCAGCTCCTTTCATTCAGTCAGTAGCTTCAATCATTCCTGGTATATGAATAACATGATGTTTTTCAATGGCAAAAATCAATGAATATTGTAAATGCACAAACAGTAATTTCTCCGCATTGCAAGGTGCAATTCTGAAATTTTTTGCTTTTTCCTGCTCCTCTTAGCATGATAAAGAAGATTCAAAGAGAGTGACATGTCATCTCCTTTCATTCAGTCAGTAGCTTCAAACATTTCTGGTATATGAATAACATGATGTTTTTCAATGGCAAAAATCAATGAATATTGTAAATGCACAAACAGTAATTTCTCCGCATTGCAAGGTGCAATTCTGAAATTTTTTGCTTTTTCTTGCTCCTCTTAGCATGATAAAGAAGATTCAAAGAGAGTGAGATGCCAGCTCCTTTCATTCAGTCAGTAGCTTCAATCATTTCTGGACGTTTTTCAATGGCAAAAATCAATGAATATTGTAAATGCACAAACAGTAATTTCTCCGCATTGCAAGGTGCAATTCTGAAATTTTTTGCTTTTTCCTGCTCCTCTTAGCATGATAAAGAAGATTCAAAGAGAGTAAGATGCCAGCTCCTTTCATTCAGTCAGTAGCTTCAATCATTTCTGGACGTTTTTCAATGGCAAAAATCAATGAATATTGTAAATGCACAAACAGTAATTTCTCCGCATTGCAAGGTGCAATTCTGAAATTTTTTGCTTTTTCCTGCTCCTCTTAGCATGATAAAGAAGATTCAAAGAGAGTGAGATGCCAGCTCCTTTCATTCAGTCAGTAGCTTCAATCATTTCTGGACGTTTTTCAATGGCAAAAATCAATGAATATTGTAAATGCACAAACAGTAATTTCTCCGCATTGCAAGGTGCAATTCTGAAATTTTTTGCTTTTTTCCTGCTCCTCTTAGCATGATAAAGAAGATTCAAAGAGAGTGACATGTCATCTCCTTTCATTCAGTCAGTAGCTTCAAACATTTCTGGTATATGAATAACATGATGTTTTTCAATGGCAAAAATCAATGAATATTGTAAATGCACAAACAGTAATTTCTCCGCATTGCAAGGTGCAATTCTGAAATTTTTTGCTTTTTCCTGCTCCTCTTAGCATTATAAAGAAGATTCAAAGAGAGTGAGATGCCAGCTCCTTTCATTCAGTCAGTAGCTTCAATCATTTCTGGACGTTTTTCAATGGCAAAAATCAATGAATATTGTAAATGCACAGACAGTAATTTCTCCGCATTCCAAGGTGCAATTCTGAAATTTTTTGCTTTTTCCTGCTCCTCTTAGCATGATAAAGAAGATTCAAAGAGAGTGAGATGTCAGCTCCTTTCATTCAGTCAGTAGCTTCAAACATTTCTGGTATATGAATAACATGATGTTTTTCAATGGCAAAAATCAATGAATATTGTAAATGCACAAACAGTAATTTCTCCGCATTGCAAGGTGCAATTCTGAAATTTTTTGCTTTTTCCTGCTCCTCTTTGCATGATAAAGAAGATTCAAAGAGAGTGAGATGCCAGCTCCTTTCATTCAGTCAGTAGCTTCAATCATTTCTGGACGTTTTTCAATGGCAAAAATCAATGAATATTGTAAATGCACAAACAGTAATTTCTCCGCATTGCAAGGTGCAATTCTGAAATTTTTTGCTTTTTCCTGCTCCTCTTAACATTATAAAGAAGATTCAAAGAGAGTGAGATGCCAGCTCCTTTCATTCAGTCAGTAGCTTCAATCATTTCTGGACGTTTTTCAATGGCAAAAATCAATGAATATTGTAAATGCACACACAGTAATTTCTCCGCATTGCAAGGTGCAATTCTGAAATTTTTTGCTTTTTCCTGCTCCTCTTAGCATGATAAAGAAGATTCAAAGAGAGTGAGATGCCAGCTCCTTTCATTCAGTCAGTAGCTTCAAACATTTCTGGTATATGAATAACATGATGTTTTTCAATGGCAAAAATCAATGAATATTGTAAATGCACAAACAGTAATTTCTCCGCATTGCAAGGTGCAATTCTGAAATTTTTTGCTTTTTCCTGCTCCTCTTAGCATGATAAAGAAGATTCAAAGAGAGTGAGATGCCAGCTCCTTTCATTCAGTCAGTAGATTCAATCATTTCTGGACGTTTTTCAATGGCAAAAATCAATGAATATTGTAAATGCACAAACAGTAATTTCTCCGCATTGCAAGGTGCAATTCTGAAATTTTTTGCTTTTTCCTGCTCCTCTTAGCATGATAAAGAAGATTCAAAGAGAGTGACATGTCATCTCCTTTCATTCAATCAGTAGCTTCAAACATTTCTGGTATATGAATAACATGATGTTTTTCAATGGCAAAAATCAATGAATATTGTAAATGCACAAACAGTAATTTCTCCGCATTGCAAGGTGCAATTCTGAAATTTTTTGCTTTTTCCTGCTCCTCTTAGCATGATAAAGAAGATTCAAAGAGAGTGAGATACCAGCTCCTTTCATTCAGTCAGTAGCTTCAATCATTTCTGGACGTTTTTCAATGGCAAAAATCAATGAATATTGTAAATGCACAAACAGTAATTTCTCCGCATTGCAAGGTGCAATTCTGAAATTTTTTGCTTTTTCCTGCTCCTCTTAGCATGATAAAGAAGATTCAAAGAGAGTGAGATACCAGCTCCTTTCATTCAGTCAGTAGCTTCAATCATTTCTGGACGTTTTTCAATGGCAAAAATCAATGAATATTGTAAATGCACAGACAGTAATTTCTCCGCATTGCAAGGTGCAATTCTGAAATTTTTTGCTTTTTCCTGCTCCTCTTAGCATGATAAAGAAGATTCAAAGAGAGCGAGATGTCAGCTCCTTTCATTCAGTCAGTAGCTTCAAACATTTCTGGTATATGAATAACATGATGTTTTTCAATGGCAAAAATCAATGAATATTGTAAATGCACAAACAGTAATTTCTCCGCATTGCAAGGTGCAATTCTGAAATTTTTTGCTTTTTCCTGCTCCTCTTAGCATGATAAAGAAGATTCAAAGAGAGTAAGATGCCAGCTCCTTTCATTCAGTCAGTAGCTTCAATCATTTCTGGACGTTTTTCAATGGCAAAAATCAATGAATATTGTAAATGCACAAACAGTAATTTCTCCGCATTGCAAGGTGCAATTCTGAAATTTTTTGCTTTTTCCTGCTCCTCTTAGCATGATAAAAAAGATTCAAAGAGAGTGAGATGTCAGCTCCTTTCATTCAGTCAGTAGCTTCAAACATTTCTGGTATATGAATAACATGATGTTTTTCAATGGCAAAAATCAATGAATATTGTAAATGCACAAACAGTAATTTCTCCGCATTGCAAGGTGCAATTCTGAAATTTTTTGCTTTTTCCTGCTCCTCTTAACATGATAAAGAAGATTCAAAGAGAGTAAGATGCCAGCTCCTTTCATTCAGTCAGTAGCTTCAATCATTTCTGGACGTTTTTCAATGGCAAAAATCAATGAATATTGTAAATGCACAAACAGTAATTTCTCCGCATTGCAAGGTGCAATTCTGAAATGTTTTGCTTTTTCCTGCTCCTCTTAGCATGATAAAGAAGATTCAAAGAGAGTGAGATGCCAGCTCCTTTCATTCAGTCAGTAGCTTCAATCATTTCTGGACGTTTTTCAATGGCAAAAATCAATGAATATTGTAAATGCACAAACAGTAATTTCTCCGCATTGCAAGGTGCAATTCTGAAATTTTTTGCTTTTTCCTGCTCCTCTTAGCATGATAAAGAAGATTCAAAGAGAGTGAGATGCCAGCTCCTTTCATTCAGTCAGTAGCTTCAAACATTTCTGGTATATGAATAACATGATGTTTTTCAATGGCAAAAATCAATGAATATTGTAAATGCACAAACAGTAATTTCTCCGCATTGCAAGGTGCAATTCTGAAATTTTTTGCTTTTTCCTGCTCCTCTTAGCATGATAAAGAAGATTCAAAGAGAGTGAGATGCCAGCTCCTTTCATTCAGTCAGTAGCTTCAATCATTTCTGGACGTTTTTCAATGGCAAAAATCAATGAATATTGTAAATACACAAACAGTAATTTCTCCGCATTGCAAGGTGCAATTCTGAAATTTTTTGCTTTTTCCTGCTCCTCTTAGCATGATAAAGAAGATTCAAAGAGAGTGAGATGCCAGCTCCTTTCATTCAGTCAGTAGCTTCAATCATTCCTGGTATATGAATAACATGATGTTTTTCAATGGCAAAAATCAATGAATATTGTAAATGCACAAACAGTAATTTCTCCGCATTGCAAGGTGCAATTCTGAAATTTTTTGCTTTTTCCTGCTCCTCTTAGCATGATAAAGAAGATTCAAAGAGAGTGAGATGCCAGCCCCTTTCATTCAGTCAGTAGCTTCAATCATTTCTGGACGTTTTTCAATGGCAAAAATCAATGAATATTGTAAATGCACAAACAGTAATTTCTCCGCATTGCAAGGTGCAATTCTGAAATTTTTTGCTTTTTCCTGCTCCTCTTAACATGATAAAGAAGATTCAAAGAGAGTAAGATGCCAGCTCCTTTCATTCAGTCAGTAGCTTCAATCATTTCTGGACGTTTTTCAATGGCAAAAATCAATGAATATTGTAAATGCACAAACAGTAATTTCTCCGCATTGCAAGGTGCAATTCTGAAATGTTTTGCTTTTTCCTGCTCCTCTTAGCATGATAAAGAAGATTCAAAGAGAGTGAGATGCCAGCTCCTTTCATTCAGTCAGTAGCTTCAATCATTTCTGGACGTTTTTCAATGGCAAAAATCAATGAATATTGTAAATGCACAAACAGTAATTTCTCCGCATTGCAAGGTGCAATTCTGAAATTTTTTGCTTTTTCCTGCTCCTCTTAGCATGATAAAGAAGATTCAAAGAGAGTGAGATGCCAGCTCCTTTCATTCAGTCAGTAGCTTCAATCATTTCTGGACATTTTTCAATGGCAAAAATCAATGAATATTGTAAATGCACAAACAGTAATTTCTCCGCATTGCAAGGTGCAATTCTGAAATTTTTTGCTTTTTACTGCTCCTCTTAGCATGATAAAAAAGATTCAAAGAGAGTGAGATGTCAGCTCCTTTCATTCAGTCAGTAGCTTCAAACATTTCTGGTATATGAATAACATGATGTTTTTCAATGGCAAAAATCAATGAATATTGTAAATGCACAAACAGTAATTTCTCCGCATTGCAAGGTGCAATTCTGAAATTTTTTGCTTTTTCCTGCTCCTCTTAACATGATAAAGAAGATTCAAAGAGAGTAAGATGCCAGCTCCTTTCATTCAGTCAGTAGCTTCAATCATTTCTGGACGTTTTTCAATGGCAAAAATCAATGAATATTGTAAATGCACAAACAGTAATTTCTCCGCATTGCAAGGTGCAATTCTGAAATGTTTTGCTTTTTCCTGCTCCTCTTAGCATGATAAAGAAGATTCAAAGAGAGTGAGATGCCAGCTCCTTTCATTCAGTCAGTAGCTTCAATCATTTCTGGACGTTTTTCAATGGCAAAAATCAATGAATATTGTAAATGCACAAACAGTAATTTCTCCGCATTGCAAGGTGCAATTCTGAAATTTTTTGCTTTTTCCTGCTCCTCTTAGCATGATAAAGAAGATTCAAAGAGAGTGAGATGCCAGCTCCTTTCATTCAGTCAGTAGCTTCAAACATTTCTGGTATATGAATAACATGATGTTTTTCAATGGCAAAAATCAATGAATATTGTAAATGCACAAACAGTAATTTCTCCGCATTGCAAGGTGCAATTCTGAAATTTTTTGCTTTTTCCTGCTCCTCTTAGCATGATAAAGAAGATTCAAAGAGAGTGAGATGCCAGCTCCTTTCATTCAGTCAGTAGCTTCAATCATTTCTGGACGTTTTTCAATGGCAAAAATCAATGAATATTGTAAATACACAAACAGTAATTTCTCCGCATTGCAAGGTGCAATTCTGAAATTTTTTGCTTTTTCCTGCTCCTCTTAGCATGATAAAGAAGATTCAAAGAGAGTGAGATGCCAGCTCCTTTCATTCAGTCAGTAGCTTCAATCATTCCTGGTATATGAATAACATGATGTTTTTCAATGGCAAAAATCAATGAATATTGTAAATGCACAAACAGTAATTTCTCCGCATTGCAAGGTGCAATTCTGAAATTTTTTGCTTTTTCCTGCTCCTCTTAGCATGATAAAGAAGATTCAAAGAGAGTGACATCTCATCTCCTTTCATTCAGTCAGTAGCTTCAAACATTTCTGGTATATGAATAACATGATGTTTTTCAATGGCAAAAATCAATGAATATTGTAAATGCACAAACAGTAATTTCTCCGCATTGCAAGGTGCAATTCTGAAATTTTTTGCTTTTTCTTGCTCCTCTTAGCATGATAAAGAAGATTCAAAGAGAGTGAGATGCCAGCTCCTTTCATTCAGTCAGTAGCTTCAATCATTTCTGGACGTTTTTCAATGGCAAAAATCAATGAATATTGTAAATGCACAAACAGTAATTTCTCCGCATTGCAAGGTGCAATTCTGAAATTTTTTGCTTTTTCCTGCTCCTCTTAACATTATAAAGAAGATTCAAAGAGAGTGAGATGTCAGCTCCTTTCATTCAGTCAGTAGCTTCAAACATTTCTGGTATATGAATAACATGATGTTTTTCAATGGCAAAAATCAATGAATATTGTAAATGCACAAACAGTAATTTCTCCGCATTGCAAGGTGCAATTCTGAAATTTTTTGCTTTTTCCTGCTCCTCTTAGCATGATAAAGAAGATTCAAAGAGAGTAAGATGCCAGCTCCTTTCATTCAGTCAGTAGCTTCAATCATTTCTGGACGTTTTTCAATGGCAAAAATCAATGAATATTGTAAATGCACAAACAGTAATTTCTCCGCATTGCAAGGTGCAATTCTGTAATTTTTTACTTTTTCCTGCTCCTCTTAGCATGATAAAGAAGATTCAAAGAGAGTGAGATGCCAGCTCCTTTCATTCAGTCAGTAGCTTCAATCATTTCTGGTATATGAATAACATGATGTTTTTCAATGGCAAAAATCAATGAATATTGTAAATGCACAAACAGTAATTTCTCCGCATTGCAAGGTGCAATTCTGAAATTTTTTGCTTTTTCCTGCTCCTCTTAGCATGATAAAGAAGATTCAAAGAGAGTGAGATGCCAGCTCCTTTCATTCAGTCAGTAGCTTCAATCATTTCTGGACGTTCTTCAATGGCAAAAATCAATGAATATTGTAAATGCACAAACAGTAATTTCTCCGCATTGCAAGGTGCAATTCTGAAATTTTTTGCTTTTTCCTGCTCCTCTTAGCATGATAAAAAAGATTCAAAGAGAGTGAGATGTCAGCTCCTTTCATTCAGTCAGTAGCTTCAAACATTTCTGGTATATGAATAACATGATGTTTTTCAATGGCAAAAATCAATGAATATTGTAAATGCACAAACAGTAATTTCTCCGCATTGCAAGGTGCAATTCTGAAATTTTTTGCTTTTTCCTGCTCCTCTTAACATGATAAAGAAGATTCAAAGAGAGTAAGATGCCAGCTCCTTTCATTCAGTCAGTAGCTTCAATCATTTCTGGACGTTTTTCAATGGCAAAAATCAATGAATATTGTAAATGCACAAACAGTAATTTCTCCGCATTGCAAGGTGCAATTCTGAAATGTTTTGCTTTTTCCTGCTCCTCTTAGCATGATAAAGAAGATTCAAAGAGAGTGAGATGCCAGCTCCTTTCATTCAGTCAGTAGCTTCAATCATTTCTGGACGTTTTTCAATGGCAAAAATCAATGAATATTGTAAATGCACAAACAGTAATTTCTCCACATTGCAAGGTGCAATTCTGAAATTTTTTGCTTTTTCCTGCTCCTCTTAGCATGATAAAGAAGATTCAAAGAGAGTGAGATGCCAGCTCCTTTCATTCAGTCAGTAGCTTCAAACATTTCTGGTATATGAATAACATGATGTTTTTCAATATCAAAAATCAATGAATATTGTAAATGCACAAACAGTAATTTCTCCGCATTGCAAGGTGCAATTCTGAAATTTTTTGCTTTTTCCTGCTCCTCTTAGCATGATAAAGAAGTTTCAAAGAGAGTGAGATGCCAGCTCCTTTCATTCAGTCAGTAGCTTCAATCATTTCTGGACGTTTTTCAATGGCAAAAATCAATGAATATTGTAAATACACAAACAGTAATTTCTCCGCATTGCAAGGTGCAATTCTGAAATTTTTTGCTTTTTCCTGCTCCTCTTAGCATGATAAAGAAGATTCAAAGAGAGTGAGATGCCAGCTCCTTTCATTCAGTCAGTAGCTTCAATCATTCCTGGTATATGAATAACATGATGTTTTTCAATGGCAAAAATCAATGAATATTGTAAATGCACAAACAGTAATTTCTCCGCATTGCAAGGTGCAATTCTGAAATTTTTTGCTTTTTCCTGCTCCTCTTAGCATGATAAAGAAGATTCAAAGAGAGTGAGATGCCAGCTCCTTTCATTCAGTCAGTAGCTTCAATCATTTCTGGACGTTTTTCAATGGCAAAAATCAATGAATATTGTAAATACACAAACAGTAATTTCTCCGCATTGCAAGGTGCAATTCTGAAATTTTTTGCTTTTTCCTGCTCCTCTTAGCATGATAAAGAAGATTCAAAGAGAGTGACATGTCATCTCCTTTCATTCAGTCAGTAGCTTCAAACATTTCTGGTATATGAATAACATGATGTTTTTCAATGGCAAAAATCAATGAATATTGTAAATGCACAAACAGTAATTTCTCCGCATTGCAAGGTGCAATTCTGAAATTTTTTGCTTTTTCCTGCTCCTCTTAACATTATAAAGAAGATTCAAAGAGAGTGAGATGCCAGCTCCTTTCATTCAGTCAGTAGCTTCAATCATTTCTGGACGTTTTTCAATGGCAAAAATCAATGAATATTGTAAATGCACAGACAGTAATTTCTCCGCATTGCAAGATGCAATTCTGAAATTTTTTGCTTTTTCCTGCTCCTCTTAGCATGATAAAGAAGATTCAAAGAGAGTGAGATGACAGCTCCTTTCATTCAGTCAGTAGCTTCAAACATTTCTGGTATATGAATAACATGATGTTTTTCAATGGCAAAAATCAATGAATATTGTAAATGCACAATCAGTAATTTCTCCGCATTGCAAGGTGCAATTCTGAAATTTTTTGCTTTTTCATGCTCCTCTTAGCATGATAAAGAAGATTCAAAGAGAGTGAGATACCAGCTCCTTTCATTCAGTCAGTAGCTTCAATCATTTCTGGACGTTTTTCAATGGCAAAAATCAATGAATATTGTAAATGCACAAACAGTAATTTCTCCGCATTGCAAGGTGCAATTCTGAAATTTTTTGCTTTTTACTGCTCCTCTTAGCATGATAAAAAAGATTCAAAGAGAGTGAGATGTCAGCTCCTTTCATTCAGTCAGTAGCTTCAAACATTTCTGGTATATGAATAACATGATGTTTTTCAATGGCAAAAATCAATGAATATTGTAAATGCACAAACAGTAATTTCTCCGCATTGCAAGGTGCAATTCTGAAATTTTTTGCTTTTTCCTGCTCCTCTTAACATGATAAAGAAGATTCAAAGAGAGTAAGATGCCAGCTCCTTTCATTCAGTCAGTAGCTTCAATCATTTCTGGACGTTTTTCAATGGCAAAAATCAATGAATATTGTAAATGCACAAACAGTAATTTCTCCGCATTGCAAGGTGCAATTCTGAAATGTTTTGCTTTTTCCTGCTCCTCTTAGCATGATAAAGAAGATTCAAAGAGAGTGAGATGCCAGCTCCTTTCATTCAGTCAGTAGCTTCAATCATTTCTGGACGTTTTTCAATGGCAAAAATCAATGAATATTGTAAATGCACAAACAGTAATTTCTCCGCATTGCAAGGTGCAATTCTGAAATTTTTTGCTTTTTCCTGCTCCTCTTAGCATGATAAAGAAGATTCAAAGAGAGTGAGATGCCAGCTCCTTTCATTCAGTCAGTAGCTTCAAACATTTCTGGTATATGAATAACATGATGTTTTTCAATGGCAAAAATCAATGAATATTGTAAATGCACAAACAGTAATTTCTCCGCATTGCAAGGTGCAATTCTGAAATTTTTTGCTTTTTCCTGCTCCTCTTAGCATGATAAAGAAGATTCAAAGAGAGTGAGATGCCAGCTCCTTTCATTCAGTCAGTAGCTTCAATCATTTCTGGACGTTTTTCAATGGCAAAAATCAATGAATATTGTAAATACACAAACAGTAATTTCTCCGCATTGCAAGGTGCAATTCTGAAATTTTTTGCTTTTTCCTGCTCCTCTTAGCATGATAAAGAAGATTCAAAGAGAGTGAGATGCCAGCTCCTTTCATTCAGTCAGTAGCTTCAATCATTCCTGGTATATGAATAACATGATGTTTTTCAATGGCAAAAATCAATGAATATTGTAAATGCACAAACAGTAATTTCTCCGCATTGCAAGGTGCAATTCTGAAATTTTTTGCTTTTTCCTGCTCCTCTTAGCATGATAAAGAAGATTCAAAGAGAGTGACATCTCATCTCCTTTCATTCAGTCAGTAGCTTCAAACATTTCTGGTATATGAATAACATGATGTTTTTCAATGGCAAAAATCAATGAATATTGTAAATGCACAAACAGTAATTTCTCCGCATTGCAAGGTGCAATTCTGAAATTTTTTGCTTTTTCTTGCTCCTCTTAGCATGATAAAGAAGATTCAAAGAGAGTGAGATGCCAGCTCCTTTCATTCAGTCAGTAGCTTCAATCATTTCTGGACGTTTTTCAATGGCAAAAATCAATGAATATTGTAAATGCACAAACAGTAATTTCTCCGCATTGCAAGGTGCAATTCTGAAATTTTTTGCTTTTTCCTGCTCCTCTTAACATTATAAAGAAGATTCAAAGAGAGTGAGATGTCAGCTCCTTTCATTCAGTCAGTAGCTTCAAACATTTCTGGTATATGAATAACATGATGTTTTTCAATGGCAAAAATCAATGAATATTGTAAATGCACAAACAGTAATTTCTCCGCATTGCAAGGTGCAATTCTGAAATTTTTTGCTTTTTCCTGCTCCTCTTAGCATGATAAAGAAGATTCAAAGAGAGTAAGATGCCAGCTCCTTTCATTCAGTCAGTAGCTTCAATCATTTCTGGACGTTTTTCAATGGCAAAAATCAATGAATATTGTAAATGCACAAACAGTAATTTCTCCGCATTGCAAGGTGCAATTCTGTAATTTTTTACTTTTTCCTGCTCCTCTTAGCATGATAAAGAAGATTCAAAGAGAGTGAGATGCCAGCTCCTTTCATTCAGTCAGTAGCTTCAATCATTTCTGGTATATGAATAACATGATGTTTTTCAATGGCAAAAATCAATGAATATTGTAAATGCACAAACAGTAATTTCTCCGCATTGCAAGGTGCAATTCTGAAATTTTTTGCTTTTTCCTGCTCCTCTTAGCATGATAAAGAAGATTCAAAGAGAGTGAGATGCCAGCTCCTTTCATTCAGTCAGTAGCTTCAATCATTTCTGGACGTTCTTCAATGGCAAAAATCAATGAATATTGTAAATGCACAAACAGTAATTTCTCCGCATTGCAAGGTGCAATTCTGAAATTTTTTGCTTTTTCCTGCTCCTCTTAGCATGATAAAAAAGATTCAAAGAGAGTGAGATGTCAGCTCCTTTCATTCAGTCAGTAGCTTCAAACATTTCTGGTATATGAATAACATGATGTTTTTCAATGGCAAAAATCAATGAATATTGTAAATGCACAAACAGTAATTTCTCCGCATTGCAAGGTGCAATTCTGAAATTTTTTGCTTTTTCCTGCTCCTCTTAACATGATAAAGAAGATTCAAAGAGAGTAAGATGCCAGCTCCTTTCATTCAGTCAGTAGCTTCAATCATTTCTGGACGTTTTTCAATGGCAAAAATCAATGAATATTGTAAATGCACAAACAGTAATTTCTCCGCATTGCAAGGTGCAATTCTGAAATGTTTTGCTTTTTCCTGCTCCTCTTAGCATGATAAAGAAGATTCAAAGAGAGTGAGATGCCAGCTCCTTTCATTCAGTCAGTAGCTTCAATCATTTCTGGACGTTTTTCAATGGCAAAAATCAATGAATATTGTAAATGCACAAACAGTAATTTCTCCACATTGCAAGGTGCAATTCTGAAATTTTTTGCTTTTTCCTGCTCCTCTTAGCATGATAAAGAAGATTCAAAGAGAGTGAGATGCCAGCTCCTTTCATTCAGTCAGTAGCTTCAAACATTTCTGGTATATGAATAACATGATGTTTTTCAATATCAAAAATCAATGAATATTGTAAATGCACAAACAGTAATTTCTCCGCATTGCAAGGTGCAATTCTGAAATTTTTTGCTTTTTCCTGCTCCTCTTAGCATGATAAAGAAGTTTCAAAGAGAGTGAGATGCCAGCTCCTTTCATTCAGTCAGTAGCTTCAATCATTTCTGGACGTTTTTCAATGGCAAAAATCAATGAATATTGTAAATACACAAACAGTAATTTCTCCGCATTGCAAGGTGCAATTCTGAAATTTTTTGCTTTTTCCTGCTCCTCTTAGCATGATAAAGAAGATTCAAAGAGAGTGAGATGCCAGCTCCTTTCATTCAGTCAGTAGCTTCAATCATTCCTGGTATATGAATAACATGATGTTTTTCAATGGCAAAAATCAATGAATATTGTAAATGCACAAACAGTAATTTCTCCGCATTGCAAGGTGCAATTCTGAAATTTTTTGCTTTTTCCTGCTCCTCTTAGCATGATAAAGAAGATTCAAAGAGAGTGAGATGCCAGCTCCTTTCATTCAGTCAGTAGCTTCAATCATTTCTGGACGTTTTTCAATGGCAAAAATCAATGAATATTGTAAATACACAAACAGTAATTTCTCCGCATTGCAAGGTGCAATTCTGAAATTTTTTGCTTTTTCCTGCTCCTCTTAGCATGATAAAGAAGATTCAAAGAGAGTGAGATGCCAGCTCCTTTCATTCAGTCAGTAGCTTCAATCATTCCTGGTATATGAATAACATGATGTTTTTCAATGGCAAAAATCAATGAATATTGTAAATGCACAAACAGTAATTTCTCCGCATTGCAAGGTGCAATTCTGAAATTTTTTGCTTTTTCCTGCTCCTCTTAGCATGATAAAGAAGATTCAAAGAGAGTGACATGTCATCTCCTTTCATTCAGTCAGTAGCTTCAAACATTTCTGGTATATGAATAACATGATGTTTTTCAATGGCAAAAATCAATGAATATTGTAAATGCACAAACAGTAATTTCTCCGCATTGCAAGGTGCAATTCTGAAATTTTTTGCTTTTTCCTGCTCCTCTTAGCATTATAAAGAAGATTCAAAGAGAGTGAGATGCCAGCTCCTTTCATTCAGTCAGTAGCTTCAATCATTTCTGGACGTTTTTCAATGGCAAAAATCAATGAATATTGTAAATGCACAAACAGTAATTTCTCCGCATTGCAAGGTGCAATTCTGAAATTTTTTGCTTTTTCCTGCTCCTCTTAACATTATAAAGAAGATTCAAAGAGAGTGAGATGCCAGCTCCTTTCATTCAGTCAGTAGCTTCAATCATTTCTGGACGTTTTTCAATGGCAAAAATCAATGAATATTGTAAATGCACAGACAGTAATTTCTCCGCATTGCAAGATGCAATTCTGAAATTTTTTGCTTTTTCCTGCTCCTCTTAGCATGATAAAGAAGATTCAAAGAGAGTGAGATGACAGCTCCTTTCATTCAGTCAGTAGCTTCAAACATTTCTGGTATATGAATAACATGATGTTTTTCAATGGCAAAAATCAATGAATATTGTAAATGCACAATCAGTAATTTCTCCGCATTGCAAGGTGCAATTCTGAAATTTTTTGCTTTTTCATGCTCCTCTTAGCATGATAAAGAAGATTCAAAGAGAGTGAGATACCAGCTCCTTTCATTCAGTCAGTTGCTTCAATCATTTCTGGACGTTTTTCAATGGCAAAAATCAATGAATATTGTAAATGCACAGACAGTAATTTCTCCGCATTGCAAGGTGCAATTCTGAAATTTTTTGCTTTTTCCTGCTCCTCTTAGCATGATAAAGAAGATTCAAAGAGAGTGAGATGTCAGCTCCTTTCATTCAGTCAGTAGCTTCAAACATTTCTGGTATATGAATAACATGATGTTTTTCAATGGCAAAAATCAATGAATATTGTAAATGCACAAACAGTAATTTCTCCGCATTGCAAGGTGTAATTCTGAAATTTTTTGCTTTTTCCTGCTCCTCTTTGCATGATAAAGAAGATTCAAAGAGAGTGAGATGCCAGCTCCTTTCATTCAGTCAGTAGCTTCAATCATTTCTGGACGTTTTTCAATGGCAAAAATCAATGAATATTGTAAATGCACAAACAGTAATTTCTCCGCATTGCAAGGTGCAATTCTGAAATTTTTTGCTTTTTCCTGCTCCTCTTAGCATGATAAAGAAGATTCAAAGAGAGTGAGATGCCAGCTCCTTTCATTCAGTCAGTATCTTCAATCATTTCTGGACGTTTTTCAATGGCAAAAATCAATGAATATTGTAAATGCACAAACAGTAATTTCTCCGCATTGCAAGGTGCAATTCTGAAACTTTTTGCTTTTTCCTGCTCCTCTTAGCATGATAAAGAAGATTCAATGAGAGTGAGATGCCAGCTCCTTTCATTCAGTCAGTAGCTTCAAACATTTCTGGTATATGAATAACATGATGTTTTTCAAAGGCAAAAATCAATGAATATTGTTAATGCACAAACAGTAATTTCTCCGCATTGGAAGGTGCAATTCTGAAATTTTTTGCTTTTTCCTGCTCCTCTTAGCATGATAAAGAAGATTCAAAGAGAGTGAGATGCCAGCTCCTTTCATTCAGTCAGTAGCTTCAATCATTTCTGGACATTTTTCAATGGCAAAAATCAATGAATATTGTAAATGCACAAACAGTAATTTCTCCGCATTGCAAGGTGCAATTCTGAAATTTTTTGCTTTTTCCTGCTCCTCTTAGCATGATAAAGAAGATTCAAAGAGAGTGAGATGCCAGCTCCTTTCATTCAGTCAGTAGCTTCAATCATTTCTGGACATTTTTCAATGGCAAAAATCAATGAATATTGTAAATGCACAAACAGTAATTTCTCCGCATTGCAAGGTGCAATTCTGAAATTTTTTGCTTTTCCTGCTCCTCTTAGCATGATAAAGAAGATTCAAAGAGAGTGAGATGCCAGCTCCTTTCATTCAGTCAGTAGCTTCAAACATTTCTGGTATATGAATAACATGATATTTTTCAATGGCAAAAATCAATGAATATTGTAAATGCACAAACAGTAATTTCTCCGCATTGCAAGGTGCAATTCTGAAATTTTTTGCTTTTTCCTGCTCCTCTTAGCATGATAAAGAAGATTCAAAGAGATTGAGATGCCAGCTCCTTTCATTCAGTCAGTAGCTTCAATCATTTCTGGACGTTTTTCAATGGCAAAAATCAATGAATATTGTAAATGCACAAACAGTAATTTCTCCGCATTGCAAGGTGCAATTCTGAAATTTTTTGCTTTTTCCTGCTCCTCTTAGCATGATAAAGAAGATTCAAAGAGAGTGAGATGCCAGCTCCTTTCATTCAGTCAGTAGCTTCAATCATTTCTGGACGTTTTTCAATGGCAAAAATCAATGAATATTGTAAATGCACAAACAGTAATTTCTCCGCATTGCAAGGTGCAATTCTGAAATTTTTTGCTTTTTCCTGCTCCTCTTAGCATGATAAAGAAGATTCAAAGAGAGTGAGATGCCAGCTCCTTTCATTCAGTCAGCAGCTTCAAACATTTCTGGTATATGAATAACATGATGTTTTTCAATGGCAAAAATCAATGAATATTGTAAATGCACAAACAGTAATTTCTCCGCATTGCAAGGTGCAATTCTGAAATTTTTTGCTTTTTCCTGCTCCTCTTAGCATTATAAAGAAGATTCAAAGAGAGTGAGATGCCAGCTCCTTTCATTCAGTCAGTAGCTTCAATCATTTCTGGACGTTTTTCAATGGCAAAAATCAATGAATATTGTAAATGCACAAACAGTAATTTCTCCGCATTGCAAGGTGCAATTCTGAAATTTTTTGCTTTTTCCTGCTCCTCTTAGCATGATAAAGAAGATTCAAAGAGTGAGATGCCAGCTCCTTTCATTCAGTCAGTAGCTTCAAACATTTCTGGTATATGAATAACATGATGTTTTTCAATGGCAAAAATCAATGAATATTGTAAATGCACAAACAGTAATTTCTCCGCATTGCAAGGTGCAATTCTGAAATTTTTTGCTTTTTCCTGCTCCTCTTAGCATGATAAAGAAGATTCAAAGAGAGTGAGATGCCAGCTCCTTTCATTCAGTCAGTAGCTTCAAACAATTCTGGTATATGAATAACATGTTTTTCAATGGCAAAAATCAATGAATATTGTTAATGCACAAACAGTAATTTCTCCTCATTGCACGGTGCAATTCTGAAATTTTTTGCTTTTTCCTGCTCCTCTTAGCATGATAAAGAAGATTCAAAGAGAGTGAGATGCCAGCTCCTTTCATTCAGTCAGTAGCTTCAATCATTTCTGGACGTTTTTCAATGGCAAAAATCAATGAATATTGTAAATGCACAAACAGTAATTTCTCCGCATTGCAAGGTGCAATTCTGAAATTTTTTGCTTTTTCCTGCTCCTCTTAGCATGATAAAGAAGATTCAAAGAGAGTGAGATGCCAGCTCCTTTCATTCAGTCAGTAGCTTCAAACATTTCTGGTATATGAATAACATGTTTTTCAATGGCAAAAATCAATGAATATTGTTAATGCACAAACAGTAATTTCTCCTCATTGCACGGTGCAATTCTGAAATTTTTTGCTTTTTCCTGCTCCTCTTAGCATGATAAAGAAGATTCAAAAAGAGTGAGATGCCAGCTCCTTTCATTCAGTCAGTAGCTTCAAACATTTCTGGTATATGAATAACATGATATTTTTCAATGGCAAAAATCAATGAATATTGTAAATGCACAAACAGTAATTTCTCCGCATTGCAAGGTGCAATTCTGAAATTTTTTGCTTTTTCCTGCTCCTCTTAGCATGATAAAGAAGATTCAAAGAGAGTGAGATGCCAGCTCCTTTCATTCAGTCAGTAGCTTCAAACATTTCTGGTATATGAATAACATGATGTTTTTCAATGGCAAAAATCAATGAATATTGTAAATGCATAAACAGTAATTTCTCCGCATTGCAAGGTGCAATTCTGAAATTTTTTGCTTTTTCCTGCTCCTCTTAGCATGATAAAGAAGATTCAAAGAGAGTGAGATGCCAGCTCCTTTCATTCAGTCAGTAGCTTCAAACATTTCTGGTATATGAATAACATGTTTTTCAATGGCAAAAATCAATGAATATTGTTAATGCACAAACAGTAATTTCTCCTCATTGCACGGTGCAATTCTGAAATTTTTTGCTTTTTCCTGCTCCTCTTAGCATGATAAAGAAGATTCAAAGAGAGTGAGATGCCAGCTCCTTTCATTCAGTCAGTAGCTTCAATCATTTCTGGACGTTTTTCAATGGCAAAAATCAATGAATATTGTAAATGCACAAACAGTAATTTCTCCGCATTGCAAGGTGCAATTCTGAAATTTTTTGCTTTTTCCTGCTCCTCTTAGCATGATAAAGAAGATTCAAAGAGAGTGAGATGCCAGCTCCTTTCATTCAGTCAGTAGCTTCAAACATTTCTGGTATATGAATAACATGTTTTTCAATGGCAAAAATCAATGAATATTGTTAATGCACAAACAGTAATTTCTCCTCATTGCACGGTGCAATTCTGAAATTTTTTGCTTTTTCCTGCTCCTCTTAGCATGATAAAGAAGATTCAAAGAGAGTGAGATGCCAGCTCCTTTCATTCAGTCAGTAGCTTCAAACATTTCTGGTATATGAATAACATGATATTTTTCAATGGCAAAAATCAATGAATATTGTAAATGCACAAACAGTAATTTCTCCGCATTGCAAGGTGCAATTCTGAAATTTTTTGCTTTTTCCTGCTCCTCTTAGCATGATAAAGAAGATTCAAAGAGAGTGAGATGCCAGCTCCTTTCATTCAGTCAGTAGCTTCAATCATTTCTGGACGTTTTTCAATGGCAAAAATCAATGAATATTGTAAATGCACAAACAGTAATTTCTCCGCATTGCAAGGTGCAATTCTGAAATTTTTTGCTTTTTCCTGCTCCTCTTAGCATGATAAAGAAGATTCAAAGAGAGTGAGATGCCAGCTCCTTTCATTCAGTCAGTAGCTTCAATCATTTCTGGACGTTTTTCAATGGCAAAAATCAATGAATATTGTAAATGCACAAACAGTAATTTCTCCGCATTGCAAGGTGCAATTCTGAAATTTTTTGCTTTTTCCTGCTCCTCTTAGCATGATAAAGAAGATTCAAAGAGAGTGAGATGCCAGCTCCTTTCATTCAGTCAGTAGCTTCAAACATTTCTGGTATATGAATAACATGTTTTTCAATGGCAAAAATCAATGAATATTGTTAATGCACAAACAGTAATTTCTCCTCATTGCACGGTGCAATTCTGAAATTTTTTGCTTTTTCCTGCTCCTCTTAGCATGATAAAGAAGATTCAAAAAGAGTGAGATGCCAGCTCCTTTCATTCAGTCAGTAGCTTCAAACATTTCTGGTATATGAATAACATGATATTTTTCAATGGCAAAAATCAATGAATATTGTAAATGCACAAACAGTAATTTCTCCGCATTGCAAGGTGCAATTCTGAAATTTTTTGCTTTTTCCTGCTCCTCTTAGCATGATAAAGAAGATTCAAAGAGAGTGAGATGCCAGCTCCTTTCATTCAGTCAGTAGCTTCAAACATTTCTGGTATATGAATAACATGATGTTTTTCAATGGCAAAAATCAATGAATATTGTAAATGCATAAACAGTAATTTCTCCGCATTGCAAGGTGCAATTCTGAAATTTTTTGTTTTTTCCTGCTCCTCTTAGCATGATAAAGAAGATTCAAAGAGAGTGAGATGCCAGCTCCTTTCATTCAGTCAGTAGCTTCAAACATTTCTGGTATATGAATAACATGTTTTTCAATGGCAAAAATCAATGAATATTGTTAATGCACAAACAGTAATTTCTCCTCATTGCACGGTGCAATTCTGAAATTTTTTGCTTTTTCCTGCTCCTCTTAGCATGATAAAGAAGATTCAAAGAGAGTGAGATGCCAGCTCCTTTCATTCAGTCAGTAGCTTCAATCATTTCTGGACGTTTTTCAATGGCAAAAATCAATGAATATTGTAAATGCACAAACAGTAATTTCTCCGCATTGCAAGGTGCAATTCTGAAATTTTTTGCTTTTTCCTGCTCCTCTTAGCATGATAAAGAAGATTCAAAGAGAGTGAGATGCCAGCTCCTTTCATTCAGTCAGTAGCTTCAAACATTTCTGGTATATGAATAACATGTTTTTCAATGGCAAAAATCAATGAATATTGTTAATGCACAAACAGTAATTTCTCCTCATTGCACGGTGCAATTCTGAAATTTTTTGCTTTTTCCTGCTCCTCTTAGCATGATAAAGAAGATTCAAAGAGAGTGAGATGCCAGCTCCTTTCATTCAGTCAGTAGCTTCAAACATTTCTGGTATATGAATAACATGATATTTTTCAATGGCAAAAATCAATGAATATTGTAAATGCACAAACAGTAATTTCTCCGCATTGCAAGGTGCAATTCTGAAATTTTTTGCTTTTTCCTGCTCCTCTTAGCATGATAAAGAAGATTCAAAGAGAGTGAGATGCCAGCTCCTTTCATTCAGTCAGTAGCTTCAATCATTTCTGGACGTTTTTCAATGGCAAAAATCAATGAATATTGTAAATGCACAAACAGTAATTTCTCCGCATTGCAAGGTGCAATTCTGAAATTTTTTGCTTTTTCCTGCTCCTCTTAGCATGATAAAGAAGATTCAAAGAGAGTGAGATGCCAGCTCCTTTCATTCAGTCAGTAGCTTCAATCATTTCTGGACGTTTTTCAATGGCAAAAATCAATGAATATTGTAAATGCACAAACAGTAATTTCTCCGCATTGCAAGGTGCAATTCTGAAATTTTTTGCTTTTTCCTGCTCCTCTTAGCATGATAAAGAAGATTCAAAGAGAGTGAGATGCCAGCTCCTTTCATTCAGTCAGTAGCTTCAAACATTTCTGGTATATGAATAACATGATGTTTTTCAATGGCAAAAATCAATGAATATTGTAAATGCACAAACAGTAATTTCTCCGCATTGCAAGGTGCAATTCTGAAATTTTTTGCTTTTTCCTGCTCCTCTTAGCATTATAAAGAAGATTCAAAGAGAGTGAGATGCCAGCTCCTTTCATTCAGTCAGTAGCTTCAATCATTTCTGGACGTTTTTCAATGGCAAAAATCAATGAATATTGTAAATGCACAAACAGTAATTTCTCCGCATTGCAAGGTGCAATTCTGAAATTTTTTGCTTTTTCCTGCTCCTCTTAGCATGATAAAGAAGATTCAAAGAGAGTGAGATGTCAGCTCCTTTCATTCAGTCAGTAGCTTCAAACATTTCTGGTATATGAATAACATGATGTTTTTCAATGGCAACAATCAATGAATATTGTAAATGCACAAACAGTAATTTCTCCGCATTGCAAGGTGCAATTCTGAAATTTTTTGCTTTTTCCTGCTCCTCTTTGCATGATAAAGAAGATTCAAAGAGAGTGAGATGCCAACTCCTTTCATTCAGTCAGTAGCTTCAATCATTTCTGGACGTTTTTCAATGGCAAAAATCAATGAATATTGTAAATGCACAAACAGTAATTTCTCCGCATTGCAAGGTGCAATTCTGAAATTTTTTGCTTTTTCCTGCTCCTCTTAGCATGATAAAGAAGATTCAAAGAGAGTGAGATGCCAGCTCCTTTCATTCAGTCAGTAGCTTCAATCATTTCTGGACGTTTTTCAATGGCAAAAATCAATGAATATTGTAAATGCACAAACAGTAATTTCTCCGCATTGCAAGGTGCAATTCTGAAATTTTTTGCTTTTTCCTGCTCCTCTTAGCATGATAAAGAAGATTCAGAGAGAGTGAGATGCCAGCTCCTTTCATTCAGTCAGTAGCTTCAAACATTTCTGGTATATGAATAACATGATGTTTTTCAATGGCAAAAATCAATGAATATTGTAAATGCACAAACAGTAATTTCTCCGCATTGCAAGGTGCAATTCTGAAATTTTTTGCTTTTTCCTGCTCCTCTTAGCATGATAAAGAAGATTCAAAGAGAGTGAGATGCCAGCTCCTTTCATTCAGTCAGAAGCTTCAATCATTTCTGGACGTTTTTCAATGGCAAAAATCAATGAATATTGTAAATGCACAAACAGTAATTTCTCCGCATTGCAAGGTGCAATTCTGAAATTTTTTGCTTTTTCCTGCTCCTCTTAGCATGATAAAGAAGATTCAAAGAGAGTGAGATGCCAGCTCCTTTCATTCAGTCAGTAGCTTCAAACATTTCTGGTATATGAATAACATGATGTTTTTCAATGGCAAAAATCAATGAATATTGTAAATGCACAAACAGTAATTTCTCCGCATTGCAAGGTGCAATTCTGAAATTTTTTGCTTTTTCCTGCTCCTCTTAGCATGATAAAGAAGATTCAAAGAGAGTGAGATGCCAGCTCCTTTCATTCAGTCAGTAGCTTCAAACATTTCTGGTATATGAATAACATGTTTTTCAATGGCAAAAATCAATGAATATTGTTAATGCACAAACAGTAATTTCTCCTCATTGCACGGTGCAATTCTGAAATTTTTTGCTTTTTCCTGCTCCTCTTAGCATGATAAAGAAGATTCAAAGAGAGTGAGATGCCAGCTCCTTTCATTCAGTCAGTAGCTTCAATCATTTCTGGACGTTTTTCAATGGCAAAAATCAATGAATATTGTAAATGCACAAACAGCAATTTCTCCGCATTGCAAGGTGCAATTCTGAAATTTTTTGCTTTTTCCTGCTCCTCTTAGCATGATAAAGAAGATTCAAAGAGAGTGAGATGCCAGCTCCTTTCATTCAGTCAGTAGCTTCAAACATTTCTGGTATATGAATAACATGTTTTTCAATGGCAAAAATCAATGAATATTGTTAATGCACAAACAGTAATTTCTCCTCATTGCACGGTGCAATTCTGAAATTTTTTGCTTTTTCCTGCTCCTCTTAGCATGATAAAGAAGATTCAAAGAGAGTGAGATGCCAGCTCCTTTCATTCAGTCAGTAGCTTCAATCATTTCTGGACGTTTTTCAATGGCAAAAATCAATGAATATTGTAAATGCACAAACAGTAATTTCTCCGCATTGCAAGGTGCAATTCTGAAATTTTTTGCTTTTTCCTGCTCCTCTTAGCATGATAAAGAAGATTCAAAGAGAGTGAGATGCCAGCTCCTTTCATTCAGTCAGTAGCTTCAAACATTTCTGGTATATGAATAACATGATGTTTTTCAATGGCAAAAATCAATGAATATTGTAAATGCACAAACAGTAATTTCTCCGCATTGCAAGGTGCAATTCTGAAATTTTTTGCTTTTTCCTGCTCCTCTTAGCATGATAAAGAAGATTCAAAGAGAGTGAGATGCCAGCTCCTTTCATTCAGTCAGTAGCTTCAATCATTTCTGGACATTTTTCAATGGCAAAAATCAATGAATATTGTAAATGCACAAACAGTAATTTCTACGCATTGCAAGGTGCAATTCTGAAATTTTTTGCTTTTTCCTGCTCCTCTTAGCATGATAAAGAAGATTCAAAGAGAGTGAGATGCCAGCTCCTTTCATTCAGTCAGTAGCTTCAAATATTTCTGGTATATGAATAACATGATGTTTTTCAATGGCAAAAATCAATGAATATTGTAAATGCACAAACAGTAATTTCTCCGCATTGCAAGGTGCAATTCTGAAATTTTTTGCTTTTTCCTGCTCCTCTTAGCATGATAAAGAATATTCAAAGAGAGTGAGATGCCAGCTCCTTTCATTCAGTCAGTAGATTCAATCATTTCTGGACGTTTTTCAATGGCAAAAATCAATGAATATTGTAAATGCACAAACAGTAATTTCTCCGCATTGCAAGGTGCAATTCTGAAATGTTTTGCTTTTTCCTGCTCCTCTTAGCATGATAAAGAAGATTCAAAGAGAGTGACATGTCATCTCCTTTCATTCAATCAGTAGCTTCAAACATTTCTGGTATATGAATAACATGATGTTTTTCAATGGCAAAAATCAATGAATATTGTAAATGCACAAACAGTAATTTCTCCGCATTGCAAGGTGCAATTCTGAAATTTTTTGCTTTTTCCTGCTCCTCTTAGCATGATAAAGAAGATTCAAAGAGAGTGAGATACCAGCTCCTTTCATTCAGTCAGTAGCTTCAATCATTTCTGGACGTTTTTCAATGGCAAAAATCAATGAATATTGTAAATGCACAAACAGTAATTTCTCCGCATTGCAAGGTGCAATTCTGAAATTTTTTGCTTTTTCCTGCTCCTCTTAGCATGATAAAGAAGATTCAAAGAGAGTGAGATACCAGCTCCTTTCATTCAGTCAGTAGCTTCAATCATTTCTGGACGTTTTTCAATGGCAAAAATCAATGAATATTGTAAATGCACAGACAGTAATTTCTCCGCATTGCAAGGTGCAATTCTGAAATTTTTTGCTTTTTCCTGCTCCTCTTAGCATGATAAAGAAGATTCAAAGAGAGTGAGATGTCAGCTCCTTTCATTCAGTCAGTAGCTTCAAACATTTCTGGTATATGAATAACATGATGTTTTTCAATGGCAAAAATCAATGAATATTGTAAATGCACAAACAGTAATTTCTCCGCATTGCAAGGTGCAATTCTGAAATTTTTTGCTTTTTCCTGCTCCTCTTAGCATGATAAAGAAGATTCAAAGAGAGTGAGAAGCCAGCTCCTTTCATTCAGTCAGTAGCTTCAATCATTTCTGGACGTTTTTCAATGGCAAAAATCAATGAATATTGTAAATGCACAAACAGTAATTTCTCCGCATTGCAAGGTGCAATTCTGAAATTTTTTGCTTTTTCCTGCTCCTCTTAGCATGATAAAAAAGATTCAAAGAGAGTGAGATGTCAGCTCCTTTCATTCAGTCAGTAGCTTCAAACATTTCTGGTATATGAATAACATGATGTTTTTCAATGGCAAAAATCAATGAATATTGTAAATGCACAAACAGTAATTTCTCCGCATTGCAAGGTGCAATTCTGAAATTTTTTGCTTTTTCCTGCTCCTCTTAGCATGATAAAGAAGATTCAAAGAGAGTAAGATGCCAGCTCCTTTCATTCAGTCAGTAGCTTCAATCATTTCTGGACGTTTTTCAATGGCAAAAATCAATGAATATTGTAAATGCACAAACAGTAATTTCTCCGCATTGCAAGGTGCAATTCTGAAATGTTTTGCTTTTTCCTGCTCCTCTTAGCATGATAAAGAAGATTCAAAGAGAGTGAGATGCCAGCTCCTTTCATTCAGTCAGTAGCTTCAATCATTTCTGGACGTTTTTCAATGGCAAAAATCAATGAATATTGTAAATGCACAAACAGTAATTTCTCCGCATTGCAAGGTGCAATTCTGAAATTTTTTGCTTTTTCCTGCTCCTCTTAGCATGATAAAGAAGATTCAAAGAGAGTGAGATGCCAGCTCCTTTCATTCAGTCAGTAGCTTCAAACATTTCTGGTATATGAATAACATGATGTTTTTCAATGGCAAAAATCAATGAATATTGTAAATGCACAAACAGTAATTTCTCCGCATTGCAAGGTGCAATTCTGAAATTTTTTGCTTTTTCCTGCTCCTCTTAGCATGATAAAGAAGATTCAAAGAGAGTGAGATGCCAGCTCCTTTCATTCAGTCAGTAGCTTCAATCATTTCTGGACGTTTTTCAATGGCAAAAATCAATGAATATTGTAAATACACAAACAGTAATTTCTCCGCATTGCAAGGTGCAATTCTGAAATTTTTTGCTTTTTCCTGCTCCTCTTAGCATGATAAAGAAGATTCAAAGAGAGTGAGATGCCAGCTCCTTTCATTCAGTCAGTAGCTTCAATCATTCCTGGTATATGAATAACATGATGTTTTTCAATGGCAAAAATCAATGAATATTGTAAATGCACAAACAGTAATTTCTCCGCATTGCAAGGTGCAATTCTGAAATTTTTTGCTTTTTCCTGCTCCTCTTAGCATGATAAAGAAGATTCAAAGAGAGTGACATGTCATCTCCTTTCATTCAGTCAGTAGCTTCAAACATTTCTGGTATATGAATAACATGATGTTTTTCAATGGCAAAAATCAATGAATATTGTAAATGCACAAACAGTAATTTCTCCGCATTGCAAGGTGCAATTCTGAAATTTTTTGCTTTTTCCTGCTCCTCTTAGCATGATAAAGAAGATTCAAAGAGAGTGAGATGCCAGCTCCTTTCATTCAGTCAGTAGCTTCAATCATTTCTGGACGTTTTTCAATGGCAAAAATCAATGAATATTGTAAATGCACAAACAGTAATTTCTCCGCATTGCAAGGTGCAATTCTGAATTTTTTTGCTTTTTCCTGCTCCTCTTAACATTATAAAGAAGATTCAAAGAGAGTGAGATGCCAGCTCCTTTCATTCAGTCAGTAGCTTCAATCATTTCTGGACGTTTTTCAATGGCAAAAATCAATGAATATTGTAAATGCACAAACAGTAATTTCTCCGCATTGCAAGGTGCAATTCTGAAATTTTTTGCTTTTTCCTGCTCCTCTTAGCATGATAAAGAAGATTCAAAGAGAGTGAGATACCAGCTCCTTTCATTCAGTCAGTAGCTTCAATCATTTCTGGACGTTTTTCAATGGCAAAAATCAATGAATATTGTAAATGCACAAACAGTAATTTCTCCGCATTGCAAGGTGCAATTCTGAAATTTTTTGCTTTTTCCTGCTCCTCTTAGCATGATAAAGAAGATTCAAAGAGAGTGAGATGCCAGCTCCTTTCATTCAGTCAGTAGCTTCAAACATTTCTGGTATATGAATAACATGATGTTTTTCAATGGCAAAAATCAATGAATATTGTAAATGCACAAACAGTAATTTCTCCGCATTGCAAGGTGCAATTCTGAAATTTTTTGCTTTTTCCTGCTCCTCTTAGCATGATAAAGAAGATTCAAAGAGAGTGAGATGCCAGCTCCTTTCATTCAGTCAGTAGCTTCAATCATTTCTGGACGTTTTTCAATGGCAAAAATCAATGAATATTGTAAATACACAAACAGTAATTTCTCCGCATTGCAAGGTGCAATTCTGAAATTTTTTGCTTTTTCCTGCTCCTCTTAGCATGATAAAGAAGATTCAAAGAGAGTGAGATGCCAGCTCCTTTCATTCAGTCAGTAGCTTCAATCATTCCTGGTATATGAATAACATGATGTTTTTCAATGGCAAAAATCAATGAATATTGTAAATGCACAAACAGTAATTTCTCCGCATTGCAAGGTGCAATTCTGAAATGTTTTGCTTTTTCCTGCTCCTCTTAGCATGATAAAGAAGATTCAAAGAGAGTGACATGTCATCTCCTTTCATTCAGTCAGTAGCTTCAAACATTTCTGGTATATGAATAACATGATGTTTTTCAATGGCAAAAATCAATGAATATTGTAAATGCACAAACAGTAATTTCTCCGCATTGCAAGGTGCAATTCTGAAATTTTTTGCTTTTTCCTGCTCCTCTTAGCATGATAAAGAAGATTCAAAGAGAGTGAGATGCCAGCTCCTTTCATTCAGTCAGTAGCTTCAATCATTTCTGGACGTTTTTCAATGGCAAAAATCAATGAATATTGTAAATGCACAAACAGTAATTTCTCCGCATTGCAAGGTGCAATTCTGAAATTTTTTGCTTTTTCCTGCTCCTCTTAACATTATAAAGAAGATTCAAAGAGAGTGAGATGCCAGCTCCTTTCATTCAGTCAGTAGCTTCAATCATTTCTGGACGTTTTTCAATTTCAAAAATCAATGAATATTGTAAATGCACAGACAGTAATTTCTCCGCATTCCAAGGTGCAATTCTGAAATTTTTTGCTTTTTCCTGCTCCTCTTAGCATGATAAAGAAGATTCAAAGAGAGTGAGATGTCAGCTCCTTTCATTCAGTCAGTAGCTTCAAACATTTCTGGTATATGAATAACATGATGTTTTTCAATGGCAAAAATCAATGAATATTGTTAATGCACAAACAGTAATTTCTCCTCATTGCACGGTGCAATTCTGAAATTTTTTGCTTTTTCCTGCTCCTCTTAGCATGATAAAGAAGATTCAAAGAGTGAGATGCCAGCTCCTTTCATTCAGTCAGTAGCTTCAATCATTTCTGGACGTTTTTCAATGGCAAAAATCAATGAATATTGTAAATGCACAAACAGTAATTTCTCCGCATTGCAAGGTGCAATTCTGAAATTTTTTGCTTTTTCCTGCTCCTCTTAGCATGATAAAGAAGATTCAAAGAGAGTGAGATGCCAGCTCCTTTCATTCAGTCAGTAGCTTCAAACATTTCTGGTATATGAATATGTTTTTCAATGGCAAAAATCAATGAATATTGTTAATGCACAAACAGTAATTTCTCCTCATTGCACGGTGCAATTCTGAAATTTTTTGCTTTTTCCTGCTCCTCTTAGCATGATAAAGAAGATTCAAAGAGAGTGAGATGCCAGCTCCTTTCATTCAGTCAGTAGCTTCAATCATTTCTGGACGTTTTTCAATGGCAAAAATCAATGAATATTGTAAATGCACAGACAGTAATTTCTCCGCATTGCAAGGTGCAATTCTGAAATTTTTTGCTTTTTCCTGCTCCTCTTAGCATGATAAAGAAGATTCAAAGAGAGTGAGATGTCAGCTCCTTTCATTCAGTCAGTAGCTTCAAACATTTCTGGTATATGAATAACATGATGTTTTTCAATGGCAAAAATCAATGAATATTGTAAATGCACAAACAGTAATTTCTCCGCATTGCAAGGAGCAATTCTGAAATTTTTTGCTTTTTCCTGCTCCTCTTAGCATGATAAAGAAGATTCAAAGAGAGTGAGATGCCAGCTCCTTTCATTCAGTCAGTAGCTTCAATCATTTCTGGACGTTTTTCAATGGCAAAAATCAATGAATATTGTAAATGCACAAACAGTAATTTCTCCGCATTGCAAGGTGCAATTCTGAAATTTTTTGCTTTTTCCTGCTCCTCTTAGCATGATAAAAAAGATTCAAAGAGAGTGAGATGTCAGCTCCTTTCATTCAGTCAGTAGCTTCAAACATTTCTGGTATATGAATAACATGATGTTTTTCAATGGCAAAAATCAATGAATATTGTAAATGCACAAACAGTAATTTCTCCGCATTGCAAGGTGCAATTCTGAAATTTTTTGCTTTTTCCTGCTCCTCTTAGCATGATAAAGAAGATTCAAAGAGAGTAAGATGCCAGCTCCTTTCATTCAGTCAGTAGCTTCAATCATTTCTGGACGTTTTTCAATGGCAAAAATCAATGAATATTGTAAATGCACAAACAGTAATTTCTCCGCATTGCAAGGTGCAATTCTGAAATGTTTTGCTTTTTCCTGCTCCTCTTAGCATGATAAAGAAGATTCAAAGAGAGTGAGATGCCAGCTCCTTTCATTCAGTCAGTAGCTTCAATCATTTCTGGACGTTTTTCAATGGCAAAAATCAATGAATATTGTAAATGCACAAACAGTAATTTCTCCGCATTGCAAGGTGCAATTCTGAAATTTTTTGCTTTTTCCTGCTCCTCTTAGCATGATAAAGAAGATTCAAAGAGAGTGAGATGCCAGCTCCTTTCATTCAGTCAGTAGCTTCAAACATTTCTGGTATATGAATAACATGATGTTTTTCAATGGCAAAAATCAATGAATATTGTAAATGCACAAACAGTAATTTCTCCGCATTGCAAGGTGCAATTCTGAAATTTTTTGCTTTTTCCTGCTCCTCTTAGCATGATAAAGAAGATTCAAAGAGAGTGAGATGCCAGCTCCTTTCATTCAGTCAGTAGCTTCAATCATTTCTGGACGTTTTTCAATGGCAAAAATCAATGAATATTGTAAATACACAAACAGTAATTTCTCCGCATTGCAAGGTGCAATTCTGAAATTTTTTGCTTTTTCCTGTTCCTCTTAGCATGATAAAGAAGATTCAAAGAGAGTGAGATGCCAGCTCCTTTCATTCAGTCAGTAGCTTCAATCATTCCTGGTATATGAATAACATGATGTTTTTCAATGGCAAAAATCAATGAATATTGTAAATGCACAAACAGTAATTTCTCTGCATTGCAAGGTGCAATTCTGAAATTTTTTGCTTTTTCCTGCTCCTCTTAGCATGATAAAGAAGATTCAAAGAGAGTGACATGTCATCTCCTTTCATTCAGTCAGTAGCTTCAAACATTTCTGGTATATGAATAACATGATGTTTTTCAATGGCAAAAATCAATGAATATTGTAAATGCACAAACAGTAATTTCTCCGCATTGCAAGGTGAAATTCTGAAATTTTTTGCTTTTTCCTGCTCCTCTTAGCATGATAAAGAAGATTCAAAGAGAGTGAGATGCCAGCTCCTTTCATTCAGTCAGTAGCTTCAATCATTTCTGGACGTTTTTCAATGGCAAAAATCAATGAATATTGTAAATGCACAAACAGTAATTTCTCCGCATTGCAAGGTGCAATTCTGAAATTTTTTGCTTTTTCCTGCTCCTCTTAACATTATAAAGAAGATTCAAAGAGAGTGAGATGCCAGCTCCTTTCATTCAGTCAGTAGCTTCAATCATTTCTGGACGTTTTTCAATGGCAAAAATCAATGAATATTGTAAATGCACAAACAGTAATTTCTCCGCATTGCAAGGTGCAATTCTGAAATTTTTTGCTTTTTCCTGCTCCTCTTAGCATGATAAAGAAGATTCAAAGAGAGTGAGATACCAGCTCCTTTCATTCAGTCAGTAGCTTCAATCATTTCTGGACGTTTTTCAATGGCAAAAATCAATGAATATTGTAAATGCACAAACAGTAATTTCTCCGCATTGCAAGGTGCAATTCTGAAATTTTTTGCTTTTTCCTGCTCCTCTTAGCATGATAAAGAAGATTCAAAGAGAGTGAGATGCCAGCTCCTTTCATTCAGTCAGTAGCTTCAAACATTTCTGGTATATGAATAACATGATGTTTTTCAATGGCAAAAATCAATGAATATTGTAAATGCACAAACAGTAATTTCTCCGCATTGCAAGGTGCAATTCTGAAATTTTTTGCTTTTTCCTGCTCCTCTTAGCATGATAAAGAAGATTCAAAGAGAGTGAGATGCCAGCTCCTTTCATTCAGTCAGTAGCTTCAATCATTTCTGGACGTTTTTCAATGGCAAAAATCAATGAATATTGTAAATACACAAACAGTAATTTCTCCGCATTGCAAGGTGCAATTCTGAAATTTTTTGCTTTTTCCTGCTCCTCTTAGCATGATAAAGAAGATTCAAAGAGAGTGAGATGCCAGCTCCTTTCATTCAGTCAGTAGCTTCAATCATTCCTGGTATATGAATAACATGATGTTTTTCAATGGCAAAAATCAATGAATATTGTAAATGCACAAACAGTAATTTCTCCGCATTGCAAGGTGCAATTCTGAAATGTTTTGCTTTTTCCTGCTCCTCTTAGCATGATAAAGAAGATTCAAAGAGAGTGACATGTCATCTCCTTTCATTCAGTCAGTAGCTTCAAACATTTCTGGTATATGAATAACATGATGTTTTTCAATGGCAAAAATCAATGAATATTGTAAATGCACAAACAGTAATTTCTCCGCATTGCAAGGTGCAATTCTGAAATTTTTTGCTTTTTCCTGCTCCTCTTAGCATGATAAAGAAGATTCAAAGAGAGTGAGATGCCAGCTCCTTTCATTCAGTCAGTAGCTTCAATCATTTCTGGACGTTTTTCAATGGCAAAAATCAATGAATATTGTAAATGCACAAACAGTAATTTCTCCGCATTGCAAGGTGCAATTCTGAAATTTTTTGCTTTTTCCTGCTCCTCTTAACATTATAAAGAAGATTCAAAGAGAGTGAGATGCCAGCTCCTTTCATTCAGTCAGTAGCTTCAATCATTTCTGGACGTTTTTCAATGGCAAAAATCAATGAATATTGTAAATGCACAGACAGTAATTTCTCCGCATTCCAAGGTGCAATTCTGAAATTTTTTGCTTTTTCCTGCTCCTCTTAGCATGATAAAGAAGATTCAAAGAGAGTGAGATGTCAGCTCCTTTCATTGTCAGTAGCTTCAAACATTTCTGGTATATGAATAACATGATGTTTTTCAATGGCAAAAATCAATGAATATTGTAAATGCACAAACAGTAATTTCTCCGCATTGGAAGGTGCAATTCTGAAATTTTTTGCTTTTTCCTGCTCCTCTTAGCATGATAAAGAAGATTCAAAGAGAGTGAGATGCCAGCTCCTTTCATTCAGTCAGTAGCTTCAATCATTTCTGGACGTTTTTCAATGGCAAAAATCAATGAATATTAAAAATGCACAAACAGTAATTTCTCCGCATTGCAAGGTGCAATTCTGAAATTTTTTGCTTTTTCCTGCTCTTCTTAGCATGATAAAGAAGATTCAAAGAGAGTGAGATGCCAGCTCCTTTCATTCAGTCAGTAGCTTCAATCATTTCTGGACGTTTTTCAATGGCAAAAATCAATGAATATTGTAAATGCACAAACAGTAATTTCTCCGCATTGCAAGGTGCAATTCTGAAATTTTTTGCTTTTCCTGCTCCTCTTAGCATGATAAAGAAGATTCAAAGAGAGTGAGATGCCAGCTCCTTTCATTCAGTCAGTAGCTTCAAACATTTCTGGTATATGAATAACATGATGTTTTTCAATGGCAAAAATCAATGAATATTGTAAATGCACAAACAGTAATTTCTCCGCATTGCAAGGTGCAATTCTGAAATTTTTTGCTTTTTCATGCTCCTCTTAGCATGATAAAGAAGATTCAAAGAGAGTGAGATACCAGCTCCTTTCATTCAGTCAGTAGCTTCAATCATTTCTGGACGTTTTTCAATGGCAAAAATCAATGAATATTGTAAATGCACAGACAGTAATTTCTCCGCATTGCAAGGTGCAATTCTGAAATTTTTTGCTTTTTCCTGCTCCTCTTAGCATGATAAAGAAGATTCAAAGAGAGTGAGATGTCAGCTCCTTTCATTCAGTCAGTAGCTTCAAACATTTCTGGTATATGAATAACATGATGTTTTTCAATGGCAAAAATCAATGAATATTGTAAATGCACAAACAGTAATTTCTCCGCATTGCAAGGTGCAATTCTGAAATTTTTTGCTTTTTCCTGCTCCTCTTAGCATGATAAAGAAGATTCAAAGAGAGTAAGATGCCAGCTCCTTTCATTCAGTCAGTAGCTTCAATCATTTCTGGACGTTTTTCAATGGCAAAAATCAATGAATATTGTAAATGCACAAACAGTAATTTCTCCGCATTGCAAGGTGCAATTCTGAAATTTTTTGCTTTTTCCTGCTCCTCTTAGCATGATAAAGAAGAAAAGAGAGTGAGATGCCAGCTCCTTTCATTCAGTCAGTAGCCTCAATCATTTCTGGACGTTTTTCAATGGCAAAAATCAATGAATATTGTAAATGCACAAACAGTAATTTCTCCGCATTGCAAGGTGCAAGTCTGAAATTTTTTGCTTTTTCCTGCTCCTCTTAGCATGATAAAGAAGATTCAAAGAGAGTGAGATGCCAGCTCCTTTCATTCAGTCAGTAGCTTCAAACATTTCTGGTATATGAATAACATGATGTTTTTCAATGGCAAAAATCAATGAACATTGTAAATGCACAAACAGTAATTTCTCCGCATTGCAAGGTGCAATTCTGAAATTTTTTGCTTTTTCCTGCTCCTCTTAGCATGATAAAGAAGATTCAAAGAGAGTGAGATGCCAGCTCCTTTCGTTCAGTCAGTAGCTTCAATCATTTCTGGACGTTTTTCAATGGCAAAAATCATTGAATATTGTAAATGCACAAACAGTAATTTCTCCGCATTGCAAGGTGCAATTCTGAAATTTTTTACTTTTTCCTGCTCCTCTTAGCATGATAAAGAAGATTCAAACAGAGTGAGATGCCAGCTCCTTTCATTCAGTCAGTAGCTTCAATCATTTCTGGTATATGAATAACATGATGTTTTTCAATGGCAAAAATCAATGAATATTGTAAATGCACAAACAGTAATTTCTCTGCATTGCAAGGTGCAATTCTGAAATTTTTTGCTTTTTCCTGCTCCTCTTAGCATGATAAACAAGATTCAAAGAGAGTGAGATGCCAGCTCCTTTCATTCAGTCAGTAGCTTCAATCATTTCTGGACGTTTTTCAATGGCAAAAATCAATGAATATTGTAAATGCACAAACAGTAATTTCTCCGCATTGCAAGGTGCAATTCTGAAATTTTTTGCTTTTTCCTGCTCCTCTTAGCATGATAAAGAAGATTCAAAGGGAGTGAGATGCCAGCTCCTTTCATTCAGTCAGTAGCTTCAATAATTTCTGGACGTTTTTCAATGGCAAAAATCAATGAATATTGTAAATGCACAAACAGTAATTTCTCCGCATTGCAAGGTGCAATTCTGAAATTTTTTGCTTTTTCCTGCTCCTCTTAGCATGATAAAGAAGATTCAAAGAGAGTGAGATGCCAGCTCCTTTCATTCAGTCAGTAGCTTCAAACATTTCTGGTATATGAATAACATGATGTTTTTCAATGGCAAAAATCAATGAATATTGTAAATGCACAAACAGTAATTTCTTCGCATTGCAAGGTGCAAGTCTGAAATTTTTTGCTTTTTCCTGCTCCTCTTAGCATGATAAAGAAGATTCAAAGAGAGTGAGATGCCAGCTACTTTCATTCAGTCAGTAGCTTCAATCATTTCTGGACGTTTTTCAATGGTAAAAATCAATGAATATTGTAAATGCACAAACAGTAATTTCTCCGCATTGCAAGGTGCAATTCTGAAATTTTTTGCTTTTTCCTGCTCCTCTTAGCATGATAAAGAAGATTCAAAGAGAGTGAGATGCCAGCTCCTTTCATTCAGTCAGTAGCTTCAAACATTTCTGGTATATGAATAACATGTTTTTCAATGGCAAAAATCAATGAATATTGTAAATGCACAAACAGTAATTTCTCCGCATTGCAAGGTGCAATTCTGAAATTTTTTGCTTTTTCCTGCTCCTCTTAGCATGATAAAGAAGATTCAAAGAGAGTGAGATGCCAGCTCCTTTCATTCAGTCAGTAGCTTCAAACATTTCAGGTATATGAATAACATGATGTTTTTCAATGGCAAAAATCAATGAATATTGTAAATGCACAAACAGTAATTTCTCCGCATTGCAAGGTGCAATTCTGAAATTTTTTGCTTTTTCCTGCTCCTCTTAGCATGATAAAGAAGATTCAAAGAGAGTGAGATGGCAGCTCCTTTCATTCAGTCAGTAGCTTCAATCATTTCTGGACGTTTTTCAATTGCAAAAATCAATGAATATTGTAAATGCACAAACAGTAATTTCTCCGCATTGCAAGGTGCAATTCTGAAATTTTTTGCTTTTTCCTGCTCCTCTTAGCATGATAAAGAAGATTCAAAGAGGGTGAGATGCCAGCTCCTTTCATTCAGTCAGTAGCTTCAAACATTTCTGGTATATGAATAACATGATGTTTTTCAATGGCAAAAATCAATGAATATTGTAAATGCACAAACAGTAATTTCTCCGCATTGCAAGGTGCAATTCTGAAATTTTTTGCTTTTTCCTGCTCCTCTTAGCATGATAAAAAAGATTCAGAGAGTGAGATGCCAGCTCCTTTCATTCAGTCAGTAGCTTCAATCATTTCTGGACGTTTTTCAATGGCAAAAATCAATGAATATTGTAAATGCGCAAACAGTAATTTCTCCGCATTGCAAGGTGCCATTCTGAAATTTTTTACTTTTTCCTGCTCCTCTTAGCATGATAAAGAAGATTCAAAGAGAGTGAGATGCCAGCTCCTTTCATTCAGTCAGTAGCTTCAAACATTTCTGGTATATGAATAACATGATGTTTTTCAATGGCAAAAATCAATGAATATTGTAAATGCACAAACAGTAATTTCTCCGCATTGCAAGGTGCAAGTCTGAAATTTTTTGCTTTTTCCTGCTCCTCTTTGCATGATAAAGAAGATTCAAAGAGAGTGAGATGCCAGCTACTTTCATTCAGTCAGTAGCTTCAATCATTTCTGGACGTTTTTCAATGGTAAAAATCAATGAATATTGTAAATGCACAAACAGTAATTTCTCCGCATTGCAAGGTGCAATTCTGAAATTTTTTGCTTTTTCCTGCTCCTCTTAGCATGATAAAGAAGATTCAAAGAGAGTGAGATGCCAGCTCCTTTCATTCAGTCAGTAGCTTCAAACATTTCTGGAATATGAATAACATGATGTTTTTCAATGGCAAAAATCAATGAATATTGTAAATGCACAAACAGTAATTTCTCCGCATTGCAAGGTGCAATTCTGAAATTTTTTGCTTTTTCCTGCTCCTCTTAGCATGATAAAGAAGATTCAAAGAGAGTGAGATGCCAGCTCCTTTCATTCAGTCAGTAGCTTCAAACATTTCAGGTATATGAATAACATGATGTTTTTCAATGGCAAAAATCAATGAATATTGTAAATGCACAAACAGTAATTTCTCCGCATTGCAAGGTGCAATTCTGAAATTTTTTGCTTTTTCCTGCTCCTCTTAGCATGATAAAGAAGATTCAAAGAGAGTGAGATGCCAGCTCCTTTCATTCAGTCAGTAGCTTCAATCATTTCTGGACGTTTTTCAATTGCAAAAATCAATGAATATTGTAAATGCACAAACAGTAATTTCTCCGCATTGCAAGGTGCAATTCTGAAATTTTTTGCTTTTTCCTGCTCCTCTTAGCATGATAAAGAAGATTCAAAGAGGGTGAGATGCCAGCTCCTTTCATTCAGTCAGTAGCTTCAAACATTTCTGGTATATGAATAACATGATGTTTTTCAATGGCAAAAATCAATGAATATTGTAAATGCACAAACAGTAATTTCTCCGCATTGCAAGTTGCAATTCTGAAATTTTTTGCTTTTTCCTGCTCCTCTTAGCATGATAAAGAAGATTCAAAGAGAGTGAGATGCCAGCTCCTTTCATTCAGTCAGTAGCTTCAATCATTTCTGGACGTTTTTCAATTGCAAAAATCAATGAATATTGTAAATGCACAAACAGTAATTTCTCCGCATTGCAAGGTGCAATTCTGAAATTTTTTGCTTTTTCCTGCTCCTCTTAGCATGATAAAGAAGATTCAAAGAGGGTGAGATGCCAGCTCCTTTCATTCAGTCAGTAGCTTCAAACATTTCTGGTATATGAATAACATGATGTTTTTCAATGGCAAAAATCAATGAATATTGTAAATGCACAAACAGTAATTTCTCCGCATTGCAAGGTGCAATTCTGAAATTTTTTGCTTTTTCCTGCTCCTCTTAGCATGATAAAGAAGATTCAAAGAGAGTGAGATGCCAGCTCCTTTCGTTCAGTCAGTAGCTTCAATCATTTCTGGACGTTTTTCAATGGCAAAAATCATTGAATATTGTAAATGCACAAACAGTAATTTCTCCGCATTGCAAGGTGCAATTCTGAAATTTTTTACTTTTTCCTGCTCCTCTTAGCATGATAAAGAAGTTTCAAAGAGAGTGAGATGCCAGCTCCTTTCATTCAGTCAGTAGGTTCAATCATTTCTGGTATATGAATAACATGATGTTTTTCAATGGCAAAAATCAATGAATATTGTAAATGCACAAACAGTAATTTCTCCGCATTGCAAGGTGCAATTCTGAAATTTTTTGCTTTTTCCTGCTCCTCTTAGCATGATAAACAAGATTCAAAGAGAGTGAGATGCCAGCTCCTTTCATTCAGTCAGTAGCTTCAATCATTTCTGGACGTTTTTCAATGGCAAAAATCAATGAATATTGTAAATGCACAAACAGTAATTTCTCCGCATTGCAAGGTGCAATTCTGAAATTTTTTGCTTTTTCCTGCTCCTCTTAGCATGATAAAGAAGATTCAAAGAGAGTGAGATGCCAGCTCCTTTCATTCAGTCAGTAGCTTCAATCATTTCTGGACGTTTTTCAATGGCAAAAATCAATGAATATTGTAAATGCACAAACAGTAATTTCTCCGCATTGCAAGGTGCAATTCTGAAATTTTTTGCTTTTTCCTGCTCCTCTTAGCATGATAAAGAAGATTCAAAGAGAGTGAGATGCCAGCTCCTTTCATTCAGTCAGTAGCTTCAAACTTTTCTGGTATATGAATAACATGATGTTTTTCAATGGCAAAAATCAATTAATATTGTAAATGCACAAACAGTAATTTCTCCGCATTGCAAGGTGCAATTCTGAAATTTTTTGCTTTTTCCTGCTCCTCTTAGCATGATAAAGAAGATTCAAAGAGAGTGAGATGCCAGCTCCTTTCGTTCAGTCAGTAGCTTCAATCATTTCTGGACGTTTTTCAATGGCAAAAATCATTGAATATTGTAAATGCACAAACAGTAATTTCTCCGCATTGCAAGGTGCAATTCTGAAATTTTTTACTTTTTCCTGCTCCTCTTAGCATGATAAAGAAGATTCAAAGAGAGTGAGATGCCAGCTCCTTTCATTCAGTCAGTAGCTTCAATCATTTCTGGTATATGAATAACATGATGTTTTTCAATGGCAAAAATCAATGAATATTGTAAATGCACAAACAGTAATTTCTCCGCATTGCAAGGTGCAATTCTGAAATTTTTTGCTTTTTCCTGCTCCTCTTAGCATGATAAACAAGATTCAAAGAGAGTGAGATGCCAGCTCCTTTCATTCAGTCAGTAGCTTCAATCATTTCTGGACGTTTTTCAATGGCAAAAATCAATGAATATTGTAAATGCACAAACAGTAATTTCTCCGCATTGCAAGGTGCAATTCTGAAATTTTTTGCTTTTTCCTGCTCCTCTTAGCATGATAAAGAAGATTCAAAGGGAGTGAGATGCCAGCTCCTTTCATTCAGTCAGTAGCTTCAATAATTTCTGGACGTTTTTCAATGGCAAAAATCAATGAATATTGTAAATGCACAAACAGTAATTTCTCCGCATTGCAAGGTGCAATTCTGAAATTTTTTGCTTTTTCCTGCTCCTCTTAGCATGATAAAGAAGATTCAAAGAGAGTGAGATGCCAGCTCCTTTCATTCAGTCAGTAGCTTCAAACATTTCTGGTATATGAATAACATGATGTTTTTCAATGGCAAAAATCAATTAATATTGTAAATGCACAAACAGTAATTTCTCCGCATTGCAAGGTGCAATTCTGAAATTTTTTGCTTTTTCCTGCTCCTCTTAGCATGATAAAGAAGATTCAAAGAGAGTGAGATGCCAGCTCCTTTCGTTCAGTCAGTAGCTTCAATCATTTCTGGACGTTTTTCAATGGCAAAAATCATTGAATATTGTAAATGCACAAACAGTAATTTCTCCGCATTGCAAGGTGCAATTCTGAAATTTTTTACTTTTTCCTGCTCCTCTTAGCATGATAAAGAAGATTCAAAGAGAGTGAGATGCCAGCTCATTTCATTCAGTCAGTAGCTTCAATCATTTCTGGTATATGAATAACATGATGTTTTTCAATGGCAAAAATCAATGAATATTGTAAATGCACAAACAGTAATTTCTCCGCATTGCAAGGTGCAATTCTGAAATTTTTTGCTTTTTCCTGCTCCTCTTAGCATGATAAACAAGATTCAAAGAGAGTGAGATGCCAGCTCCTTTCATTCAGTCAGTAGCTTCAATCATTTCTGGACGTTTTTCAATGGCAAAAATCAATGAATATTGTAAATGCACAAACAGTAATTTCTCCGCATTGCAAGGTGCAATTCTGAAATTTTTTGCTTTTTCCTGCTCCTCTTAGCATGATAAAGAAGATTCAAAGGGAGTGAGATGCCAGCTCCTTTCATTCAGTCAGTAGCTTCAATCATTTCTGGACGTTTTTCAATGGTAAAAATCAATGAATATTGTAAATGCACAAACAGTAATTTCTCCGCATTGCAAGGTGCAATTCTGAAATTTTTTGCTTTTTCCTGCTCCTCTTAGCATGATAAAGAAGATTCAAAGAGAGTGAGATGCCAGCTCCTTTCATTCAGTCAGTAGCTTCAAACATTTCTGGTATATGAATAACATGATGTTTTTCAATGGCAAAAATCAATGAATATTGTAAATGCACAAACAGTAATTTCTCCGCATTGCAAGGTGCAATTCTGAAATTTTTTGCTTTTTCCTGCTCCTCTTAGCATGATAAAGAAGATTCAAAGAGAGTGAGATGCCAGCTCCTTTCATTCAGTCAGTAGCTTCAAACATTTCAGGTATATGAATAACATGATGTTTTTCAATGGCAAAAATCAATGAATATTGTAAATGCACAAACAGTAATTTCTCCGCATTGCAAGGTGCAATTCTGAAATTTTTTGCTTTTTCCTGCTCCTCTTAGCATGATAAAGAAGATTCAAAGAGAGTGAGATGGCAGCTCCTTTCATTCAGTCAGTAGCTTCAATCATTTCTGGACGTTTTTCAATTGCAAAAATCAATGAATATTGTAAATGCACAAACAGTAATTTCTCCGCATTGCAAGGTGCAATTCTGAAATTTTTTGCTTTTTCATGCTCCTCTTAGCATGATAAAGAAGATTCAAAGAGGGTGAGATGCCAGCTCCTTTCATTCAGTCAGTAGCTTCAAACATTTCTGATATATGAATAACATGATGTTTTTCAATGGCAAAAATCAATGAATATTGTAAATGCACAAACAGTAATTTCTCCGCATTGCAAGGTGCAATTCTGAAATTTTTTGCTTTTTCCTGCTCCTCTTAGCATGATAAAAAGATTCAGAGAGTGAGATGCCAGCTCCTTTCATTCAGTCAGTAGCTTCAATCATTTCTGGACGTTTTTCAATGGCAAAAATCAATGAATATTGTAAATGCGCAAACAGTAATTTCTCCGCATTGCAAGGTGCAATTCTGAAATTTTTTACTTTTTCCTGCTCCTCTTAGCATGATAAAGAAGATTCAAAGAGAGTGAGATGCCAGCTCCTTTCATTCAGTCAGTAGCTTCAATCATTTCTGGTATATGAATAACATGATGTTTTTCAATGGCAAAAATCAATGAATATTGTAAATGCACAAACAGTAATTTCTCCGCATTGCAAGGTTCAATTCTGAAATTTTTTGCTTTTTCCTGCTCCTCTTAGCATGATAAACAAGATTCAAAGAGAGTGAGATGCCAGCTCCTTTCATTCAGTCAGTAGCTTCAATCATTTCTGGACGTTTTTCAATGGCAAAAATCAATGAATATTGTAAATGCACAAACAGTAATTTCTCCGCATTGCAAGGTGCAATTCTGAAATTTTTTGCTTTTTCCTGCTCCTCTTAGCATGATAAAGAAGATTTAAAGAGAGTGAGATGCCAGCTCCTTTCATTCAGTCAGTAGCTTCAATCATTTCTGGACGTTTTTCAATGGCAAAAATCAATGAATATTGTAAATGCACAAACAGTAATTTCTCCGCATTGCAAGGTGCAATTCTGAAATTTTTTGCTTTTTCCTGCTCCTCTTAGCATGATAAAGAAGATTCAAAGAGAGTGAGATGCCAGCTCCTTTCATTCAGTCAGTAGCTTCAAACATTTCTGGTATATGAATAACATGATGTTTTTCAATGGCAAAAATCAATGAATATTGTAAATGCACAAACAGTAATTTCTCCGCATTGCAAGGTGCAAGTCTGAAATTTTTTGCTTTTTCCTGCTCCTCTTAGCATGATAAAGAAGATTCAAAGAGAGTGAGATGCCAGCTACTTTCATTCAGTCAGTAGCTTCAATCATTTCTGGACGTTTTTCAATGGTAAAAATCAATGAATATTGTAAATGCACAAACAGTAATTTCTCCGCATTGCAAGGTGCAATTCTGAAATTTTTTGCTTTTTCCTGCTCCTCTTAGCATGATAAAGAAGATTCAAAGAGAGTGAGATGCCAGCTCCTTTCATTCAGTCAGTAGCTTCAAACATTTCTGGTATATGAATAACATGATGTTTTTCAATGGCAAAAATCAATGAATATTGTAAATGCACAAACAGTAATTTCTCCGCATTGCAAGGTGCAATTCTGAAATTTTTTGCTTTTTCCTGCTAATCTTAGCATGATAAAGAAGATTCAAAGAGAGTGAGATGCCAGCTCCTTTCATTCAGTCAGTAGCTTCAAACATTTCAGGTATATGAATAACATGATGTTTTTCAATGGCAAAAATCAATGAATATTGTAAATGCACAAACAGTAATTTCTCCGCATTGCAAGGTGCAATTCTGAAATTTTTTGCTTTTTCCTGCTCCTCGTAGCATGATAAAGAAGATTCAAAGAGAGTGAGATGCCAGCTCCTTTCATTCAGTCAGTAGCTTCAATCATTTCTGGACGTTTTTCAATTGCAAAAATCAATGAATATTGTAAATGCACAAACAGTAATTTCTCCGCATTGCAAGGTGCAATTCTGAAATTTTTTGCTTTTTCCTGCTCCTCTTAGCATGATAAAGAAGATTCAAAGAGGGTGAGATGCCAGCTCCTTTCATTCAGTCAGTAGCTTCAAACATTTCTGGTATATGAATAACATGATGTTTTTCAATGGCAAAAATCAATGAATATTGTAAATGCACAAACAGTAATTTCTCCGCATTGCAAGGTGCAATTCTGAAATTTTTTGCTTTTTCCTGCTCCTCTTAGCATGATAAAGAAGATTCAAAGAGAGTGAGATGCCAGCTCCTTTCATTCAGTCAGTAGCTTCAATCATTTCTGGACGTTTTTCAATGGCAAAAATCAATGAATATTGTAAATGCGCAAACAGTAATTTCTCCGCATTGCAAGGTGCAATTCTGAAATTTTTTGCTTTTTCCTGCTCCTCTTAGCATGATAAAGAAGATTCAAAGAGAGTGAGATGCCAGCTTCTTTCATTCAGTCAGTAGCTTCAAACATTTCTGGTATATGAATAACATGATGTTTTTCAATGGCAAAAATCAATGAATATTGTAAATGCACAAACAGTAATTTCTCCGCATTGCAAGGTGCAATTCTGAAATTTTTTGCTTTTTCCTGCTCCTCTTAGCATGATAAAGAAGATTCAAAGAGAGTGAGATGCCAGCTCCTTTCATTCAGTCAGTAGCTTCAAACATTTCTGGTATATGAATAACATGATGTTTTTCAATGGCAAAAATCAATGAATATTGTAAATGCACAAACAGTAATTTCTCCGCATTGCAAGGTGCAATTCTGAAATTTTTTGCTTTTTCCTGCTCCTCTTAGCATGATAAAGAAGATTCAAAGAGAGTGAGATGCCAGCTCCTTTCATTCAGTCAGTAGCTTCAAACATTTCAGGTATATGAATAACATGATGTTTTTCAATGGCAAAAATCAATGAATATTGTAAATGCACAAACAGTAATTTCTCCGCATTGCAAGGTGCAATTCTGAAATTTTTTGCTTTTTCCTGCTCCTCTTAGCATGATAAAGAAGATTCAAAGAGAGTGAGATGGCAGCTCCTTTCATTCAGTCAGTAGCTTCAATCATTTCTGGACGTTTTTCAATTGCAAAAATCAATGAATATTGTAAATGCACAAACAGTAATTTCTCCGCATTGCAAGGTGCAATTCTGAAATTTTTTGCTTTTTCCTGCTCCTCTTAGCATGATAAAGAAGATTCAAAGAGGGTGAGATGCCAGCTCCTTTCATTCAGTCAGTAGCTTCAAACATTTCTGATATATGAATAACATGATGTTTTTCAATGGCAAAAATCAATGAATATTGTAAATGCACAAACAGTAATTTCTCCGCATTGCAAGGTGCAATTCTGAAATTTTTTGCTTTTTCCTGCTCCTCTTAGCATGATAAAAAGATTCAGAGAGTGAGATGCCAGCTCCTTTCATTCAGTCAGTAGCTTCAATCATTTCTGGACGTTTTTCAATGGCAAAAATCAATGAATATTGTAAATGCGCAAACAGTAATTTCTCCGCATTGCAAGGTGCAATTCTGAAATTTTTTACTTTTTCCTGCTCCTCTTAGCATGATAAAGAAGATTCAAAGAGAGTGAGATGCCAGCTCCTTTCATTCAGTCAGTAGCTTCAATCATTTCTGGTATATGAATAACATGATGTTTTTCAATGGCAAAAATCAATGAATATTGTAAATGCACAAACAGTAATTTCTCCGCATTGCAAGGTTCAATTCTGAAATTTTTTGCTTTTTCCTGCTCCTCTTAGCATGATAAACAAGATTCAAAGAGAGTGAGATGCCAGCTCCTTTCATTCAGTCAGTAGCTTCAATCATTTCTGGACGTTTTTCAATGGCAAAAATCAATGAATATTGTAAATGCACAAACAGTAATTTCTCCGCATTGCAAGGTGCAATTCTGAAATTTTTTGCTTTTTCCTGCTCCTCTTAGCATGATAAAGAAGATTTAAAGAGAGTGAGATGCCAGCTCCTTTCATTCAGTCAGTAGCTTCAATCATTTCTGGACGTTTTTCAATGGCAAAAATCAATGAATATTGTAAATGCACAAACAGTAATTTCTCCGCATTGCAAGGTGCAATTCTGAAATTTTTTGCTTTTTCCTGCTCCTCTTAGCATGATAAAGAAGATTCAAAGAGAGTGAGATGCCAGCTCCTTTCATTCAGTCAGTAGCTTCAAACATTTCTGGTATATGAATAACATGATGTTTTTCAATGGCAAAAATCAATGAATATTGTAAATGCACAAACAGTAATTTCTCCGCATTGCAAGGTGCAAGTCTGAAATTTTTTGCTTTTTCCTGCTCCTCTTAGCATGATAAAGAAGATTCAAAGAGAGTGAGATGCCAGCTACTTTCATTCAGTCAGTAGCTTCAATCATTTCTGGACGTTTTTCAATGGTAAAAATCAATGAATATTGTAAATGCACAAACAGTAATTTCTCCGCATTGCAAGGTGCAATTCTGAAATTTTTTGCTTTTTCCTGCTCCTCTTAGCATGATAAAGAAGATTCAAAGAGAGTGAGATGCCAGCTCCTTTCATTCAGTCAGTAGCTTCAAACATTTCTGGTATATGAATAACATGATGTTTTTCAATGGCAAAAATCAATGAATATTGTAAATGCACAAACAGTAATTTCTCCGCATTGCAAGGTGCAATTCTGAAATTTTTTGCTTTTTCCTGCTAATCTTAGCATGATAAAGAAGATTCAAAGAGAGTGAGATGCCAGCTCCTTTCATTCAGTCAGTAGCTTCAAACATTTCAGGTATATGAATAACATGATGTTTTTCAATGGCAAAAATCAATGAATATTGTAAATGCACAAACAGTAATTTCTCCGCATTGCAAGGTGCAATTCTGAAATTTTTTGCTTTTTCCTGCTCCTCGTAGCATGATAAAGAAGATTCAAAGAGAGTGAGATGCCAGCTCCTTTCATTCAGTCAGTAGCTTCAATCATTTCTGGACGTTTTTCAATTGCAAAAATCAATGAATATTGTAAATGCACAAACAGTAATTTCTCCGCATTGCAAGGTGCAATTCTGAAATTTTTTGCTTTTTCCTGCTCCTCTTAGCATGATAAAGAAGATTCAAAGAGGGTGAGATGCCAGCTCCTTTCATTCAGTCAGTAGCTTCAAACATTTCTGGTATATGAATAACATGATGTTTTTCAATGGCAAAAATCAATGAATATTGTAAATGCACAAACAGTAATTTCTCCGCATTGCAAGGTGCAATTCTGAAATTTTTTGCTTTTTCCTGCTCCTCTTAGCATGATAAAGAAGATTCAAAGAGAGTGAGATGCCAGCTCCTTTCATTCAGTCAGTAGCTTCAATCATTTCTGGACGTTTTTCAATGGCAAAAATCAATGAATATTGTAAATGCGCAAACAGTAATTTCTCCGCATTGCAAGGTGCAATTCTGAAATTTTTTGCTTTTTCCTGCTCCTCTTAGCATGATAAAGAAGATTCAAAGAGAGTGAGATGCCAGCTTCTTTCATTCAGTCAGTAGCTTCAAACATTTCTGGTATATGAATAACATGATGTTTTTCAATGGCAAAAATCAATGAATATTGTAAATGCACAAACAGTAATTTCTCCGCATTGCAAGGTGCAATTCTGAAATTTTTTGCTTTTTCCTGCTCCTCTTAGCATGATAAAGAAGATTCAAAGAGAGTGAGATGCCAGCTCCTTTCGTTCAGTCAGTAGCTTCAATCATTTCTGGACGTTTTTCAATGGCAAAAATCATTGAATATTGTAAATGCACAAACAGTAATTTCTCCGCATTGCAAGGTGCAATTCTGAAATTTTTTACTTTTTCCTGCTCCTCTTAGCATGATAAAAAGATTCAAAGAGAGTGAGATGCCAACTCCTTTCATTCAGTCAGTAGGTTCAATCATTTCTGGTATATGAATAACATGATGTTTTTCAATGGCAAAAATCAATGAATATTGTAAATGCACAAACAGTAATTTCTCCGCATTGCAAGGTGCAATTCTGAAATTTTTTGCTTTTTCCTGCTCCTCTTAGCATGATAAACAAGATTCAAAGAGAGTGAGATGCCAGCTCCTTTCATTCAGTCAGTAGCTTCAATCATTTCTGGACGTTTTTCAATGGCAAAAATCAATGAATATTGTAAATGCACAAACAGTAATTTCTCCGCATTGCAAGGTGCAATTCTGAAATTTTTTGCTTTTTCCTGCTCCTCTTTGCATGATAAAGAAGATTCAAAGAGAGTGAGATGCCAGCTCCTTTCATTCAGTCAGTAGCTTCAATCATTTCTGGACGTTTTTCAATGGCAAAAATCAATGAATATTGTAAATGCACAAACAGTAATTTCTCCGCATTGCAAGGTGCAATTCTGAAATTTTTTGCTTTTTCCTGCTCCTCTTAGCATGATAAAGAAGATTCAAAGAGAGTGAGATGCCAGCTCCTTTCATTCAGTCAGTAGCTTCAAACATTTCTGGTATATGAATAACATGATGTTTTTCAATGGCAAAAATCAATGAATATTGTAAATGCACAAACAGTAATTTCTCCGCATTGCAAGGTGCAATTCTGAAATTTTTTGCTTTTTCCTGCTCCTCTTAGCATGATAAAGAAGATTCAAAAAGAGTGAGATGCCAGCTCCTTTCGTTCAGTCAGTAGCTTCAATCATTTCTGGACGTTTTTCAATGGCAAAAATCATTGAATATTGTAAATGCACAAACAGTAATTTCTCCGCATTGCAAGGTGCAATTCTGAAATTTTTTACTTTTTCCTGCTCCTCTTAGCATGATAAAGAAGATTCAAAGAGAGTGAGATGCCAGCTCCTTTCATTCAGTCAGTAGCTTCAATCATTTCTGGTATATGAATAACATGATGTTTTTCAATGGCAAAAATCAATGAATATTGTAAATGCACAAACAGTAATTTCTCCGCATTGCAAGGTGCAATTCTGAAATTTTTTGCTTTTTCCTGCTCCTCTTAGCATGATAAACAAGATTCAAAGAGAGTGAGATGCCAGCTCCTTTCATTCAGTCAGTAGCTTCAATCATTTCTGGACGTTTTTCAATGGCAAAAATCAATGAATATTGTAAATGCACAAACAGTAATTTCTCCGCATTGCAAGGTGCAATTCTGAAATTTTTTGCTTTTTCCTGCTCCTCTTAGCATGATAAAGAAGATTCAAAGGGAGTGAGATGCCAGCTCCTTTCATTCAGTCAGTAGCTTCAATAATTTCTGGACGTTTTTCAATGGCAAAAATCAATGAATATTGTAAATGCACAAACAGTAATTTCTCCGCATTGCAAGGTGCAATTCTGAAATTTTTTGCTTTTTCCTGCTCCTCTTAGCATGATAAAGAAGATTCAAAGAGAGTGAGATGCCAGCTCCTTTCATTCAGTCAGTAGCTTCAAACATTTCTGGTATATGAATAACATGATGTTTTTCAATGGCAAAAATCAATTAATATTGTAAATGCACAAACAGTAATTTCTCCGCATTGCAAGGTGCAATTCTGAAATTTTTTGCTTTTTCCTGCTCCTCTTAGCATGATAAAGAAGATTCAAAGAGAGTGAGATGCCAGCTCCTTTCGTTCAGTCAGTAGCTTCAATCATTTCTGGACGTTTTTCAATGGCAAAAATCATTGAATATTGTAAATGCACAAACAGTAATTTCTCCGCATTGCAAGGTGCAATTCTGAAATTTTTTACTTTTTCCTGCTCCTCTTAGCATGATAAAGAAGATTCAAAGAGAGTGAGATGCCAGCTCCTTTCATTCAGTCAGTAGCTTCAATCATTTCTGGTATATGAATAACATGATGTTTTTCAATGGCAAAAATCAATGAATATTGTAAATGCACAAACAGTAATTTCTCCGCATTGCAAGGTGCAATTCTGAAATTTTTTGCTTTTTCCTGCTCCTCTTAGCATGATAAACAAGATTCAAAGAGAGTGAGATGCCAGCTCCTTTCATTCAGTCAGTAGCTTCAATCATTTCTGGACGTTTTTCAATGGCAAAAATCAATGAATATTGTAAATGCACAAACAGTAATTTCTCCGCATTGCAAGGTGCAATTCTGAAATTTTTTGCTTTTTCCTGCTCCTCTTAGCATGATAAAGAAGATTCAAAGGGAGTGAGATGCCAGCTCCTTTCATTCAGTCAGTAGCTTCAATCATTTCTGGACGTTTTTCAATGGCAAAAATCAATGAATATTGTAAATGCACAAACAGTAATTTCTCCGCATTGCAAGGTGCAATTCTGAAATTTTTTGCTTTTTCCTGCTCCTCTTAGCATGATAAAGAAGATTCAAAGAGAGTGAGATGCCAGCTCCTTTCATTCAGTCAGTAGCTTCAAACATTTCTGGTATATGAATAACATGATGTTTTTCAATGGCAAAAATCAATGAATATTGTAAATGCACAAACAGTAATTTCTCCGCATTGCAAGGTGCAAGTCTGAAATTTTTTGCTTTTTCCTGCTCCTCTTAGCATGATAAAGAAGATTCAAAGAGAGTGAGATGCCAGCTACTTTCATTCAGTCAGTAGCTTCAATCATTTCTGGACGTTTTTCAATGGTAAAAATCAATGAATATTGTAAATGCACAAACAGTAATTTCTCCGCATTGCAAGGTGCAATTCTGAAATTTTTTGCTTTTTCCTGCTCCTCTTAGCATGATAAAGAAGATTCAAAGAGAGTGAGATGCCAGCTCCTTTCATTCAGTCAGTAGCTTCAAACATTTCTGGTATATGAATAACATGATGTTTTTCAATGGCAAAAATCAATGAATATTGTAAATGCACAAACAGTAATTTCTCCGCATTGCAAGGTGCAATTCTGAAATTTTTTGCTTTTTCCTGCTCCTCTTAGCATGATAAAGAAGATTCAAAGAGAGTGAGATGCCAGCTCCTTTCATTCAGTCAGTAGCTTCAAACATTTCAGGTATATGAATAACATGATGTTTTTCAATGGCAAAAATCAATGAATATTGTAAATGCACAAACAGTAATTTCTCCGCATTGCAAGGTGCAATTCTGAAATTTTTTGCTTTTTCCTGCTCCTCTTAGCATGATAAAGAAGATTCAAAGAGAGTGAGATGGCAGCTCCTTTCATTCAGTCAGTAGCTTCAATCATTTCTGGACGTTTTTCAATTGCAAAAATCAATGAATATTGTAAATGCACAAACAGTAATTTCTCCGCATTGCAAGGTGCAATTCTGAAATTTTTTGCTTTTTCCTGCTCCTCTTAGCATGATAAAGAAGATTCAAAGAGGGTGAGATGCCAGCTCCTTTCATTCAGTCAGTAGCTTCAAACATTTCTGATATATGAATAACATGATGTTTTTCAATGGCAAAAATCAATGAATATTGTAAATGCACAAACAGTAATTTCTCCGCATTGCAAGGTGCAATTCTGAAATTTTTTGCTTTTTCCTGCTCCTCTTAGCATGATAAAAAGATTCAGAGAGTGAGATGCCAGCTCCTTTCATTCAGTCAGTAGCTTCAATCATTTCTGGACGTTTTTCAATGGCAAAAATCAATGAATATTGTAAATGCGCAAACAGTAATTTCTCCGCATTGCAAGGTGCAATTCTGAAATTTTTTACTTTTTCCTGCTCCTCTTAGCATGATAAAGAAGATTCAAAGAGAGTGAGATGCCAGCTCCTTTCATTCAGTCAGTAGCTTCAATCATTTCTGGTATATGAATAACATGATGTTTTTCAATGGCAAAAATCAATGAATATTGTAAATGCACAAACAGTAATTTCTCCGCATTGCAAGGTGCAATTCTGAAATTTTTTGCTTTTTCCTGCTCCTCTTAGCATGATAAACAAGATTCAAAGAGAGTGAGATGCCAGCTCCTTTCATTCAGTCAGTAGCTTCAATCATTTCTGGACGTTTTTCAATGGCAAAAATCAATGAATATTGTAAATGCACAAACAGTAATTTCTCCGCATTGCAAGGTGCAATTCTGAAATTTTTTGCTTTTTCCTGCTCCTCTTAGCATGATAAAGAAGATTTAAAGAGAGTGAGATGCCAGCTCCTTTCATTCAGTCAGTAGCTTCAATCATTTCTGGACGTTTTTCAATGGCAAAAATCAATGAATATTGTAAATGCACAAACAGTAATTTCTTCGCATTGCAAGGTGCAATTCTGAAATTTTTTGCTTTTTCCTGCTCCTCTTAGCATGATAAAGAAGATTCAAAGAGAGTGAGATGCCAGCTCCTTTCATTCAGTCAGTAGCTTCAAACATTTCTGGTATATGAATAACATGATGTTTTTCAATGGCAAAAATCAATGAATATTGTAAATGCACAAACAGTAATTTCTCCGCATTGCAAGGTGCAAGTCTGAAATTTTTTGCTTTTTCCTGCTCCTCTTAGCATGATAAAGAAGATTCAAAGAGAGTGAGATGCCAGCTACTTTCATTCAGTCAGTAGCTTCAATCATTTCTGGACGTTTTTCAATGGTAAAAATCAATGAATATTGTAAATGCACAAACAGTAATTTCTCCGCATTGCAAGGTGCAATTCTGAAATTTTTTGCTTTTTCCTGCTCCTCTTAGCATGATAAAGAAGATTCAAAGAGAGTGAGATGCCAGCTCCTTTCATTCAGTCAGTAGCTTCAAACATTTCTGTTATATGAATAACATGATGTTTTTCAATGGCAAAAATCAATGAATATTGTAAATGCACAAACAGTAATTTCTCCGCATTGCAAGGTGCAATTCTGAAATTTTTTGCTTTTTCCTGCTCCTCTTAGCATGATAAAGAAGATTCAAAGAGAGTGAGATGCCAGCTCCTTTCATTCAGTCAGTAGCTTCAAACATTTCAGGTATATGAATAACATGATGTTTTTCAATGGCAAAAATCAATGAATATTGTAAATGCACAAACAGTAATTTCTCCGCATTGCAAGGTGCAATTCTGAAATTTTTTGCTTTTTCCTGCTCCTCGTAGCATGATAAAGAAGATTCAAAGAGAGTGAGATGCCAGCTCCTTTCATTCAGTCAGTAGCTTCAATCATTTCTGGACGTTTTTCAATTGCAAAAATCAATGAATATTGTAAATGCACAAACAGTAATTTCTCCGCATTGCAAGGTGCAATTCTGAAATTTTTTGCTTTTTCCTGCTCCTCTTAGCATGATAAAGAAGATTCAAAGAGGGTGAGATGCCAGCTCCTTTCATTCAGTCAGTAGCTTCAAACATTTCTGGTATATGAATAACATGATGTTTTTCAATGGCAAAAATCAATGAATATTGTAAATGCACAAACAGTAATTTCTCCGCATTGCAAGGTGCAATTCTGAAATTTTTTGCTTTTTCCTGCTCCTCTTAGCATGATAAAGAAGATTCAAAGAGAGTGAGATGCCAGCTCCTTTCATTCAGTCAGTAGCTTCAATCATTTCTGGACGTTTTTCAATGGCAAAAATCAATGAATATTGTAAATGCGCAAACAGTAATTTCTCCGCATTGCAAGGTGCAATTCTGAAATTTTTTGCTTTTTCCTGCTCCTCTTAGCATGATAAAGAAGATTCAAAGAGAGTGAGATGCCAGCTTCTTTCATTCAGTCAGTAGCTTCAAACATTTCTGGTATATGAATAACATGATGTTTTTCAATGGCAAAAATCAATGAATATTGTAAATGCACAAACAGTAATTTCTCCGCATTGCAAGGTGCAATTCTGAAATTTTTTGCTTTTTCCTGCTCCTCTTAGCATGATAAAGAAGATTCAAAGAGAGTGAGATGCCAGCTCCTTTCGTTCAGTCAGTAGCTTCAATCATTTCTGGACGTTTTTCAATGGCAAAAATCATTGAATATTGTAAATGCACAAACAGTAATTTCTCCGCATTGCAAGGTGCAATTCTGAAATTTTTTACTTTTTCCTGCTCCTCTTAGCATGATAAAAAGATTCAAAGAGAGTGAGATGCCAGCTCCTTTCATTCAGTCAGTAGGTTCAATCATTTCTGGTATATGAATAACATGATGTTTTTCAATGGCAAAAATCAATGAATATTGTAAATGCACAAACAGTAATTTCTCCGCATTGCAAGGTGCAATTCTGAAATTTTTTGCTTTTTCCTGCTCCTCTTAGCATGATAAAGAAGATTCAAAGAGAGTGAGATGCCAGCTCCTTTCATTCAGTCAGTAGCTTCAAACATTTCTGGTATATGAATAACATGATGTTTTTCAATGGCAAAAATCAATGAATATTGTAAATGCACAAACAGTAATTTCTCCGCATTGCAAGGTGCAATTCTGAAATTTTTTGCTTTTTCCTGCTCCTCTTAGCATGATAAAGAAGATTCAAAGAGAGTGAGATGCCAGCTCCTTTCGTTCAGTCAGTAGCTTCAATCATTTCTGGACGTTTTTCAATGGCAAAAATCATTGAATATTGTAAATGCACAAACAGTAATTTCTCCGCATTGCAAGGTGCAATTCTGAAATTTTTTACTTTTTCCTGCTCCTCTTAGCATGATAAAAAGATTCAAAGAGAGTGAGATGCCAGCTCCTTTCATTCAGTCAGTAGGTTCAATCATTTCTGGTATATGAATAACATGATGTTTTTCAATGGCAAAAATCAATGAATATTGTAAATGCACAAACAGTAATTTCTCCGCATTGCAAGGTGCAATTCTGAAATTTTTTGCTTTTTCCTGCTCCTCTTAGCATGATAAAGAAGATTCAAAGAGAGTGAGATGCCAGCTCCTTTCATTCAGTCAGTAGCTTCAAACATTTCTGGTATATGAATAACATGATGTTTTTCAATGGCAAAAATCAATGAATATTGTAAATGCACAAACAGTAATTTCTCCGCATTGCAAGGTGCAAGTCTGAAATTTTTTGCTTTTTCCTGCTCCTCTTAGCATGATAAAGAAGATTCAAAGAGAGTGAGATGCCAGCTCCTTTCATTCAGTCAGTAGCTTCAATCATTTCTGGACGTTTTTCAATGGCAAAAATCAATGAATATTGTAAATGCACAAACAGTAATTTCTCCGCATTGCAAGGTGCAATTCTGAAATTTTTTGCTTTTTCCTGCTCCTCTTAGCATGATAAAGAAGATTTAAAGAGAGTGAGATGCCAGCTCCTTTCATTCAGTCAGTAGCTTCAATCATTTCTGGACGTTTTTCAATGGCAAAAATCAATGAATATTGTAAATGCACAAACAGTAATTTCTCCGCATTGCAAGGTGCAATTCTGAAATTTTTTGCTTTTTCCTGCTCCTCTTAGCATGATAAAGAAGATTCAAAGAGAGTGAGATGCCAGCTCCTTTCATTCAGTCAGTAGCTTCAAACATTTCTGGTATATGAATAACATGATGTTTTTCAATGGCAAAAATCAATGAATATTGTAAATGCACAAACAGTAATTTCTCCGCATTGCAAGGTGCAAGTCTGAAATTTTTTGCTTTTTCCTGCTCCTCTTAGCATGATAAAGAAGATTCAAAGAGAGTGAGATGCCAGCTACTTTCATTCAGTCAGTAGCTTCAATCATTTCTGGACGTTTTTCAATGGTAAAAATCAATGAATATTGTAAATGCACAAACAGTAATTTCTCCGCATTGCAAGGTGCAATTCTGAAATTTTTTGCTTTTTCCTGCTCCTCTTAGCATGATAAAGAAGATTCAAAGAGAGTGAGATGCCAGCTCCTTTCATTCAGTCAGTAGCTTCAAACATTTCTGGTATATGAATAACATGATGTTTTTCAATGGCAAAAATCAATGAATATTGTAAATGCACAAACAGTAATTTCTCCGCATTGCAAGGTGCAATTCTGAAATTTTTAGCTTTTTCCTGCTCCTCTTAGCATGATAAAGAAGATTCAAAGAGAGTGAGATGCCAGCTCCTTTCATTCAGTCAGTAGCTTCAAACATTTCAGGTATATGAATAACATGATGTTTTTCAATGGCAAAAATCAATGAATATTGTAAATGCACAAACAGTAATTTCTCCGCATTGCAAGGTGCAATTCTGAAATTTTTTGCTTTTTCCTGCTCCTCGTAGCATGATAAAGAAGATTCAAAGAGAGTGAGATGCCAGCTCCTTTCATTCAGTCAGTAGCTTCAATCATTTCTGGACGTTTTTCAATTGCAAAAATCAATGAATATTGTAAATGCACAAACAGTAATTTCTCCGCATTGCAAGGTGCAATTCTGAAATTTTTTGCTTTTTCCTGCTCCTCTTAGCATGATAAAGAAGATTCAAAGAGGGTGAGATGCCAGCTCCTTTCATTCAGTCAGTAGCTTCAAACATTTCTGGTATATGAATAACATGATGTTTTTCAATGGCAAAAATCAATGAATATTGTAAATGCACAAACAGTAATTTCTCCGCATTGCAAGGTGCAATTCTGAAATTTTTTGCTTTTTCCTGCTCCTCTTAGCATGATAAAGAAGATTCAAAGAGAGTGAGATGCCAGCTCCTTTCATTCAGTCAGTAGCTTCAATCATTTCTGGACGTTTTTCAATGGCAAAAATCAATGAATATTGTAAATGCGCAAACAGTAATTTCTCCGCATTGCAAGGTGCAATTCTGAAATTTTTTGCTTTTTCCTGCTCCTCTTAGCATGATAAAGAAGATTCAAAGAGAGTGAGATGCCAGCTCCTTTCATTCAGTCAGTAGCTTCAAACATTTCTGGTATATGAATAACATGATGTTTTTCAATGGCAAAAATCAATGAATATTGTAAATGCACAAACAGTAATTTCTCCGCATTGCAAGGTGCAATTCTGAAATTTTTTGCTTTTTCCTGCTCCTCTTAGCATGATAAAGAAGATTCAAAGAGAGTGAGATGCCAGCTCCTTTCGTTCAGTCAGTAGCTTCAATCATTTCTGGACGTTTTTCAATGGCAAAAATCATTGAATATTGTAAATGCACAAACAGTAATTTCTCCGCATTGCAAGGTGCAATTCTGAAATTTTTTACTTTTTCCTGCTCCTCTTAGCATGATAAAAAGATTCAAAGAGAGTGAGATGCCAGCTCCTTTCATTCAGTCAGTAGGTTCAATCATTTCTGGTATATGAATAACATGATGTTTTTCAATGGCAAAAATCAATGAATATTGTAAATGCACAAACAGTAATTTCTCCGCATTGCAAGGTGCAATTCTGAAATTTTTTGCTTTTTCCTGCTCCTCTTAGCATGATAAAGAAGATTCAAAGAGAGTGAGATGCCAGCTCCTTTCATTCAGTCAGTAGCTTCAAACATTTCTGGTATATGAATAACATGATGTTTTTCAATGGCAAAAATCAATGAATATTGTAAATGCACAAACAGTAATTTCTCCGCATTGCAAGGTGCAAGTCTGAAATTTTTTGCTTTTTCCTGCTCCTCTTAGCATGATAAAGAAGATTCAAAGAGAGTGAGATGCCAGCTACTTTCATTCAGTCAGTAGCTTCAATCATTTCTGGACGTTTTTCAATGGTAAAAATCAATGAATATTGTAAATGCACAAACAGTAATTTCTCCGCATTGCAAGGTGCAATTCTGAAATTTTTTGCTTTTTCCTGCTCCTCTTAGCATGATAAAGAAGATTCAAAGAGAGTGAGATGCCAGCTCCTTTCATTCAGTCAGTAGCTTCAAACATTTCTGGTATATGAATAACATGATGTTTTTCAATGGCAAAAATCAATGAATATTGTAAATGCACAAACAGTAATTTCTCCGCATTGCAAGGTGCAATTCTGAAATTTTTTGCTTTTTCCTGCTCCTCTTAGCATGATAAAGAAGATTCAAAGAGAGTGAGATGCCAGCTCCTTTCATTCAGTCAGTAGCTTCAAACATTTCTGGTATATGAATAACATGATGTTTTTCAATGGCAAAAATCAATGAATATTGTAAATGCACAAACAGTAATTTCTCCGCATTGCAAGGTGCAATTCTGAAATTTTTTGCTTTTTCCTGCTCCTCTTAGCATGATAAAGAAGATTCAAAGAGAGTGAGATGCCAGCTACTTTCATTCAGTCAGTAGCTTCAATCATTTCTGGACGTTTTTCAATGGTAAAAATCAATGAATATTGTAAATGCACAAACAGTAATTTCTCCGCATTGCAAGGTGCAATTCTGAAATTTTTTGCTTTTTCCTGCTCCTCTTAGCATGATAAAGAAGATTCAAAGAGAGTGAGATGCCAGCTCCTTTCATTCAGTCAGTAGCTTCAAACATTTCTGTTATATGAATAACATGATGTTTTTCAATGGCAAAAATCAATGAATATTGTAAATGCACAAACAGTAATTTCTCCGCATTGCAAGGTGCAATTCTGAAATTTTTTGCTTTTTCCTGCTCCTCTTAGCATGATAAAGAAGATTCAAAGAGAGTGAGATGCCAGCTCCTTTCATTCAGTCAGTAGCTTCAAACATTTCAGGTATATGAATAACATGATGTTTTTCAATGGCAAAAATCAATGAATATTGTAAATGCACAAACAGTAATTTCTCCGCATTGCAAGGTGCAATTCTGAAATTTTTTGCTTTTTCCTGCTCCTCGTAGCATGATAAAGAAGATTCAAAGAGAGTGAGATGCCAGCTCCTTTCATTCAGTCAGTAGCTTCAATCATTTCTGGACGTTTTTCAATTGCAAAAATCAATGAATATTGTAAATGCACAAACAGTAATTTCTCCGCATTGCAAGGTGCAATTCTGAAATTTTTTGCTTTTTCCTGCTCCTCTTAGCATGATAAAGAAGATTCAAAGAGGGTGAGATGCCAGCTCCTTTCATTCAGTCAGTAGCTTCAAACATTTCTGGTATATGAATAACATGATGTTTTTCAATGGCAAAAATCAATGAATATTGTAAATGCACAAACAGTAATTTCTCCGCATTGCAAGGTGCAATTCTGAAATTTTTTGCTTTTTCCTGCTCCTCTTAGCATGATAAAGAAGATTCAAAGAGAGTGAGATGCCAGCTCCTTTCATTCAGTCAGTAGCTTCAATCATTTCTGGACGTTTTTCAATGGCAAAAATCAATGAATATTGTAAATGCGCAAACAGTAATTTCTCCGCATTGCAAGGTGCAATTCTGAAATTTTTTGCTTTTTCCTGCTCCTCTTAGCATGATAAAGAAGATTCAAAGAGAGTGAGATGCCAGCTTCTTTCATTCAGTCAGTAGCTTCAAACATTTCTGGTATATGAATAACATGATGTTTTTCAATGGCAAAAATCAATGAATATTGTAAATGCACAAACAGTAATTTCTCCGCATTGCAAGGTGCAATTCTGAAATTTTTTGCTTTTTCCTGCTCCTCTTAGCATGATAAAGAAGATTCAAAGAGAGTGAGATGCCAGCTCCTTTCGTTCAGTCAGTAGCTTCAATCATTTCTGGACGTTTTTCAATGGCAAAAATCATTGAATATTGTAAATGCACAAACAGTAATTTCTCCGCATTGCAAGGTGCAATTCTGAAATTTTTTACTTTTTCCTGCTCCTCTTAGCATGATAAAAAGATTCAAAGAGAGTGAGATGCCAGCTCCTTTCATTCAGTCAGTAGGTTCAATCATTTCTGGTATATGAATAACATGATGTTTTTCAATGGCAAAAATCAATGAATATTGTAAATGCACAAACAGTAATTTCTCCGCATTGCAAGGTGCAATTCTGAAATTTTTTGCTTTTTCCTGCTCCTCTTAGCATGATAAACAAGATTCAAAGAGAGTGAGATGCCAGCTCCTTTCATTCAGTCAGTAGCTTCAATCATTTCTGGACGTTTTTCAATGGCAAAAATCAATGAATATTGTAAATGCACAAACAGTAATTTCTCCGCATTGCAAGGTGCAATTCTGAAATTTTTTGCTTTTTCCTGCTCCTCTTAGCATGATAAAGAAGATTCAAAGAGAGTGAGATGCCAGCTCCTTTCATTCAGTCAGTAGCTTCAATCATTTCTGGACGTTTTTCAATGTCAAAAATCAATGAATATTGTAAATGCACAAACAGTAATTTCTCCGCATTGCAAGGTGCAATTCTGAAATTTTTTGCTTTTTCCTGCTCCTCTTAGCATGATAAAGAAGATTCAAAGAGAGTGAGATGCCAGCTCCTTTCATTCAGTCAGTAGCTTCAAACATTTCTGGTATATGAATAACATGATGTTTTTCAATGGCAAAAATCAATGAATATTGTAAATGCACAAACAGTAATTTCTCCGCATTGCAAGGTGCAATTCTGAAATTTTTTGCTTTTTCCTGCTCCTCTTAGCATGATAAAGAAGATTCAAAAAGAGTGAGATGCCAGCTCCTTTCGTTCAGTCAGTAGCTTCAATCATTTCTGGACGTTTTTCAATGGCAAAAATCATTGAATATTGTAAATGCACAAACAGTAATTTCTCCGCATTGCAAGGTGCAATTCTGTAATTTTTTACTTTTTCCTGCTCCTCTTAGCATGATAAAGAAGATTCAAAGAGAGTGAGATGCCAGCTCCTTTCATTCAGTCAGTAGCTTCAATCATTTCTGGTATATGAATAACATGATGTTTTTCAATGGCAAAAATCAATGAATATTGTAAATGCACAAACAGTAATTTCTCCGCATTGCAAGGTGCAATTCTGAAATTTTTTGCTTTTTCCTGCTCCTCTTAGCATGATAAACAAGATTCAAAGAGAGTGAGATGCCAGCTCCTTTCATTCAGTCAGTAGCTTCAATCATTTCTGGACGTTTTTCAATGGCAAAAATCAATGAATATTGTAAATGCACAAAAAGTAATTTCTCCGCATTGCAAGGTGCAATTCTGAAATTTTTTGCTTTTTCCTGCTCCTCTTAGCATGATAAAGAAGATTCAAAGGGAGTGAGATGCCAGCTCCTTTCATTCAGTCAGTAGCTTCAATAATTTCTGGACGTTTTTCAATGGCAAAAATCAATGAATATTGTAAATGCACAAACAGTAATTTCTCCGCATTGCAAGGTGCAATTCTGAAATTTTTTGCTTTTTCTTGCTCCTCTTAGCATGATAAAGAAGATTCAAAGAGAGTGAGATGCCAGCTCCTTTCATTCAGTCAGTAGCTTCAAACATTTCTGGTATATGAATAACATGATGTTTTTCAATGGCAAAAATCAATGAATATTGTAAATGCACAAACAGTAATTTCTCCGCATTGCAAGGTGCAAGTCTGAAATTTTTTGCTTTTTCCTGCTCCTCTTAGCATGATAAAGAAGATTCAAAGAGAGTGAGATGCCAGCTACTTTCATTCAGTCAGTAGCTTCAATCATTTCTGGACGTTTTTCAATGGTAAAAATCAATGAATATTGTAAATGCACAAACAGTAATTTCTCCGCATTGCAAGGTGCAATTCTGAAATTTTTTGCTTTTTCCTGCTCCTCTTAGCATGATAAAGAAGATTCAAAGAGAGTGAGATGCCAGCTCCTTTCATTCAGTCAGTAGCTTCAAACATTTCTGGTATATGAATAACATGATGTTTTTCAATGGCAAAAATCAATGAATATTGTAAATGCACAAACAGTAATTTCTCCGCATTGCAAGGTGCAATTCTGAAATTTTTTGCTTTTTCCTGCTCCTCTTAGCATGATAAAGAAGATTCAAAGAGAGTGAGATGCCAGCTCCTTTCATTCAGTCAGTAGCTTCAAACATTTCAGGTATATGAATAACATGATGTTTTTCAATGGCAAAAATCAATGAATATTGTAAATGCACAAACAGTAATTTCTCCGCATTGCAAGGTGCAATTCTGAAATTTTTTACTTTTTCCTGCTCCTCTTAGCATGATAAAGAAGATTCAAAGAGAGTGAGATGCCAGCTCCTTTCATTCAGTCAGTAGCTTCAATCATTTCTGGTATATGAATAACATGATGTTTTTCAATGGCAAAAATCAATGAATATTGTAAATGCACAAACAGTAATTTCTCCGCATTGCAAGGTGCAATTCTGAAATTTTTTGCTTTTTCCTGCTCCTCTTAGCATGATAAACAAGATTCAAAGAGAGTGAGATGCCAGCTCCTTTCATTCAGTCAGTAGCTTCAATCATTTCTGGACGTTTTTCAATGGCAAAAATCAATGAATATTGTAAATGCACAAACAGTAATTTCTCCGCATTGCAAGGTGCAATTCTGAAATTTTTTGCTTTTTCCTGCTCCTCTTAGCATGATAAAGAAGATTTAAAGAGAGTGAGATGCCAGCTCCTTTCATTCAGTCAGTAGCTTCAATCATTTCTGGACGTTTTTCAATGGCAAAAATCAATGAATATTGTAAATGCACAAACAGTAATTTCTCGGCATTGCAAGGTGCAATTCTGAAATTTTTTGCTTTTTCCTGCTCCTCTTAGCATGATAAAGAAGATTCAAAGAGAGTGAGATGCCAGCTCCTTTCATTCAGTCAGTAGCTTCAAACATTTCTGGTATATGAATAACATGATGTTTTTCAATGGCAAAAATCAATGAATATTGTAAATGCACAAACAGTAATTTCTCCGCATTGCAAGGTGCAAGTCTGAAATTTTTTGCTTTTTCCTGCTCCTCTTAGCATGATAAAGAAGATTCAAAGAGAGTGAGATGCCAGCTCCTTTCATTCAGTCAGTAGCTTCAAACATTTCAGGTATATGAATAACATGATGTTTTTCAATGGCAAAAATCAATGAATATTGTAAATGCACAAACAGTAATTTCTCCGCATTGCAAGGTGCAATTCTGAAATTTTTTGCTTTTTCCTGCTCCTCGTAGCATGATAAAGAAGATTCAAAGAGAGTGAGATGCCAGCTCCTTTCATTCAGTCAGTAGCTTCAATCATTTCTGGACGTTTTTCAATTGCAAAAATCAATGAATATTGTAAATGCACAAACAGTAATTTCTCCGCATTGCAAGGTGCAATTCTGAAATTTTTTGCTTTTTCCTGCTCCTCTTAGCATGATAAAGAAGATTCAAAGAGGGTGAGATGCCAGCTCCTTTCATTCAGTCAGTAGCTTCAAACATTTCTGGTATATGAATAACATGATGTTTTTCAATGGCAAAAATCAATGAATATTGTAAATGCACAAACAGTAATTTCTCCGCATTGCAAGGTGCAATTCTGAAATTTTTTGCTTTTTCCTGCTCCTCTTAGCATGATAAAGAAGATTCAAAGAGAGTGAGATGCCAGCTCCTTTCATTCAGTCAGTAGCTTCAAACATTTCTGGTATATGAATAACATGATGTTTTTCAATGGCAAAAATCAATGAATATTGTAAATGCACAAACAGTAATTTCTCCGCATTGCAAGGTGCAATTCTGAAATTTTTTGCTTTTTCCTGCTCCTCTTAGCATGATAAAGAAGATTCAAAGAGAGTGAGATGCCAGCTCCTTTCGTTCAGTCAGTAGCTTCAATCATTTCTGGACGTTTTTCAATGGCAAAAATCATTGAATATTGTAAATGCACAAACAGTAATTTCTCCGCATTGCAAGGTGCAATTCTGAAATTTTTTACTTTTTCCTGCTCCTCTTAGCATGATAAAAAGATTCAAAGAGAGTGAGATGCCAGCTCCTTTCATTCAGTCAGTAGGTTCAATCATTTCTGGTATATGAATAACATGATGTTTTTCAATGGCAAAAATCAATGAATATTGTAAATGCACAAACAGTAATTTCTCCGCATTGCAAGGTGCAATTCTGAAATTTTTTGCTTTTTCCTGCTCCTCTTAGCATGATAAAGAAGATTCAAAGAGAGTGAGATGCCAGCTCCTTTCATTCAGTCAGTAGCTTCAAACATTTCTGGTATATGAATAACATGATGTTTTTCAATGGCAAAAATCAATGAATATTGTAAATGCACAAACAGTAATTTCTCCGCATTGCAAGGTGCAAGTCTGAAATTTTTTGCTTTTTCCTGCTCCTCTTAGCATGATAAAGAAGATTCAAAGAGAGTGAGATGCCAGCTACTTTCATTCAGTCAGTAGCTTCAATCATTTCTGGACGTTTTTCAATGGTAAAAATCAATGAATATTGTAAATGCACAAACAGTAATTTCTCCGCATTGCAAGGTGCAATTCTGAAATTTTTTGCTTTTTCCTGCTCCTCTTAGCATGATAAAGAAGATTCAAAGAGAGTGAGATGCCAGCTCCTTTCATTCAGTCAGTAGCTTCAAACATTTCTGGTATATGAATAACATGATGTTTTTCAATGGCAAAAATCAATGAATATTGTAAATGCACAAACAGTAATTTCTCCGCATTGCAAGGTGCAATTCTGAAATTTTTTGCTTTTTCCTGCTCCTCGTAGCATGATAAAGAAGATTCAAAGAGAGTGAGATGCCAGCTCCTTTCATTCAGTCAGTAGCTTCAATCATTTCTGGACGTTTTTCAATTGCAAAAATCAATGAATATTGTAAATGCACAAACAGTAATTTCTCCGCATTGCAAGGTGCAATTCTGAAATTTTTTGCTTTTTCCTGCTCCTCTTAGCATGATAAAGAAGATTCAAAGAGGGTGAGATGCCAGCTCCTTTCATTCAGTCAGTAGCTTCAAACATTTCTGGTATATGAATAACATGATGTTTTTCAATGGCAAAAATCAATGAATATTGTAAATGCACAAACAGTAATTTCTCCGCATTGCAAGGTGCAATTCTGAAATTTTTTGCTTTTTCCTGCTCCTCTTAGCATGATAAAGAAGATTCAAAGAGAGTGAGATGCCAGCTCCTTTCATTCAGTCAGTAGCTTCAATCATTTCTGGACGTTTTTCAATGGCAAAAATCAATGAATATTGTAAATGCGCAAACAGTAATTTCTCCGCATTGCAAGGTGCAATTCTGAAATTTTTTGCTTTTTCCTGCTCCTCTTAGCATGATAAAGAAGATTCAAAGAGAGTGAGATGCCAGCTCCTTTCATTCAGTCAGTAGCTTCAAACATTTCTGGTATATGAATAACATGATGTTTTTCAATGGCAAAAATCAATGAATATTGTAAATGCACAAACAGTAATTTCTCCGCATTGCAAGGTGCAATTCTGAAATTTTTTGCTTTTTCCTGCTCCTCTTAGCATGATAAAGAAGATTCAAAGAGAGTGAGATGCCAGCTCCTTTCGTTCAGTCAGTAGCTTCAATCATTTCTGGACGTTTTTCAATGGCAAAAATCATTGAATATTGTAAATGCACAAACAGTAATTTCTCCGCATTGCAAGGTGCAATTCTGAAATTTTTTACTTTTTCCTGCTCCTCTTAGCATGATAAAAAGATTCAAAGAGAGTGAGATGCCAGCTCCTTTCATTCAGTCAGTAGGTTCAATCATTTCTGGTATATGAATAACATGATGTTTTTCAATGGCAAAAATCAATGAATATTGTAAATGCACAAACAGTAATTTCTCCGCATTGCAAGGTGCAATTCTGAAATTTTTTGCTTTTTCCTGCTCCTCTTAGCATGATAAACAAGATTCAAAGAGAGTGAGATGCCAGCTCCTTTCATTCAGTCAGTAGCTTCAATCATTTCTGGACGTTTTTCAATGGCAAAAATCAATGAATATTGTAAATGCACAAACAGTAATTTCTCCGCATTGCAAGGTGCAATTCTGAAATTTTTTGCTTTTTCCTGCTCCTCTTAGCATGATAAAGAAGATTCAAAGAGAGTGAGATGCCAGCTCCTTTCATTCAGTCAGTAGCTTCAATCATTTCTGGACGTTTTTCAATGGCAAAAATCAATGAATATTGTAAATGCACAAACAGTAATTTCTCCGCATTGCAAGGTGCAATTCTGAAATTTTTTGCTTTTTCTTGCTCCTCTTAGCATGATAAAGAAGATTCAAAGAGAGTGAGATGCCAGCTCCTTTCATTCAGTCAGTAGCTTCAAACATTTCTGGTATATGAATAACATGATGTTTTTCAATGGCAAAAATCAATTAATATTGTAAATGCACAAACAGTAATTTCTCCGCATTGCAAGGTGCAAGTCTGAAATTTTTTGCTTTTTCCTGCTCCTCTTAGCATGATAAAGAAGATTCAAAGAGAGTGAGATGCCAGCTACTTTCATTCAGTCAGTAGCTTCAATCATTTCTGGACGTTTTTCAATGGCAAAAATCAATGAATATTGTAAATGCACAAACAGGAATTTCTCCGCATTGCAAGGTGCAATTCTGAAATTTTTTGCTTTTTCCTGCTCCTCTTAGCATGATAAAGAAGATTCAAAGAGAGTGAGATGCCAGCTCCTTTCATTCAGTCAGTAGCTTCAAACATTTCTGGTATATGAATAACATGATGTTTTTCAATGGCAAAAATCAATGAATATTGTAAATGCACAAACAGTAATTTCTCCGCATTGCAAGGTGCAAGTCTGAAATTTTTTGCTTTTTCCTGCTCCTCTTAGCATGATAAAGAAGATTCAAAGAGAGTGAGATGCCAGCTCCTTTCATTCAGTCAGTAGCTTCAATCATTTCTGGATGTTTTTAAGTGGCAAAAATCAATGAATATTGTAAATGAACAAACAGTAATTTCTCCGCATTGCAAGGTGCAAGTCTGAAATTTTTTGCTTTTTCCTGCTCCTCTTAGCATGATAAAGAAGATTCAAAGAGAGTGAGATGCCAGCTCCTTTCATTCAGTCAGTAGCTTCAATCATTTCTGGACGTTTTTCAATGGCAAAAATCAATGAATATTGTAAATGCACAAACAGTAATTTCTCCGCATTGCAAGGTGCAATTCTGAAATTTTTTGCTTTTTCCTGCTCCTCTTAGCATGATAAAGAAGATTCAAAGAGAGTGAGATGCCAGCTCCTTTCATTCAGTCAGTAGCTTCAATCATTTCTGGATGTTTTTAAGTGGCAAAAATCAATGAATATTGTAAATGAACAAACAGTAATTTCTCCGCATTGCAAGGTGCAAGTCTGAAATTTTTTGCTTTTTCCTGCTCCTCTTAGCATGATAAAGAAGATTCAAAGAGAGTGAGATGCCAGCTCCTTTCATTCAGTCAGTAGCTTCAATCATTTCTGGACGTTTTTCAATGGCAAAAATCAATGAATATTGTAAATGCACAAACAGTAATTTCTCCGCATTGCAAGGTGCAATTCTGAAATTTTTTGCTTTTTCCTGCTCCTCTTAGCATGATAAAGAAGATTCAAAGAGAGTGAGATGCCAGCTCCTTTCGTTCAGTCAGTAGCTTCAATCATTTCTGGTATATGAATAACATGATGTTTTTCAATGGCAAAAATTAATGAATATTGTAAATGCACAAACAGTAATTTCTACGCATTGCAAGGTGCAATTCTGAAATTTTTTGCTTTTTCCTGCTCCTCTTAGCATGATAAACAAGATTCAAAGAGAGTGAGATGCCAGCTCCTTTCATTGTCAGTAGCTTCAATCATTTCTGGACGTTTTTCAATGGCAAAAATCAATGAATATTGTAAATGCACAAACAGTAATTTCTCCGCATTGCAAGGTGCAATTCTGAAATTTTTTGCTTTTTCCTGCTCCTCTTAGCATGATAAAGAAGATTCAAAGAGAGTGAGATGCCAGCTCCTTTCATTCAGTCAGTAGCTTCAAACATTTCTGGTATATGAATAACATGATGTTTTTCAATGGCAAAAATCAATGAATATTGTAAATGCACAAACTAATTTCTCCGCATTGCAAGGTGTAATTCTGAAATTTTTTGCTTTTTCCTGCTCCTCTTAGCATGATAAAGAAGATTCAAAGAGAGTGAGATGCCAGCTCCTTTCATTCAGTCAGTAGCTTCAAACATTTCAGGTATATGAATAACATGATGTTTTTCAATGGCAAAAATCAATGAATATTGTAAATGCACAAACAGTAATTTCTCCGCATTGCAAGGTGCAATTCTGAAATTTTTTGCTTTTTCCTGCTCCTCTTAGCATGATAAAGAAGATTCAAAGAGAGTGAGATGGCAGCTCCTTTCATTCAGTCAGTAGCTTCAATCATTTCTGGACGTTTTTCAATTGCAAAAATCAATGAATATTGTAAATGCACAAACAGTAATTTCTCCGCATTGCAAGGTGCAATTCTGAAATTTTTTGCTTTTTCCTGCTCCTCTTAGCATGATAAAGAAGATTCAAAGAGGGTGAGATGCCAGCTCCTTTCATTCAGTCAGTAGCTTCAAACATTTCTGGTATATGAATAACATGATGTTTTTCAATGGCAAAAATCAATGAATATTGTAAATGCACAAACAGTAATTTCTCCGCATTGCAAGGTGCAATTCTGAAATTTTTTGCTTTTTCCTGCTCCTCTTAGCATGATAAAAAAGATTCAAAGAGAGTGAGATGCCAGCTCCTTTCATTCAGTCAGTAGCTTCAATCATTTCTGGACGTTTTTCAATGGCAAAAATCAATGAATATTGTAAATGCGCAAACAGTAATTTCTCCGCATTGCAAGGTGCAATTCTGAAATTTTTTGCTTTTTCCTGCTCCTATTAGCATGATAAAGAAGATTCAAAGAGAGTGAGATGCCAGCTCCTTTCATTCAGTCAGTAGCTTCAAACATTTCTGGTATATGAATAACATGATGTTTTTCAATGGCAAAAATCAATGAATATTGTAAATGCACAAACAGTAATTTCTCCGCATTGCAAGGTGCAATTCTGAAATTTTTTGCTTTTTCCTGCTCCTCTTAGCATGATAAAGAAGATTCAAAGAGAGTGAGATGCCAGCTCCTTTCGTTCAGTCAGTAGCTTCAATCATTTCTGGACGTTTTTCAATGGCAAAAATCATTGAATATTGTAAATGCACAAACAGTAATTTCTCCGCATTGCAAGGTGCAATTCTGAAATTTTTTACTTTTTCCTGCTCCTCTTAGCATGATAAAGAAGATTCAAAGAGAGTGAGATGCCAGCTCCTTTCATTCAGTCAGTAGCTTCAATCATTCCTGGTATATGAATAACATGATGTTTTTCAATGGCAAAAATCAATGAATATTGTAAATGCACAAACAGTAATTTCTCCGCATTGCAAGGTGCAATTCTGAAATTTTTTGCTTTTTCCTGCTCCTCTTAGCATGATAAACAAGATTCAAAGAGAGTGAGATGCCAGCTCCTTTCATTCAGTCAGTAGCTTCAATCATTTCTGGACGTTTTTCAATGGCAAAAATCAATGAATATTGTAAATGCACAAACAGTAATTTCTCCGCATTGCAAGGTGCAATTCTGAAATTTTTTGCTTTTTCCTGCTCCTCTTAGCATGATAAAGAAGATTCAAAGAGAGTGAGATGCCAGCTCCTTTCATTCAGTCAGTAGCTTCAATCATTTCTGGACGTTTTTCAATGGCAAAAATCAATGAATATTGTAAATGCACAAACAGTAATTTCTCCGCATTGCAAGGTGCAATTCTGAAATTTTTTGCTTTTTCCTGCTCCTCTTAGCATGATAAAGAAGATTCAAAGAGAGTGAGATGCCAGCTCCTTTCATTCAGTCAGTAGCTTCAAACATTTCTGGTATATGAATAACATGATGTTTTTCAATGGCAAAAATCAATGAATATTGTAAATGCACAAACAGTAATTTCTCCGCATTGCAAGGTGCAAGTCTGAAATTTTTTGCTTTTTCCTGCTCCTCTTAGCATGATAAAGAAGATTCAAAGAGAGTGAGATGCCAGCTACTTTCATTCAGTCAGTAGCTTCAATCATTTCTGGACGTTTTTCAATGGCAAAAATCAATGAATATTGTAAATGCACAAACAGTAATTTCTCCGCATTGCAAGGTGCAATTCTGAAATTTTTTGCTTTTTCCTGCTCCTCTTAGCATGATAAAGAAGATTCAAAGAGAGTGAGATGCCAGCTCCTTTCATTCAGTCAGTAGCTTCAAACATTTCTGGTATATGAATAACATGATGTTTTTCAATGGCAAAAATCAATGAATATTGTAAATGCACAAACAGTAATTTCTCCGCATTGCAAGGTGCAAGTCTGAAATTTTTTGCTTTTTCCTGCTCCTCTTAGCATGATAAAGACGATTCAAAGAGAGTGAGATGCCAGCTACTTTCATTCAGTCAGTAGCTTCAATCATTTCTGGACGTTTTTCAATGGTAAAAATCAATGAATATTGTAAATGCACAAACAGTAATTTCTCCGCATTGCAAGGTGCAATTCTGAAATTTTTTGCTTTTTCCTGCTCCTCTTAGCATGATAAAGAAGATTCAAAGAGAGTGAGATGCCAGCTCCTTTCATTCAGTCAGTAGCTTCAATCATTTCTGGACGTTTTTCAATGGCAAAAATCAATGAATATTGTAAATGAACAAACAGTAATTTCTCCGCATTGCAAGGTGCAAGTCTGAAATTTTTTGCTTTTTCCTGCTCCTCTTAGCATGATAAAGAAGATTCAAAGAGAGTGAGATGCCAGCTCCTTTCATTCAGTCAGTAGCTTCAATCATTTCTGGACGTTTTTCAATGGCAAAAATCAATGAATATTGTATATGCACAAACAGTAATTTCTCCGCATTGCAAGGTGCAATTCTGAAATTTTTTGCTTTTTCCTGCTCCTCTTAGCATGATAAAGAAGATTCAAAGAGAGTGAGATGCCAGCTCCTTTCATTCAGTCAGTAGCTTCAAACATTTCTGGTATATGAATAACATGATGTTTTTCAATGGCAAAAATCAATGAATATTGTAAATGCACAAACAGTAATTTCTCCGCATTGCAAGGTGCAATTCTGAAATTTTTTGCTTTTTCCTGCTCCTCTTAGCATGATAAAGAAGATTCAAAGAGAGTGAGATGCCAGCTCCTTTCGTTCAGTCAGTAGCTTCAATCATTTCTGGTATATGAATAACATGATGTTTTTCAATGGCAAAAATCAATGAATATTGTAAATGCACAAACAGTAATTTCTCCGCATTGCAAGGTGCAATTCTGAAATTTTTTGCTTTTTCCTGCTCCTCTTAGCATGATAAACAAGATTCAAAGAGAGTGAGATGCCAGCTCCTTTCATTCAGTCAGTAGCTTCAATCATTTCTGGACGTTTTTCAATGGCAAAAATCAATGAATATTGTAAATGCACAAACAGTAATTTCTCCGCATTGCAAGGTGCAATTCTGAAATTTTTTGCTTTTTCCTGCTCCTCTTAGCATGATAAAGAAGATTCAAAGAGAGTGAGATGCCAGCTCCTTTCATTCAGTCAGTAGCTTCAAACATTTCTGGTATATGAATAACATGATGTTTTTCAATGGCAAAAATCAATGAATATTGTAAATGCACAAACAGTAATTTCTCCGCATTGCAAGGTGCAAGTCTGAAATTTTTTGCTTTTTCCTGCTCCTCTTAGCATGATAAAGAAGATTCAAAGAGAGTGAGATGCCAGCTACTTTCATTCAGTCAGTAGCTTCAATCATTTCTGGACGTTTTTCAATGGTAAAAATCAATGAATATTGTAAATGCACAAACAGTAATTTCTCCGCATTGCAAGGTGCAATTCTGAAATTTTTTGCTTTTTCCTGCTCCTCTTAGCATGATAAAGAAGATTCAAAGAGAGTGAGATGCCAGCTCCTTTCATTCAGTCAGTAGCTTCAAACATTTCTGGTATATGAATAACATGATGTTTTTCAATGGCAAAAATCAATGAATATTGTAAATGCACAAACAGTAATTTCTCCGCATTGCAAGGTGCAAGTCTGAAATTTTTTGCTTTTTCCTGCTCCTCTTAGCATGATAAAGAAGATTCAAAGAGAGTGAGATGCCAGCTACTTTCATTCAGTCAGTAGCTTCAATCATTTCTGGACGTTTTTCAATGGTAAAAATCAATGAATATTGTAAATGCACAAACAGTAATTTCTCCGCATTGCAAGGTGCAATTCTGAAATTTTTTGCTTTTTCCTGCTCCTCTTAGCATGATAAAGAAGATTCAAAGAGAGTGAGATGCCAGCTCCTTTCATTCAGTCAGTAGCTTCAAACATTTCTGGTATATGAATAACATGATGTTTTTCAATGGCAAAAATCAATGAATATTGTAAATGCACAAACAGTAATTTCTCCGCATTGCAAGGTGCAATTCTGAAATTTTTTGCTTTTTCCTGCTCCTCTTAGCATGATAAAGAAGATTCAAAGAGAGTGAGATGCCAGCTCCTTTCATTCAGTCAGTAGCTTCAAACATTTCAGGTATATGAATAACATGATGTTTTTCAATGGCAAAAATCAATGAATATTGTAAATGCACAAACAGTAATTTCTCCGCATTGCAAGGTGCAATTCTGAAATTTTTTGCTTTTTCCTGCTCCTCTTAGCATGATAAAGAAGATTCAAAGAGAGTGAGATGCCAGCTCCTTTCATTCAGTCAGTAGCTTCAATCATTTCTGGACGTTTTTCAATTGCAAAAATCAATGAATATTGTAAATGCACAAACAGTAATTTCTCCGCATTGCAAGGTGCAATTCTGAAATTTTTTGCTTTTTACTGCTCCTCTTAGCATGATAAAGAAGATTCAAAGAGAGTGAGATGCCAGCTCCTTTCATTCAGTCAGTAGCTTCAAACATTTCTGGTATATGAATAACATGATGTTTTTCAATGGCAAAAATCAATGAATATTGTAAATGCACAAACAGTAATTTCTCCGCATTGCAAGGTGCAATTCTGAAATTTTTTGCTTTTTCCTGCTCCTCTTAGCATGATAAACAAGATTCAAAGAGAGTGAGATGCCAGCTCCTTTCATTCAGTCAGTAGCTTCAATCATTTCTGGACGTTTTTCAATGGCAAAAATCAATGAATATTGTAAATGCACAAACAGTAATTTCTCCGCATTGCAAGGTTCAATTCTGAAATTTTTTGCTTTTTCCTGCTCCTCTTAGCATGATAAAGAAGATTCAAAGAGAGTGAGATGCCAGCTCCTTTCATTCAGTCAGTAGCTTCAATCATTTCTGGACGTTTTTCAATGGCAAAAATCAATGAATATTGTAAATGCACAAACAGTAATTTCTCCGCATTGCAAGGTGCAATTCTGAAATTTTTTGCTTTTTCCTGCTCCTCTTAGCATGATAAAGAAGATTCAAAGAGAGTGAGATGCCAGCTCCTTTCATTCAGTCAGTAGCTTCAATCATTTCTGGTATATGAATAACATGATGTTTTTCAATGGCAAAAATCAATGAATATTGTAAATGCACAAACAGTAATTTCTCCGCATTGCAAGGTGCAATTCTGAAATTTTTTGCTTTTTCCTGCTCCTCTTAGCATGATAAAGAAGATTCAAAGAGAGTGAGATGCCAGCTCCTTTCATTCAGTCAGTAGCTTCAAACATTTCTGGTATATGAATAACATGATGTTTTTCAATGGCAAAAATCAATGAATATTGTAAATGCACAAACAGTAATTTCTCCGCATTGCAAGGTGCAATTCTGAAATTTTTTGCTTTTTCCTGCTCCTCTTAGCATGATAAAGAAGATTCAAAGAGAGTGAGATGCCTGCTCCTTTCATTCAGTCAGTAGCTTCAATCATTTCTGGACGTTTTTCAATGGCAAAAATCAATGAATATTGTAAATGCACAAACACTAATTTCTCCGCATTGCAAGGTGCAATTCTGAAATTTTTTGCTTTTTCCTGCTCCTCTTAGCATGATAAAGAAGATTCAAAGAGAGTGAGATGCCAGCTCCTTTCATTCAGTCAGTAGCTTCAATCATTTCTGGACGTTTTTCAATGGCAAAAATCAATGAATATTGTAAATGCACAAACAGTAATTTCTCCGCATTGCAAGGTGCAATTCTGAAATTTTTTGCTTTTTCCTGCTCCTCTTAGCATGATAAAGAAGATTTAAAGAGAGTGAGATGCCAGCTCCTTTCATTCAGTCAGTAGCTTCAATCATTTCTGGACGTTTTTCAATGGCAAAAATCAATGAATATTGTAAATGCACAAACAGTAATTTCTCCGCATTGCAAGGTGCAATTCTGAAATTTTTTGCTGTTTCCTGCTCCTCTTAGCATGATAAAGAAGATTCAAAGAGAGTGAGATGCCAGCTCCTTTCATTCAGTCAGTAGCTTCAAACATTTCTGGTATATGAATAACATGATGTTTTTCAATGGCAAAAATCAATGAATATTGTAAATGCACAAACAGTAATTTCTCCGCATTGCAAGGTGCAAGTCTGAAATTTTTTGCTTTTTCCTGCTCCTCTTAGCATGATAAAGAAGATTCAAAGAGAGTGAGATGCCAGCTACTTTCATTCAGTCAGTAGCTTCAATCATTTCTGGACGTTTTTCAATGGCAAAAATCAATGAATATTGTAAATGCACAAACAGTAATTTCTCCGCATTGCAAGGTGCAATTCTGAAATTTTTTGCTTTTTCCTGCTCCTCTTAGCATGATAAAGAAGATTCAAAGAGAGTGAGATGCCAGCTCCTTTCATTCAGTCAGTAGCTTCAAACATTTCTGGTATATGAATAACATGATATTTTTCAATGGCAAAAATCAATGAATATTGTAAATGCACAAACAGTAATTTCTCCGCATTGCAAGGTGCAAGTCTGAAATTTTTTGCTTTTTCCTGCTCCTCTTAGCATGATAAAGAAGATTCAAAGAGAGTGAGATGCCAGCTACTTTCATTCAGTCAGTAGCTTCAATCATTTCTGGACGTTTTTCAATGGTAAAAATCAATGAATATTGTAAATGCACAAACAGTAATTTCTCCGCATTGCAAGGTGCAATTCTGAAATTTTTTGCTTTTTCCTGCTCCTCTTAGCATGATAAAGAAGATTCAAAGAGAGTGAGATGCCAGCTCCTTTCATTCAGTCAGTAGCTTCAATCATTTCTGGACGTTTTTCAATGGCAAAAATCAATGAATATTGTAAATGCACAAACAGTAATTTCTCCGCATTGCAAGGTGCAATTCTGAAATTTTTTGCTTTTTCCTGCTCCTCTTAGCATGATAAAGAAGATTCAAAGAGAGTGAGATGCCAGCTCCTTTCATTCAGTCAGTAGCTTCAAACATTTCTGGTATATGAATAACATGATGTTTTTCAATGGCAAAAATCAATGAATATTGTAAATGCACAAACAGTAATTTCTCCGCATTGCAAGGTGCAAGTCTGAAATTTTTTGCTTTTTCCTGCTCCTCTTAGCATGATAAAGAAGATTGAAAGAGAGTGAGATGCCAGCTACTTTCATTCAGTCAGTAGCTTCAATCATTTCTGGACGTTTTTCAATGGTAAAAATCAATGAATATTGTAAATGCACAAACAGTAATTTCTCCGCATTGCAAGGTGCAATTCTGAAATTTTTTGCTTTTTCCTGCTCCTCTTAGCATGATAAAGAAGATTCAAAGAGAGTGAGATGCCAGCTCCTTTCATTCAGTCAGTAGCTTCAAACATTTCTGGTATATGAATAACATGATGTTTTTCAAAGGCAAAAATCAATGAATATTGTAAATGCACAAACAGTAATTTCTCCGCATTGCAAGGTGCAATTCTGAAATTTTTTTGCTTTTTCCTGCTCCTCTTAGCATGATAAAGAAGATTCAAAGAGATTGAGATGCCAGCTCCTTTCATTCAGTCAGTAGCTTCAAACATTTCAGGTATATGAATAACATGATGTTTTTCAATGGCAAAAATCAATGAATATTGTAAATGCACAAACAGTAATTTCTCCGCATTGCAAGGTGCAATTCTGAAATTTTTTGCTTTTTCCTGCTCCTCTTAGCATGATAAAGAAGATTCAAAGAGAGTGAGATGCCAGCTCCTTTCATTCAGTCAGTAGCTTCAAACATTTCTGGTATATGAATAACATGATGTTTTTCAATGGCAAAAATCAATGAATATTGTAAATGCACAAACAGTAATTTCTCCGCATTGCAAGGTGCAAGTCTGAAATTTTTTGCTTTTTCCTGCTATTCTTAGCATGATAAAGAAGATTCAAAGAGAGTGAGATGCCAGCTACTTTCATTCAGTCAGTAGCTTCAATCATTTCTGGACGTTTTTCAATGGCAAAAATCAATGAATATTGTAAATGCACAAACAGTAATTTCTCCGCATTGCAAGGTGCAATTCTGAAATTTTTTGCTTTTTCCTGCTCCTCTTAGCATGATAAAGAAGATTCAAAGAGAGTGAGATGCCAGCTCCTTTCATTCAGTCAGTAGCTTCAAACATTTCTGGTATATGAATAACATGATGTTTTTCAATGGCAAAAATCAATGAATATTGTAAATGCACAAACAGTAATTTCTCCGCATTGCAAGGTGCAAGTCTGAAATTTTTTGCTTTTTCCTGCTCCTCTTAGCATGATAAAGAAGATTCAAAGAGAGTGAGATGCCAGCTACTTTCATTCAGTCAGTAGCTTCAATCATTTCTGGACGTTTTTCAATGGTAAAAATCAATGAATATTGTAAATGCACAAACAGTAATTTCTCCGCATTGCAAGGTGCAATTCTGAAATTTTTTGCTTTTTCCTGCTCCTCTTAGCATGATAAAGAAGATTCAAAGAGAGTGAGATGCCAGCTCCTTTCATTCAGTCAGTAGCTTCAATCATTTCTGGACGTTTTTCAATGGCAAAAATCAATGAATATTGTAAATGAACAAACAGTAATTTCTCCGCATTGCAAGGTGCAAGTCTGAAATTTTTTGCTTTTTCCTGCTCCTCTTAGCATGATAAAGAAGATTCAAAGAGAGTGAGATGCCAGCTCCTTTCATTCAGTCAGTAGCTTCAATCATTTCTGGACGTTTTTCAATGGCAAAAATCAATGAATATTGTAAATGCACAAACAGTAATTTCTCCGCATTGCAAGGTGCAATTCTGAAATTTTTTGCTTTTTCCTGCTCCTCTTAGCATGATAAAGAAGATTCAAAGAGAGTGAGATGCCAGCTCCTTTCATTCAGTCAGTAGCTTCAAACATTTCTGGTATATGAATAACATGATGTTTTTCAATGGCAAAAATCAATGAATATTGTAAATGCACAAACAGTAATTTCTCCGCATTGCAAGGTGCAATTCTGAAATTTTTTGCTTTTTCCTGCTCCTCTTAGCATGATAAAGAAGATTCAAAGAGAGTGAGATGCCAGCTCCTTTCGTTCAGTCAGTAGCTTCAATCATTTCTGGTATATGAATAACATGATGTTTTTCAATGGCAAAAATCATTGAATATTGTAAATGCACAAACAGTAATTTCTCCGCATTGCAAGGTGCAATTCTGAAATTTTTTGCTTTTTCCTGCTCCTCTTAGCATGATAAACAAGATTCAAAGAGAGTGAGATGCCAGCTCCTTTCATTCAGTCAGTAGCTTCAATCATTTCTGGACGTTTTTCAATGGCAAAAATCAATGAATATTGTAAATGCACAAACAGTAATTTCTCCGCATTGCAAGGTGCAATTCTGAAATTTTTTGCTTTTTCCTGCTCCTCTTAGCATGATAAAGAAGATTCAAAGAGAGTGAGATGCCAGCTCCTTTCATTCAGTCAGTAGCTTCAATCATTTCTGGACGTTTTTCAATGGCAAAAATCAATGAATATTGTAAATGCACAAACAGTAATTTCTCCGCATTGCAAGGTGCAATTCTGAAATTTTTTGCTTTTTCCTGCTCCTCTTAGCATGATAAAGAAGATTCAAAGAGAGTGAGATGCCAGCTCCTTTCATTCAGTCAGTAGCTTCAAACATTTCTGGTATATGAATAACATGATGTTTTTCAATGGCAAAAATCAATGAATATTGTAAATGCACAAACAGTAATTTCTCCGCATTGCAAGGTGCAAGTCTGAAATTTTTTGCTTTTTCCTGCTCCTCTTAGCATGATAAAGAAGATTCAAAGAGAGTGAGATGCCAGCTACTTTCATTCAGTCAGTAGCTTCAATCATTTCTGGACGTTTTTCAATGGTAAAAATCAATGAATATTGTAAATGCACAAACAGTAATTTCTCCGCATTGCAAGGTGCAATTCTGAAATTTTTTGCTTTTTCCTGCTCCTCTTAGCATGATAAAGAAGATTCAAAGAGAGTGAGATGCCAGCTCCTTTCATTCAGTCAGTAGCTTCAAACATTTCTGGTATATGAATAACATGATGTTTTTCAATGGCAAAAATCAATGAATATTGTAAATGCACAAACAGTAATTTCTCCGCATTGCAAGGTGCAAGTCTGAAATTTTTTGCTTTTTCCTGCTCCTCTTAGCATGATAAAGAAGATTCAAAGAGAGTGAGATGCCAGCTACTTTCATTCAGTCAGTAGCTTCAATCATTTCTGGACGTTTTTCAATGGTAAAAATCAATGAATATTGTAAATGCACAAACAGTAATTTCTCCGCATTGCAAGGTGCAATTCTGAAATTTTTTGCTTTTTCCTGCTCCTCTTAGCATGATAAAGAAGATTCAAAGAGAGTGAGATGCCAGCTCCTTTCATTCAGTCAGTAGCTTCAAACATTTCTGGTATATGAATAACATGATGTTTTTCAATGGCAAAAATCAATGAATATTGTAAATGCACAAACAGTAATTTCTCCGCATTGCAAGGTGCAATTCTGAAATTTTTTGCTTTTTCCTGCTCCTCTTAGCATGATAAAGAAGATTCAAAGAGAGTGAGATGCCAGCTCCTTTCATTCAGTCAGTAGCTTCAAACATTTCAGGTATATGAATAACATGATGTTTTTCAATGGCAAAAATCAATGAATATTGTAAATGCACAAACAGTAATTTCTCCGCATTGCAAGGTGCAATTCTGAAATTTTTTGCTTTTTCCTGCTCCTCTTAGCATGATAAAGAAGATTCAAAGAGAGTGAGATGCCAGCTCCTTTCATTCAGTCAGTAGCTTCAATCATTTCTGGACGTTTTTCAATTGCAAAAATCAATGAATATTGTAAATGCACAAACAGTAATTTCTCCGCATTGCAAGGTGCAATTCTGAAATTTTTTGCTTTTTACTGCTCCTCTTAGCATGATAAAGAAGATTCAAAGAGAGTGAGATGCCAGCTCCTTTCATTCAGTCAGTAGCTTCAAACATTTCTGGTATATGAATAACATGATGTTTTTCAATGGCAAAAATCAATGAATATTGTAAATGCACAAACAGTAATTTCTCCGCATTGCAAGGTGCAAGTCTGAAATTTTTTGCTTTTTCCTGCTCCTCTTAGCATGATAAACAAGATTCAAAGAGAGTGAGATGCCAGCTCCTTTCATTCAGTCAGTAGCTTCAATCATTTCTGGACGTTTTTCAATGGCAAAAATCAATGAATATTGTAAATGCACAAACAGTAATTTCTCCGCATTGCAAGGTGCAATTCTGAAATTTTTTGCTTTTTCCTGCTCCTCTTAGCATGATAAAGAAGATTCAAAGAGAGTGAGATGCCAGCTCCTTTCATTCAGTCAGTAGCTTCAAACATTCCTGGTATATGAATAACATGATGTTTTTCAATGGCAAAAATCAATGAATATTGTAAATGCACAAACAGTAATTTCTCCGCATTGCAAGGTTCAATTCTGAAATTTTTTGCTTTTTCCTGCTCCTCTTAGCATGATAAAGAAGATTCAAAGAGAGTGAGATGCCAGCTCCTTTCATTCAGTCAGTAGCTTCAATCATTTCTGGACGTTTTTCAATGGCAAAAATCAATGAATATTGTAAATGCACAAACAGTAATTTCTCCGCATTGCAAGGTGCAATTCTGAAATTTTTTGCTTTTTCCTGCTCCTCTTAGCATGATAAAGAAGATTCAAAGAGAGTGAGATGCCAGCTCCTTTCATTCAGTCAGTAGCTTCAATCATTTCTGGTATATGAATAACATGATGTTTTTCAATGGCAAAAATCAATGAATATTGTAAATGCACAAACAGTAATTTCTCCGCATTGCAAGGTGCAATTCTGAAATTTTTTGCTTTTTCCTGCTCCTCTTAGCATGATAAAGAAGATTCAAAGAGAGTGAGATGCCAGCTCCTTTCATTCAGTCAGTAGCTTCAATCATTTCTGGTATATGAATAACATGATGTTTTTCAATGGCAAAAATCAATGAATATTGTAAATGCACAAACAGTAATTTATCCGCATTGCAAGGTGCAATTCTGAAATTTTTTGCTTTTTCCTGCTCCTCTTAGCATGATAAAGAAGATTCAAAGAGAGTGAGATGCCAGCTCCTTTCATTCAGTCAGTAGCTTCAAACATTTCTGGTATATGAATAACATGATGTTTTTCAATGGCAAAAATCAATGAATATTGTAAATGCACAAACAGTAATTTCTCCGCATTGCAAGGTGCAATTCTGAAATTTTTTGCTTTTTCCTGCTCCTCTTAGCATGATAAAGAAGATTCAAAGAGAGTGAGATGCCTGCTCCTTTCATTCAGTCAGTAGCTTCAATCATTTCTGGACGTTTTTCAATGGCAAAAATCAATGAATATTGTAAATGCACAAACACTAATTTCTCCGCATTGCAAGGTGCAATTCTGAAATTTTTTGCTTTTTCCTGCTCCTCTTAGCATGATAAAGAAGATTCAAAGAGAGTGAGAGGCCAGCTCCTTTCATTCAGTCAGTAGCTTCAATCATTTCTGGACGTTTTTCAATGGCAAAAATCAATGAATATTGTAAATGCACAAACAGTAATTTCTCCGCATTGCAAGGTGCAATTCTGAAATTTTTTGCTTTTTCCTGCTCCTCTTAGCATGATAAAGAAGATTTAAAGAGAGTGAGATGCCAGCTCCTTTCATTCAGTCAGTAGCTTCAATCATTTCTGGACGTTTTTCAATGGCAAAAATCAATGAATATTGTAAATGCACAAACAGTAATTTCTCCGCATTGCAAGGTGCAATTCTGAAATTTTTTGCTTTTTCCTGCTCCTCTTAGCATGATAAAGAAGATTCAAAGAGAGTGAGATGCCAGCTCCTTTCATTCAGTCAGTAGCTTCAAACATTTCTGGTATATGAATAACATGATGTTTTTCAATGGCAAAAATCAATGAATATTGTAAATGCACAAACAGTAATTTCTCCGCATTGCAAGGTGCAAGTCTGAAATCTTTTGCTTTTTCCTGCTCCTCTTAGCATGATAAAGAAGATTCAAAGAGAGTGAGATGCCAGCTACTTTCATTCAGTCAGTAGCTTCAATCATTTCTGGACGTTTTTCAATGGCAAAAATCAATGAATATTGTAAATGCACAAACAGTAATTTCTCCGCATTGCAAGGTGCAATTCTGAAATTTTTTGCTTTTTCCTGCTCCTCTTAGCATGATAAAGAAGATTCAAAGAGAGTGAGATGCCAGCTCCTTTCATTCAGTCAGTAGCTTCAAACATTTCTGGTATATGAATAACATGATGTTTTTCAATGGCAAAAATCAATGAATATTGTAAATGCACAAACAGTAATTTCTCCGCATTGCAAGGTGCAAGTCTGAAATTTTTTGCTTTTTCCTGCTCCTCTTAGCATGATAAAGAAGATTCAAAGAGAGTGAGATGCCAGCTACTTTCATTCAGTCAGTAGCTTCAATCATTTCTGGACGTTTTTCAATGGTAAAAATCAATGAATATTGTAAATGCACAAACAGTAATTTCTCCGCATTGCAAGGTGCAATTCTGAAATTTTTTGCTTTTTCCTGCTCCTCTTAGCATGATAAAGAAGATTCAAAGAGAGTGAGATGCCAGCTCCTTTCATTCAGTCAGTAGCTTCAATCATTTCTGGACGTTTTTCAATGGCAAAAATCAATGAATATTGTAAATGAACAAACAGTAATTTCTCCGCATTGCAAGGTGCAAGTCTGAAATTTTTTGCTTTTTCCTGCTCCTCTTAGCATGATAAAGAAGATTCAAAGAGAGTGAGATGCCAGCTCCTTTCATTCAGTCAGTAGCTTCAATCATTTCTGGACGTTTTTCAATGGCAAAAATCAATGAATATTGTAAATGCACAAACAGTAATTTCTCCGCATTGCAAGGTGCAATTCTGAAATTTTTTGCTTTTTCCTGCTCCTCTTAGCATGATAAAGAAGATTCAAAGAGAGTGAGATGCCAGCTCCTTTCATTCAGTCAGTAGCTTCAAACATTTCTGGTATATGAATAACATGATGTTTTTCAATGGCAAAAATCAATGAATATTGTAAATGCACAAACAGTAATTTCTCCGCATTGCAAGGTGCAAGTCTGAAATTTTTTGCTTTTTCCTGCTCCTCTTAGCATGATAAAGAAGATTGAAAGAGAGTGAGATGCCAGCTACTTTCATTCAGTCAGTAGCTTCAATCATTTCTGGACGTTTTTCAATGGTAAAAATCAATGAATATTGTAAATGCACAAACAGTAATTTCTCCGCATTGCAAGGTGCAATTCTGAAATTTTTTGCTTTTTCCTGCTCCTCTTAGCATGATAAAGAAGATTCAAAGAGAGTGAGATGCCAGCTCCTTTCATTCAGTCAGTAGCTTCAAACATTTCTGGTATATGAATAACATGATGTTTTTCAATGGCAAAAATCAATGAATATTGTAAATGCACAAACAGTAATTTCTCCGCATTGCAAGGTGCAATTCTGAAATTTTTTTGCTTTTTCCTGCTCCTCTTAGCATGATAAAGAAGATTCAAAGAGATTGAGATGCCAGCTCCTTTCATTCAGTCAGTAGCTTCAAACATTTCAGGTATATGAATAACATGATGTTTTTCAATGGCAAAAATCAATGAATATTGTAAATGCACAAACAGTAATTTCTCCGCATTGCAAGGTGCAATTCTGAAATTTTTTGCTTTTTCCTGCTCCTCTTAGCATGATAAAGAAGATTCAAAGAGAGTGAGATGCCAGCTCCTTTCATTCAGTCAGTAGCTTCAATCATTTCTGGACGTTTTTCAATTGCAAAAATCAATGAATATTGTAAATGCACAAACAGTAATTTCTCCGCATTGCAAGGTGCAATTCTGAAATTTTTTGCTTTTTACTGCTCCTCTTAGCATGATAAAGAAGATTCAAAGAGAGTGAGATGCCAGCTCCTTTCATTCAGTCAGTAGCTTCAAACATTTCTGGTATATGAATAACATGATGTTTTTCAATGGCAAAAATCAATGAATATTGTAAATGCACAAACAGTAATTTCTCCGCATTGCAAGGTGCAATTCTGAAATTTTTTGCTTTTTCCTGCTCCTCTTAGCATGATAAACAAGATTCAAAGAGAGTGAGATGCCAGCTCCTTTCATTCAGTCAGTAGCTTCAATCATTTCTGGACGTTTTTCAATGGCAAAAATCAATGAATATTGTAAATGCACAAACAGTAATTTCTCCGCATTGCAAGGTGCAATTCTGAAATTTTTTGCTTTTTCCTGCTCCTCTTAGCATGATAAAGAAGATTCAAAGAGAGTGAGATGCCAGCTCCTTTCATTCAGTCAGTAGCTTCAAACATTCCTGGTATATGAATAACATGATGTTTTTCAATGGCAAAAATCAATGAATATTGTAAATGCACAAACAGTAATTTCTCCGCATTGCAAGGTTCAATTCTGAAATTTTTTGCTTTTTCCTGCTCCTCTTAGCATGATAAAGAAGATTCAAAGAGAGTGAGATGCCAGCTCCTTTCATTCAGTCAGTAGCTTCAATCATTTCTGGACGTTTTTCAATTGCAAAAATCAATGAATATTGTAAATGCACAAACAGTAATTTCTCCGCATTGCAAGGTGCAATTCTGAAATTTTTTGCTTTTTCCTGCTCCTCTTAGCATGATAAAGAAGATTCAAAGAGAGTGAGATGCCAGCTCCTTTCATTCAGTCAGTAGCTTCAATCATTTCTGGTATATGAATAACATGATGTTTTTCAATGGCAAAAATCAATGAATATTGTAAATGCACAAACAGTAATTTCTCCGCATTGCAAGGTGCAATTCTGAAATTTTTTGCTTTTTCCTGCTCCTCTTAGCATGATAAAGAAGATTCAAAGAGAGTGAGATGCCAGCTCCTTTCATTCAGTCAGTAGCTTCAATCATTTCTGGTATATGAATAACATGGTGTTTTTCAATGGCAAAAATCAATGAATATTGTAAATGCACAAACAGTAATTTCTCCGCATTGCAAGGTGCAATTCTGAAATTTTTTGCTTTTTCCTGCTCCTCTTAGCATGATAAAGAAGATTCAAAGAGAGTGAGATGCCAGCTCCTTTCATTCAGTCAGTAGCTTCAAACATTCCTGGTATATGAATAACATGATGTTTTTCAATGGCAAAAATCAATGAATATTGTAAATGCACAAACAGTAATTTCTCCGCATTGCAAGGTTCAATTCTGAAATTTTTTGCTTTTTCCTGCTCCTCTTAGCATGATAAAGAAGATTCAAAGAGAGTGAGATGCCAGCTCCTTTCATTCAGTCAGTAGCTTCAATCATTTCTGGACGTTTTTCAATGGCAAAAATCAATGAATATTGTAAATGCACAAACAGTAATTTCTCCGCATTGCAAGGTGCAATTCTGAAATTTTTTGCTTTTTCCTGCTCCTCTTAGCATGATAAAGAAGATTCAAAGAGAGTGAGATGCCAGCTCCTTTCATTCAGTCAGTAGCTTCAATCATTTCTGGTATATGAATAACATGATGTTTTTCAATGGCAAAAATCAATGAATATTGTAAATGCACAAACAGTAATTTCTCCGCATTGCAAGGTGCAATTCTGAAATTTTTTGCTTTTTCCTGCTCCTCTTAGCATGATAAAGAAGATTCAAAGAGAGTGAGATGCCAGCTCCTTTCATTCAGTCAGTAGCTTCAATCATTTCTGGTATATGAATAACATGATGTTTTTCAATGGCAAAAATCAATGAATATTGTAAATGCATAAACAGTAATTTATCCGCATTGCAAGGTGCAATTCTGAAATTTTTTGCTTTTTCCTGCTCCTCTTAGCATGATAAAGAAGATTCAAAGAGAGTGAGATGCCAGCTCCTTTCATTCAGTCAGTAGCTTCAAACATTTCTGGTATATGAATAACATGATGTTTTTCAATGGCAAAAATCAATGAATATTGTAAATGCACAAACAGTAATTTCTCCGCATTGCAAGGTGCAATTCTGAAATTTTTTGCTTTTTCCTGCTCCTCTTAGCATGATAAAGAAGATTCAAAGAGAGTGAGATGCCTGCTCCTCTCATTCAGTCAGTAGCTTCAATCATTTCTGGACGTTTTTCAATGGCAAAAATCAATGAATATTGTAAATGCACAAACAGTAATTTCTCCGCATTGCAAGGTGCAATTCTGAAATTTTTTGCTTTTTCCTGCTCCTCTTAGCATGATAAAGAAGATTCAAAGAGAGTGAGATGCCAGCTCCTTTCATTCAGTCAGTAGCTTCAATCATTTCTGGACGTTTTTCAATGGCAAAAATCAATGAATATTGTAAATGCACAAGCAGTAATTTCTCCGCATTGCAAGGTGCAATTCTGAAATTTTTTGCTTTTTCCTGCTCCTCTTAGCATGATAAAGAAGATTCAAAGAGAGTGAGATGCCAGCTCCTTTCATTCAGTCAGTAGCTTCAAACATTTCTGGTATATGAATAACATGATGTTTTTCAATGGCAAAAATCAATGAATATTGTAAATGCACAAACAGTAATTTCTCCGCATTGCAAGGTGCAATTCTGAAATTTTTTGCTTTTTCCTGCTCCTCTTAGCATGATAAAGAAGATTCAAAGAGAGTGAGATGCCTGCTCCTCTCATTCAGTCAGTAGCTTCAATCATTTCTGGACGTTTTTCAATGGCAAAAATCAATGAATATTGTAAATGCACAAACAGTAATTTCTCCGCATTGCAAGGTGCAATTCTGAAATTTTTTGCTTTTTCCTGCTCCTCTTAGCATGATAAAGAAGATTCAAAGAGAGTGAGATGCCAGCTCCTTTCATTCAGTCAGTAGCTTCAATCATTTCTGGACGTTTTTCAATGGCAAAAATCAATGAATATTGTAAATGCACAAACAGTAATTTCTCCGCATTGCAAGGTGCAATTCTGAATTTTTTTGCTTTTTCCTGCTCCTCTTAGCATGATAAAGAAGATTCAAAGAGAGTGAGATGCCAGCTCCTTTCATTCAGTCAGTAGCTTCAAACATTTCTGGTATATGAATAACATGATGTTTTTCAATGGCAAAAATCAATGAATATTGTAAATGCACAAACAGTAATTTCTCCGCATTGCAAGGTGCAATTCTGAAATTTTTTGCTTTTTCCTGCTCCTCTTAGCATGATAAAGAAGATTCAAAGAGAGTGAGATGCCAGCTCCTTTCGTTCAGTAAGTAGCTTCAATCATTTCTGGACGTTTTTCAATGGCAAAAATCATTGAATATTGTAAATGCACAAACAGTAATTTCTCCGCATTGCAAGGTGCAATTCTGAAATTTTTTACTTTTTCCTGCTCCTCTTAGCATGATAAAGAAGATTCAAAGAGAGTGAGATGCCAGCTCCTTTCATTCAGTCAGTAGCTTCAATCATTTCTGGTATATGAATAACATGATGTTTTTCAAAGGCAAAAATCAATGAATATTGTAAATGCACAAACAGTAATTTCTCCGCATTGCAAGGTGCAATTCTGAAATTTTTTGCTTTTTCCTGCTCCTCTTAGCATGATAAAGAAGATTCAAAGAGAGTGAGATGCCAGCTCCTTTCATTCAGTCAGTAGCTTCAATCATTTCTGGTAAATGAATAACATGATGTTTTTCAATGGCAAAAATCAATGAATATTGTAAATGCACAAACAGTAATTTCTCCGCATTGCAAGGTGCAATTCTGAAATTTTTTGCTTTTTCCTGCTCCTCTTAGCATGATAAAGAAGATTCAAAGAGAGTGAGATGCCAGCTCCTTTCATTCAGTCAGTAGCTTCAATCATTTCTGGTATATGAATAACATGATGTTTTTCAATGGCAAAAATCAATGAATATTGTAAATGCACAAACAGTAATTTATCCGCATTGCAAGGTGCAATTCTGAAATTTTTTGCTTTTTCCTGCTCCTCTTAGCATGATAAAGAAGATTCAAAGAGAGTGAGATGCCAGCTCCTTTCATTCAGTCAGTAGCTTCAAACATTTCTGGTATATGAATAACATGATGTTTTTCAATGGCAAAAATCAATGAATATTGTAAATGCACAAACAGTAATTTCTCCGCATTGCAAGGTGCAATTCTGCAATTTTTTGCTTTTTCCTGCTCCTCTTAGCATGATAAAGAAGATTCAAAGAGAGTGAGATGCCAGCTCCTTTCATTCAGTCAGTAGCTTCAAACATTTCTGGTATATGAATAACATGATGTTTTTCAATGGCAAAAATCAATGAATATTGTAAATGCACAAACAGTAATTTCTCCGCATTGCAAGGTGCAATTCTGAAATTTTTTGCTTTTTCCTGCTCCTCTTAGCATGATAAACAAGATTCAAAGAGAGTGAGATGCCAGCTCCTTTCATTCAGTCAGTAGCTTCAATCATTTCTGGACGTTTTTCAATGGCAAAAATCAATGAATATTGTAAATGCACAAACAGTAATTTCTCCGCATTGCAAGGTGCAATTCTGAAATTTTTTGCTTTTTCCTGCTCCTCTTAGCATGATAAAGAAGATTCAAAGAGAGTGAGATGCCAGCTCCTTTCATTCAGTCAGTAGCTTCATTCATTTCTGGACGTTTTTCAATTGCAAAAATCAATGAATATTGTAAATGCACAAACAGTAATTTCTCCGCATTGCAAGGTGCAATTCTGAAATTTTTTGCTTTTTCCTGCTCCTCTTAGCATGATAAAGAAGATTCAAAGAGAGTGAGATGCCAGCTCCTTTCATTCAGTCAGTAGCTTCAATCATTTCTGGTATATGAATAACATGATGTTTTTCAATGGCAAAAATCAATGAATATTGTAAATGCACAAACAGTAATTTCTCCTCATTGCAAGGTGCAATTCTGAAATTTTTTGCTTTTTCCTGCTCCTCTTAGCATGATAAAGAAGATTCAAAGAGAGTGAGATGCCAGCTCCTTTCATTCAGTCAGTAGCTTCAATCATTTCTGGTATATGAATAACATGATGTTTTTCAATGGCAAAAATCAATGAATATTGTAAATGCACAAACAGTAATTTATCCGCATTGCAAGGTGCAATTCTGAAATTTTTTGCTTTTTCCTGCTCCTCTTAGCATGATAAAGAAGATTCAAAGAGAGTGAGATGCCAGCTCCTTTCATTCAGTCAGTAGCTTCAAACATTTCTGGTATATGAATAACATGATGTTTTTCAATGGCAAAAATCAATGAATATTGTAAATGCACAAACAGTAATTTCTCCGCATTGCAAGGTGCAATTCTGAAATTTTTTGCTTTTTCCTGCTCCTCTTAGCATGATAAAGAAGATTCAAAGAGAGTGAGATGCCTGCTCCTCTCATTCAGTCAGTAGCTTCAATCATTTCTGGACGTTTTTCAATGGCAAAAATCAATGAATATTGTAAATGCACAAACAGTAATTTCTCCGCATTGCAAGGTGCAATTCTGAAATTTTTTGCTTTTTCCTGCTCCTCTTAGCATGATAAAGAAGATTCAAAGAGAGTGAGATGCCAGCTCCTTTCATTCAGTCAGTAGCTTCAATCATTTCTGGACGTTTTTCAATGGCAAAAATCAATGAATATTGTAAATGCACAAACAGTAATTTCTCCGCATTGCAAGGTGCAATTCTGAAATTTTTTGCTTTTTCCTGCTCCTCTTAGCATGATAAAGAAGATTCAAAGAGAGTGAGATGCCAGCTCCTTTCATTCAGTCAGTAGCTTCAAACATTTCTGGAATATGAATAACATGATGTTTTTCAATGGCAAAAATCAATGAATATTCTAAATGCACAAACAGTAATTTCTCCGCATTGCAAGGTGCAATTCTGAAATTTTTTGCTTTTTCCTGCTCCTCTTAGCATGATAAAGAAGATTCAAAGAGAGTGAGATGCCAGCTCCTTTCGTTCAGTAAGTAGCTTCAATCATTTCTGGACGTTTTTCAATGGCAAAAATCATTGAATATTGTAAATGCACAAACAGTAATTTCTCCGCATTGCAAGGTGCAATTCTGAAATTTTTTACTTTTTCCTGCTCCTCTTAGCATGATAAAGAAGATTCAAAGAGAGTGAGATGCCAGCTCCTTTCATTCAGTCAGTAGCTTCAATCATTTCTGGTATATGAATAACATGATGTTTTTCAATGGCAAAAATCAATGAATATTGTAAATGCACAAACAGTAATTTCTCCGCATTGCAAGGTGCAATTCTGAAATTTTTTGCTTTTTCCTGCTCCTCTTAGCATGATAAAGAAGATTCAAAGAGAGTGAGATGCCAGCTCCTTTCATTCAGTCAGTAGCTTCAATCATTTCTGGTAAATGAATAACATGATGTTTTTCAATGGCAAAAATCAATGAATATTGTAAATGCACAAACAGTAATTTCTCCGCATTGCAAGGTGCAATTCTGAAATTTTTTGCTTTTTCCTGCTCCTCTTAGCATGATAAAGAAGATTCAAAGAGAGTGAGATGCCAGCTCCTTTCATTCAGTCAGTAGCTTCAATCATTTCTGGTATATGAATAACATGATGTTTTTCAATGGCAAAAATCAATGAATATTGTAAATGCACAAACAGTAATTTATCCGCATTGCAAGGTGCAATTCTGAAATTTTTTGCTTTTTCCTGCTCCTCTTAGCATGATAAAGAAGATTCAAAGAGAGTGAGATGCCAGCTACTTTCATTCAGTCAGTAGCTTCAATCATTTCTGGACGTTTTTCAATGGCAAAAATCAATGAATATTGTAAATGCACAAACAGTAATTTCTCCGCATTGCAAGGTGCAATTCTGAAATTTTTTGCTTTTTCCTGCTCCTCTTAGCATGATAAAGAAGATTCAAAGAGAGTGAGATGCCAGCTCCTTTCATTCAGTCAGTAGCTTCAAACATTTCTGGTATATGAATAACATGATGTTTTTCAATGGCAAAAATCAATGAATATTGTAAATGCACAAACAGTAATTTCTCCGCATTGCAAGGTGCAAGTCTGAAATTTTTTGCTTTTTCCTGCTCCTCTTAGCATGATAAAGAAGATTCAAAGAGAGTGAGATGCCAGCTACTTTCATTCAGTCAGTAGCTTCAATCATTTCTGGACGTTTTTCAATGGTAAAAATCAATGAATATTGTAAATGCACAAACAGTAATTTCTCCGCATTGCAAGGTGCAATTCTGAAATTTTTTGCTTTTTCCTGCTCCTCTTAGCATGATAAAGAAGATTCAAAGAGAGTGAGATGCCAGCTCCTTTCATTCAGTCAGTAGCTTCAATCATTTCTGGACGTTTTTCAATGGCAAAAATCAATGAATATTGTAAATGAACAAACAGTAATTTCTCCGCATTGCAAGGTGCAAGTTTGAAATTTTTTGCTTTTTCCTGCTCCTCTTAGCATGATAAAGAAGATTCAAAGAGAGTGAGATGCCAGCTCCTTTCATTCAGTCAGTAGCTTCAATCATTTCTGGACGTTTTTCAATGGCAAAAATCAATGAATATTGTAAATGCACAAACAGTAATTTCTCCGCATTGCAAGGTGCAATTCTGAAATTTTTTGCTTTTTCCTGCTCCTCTTAGCATGATAAAGAAGATTCAAAGAGAGTGAGATGCCAGCTCCTTTCATTCAGTCAGTAGCTTCAAACATTTCTGGTATATGAATAACATGATGTTTTTCAATGGCAAAAATCAATGAATATTGAAATGCACAAACAGTAATTTCTCCGCATTGCAAGGTGCAAGTCTGAAATTTTTTGCTTTTTCCTGCTCCTCTTAGCATGATAAAGAAGATTGAAAGAGAGTGAGATGCCAGCTACTTTCATTCAGTCAGTAGCTTCAATCATTTCTGGACGTTTTTCAATGGTAAAAATCAATGAATATTGTAAATGCACAAACACTAATTTCTCCGCATTGCAAGGTGCAATTCTGAAATTTTTTGCTTTTTCCTGCTCCTCTTAGCATGATAAAGAAGATTCAAAGAGAGTGAGATGCCAGCTCCTTTCATTCAGTCAGTAGCTTCAAACATTTCTGGTATATGAATAACATGATGTTTTTCAATGGCAAAAATCAATGAATATTGTAAATGCACAAACAGTAATTTCTCCGCATTGCAAGGTGCAATTCTGAAATTTTTTGCTTTTTCCTGCTCCTCTTAGCATGATAAAGAAGATTCAAAGAGATTGAGATGCCAGCTCCTTTCATTCAGTCAGTAGCTTCAAACATTTCAGGTATATGAATAACATGATGTTTTTCAATGGCAAAAATCAATGAATATTGTAAATGCACAAACAGTAATTTCTCCGCATTGCAAGGTGCAATTCTGAAATTTTTTGCTTTTTCCTGCTCCTCTTAGCATGATAAAGAAGATTCAAAGAGAGTGAGATGCCAGCTCCTTTCATTCAGTCAGTAGCTTCAATCATTTCTGGACGTTTTTCAATTGCAAAAATCAATGAATATTGTAAATGCACAAACAGTAATTTCTCCGCATTGCAAGGTGCAATTCTGAAATTTTTTGCTTTTTACTGCTCCTCTTAGCATGATAAAGAAGATTCAAAGAGAGTGAGATGCCAGCTCCTTTCATTCAGTCAGTAGCTTCAAACATTTCTGGTATATGAATAACATGATGTTTTTCAATGGCAAAAATCAATGAATATTGTAAATGCACAAACAGTAATTTCTCCGCATTGCAAGGTGCAATTCTGAAATTTTTTGCTTTTTCCTGCTCCTCTTAGCATGATAAACAAGATTCAAAGAGAGTGAGATGCCAGCTCCTTTCATTCAGTCAGTAGCTTCAATCATTTCTGGACGTTTTTCAATGGCAAAAATCAATGAATATTGTAAATGCACAAACAGTAATTTCTCCGCATTGCAAGGTGCAATTCTGAAATTTTTTGCTTTTTCCTGCTCCTCTTAGCATGATAAAGAAGATTCAAAGAGAGTGAGATGCCAGCTCCTTTCATTCAGTCAGTAGCTTCAAACATTCCTGGTATATGAATAACATGATGTTTTTCAATGGCAAAAATCAATGAATATTGTAAATGCACAAACAGTAATTTATCCGCATTGCAAGGTTCAATTCTGAAATTTTTTGCTTTTTCCTGCTCCTCTTAGCATGATAAAGAAGATTCAAAGAGAGTGAGATGCCAGCTCCTTTCATTCAGTCAGTAGCTTCAATCATTTCTGGACGTTTTTCAATTGCAAAAATCAATGAATATTGTAAATGCACAAACAATAATTTCTCCGCATTGCAAGGTGCAATTCTGAAATTTTTTGCTTTTTCCTGCTCCTCTTAGCATGATAAAGAAGATTCAAAGAGAGTGAGATGCCAGCTCCTTTCATTCAGTCAGTAGCTTCAATCATTTCTGGTATATGAATAACATGATGTTTTTCAATGGCAAAAATCAATGAATATTGTAAATGCACAAACAGTAATTTCTCCGCATTGCAAGGTGCAATTCTGAAATTTTTTTCTTTTTCCTGCTCCTCTTAGCATGATAAAGAAGATTCAAAGAGAGTGAGATGCCAGCTCCTTTCATTCAGTCAGTAGCTTCAATCATTTCTGGTATATGAATAACATGATGTTTTTCAATGGCAAAAATCAATGAATATTGTAAATGCACAAACAGTAATTTATCCGCATTGCAAGGTGCAATTCTGAAATTTTTTGCTTTTTCCTGCTCCTCTTAGCATGATAAAGAAGATTCAAAGAGAGTGAGATGCCAGCTCCTTTCATTCAGTCAGTAGCTTCAAACATTTCTGGTATATGAATAACATGATGTTTTTCAATGGCAAAAATCAATGAATATTGTAAATGCACAAACAGTAATTTCTCCGCATTGCAAAGTGCAATTCTGAAATTTTTTGCTTTTTCCTGCTCCTCTTAGCATGATAAAGAAGATTCAAAGAGAGTGAGATGCCTGCTCCTTTCATTCAGTCAGTAGCTTCAATCATTTCTGGACGTTTTTCAATGGCAAAAATCAATGAATATTGTAAATGCACAAACAGTAATTTCTCCGCATTGCAAGGTGCAATTCTGAAATTTTTTGCTTTTTCCTGCTCCTCTTAGCATGATAAAGAAGATTCAAAGAGAGTGAGATGCCAGCTCCTTTCATTCAGTCAGTAGCTTCAAACATTCCTGGTATATGAATAACATGATGTTTTTCAATGGCAAAAATCAATGAATATTGTAAATGCACAAACAGTAATTTCTCCGCATTGCAAGGTGCAAGTCTGAAATTTTTTGCTTTTTCCTGCTCCTCTTAGCATGATAAAGAAGATTCGAAGAGAGTGAGATGCCAGCTACTTTCATTCAGTCAGTAGCTTCAATCATTTCTGGACGTTTTTCAATGGTAAAAATCAATGAATATTGTAAATGCACAAACAGTAATTTCTCCGCATTGCAAGGTGCAATTCTGAAATTTTTTGCTTTTTCCTGCTCCTCTTAGCATGATAAAGAAGATTCAAAGAGAGTGAGATGCCAGCTCCTTTCATTCAGTCAGTAGCTTCAATCATTTCTGGTATATGAATAACATGATGTTTTTCAATGGCAAAAATCAATGAATATTGTAAATGCACAAACAGTAATTTATCCGCATTGCAAGGTGCAATTCTGAAATTTTTTGCTTTTTCCTGCTCCTCTTAGCATGATAAAGAAGATTCAAAGAGAGTGAGATGCCAGCTCCTTTCATTCAGTCAGTAGCTTCAAACATTTCTGGTATATGAATAACATGATGTTTTTCAATGGCAAAAATCAATGAATATTGTAAATGCACAAACAGTAATTTCTCCGCATTGCAAGGTGCAATTCTGAAATTTTTTGCTTTTTCCTGCTCCTCTTAGCATGATAAAGAAGATTCAAAGAGAGTGAGATGCCTGCTCCTTTCATTCAGTCAGTAGCTTCAATCATTTCTGGACGTTTTTCAATGGCAAAAATCAATGAATATTGTAAATGCACAAACAGTAATTTCTCCGCATTGCAAGGTGCAATTCTGAAATTTTTTGCTTTTTCCTGCTCCTCTTAGCATGATAAAGAAGATTCAAAGAGAGTGAGATGCCAGCTCCTTTCATTCAGTCAGTAGCTTCAATCATTTCTGGACGTTTTTCAATGGCAAAAATCAATGAATATTGTAAATGCACAAACAGTAATTTCTCCGCATTGCAAGGTGCAATTCTGAAATTTTTTGCTTTTTCCTGCTCCTCTTAGCATGATAAAGAAGATTCAAAGAGAGTGAGATGCCAGCTCCTTTCATTCAGTCAGTAGCTTCAAACATTTCTGGTATATGAATAACATGATGTTTTTCAATGGCAAAAATCAATGAATATTGTAAATGCACAAACAGTAATTTCTCCGCATTGCAAGGTGCAATTCTGAAATTTTTTGCTTTTTCCTGCTCCTCTTAGCATGATAAAGAAGATTCAAAGAGAGTGAGATGCCAGCTCCTTTCGTTCAGTAAGTAGCTTCAATCATTTCTGGACGTTTTTCAATGGCAAAAATCATTGAATATTGTAAATGCACAAACAGTAATTTCTCCGCATTGCAAGGTGCAATTCTGAAATTTTTTGCTTTTTCCTGCTCCTCTTAGCATGATAAAGAAGATTCAAAGAGAGTGAGATGCCAGCTCCTTTCATTCAGTCAGTAGCTTCAAACATTCCTGGTATATGAATAACATGATGTTTTTCAATGGCAAAAATCAATGAATATTGTAAATGCACAAACAGTAATTTCTCCGCATTGCAAGGTTCAATTCTGAAATTTTTTGCTTTTTCCTGCTCCTCTTAGCATGATAAAGAAGATTCAAAGAGAGTGAGATGCCAGCTCCTTTCATTCAGTCAGTAGCTTCAATCATTTCTGGACGTTTTTCAATTGCAAAAATCAATGAATATTGTAAATGCACAAACAGTAATTTCTCCGCATTGCAAGGTGCAATTCTGAAATTTTTTGCTTTTTCCTGCTCCTCTTAGCATGATAAAGAAGATTCAAAGAGAGTGAGATGCCAGCTCCTTTCATTCAGTCAGTAGCTTCAATCATTTCTGGTATATGAATAACATGATGTTTTTCAATGGCAAAAATCAATGAATATTGTAAATGCACAAACAGTAATTTCTCCGCATTGCAAGGTGCAATTCTGAAATTTTTTGCTTTTTCCTGCTCCTCTTAGCATGATAAAGAAGATTCAAAGAGAGTGAGATGCCAGCTCCTTTCATTCAGTCAGTAGCTTCAATCATTTCTGGTATATGAATAACATGATGTTTTTCAATGGCAAAAATCAATGAATATTGTAAATGCACAAACAGTAATTTATCCGCATTGCAAGGTGCAATTCTGAAATTTTTTGCTTTTTCCTGCTCCTCTTAGCATGATAAAGAAGATTCAAAGAGAGTGAGATGCCAGCTCCTTTCATTCAGTCAGTAGCTTCAAACATTTCTGGTATATGAATAACATGATGTTTTTCAATGGCAAAAATCAATGAATATTGTAAATGCACAAACAGTAATTTCTCCGCATTGCAAGGTGCAATTCTGAAATTTTTTGCTTTTTCCTGCTCCTCTTAGCATGATAAAGAAGATTCAAAGAGAGTGAGATGCCTGCTCCTTTCATTCAGTCAGTAGCTTCAATCATTTCTGGACGTTTTTCAATGGCAAAAATCAATGAATATTGTAAATGCACAAACAGTAATTTCTCCGCATTGCAAGGTGCAATTCTGAAATTTTTTGCTTTTTCCTGCTCCTCTTAGCATGATAAACAAGATTCAAAGAGAGTGAGATGCCAGCTCCTTTCATTCAGTCAGTAGCTTCAATCATTTCTGGACGTTTTTCAATGGCAAAAATCAATGAATATTGTAAATGCACAAACAGTAATTTCTCCGCATTGCAAGGTTCAATTCTGAAATTTTTTGCTTTTTCCTGCTCCTCTTAGCATGATAAAGAAGATTCAAAGAGAGTGAGATGCCAGCTCCTTTCATTCAGTCAGTAGCTTCAATCATTTCTGGACGTTTTTCAATTGCAAAAATCAATGAATATTGTAAATGCACAAACAGTAATTTCTCCGCATTGCAAGGTGCAATTCTGAAATTTTTTGCTTTTTCCTGCTCCTCTTAGCATGATAAAGAAGATTCAAAGAGAGTGAGATGCCAGCTCCTTTCATTCAGTCAGTAGCTTCAATCATTTCTGGTATATGAATAACATGATGTTTTTCAATGGCAAAAATCAATGAATATTGTAAATGCACAAACAGTAATTTCTCCGCATTGCAAGGTGCAATTCTGAAATTTTTTGCTTTTTCCTGCTCCTCTTAGCATGATAAAGAAGATTCAAAGAGAGTGAGATGCCAGCTCCTTTCATTCAGTCAGTAGCTTCAATCATTTCTGGTATATGAAAAACATGATGTTTTTCAATGGCAAAAATCAATGAATATTGTAAATGCACAAACAGTAATTTATCCGCATTGCAAGGTGCAATTCTGAAATTTTTTGCTTTTTCCTGCTCCTCTTAGCATGATAAAGAAGATTCAAAGAGAGTGAGATGCCAGCTCCTTTCATTCAGTCAGTAGCTTCAAACATTTCTGGTATATGAATAACATGATGTTTTTCAATGGCAAAAATCAATGAATATTGTAAATGCACAAACAGTAATTTCTCCGCATTGCAAGGTGCAATTCTGAAATTTTTTGCTTTTTCCTGCTCCTCTTAGCATGATAAAGAAGATTCAAAGAGAGTGAGATGCCTGCTCCTTTCATTCAGTCAGTAGCTTCAATCATTTCTGGACGTTTTTCAATGGCAAAAATCAATGAATATTGTAAATGCACAAACAGTAATTTCTCCGCATTGCAAGGTGCAATTCTGAAATTTTTTGCTTTTTCCTGCTCCTCTTAGCATGATAAAGAAGATTCAAAGAGAGTGAGATGCCAGCTCCTTTCATTCAGTCAGTAGCTTCAATCATTTCTGGACGTTTTTCAATGGCAAAAATCAATGAATATTGTAAATGCACAAACAGTAATTTCTCCGCATTGCAAGGTGCAATTCTGAAATTTTTTGCTTTTTCCTGCTCCTCTTAGCATGATAAAGAAGATTCAAAGAGAGTGAGATGCCAGCTCCTTTCATTCAGTCAGTAGCTTCAAACATTTCTGGTATATGAATAACATGATGTTTTTCAATGGCAAAAATCAATGAATATTGTAAATGCACAAACAGTAATTTCTCCGCATTGCAAGGTGCAATTCTGAAATTTTTTGCTTTTTCCTGCTCCTCTTAGCATGATAAAGAAGATTCAAAGAGAGTGAGATGCCAGCTCCTTTCGTTCAGTAAGTAGCTTCAATCATTTCTGGACGTTTTTCAATGGCAAAAATCATTGAATATTGTAAATGCACAAACAGTAATTTCTCCGCATTGCAAGGTGCAATTCTGAAATTTTTTACTTTTTCCTGCTCCTCTTAGCATGATAAAGAAGATTCAAAGAGAGTGAGATGCCAGCTCCTTTCATTCAGTCAGTAGCTTCAATCATTTCTGGTATATGAATAACATGATGTTTTTCAATGGCAAAAATCAATGAATATTGTAAATGCACAAACAGTAATTTCTCCGCATTGCAAGGTGCAATTCTGAAATTTTTTGCTTTTTCCTGCTCCTCTTAGCATGATAAAGAAGATTCAAAGAGAGTGAGATGCCAGCTCCTTTCATTCAGTCAGTAGCTTCAATCATTTCTGGATGTTTTTCAATGGCAAAAATCAATGAATATTGTAAATGCACAAACAGTAATTTCTCCGCATTGCAAGGTGCAATTCTGAAATTTTTTGCTTTTTCCTGCTCCTCTTAGCATGATAAAGAAGATTCAAAGAGAGTGAGATGCCAGCTCCTTTCATTCAGTCAGTAGCTTCAATCATTTCTGGTAAATGAATAACATGATGTTTTTCAATGGCAAAAATCAATGAATATTGTAAATGCACAAACAGTAATTTCTCCGCATTGCAAGGTGCAATTCTGAAATTTTTTGCTTTTTCCTGCTCCTCTTAGCATGATAAAGAAGATTCAAAGAGAGTGAGATGCCAGCTCCTTTCATTCAGTCAGTAGCTTCAATCATTTCTGGTATATGAATAACATGATGTTTTTCAATGGCAAAAATCAATGAATATTGTAAATGCACAAAAAGTAATTTATCCGCATTGCAAGGTGCAATTCTGAAATTTTTTGCTTTTTCCTGCTCCTCTTAGCATGATAAAGAAGATTCAAAGAGAGTGAGATGCCAGCTCCTTTCATTCAGTCAGTAGCTTCAATCATTTCTGGTATATGAATAACATGATGTTTTTCAATGGCAAAAATCAATGAATATTGTAAATGCACAAACAGTAATTTCTCCGCATTGCAAGGTGCAATTCTGAAATTTTTTGCTTTTTCCTGCTCCTCTTAGCATGATAAAGAAGATTCAAAGAGAGTGAGATGCCTGCTCCTTTCATTCAGTCAGTAGCTTCAATCATTTCTGGACGTTTTTCAATGGCAAAAATCAATGAATATTGTAAATGCACAAACAGTAATTTCTCCGCATTGCAAGGTGCAATTCTGAAATTTTTTGCTTTTTCCTGCTCCTCTTAGCATGATAAACAAGATTCAAAGAGAGTGAGATGCCAGCTCCTTTCATTCAGTCAGTAGCTTCAATCATTTCTGGACGTTTTTCAATGGCAAAAATCAATGAATATTGTAAATGCACAAACAGTAATTTCTCTGCATTGCAAGGTGCAATTCTGAAATTTTTTGCTTTTTCCTGCTCCTCTTAGCATGATAAAGAAGATTCAAAGAGAGTGAGATGCCAGCTCCTTTCATTCAGTCAGTAGCTTCAAACATTCCTGGTATATGAATAACATGATGTTTTTCAATGGCAAAAATCAATGAATATTGTAAATGCACAAACAGTAATTTCTCCGCATTGCAAGGTTCAATTCTGAAATTTTTTGCTTTTTCCTGCTCCTCTTAGCATTATAAAGAAGATTCAAAGAGAGTGAGATGCCAGCTCCTTTCATTCAGTCAGTAGCTTCAATCATTTCTGGACGTTTTTCAATTGCAAAAATCAATGAATATTGTAAATGCACAAACAGTAATTTCTCCGCATTGCAAGGTGCAATTCTGAAATTTTTTGCTTTTTCCTGCTCCTCTTAGCATGATAAAGAAGATTCAAAGAGAGTGAGATGCCAGCTCCTTTCATTCAGTCAGTAGCTTCAATCATTTCTGGTATATGAATAACATGATGTTTTTCAATGGCAAAAATCAATGAATATTGTAAATGCACAAACAGTAATTTCTCCGCATTGCAAGGTGCAATTCTGAAATTTTTTGCTTTTTCCTGCTCCTCTTAGCATGATAAAGAAGATTCAAAGAGAGTGAGATGCCTGCTCCTTTCATTCAGTCAGTAGCTTCAATCATTTCTGGACGTTTTTCAATGGCAAAAATCAATGAATATTGTAAATGCACAAACAGTAATTTCTCCGCATTGCAAGGTGCAATTCTGAAATTTTTTGCTTTTTCCTGCTCCTCTTAGCATGATAAAGAAGATTCAAAGAGAGTGAGATGCCAGCTCCTTTCATTCAGTCAGTAGCTTCAATCATTTCTGGACGTTTTTCAATGGCAAAAATCAATGAATATTGTAAATGCACAAACAGTAATTTCTCCGCATTGCAAGGTGCAATTCTGAAATTTTTTGCTTTTTCCTGCTCCTCTTAGCATGATAAAGAAGATTCAAAGAGAGTGAGATGCCAGCTCCTTTCATTCAGTCAGTAGCTTCAAACATTTCTGGTATATGAATAACATGATGTTTTTCAATGGCAAAAATCAATGAATATTGTAAATGCACAAACAGTAATTTCTCCGCATTGCAAGGTGCAATTCTGAAATTTTTTGCTTTTTCCTGCTCCTCTTAGCATGATAAAGAAGATTCAAAGAGAGTGAGATGCCAGCTCCTTTCGTTCAGTAAGTAGCTTCAATCATTTCTGGACGTTTTTCAATGGCAAAAATCATTGAATATTGTAAATGCACAAACAGTAATTTCTCCGCATTGCAAGGTGCAATTCTGAAATTTTTTACTTTTTCCTGCTCCTCTTAGCATGATAAAGAAGATTCAAAGAGAGTGAGATGCCAGCTCCTTTCATTCAGTCAGTAGCTTCAATCATTTCTGGTATATGAATAACATGATGTTTTTCAATGGCAAAAATCAATGAATATTGTAAATGCACAAACAGTAATTTCTCCGCATTGCAAGGTGCAATTCTGAAATTTTTTGCTTTTTCCTGCTCCTCTTAGCATGATAAAGAAGATTCAAAGAGAGTGAGATGCCAGCTCCTTTCATTCAGTCAGTAGCTTCAATCATTTCTGGATGTTTTTCAATGGCAAAAATCAATGAATATTGTAAATGCACAAACAGTAATTTCTCCGCATTGCAAGGTGCAATTCTGAAATTTTTTGCTTTTTCCTGCTCCTCTTAGCATGATAAAGAAGATTCAAAGAGAGTGAGATGCCAGCTCCTTTCATTCAGTCAGTAGCTTCAATCATTTCTGGTAAATGAATAACATGATGTTTTTCAATGGCAAAAATCAATGAATATTGTAAATGCACAAACAGTAATTTCTCCGCATTGCAAGGTGCAATTCTGAAATTTTTTGCTTTTTCCTGCTCCTCTTAGCATGATAAAGAAGATTCAAAGAGAGTGAGATGCCAGCTCCTTTCATTCAGTCAGTAGCTTCAATCATTTCTGGTATATGAATAACATGATGTTTTTCAATGGCAAAAATCAATGAATATTGTAAATGCACAAAAAGTAATTTATCCGCATTGCAAGGTGCAATTCTGAAATTTTTTGCTTTTTCCTGCTCCTCTTAGCATGATAAAGAAGATTCAAAGAGAGTGAGATGCCAGCTCCTTTCATTCAGTCAGTAGCTTCAATCATTTCTGGTATATGAATAACATGATGTTTTTCAATGGCAAAAATCAATGAATATTGTAAATGCACAAACAGTAATTTCTCCGCATTGCAAGGTGCAATTCTGAAATTTTTTGCTTTTTCCTGCTCCTCTTAGCATGATAAAGAAGATTCAAAGAGAGTGAGATGCCTGCTCCTTTCATTCAGTCAGTAGCTTCAATCATTTCTGGACGTTTTTCAATGGCAAAAATCAATGAATATTGTAAATGCACAAACAGTAATTTCTCCGCATTGCAAGGTGCAATTCTGAAATTTTTTGCTTTTTCCTGCTCCTCTTAGCATGATAAACAAGATTCAAAGAGAGTGAGATGCCAGCTCCTTTCATTCAGTCAGTAGCTTCAATCATTTCTGGACGTTTTTCAATGGCAAAAATCAATGAATATTGTAAATGCACAAACAGTAATTTCTCTGCATTGCAAGGTGCAATTCTGAAATTTTTTGCTTTTTCCTGCTCCTCTTAGCATGATAAAGAAGATTCAAAGAGAGTGAGATGCCAGCTCCTTTCATTCAGTCAGTAGCTTCAAACATTCCTGGTATATGAATAACATGATGTTTTTCAATGGCAAAAATCAATGAATATTGTAAATGCACAAACAGTAATTTCTCCGCATTGCAAGGTTCAATTCTGAAATTTTTTGCTTTTTCCTGCTCCTCTTAGCATTATAAAGAAGATTCAAAGAGAGTGAGATGCCAGCTCCTTTCATTCAGTCAGTAGCTTCAATCATTTCTGGACGTTTTTCAATTGCAAAAATCAATGAATATTGTAAATGCACAAACAGTAATTTCTCCGCATTGCAAGGTGCAATTCTGAAATTTTTTGCTTTTTCCTGCTCCTCTTAGCATGATAAAGAAGATTCAAAGAGAGTGAGATGCCAGCTCCTTTCATTCAGTCAGTAGCTTCAATCATTTCTGGTATATGAATAACATGATGTTTTTCAATGGCAAAAATCAATGAATATTGTAAATGCACAAACAGTAATTTATCCGCATTGCAAGGTGCAATTCTGAAATTTTTTGCTTTTTCCTGCTCCTCTTAGCATGATAAAGAAGATTCAAAGAGAGTGAGATGCCAGCTCCTTTCATTCAGTCAGTAGCTTCAAACATTTCTGGTATATGAATAACATGATGTTTTTCAATGGCAAAAATCAATGAATATTGTAAATGCACAAACAGTAATTTCTCCGCATTGCAAGGTGCAATTCTGAAATTTTTTGCTTTTTCCTGCTCCTCTTAGCATGATAAAGAAGATTCAAAGAGAGTGAGATGCCTGCTCCTTTCATTCAGTCAGTAGCTTCAATCATTTCTGGACGTTTTTCAATGGCAAAAATCAATGAATATTGTAAATGCACAAACACTAATTTCTCCGCATTGCAAGGTGCAATTCTGAAATTTTTTGCTTTTTCCTGCTCCTCTTAGCATGATAAAGAAGATTCAAAGAGAGTGAGATGCCAGCTCCTTTCATTCAGTCAGTAGCTTCAATCATTTCTGGACGTTTTTCAATGGCAAAAATCAATGAATATTGTAAATGCACAAACAGTAATTTCTCCGCATTGCAAGGTGCAATTCTGAAATTTTTTGCTTTTTCCTGCTCCTCTTAGCATGATAAAGAAGATTTAAAGAGTGAGATGCCAGCTCCTTTCATTCAGTCAGTAGCTTCAATCATTTCTGGACGTTTTTCAATGGCAAAAATCAATGAATATTGTAAATGCACAAACAGTAATTTCTCCGCATTGCAAGGTGCAATTCTGAAATTTTTTGCTTTTTCCTGCTCCTCTTAGCATGATAAAGAAGATTCAAAGAGAGTGAGATGCCAGCTCCTTTCATTCAGTCAGTAGCTTCAAACATTTCTGGTATATGAATAACATGATGTTTTTCAATGGCAAAAATCAATGAATATTGTAAATGCACAAACAGTAATTTCTCCGCATTGCAAGGTGCAAGTCTGAAATTTTTTGCTTTTTCCTGCTCCTCTTAGCATGATAAAGAAGATTCAAAGAGAGTGAGATGCCAGCTACTTTCATTCAGTCAGTAGCTTCAATCATTTCTGGACGTTTTTCAATGGCAAAAATCAATGAATATTGTAAATGCACAAACAGTAATTTCTCCGCATTGCAAGGTGCAATTCTGAAATTTTTTGCTTTTTCCTGCTCCTCTTAGCATGATAAAGAAGATTCAAAGAGAGTGAGATGCCAGCTCCTTTCATTCAGTCAGTAGCTTCAAACATTTCTGGTATATGAATAACATGATGTTTTTCAATGGCAAAAATCAATGAATATTGTAAATGCACAAACAGTAATTTCTCCGCATTGCAAGGTGCAAGTCTGAAATTTTTTGCTTTTTCCTGCTCCTCTTAGCATGATAAAGAAGATCCAAAGAGAGTGAGATGCCAGCTACTTTCATTCAGTCAGTAGCTTCAATCATTTCTGGACGTTTTTCAATGGTAAAAATCAATGAATATTGTAAATGCACAAACAGTAATTTCTCCGCATTGCAAGGTGCAATTCTGAAATTTTTTGCTTTTTCCTGCTCCTCTTAGCATGATAAAGAAGATTCAAAGAGAGTGAGATGCCAGCTCCTTTCATTCAGTCAGTAGCTTCAATCATTTCTGGACGTTTTTCAATGGCAAAAATCAATGAATATTGTAAATGAACAAACAGTAATTTCTCCGCATTGCAAGGTGCAAGTCTGAAATTTTTTGCTTTTTCCTGCTCCTCTTAGCATGATAAAGAAGATTCAAAGAGAGTGAGATGCCAGCTCCTTTCATTCAGTCAGTAGCTTCAATCATTTCTGGACGTTTTTCAATGGCAAAAATCAATGAATATTGTAAATGCACAAACAGTAATTTCTCCGCATTGCAAGGTGCAATTCTGAAATTTTTTGCTTTTTCCTGCTCCTCTTAGCATGATAAAGAAGATTCAAAGAGAGTGAGATGCCAGCTCCTTTCATTCAGTCAGTAGCTTCAAACATTTCTGGTATATGAATAACATGATGTTTTTCAATGGCAAAAATCAATGAATATTGTAAATGCACAAACAGTAATTTCTCCGCATTGCAAGGTGCAAGTCTGAAATTTTTTGCTTTTTCCTGCTCCTCTTAGCATGATAAAGAAGATTCAAAGAGAGTGAGATGCCAGCTACTTTCATTCAGTCAGTAGCTTCAATCATTTCTGGACGTTTTTCAATGGTAAAAATCAATGAATATTGTAAATGCACAAACAGTAATTTCTCCGCATTGCAAGGTGCAATTCTGAAATTTTTTGCTTTTTCCTGCTCCTCTTAGCATGATAAAGAAGATTCAAAGAGAGTGAGATGCCAGCTCCTTTCATTCAGTCAGTAGCTTCAAACATTTCTGGTATATGAATAACATGATGTTTTTCAATGGCAAAAATCAATGAATATTGTAAATGCACAAACAGTAATTTCTCCGCATTGCAAGGTGCAATTCTGAAATTTTTTGCTTTTTCCTGCTCCTCTTAGCATGATAAAGAAGATTCAAAGAGATTAAGATGCCAGCTCCTTTCATTCAGTCAGTAGCTTCAAACATTTCAGGTATATGAATAACATGATGTTTTTCAATGGCAAAAATCAATGAATATTGTAAATGCACAAACAGTAATTTCTCCGCATTGCAAGGTGCAATTCTGAAATTTTTTGCTTTTTCCTGCTCCTCTTAGCATGATAAAGAAGATTCAAAGAGAGTGAGATGCCAGCTCCTTTCATTCAGTCAGTAGCTTCAATCATTTCTGGACGTTTTTCAATTGCAAAAATCAATGAATATTGTAAATGCACAAACAGTAATTTCTCCGCATTGCAAGGTGCAATTCTGAAATTTTTTGCTTTTTACTGCTCCTCTTAGCATGATAAAGAAGATTCAAAGAGAGTGAGATGCCAGCTCCTTTCATTCAGTCAGTAGCTTCAAACATTTCTGGTATATGAATAACATGATGTTTTTCAATGGCAAAAATCAATGAATATTGTAAATGCACAAACAGTAATTTCTCCGCATTGCAAGGTGCAATTCTGAAATTTTTTGCTTTTTCCTGCTCCTCTTAGCATGATAAACAAGATTCAAAGAGAGTGAGATGCCAGCTCCTTTCATTCAGTCAGTAGCTTCAATCATTTCTGGACGTTTTTCAATGGCAAAAATCAATGAATATTGTAAATGCACAAACAGTAATTTCTCCGCATTGCAAGGTGCAATTCTGAAATTTTTTGCTTTTTCCTGCTCCTCTTAGCATGATAAAGAAGATTCAAAGAGAGTGAGATGCCAGCTCCTTTCATTCAGTCAGTAGCTTCAAACATTCCTGGTATATGAATAACATGATGTTTTTCAATGGCAAAAATCAATGAATATTGTAAATGCACAAACAGTAATTTCTCCGCATTGCAAGGTTCAATTCTGAAATTTTTTGCTTTTTCCTGCTCCTCTTAGCATGATAAAGAAGATTCAAAGAGAGTGAGATGCCAGCTCCTTTCATTCAGTCAGTAGCTTCAATCATTTCTGGACGTTTTTCAATTGCAAAAATCAATGAATATTGTAAATGCACAAACAGTAATTTCTCCGCATTGCAAGGTGCAATTCTGAAATTTTTTGCTTTTTCCTGCTCCTCTTAGCATGACAAAAGAAGATTCAAAGAGAGTGAGATGCCAGCTCCTTTCATTCAGTCAGTAGCTTCAATCATTTCTGGTATATGAATAACATGATGTTTTTCAATGGCAAAAATCAATGAATATTGTAAATGCACAAACAGTAATTTCTCCGCATTGCAAGGTGCAATTCTGAAATTTTTTGCTTTTTCCTGCTCCTCTTAGCATGATAAAGAAGATTCAAAGAGAGTGAGATGCCAGCTCCTTTCATTCAGTCAGTAGCTTCAATCATTTCTGGTATATGAATAACATGATGTTTTTCAATGGCAAAAATCAATGAATATTGTAAATGCACAAACAGTAATTTATCCGCATTGCAAGGTGCAATTCTGAAATTTTTTGCTTTTTCCTGCTCCTCTTAGCATGATAAAGAAGATTCAAAGAGAGTGAGATGCCAGCTCCTTTCATTCAGTCAGTAGCTTCAAACATTTCTGGTATATGAATAACATGATGTTTTTCAATGGCAAAAATCAATGAATATTGTAAATGCACAAACAGTAATTTCTCCGCATTGCAAGGTGCAATTCTGAAATTTTTTGCTTTTTCCTGCTCCTCTTAGCATGGTAAAGAAGATTCAAAGAGAGTGAGATGCCAGCTACTTTCATTCAGTCAGTAGCTTCAATCATTTCTGGACGTTTTTCAATGGTAAAAATCAATGAATATTGTAAATGCACAAACAGTAATTTCTCCGCATTGCAAGGTGCAATTCTGAAATTTTTTGCTTTTTCCTGCTCCTCTTAGCATGATAAAGAAGATTCAAAGAGAGTGAGATGCCAGCTCCTTTCATTCAGTCAGTAGCTTCAAACATTTCTGGTATATGAATAACATGATGTTTTTCAATGGCAAAAATCAATGAATATTGTAAATGCACAAACAGTAATTTCTCCGCATTGCAAGGTGCAATTCTGAAATTTTTTGCTTTTTCCTGCTCCTCTTAGCATGATAAAGACGATTCAAAGAGATTGAGATGCCAGCTCCTTTCATTCAGTCAGTAGCTTCAAACATTTCAGGTATATGAATAACATGATGTTTTTCAATGGCAAAAATCAATGAATATTGTAAATGCACAAACAGTAATTTCTCCGCATTGCAAGGTGCAATTCTGAAATTTTTTGCTTTTTCCTGCTCCTCTTAGCATGGTAAAGAAGATTCAAAGAGAGTGAGATGCCAGCTACTTTCATTCAGTCAGTAGCTTCAATCATTTCTGGACGTTTTTCAATGGTAAAAATCAATGAATATTGTAAATGCACAAACAGTAATTTCTCCGCATTGCAAGGTGCAATTCTGAAATTTTTTGCTTTTTCCTGCTCCTCTTAGCATGATAAAGAAGATTCAAAGAGAGTGAGATGCCAGCTCCTTTCATTCAGTCAGTAGCTTCAAACATTTCTGGTATATGAATAACATGATGTTTTTCAATGGCAAAAATCAATGAATATTGTAAATGCACAAACAGTAATTTCTCCGCATTGCAAGGTGCAATTCTGAAATTTTTTGCTTTTTCCTGCTCCTCTTAGCATGATAAAGAAGATTCAAAGAGATTGAGATGCCAGCTCCTTTCATTCAGTCAGTAGCTTCAAACATTTCAGGTATATGAATAACATGATGTTTTTCAATGGCAAAAATCAATGAATATTGTAAATGCACAAACAGTAATTTCTCCGCATTGCAAGGTGCAATTCTGAAATTTTTTGCTTTTTCCTGCTCCTCTTAGCATGATAAAGAAGATTCAAAGAGAGTGAGATGCCAGCTCCTTTCATTCAGTCAGTAGCTTCAATCATTTCTGGACGTTTTTCAATGGCAAAAATCAATGAATATTGTAAATGCACAAACAGTAATTTCTCCGCATTGCAAGGTGCAATTCTGAAATTTTTTGCTTTTTCCTGCTCCTCTTAGCATGATAAAGAAGATTCAAAGAGAGTGAGATGCCAGCTCCTTTCATTCAGTCAGTAGCTTCAAACATTTCTGGTATATGAATAACATGATGTTTTTCAATGGCAAAAATCAATGAATATTGTAAATGCACAAACAGTAATTTCTCCGCATTGCAAGGTGCAATTCTGAAATTTTTTGCTTTTTCCTGCTCCTCTTAGCATGATAAAGAAGATTCAAAGAGAGTGAGATGCCAGCTCCTTTCGTTCAGTAAGTAGCTTCAATCATTTCTGGACGTTTTTCAATGGCAAAAATCATTGAATATTGTAAATGCACAAACAGTAATTTCTCCGCATTGCAAGGTGCAATTCTGAAATTTTTTACTTTTTCCTGCTCCTCTTAGCATGATAAAGAAGATTCAAAGAGAGTGAGATGCCAGCTCCTTTCATTCAGTCAGTAGCTTCAATCATTTCTGGTATATGAATAACATGATGTTTTTCAATGGCAAAAATCAATGAATATTGTAAATGCACAAACAGTAATTTCTCCGCATTGCAAGGTGCAATTCTGAAATTTTTTGCTTTTTCCTGCTCCTCTTAGCATGATAAAGAAGATTCAAAGAGAGTGAGATGCCAGCTCCTTTCATTCAGTCAGTAGCTTCAATCATTTCTGGTAAATGAATAACATGATGTTTTTCAATGGCAAAAATCAATGAATATTGTAGATGCACAAACAGTAATTTCTCCGCATTGCAAGGTGCAATTCTGAAATTTTTTGCTTTTTCCTGCTCCTCTTAGCATGATAAAGAAGATTCAAAGAGAGTGAGATGCCAGCTCCTTTCATTCAGTCAGTAGCTTCAATCATTTCTGGTATATGAATAACATGATGTTTTTCAATGGCAAAAATCAATGAATATTGTAAATGCACAAACAGTAATTTCTCCGCATTGCAAGGTGCAATTCTGAAATTTTTTGCTTTTTCCTGCTCCTCTTAGCATGGTAAAGAAGATTCAAAGAGAGTGAGATGCCAGCTACTTTCATTCAGTCAGTAGCTTCAATCATTTCTGGACGTTTTTCAATGGTAAAAATCAATGAATATTGTAAATGCACAAACAGTAATTTCTCCGCATTGCAAGGTGCAATTCTGAAATTTTTTGCTTTTTCCTGCTCCTCTTAGCATGATAAAGAAGATTCAAAGAGAGTGAGATGCCAGCTCCTTTCATTCAGTCAGTAGCTTCAAACATTTCTGGTATATGAATAACATGATGTTTTTCAATGGCAAAAATCAATGAATATTGTAAATGCACAAACAGTAATTTCTCCGCATTGCAAGGTGCAATTCTGAAATTTTTTGCTTTTTCCTGCTCCTCTTAGCATGATAAAGAAGATTCAAAGAGAGTGAGATGCCAGCTCCTTTCGTTCAGTAAGTAGCTTCAATCATTTCTGGACGTTTTTCAATGGCAAAAATCATTGAATATTGTAAATGCACAAACAGTAATTTCTCCGCATTGCAAGGTGCAATTCTGAAATTTTTTACTTTTTCCTGCTCCTCTTAGCATGATAAAGAAGATTCAAAGAGAGTGAGATGCCAGCTCCTTTCATTCAGTCAGTAGCTTCAATCATTTCTGGTATATGAATAACATGATGTTTTTCAATGGCAAAAATCAATGAATATTGTAAATGCACAAACAGTAATTTCTCCGCATTGCAAGGTGCAATTCTGAAATTTTTTGCTTTTTCCTGCTCCTCTTAGCATGATAAAGAAGATTCAAAGAGAGTGAGATGCCAGCTCCTTTCATTCAGTCAGTAGCTTCAATCATTTCTGGTAAATGAATAACATGATGTTTTTCAATGGCAAAAATCAATGAATATTGTAAATGCACAAACAGTAATTTCTCCGCATTGCAAGGTGCAATTCTGAAATTTTTTGCTTTTTCCTGCTCCTCTTAGCATGATAAAGAAGATTCAAAGAGAGTGAGATGCCAGCTCCTTTCATTCAGTCAGTAGCTTCAATCATTTCTGGTATATGAATAACATGATGTTTTTCAATGGCAAAAATCAATGAATATTGTAAATGCACAAACAGTAATTTCTCCGCATTGCAAGGTGCAATTCTGAAATTTTTTGCTTTTTCCTGCTCCTCTTAGCATGGTAAAGAAGATTCAAAGAGAGTGAGATGCCAGCTACTTTCATTCAGTCAGTAGCTTCAATCATTTCTGGACGTTTTTCAATGGTAAAAATCAATGAATATTGTAAATGCACAAACAGTAATTTCTCCGCATTGCAAGGTGCAATTCTGAAATTTTTTGCTTTTTCCTGCTCCTCTTAGCATGATAAAGAAGATTCAAAGAGAGTGAGATGCCAGCTCCTTTCATTCAGTCAGTAGCTTCAAACATTTCTGGTATATGAATAACATGATGTTTTTCAATGGCAAAAATCAATGAATATTGTAAATGCACAAACAGTAATTTCTCCGCATTGCAAGGTGCAATTCTGAAATTTTTTGCTTTTTCCTGCTCCTCTTAGCATGATAAAGAAGATTCAAAGAGATTGAGATGCCAGCTCCTTTCATTCAGTCAGTAGCTTCAAACATTTCAGGTATATGAATAACATGATGTTTTTCAATGGCAAAAATCAATGAATATTGTAAATGCACAAACAGTAATTTCTCCGCATTGCAAGGTGCAATTCTGAAATTTTTTGCTTTTTCCTGCTCCTCTTAGCATGATAAAGAAGATTCAAAGAGAGTGAGATGCCAGCTCCTTTCATTCAGTCAGTAGCTTCAATCATTTCTGGACGTTTTTCAATGGCAAAAATCAATGAATATTGTAAATGCACAAACAGTAATTTCTCCGCATTGCAAGGTGCAATTCTGAAATTTTTTGCTTTTTCCTGCTCCTCTTAGCATGATAAAGAAGATTCAAAGAGAGTGAGATGCCAGCTCCTTTCATTCAGTCAGTAGCTTCAAACATTTCTGGTATATGAATAACATGATGTTTTTCAATGGCAAAAATCAATGAATATTGTAAATGCACAAACAGTAATTTCTCCGCATTGCAAGGTGCAATTCTGAAAATTTTTGCTTTTTCCTGCTCCTCTTAGCATGATAAAGAAGATTCAAAGAGAGTGAGATGCCAGCTCCTTTCGTTCAGTAAGTAGCTTCAATCATTTCTGGACGTTTTTCAATGGCAAAAATCATTGAATATTGTAAATGCACAAACAGTAATTTCTCCGCATTGCAAGGTGCAATTCTGAAATTTTTTACTTTTTCCTGCTCCTCTTAGCATGATAAAGAAGATTCAAAGAGAGTGAGATGCCAGCTCCTTTCATTCAGTCAGTAGCTTCAATCATTTCTCGTATATGAATAACATGATGTTTTTCAATGGCAAAAATCAATGAATATTGTAAATGCACAAACAGTAATTTCTCCGCATTGCAAGGTGCAATTCTGAAATTTTTTGCTTTTTCCTGCTCCTCTTAGCATGATAAAGAAGATTCAAAGAGAGTGAGATGCCAGCTCCTTTCATTCAGTCAGTAGCTTCAATCATTTCTGGTAAATGAATAACATGATGTTTTTCAATGGCAAAAATCAATGAATATTGTAAATGCACAAACAGTAATTTCTCCGCATTGCAAGGTGCAATTCTGAAATTTTTTGCTTTTTCCTGCTCCTCTTAGCATGATAAAGAAGATTCAAAGAGAGTGAGATGCCAGCTCCTTTCATTCAGTCAGTAGCTTCAATCATTTCTGGTATATGAATAACATGATGTTTTTCAATGGCAAAAATCAATGAATATTGTAAATGCACAAACAGTAATTTATCCGCATTGCAAGGTGCAATTCTGAAATTTTTTGCTTTTTCCTGCTCCTCTTAGCATGATAAAGAAGATTCAAAGAGAGTGAGATGCCAGCTCCTTTCATTCAGTCAGTAGCTTCAAACATTTCTGGTATATGAATAACATGATGTTTTTCAATGGCAAAAATCAATGAATATTGTAAATGCACAAACAGTAATTTCTCCGCATTGCAAGGTGCAATTCTGAAATTTTTTGCTTTTTCCTGCTCCTCTTAGCATGATAAAGAAGATTCAAAGAGAGTGAGATGCCTGCTCCTCTCATTCATTCAGTAGCTTCAATCATTTCTGGACATTTTTCAATGGCAAAAATCAATGAATATTGTAAATGCACAAACAGTAATTTCTCCGCATTGCAAGGTGCAATTCTGAAATTTTTTGCTTTTTCCTGCTCCTCTTAGCATGATAAAGAAGATTCAAAGAGAGTGAGATGCCAGCTCCTTTCATTCAGTCAGTAGCTTCAATCATTTCTGGACGTTTTTCAATGGCAAAAATCAATGAATATTGTAAATGCACAAACAGTAATTTCTCCGCATTGCAAGGTGCAATTCTGAAATTTTTTGCTTTTTCCTGCTCCTCTTAGCATGATAAAGAAGATTCAAAGAGAGTGAGATGCCAGCTCCTTTCATTCAGTCAGTAGCTTCAAACATTTCTGGTATATGAATAACATGATGTTTTTCAATGGCAAAAATCAATGAATATTGTAAATGCACAAACAGTAATTTCTCCGCATTGCAAGGTGCAATTCTGAAATTTTTTGCTTTTTCCTGCTCCTCTTAGCATGATAAAGAAGATTCAAAGAGAGTGAGATGCCAGCTCCTTTCGTTCAGTAAGTAGCTTCAATCATTTCTGGACGTTTTTCAATGGCAAAAATCATTGAATATTGTAAATGCACAAACAGTAATTTCTCCGCATTGCAAGGTGCAATTCTGAAATTTTTTACTTTTTCCTGCTCCTCTTAGCATGATAAAGAAGATTCAAAGAGAGTGAGATGCCAGCTCCTTTCATTCAGTCAGTAGCTTCAATCATTTCTGGTATATGAATAACATGATGTTTTTCAATGGCAAAAATCAATGAATATTGTAAATGCACAAACAGTAATTTCTCCGCATTGCAAGGTGCAATTCTGAAATTTTTTGCTTTTTCCTGCTCCTCTTAGCATGATAAAGAAGATTCAAAGAGAGTGAGATGCCAGCTCCTTTCATTCAGTCAGTAGCTTCAATCATTTCTGGTAAATGAATAACATGATGTTTTTCAATGGCAAAAATCAATGAATATTGTAAATGCACAAACAGTAATTTCTCCGCATTGCAAGGTGCAATTCTGAAATTTTTTGCTTTTTCCTGCTCCTCTTAGCATGATAAAGAAGATTCAAAGAGAGTGAGATGCCAGCTCCTTTCATTCAGTCAGTAGCTTCAATAATTTCTGGTATATGAATAACATGATGTTTTTCAATGGCAAAAATCAATGAATATTGTAAATGCACAAACAGTAATTTCTCCGCATTGCAAGGTGCAATTCTGAAATTTTTTGCTTTTTCCTGCTCCTCTTAGCATGATAAAGAAGATTCAAAGAGAGTGAGATGCCAGCTCCTTTCATTCAGTCAGTAGCTTCAATCATTTCTGGACGTTTTTCAATGGCAAAAATCAATGAATATTGTAAATGCACAAACAGTAATTTCTCCGCATTGCAAGGTGCAATTCTGAAATTTTTTACTTTTTCCTGCTCCTCTTAGCATGATAAAGAAGATTCAAAGAGAGTGAGATGCCAGCTCCTTTCATTCAGTCAGTAGCTTCAATCATTTCTGGTATATGAATAACATGATGTTTTTCAATGGCAAAAATCAATGAATATTGTAAATGCACAAACAGTAATTTCTCCGCATTGCAAGGTGCAATTCTGAAATTTTTTGCTTTTTCCTGCTCCTCTTAGCATGATAAAGAAGATTCAAAGAGAGTGAGATGCCAGCTCCTTTCATTCAGTCAGTAGCTTCAATCATTTCTGGATGTTTTTCAATGGCAAAAATCAATGAATATTGTAAATGCACAAACAGTAATTTCTCCGCATTGCAAGGTGCAATTCTGAAATTTTTTGCTTTTTCCTGCTCCTCTTAGCATGATAAAGAAGATTCAAAGAGAGTGAGATGCCAGGTCCTTTCATTCAGTCAGTAGCTTCAATCATTTCTGGTAAATGGATAACATGATGTTTTTCAATGGCAAAAATCAATGAACTTTGTAAATGCACAAACAGTAATTTCTCCGCATTGCAAGGCGCAATTCTGAAATTATTTGCTTTTTCCTGCTCCTCTTAGCATGATAAAGAAGATTCAAAGAGAGTGAGATGCCAGCTCCTTTCATTCAGTCAGTAGCTTCAATCATTTCTGGATGTTTTTCAATTGCAAAAATCAATGAATATTGTAAATGCACAAACAGTAATTTCTCCGCATTGCAAGGTGCAATTCTGAAATTTTTTGCTTTTTCCTGCTCCTCTTAGCATGATAAAGAAGATTCAAAGAGAGTGAGATGCCAGCTCCTTTCATTCAGTCAGTAGCTTCAATCATTTCTGGACGTTTTTCAATGGCAAAAATCAATGAATATTGTAAATGCACAAACAGTAATTTCTCCGCATTGCAAGGTGCAATTCTGAAATTTTTTGCTTTTTCCTGCTCCTCTTAGCATGATAAAGAAGATTCAAAGAGAGTGAGGTGCCAGCTCCTTTCATTCAGTCAGTAGCTTCAAACATTTCTGGTATATGAATAAAATGTTTTTCAATGGCAAAAATCAATGAATATTGTAAATGCACAAACAGTAATTTCTCCGCATTGCAAGGTGCAATTCTGAAATTTTTTGCTTTTTCCTGCTCCTCTTAGCATGATAAAGAAGATTCAAAGAGAGTGAGATGCCAGCTCCTTTCATTCAGTCAGTAGCTTCAATCATTTCTGGATGTTTTTCAATGGCAAAAATCAATGAATATTGTAAATGCACAAACAGTAATTTCTCCGCATTGCAAGGTGCAATTCTGAAATTTTTTGCTTTTTCCTGCTCCTCTTAGCATGATAAAGAAGATTCAAAGAGAGTGAGATGCCAGCTCCTTTCATTCAGTCAGTAGCTTCAATCATTTCTGGTAAATGAATAACATGATGTTTTTCAATGGCAAAAATCAATGAATATTGTAAATGCACAAACAGTAATTTCTCCGCATTGCAAGGTGCAATTCTGAAATTTTTTGCTTTTTCCTGCTCCTCTTAGCATGATAAAGAAGATTCAAAGAGAGTGAGATGCCAGCTCCTTTCATTCAGTCAGTAGCTTCAATCATTTCTGGTATATGAATAACATGATGTTTTTCAATGGCAAAAATCAATGAATATTGTAAATGCACAAACAGTAATTTCTCCGCATTGCAAGGTGCAATTCTGAAATTTTTTGCTTTTTCCTGCTCCTCTTAGCATGGTAAAGAAGATTCAAAGAGAGTGAGATGCCAGCTCCTTTCATTCAGTCAGTAGCTTCAAACATTTCTGGTATATGAATAACATGATGTTTTTCAATGGCAAAAATCAATGAATATTGTAAATGCACAAACAGTAATTTCTCCGCATTGCAAGGTGCAATTCTGAAATTTTTTGCTTTTTCCTGCTCCTCTTAGCATGATAAAGAAGATTCAAAGAGAGTGAGATGCCTGCTCCTTTCATTCAGTCAGTAGCTTCAATCATTTCTGGACGTTTTTCAATGGCAAAAATCAATGAATATTGTAAATGCATAAACAGTAATTTCTCCGCATTGCAAGGTGCAATTCTGAAATTTTTTGCTTTTTCCTGCTCCTCTTAGCATGATAAAGAAGATTCAAAGAGAGTGAGATGCCAGCTCCTTTCATTCAGTCAGTAGCTTCAATCATTTCTGGACGTTTTTCAATGGCAAAAATCAATGAATATTGTAAATGCACAAACAGTAATTTCTCCGCATTGCAAGGTGCAATTCTGAAATTTTTTACTTTTTCCTGCTCCTCTTAGCATGATAAAGAAGATTCAAAGAGAGTGAGATGCCAGCTCCTTTCATTCAGTCAGTAGCTTCAATCATTTCTGGTATATGAATATCATGATGTTTTTCAATGGCAAAAATCAATGAATATTGTAAATGCACAAACAGTAATTTCTCCGCATTGCAAGGTGCAATTCTGAAATTTTTTGCTTTTTCCTGCTCCTCTTAGCATGATAAAGAAGATTCAAAGAGAGTGAGATGCCAGCTCCTTTCATTCAGTCAGTAGCTTCAAACATTTCTGGTATATGAATAACATGATGTTTTTCAATGGCAAAAATCAATGAATATTGTAAATGCACAAACAGTAATTTCTCCGCATTGCAAGGTGCAATTCTGAAATTTTTTGCTTTTTCCTGCTCCTCTTAGCATGATAAAGAAGATTCAAAGAGAGTGAGATGCCAGCTCCTTTCGTTCAGTAAGTAGCTTCAATCATTTCTGGACGTTTTTCAATGGCAAAAATCATTGAATATTGTAAATGCACAAACAGTAATTTCTCCGCATTGCAAGGTGCAATTCTGAAATTTTTTACTTTTTCCTGCTCCTCTTAGCATGATAAAGAAGATTCAAAGAGAGTGAGATGCCAGCTCCTTTCATTCAGTCAGTAGCTTCAATCATTTCTGGTATATGAATAACATGATGTTTTTCAATGGCAAAAATCAATGAATATTGTAAATGCACAAACAGTAATTTCTCCGCATTGCAAGGTGCAATTCTGAAATTTTTTGCTTTTTCCTGCTCCTCTTAACATGATAAAGAAGATTCAAAGAGAGTGAGATGCCAGCTCCTTTCATTCAGTCAGTAGCTTCAATCATTTCTGGATGTTTTTCAATGGCAAAAATCAATGAATATTGTAAATGCACAAACAGTAATTTCTCCGCATTGCAAGGTGCAATTCTGAAATTTTTTGCTTTTTCCTGCTCCTCTTAGCATGATAAAGAAGATTCAAAGAGAGTGAGATGCCAGCTCCTTTCATTCAGTCAGTAGCTTCAATCATTTCTGGTAAATGAATAACATGATGTTTTTCAATGGCAAAAATCAATGAATATTGTAAATGCACAAACAGTAATTTCTCCGCATTGCAAGGTGCAATTCTGAAATTTTTTGCTTTTTCCTGCTCCTCTTAGCATGATAAAGAAGATTCAAAGAGAGTGAGATGCCAGCTCCTTTCATTCAGTCAGTAGCTTCAATCATTTCTGGATGTTTTTCAATGGCAAAAATCAATGAATATTGTAAATGCACAATCAGTAATTTCTCCGCATTGCAAGGTGCAATTCTGAAATTTTTTGCTTTTTCCTGCTCCTCTTAGCATGATAAAGAAGATTCAAAGAGAGTGAGATGCCAGCTCCTTTCATTCAGTCAGTAGCTTCAATCATTTCTGGTAAATGAATAACATGATGTTTTTCAATGGCAAAAATCAATGAATATTGTAAATGCACAAACAGTAATTTCTCCGCATTGCAAGGTGCAATTCTGAAATTTTTTGTTTTTTCCTGCTCCTCTTAGCATGATAAAGAAGATTCAAAGAGAGTGAGATGCCAGCTCCTTTCATTCAGTCAGTAGCTTCAATCATTTCTGGTATATGAATAACATGATGTTTTTCAATGGCAAAAATCAATGAATATTGTAAATGCACAAACAGTAATTTATCCGCATTGCAAGGTGCAATTCTGAAATTTTTTGCTTTTTCCTGCTCCTCTTAGCATGATAAAGAAGATTCAAAGAGAGTGAGATGCCAGCTCCTTTCATTCAGTCAGTAGCTTCAATCATTTCTGGTATATGAATAACATGATGTTTTTCAATGGCAAAAATCAATGAATATTGTAAATGCACAAACAGTAATTTCTCCGCATTGCAAGGTGCAATTCTGAAATTTTTTGCTTTTTCCTGCTCCTCTTAGCATGATAAAGAAGATTCAAAGAGAGTGAGATGCCTGCTCCTTTCATTCAGTCAGTAGCTTCAATCATTTCTGGACGTTTTTCAATGGCAAAAATCAATGAATATTGTAAATGCACAAACAGTAATTTCTCCGCATTGCAAGGTGCAATTCTGAAATTTTTTGCTTTTTCCTGCTCCTCTTAGCATGATAAACAAGATTCAAAGAGAGTGAGATGCCAGCTCCTTTCATTCAGTCAGTAGCTTCAATCATTTCTGGACGTTTTTCAATGGCAAAAATCAATGAATATTGTAAATGCACAAACAGTAATTTCTCCGCATTGCAAGGTGCAATTCTGAAATTTTTTGCTTTTTCCTGCTCCTCTTAGCATGATAAAGAAGATTCAAAGAGAGTGAGATGCCAGCTCCTTTCATTCAGTCAGTAGCTTCAAACATTCCTGGTATATGAATAACATGATGTTTTTCAATGGCAAAAATCAATGAATATTGTAAATGCACAAACAGTAATTTCTCCGCATTGCAAGGTTCAATTCTGAAATTTTTTGCTTTTTCCTGCTCCTCTTAGCATGATAAAGAAGATTCAAAGAGAGTGAGATGCCAGCTCCTTTCATTCAGTCAGTAGCTTCAATCATTTCTGGACGTTTTTCAATTGCAAAAATCAATGAATATTGTAAATGCACAAACAGTAATTTCTCCGCATTGCAAGGTGCAATTCTGAAATTTTTTGCTTTTTCCTGCTCCTCTTAGCATGATAAAGAAGATTCAAAGAGAGTGAGATGCCAGCTCCTTTCATTCAGTCAGTAGCTTCAATCATTTCTGGTATATGAATAACATGATGTTTTTCAATGGCAAAAATCAATGAATATTGTAAATGCACAAACAGTAATTTATCCGCATTGCAAGGTGCAATTCTGAAATTTTTTGCTTTTTCCTGCTCCTCTTAGCATGATAAAGAAGATTCAAAGAGAGTGAGATGCCAGCTCCTTTCATTCAGTCAGTAGCTTCAAACATTTCTGGTATATGAATAACATGATGTTTTTCAATGGCAAAAATCAATGAATATTGTAAATGCACAAACAGTAATTTCTCCGCATTGCAAGGTGCAATTCTGAAATTTTTTGCTTTTTCCTGCTCCTCTTAGCATGATAAAGAAGATTCAAAGAGAGTGAGATGCCTGCTCCTTTCATTCAGTCAGTAGCTTCAATCATTTCTGGACGTTTTTCAATGGCAAAAATCAATGAATATTGTAAATGCACAAACACTAATTTCTCCGCATTGCAAGGTGCAATTCTGAAATTTTTTGCTTTTTCCTGCTCCTCTTAGCATGATAAAGAAGATTCAAAGAGAGTGAGATGCCAGCTCCTTTCATTCAGTCAGTAGCTTCAATCATTTCTGGACGTTTTTCAATGGCAAAAATCAATGAATATTGTAAATGCACAAACAGTAATTTCTCCGCATTGCAAGGTGCAATTCTGAAATTTTTTGCTTTTTCCTGCTCCTCTTAGCATGATAAAGAAGATTTAAAGAGAGTGAGATGCCAGCTCCTTTCATTCAGTCAGTAGCTTCAATCATTTCTGGACGTTTTTCAATGGCAAAAATCAATGAATATTGTAAATGCACAAACAGTAATTTCTCCGCATTGCAAGGTGCAATTCTGAAATTTTTTGCTTTTTCCTGCTCCTCTTAGCATGATAAAGAAGATTCAAAGAGAGTGAGATGCCAGCTCCTTTCATTCAGTCAGTAGCTTCAAACATTTCTGGTATATGAATAACATGATGTTTTTCAATGGCAAAAATCAATGAATATTGTAAATGCACAAACAGTAATTTCTCCGCATTGCAAGGTGCAAGTCTGAAATTTTTTGCTTTTTCCTGCTCCTCTTAGCATGATAAAGAAGATTCCAAGAGAGTGAGATGCCAGCTACTTTCATTCAGTCAGTAGCTTCAATCATTTCTGGACGTTTTTCAATGGCAAAAATCAATGAATATTGTAAATGCACAAACAGTAATTTCTCCGCATTGCAAGGTGCAATTCTGAAATTTTTTGCTTTTTCCTGCTCCTCTTAGCATGATAAAGAAGATTCAAAGAGAGTGAGATGCCAGCTCCTTTCATTCAGTCAGTAGCTTCAAACATTTCTGGTATATGAATAACATGATGTTTTTCAATGGCAAAAATCAATGAATATTGTAAATGCACAAACAGTAATTTCTCCGCATTGCAAGGTGCAAGTCTGAAATTTTTTGCTTTTTCCTGCTCCTCTTAGCATGATAAAGAAGATTCAAAGAGAGTGAGATGCCAGCTACTTTCATTCAGTCAGTAGCTTCAATCATTTCTGGACGTTTTTCAATGGTAAAAATCAATGAATATTGTAAATGCACAAACAGTAATTTCTCCGCATTGCAAGGTGCAATTCTGAAATTTTTTGCTTTTTCCTGCTCCTCTTAGCATGATAAAGAAGATTCAAAGAGAGTGAGATGCCAGCTCCTTTCATTCAGTCAGTAGCTTCAATCATTTCTGGACGTTTTTCAATGGCAAAAATCAATGAATATTGTAAATGAACAAACAGTAATTTCTCCGCATTGCAAGGTGCAAGTCTGAAATTTTTTGCTTTTTCCTGCTCCTCTTAGCATGATAAAGAAGATTCAAAGAGAGTGAGATGCCAGCTCCTTTCATTCAGTCAGTAGCTTCAATCATTTCTGGACGTTTTTCAATGGCAAAAATCAATGAATATTGTAAATGCACAAACAGTAATTTCTCCGCATTGCAAGGTGCAATTCTGAAATTTTTTGCTTTTTCCTGCTCCTCAGCATGATAAAGAAGATTCAAAGAGAGTGAGATGCCAGCTCCTTTCATTCAGTCAGTAGCTTCAAACATTTCTGGTATATGAATAACATGATGTTTTTCAATGGCAAAAATCAATGAATATTGTAAATGCACAAACAGTAATTTCTCCGCATTGCAAGGTGCAATTCTGAAATTTTTTGCTTTTTCCTGCTCCTCTTAGCATGATAAAGAAGATTCAAAGAGAGTGAGATGCCAGCTCCTTTCATTCAGTCAGTAGCTTCAATCATTTCTGGACGTTTTTCAATTGCAAAAATCAATGAATATTGTAAATGCACAAACAGTAATTTCTCCGCATTGCAAGGTGCAATTCTGAAATTTTTTGCTTTTTACTGCTCCTCTTAGCATGATAAAGAAGATTCAAAGAGAGTGAGATGCCAGCTCCTTTCATTCAGTCAGTAGCTTCAAACATTTCTGGTATATGAATAACATGATGTTTTTCAATGGCAAAAATCAATGAATATTGTAAATGCACAAACAGTAATTTCTCCGCATTGCAAGGTGCAATTCTGAAATTTTTTGCTTTTTCCTGCTCCTCTTAGCATGATAAACAAGATTCAAAGAGAGTGAGATGCCAGCTCCTTTCATTCAGTCAGTAGCTTCAATCATTTCTGGACGTTTTTCAATGGCAAAAATCAATGAATATTGTAAATGCACAAACAGTAATTTCTCCGCATTGCAAGGTGCAATTCTGAAATTTTTTGCTTTTTCCTGCTCCTCTTAGCATGATAAAGAAGATTCAAAGAGAGTGAGATGCCAGCTCCTTTCATTCAGTCAGTAGCTTCAAACATTCCTGGTATATGAATAACATGATGTTTTTCAATGGCAAAAATCATTGAATATTGTAAATGCACAAACAGTAATTTCTCCGCATTGCAAGGTTCAATTCTGAAATTTTTTGCTTTTTCCTGCTCCTCTTAGCATGATAAAGAAGATTCAAAGAGAGTGAGATGCCAGCTCCTTTCATTCAGTCAGTAGCTTCAATCATTTCTGGACGTTTTTCAATTGCAAAAATCAATGAATATTGTAAATGCACAAACAGTAATTTCTCCGCATTGCAAGGTGCAATTCTGAAATTTTTTGCTTTTTCCTGCTCCTCTTAGCATGATAAAGAAGATTCAAAGAGAGTGAGATGCCAGCTCCTTTCATTCAGTCAGTAGCTTCAATCATTTCTGGTATATGAATAACATGATGTTTTTCAATGGCAAAAATCAATGAATATTGTAAATGCACAAACAGTAATTTCTCCGCATTGCAAGGTGCAATTCTGAAATTTTTTGCTTTTTCCTGCTCCTCTTAGCATGATAAAGAAGATTCAAAGAGAGTGAGATGCCAGCTCCTTTCATTCAGTCAGTAGCTTCAATCATTTCTGGTATATGAATAACATGATGTTTTTCAATGGCAAAAATCAATGAATATTGTAAATGCACAAACAGTAATTTATCCGCATTGCAAGGTGCAATTCTGAAATTTTTTGCTTTTTCCTGCTCCTCTTAGCATGATAAAGAAGATTCAAAGAGAGTGAGATGCCAGCTCCTTTCATTCAGTCAGTAGCTTCAAACATTTCTGGTATATGAATAACATGATGTTTTTCAATGGCAAAAATCAATGAATATTGTAAATGCACAAACAGTAATTTCTCCGCATTGCAAGGTGCAATTCTGAAATTTTTTGCTTTTTCCTGCTCCTCTTAGCATGGTAAAGAAGATTCAAAGAGAGTGAGATGCCAGCTACTTTCATTCAGTCAGTAGCTTCAATCATTTCTGGACGTTTTTCAATGGTAAAAATCAATGAATATTGTAAATGCACAAACAGTAATTTCTCCGCATTGCAAGGTGCAATTCTGAAATTTTTTGCTTTTTCCTGCTCCTCTTAGCATGATAAAGAAGATTCAAAGAGAGTGAGATGCCAGCTCCTTTCATTCAGTCAGTAGCTTCAAACATTTCTGGTATATGAATAACATGATGTTTTTCAATGGCAAAAATCAATGAATATTGTAAATGCACAAACAGTAATTTCTCCGCATTGCAAGGTGCAATTCTGAAATTTTTTGCTTTTTCCTGCTCCTCTTAGCATGATAAAGAAGATTCAAAGAGATTGAGATGCCAGCTCCTTTCATTCAGTCAGTAGCTTCAAACATTTCAGGTATATGAATAACATGATGTTTTTCAATGGCAAAAATCAATGAATATTGTAAATGCACAAACAGTAATTTCTCCGCATTGCAAGGTGCAATTCTGAAATTTTTTGCTTTTTCCTGCTCCTCTTAGCATGGTAAAGAAGATTCAAAGAGAGTGAGATGCCAGCTACTTTCATTCAGTCAGTAGCTTCAATCATTTCTGGACGTTTTTCAATGGTAAAAATCAATGAATATTGTAAATGCACAAACAGTAATTTCTCCGCATTGCAAGGTGCAATTCTGAAATTTTTTGCTTTTTCCTGCTCCTCTTAGCATGATAAAGAAGATTCAAAGAGAGTGAGATGCCAGCTCCTTTCATTCAGTCAGTAGCTTCAAACATTTCTGGTATATGAATAACATGATGTTTTTCAATGGCAAAAATCAATGAATATTGTAAATGCACAAACAGTAATTTCTCCGCATTGCAAGGTGCAATTCTGAAATTTTTTGCTTTTTCCTGCTCCTCTTAGCATGATAAAGAAGATTCAAAGAGATTGAGATGCCAGCTCCTTTCATTCAGTCAGTAGCTTCAAACATTTCAGGTATATGAATAACATGATGTTTTTCAATGGCAAAAATCAATGAATATTGTAAATGCACAAACAGTAATTTCTCCGCATTGCAAGGTGCAATTCTGAAATTTTTTGCTTTTTCCTGCTCCTCTTAGCATGATAAAGAAGATTCAAAGAGAGTGAGATGCCAGCTCCTTTCATTCAGTCAGTAGCTTCAATCATTTCTGGACGTTTTTCAATGGCAAAAATCAATGAATATTGTAAATGCACAAACAGTAATTTCTCCGCATTGCAAGGTGCAATTCTGAAATTTTTTGCTTTTTCCTGCTCCTCTTAGCATGATAAAGAAGATTCAAAGAGAGTGAGATGCCAGCTCCTTTCATTCAGTCAGTAGCTTCAAACATTTCTGGTATATGAATAACATGATGTTTTTCAATGGCAAAAATCAATGAATATTGTAAATGCACAAACAGTAATTTCTCCGCATTGCAAGGTGCAATTCTGAAATTTTTTGCTTTTTCCTGCTCCTCTTAGCATGATAAAGAAGATTCAAAGAGAGTGAGATGCCAGCTCCTTTCGTTCAGTAAGTAGCTTCAATCATTTCTGGACGTTTTTCAATGGCAAAAATCATTGAATATTGTAAATGCACAAACAGTAATTTCTCCGCATTGCAAGGTGCAATTCTGAAATTTTTTACTTTTTCCTGCTCCTCTTAGCATGATAAAGAAGATTCAAAGAGAGTGAGATGCCAGCTCCTTTCATTCAGTCAGTAGCTTCAATCATTTCTGGTATATGAATAACATGATGTTTTTCAATGGCAAAAATCAATGAATATTGTAAATGCACAAACAGTAATTTCTCCGCATTGCAAGGTGCAATTCTGAAATTTTTTGCTTTTTCCTGCTCCTCTTAGCATGATAAAGAAGATTCAAAGAAAGTGAGATGCCAGCTCCTTTCATTCAGTCAGTAGCTTCAATCATTTCTGGTAAATGAATAACATGATGTTTTTCAATGGCAAAAATCAATGAATATTGTAAATGCACAAACAGTAATTTCTCCGCATTGCAAGGTGCAATTCTGAAATTTTTTGCTTTTTCCTGCTCCTCTTAGCATGATAAAGAAGATTCAAAGAGAGTGAGATGCCAGCTCCTTTCATTCAGTCAGTAGCTTCAATCATTTCTGGTATATGAATAACATGATGTTTTTCAATGGCAAAAATCAATGAATATTGTAAATGCACAAACAGTAATTTCTCCGCATTGCAAGGTGCAATTCTGAAATTTTTTGCTTTTTCCTGCTCCTCTTAGCATGGTAAAGAAGATTCAAAGAGAGTGAGATGCCAGCTACTTTCATTCAGTCAGTAGCTTCAATCATTTCTGGACGTTTTTCAATGGTAAAAATCAATGAATATTGTAAATGCACAAACAGTAATTTCTCCGCATTGCAAGGTGCAATTCTGAAATTTTTTGCTTTTTCCTGCTCCTCTTAGCATGATAAAGAAGATTCAAAGAGAGTGAGATGCCAGCTCCTTTCATTCAGTCAGTAGCTTCAAACATTTCTGGTATATGAATAACATGATGTTTTTCAATGGCAAAAATCAATGAATATTGTAAATGCACAAACAGTAATTTCTCCGCATTGCAAGGTGCAATTCTGAAATTTTTTACTTTTTCCTGCTCCTCTTAGCATGATAAAGAAGATTCAAAGAGATTGAGATGCCAGCTCCTTTCATTCAGTCAGTAGCTTCAAACATTTCAGGTATATGAATAACATGATGTTTTTCAATGGCAAAAATCAATGAATATTGTAAATGCACAAACAGTAATTTCTCCGCATTGCAAGGTGCAATTCTGAAATTTTTTGCTTTTTCCTGCTCCTCTTAGCATGATAAAGAAGATTCAAAGAGAGTGAGATGCCAGCTCCTTTCATTCAGTCAGTAGCTTCAATCATTTCTGGACGTTTTTCAATGGCAAAAATCAATGAATATTGTAAATGCACAAACAGTAATTTCTCCGCATTGCAAGGTGCAATTCTGAAATTTTTTGCTTTTTCCTGCTCCTCTTAGCATGATAAAGAAGATTCAAAGAGAGTGAGATGCCAGCTCCTTTCATTCAGTCAGTAGCTTCAAACATTTCTGGTATATGAATAACATGATGTTTTTCAATGGCAAAAATCAATGAATATTGTAAATGCACAAACAGTAATTTCTCCGCATTGCAAGGTGCAATTCTGAAATTTTTTGCTTTTTCCTGCTCCTCTTAGCATGATAAAGAAGATTCAAAGAGAGTGAGATGCCAGCTCCTTTCGTTCAGTAAGTAGCTTCAATCATTTCTGGACGTTTTTCAATGGCAAAAATCATTGAATATTGTAAATGCACAAACAGTAATTTCTCCGCATTGCAAGGTGCAATTCTGAAATTTTTTACTTTTTCCTGCTCCTCTTAGCATGATAAAGAAGATTCAAAGAGAGTGAGATGCCAGCTCCTTTCATTCAGTCAGTAGCTTCAATCATTTCTGGTAAATGAATAACATGATGTTTTTCAATGGCAAAAATCAATGAATATTGTAAATGCACAAACAGTAATTTCTCCGCATTGCAAGGTGCAATTCTGAAATTTTTTGCTTTTTCCTGCTCCTCTTAGCATGATAAAGAAGATTCAAAGAGAGTGAGATGCCAGCTCCTTTCATTCAGTCAGTAGCTTCAATCATTTCTGGTATATGAATAACATGATGTTTTTCAATGGCAAAAATCAATGAATATTGTAAATGCACAAACAGTAATTTCTCCGCATTGCAAGGTGCAATTCTGAAATTTTTTGATTTTTCCTGCTCCTCTTAGCATGATAAAGAAGATTCAAAGAGAGTGAGATGCCAGCTCCTTTCATTCAGTCAGTAGCTTCAAACATTTCTGGTATATGAATAACATGATGTTTTTCAATGGCAAAAATCAATGAATATTGTAAATGCACAAACAGTAATTTCTCCGCATTGCAAGGTGCAATTCTGAAATTTTTTGCTTTTTCCTGCTCCTCTTAGCATGATAAAGAAGATTCAAAGAGAGTGAGATGCCAGCTCCTTTCATTCAGTCAGTAGCTTCAAACATTTCTGGTATATGAATAACATGATGTTTTTCAATGGCAAAAATCAATGAATATTGTAAATGCACAAACAGTAATTTCTCCGCATTGCAAGGTGCAATTCTGAAATTTTTTGCTTTTTCCTGCTCCTCTTAGCATGATAAACAAGATTCAAAGAGAGTGAGATGCCAGCTCCTTTCATTCAGTCAGTAGCTTCAATCATTTCTGGACGTTTTTCAATGGCAAAAATCAATGAATATTGTAAATGCACAAACAGTAATTTCTCCGCATTGCAAGGTGCAATTCTGAAATTTTTTGCTTTTTCCTGCTCCTCTTAGCATGATAAAGAAGATTCAAAGAGAGTGAGATGCCAGCTCCTTTCATTCAGTCAGTAGCTTCAAACATTCCTGGTATATGAATAACATGATGTTTTTCAATGGCAAAAATCAATGAATATTGTAAATGCACAAACAGTAATTTCTCCGCATTGCAAGGTTCAATTCTGAAATTTTTTGCTTTTTCCTGCTCCTCTTAGCATGATAAAGAATATTCAAAGAGAGTGAGATGCCAGCTCCTTTCATTCAGTCAGTAGCTTCAATCATTTCTGGACGTTTTTCAATTGCAAAAATCAATGAATATTGTAAATGCACAAACAGTAATTTCTCCGCATTGCAAGGTGCAATTCTGAAATTTTTTGCTTTTTCATGCTCCTCTTAGCATGATAAAGAAGATTCAAAGAGAGTGAGATGCCAGCTCCTTTCATTCAGTCAGTAGCTTCAATCATTTCTGGTATATGAATAACATGATGTTTTTCAATGGCAAAAATCAATGAATATTGTAAATGCACAAACAGTAATTTCTCCGCATTGCAAGGTGCAATTCTGAAATTTTTTGCTTTTTCCTGCTCCTCTTAGCATGATAAAGAAGATTCAAAGAGAGTGAGATGCCAGCTCCTTTCATTCAGTCAGTAGCTTCAATCATTTCTGGTATATGAATAACATGATGTTTTTCAATGGCAAAAATCAATGAATATTGTAAATGCACAAACAGTAATTTATCCGCATTGCAAGGTGCAATTCTGAAATTTTTTGCTTTTTCCTGCTCCTCTTAGCATGATAAAGAAGATTCAAAGAGAGTGAGATGCCAGCTCCTTTCATTCAGTCAGTAGCTTCAAACATTTCTGGTATATGAATAACATGATGTTTTTCAATGGCAAAAATCAATGAATATTGTAAATGCACAAACAGTAATTTCTCCGCATTGCAAGGTGCAATTCTGAAATTTTTTGCTTTTTCCTGCTCCTCTTAGCATGATAAAGAAGATTCAAAGAGAGTGAGATGCCTGCTCCTCTCATTCAGTCAGTAGCTTCAATCATTTCTGGACGTTTTTCAATGGCAAAAATCAATGAACATTGTAAATGCACAAACAGTAATTTCTCCGCATTGCAAGGTGCAATTCTGAAATTTTTTGCTTTTTCCTGCTCCTCTTAGCATGATAAAGAAGATTCAAAGAGAGTGAGATGCCAGCTCCTTTCATTCAGTCAGTAGCTTCAATCATTTCTGGACGTTTTTCAATGGCAAAAATCAATGAATATTGTAAATGCACAAACAGTAATCTCTCCGCATTGCAAGGTGCAATTCTGAAATTTTTTGCTTTTTCCTGCTCCTCTTAGCATGATAAAGAAGATTCAAAGAGAGTGAGATGCCAGCTCCTTTCATTCAGTCAGTAGCTTCAAACATTTCTGGTATATGAATAACATGATGTTTTTCAATGGCAAAAATCAATGAATATTGTAAATGCACAAACAGTAATTTCTCCGCATTGCAAGGTGCAATTCTGAAATTTTTTGCTTTTTCCTGCTCCTCTTAGCATGATAAAGAAGATTCAAAGAGAGTGAGATGCCAGCTCCTTTCGTTCAGTAAGTAGCTTCAATCATTTCTGGACGTTTTTCAATGGCAAAAATCATTGAATATTGTAAATGCACAAACAGTAATTTCTCCGCATTGCAAGGTGCAATTCTGAAATGTTTTACTTTTTCCTGCTCCTCTTAGCATGATAAAGAATATTCAAAGAGAGTGAGATGCCAGCTCCTTTCATTCAGTCAGTAGCTTCAATCATTTCTGGTATATGAATAACATGATGTTTTTCAATGGCAAAAATCAATGAATATTGTAAATGCACAAACAGTAATTTCTCCGCATTGCAAGGTGCAATTCTGAAATTTTTTGCTTTTTCCTGCTCCTCTTAGCATGATAAAGAAGATTCAAAGAGAGTGAGATGCCAGCTCCTTTCATTCAGTCAGTAGCTTCAATCATTTCTGGTAAATGAATAACATGATGTTTTTCAATGGCAAAAATCAATGAATATTGTAAATGCACAAACAGTAATTTCTCCGCATTGCAAGGTGCAATTCTGAAATTTTTTGCTTTTTCCTGCTCCTCTTAGCATGATAAAGAAGATTCAAAGAGAGTGAGATGCCAGCTCCTTTCATTCAGTCAGTAGCTTCAATCATTTCTGGTATATGAATAACATGATGTTTTTCAATGGCAAAAATCAATGAATATTGTAAATGCACAAACAGTAATTTCTCCGCATTGCAAGGTGCAATTCTGAAATTTTTTGCTTTTTCCTGCTCCTCTTAGCATGATAAAGAAGATTCAAAGAGAGTGAGATGCCTGCTCCTTTCATTCAGTCAGTAGCTTCAATCATTTCTGGACGTTTTTCAATGGCAAAAATCAATGAATATTGTAAATGCACAAACAGTAATTTCTCCGCATTGCAAGGTGCAATTCTGAAATTTTTTGCTTTTTCCTGCTCCTCTTAGCATGATAAAGAAGATTCAAAGAGAGTGAGATGCCAGCTCCTTTCATTCAGTCAGTAGCTTCAATCATTTCTGGACGTTTTTCAATGGCAAAAATCAATGAATATTGTAAATGCACAAACAGTAATTTCTCCGCATTGCAAGGTGCAATTCTGAAATTTTTTACTTTTTCCTGCTCCTCTTAGCATGATAAAGAAGATTCAAAGAGAGTGAGATGCCAGCTCCTTTCATTCAGTCAGTAGCTTCAATCATTTCTGGTATATGAATAACATGATGTTTTTCAATGGCAAAAATCAATGAATATTGTAAATGCACAAACAGTAATTTCTCCGCATTGCAAGGTGCAATTCTGAAATTTTTTGCTTTTTCCTGCTCCTCTTAGCATGATAAAGAAGATTCAAAGAGAGTGAGATGCCAGCTCCTTTCATTCAGTCAGTAGCTTCAATCATTTCTGGATGTTTTTCAATGGCAAAAATCAATGAATATTGTAAATGCACAAACAGTAATTTCTCCGCATTGCAAGGTGCAATTCTGAAATTTTTTGCTTTTTCCTGCTCCTCTTAGCATGATAAAGAAGATTCAAAGAGAGTGAGATGCCAGCTCCTTTCATTCAGTCAGTAGCTTCAATCATTTCTGGTAAATGGATAACATGATGTTTTTCAATGGCAAAAATCAATGAACTTTGTAAATGCACAAACAGTAATTTCTCCGCATTGCAAGGCGCAATTCTGAAATTATTTGCTTTTTCCTGCTCCTCTTAGCATGATAAAGAAGATTCAAAGAGAGTGAGATGCCAGCTCCTTTCATTCAGTCAGTAGCTTCAATCATTTCTGGATGTTTTTCAATGGCAAAAATCAATGAATATTGTAAATGCACAAACAGTAATTTCTCCGCATTGCAAGGTGCAATTCTGAAATTTTTTGCTTTTTCCTGCTCCTCTTAGCATGATAAAGAAGATTCAAAGAGAGTGAGATGCCAGCTCCTTTCATTCAGTCAGTAGCTTCAATCATTTCTGGACGTTTTTCAATGGCAAAAATCAATGAATATTGTAAATGCACAAACAGTAATTTCTCCGCATTGCAAGGTGCAATTCTGAAATTTTTTGCTTTTTCCTGCTCCTCTTAGCATGATAAAGAAGATTCAAAGAGAGTGAGGTGCCAGCTCCTTTCATTCAGTCAGTAGCTTCAAACATTTCTGGTATATGAATAAAATGTTTTTCAATGGCAAAAATCAATGAATATTGTAAATGCACAAACAGTAATTTCTCCGCATTGCAAGGTGCAATTCTGAAATTTTTTGCTTTTTCCTGCTCCTCTTAGCATGATAAAGAAGATTCAAAGAGAGTGAGATGCCAGCTCCTTTCATTCAGTCAGTAGCTTCAATCATTTCTGGATGTTTTTCAATGGCAAAAATCAATGAATATTGTAAATGCACAAACAGTAATTTCTCCGCATTGCAAGGTGCAATTCTGAAATTTTTTGCTTTTTCCTGCTCCTCTTAGCATGATAAAGAAGATTCAAAGAGAGTGAGATGCCAGATCCTTTCATTCAGTCAGTAGCTTCAATCATTTCTGGTAAATGAATAACATGATGTTTTTCAATGGCAAAAATCAATGAATATTGTAAATGCACAAACAGTAATTTCTCCGCATTGCAAGGTGCAATTCTGAAATTTTTTGCTTTTTCCTGCTCCTCTTAGCATGATAAAGAAGATTCAAAGAGAGTGAGATGCCAGCTCCTTTCATTCAGTCAGTAGCTTCAATCATTTCTGGTATATGAATAACATGATGTTTTTCAATGGCAAAAATCAATGAATATTGTAAATGCACAAACAGTAATTTCTCCGCATTGCAAGGTGCAATTCTGAAATTTTTTGCTTTTTCCTGCTCCTCTTAGCATGATAAAGAAGATTCAAAGAGAGTGAGATGCCAGCTCCTTTCATTCAGTCAGTAGCTTCAAACATTTCTGGTATATGAATAACATGATGTTTTTCAATGGCAAAAATCAATGAATATTGTAAATGCACAAACAGTAATTTCTCCGCATTGCAAGGTGCAATTCTGAAATTTTTTGCTTTTTCCTGCTCCTCTTAGCATGATAAAGAAGATTCAAAGAGAGTGAGATGCCTGCTCCTTTCATTCAGTCAGTAGCTTCAATCATTTCTGGACGTTTTTCAATGGCAAAAATCAATGAATATTGTAAATGCACAAACAGTAATTTCTCCGCATTGCAAGGTGCAATTCTGAAATTTTTTGCTTTTTCCTGCTCCTCTTAGCATGATAAAGAAGATTCAAAGAGAGTGAGATGCCAGCTCCTTTCATTCAGTCAGTAGCTTCAATCATTTCTGGACGTTTTTCAATGGCAAAAATCAATGAATATTGTAAATGCACAAACAGTAATTTCTCCGCATTGCAAGGTGCAATTCTGAAATTTTTTACTTTTTCCTGCTCCTCTTAGCATGATAAAGAAGATTCAAAGAGAGTGAGATGCCAGCTCCTTTCATTCAGTCAGTAGCTTCAATCATTTCTGGTATATGAATAACATGATGTTTTTCAATGGCAAAAATCAATGAATATTGTAAATGCACAAACAGTAATTTCTCCGCATTGCAAGGTGCAATTCTGAAATTTTTTGCTTTTTCCTGCTCCTCTTAGCATGATAAAGAAGATTCAAAGAGAGTGAGATGCCAGCTCCTTTCATTCAGTCAGTAGCTTCAATCATTTCTGGACGTTTTTCAATGGCAAAAATCAATGAATATTGTAAATGCACAAACAGTAATTTCTCCGCATTGCAAGGTGCAATTCTGAAATTTTTTACTTTTTCCTGCTCCTCTTAGCATGATAAAGAAGATTCAAAGAGAGTGAGATGCCAGCTCCTTTCATTCAGTCAGTAGCTTCAATCATTTCTGGTATATGAATAACATGATGTTTTTCAATGGCAAAAATCAATGAATATTGTAAATGCACAAACAGTAATTTCTCCGCATTGCAAGGTGCAATTCTGAAATTTTTTGCTTTTTCCTGCTCCTCTTAGCATGATAAAGAAGATTCAAAGAGAGTGAGATGCCAGCTCCTTTCATTCAGTCAGTAGCTTCAATCATTTCTGGTAAATGGATAACATGATGTTTTTCAATGGCAAAAATCAATGAATTTTGTAAATGCACAAACAGTAATTTCTCCGCATTGCAAGGCGCAATTCTGAAATTATTTGCTTTTTCCTGCTCCTCTTAGCATGATAAAGAAGATTCAAAGAGAGTGAGATGCCAGCTCCTTTCATTCAGTCAGTAGCTTCAATCATTTCTGGATGTTTTTCAATGGCAAAAATCAATGAATATTGTAAATGCACAAACAGTAATTTCTCCGCATTGCAAGGTGCAATTCTGAAATTTTTTGCTTTTTCCTGCTCCTCTTAGCATGATAAAGAAGATTCAAAGAGAGTGAGATGCCAGCTCCTTTCATTCAGTCAGTAGCTTCAATCATTTCTGGACGTTTTTCAATGGCAAAAATCAATGAATATTGTAAATGCACAAACAGTAATTTCTCCGCATTGCAAGGTGCAATTCTGAAATTTTTTGCTTTTTCCTGCTCCTCTTAGCATGATAAAGAAGATTCAAAGAGAGTGAGGTGCCAGCTCCTTTCATTCAGTCAGTAGCTTCAAACATTTCTGGTATATGAATAAAATGTTTTTCAATGGCAAAAATCAATGAATATTGTAAATGCACAAACAGTAATTTCTCCGCATTGCAAGGTGCAATTCTGAAATTTTTTGCTTTTTCCTGCTCCTCTTAGCATGATAAAGAAGATTCAAAGAGAGTGAGATGCCAGCTCCTTTCATTCAGTCAGTAGCTTCAATCATTTCTGGACGTTTTTCAATGGCAAAAATCAATGAATATTGTAAATGCACAAACAGTAATTTCTCCGCATTGCAAGGTGCAATTCTGAAATTTTTTGCTTTTTCCTGCTCCTCTTAGCATGATAAAGAAGATTCAAAGAGAGTGAGATGCCAGCTCCTTTCATTCAGTCAGTAGCTTCAAACATTTCTGGTATATGAATAACATGATGTTTTTCAATGGCAAAAATCAATGAATATTGTAAATGCACAAACAGTAATTTCTCCGCATTGCAAGGTGCAATTCTGAAATTTTTTGCTTTTTCCTGCTCCTCTTAGCATGATAAAGAAGATTCAAAGAGAGTGAGATGCCAGCTCCTTTCATTCAGTCAGTAGCTTCAATCATTTCTGGATGTTTTTCAATGGCAAAAATCAATGAATATTGTAAATGCACAAACAGTAATTTCTCCGCATTGCAAGGTGCAATTCTGAAATTTTTTGCTTTTTCCTGCTCCTCTTAGCATGATAAAGAAGATTCAAAGAGAGTGAGATGCCAGCTCCTTTCATTCAGTCAGTAGCTTCAATCATTTCTGGTAAATGGATAACATGATGTTTTTCAATGGCAAAAATCAATGAACTTTGTAAATGCACAAACAGTAATTTCTCCGCATTGCAAGGCGCAATTCTGAAATTATTTACTTTTTCCTGCTCCTCTTAGCATGATAAAGAAGATTCAAAGAGAGTGAGATGCCAGCTCCTTTCATTCAGTCAGTAGCTTCAATCATTTCTGGATGTTTTTCAATGGCAAAAATCAATGAATATTGTAAATGCACAAACAGTAATTTCTCCGCATTGCAAGGTGCAATTCTGAAATTTTTTGCTTTTTCCTGCTCCTCTTAGCATGATAAAGAAGATTCAAAGAGAGTGAGATGCCAGCTCCTTTCATTCAGTCAGTAGCTTCAATCATTTCTGGACGTTTTTCAATGGCAAAAATCAATGAATATTGTAAATGCACAAACAGTAATTTCTCCGCATTGCAAGGTGCAATTCTGAAATTTTTTGCTTTTTCCTGCTCCTCTTAGCATGATAAAGAAGATTCAAAGAGAGTGAGGTGCCAGCTCCTTTCATTCAGTCAGTAGCTTCAAACATTTCTGGTATATGAATAAAATGTTTTTCAATGGCAAAAATCAATGAATATTGTAAATGCACAAACAGTAATTTCTCCGCATTGCAAGGTGCAATTCTGAAATTTTTTGCTTTTTCCTGCTCCTCTTAGCATGATAAAGAAGATTCAAAGAGAGTGAGATGCCAGCTCCTTTCATTCAGTCAGTAGCTTCAATCATTTCTGGATGTTTTTCAATGGCAAAAATCAATGAATATTGTAAATGCACAAACAGTAATTTCTCCGCATTGCAAGGTGCAATTCTGAAATTTTTTGCTTTTTCCTGCTCCTCTTAGCATGATAAAGAAGATTCAAAGAGAGTGAGATGCCAGCTCCTTTCATTCAGTCAGTAGCTTCAATCATTTCTGGTAAATGAATAACATGATGTTTTTCAATGGCAAAAATCAATGAATATTGTAAATGCACAAACAGTAATTTCTCCGCATTGCAAGGTGCAATTCTGAAATTTTTTGCTTTTTCCTGCTCCTCTTAGCATGATAAAGAAGATTCAAAGAGAGTGAGATGCCAGCTCCTTTCATTCAGTCAGTAGCTTCAATCATTTCTGGTATATGAATAACATGATGTTTTTCAATGGCAAAAATCAATGAATATTGTAAATGCACAAACAGTAATTTCTCCGCATTGCAAGGTGCAATTCTGAAATTTTTTGCTTTTTCCTGCTCCTCTTAGCATGATAAAGAAGATTCAAAGAGAGTGAGATGCCAGCTCCTTTCATTCAGTCAGTAGCTTCAAACATTTCTGGTATATGAATAACATGATGTTTTTCAATGGCAAAAATCAATGAATATTGTAAATGCACAAACAGTAATTTCTCCGCATTGCAAGGTGCAATTCTGAAATTTTTTGCTTTTTCCTGCTCCTCTTAGCATGATAAAGAAGATTCAAAGAGAGTGAGATGCCTGCTCCTTTCATTCAGTCAGTAGCTTCAATCATTTCTGGACGTTTTTCAATGGCAAAAATCAATGAATATTGTAAATGCACAAACAGTAATTTCTCCGCATTGCAAGGTGCAATTCTGAAATTTTTTGCTTTTTCCTGCTCCTCTTAGCATGATAAAGAAGATTCAAAGAGAGTGAGATGCCAGCTCCTTTCATTCAGTCAGTAGCTTCAATCATTTCTGGACGTTTTTCAATGGCAAAAATCAATGAATATTGTAAATGCACAAACAGTAATTTCTCCGCATTGCAAGGTGCAATTCTGAAATTTTTTACTTTTTCCTGCTCCTCTTAGCATGATAAAGAAGATTCAAAGAGAGTGAGATGCCAGCTCCTTTCATTCAGTCAGTAGCTTCAATCATTTCTGGTATATGAATAACATGATGTTTTTCAATGGCAAAAATCAATGAATATTGTTAATGCACAAACAGTAATTTCTCCGCATTGCAAGGTGCAATTCTGAAATTTTTTGCTTTTTCCTGCTCCTCTTAGCATGATAAAGAAGATTCAAAGAGAGTGAGATGCCAGCTCCTTTCATTCAGTCAGTAGCTTCAATCATTTCTGGATGTTTTTCAATGGCAAAAATCAATGAATATTGTAAATGCACAAACAGTAATTTCTCCGCATTGCAAGGTGCAATTCTGAAATTTTTTGCTTTTTCCTGCTCCTCTTAGCATGATAAAGAAGATTCAAAGAGAGTGAGATGCCAGCTCCTTTCATTCAGTCAGTAGCTTCAATCATTTCTGGTAAATGGATAACATGATGTTTTTCAATGGCAAAAATCAATGAATTTTGTAAATGCACAAACAGTAATTTCTCCGCATTGCAAGGCGCAATTCTGAAATTATTTGCTTTTTCCTGCTCCTCTTAGCATGATAAAGAAGATTCAAAGAGAGTGAGATGCCAGCTCCTTTCATTCAGTCAGTAGCTTCAATCATTTCTGGATGTTTTTCAATGGCAAAAATCAATGAATATTGTAAATGCACAAACAGTAATTTCTCCGCATTGCAAGGTGCAATTCTGAAATTTTTTGCTTTTTCCTGCTCCTCTTAGCATGATAAAGAAGATTCAAAGAGAGTGAGATGCCAGCTCCTTTCATTCAGTCAGTAGCTTCAATCATTTCTGGACGTTTTTCAATGGCAAAAATCAATGAATATTGTAAATGCACAAACAGTAATTTCTCCGCATTGCAAGGTGCAATTCTGAAATTTTTTGCTTTTTCCTGCTCCTCTTAGCATGATAAAGAAGATTCAAAGAGAGTGAGGTGCCAGCTCCTTTCATTCAGTCAGTAGCTTCAAACATTTCTGGTATATGAATAAAATGTTTTTCAATGGCAAAAATCAATGAATATTGTAAATGCACAAGCAGTAATTTCTCCGCATTGCAAGGTGCAATTCTGAAATTTTTTGCTTTTTCCTGCTCCTCTTAGCATGATAAAGAAGATTCAAAGAGAGTGAGATGCCAGCTCCTTTCATTCAGTCAGTAGCTTCAATCATTTCTGGACGTTTTTCAATGGCAAAAATCAATGAATATTGTAAATGCACAAACAGTAATTTCTCCGCATTGCAAGGTGCAATTCTGAAATTTTTTGCTTTTTCCTGCTCCTCTTAGCATGATAAAGAAGATTCAAAGAGAGTGAGATGCCAGCTCCTTTCATTCAGTCAGTAGCTTCAATCATTTCTGGACGTTTTTCAATGGCAAAAATCAATGAATATTGTAAATGCACAAACAGTAATTTCTCCGCATTGCAAGGTGCAATTCTGAAATTTTTTGCTTTTTCCTGCTCCTCTTAGCATGATAAAGAAGATTCAAAGAGAGTGAGATGCCAGCTCCTTTCATTCAGTCAGTAGCTTCAAACATTTCTGGTATATGAATAACATGATGTTTTTCAATGGCAAAAATCAATGAATATTGTAAATGCACAAACAGTAATTTCTCCGCATTGCAAGGTGCAATTCTGAAATTTTTTGCTTTTTCCTGCTCCTCTTAGCATGATAAAGAAGATTGAAAGAGAGTGAGATGCCAGCTCCTTTCATTCAGTCAGTAGCTTCAAACATTTCTGGTATATGAATAACATGATGTTTTTCAATGGCAAAAATCAATGAATATTGTAAATGCACAAACAGTAATTTCTCCGCATTGCAAGGTGCAATTCTGAAATTTTTTGCTTTTTCCTGCTCCTCTTAGCATGATAAAGAAGATTCAAAGAGAGTGAGATGCCTGCTCCTTTCATTCAGTCAGTAGCTTCAATCATTTCTGGACGTTTTTCAATGGCAAAAATCAATGAATATTGTAAATGCACAAACAGTAATTTCTCCGCATTGCAAGGTGCAATTCTGAAATTTTTTGCTTTTTCCTGCTCCTCTTAGCATGATAAAGAAGATTCAAAGAGAGTGAGATGCCAGCTCCTTTCATTCAGTCAGTAGCTTCAATCATTTCTGGACGTTTTTCAATGGCAAAAATCAATGAATATTGTAAATGCACAAACAGTAATTTCTCCGCATTGCAAGGTGCAATTCTGAAATTTTTTACTTTTTCCTGCTCCTCTTAGCATGATAAAGAAGATTCAAAGAGAGTGAGATGCCAGCTCCTTTCATTCAGTCAGTAGCTTCAATCATTTCTGGTATATGAATAACATGATGTTTTTCAATGGCAAAAATCAATGAATATTGTAAATGCACAAACAGTAATTTCTCCGCATTGCAAGGTGCAATTCTGAAATTTTTTGCTTTTTCCTGCTCCTCTTAGCATGATAAAGAAGATTCAAAGAGAGTGAGATGCCAGCTCCTTTCATTCAGTCAGTAGCTTCAATCATTTCTGGATGTTTTTCAATGGCAAAAATCAATGAATATTGTAAATGCACAAACAGTAATTTCTCCGCATTGCAAGGTGCAATTCTGAAATTTTTTGCTTTTTCCTGCTCCTCTTAGCATGATAAAGAAGATTCAAAGAGAGTGAGATGCCAGCTCCTTTCATTCAGTCAGTAGCTTCAATCATTTCTGGACGTTTTTCAATGGCAAAAATCAATGAATATTGTAAATGCACAAACAGTAATTTCTCCGCATTGCAAGGTGCAATTCTGAAATTTTTTGCTTTTTCCTGCTCCTCTTAGCATGATAAAGAAGATTCAAAGAGAGTGAGGTGCCAGCTCCTTTCATTCAGTCAGTAGCTTCAAACATTTCTGGTATATGAATAAAATGTTTTTCAATGGCAAAAATCAATGAATATTGTAAATGCACAAACAGTAATTTCTCCGCATTGCAAGGTGCAATTCTGAAATTTTTTGCTTTTTCCTGCTCCTCTTAGCATGATAAAGAAGATTCAAAGAGAGTGAGATGCCAGCTCCTTTCATTCAGTCAGTAGCTTCAATCATTTCTGGACGTTTTTCAATGGCAAAAATCAATGAATATTGTAAATGCACAAACAGTAATTTCTCCGCATTGCAAGGTGCAATTCTGAAATTTTTTGCTTTTTCCTGCTCCTCTTAGCATGATAAAGAAGATTCAAAGAGAGTGAGATGCCAGCTCCTTTCATTCAGTCAGTAGCTTCAAACATTTCTGGTATATGAATAACATGATGTTTTTCAATGGCAAAAATCAATGAATATTGTAAATGCACAAACAGTAATTTCTCCGCATTGCAAGGTGCAATTCTGAAATTTTTTGCTTTTTCCTGCTCCTCTTAGCATGATAAAGAAGATTCAAAGAGAGTGAGATGCCAGCTCCTTTCATTCAGTCAGTAGCTTCAATCATTTCTGGATGTTTTTCAATGGCAAAAATCAATGAATATTGTAAATGCACAAACAGTAATTTCTCCGCATTGCAAGGTGCAATTCTGAAATTTTTTGCTTTTTCCTGCTCCTCTTAGCATGATAAAGAAGATTCAAAGAGAGTGAGATGCCAGCTCCTTTCATTCAGTCAGTAGCTTCAATCATTTCTGGTAAATGGATAACATGATGTTTTTCAATGGCAAAAATCAATGAACTTTGTAAATGCACAAACAGTAATTTCTCCGCATTGCAAGGCGCAATTCTGAAATTATTTGCTTTTTCCTGCTCCTCTTAGCATGATAAAGAAGATTCAAAGAGAGTGAGATGCCAGCTCCTTTCATTCAGTCAGTAGCTTCAATCATTTCTGGATGTTTTTCAATGGCAAAAATCAATGAATATTGTAAATGCACAAACAGTAATTTCTCCGCATTGCAAGGTGCAATTCTGAAATTTTTTGCTTTTTCCTGCTCCTCTTAGCATGATAAAGAAGATTCAAAGAGAGTGAGATGCCAGCTCCTTTCATTCAGTCAGTAGCTTCAATCATTTCTGGACGTTTTTCAATGGCAAAAATCAATGAATATTGTAAATGCACAAACAGTAATTTCTCCGCATTGCAAGGTGCAATTCTGAAATTTTTTGCTTTTTCCTGCTCCTCTTAGCATGATAAAGAAGATTCAAAGAGAGTGAGGTGCCAGCTCCTTTCATTCAGTCAGTAGCTTCAAACATTTCTGGTATATGAATAAAATGTTTTTCAATGGCAAAAATCAATGAATATTGTAAATGCACAAACAGTAATTTCTCCGCATTGCAAGGTGCAATTCTGAAATTTTTTGCTTTTTCCTGCTCCTCTTAGCATGATAAAGAAGATTCAAAGAGAGTGAGATGCCAGCTCCTTTCATTCAGTCAGTAGCTTCAATCATTTCTGGATGTTTTTCAATGGCAAAAATCAATGAATATTGTAAATGCACAAACAGTAATTTCTCCGCATTGCAAGGTGCAATTCTGAAATTTTTTGCTTTTTCCTGCTCCTCTTAGCATGATAAAGAAGATTCAAAGAGAGTGAGATGCCAGCTCCTTTCATTCAGTCAGTAGCTTCAATCATTTCTGGTAAATGAATAACATGATGTTTTTCAATGGCAAAAATCAATGAATATTGTAAATGCACAAACAGTAATTTCTCCGCATTGCAAGGTGCAATTCTGAAATTTTTTGCTTTTTCCTGCTCCTCTTAGCATGATAAAGAAGATTCAAAGAGAGTGAGATGCCAGCTCCTTTCATTCAGTCAGTAGCTTCAATCATTTCTGGTATATGAATAACATGATGTTTTTCAATGGCAAAAATCAATGAATATTGTAAATGCACAAACAGTAATTTCTCCGCATTGCAAGGTGCAATTCTGAAATTTTTTGCTTTTTCCTGCTCCTCTTAGCATGATAAAGAAGATTCAAAGAGAGTGAGATGCCAGCTCCTTTCATTCAGTCAGTAGCTTCAAACATTTCTGGTATATGAATAACATGATGTTTTTCAATGGCAAAAATCAATGAATATTGTAAATGCACAAACAGTAATTTCTCCGCATTGCAAGGTGCAATTCTGAAATTTTTTGCTTTTTCCTGCTCCTCTTAGCATGATAAAGAAGATTCAAAGAGAGTGAGATGCCTGCTCCTTTCATTCAGTCAGTAGCTTCAATCATTTCTGGACGTTTTTCAATGGCAAAAATCAATGAATATTGTAAATGCACAAACAGTAATTTCTCCGCATTGCAAGGTGCAATTCTGAAATTTTTTGCTTTTTCCTGCTCCTCTTAGCATGATAAAGAAGATTCAAAGAGAGTGAGATGCCAGCTCCTTTCATTCAGTCAGTAGCTTCAATCATTTCTGGACGTTTTTCAATGGCAAAAATCAATGAATATTGTAAATGCACAAACAGTAATTTCTCCGCATTGCAAGGTGCAATTCTGAAATTTTTTACTTTTTCCTGCTCCTCTTAGCATGATAAAGAAGATTCAAAGAGAGTGAGATGCCAGCTCCTTTCATTCAGTCAGTAGCTTCAATCATTTCTGGTATATGAATAACATGATGTTTTTCAATGGCAAAAATCAATGAATATTGTTAATGCACAAACAGTAATTTCTCCGCATTGCAAGGTGCAATTCTGAAATTTTTTGCTTTTTCCTGCTCCTCTTAGCATGATAAAGAAGATTCAAAGAGAGTGAGATGCCAGCTCCTTTCATTCAGTCAGTAGCTTCAATCATTTCTGGATGTTTTTCAATGGCAAAAATCAATGAATATTGTAAATGCACAAACAGTAATTTCTCCGCATTGCAAGGTGCAATTCTGAAATTTTTTGCTTTTTCCTGCTCCTCTTAGCATGATAAAGAAGATTCAAAGAGAGTGAGATGCCAGCTCCTTTCATTCAGTCAGTAGCTTCAATCATTTCTGGTAAATGGATAACATGATGTTTTTCAATGGCAAAAATCAATGAATTTTGTAAATGCACAAACAGTAATTTCTCCGCATTGCAAGGCGCAATTCTGAAATTATTTGCTTTTTCCTGCTCCTCTTAGCATGATAAAGAAGATTCAAAGAGAGTGAGATGCCAGCTCCTTTCATTCAGTCAGTAGCTTCAATCATTTCTGGATGTTTTTCAATGGCAAAAATCAATGAATATTGTAAATGCACAAACAGTAATTTCTCCGCATTGCAAGGTGCAATTCTGAAATTTTTTGCTTTTTCCTGCTCCTCTTAGCATGATAAAGAAGATTCAAAGAGAGTGAGATGCCAGCTCCTTTCATTCAGTCAGTAGCTTCAATCATTTCTGGACGTTTTTCAATGGCAAAAATCAATGAATATTGTAAATGCACAAACAGTAATTTCTCCGCATTGCAAGGTGCAATTCTGAAATTTTTTGCTTTTTCCTGCTCCTCTTAGCATGATAAAGAAGATTCAAAGAGAATGAGGTGCCAGCTCCTTTCATTCAGTCAGTAGCTTCAAACATTTCTGGTATATGAATAAAATGTTTTTCAATGGCAAAAATCAATGAATATTGTAAATGCACAAACAGTAATTTCTCCGCATTGCAAGGTGCAATTCTGAAATTTTTTGCTTTTTCCTGCTCCTCTTAGCATGATAAAGAAGATTCAAAGAGAGTGAGATGCCAGCTCCTTTCATTCAGTCAGTAGCTTCAATCATTTCTGGACGTTTTTCAATGGCAAAAATCAATGAATATTGTAAATGCACAAACAGTAATTTCTCCGCATTGCAAGGTGCAATTCTGAAATTTTTTGCTTTTTCCTGCTCCTCTTAGCATGATAAAGAAGATTCAAAGAGAGTGAGATGCCAGCTCCTTTCATTCAGTCAGTAGCTTCAATCATTTCTGGACGTTTTTCAATGGCAAAAATCAATGAATATTGTAAATGCACAAACAGTAATTTCTCCGCATTGCAAGGTGCAATTCTGAAATTTTTTGCTTTTTCCTGCTCCTCTTAGCATGATAAAGAAGATTCAAAGAGAGTGAGATGCCAGCTCCTTTCATTCAGTCAGTAGCTTCAAACATTTCTGGTATATGAATAACATGATGTTTTTCAATGGCAAAAATCAATGAATATTGTAAATGCACAAACAGTAATTTCTCCGCATTGCAAGGTGCAATTCTGAAATTTTTTGCTTTTTCCTGCTCCTCTTAGCATGATAAAGAAGATTCAAAGAGAGTGAGATGCCAGCTCCTTTCATTCAGTCAGTAGCTTCAATCTTTTCTGGACGTTTTTCAATGGCAAAAATCAATGAATATTGTAAATGCACAAACAGTAATTTCTCCGCATTGCAAGGTGCAATTCTGAAATTTTTTGCTTTTTCCTGCTCCTCTTAGCATGATAAAGAAGATTCAAAGAGAGTGAGATGCCAGCTCCTTTCATTCAGTCAGTAGCTTCAATCATTTCTGGACGTTTTTCAATGGCAAAAATCAATGAATATTGTAAATGCACAAACAGTAATTTCTCCGCATTGCAAGGTGCAATTCTGAAATTTTTTGCTTTTTCCTGCTCCTCTTAGCATGATAAAGAAGATTCAAAGAGAGTGAGATGCCAGCTCCTTTCATTCAGTCAGTAGCTTCAAACATTTCTGGTATATGAATAACATGATGTTTTTCAATGGCAAAAATCAATGAATATTGTAAATGCACAAACAGTAATTTCTCCGCATTGCAAGGTGCAATTCTGAATTTTTTTGCTTTTTCCTGCTCCTCTTAGCATGATAAAGAACATTCAAAGAGAGTGAGATGCCAGCTCCTTTCATTCAGTCAGTAGCTTCAATCATTTCTGGACGTTTTTCAATGGCAAAAATCAATGAATATTGTAAATGCACAAACAGTAATTTCTCCGCATTGCAAGGTGCAATTCTGAAATTTTTTGCTTTTTCCTGCTCCTCTTAGCATGATAAAGAAGATTCAAAGAGAGTGAGATGCCAGCTCCTTTCATTCAGTCAGTAGCTTCAAACATTTCTGGTATATGAATAACATGATGTTTTTCAATGGCAAAAATCAATGAATATTGTAAATGCACAAACAGTAATTTCTCCGCATTGCAAGGTGCAATTCTAAAATTTTTTGCTTTTTCCTGCTCCTCTTAGCATGATAAAGAAGATTCAAAGAGAGTGAGATGCCAGCTCCTTTCATTCAGTCAGTAGCTTCAAACATTTCTGGTATATGAATAACATGATGTTTTTCAATGGCAAAAATCAATGAATATTGTAAATGCACAAACAGTAATTTCTCCGCATTGCAAGGTGCAATTCTGAAATTTTTTGCTTTCCCCTGCTCCTCTTAGCATGATAAAGAAGATTCAAAGAGAGTGAGATGCCAGCTCCTTTCATTCAGTCAGTAGCTTCAATCATTTCTGGACGTTTTTCAATTGCAAAAATCAATGAATATTGTAAATGCACAAACAGTAATTTCTCCGCATTGCAAGGTGCAATTCTGAAATTTTTTGCTTTTTCCTGCTCCTCTTAGCATGATAAAGAAGATTCAAAGAGAGTGAGATGCCAGCTACTTTCATTCAGTCAGTAGCTTCAATCATTTCTGGTATATGAATAACATGATGTTTTTCAATGGCAAAAATCAATGAATATTGTAAATGCACAAACAGTAATTTCTCCGCATTGCAAGGTGCAATTCTGAAATTTTTTGCTTTTTCCTGCTCCTCTTAGCATGATAAAGAAGATTCAAAGAGAGTGAGATGCCAGCTACTTTCATTCAGTCAGTAGCTTCAATCATTTCTGGTATATGAATAACATGATGTTTTTCAATGGCAAAAATCAATGAATATTGTAAATGCACAAACAGTAATTTCTCCGCATTGCAAGGTGCAATTCTGAAATTTTTTGCTTTTGTCTGCTCCTCTTAGCATGATAAAGAAGATTCAAAGAGAGTGAGATGCCAGCTCCTTTCATTCAGTCAGTAGCTTCAAACATTTCTGGTATATGAATAACATGATGTTTTTCAATGGCAAATATCAATGAATATTGTAAATGCACAAACAGTAATTTCTCCGCATTGCAAGGTGCAATTCTGAAATTTTTTGCTTTTTCCTGCTCCTCTTAACATGATAAAGAAGATTCAAAGAGTGAGATGCCAGCTCCTTTCATTCAGTCAGTAGCTTCAATCATTTCTGGAAGTTTTTCAATGGCAAAAATCAATGAATATTGTAAATGCACAAACAGTAATTTCTCCGCATTGCAAGGTGCAATTCTGAAATTTTTTGCTTTTTCCTGCTCCTCTTAGCATGATAAAGAAGATTCAAAGAGAGTGAGATGCCAGCTCCTTTCATTCAGTCAGTAGCTTCAATCATTTCTGGTATATGAATAACATGATGTTTTTCAATGGCAAAAATCAATGAATTTTGTAAATGCACAAACAGTAATTTCTCCGCATTGCAAGGTGCAATTCTGAAATTTTTTGCTTTTTCCTGCTCCTCTTAGCATGATAAAGAAGATTCAAAGAGAGTGAGATGCCAGCTCCTTTCATTCAGTCAGTAGCTTCAATCATTTCTGGACGTTTTTCAATGGCAAAAATCAATGAATATTGTAAATGCACAAACAGTAATTTCTCCGCATTGCAAGGTGCAATTCTGAAATTTTTTGCTTTTTCCTGCTCCTCTTAGCATGATAAAGAAGATTCAAAGAGAGTGAGATGCCAGCTCCTTTCATTCAGTCAGTAGCTTCAATCATTTCTGGATGTTTTTCAATGGCAAAAATCAATGAATATTGTAAATGCACAAACAGTAATTTCTCCGCATTGCAAGGTGCAATTCTGAAATTTTTTGCTTTTTCCTGCTCCTCTTAGCATGATAAAGAAGATTCAAAGAGAGTGAGATGCCAGCTCCTTTCATTCAGTCAGTAGCTTCAATCATTTCTGGTAAATGAATAACATGATGTTTTTCAATGGCAAAAATCAATGAATATTGTAAATGCACAAACAGTAATTTCTCCGCATTGCAAGGTGCAATTCTGAAATTTTTTGCTTTTTCCTGCTCCTCTTAGCATGATAAAGAAGATTCAAAGAGAGTGAGATGCCAGCTCCTTTCATTCAGTCAGTAGCTTCAATCATTTCTGGTATATGAATAACATGATGTTTTTCAATGGCAAAAATCAATGAATATTGTAAATGCACAAACAGTAATTTCTCCGCATTGCAAGGTGCAATTCTGAAATTTTTTGCTTTTTCCTGCTCCTCTTAGCATGATAAAGAAGATTCAAAGAGAGTGAGATGCCAGCTCCTTTCATTCAGTCAGTAGCTTCAAACATTTCTGGTATATGAATAACATGATGTTTTTCAATGGCAAAAATCAATGAATATTGTAAATGCACAAACAGTAATTTCTCCGCATTGCAAGGTGCAATTCTGAAATTTTTTGCTTTTTCCTGCTCCTCTTAGCATGATAAAGAAGATTCAAAGAGAGTGAGATGCCTGCTCCTTTCATTCAGTCAGTAGCTTCAATCATTTCTGGACGTTTTTCAATGGCAAAAATCAATGAATATTGTAAATGCACAAACAGTAATTTCTCCGCATTGCAAGGTGCAATTCTGAAATTTTTTGCTTTTTCCTGCTCCTCTTAGCATGATAAAGAAGATTCAAAGAGAGTGAGATGCCAGCTCCTTTCATTCAGTCAGTAGCTTCAATCATTTCTGGACGTTTTTCAATGGCAAAAATCAATGAATATTGTAAATGCACAAACAGTAATTTCTCCGCATTGCAAGGTGCAATTCTGAAATTTTTTACTTTTTCCTGCTCCTCTTAGCATGATAAAGAAGATTCAAAGAGAGTGAGATGCCAGCTCCTTTCATTCAGTCAGTAGCTTCAATCATTTCTGGTATATGAATAACATGATGTTTTTCAATGGCAAAAATCAATGAATATTGTAAATGCACAAACAGTAATTTCTCCGCATTGCAAGGTGCAATTCTGAAATTTTTTGCTTTTTCCTGCTCCTCTTAGCATGATAAAGAAGATTCAAAGAGAGTGAGATGCCAGCTCCTTTCATTCAGTCAGTAGCTTCAATCATTTCTGGATGTTTTTCAATGGCAAAAATCAATGAATATTGTAAATGCACAAACAGTAATTTCTCCGCATTGCAAGGTGCAATTCTGAAATTTTTTGCTTTTTCCTGCTCCTCTTAGCATGATAAAGAAGATTCAAAGAGAGTGAGATGCCAGCTACTTTCATTCAGTCAGTAGCTTCAATCATTTCTGGTAAATGGATAACATGATGTTTTTCAATGGCAAAAATCAATGAATTTTGTAAATGCACAAACAGTAATTTCTCCGCATTGCAAGGCGCAATTCTGAAATTATTTGCTTTTTCCTGCTCCTCTTAGCATGATAAAGAAGATTCAAAGAGAGTGAGATGCCAGCTCCTTTCATTCAGTCAGTAGCTTCAATCATTTCTGGATGTTTTTCAATGGCAAAAATCAATGAATATTGTAAATGCACAAACAGTAATTTCTCCGCATTGCAAGGTGCAATTCTGAAATTTTTTGCTTTTTCCTGCTCCTCTTAGCATGATAAAGAAGATTCAAAGAGAGTGAGATGCCAGCTCCTTTCATTCAGTCAGTAGCTTCAATCATTTCTGGACGTTTTTCAATGGCAAAAATCAATGAATATTGTAAATGCACAAACAGTAATTTCTCCGCATTGCAAGGTGCAATTCTGAAATTTTTTGCTTTTTCCTGCTCCTCTTAGCATGATAAAGAAGATTCAAAGAGAGTGAGGTGCCAGCTCCTTTCATTCAGTCAGTAGCTTCAAACATTTCTGGTATATGAATAAAATGTTTTTCAATGGCAAAAATCAATGAATATTGTAAATGCACAAACAGTAATTTCTCCGCATTGCAAGGTGCAATTCTGAAATTTTTTGCTTTTTCCTGCTCCTCTTAGCATGATAAAGAAGATTCAAAGAGAGTGAGATGCCAGCTCCTTTCATTCAGTCAGTAGCTTCAATCATTTCTGGACGTTTTTCAATGGCAAAAATCAATGAATATTGTAAATGCACAAACAGTAATTTCTCCGCATTGCAAGGTGCAATTCTGAAATTTTTTGCTTTTTCCTGCTCCTCTTAGCATGATAAAGAAGATTCAAAGAGAGTGAGATGCCAGCTCCTTTCATTCAGTCAGTAGCTTCAATCATTTCTGGACGTTTTTCAATGGCAAAAATCAATGAATATTGTAAATGCACAAACAGTAATTTCTCCGCATTGCAAGGTGCAATTCTGAAATTTTTTGCTTTTTCCTGCTCCTCTTAGCATGATAAAGAAGATTCAAAGAGAGTGAGATGCCAGCTCCTTTCATTCAGTCAGTAGCTTCAAACATTTCTGGTATATGAATAACATGGTTTTTCAATGGCAAAAATCAATGAATATTGTAAATGCACAAACAGTAATTTCTCCGCATTGCAAGGTGCAATTCTGAATTTTTTTGCTTTTTCCTGCTCCTCTTAGCATGATAAAGAACATTCAAAGAGAGTGAGATGCCAGCTCCTTTCATTCAGTCAGTAGCTTCAATCATTTCTGGACGTTTTTCAATGGCAAAAATCAATGAATATTGTAAATGCACAAACAGTAATTTCTCCGCATTGCAAGGTGCAATTCTGAAATTTTTTGCTTTTTCCTGCTCCTCTTAGCATGATAAAGAAGATTCAAAGAGAGTGAGATGCCAGCTCCTTTCATTCAGTCAGTAGCTTCAAACATTTCTGGTATATGAATAACATGATGTTTTTCAATGGCAAAAATCAATGAATATTGTAAATGCACAAACAGTAATTTCTCCGCATTGCAAGGTGCAATTCTAAAATTTTTTGCTTTTTCCTTCTCCCTTTAGCATGATAAAGAAGATTCAAAGAGAGTGAGATGCCAGCTCCTTTCATTCAGTCAGTAGCTTCAAACATTTCTGGTATATGAATAACATGATGTTTTTCAATGGCAAAAATCAATGAATATTGTAAATGCACAAACAGTAATTTCTCCGCATTGCAAGGTGCAATTCTGAAATTTTTTGCTTTCCCCTGCTCCTCTTAGCATGATAAAGAAGATTCAAAGAGAGTGAGATGCCAGCTCCTTTCATTCAGTCAGTAGCTTCAATCATTTCTGGACGTTTTTCAATTGCAAAAATCAATGAATATTGTAAATGCACAAACAGTAATTTCTCCGCATTGCAAGGTGCAATTCTGAAATTTTTTGCTTTTTCCTGCTCCTCTTAGCATGATAAAGAAGATTCAAAGAGAGTGAGATGCCAGCTACTTTCATTCAGTCAGTAGCTTCAATCATTTCTGGTATATGAAAAACATGATGTTTTTCAATGGCAAAAATCAATGAATATTGTAAATGCACAAACAGTAATTTCTCCGCATTGCAAGGTGCAATTCTGAAATTTTTTGCTTTTTCCTGCTCCTCTTAGCATGATAAAGAAGATTCAAAGAGAGTGAGATGCCAGCTACTTTCATTCAGTCAGTAGCTTCAATCATTTCTGGTATATGAATAACATGATGTTTTTCAATGGCAAAAATCAATGAATATTGTAAATGCACAAACAGTAATTTCTCCGCATTGCAAGGTGCAATTCTGAAATTTTTTGCTTTTGTCTGCTCCTCTTAGCATGATAAAGAAGATTCAAAGAGAGTGAGATGCCAGCTCCTTTCATTCAGTCAGTAGCTTCAAACATTTCTGGTATATGAATAACATGATGTTTTTCAATGGCAAATATCAATGAATATTGTAAATGCACAAACAGTAATTTCTCCGCATTGCAAGGTGCAATTCTGAAATTTTTTGCTTTTTCCTGCTCCTCTTAACATGATAAAGAAGATTCAAAGAGTGAGATGCCAGCTCCTTTCATTCAGTCAGTAGCTTCAATCATTTCTGGAAGTTTTTCAATGGCAAAAATCAATGAATATTGTAAATGCACAAACAGTAATTTCTCCGCATTGCAAGGTGCAATTCTGAAATTTTTTGCTTTTTCCTGCTCCTCTTAGCATGATAAAGAAGATTCAAAGAGAGTGAGATGCCAGCTCCTTTCATTCAGTCAGTAGCTTCAATCATTTCTGGTATATGAATAACATGATGTTTTTCAATGGCAAAAATCAATGAATTTTGTAAATGCACAAACAGTAATTTCTCCGCATTGCAAGGTGCAATTCTGAAATTTTTTGCTTTTTCCTGCTCCTCTTAGCATGATAAAGAAGATTCAAAGAGAGTGAGATGCCAGCTCCTTTCATTCAGTCAGTAGCTTCAATCATTTCTGGACGTTTTTCAATGGCAAAAATCAATGAATATTGTAAATGCACAAACAGTAATTTCTCCGCATTGCAAGGTGCAATTCTGAAATTTTTTGCTTTTTCCTGCTCCTCTTAGCATGATAAAGAAGATTCAAAGAGAGTGAGATGCCAGCTCCTTTCATTCAGTCAGTAGCTTCAAACATTTCTGGTATATGAATAACATGATGTTTTTCAATGGCAAAAATCAATGAATATTGTAAATGCACAAACAGTAATTTCTCCGCATTGCAAGGTGCAATTCTGAAATTTTTTGCTTTTTCCTGCTCCTCTTAGCATGATAAAGAAGATTCAAAGAGAGTGAGATGCCAGCTCCTTTCGTTCAGTCAGTAGCTTCAATCATTTCTGGACGTTTTTCAATGGCAAAAATCAATGAATATTGTAAATGCACAAACAGTAATTTCTCCGCATTGCAAGGTGCAATTCTGAAATTTTTTGCTTTTTCCTGCTCCTCTTAGCATGATAAAGACGATTCAAAGCGAGTGAGATGCCAGCTCCTTTCATTCAGTCAGTAGCTTCAAACATTTCTGGTATATGAATAACATGATGTTTTTCAATGGCAAAAATCAATGAATATTGTAAATGCACAAACAGTAATTTCTCCGCATTGCAAGGTCAATTCTGAAATTTTTTGCTTTTTCCTGCTCCTCTTAGCATGATAAACAAGATTCAAAGAGAGTGAGATAACAGCTCCTTTCATTCAGTCAGTAGCTTCAATCATTTCTGGACGTTTTTCAATGGGAAAAATCAATGAATATTGTAAATGCACAAACAGTAATTTCTCCGCATTGCAAGGTGCAATTCTGAAATTTTTTGCTTTTTCCTGCTCCTCTTAGCATGATAAAGAAGATTCAAAGAGAGTGAGATGCCAGCTCCTTTCATTCAGTCAGTAGCTTCAAACATTTCTGGTATATGAATAACATGATGTTTTTCAATGGCAAAAATCAATGAATATTGTAAATGCACAAACAGTAATTTCTCCGCATTGCAAGGTGCAATTCTGAAATTTTTTGCTTTCTCCTGCTCCTCTTAGCATGATAAAGAAGATTCAAAGAGAGTGAGATGCCAGCTCCTTTCATTCAGTCAGTAGCTTCAATCATTTCTGGACGTTTTTCAATTGCAAAAATCAATGAATATTGTAAATGCACAAACAGTAATTTCTCCGCATTGCAAGGTGCAATTCTGAAATTTTTTGCTTTTGTCTGCTCCTGTTAGCATGATAAAGAAGATTCAAAGAGAGTGAGATGCCAGCTCCTTTCATTCAGCCAGTAGCTTCAATCATTTCTGGTATATGAATAACATGATGTTTTTCAATGGCAAAAATCAATGAATATTGTAAATGCACAAACAGTAATTTATCCGCATTGCAAGGTGCAATTCTGAAATTTTTTGCTTTTGTCTGCTCCTCTTAGCATGATAAAGAAGATTCAAAGAGAGTGAGATGCCAGCTACTTTCATTCAGTCAGTAGCTTCAATCATTTCTGGTATATGAATAACATGATGTTTTTCAATGGCAAAAATCAATGAATATTGTAAATGCACAAACAGTAATTTCTCCGCATTGCAAGGTGCAATTCTGAAATTTTTTGCTTTTGTCTGCTCCTCTTAGCATGATAAAGAAGATTCAAAGAGAGTGAGATGCCAGCTCCTTTCATTCAGCCAGTAGCTTCAATTATTTCTGGTATATGAATAACATGATGTTTTTCAATGGCAAAAATCAATGAATATTGTAAATGCACAAACAGTAATTTATCCGCATTGCAAGGTGCAATTCTGAAATTTTTTGCTTTTTCCTGCTCCTCTTAGCATGATAAAGAAGATTCAAAGAGAGTGAGATGCCAGCTCCTTTCATTCAGTCAGTAGCTTCAAACATTTCTGGTATATGAATAACATGATGTTTTTCAATGGCAAATATCAATGAATATTGTAAATGCACAAACAGTAATTTCTCCGCATTGCAAGGTGCAATTCTGAAATTTTTTGCTTTTTCCTGCTCCTCTTAGCATGATAAAGAAGATTCAAAGAGAGTGAGATGCCAGCTCCTTTCATTCAGTCAGTAGCTTCAATCATTTCTGGAAGTTTTTCAATGGCAAAAATCAATGAATATTGTAAATGCACAAACAGTAATTTCTCCGCATTGCAAGGTGCAATTCTGAAATTTTTTGCTTTTTCCTGCTCCTCTTAGCATGATAAAGAAGATTCAAAGAGAGTGAGATGCCAGCTCCTTTCATTCAGTCAGTAGCTTCAATCATTTCTGGTATATGAATAACATGATGTTTTTCAATGGCAAAAATCAATGAATTTTGTAAATGCACAAACAGTAATTTCTCCGCATTGCAAGGTGCAATTCTGAAATTTTTTGCTTTTTCCTGCTCACTTTAACATGATAAAGAAGATTCAAAGAGTGAGATGCCAGCTCCTTTCATTCAGTCAGTAGCTTCAATCATTTCTGGAAGTTTTTCAATGGCAAAAATCAATGAATATTGTAAATGCACAAACAGTAATTTCTCCGCATTGCAAGGTGCAATTCTGAAATTTTTTGCTTTTTCCTGCTCCTCTTAGCATGATAAAGAAGATTCAAAGAGAGTGAGATGCCAGCTCCTTTCATTCAGTCAGTAGCTTCAATCATTTCTGGTATATGAATAACATGATGTTTTTCAATGGCAAAAATCAATGAATATTGTAAATGCACAAACAGTAATTTATCCGCATTGCAAGGTGCAATTCTGAAATTTTTTGCTTTTGTCTGCTCCTCTTAGCATGATAAAGAAGATTCAAAGAGAGTGAGATGCCAGCTACTTTCATTCAGTCAGTAGCTTCAATCATTTCTGGTATATGAAAAACATGATGTTTTTCAATGGCAAAAATCAATGAATATTGTAAATGCACAAACAGTAATTTCTCCGCATTGCAAGGTGCAATTCTGAAATTTTTTGCTTTTTCCTGCTCCTCTTAGCATGATAAAGAAGATTCAAAGAGAGTGAGATGCCAGCTACTTTCATTCAGTCAGTAGCTTCAATCATTTCTGGTATATGAATAACATGATGTTTTTCAATGGCAAAAATCAATGAATATTGTAAATGCACAAACAGTAATTTCTCCGCATTGCAAGGTGCAATTCTGAAATTTTTTGCTTTTGTCTGCTCCTCTTAGCATGATAAAGAAGATTCAAAGAGAGTGAGATGCCAGCTCCTTTCATTCAGTCAGTAGCTTCAAACATTTCTGGTATATGAATAACATGATGTTTTTCAATGGCAAATATCAATGAATATTGTAAATGCACAAACAGTAATTTCTCCGCATTGCAAGGTGCAATTCTGAAATTTTTTGCTTTTTCCTGCTCCTCTTAACATGATAAAGAAGATTCAAAGAGTGAGATGCCAGCTCCTTTCATTCAGTCAGTAGCTTCAATCATTTCTGGAAGTTTTTCAATGGCAAAAATCAATGAATATTGTAAATGCACAAACAGTAATTTCTCCGCATTGCAAGGTGCAATTCTGAAATTTTTTGCTTTTTCCTGCTCCTCTTAGCATGATAAAGAAGATTCAAAGAGAGTGAGATGCCAGCTCCTTTCATTCAGTCAGTAGCTTCAATCATTTCTGGTATATGAATAACATGATGTTTTTCAATGGCAAAAATCAATGAATTTTGTAAATGCACAAACAGTAATTTCTCCGCATTGCAAGGTGCAATTCTGAAATTTTTTGCTTTTTCCTGCTCCTCTTAGCATGATAAAGAAGATTCAAAGAGAGTGAGATGCCAGCTCCTTTCATTCAGTCAGTAGCTTCAATCATTTCTGGACGTTTTTCAATGGCAAAAATCAATGAATATTGTAAATGCACAAACAGTAATTTCTCCGCATTGCAAGGTGCAATTCTGAAATTTTTTGCTTTTTCCTGCTCCTCTTAGCATGATAAAGAAGATTCAAAGAGAGTGAGATGCCAGCTCCTTTCATTCAGTCAGTAGCTTCAAACATTTCTGGTATATGAATAACATGATGTTTTTCAATGGCAAAAATCAATGAATATTGTAAATGCACAAACAGTAATTTCTCCGCATTGCAAGGTGCAATTCTGAAATTTTTTGCTTTTTCCTGCTCCTCTTAGCATGATAAAGAAGATTCAAAGAGAGTGAGATGCCAGCTCCTTTCGTTCAGTCAGTAGCTTCAATCATTTCTGGACGTTTTTCAATGGCAAAAATCAATGAATATTGTAAATGCACAAACAGTAATTTCTCCGCATTGCAAGGTGCAATTCTGAAATTTTTTGCTTTTTCCTGCTCCTCTTAGCATGATAAAGACGATTCAAAGCGAGTGAGATGCCAGCTCCTTTCATTCAGTCAGTAGCTTCAAACATTTCTGGTATATGAATAACATGATGTTTTTCAATGGCAAAAATCAATGAATATTGTAAATGCACAAACAGTAATTTCTCCGCATTGCAAGGTCAATTCTGAAATTTTTTGCTTTTTCCTGCTCCTCTTAGCATGATAAACAAGATTCAAAGAGAGTGAGATAACAGCTCCTTTCATTCAGTCAGTAGCTTCAATCATTTCTGGACGTTTTTCAATGGGAAAAATCAATGAATATTGTAAATGCACAAACAGTAATTTCTCCGCATTGCAAGGTGCAATTCTGAAATTTTTTGCTTTTTCCTGCTCCTCTTAGCATGATAAAGAAGATTCAAAGAGAGTGAGATGCCAGCTCCTTTCATTCAGTCAGTAGCTTCAAACATTTCTGGTATATGAATAACATGATGTTTTTCAATGGCAAAAATCAATGAATATTGTAAATGCACAAACAGTAATTTCTCCGCATTGCAAGGTGCAATTCTGAAATTTTTTGCTTTCTCCTGCTCCTCTTAGCATGATAAAGAAGATTCAAAGAGAGTGAGATGCCAGCTCCTTTCATTCAGTCAGTAGCTTCAATCATTTCTGGACGTTTTTCAATTGCAAAAATCAATGAATATTGTAAATGCACAAACAGTAATTTCTCCGCATTGCAAGGTGCAATTCTGAAATTTTTTGCTTTTGTCTGCTCCTGTTAGCATGATAAAGAAGATTCAAAGAGAGTGAGATGCCAGCTCCTTTCATTCAGCCAGTAGCTTCAATCATTTCTGGTATATGAATAACATGATGTTTTTCAATGGCAAAAATCAATGAATATTGTAAATGCACAAACAGTAATTTATCCGCATTGCAAGGTGCAATTCTGAAATTTTTTGCTTTTGTCTGCTCCTCTTAGCATGATAAAGAAGATTCAAAGAGAGTGAGATGCCAGCTACTTTCATTCAGTCAGTAGCTTCAATCATTTCTGGTATATGAATAACATGATGTTTTTCAATGGCAAAAATCAATGAATATTGTAAATGCACAAACAGTAATTTCTCCGCATTGCAAGGTGCAATTCTGAAATTTTTTGCTTTTGTCTGCTCCTCTTAGCATGATAAAGAAGATTCAAAGAGAGTGAGATGCCAGCTCCTTTCATTCAGCCAGTAGCTTCAATTATTTCTGGTATATGAATAACATGATGTTTTTCAATGGCAAAAATCAATGAATATTGTAAATGCACAAACAGTAATTTATCCGCATTGCAAGGTGCAATTCTGAAATTTTTTGCTTTTTCCTGCTCCTCTTAGCATGATAAAGAAGATTCAAAGAGAGTGAGATGCCAGCTCCTTTCATTCAGTCAGTAGCTTCAAACATTTCTGGTATATGAATAACATGATGTTTTTCAATGGCAAATATCAATGAATATTGTAAATGCACAAACAGTAATTTCTCCGCATTGCAAGGTGCAATTCTGAAATTTTTTGCTTTTTCCTGCTCCTCTTAGCATGATAAAGAAGATTCAAAGAGAGTGAGATGCCAGCTCCTTTCATTCAGTCAGTAGCTTCAATCATTTCTGGAAGTTTTTCAATGGCAAAAATCAATGAATATTGTAAATGCACAAACAGTAATTTCTCCGCATTGCAAGGTGCAATTCTGAAATTTTTTGCTTTTTCCTGCTCCTCTTAGCATGATAAAGAAGATTCAAAGAGAGTGAGATGCCAGCTCCTTTCATTCAGTCAGTAGCTTCAATCATTTCTGGTATATGAATAACATGATGTTTTTCAATGGCAAAAATCAATGAATTTTGTAAATGCACAAACAGTAATTTCTCCGCATTGCAAGGTGCAATTCTGAAATTTTTTGCTTTTTCCTGCTCCTCTTAACATGATAAAGAAGATTCAAAGAGTGAGATGCCAGCTCCTTTCATTCAGTCAGTAGCTTCAATCATTTCTGGAAGTTTTTCAATGGCAAAAATCAATGAATATTGTAAATGCACAAACAGTAATTTCTCCGCATTGCAAGGTGCAATTCTGAAATTTTTTGCTTTTTCCTGCTCCTCTTAGCATGATAAAGAAGATTCAAAGAGAGTGAGATGCCAGCTCCTTTCATTCAGTCAGTAGCTTCAATCATTTCTGGTATATGAATAACATGATGTTTTTCAATGGCAAAAATCAATGAATATTGTAAATGCACAAACAGTAATTTATCCGCATTGCAAGGTGCAATTCTGAAATTTTTTGCTTTTGTCTGCTCCTCTTAGCATGATAAAGAAGATTCAAAGAGAGTGAGATGCCAGCTACTTTCATTCAGTCAGTAGCTTCAATCATTTCTGGTATATGAATAACATGATGTTTTTCAATGGCAAAAATCAATGAATATTGTAAATGCACAAACAGTAATTTCTCCGCATTGCAAGGTGCAATTCTGAAATTTTTTGCTTTTGTCTGCTCCTCTTAGCATGATAAAGAAGATTCAAAGAGAGTGAGATGCCAGCTCCTTTCATTCAGCCAGTAGCTTCAATTATTTCTGGTATATGAATAACATGATGTTTTTCAATGGCAAAAATCAATGAATATTGTAAATGCACAAACAGTAATTTATCCGCATTGCAAGGTGCAATTCTGAAATTTTTTGCTTTTTCCTGCTCCTCTTAGCATGATAAAGAAGATTCAAAGAGAGTGAGATGCCAGCTCCTTTCATTCAGTCAGTAGCTTCAAACATTTCTGGTATATGAATAACATGATGTTTTTCAATGGCAAATATCAATGAATATTGTAAATGCACAAACAGTAATTTCTCCGCATTGCAAGGTGCAATTCTGAAATTTTTTGCTTTTTCCTGCTCCTCTTAGCATGATAAAGAAGATTCAAAGAGAGTGAGATGCCAGCTCCTTTCATTCAGTCAGTAGCTTCAATCATTTCTGGAAGTTTTTCAATGGCAAAAATCAATGAATATTGTAAATGCACAAACAGTAATTTCTCCGCATTGCAAGGTGCAATTCTGAAATTTTTTGCTTTTTCCTGCTCCTCTTAGCATGATAAAGAAGATTCAAAGAGAGTGAGATGCCAGCTCCTTTCATTCAGTCAGTAGCTTCAATCATTTCTGGTATATGAATAACATGATGTTATTCAATGGCAAAAATCAATGAATTTTGTAAATGCACAAACAGTAATTTCTCCGCATTGCAAGGTGCAATTCTGAAATTTTTTGCTTTTTCCTGCTCCTCTTAACATGATAAAGAAGATTCAAAGAGTGAGATGCCAGCTCCTTTCATTCAGTCAGTAGCTTCAATCATTTCTGGAAGTTTTTCAATGGCAAAAATCAATGAATATTGTAAATGCACAAACAGTAATTTCTCCGCATTGCAAGGTGCAATTCTGAAATTTTTTGCTTTTTCCTTCTCCTCTTAGCATGATAAAGAAGATTCAAAGAGAGTGAGATGCCAGCTCCTTTCATTCAGTCAGTAGCTTCAATCATTTCTGGTATATGAATAACATGATGTTTTTCAATGGCAAAAATCAATGAATTTTGTAAATGCACAAACAGTAATTTCTCCGCATTGCAAGGTGCAATTCTGAAATTTTTTGCTTTTTCCTGCTCCTCTTAGCATGATAAAGAAGATTCAAAGAGAGTGAGATGCCAGCTCCTTTCATTCAGTCAGTAGCTTCAATCATTTCTGGACGTTTTTCAATGGCAAAAATCAATGAATATTGTAAATGCACAAACAGTAATTTCTCCGCATTGCAAGGTGCAATTCTGAAATTTTTTGCTTTTGTCTGCTCCTGTTAGCATGATAAAGAAGATTCAAAGAGAGTGAGATGCCAGCTCCTTTCATTCAGCCAGTAGCTTCAATCATTTCTGGTATATGAATAACATGATGTTTTTCAATGGCAAAAATCAATGAATATTGTAAATGCACAAACAGTAATTTATCCGCATTGCAAGGTGCAATTCTGAAATTTTTTGCTTTTGTCTGCTCCTCTTAGCATGATAAAGAAGATTCAAAGAGAGTGAGATGCCAGCTACTTTCATTCAGTCAGTAGCTTCAATCATTTCTGGTATATGAATAACATGATGTTTTTCAATGGCAAAAATCAATGAATATTGTAAATGCACAAACAGTAATTTCTCCGCATTGCAAGGTGCAATTCTGAAATTTTTTGCTTTTGTCTGCTCCTCTTAGCATGATAAAGAAGATTCAAAGAGAGTGAGATGCCAGCTCCTTTCATTCAGCCAGTAGCTTCAATTATTTCTGGTATATGAATAACATGATGTTTTTCAATGGCAAAAATCAATGAATATTGTAAATGCACAAACAGTAATTTATCCGCATTGCAAGGTGCAATTCTGAAATTTTTTGCTTTTTCCTGCTCCTCTTAGCATGATAAAGAAGATTCAAAGAGAGTGAGATGCCAGCTCCTTTCATTCAGTCAGTAGCTTCAAACATTTCTGGTATATGAATAACATGATGTTTTTCAATGGCAAATATCAATGAATATTGTAAATGCACAAACAGTAATTTCTCCGCATTGCAAGGTGCAATTCTGAAATTTTTTGCTTTTTCCTGCTCCTCTTAGCATGATAAAGAAGATTCAAAGAGAGTGAGATGCCAGCTCCTTTCATTCAGTCAGTAGCTTCAATCATTTCTGGAAGTTTTTCAATGGCAAAAATCAATGAATATTGTAAATGCACAAACAGTAATTTCTCCGCATTGCAAGGTGCAATTCTGAAATTTTTTGCTTTTTCCTGCTCCTCTTAGCATGATAAAGAAGATTCAAAGAGAGTGAGATGCCAGCTCCTTTCATTCAGTCAGTAGCTTCAATCATTTCTGGTATATGAATAACATGATGTTTTTCAATGGCAAAAATCAATGAATTTTGTAAATGCACAAACAGTAATTTCTCCGCATTGCAAGGTGCAATTCTGAAATTTTTTGCTTTTTCCTGCTCCTCTTAACATGATAAAGAAGATTCAAAGAGTGAGATGCCAGCTCCTTTCATTCAGTCAGTAGCTTCAATCATTTCTGGAAGTTTTTCAATGGCAAAAATGAATGAATATTGTAAATGCACAAACAGTAATTTCTCCGCATTGCAAGGTGCAATTCTGAAATTTTTTGCTTTTTCCTGCTCCTCTTAGCATGATAAAGAAGATTCAAAGAGAGTGAGATGCCAGCTCCTTTCATTCAGTCAGTAGCTTCAATCATTTCTGGTATATGAATAACATGATGTTTTTCAATGGCAAAAATCAATGAATTTTGTAAATGCACAAACAGTAATTTCTCCGCATTGCAAGGTGCAATTCTGAAATTTTTTGCTTTTTCCTGCTCCTCTTAGCATGATAAAGAAGATTCAAAGAGAGTGAGATGCCAGCTCCTTTCATTCAGTCAGTAGCTTCAATCATTTCTGGACGTTTTTCAATGGCAAAAATCAATGAATATTGTAAATGCACAAACAGTAATTTCTCCGCATTGCAAGGTGCAATTCTGAAATTTTTTGCTTTTTCCTGCTCCTCTTAGCATGATAAAGAAGATTCAAAGAGAGTGAGATGCCAGCTCCTTTCATTCAGTCAGTAGCTTCAAACATTTCTGGTATATGAATAACATGATGTTTTTCAATGGCAAAAATCAATGAATATTGTAAATGCACAAACAGTAATTTCTCCGCATTGCAAGGTGCAATTCTGAAATTTTTTGCTTTTTCCTGCTCCTCTTAGCATGATAAAGAAGATTCAAAGAGAGTGAGATGCCAGCTCCTTTCGTTCAGTCAGTAGCTTCAATCATTTCTGGACGTTTTTCAATGGCAAAAATCAATGAATATTGTAAATGCACAAACAGTAATTTCTCCGCATTGCAAGGTGCAATTCTGAAATTTTTTGCTTTTTCCTGCTCCTCTTAGCATGATAAAGAAGATTCAAAGAGAGTGAGATGCCAGCTTCTTTCATTCAGTCAGTAGCTTCAAACATTTCTGGTATATGAATAACATGATGTTTTTCAATGGCAAAAATCAATGAATATTGTAAATGCACAAACAGTAATTTCTCCGCATTGCAAGGTCAATTCTGAAATTTTTTGCTTTTTCCTGCTCCTCTTAGCATGATAAACAAGATTCAAAGAGAGTGAGATAACAGCTCCTTTCATTCAGTCAGTAGCTTCAATCATTTCTGGACGTTTTTCAATGGGAAAAATCAATGAATATTGTAAATGCACAAACAGTAATTTCTCCGCATTGCAAGGTGCAATTCTGAAATTTTTTGCTTTTTCCTGCTCCTCTTAGCATGATAAAGAAGATTCAAAGAGAGTGAGATGCCAGCTCCTTTCATTCAGTCAGTAGCTTCAAACATTTCTGGTATATGAATAACATGATGTTTTTCAATGGCAAAAATCAATGAATATTGTAAATGCACAAACAGTAATTTCTCCGCATTGCAAGGTGCAATTCTGAAATTTTTTGCTTTCTCCTGCTCCTCTTAGCATGATAAAGAAGATTCAAAGAGAGTGAGATGCCAGCTCCTTTCATTCAGTCAGTAGCTTCAATCATTTCTGGACGTTTTTCAATTGCAAAAATCAATGAATATTGTAAATGCACAAACAGTAATTTCTCCGCATTGCAAGGTGCAATTCTGAAATTTTTTGCTTTTGTCTGCTCCTCTTAGCATGATAAAGAAGATTCAAAGAGAGTGAGATGCCAGCTCCTTTCATTCAGCCAGTAGCTTCAATCATTTCTGGTATATGAATAACATGATGTTTTTCAATGGCAAAAATCAATGAATATTGTAAATGCACAAACAGTAATTTATCCGCATTGCAAGGTGCAATTCTGAAATTTTTTGCTTTTGTCTGCTCCTCTTAGCATGATAAAGAAGATTCAAAGAGAGTGAGATGCCAGCTACTTTCATTCAGTCAGTAGCTTCAATCATTTCTGGTATATGAATAACATGATGTTTTTCAATGGCAAAAATCAATGAATATTGTAAATGCACAAACAGTAATTTCTCCGCATTGCAAGGTGCAATTCTGAAATTTTTTGCTTTTGTCTGCTCCTCTTAGCATGATAAAGAAGATTCAAAGAGAGTGAGATGCCAGCTCCTTTCATTCAGCCAGTAGCTTCAATCATTTCTGGTATATGAATAACATGATGTTTTTCAATGGCAAAAATCAATGAATATTGTAAATGCACAAACAGTAATTTATCCGCATTGCAAGGTGCAATTCTGAAATTTTTTGCTTTTTCCTGCTCCTCTTAGCATGATAAAGAAGATTCAAAGAGAGTGAGATGCCAGCTCCTTTCATTCAGTCAGTAGCTTCAATCATTTCTGGTATATGAATAACATGATGTTTTTCAATGGCAAAAATCAATGAATTTTGTAAATGCACAAACAGTAATTTCTCCGCATTGCAAGGTGCAATTCTGAAATTTTTTGCTTTTTCCTGCTCCTCTTAGCATGATAAAGAAGATTCAAAGAGAGTGAGATGCCAGCTCCTTTCATTCAGTCAGTAGCTTCAATCATTTCTGGACGTTTTTCAATGGCAAAAATCAATGAATATTGTAAATGCACAAACAGTAATTTCTCCGCATTGCAAGGTGCAATTCTGAAATTTTTTGCTTTTTCCTGCTCCTCTTAGCATGATAAAGAAGATTCAAAGAGAGTGAGATGCCAGCTCCTTTCATTCAGTCAGTAGCTTCAAACATTTCTGGTATATGAATAACGATGTTTTTCAATGGCAAAAATCAATGAATATTGTAAATGCACAAACAGTAATTTCTCCGCATTGCAAGGTGCAATTCTGAAATTTTTTGCTTTTTCCTGCTCCTCTTAGCATGATAAAGAAGATTCAAAGAGAGTGAGATGCCAGCTCCTTTCGTTCAGTCAGTAGCTTCAATCATTTCTGGACGTTTTTCAATGGCAAAAATCAATGAATATTGTAAATGCACAAACAGTAATTTCTCCGCATTGCAAGGTGCAATTCTGAAATTTTTTGCTTTTTCCTGCTCCTCTTAGCATGATAAAGAAGATTCAAAGAGAGTGAGATGCCAGCTTCTTTCATTCAGTCAGTAGCTTCAAACATTTCTGGTATATGAATAACATGATGTTTTTCAATGGCAAAAATCAATGAATATTGTAAATGCACAAACAGTAATTTCTCCGCATTGCAAGGTCAATTCTGAAATTTTTTGCTTTTTCCTGCTCCTCTTAGCATGATAAACAAGATTCAAAGAGAGTGAGATAACAGCTCCTTTCATTCAGTCAGTAGCTTCAATCATTTCTGGACGTTTTTCAATGGGAAAAATCAATGAATATTGTAAATGCACAAACAGTAATTTCTCCGCATTGCAAGGTGCAATTCTGAAATTTTTTGCTTTTTCCTGCTCCTCTTAGCATGATAAAGAAGATTCAAAGAGAGTGAGATGCCAGCTCCTTTCATTCAGTCAGTAGCTTCAAACATTTCTGGTATATGAATAACATGATGTTTTTCAATGGCAAAAATCAATGAATATTGTAAATGCACAAACAGTAATTTCTCCGCATTGCAAGGTGCAATTCTGAAATTTTTTGCTTTCTCCTGCTCCTCTTAGCATGATAAAGAAGATTCAAAGAGAGTGAGATGCCAGCTCCTTTCATTCAGTCAGTAGCTTCAATCATTTCTGGACGTTTTTCAATTGCAAAAATCAATGAATATTGTAAATGCACAAACAGTAATTTCTCCGCATTGCAAGGTGCAATTCTGAAATTTTTTGCTTTTGTCTGCTCCTCTTAGCATGATAAAGAAGATTCAAAGAGAGTGAGATGCCAGCTCCTTTCATTCAGCCAGTAGCTTCAATCATTTCTGGTATATGAATAACATGATGTTTTTCAATGGCAAAAATCAATGAATATTGTAAATGCACAAACAGTAATTTATCCGCATTGCAAGGTGCAATTCTGAAATTTTTTGCTTTTGTCTGCTCCTCTTAGCATGATAAAGAAGATTCAAAGAGAGTGAGATGCCAGCTACTTTCATTCAGTCAGTAGCTTCAATCATTTCTGGTATATGAATAACATGATGTTTTTCAATGGCAAAAATCAATGAATATTGTAAATGCACAAACAGTAATTTCTCCGCATTGCAAGGTGCAATTCTGAAATTTTTTGCTTTTGTCTGCTCCTCTTAGCATGATAAAGAAGATTCAAAGAGAGTGAGATGCCAGCTCCTTTCATTCAGCCAGTAGCTTCAATCATTTCTGGTATATGAATAACATGATGTTTTTCAATGGCAAAAATCAATGAATATTGTAAATGCACAAACAGTAATTTATCCGCATTGCAAGGTGCAATTCTGAAATTTTTTGCTTTTTCCTGCTCCTCTTAGCATGATAAAGAAGATTCAAAGAGAGTGAGATGCCAGCTCCTTTCATTCAGTCAGTAGCTTCAATCATTTCTGGTATATGAATAACATGATGTTTTTCAATGGCAAAAATCAATGAATTTTGTAAATGCACAAACAGTAATTTCTCCGCATTGCAAGGTGCAATTCTGAAATTTTTTGCTTTTTCCTGCTCCTCTTAGCATGATAAAGAAGATTCAAAGAGAGTGAGATGCCAGCTCCTTTCATTCAGTCAGTAGCTTCAATCATTTCTGGACGTTTTTCAATGGCAAAAATCAATGAATATTGTAAATGCACAAACAGTAATTTCTCCGCATTGCAAGGTGCAATTCTGAAATTTTTTGCTTTTTCCTGCTCCTCTTAGCATGATAAAGAAGATTCAAAGAGAGTGAGATGCCAGCTCCTTTCATTCAGTCAGTAGCTTCAAACATTTCTGGTATATGAATAACGATGTTTTTCAATGGCAAAAATCAATGAATATTGTAAATGCACAAACAGTAATTTCTCCGCATTGCAAGGTGCAATTCTGAAATTTTTTGCTTTTTCCTGCTCCTCTTAGCATGATAAAGAAGATTCAAAGAGAGTGAGATGCCAGCTCCTTTCGTTCAGTCAGTAGCTTCAATCATTTCTGGACGTTTTTCAATGGCAAAAATCAATGAATATTGTAAATGCACAAACAGTAATTTCTCCGCATTGCAAGGTGCAATTCTGAAATTTTTTGCTTTTTCCTGCTCCTCTTAGCATGATAAAGAAGATTCAAAGAGAGTGAGATGCCAGCTTCTTTCATTCAGTCAGTAGCTTCAAACATTTCTGGTATATGAATAACATGATGTTTTTCAATGGCAAAAATCAATGAATATTGTAAATGCACAAACAGTAATTTCTCCGCATTGCAAGGTCAATTCTGAAATTTTTTGCTTTTTCCTGCTCCTCTTAGCATGATAAACAAGATTCAAAGAGAGTGAGATAACAGCTCCTTTCATTCAGTCAGTAGCTTCAATCATTTCTGGACGTTTTTCAATGGGAAAAATCAATGAATATTGTAAATGCACAAACAGTAATTTCTCCGCATTGCAAGGTGCAATTCTGAAATTTTTTGCTTTTTCCTGCTCCTCTTAGCATGATAAAGAAGATTCAAAGAGAGTGAGATGCCAGCTCCTTTCATTCAGTCAGTAGCTTCAAACATTTCTGGTATATGAATAACATGATGTTTTTCAATGGCAAAAATCAATGAATATTGTAAATGCACAAACAGTAATTTCTCCGCATTGCAAGGTGCAATTCTGAAATTTTTTGCTTTCTCCTGCTCCTCTTAGCATGATAAAGAAGATTCAAAGAGAGTGAGATGCCAGCTCCTTTCATTCAGTCAGTAGCTTCAATCATTTCTGGACGTTTTTCAATTGCAAAAATCAATGAATATTGTAAATGCACAAACAGTAATTTCTCCGCATTGCAAGGTGCAATTCTGAAATTTTTTGCTTTTGTCTGCTCCTCTTAGCATGATAAAGAAGATTCAAAGAGAGTGAGATGCCAGCTCCTTTCATTCAGCCAGTAGCTTCAATCATTTCTGGTATATGAATAACATGATGTTTTTCAATGGCAAAAATCAATGAATATTGTAAATGCACAAACAGTAATTTATCCGCATTGCAAGGTGCAATTCTGAAATTTTTTGCTTTTGTCTGCTCCTCTTAGCATGATAAAGAAGATTCAAAGAGAGTGAGATGCCAGCTACTTTCATTCAGTCAGTAGCTTCAATCATTTCTGGTATATGAATAACATGATGTTTTTCAATGGCAAAAATCAATGAATATTGTAAATGCACAAACAGTAATTTCTCCGCATTGCAAGGTGCAATTCTGAAATTTTTTGCTTTTGTCTGCTCCTCTTAGCATGATAAAGAAGATTCAAAGAGAGTGAGATGCCAGCTCCTTTCATTCAGCCAGTAGCTTCAATCATTTCTGGTATATGAATAACATGATGTTTTTCAATGGCAAAAATCAATGAATATTGTAAATGCACAAACAGTAATTTATCCGCATTGCAAGGTGCAATTCTGAAATTTTTTGCTTTTTCCTGCTCCTCTTAGCATGATAAAGAAGATTCAAAGAGAGTGAGATGCCAGCTCCTTTCATTCAGTCAGTAGCTTCAAACATTTCTGGTATATGAATAACATGATGTTTTTCAATGGCAAATATCAATGAATATTGTAAATGCACAAACAGTAATTTCTCCGCATTGCAAGGTGCAATTCTGAAATTTTTTGCTTTTTCCTGCTCCTCTTAGCATGATAAAGAAGATTCAAAGAGAGTGAGATGCCAGCTCCTTTCATTCAGTCAGTAGCTTCAATCATTTCTGGAAGTTTTTCAATGGCAAAAATCAATGAATATTGTAAATGCACAAACAGTAATTTCTCCGCATTGCAAGGTGCAATTCTGAAATTTTTTGCTTTTTCCTGCTCCTCTTAGCATGATAAAGAAGATTCAAAGAGAGTGAGATGCCAGCTCCTTTCATTCAGTCAGTAGCTTCAATCATTTCTGGTATATGAATAACATGATGTTTTTCAATGGCAAAAATCAATGAATTTTGTAAATGCACAAACAGTAATTTCTCCGCATTGCAAGGTGCAATTCTGAAATTTTTTGCTTTTTCCTGCTCCTCTTAGCATGATAAAGAAGATTCAAAGAGAGTGAGATGCCAGCTCCTTTCATTCAGTCAGTAGCTTCAATCATTTCTGGACGTTTTTCAATGGCAAAAATCAATGAATATTGTAAATGCACAAACAGTAATTTCTCCGCATTGCAAGGTGCAATTCTGAAATTTTTTGCTTTTGTCTGCTCCTCTTAGCATGATAAAGAAGATTCAAAGAGAGTGAGATGCCAGCTCCTTTCATTCAGCCAGTAGCTTCAATCATTTCTGGTATATGAATAACATGATGTTTTTCAATGGCAAAAATCAATGAATATTGTAAATGCACAAACAGTAATTTCTCCGCATTGCAAGGTGCAATTCTGAAATTTTTTGCTTTTTCCTGCTCCTCTTAGCATGATAAAGAAGATTCAAAGAGAGTGAGATGCCAGCTCCTTTCATTCAGTCAGTAGCTTCAATCATTTCTGGTATATGAATAACATGATGTTTTTCAATGGCAAAAATCAATGAATTTTGTAAATGCACAAACAGTAATTTCTCCGCATTGCAAGGTGCAATTCTGAAATTTTTTGCTTTTTCCTGCTCCTCTTAGCATGATAAAGAAGATTCAAAGAGAGTGAGATGCCAGCTCCTTTCATTCAGTCAGTAGCTTCAATCATTTCTGGACGTTTTTCAATGGCAAAAATCAATGAATATTGTAAATGCACAAACAGTAATTTCTCCGCATTGCAAGGTGCAATTCTGAAATTTTTTGCTTTTTCCTGCTCCTCTTAGCATGATAAAGAAGATTCAAAGAGAGTGAGATGCCAGCTCCTTTCATTCAGTCAGTAGCTTCAAACATTTCTGGTATATGAATAACATGATGTTTTTCAATGGCAAAAATCAATGAATATTGTAAATGCACAAACAGTAATTTCTCCGCATTGCAAGGTGCAATTCTGAAATTTTTTGCTTTTTCCTGCTCCTCTTAGCATGATAAAGAAGATTCAAAGAGAGTGAGATGCCAGCTCCTTTCGTTCAGTCAGTAGCTTCAATCATTTCTGGACGTTTTTCAATGGCAAAAATCAATGAATATTGTAAATGCACAAACAGTAATTTCTCCGCATTGCAAGGTGCAATTCTGAAACTTTTTGCTTTTTCCTGCTCCTCTTAGCATGATAAAGAAGATTCAAAGAGAGTGAGATGCCAGCTCATTTCATTCAGTCAGTAGCTTCAAACATATGAATAACATGATGTTTTTCAATGGCAAAAATCAATGAATATTGTAAATGCACAAACAGTAATTTCTCCGCATTGCAAGGTGCAATTCTGAAATTTTTTGCTTTTTCCTGCTCCTCTTAGCATGATAAAGAAGATTCAAAGAGAGTGAGATGCCAGCTCCTTTCATTCAGTCAGTAGCTTCAAACATTTCTGGTATATGAATAACATGATGTTTTTCAATGGCAAAAATCAATGAATATTGTAAATGCACAAACAGTAATTTCTCCGCATTGCAAGGTGCAATTCTGAAATTTTTTGCTTTTTCCTGCTCCTCTTAGCATGATAAAGAAGATTCAAAGAGAGTGAGATGCCAGCTCCTTTCATTCAGTCAGTAGCTTCAATCATTTCTGGACGTTTTTCAATGGCAAAAATCAATGAATATTGTAAATGCACAAACAGTAATTTCTCCGCATTGCAAGGTGCAATTCTGAAATTTTTTGCTTTTTCCTGCTCCTCTTAGCATGATAAAGAAGATTCAAAGAGAGTGAGATGCCAGCTCCTTTCATTCAGTCAGTAGCTTCAAACATTTCTGGTATATGAATAACATGATGTTTTTCAATGGCAAAAATCAATGAATATTGTAAATGCACAAACAGTAATTTCTCCGCATTGCAAGGTGCAATTCTGAAATTTTTTGCTTTTTCCTGCTCCTCTTAGCATGATAAAGAAGATTCAAAGAGAGTGAGATGCCAGCTCCTTTCATTCAGTCAGTAGCTTCAATCATTTCTGGACGTTTTTCAATGGCAAAAATCAATGAATATTGTAAATGCACAAACAGTAATTTCTCCGCATTGCAAGGTGCAATTCTGAAATTTTTTGCTTTTTCCTGCTCCTCTTAGCATGATAAAGAAGATTCAAAGAGAGTGAGATGCCAGCTCCTTTCATTCAGTCAGTAGCTTCAAACATTTCTGGTATATGAATAACATGATGTTTTTCAATGGCAAAAATCAATGAATATTGTAAATGCACAAACAGTAATTTCTCCGCATTGCAAGGTGCAATTCTGAAATTTTTTGCTTTTTCCTGCTCCTCTTAGCATGATAAAGAAGATTCAAAGAGAGTGAGATGCCAGCTCCTTTCATTCAGTCAGTAGCTTCAATCATTTCTGGACGTTTTTCAATGGCAAAAATCAATGAATATTGTAAATGCACAAACAGTAATTTCTCCGCATTGCAAGGTGCAATTCTGAAATTTTTTGCTTTTTCCTGCTCCTCTTAGCATGATAAAGAAGATTCAAAGAGAGTGAGATGCCAGCTCCTTTCATTCAGTCAGTAGCTTCAAACATTTCTGGTATATGAATAACATGATGTTTTTCAATGGCAAAAATCAATGAATATTGTAAATGCACAAACAGTAATTTCTCCGCATTGCAAGGTGCAATTCTGAAATTTTTTGCTTTTTCCTGCTCCTCTTAGCATGATAAAGAAGATTCAAAGAGAGTGAGATGCCAGCTCCTTTCGTTCAGTCAGTAGCTTCAATCATTTCTGGACGTTTTTCAATGGCAAAAATCATTGAATATTGTAAATGCACAAACAGTAATTTCTCCGCATTGCAAGGTGCAATTCTGAAATTTTTTACTTTTTCCTGCTCCTCAGCATGATAAAGAAGATTCAAAGAGAGTGAGATGCCAGCTCCTTTCATGCAGTCAGTAGCTTCAATCATTTCTGGTATATGAATAACATGTTTTTCAATGGCAAAAATCAATGAATATTGTAAATGCACAAACAGTAATTTCTCCGCATTGCAAGGTCAATTCTGAAATTTTTTGCTTTTTCCTGCTCCTCTTAGCATGATAAACAAGATTCAAAGAGAGTGAGATAACAGCTCCTTTCATTCAGTCAGTAGCTTCAATCATTTCTGGACATTTTTCAATGGGAAAAATCAATGAATATTGTAAATGCACAAACAGTAATTTCTCCGCATTACAAGGTGCAATTCTGAAATTTTTTGCTTTTTCCTGCTCCTCTTAGCATGATAAAGAAGATTCAAAGAGAGTGAGATGCAAGCTCCTTTCATTCAGTCAGTAGCTTCAAACATTTCTGGTATATGAATAACATGATGTTTTTCAATGGCAAAAATCAATGAATATTGTAAATGCACAAACAGTAATTTCTCCGCATTGCAAGGTGCAATTCTGAAATTTTTTGCTTTCTCCTGCTCCTCTTAGCATGATAAAGAAGATTCAAAGAGAGTGAGATGCCAGCTCCTTTCATTCAGTCAGTAGCTTCAATCATTTCTGGACGTTTTTCAATTGCAAAAATCAATGAATATTGTAAATGCACAAACAGTAATTTCTCCGCATTGCAAGGTGCAATTCTGAAATTTTTTGCTTTTTCCTGCTCCTCTTAGCATGATAAAGAAGATTCAAAGAGAGTGAGATGCCAGCTACTTTCATTCTGTCAGTAGCTTCAATCATTTCTGGTATATGAATAACATGATGTTTTTCAATGGCAAAAATCAATGAATATTGTAAATGCACAAACAGTAATTTCTCCGCATTGCAAGGTGCAATTCTGAAATTTTTTGCTTTTGTCTGCTCCTCTTAGCATGATAAAGAAGATTCAAAGAGAGTGAGATGCCAGCTCCTTTCATTCAGCCAGTAGCTTCAATCATTTCTGGTATATGAATAACATGATGTTTTTCAATGGCAAAAATCAATGAATATTGTAAATGCACAAACAGTAATTTATCTGCATTGCAAGGTGCAATTCTGAAATTTTTTGCTTTTTCCTGCTCATCTTAGCATGATAAAGAAGATTCAAAGAGAGTGAGATGCCAGCTCCTTTCATTCAGTCAGTAGCTTCAAACATTTCTGGTATATGAATAACATGATGTTTTTCAATGGCAAATATCAATGAATATTGTAAATGCACAAACAGTAATTTCTCTGCATTGCAAGGTGCAATTCTGAAATTTTTTGCTTTTTCCTGCTCCTCTTAGCATGATAAAGAAGATTCAAAGAGAGTGAGATGCCAGCTCCTTTCATTCAGTCAGTAGCTTCAATCATTTCTGGAAGTTTTTCAATGGCAAAAATCAATGAATATTGTAAATGCACAAACAGTAATTTCTCCGCATTGCAAGGTGCAATTCTGAAATTTTTTGCTTTTTCCTGCTCCTCTTAGCATGATAAAGAAGATTCAAAGAGAGTGAGATGCCAGCTCCTTTCATTCAGTCAGTAGCTTCAATCATTTCTGGTATATGAATAACATGATGTTTTTCAATGGCAAAAATCAATGAATTTTGTAAATGCACAAACAGTAATTTCTCCGCATTGCAAGGTGCAATTCTGAAATTTTTTGCTTTTTCCTGCTCCTCTTAGCATGATAAAGAAGATTCAAAGAGAGTGAGATGCCAGCTCCTTTCATTCAGTCAGTAGCTTCAATCATTTCTGGACGTTTTTCAATGGCAAAAATCAATGAATATTGTAAATGCACAAACAGTAATTTCTCCGCATTGCAAGGTGCAATTCTGAAATTTTTTGCTTTTTCCTGCTCCTCTTAGCATGATAAAGAAGATTCAAAGAGAGTGAGATGCCAGCTCCTTTCATTCAGTCAGTAGCTTCAAACATTTCTGGTATATGAATAACATGATGTTTTTCAATGGCAAAAATCAATGAATATTGTAAATGCACAAACAGTAATTTCTCCGCATTGCAAGGTGCAATTCTGAAATTTTTTGCTTTTTCCTGCTCCTCTTAGCATGATAAAGAAGATTCAAAGAGAGTGAGATGCCAGCTCCTTTCGTTCAGCCAGTAGCTTCAATCATTTCTGGACGTTTTTCAATTGTAAAAATCAATGAATATTGTAAATGCACAAACAGTAATTTCTCCGCATTGCAAGGTGCAATTCTGAAATTTTTTGCTTTTTCCTGCTCCTCTTAGCATGATAAAGAAGATTCAAAGAGAGTGAGATGCCAGCTCCTTTCATTCAGTCAGTAGCTTCAATCATTTCTGGTATATGAATAACATGATGTTTTTCAATGGCAAAAATCAATGAATATTGTAAATGCACAAACAGTAATTTCTCCGCATTGCAAGGTGCAATTCTGAAATTTTTTGCTTTTTCCTGCTCCTCTTAGCATGATAAAGAAGATTCAAAGAGAGTGAGATGCCAGCTCCTTTCATTCAGTCAGTAGCTTCAAACATTTCTGGTATATGAATAACATGATGTTTTTCAATGGCAAAAATCAATGAATATTGTAAATGCACAAACAGTAATTTCTCCGCATTGCAAGGTGCAATTCTGAAATTTTTTGCTTTTTCCTGCTCCTCTTAGCATGATAAAGAAGATTCAAAGAGAGTGAGATGCCAGCTCCTTTCATTCAGTCAGTAGCTTCAATCATTTCTGGACGTTTTTCAATGGCAAAAATCAATGAATATTGTAAATGCACAAACAGTAATTTCTCCGCATTGCAAGGTGCAATTCTGAAATTTTTTGCTTTTTCCTGCTCCTCTTAGCATGATAAAGAAGATTCAAAGAGAGTGAGATGCCAGCTCCTTTCATTCAGTCAGTAGCTTCAAACATTTCTGGTATATGAATAACATGATGTTTTTCAATGGCAAAAATCAATGAATATTGTAAATGCACAAACAGTAATTTCTCCGCATTGCAAGGTGCAATTCTGAAATTTTTTGCTTTTTCCTGCTCCTCTTAGCATGATAAAGAAGATTCAAAGAGAGTGAGATGCCAGCTCCTTTCATTCAGTCAGTAACTTCAATCATTTCTGGACGTTTTTCAATGGCAAAAATCAATGAATATTGTAAATGCACAAACAGTAATTTCTCCGCATTGCAAGGTGCAATTCTGAAATTTTTTGCTTTTTCCTGCTCCTCTTAGCATGATAAAGAAGATTCAAAGAGAGTGAGATGCCAGCTCCTTTCATTCAGTCAGTAGCTTCAAACATTTCTGGTATATGAATAACATGATGTTTTTCAATGGCAAAAATCAATGAATATTGTAAATGCACAAACAGTAATTTCTCCGCATTGCAAGGTGCAATTCTGAAATTTTTTGCTTTTTCCTGCTCCTCTTAGCATGATAAAGAAGATTCAAAGAGAGTGAGATGCCAGCTCCTTTCGTTCAGTCAGTAGCTTCAATCATTTCTGGACGTTTTTCAATTTCAAAAATCATTGAATATTGTAAATGCACAAACAGTAATTTCTCCGCATTGCAAGGTGCAATTCTGAAATTTTTTACTTTTTCCTGCTCCTCTTAGCATGATAAAGAAGATTCAAAGAGAGTGAGATGCCAGCTCCTTTCATTCAGTCAGTAGCTTCAATCATTTCTGGTATATGAATAACATGATGTTTTTCAATGGCAAAAATCAATGAATATTGTAAATGCACAAACAGTAATTTCTCCGCATTGCAAGGTGCAATTCTGAAATTTTTTGCTTTTTCCTGCTCCTCTTAGCATGATAAACAAGATTCAAAGAGAGTGAGATAACAGCTCCTTTCATTCAGTCAGTAGCTTCAATCATTTCTGGACGTTTTTCAATGGCAAAAATCAATGAATATTGTAAATGCACAAACAGTAATTTCTCCGCATTGCAAGGTGCAATTCTGAAATTTTTTGCTTTATCCTGCTCCTCTTAGCATGATAAAGAAGATTCAAAGAGAGTGAGATGCCAGCTCCTTTCATTCAGTCAGTAGCTTTAATCATTTCTGGTATATGAATAACATGATGTTTTTCAATGGCAAAAATCAATGAATATTGTAAATGCACAAACAGTAATTTATCCGCATTGCAAGGTGCAATTCTGAAATTCTTTGCTTTTTCCTGCTCCTCTTAGCATGATAAGGAAGATTCAAAGAGAGTGAGATGCCAGCTCCTTTCATTCAGTCAGTAGCTTCAAACATTTCTGGTATATGAATAACATGATGTTTTTCAATGGCAAAAATCAATGAATATTGTAAATGCACAAACAGTAATTTCTCCGCATTGCAAGGTGCAATTCTGAATTTTTTTGCTTTTTCCTGCTCCTCTTAGCATGATAAAGAAGATTCAAAGAGAGTGAGATGCCAGCTCCTTTCATTCAGTCAGTAGCTTCAAACATTTCTGGTATATGAATAACATGATGTTTTTCAATGGCAAAAATCAATGAATATTGTAAATGCACAAACAGTAATTTCTCCGCATTGCAAGGTGTAATTCTGAAATTTTTTGCTTTTTCCTGCTCCTCTTAGCATGATAAAGAAGATTCAAAGAGAGTGAGATGCCAGCTCCTTTCGTTCAGCCAGTAGCTTCAATCATTTCTGGACGTTTTTCAATGGTAAAAATCAATGAATATTGTAAATGCACAAACAGTAATTTCTCCGCATTGCAAGGTGCAATTCTGAAATTTTTTGCTTTTTCCTGCTCCTCTTAGCATGATAAAGAAGATTCAAAGAGAGTGAGATGCCAGCTCCTTTCATTCAGTCAGTAGCTTCAATCATTTCTGGTATATGAATAACATGATGTTTTTCAATGGCAAAAATCAATGAATATTGTAAATGCACAAACAGTAATTTCTCCGCATTGCAAGGTGCAATTCTGAAATTTTTTGCTTTTTCCTGCTCCTCTTAGCATGATAAAGAAGATTCAAAGAGAGTGAGATGCCAGCTCCTTTCATTCAGTCAGTAGCTTCAAACATTTCTGGTATATGAATAACATGATGTTTTTCAATGGCAAAAATCAATGAATATTGTAAATGCACAAACAGTAATTTCTCCGCATTGCAAGGTGCAATTCTGAAATTTTTTGCTTTTTCCTGCTCCTCTTAGCATGATAAAGAAGATTCAAAGAGAGTGAGATGCCAGCTCCTTTCATTCAGTCAGTAGCTTCAATCATTTCTGGACGTTTTTCAATGGCAAAAATCAATGAATATTGTAAATGCACAAACAGTAATTTCTCCGCATTGCAAGGTGCAATTCTGAAATTTTTTGCTTTTTCCTGCTCCTCTTAGCATGATAAAGAAGATTCAAAGAGAGTGAGATGCCAGCTCCTTTCATTCAGTCAGTAGCTTCAAACATTTCTGGTATATGAATAACATGATGTTTTTCAATGGCAAAAATCAATGAATATTGTAAATGCACAAACAGTAATTTCTCCGCATTGCAAGGTGCAATTCTGAAATTTTTTGCTTTTTCCTGCTCCTCTTAGCATGATAAAGAAGATTCAAAGAGAGTGAGATGCCAGCTCCTTTCATTCAGTCAGTAACTTCAATCATTTCTGGACGTTTTTCAATGGCAAAAATCAATGAATATTGTAAATGCACAAACAGTAATTTCTCCGCATTGCAAGGTGCAATTCTGAAATTTTTTGCTTTTTCCTGCTCCTCTTAGCATGATAAAGAAGATTCAAAGAGAGTGAGATGCCAGCTCCTTTCATTCAGTCAGTAGCTTCAAACATTTCTGGTATATGAATAACATGATGTTTTTCAATGGCAAAAATCAATGAATATTGTAAATGCACAAACAGTAATTTCTCCGCATTGCAAGGTGCAATTCTGAAATTTTTTGCTTTTTCCTGCTCCTCTTAGCATGATAAAGAAGATTCAAAGAGAGTGAGATGCCAGCTCCTTTCGTTCAGTCAGTAGCTTCAATCATTTCTGGACGTTTTTCAATTTCAAAAATCATTGAATATTGTAAATGCACAAACAGTAATTTCTCCGCATTGCAAGGTGCAATTCTGAAATTTTTTACTTTTTCCTGCTCCTCTTAGCATGATAAAGAAGATTCAAAGAGAGTGAGATGCCAGCTCCTTTCATTCAGTCAGTAGCTTCAATCATTTCTGGTATATGAATAACATGATGTTTTTCAATGGCAAAAATCAATGAATATTGTAAATGCACAAACAGTAATTTCTCCGCATTGCAAGGTGCAATTCTGAAATTTTTTGCTTTTTCCTGCTCCTCTTAGCATGATAAACAAGATTCAAAGAGAGTGAGATAACAGCTCCTTTCATTCAGTCAGTAGCTTCAATCATTTCTGGACGTTTTTCAATGGCAAAAATCAATGAATATTGTAAATGCACAAACAGTAATTTCTCCGCATTGCAAGGTGCAATTCTGAAATTTTTTGCTTTATCCTGCTCCTCTTAGCATGATAAAGAAGATTCAAAGAGAGTGAGATGCCAGCTCCTTTCATTCAGTCAGTAGCTTTAATCATTTCTGGTATATGAATAACATGATGTTTTTCAATGGCAAAAATCAATGAATATTGTAAATGCACAAACAGTAATTTATCCGCATTGCAAGGTGCAATTCTGAAATTCTTTGCTTTTTCCTGCTCCTCTTAGCATGATAAGGAAGATTCAAAGAGAGTGAGATGCCAGCTCCTTTCATTCAGTCAGTAGCTTCAAACATTTCTGGTATATGAATAACATGATGTTTTTCAATGGCAAAAATCAATGAATATTGTAAATGCACAAACAGTAATTTCTCCGCATTGCAAGGTGCAATTCTGAATTTTTTTGCTTTTTCCTGCTCCTCTTAGCATGATAAAGAAGATTCAAAGAGAGTGAGATGCCAGCTCCTTTCATTCAGTCAGTAGCTTCAATCATTTCTGGAAGTTTTTCAATGGCAAAAATCAATGAATATTGTAAATGCACAAACAGTAATTTCTCCGCATTGCAAGGTGCAATTCTGAAATTTTTTGCTTTTTCCTGCTCCTCTTAGCATGATAAAGAAGATTCAAAGAGAGTGAGATGCCAGCTCCTTTCATTCAGTCAGTAGCTTCAATCATTTCTGGTATATGAATAACATTATGTTTTTCAATGGCAAAAATCAATGAATTTTGTAAATGCACAAACAGTAATTTCTCCGCATTGCAAGTTGCAATTCTGAAATTTTTTGCTTTTTCCTGCTCCTCTTAGCATGATAAAGAAGATTCAAAGAGAGTGAGATGCCAGCTCCTTTCATTCAGTCAGTAGCTTCAAACATTTCTGGTATATGAATAACATGATGTTTTTCAATGGCAAAAATCAATGAATATTGTAAATGCACAAACAGTAATTTCTCCGCATTGCAAGGTGCAATTCTGAAATTTTTTGCTTTTTCCTGCTCCTCTTAGCATGATAAAGAAGATTCAAAGAGAGTGAGATGCCAGCTCCTTTCATTCAGTCAGTAGCTTCAATCATTTCTGGACGTTTTTCAATGGCAAAAATCAATGAATATTGTAAATGCACAAACAGTAATTTCTCCGCATTGCAAGGTGCAATTCTGAAATTTTTTGCTTTTTCCTGCTCCTCTTAGCATGATAAAGAAGATTCAAAGAGAGTGAGATGCCAGCTCCTTTCATTCAGTCAGTAGCTTCAATCATTTCTGGACGTTTTTCAATTGCAAAAATCAATGAATATTGTAAATGCACAAACAGTAATTTCTCCGCATTGCAAGGTGCAATTCTGAAATTTTTTGCTTTTTCCTGCTCCTCTTAGCATGATAAAGAAGATTCAAAGAGAGTGAGATGCCAGCTACTTTCATTCAGTCAGTAGCTTCAATCATTTCTGGTATATGAATAACATGATGTTTTTCAATGGCAAAAATCAATGAATATTGTAAATGCACAAACAGTAATTTCTCCGCATTGCAAGGTGCAATTCTGAAATTTTTTGCTTTATCCTGCTCCTCTTAGCATGATAAAGAAGATTCAAAGAGAGTGAGATGCCAGCTCCTTTCATTCAGTTAGTAGCTTTAATCATTTCTGGTATATGAATAACATGATGTTTTTCAATGGCAAAAATCAATGAATATTGTAAATGCACAAACAGTAATTTATCCGCATTGCAAGGTGCAATTCTGAAATTCTTTGCTTTTTCCTGCTCCTCTTAGCATGATAAGGAAGATTCAAAGAGAGTGAGATGCCAGCTCCTTTCATTCAGTCAGTAGCTTCAAACATTTCTGGTATATGAATAACATGATGTTTTTCAATGGCAAAAATCAATGAATATTGTAAATGCACAAACAGTAATTTCTCCGCATTGCAAGGTGCAATTCTGAATTTTTTTGCTTTTTCCTGCTCCTCTTAGCATGATAAAGAAGATTCAAAGAGAGTGAGATGCCAGCTCCTTTCATTCAGTCAGTAGCTTCAATCATTTCTGGACGTTTTTCAATGGCAAAAATCAATGAATATTGTAAATGCACAAACAGTAATTTCTCCGCATTGCAAGGTGCAATTCTGAAATTTTTTGCTTTTTCCTGCTCCTCTTAGCATGATAAAGAAGATTCAAAGAGAGTGAGATGCCAGCTCCTTTCATTCAGTCAGTAGCTTCAAACATTTCTGGTATATGAATAACATGATGTTTTTCAATGGCAAAAATCAATGAATATTGTAAATGCACAAACAGTAATTTCTCCGCATTGCAAGGTGCAATTCTGAAATTTTTTGCTTTTTCCTGCTCCTCTTAGCATGATAAAGAAGATTCAAAGAGAGTGAGATGCCAGCTCCTTTCATTCAGTCAGTAGCTTCAATCATTTCTGGACGTTTTTCAATTGCAAAAATCAATGAATATTGTAAATGCACAAACAGTAATTTCTCCGCATTGCAAGGTGCAATTCTGAAATTTTTTGCTTTTTCCTGCTCCTCTTAGCATGATAAAGAAGATTCAAAGAGAGTGAGATGCCAGCTACTTTCATTCAGTCAGTAGCTTCAATCATTTCTGGTATATGAATAACATGATGTTTTTCAATGGCAAAAATCAATGAATATTGTAAATGCACAAACAGTAATTTCTCCGCATTGCAAGGTGCAATTCTGAAATTTTTTGCTTTATCCTGCTCCTCTTAGCATGATAAAGAAGATTCAAAGAGAGTGAGATGCCAGCTCCTTTCATTCAGTCAGTAGCTTTAATCATTTCTGGTATATGAATAACATGATGTTTTTCAATGGCAAAAATCAATGAATATTGTAAATGCACAAACAGTAATTTATCCGCATTGCAAGGTGCAATTCTGAAATTCTTTGCTTTTTCCTGCTCCTCTTAGCATGATAAGGAAGATTCAAAGAGAGTGAGATGCCAGCTCCTTTCATTCAGTCAGTAGCTTCAAACATTTCTGGTATATGAATAACATGATGTTTTTCAATGGCAAAAATCAATGAATATTGTAAATGCACAAACAGTAATTTCTCCGCATTGCAAGGTGCAATTCTGAATTTTTTTGCTTTTTCCTGCTCCTCTTAGCATGATAAAGAAGATTCAAAGAGAGTGAGATGCCAGCTCCTTTCATTCAGTCAGTAGCTTCAATCATTTCTGGAAGTTTTTCAATGGCAAAAATCAATGAATATTGTAAATGCACAAACAGTAATTTCTCCGCATTGCAAGGTGCAATTCTGAAATTTTTTGCTTTTTCCTGCTCCTCTTAGCATGATAAAGAAGATTCAAAGAGAGTGAGATGCCAGCTCCTTTCATTCAGTCAGTAGCTTCAATCATTTCTGGTATATGAATAACATTATGTTTTTCAATGGCAAAAATCAATGAATTTTGTAAATGCACAAACAGTAATTTCTCCGCATTGCAAGTTGCAATTCTGAAATTTTTTGCTTTTTCCTGCTCCTCTTAGCATGATAAGATTCAAAGAGAGTGAGATGCCAGCTCCTTTCATTCAGTCAGTAGCTTCAAACATTTCTGGTATATGAATAACATGATGTTTTTCAATGGCAAAAATCAATGAATATTGTAAATGCACAAACAGTAATTTCTCCGCATTGCAAGGTGCAATTCTGAAATTTTTTGCTTTTTCCTGCTCCTCTTAGCATGATAAAGAAGATTCAAAGAGAGTGAGATGCCAGCTCCTTTCATTCAGTCAGTAGCTTCAATCATTTCTGGACGTTTTTCAATGGCAAAAATCAATGAATATTGTAAATGCACAAACAGTAATTTCTCCGCATTGCAAGGTGCAATTCTGAAATTTTTTGCTTTTTCCTGCTCCTCTTAGCATGATAAAGAAGATTCAAAGAGAGTGAGATGCCAGCTCCTTTCATTCAGTCAGTAGCTTCAAACATTTCTGGTATATGAATAACAAGATGTTTTTCAATGGCAAAAATCAATGAATATTGTAAATGCACAAACAGTAATTTCTCCGCATTGCAAGGTGCAATTCTGAAATTTTTTGCTTTTTCCTGCTCCTCTTAGCATGATAAAGAAGATTCAAAGAGAGTGAGATGCCAGCTCCTTTCGTTCAGTCAGTAGCTTCAATCATTTCTGGACGTTTTTCAATGGCAAAAATCATTGAATATTGTAAATGCACAAACAGTAATTTCTCCGCATTGCAAGGTGCAATTCTGAAATTTTTTACTTTTTCCTGCTCCTCTTAGCATGATAAAGAGATTCAAAGAGAGTGAGATGCCAGCTCCTTTCATTCAGTCAGTAGCTTCAATCATTTCTGGTATATGAATAACATGATGTTTTTCAATGGCAAAAATCAATGAATATTGTAAATGCACAAACAGTAATTTCTCCGCATTGCAAGGTGCAATTCTGAAATTTTTTGCTTTTTCCTGCTCCTCTTAGCATGATAAACAAGATTCAAAGAGAGTGAGATAACAGCTCCTTTCATTCAGTCAGTAGCTTCAATCATTTCTGGACGTTTTTCAATGGCAAAAATCAATGAATATTGTAAATGCACAAACAGTAATTTCTCCGCATTGCAAGGTGCAATTCTGAAATTTTTTGCTTTTTCCTGCTCCTCTTAGCATGATAAAGAAGATTCAAAGAGAGTGAGATGCCAGCTCCTTTCATTCAGTCAGTAGCTTCAATCATTTCTGGACGTTTTTCAATTGCAAAAATCAAATGAATATTGTAAATGCACAAACAGTAATTTCTCCGCATTGCAAGGTGCAATTCTGAAATGTTTTGCTTTTTCCTGCTCCTCTTAGCATGATAAAGAAGATTCAAAGAGAGTGAGATGCCAGCTCCTTTCATTCAGTCAGTAGCTTTAATCATTTCTGGTATATGAATAACATGATGTTTTTCAATGGCAAAAATCAATGAATATTGTAAATGCACAAACAGTAATTTATCCGCATTGCAAGGTGCAATTCTGAAATTCTTTGCTTTTTCCTGCTCCTCTTAGCATGATAAGGAAGATTCAAAGAGAGTGAGATGCCAGCTCCTTTCATTCAGTCAGTAGCTTCAAACATTTCTGGTATATGAATAACATGATGTTTTTCAATGGCAAAAATCAATGAATATTGTAAATGCACAAACAGTAATTTCTCCGCATTGCAAGGTGCAATTCTGAATTTTTTTGCTTTTTCCTGCTCCTCTTAGCATGATAAAGAAGATTCAAAGAGAGTGAGATGCCAGCTCCTTTCATTCAGTCAGTAGCTTCAATCATTTCTGGAAGTTTTTCAATGGCAAAAATCAATGAATATTGTAAATGCACAAACAGTAATTTCTCCGCATTGCAAGGTGCAATTCTGAAATTTTTTGCTTTTTCCTGCTCCTCTTAGCATGATAAAGAAGATTCAAAGAGAGTGAGATGCCAGCTCCTTTCATTCAGTCAGTAGCTTCAATCATTTCTGGTATATGAATAACATTATGTTTTTCAATGGCAAAAATCAATGAATTTTGTAAATGCACAAACAGTAATTTCTCCGCATTGCAAGTTGCAATTCTGAAATTTTTTGCTTTTTCCTGCTCCTCTTAGCATGATAAAGAAGATTCAAAGAGAGTGAGATGCCAGCTCCTTTCATTCAGTCAGTAGCTTCAAACATTTCTGGTATATGAATAACATGATGTTTTTCAATGGCAAAAATCAATGAATATTGTAAATGCACAAACAGTAATTTCTCCGCATTGCAAGGTGCAATTCTGAAATTTTTTGCTTTTTCCTGCTCCTCTTAGCATGATAAAGAAGATTCAAAGAGAGTGAGATGCCAGCTCCTTTCATTCAGTCAGTAGCTTCAATCATTTCTGGACGTTTTTCAATGGCAAAAATCAATGAATATTGTAAATGCACAAACAGTAATTTCTCCGCATTGCAAGGTGCAATTCTGAAATTTTTTGCTTTTTCCTGCTCCTCTTAGCATGATAAAGAAGATTCAAAGAGAGTGAGATGCCAGCTCCTTTCATTCAGTCAGTAGCTTCAAACATTTCTGGTATATGAATAACAAGATGTTTTTCAATGGCAAAAATCAATGAATATTGTAAATGCACAAACAGTAATTTCTCCGCATTGCAAGGTGCAATTCTGAAATTTTTTGCTTTTTCCTGCTCCTCTTAGCATGATAAAGAAGATTCAAAGAGAGTGAGATGCCAGCTCCTTTCGTTCAGTCAGTAGCTTCAATCATTTCTGGACGTTTTTCAATGGCAAAAATCATTGAATATTGTAAATGCACAAACAGTAATTTCTCCGCATTGCAAGGTGCAATTCTGAAATTTTTTACTTTTTCCTGCTCCTCTTAGCATGATAAAGAGATTCAAAGAGAGTGAGATGCCAGCTCCTTTCATTCAGTCAGTAGCTTCAATCACTTCTGGTATATGAATAACATGATGTTTTTCAATGGCAAAAATCAATGAATATTGTAAATGCACAAACAGTAATTTCTCCGCATTGCAAGGTGCAATTCTGAAATTTTTTGCTTTTTCCTGCTCCTCTTAGCATGATAAACAAGATTCAAAGAGAGTGAGATAACAGCTCCTTTCATTCAGTCAGTAGCTTCAATCATTTCTGGACGTTTTTCAATGGCAAAAATCAATGAATATTGTAAATGCACAAACAGTAATTTCTCCGCATTGCAAGGTGCAATTCTGAAATTTTTTGCTTTTTCCTGCTCCTCTTAGCATGATAAAGAAGATTCAAAGAGAGTGAGATGCCAGCTCCTTTCATTCAGTCAGTAGCTTCAATCATTTCTGGACGTTTTTCAATTGCAAAAATCAAATGAATATTGTAAATGCACAAACAGTAATTTCTCCGCATTGCAAGGTGCAATTCTGAAATTTTTTGCTTTTTCCTGCTCCTCTTAGCATGATAAAGAAGATTCAAAGAGAGTGAGATGACAGCTCCTTTCATTCAGTCAGTAGCTTCAAACATTTCTGGTATATGAATAACATGATGTTTTTCAATGGCAAAAATCAATGAATATTGTAAATGCACAAACAGTAATTTCTCCGCATTGCAAGGTGCAATTCTGAATTTTTTTGCTTTTTCCTGCTCCTCTTAGCATGATAAAGAAGATTCAAAGAGAGTGAGATGCCAGCTCCTTTCATTCAGTCAGTAGCTTCAATCATTTCTGGAAGTTTTTCAATGGCAAAAATCAATGAATATTGTAAATGCACAAACAGTAATTTCTCCGCATTGCAAGGTGCAATTCTGAAATTTTTTGCTTTTTCCTGCTCCTCTTAGCATGATAAAGAAGATTCAAAGAGAGTGAGATGCCAGCTCCTTTCATTCAGTCAGTAGCTTCAATCATTTCTGGTATATGAATAACATTATGTTTTTCAATGGCAAAAATCAATGAATTTTGTAAATGCACAAACAGTAATTTCTCCGCATTGCAAGTTGCAATTCTGAAATTTTTTGCTTTTTCCTGCTCCTCTTAGCATGATAAGATTCAAAGAGAGTGAGATGCCAGCTCCTTTCATTCAGTCAGTAGCTTCAAACATTTCTGGTATATGAATAACATGGTTTTTCAATGGCAAAAATCAATGAATATTGTAAATGCACAAACAGTAATTTCTCCGCATTGCAAGGTGCAATTCTGAAATTTTTTGCTTTTTCCTGCTCCTCTTAGCATGATAAAGAAGATTCAAAGAGAGTGAGATGCCAGCTCCTTTCATTCAGTCAGTAGCTTCAATCATTTCTGGACGTTTTTCAATGGCAAAAATCAATGAATATTGTAAATGCACAAACAGTAATTTCTCCGCATTGCAAGGTGCAATTCTGAAATTTTTTGCTTTTTCCTGCTCCTCTTAGCATGATAAAGAAGATTCAAAGAGAGTGAGATGCCAGCTCCTTTCATTCAGTCAGTAGCTTCAAACATTTCTGGTATATGAATAACAAGATGTTTTTCAATGGCAAAAATCAATGAATATTGTAAATGCACAAACAGTAATTTCTCCGCATTGCAAGGTGCAATTCTGAAATTTTTTGCTTTTTCCTGCTCCTCTTAGCATGATAAAGAAGATTCAAAGAGAGTGAGATGCCAGCTCCTTTCGTTCAGTCAGTAGCTTCAATCATTTCTGGACGTTTTTCAATGGCAAAAATCATTGAATATTGTAAATGCACAAACAGTAATTTCTCCGCATTGCAAGGTGCAATTCTGAAATTTTTTACTTTTTCCTGCTCCTCTTAGCATGATAAAGAGATTCAAAGAGAGTGAGATGCCAGCTCCTTTCATTCAGTCAGTAGCTTCAATCATTTCTGGTATATGAATAACATGATGTTTTTCAATGGCAAAAATCAATGAATATTGTAAATGCACAAACAGTAATTTCTCCGCATTGCAAGGTGCAATTCTGAAATTTTTTGCTTTTTCCTGCTCCTCTTAGCATGATAAACAAGATTCAAAGAGAGTGAGATAACAGCTCCTTTCATTCAGTCAGTAGCTTCAATCATTTCTGGACGTTTTTCAATGGCAAAAATCAATGAATATTGTAAATGCACAAACAGTAATTTCTCCGCATTGCAAGGTGCAATTCTGAAATTTTTTGCTTTTTCCTGCTCCTCTTAGCATGATAAAGAAGATTCAAAGAGAGTGAGATGCCAGCTCCTTTCATTCAGTCAGTAGCTTCAATCATTTCTGGACGTTTTTCAATTGCAAAAATCAAATGAATATTGTAAATGCACAAACAGTAATTTCTCTGCATTGCAAGGTGCAATTCTGAAATTTTTTGCTTTTTCCTGCTCCTCTTAGCATGATAAAGAAGATTCAAAGAGAGTGAGATGCCAGCTCCTTTCATTCAGTCAGTAGCTTTAATCATTTCTGGTATATGAATAACATGATGTTTTTCAATGGCAAAAATCAATGAATATTGTAAATGCACAAACAGTAATTTATCCGCATTGCAAGGTGCAATTCTGAAATTCTTTGCTTTTTCCTGCTCCTCTTAGCATGATAAGGAAGATTCAAAGAGAGTGAGATGCCAGCTCCTTTCATTCAGTCAGTAGCTTCAAACATTTCTGGTATATGAATAACATGATGTTTTTCAATGGCAAAAATCAATGAATATTGTAAATGCACAAACAGTAATTTCTCCGCATTGCAAGGTGCAATTCTGAATTTTTTTGCTTTTTCCTGCTCCTCTTAGCATGATAAAGAAGATTCAAAGAGAGTGAGATGCCAGCTCCTTTCATTCAGTCAGTAGCTTCAATCATTTCTGGAAGTTTTTCAATGGCAAAAATCAATGAATATTGTAAATGCACAAACAGTAATTTCTCCGCATTGCAAGGTGCAATTCTGAAATTTTTTGCTTTTTCCTGCTCCTCTTAGCATGATAAAGAAGATTCAAAGAGAGTGAGATGCCAGCTCCTTTCATTCAGTCAGTAGCTTCAAACATTTCTGGTATATGAATAACAAGATGTTTTTCAATGGCAAAAATCAATGAATATTGTAAATGCACAAACAGTAATTTCTCCGCATTGCAAGGTGCAATTCTGAAATTTTTTGCTTTTTCCTGCTCCTCTTAGCATGATAAAGAAGATTCAAAGAGAGTGAGATGCCAGCTCCTTTCGTTCAGTCAGTAGCTTCAATCATTTCTGGACGTTTTTCAATGGCAAAAATCATTGAATATTGTAAATGCACAAACAGTAATTTCTCCGCATTGCAAGGTGCAATTCTGAAATTTTTTACTTTTTCCTGCTCCTCTTAGCATGATAAAGAGATTCAAAGAGAGTGAGATGCCAGCTCCTTTCATTCAGTCAGTAGCTTCAATCATTTCTGGTATATGAATAACATGATGTTTTTCAATGGCAAAAATCAATGAATATTGTAAATGCACAAACAGTAATTTCTCCGCATTGCAAGGTGCAATTCTGAAATTTTTTGCTTTTTCCTGCTCCTCTTAGCATGATAAACAAGATTCAAAGAGAGTGAGATAACAGCTCCTTTCATTCAGTCAGTAGCTTCAATAATTTCTGGACGGTTTTCAATGGCAAAAATCAATGAATATTGTAAATGCACAAACAGTAATTTCTCCGCATTGCAAGGTGCAATTCTGAAATTTTTTGCTTTTTCCTGCTCCTCTTAGCATGATAAAGAAGATTCAAAGAGAGTGAGATGCCAGCTCCTTTCATTCAGTCAGTAGCTTCAATCATTTCTGGACGTTTTTCAATTGCAAAAATCAAATGAATATTGTAAATGCACAAACAGTAATTTCTCCGCATTGCAAGGTGCAATTCTGAAATTTTTTGCTTTTTCCTGCTCCTCTTAGCATGATAAAGAAGATTCAAAGAGAGTGAGATGACAGCTCCTTTCATTCAGTCAGTAGCTTCAAACATTTCTGGTATATGAATAACATGATGTTTTTCAATGGCAAAAATCAATGAATATTGTAAATGCACAAACAGTAATTTCTCCGCATTGCAAGGTGCAATTCTGAATTTTTTTGCTTTTTCCTGCTCCTCTTAGCATGATAAAGAAGATTCAAAGAGAGTGAGATGCCAGCTCCTTTCATTCAGTCAGTAGCTTCAATCATTTCTGGAAGTTTTTCAATGGCAAAAATCAATGAATATTGTAAATGCACAAACAGTAATTTCTCCGCATTGCAAGGTGCAATTCTGAAATTTTTTGCTTTTTCCTGCTCCTCTTAGCATGATAAAGAAGATTCAAAGAGAGTGAGATGCCAGCTCCTTTCATTCAGTCAGTAGCTTCAATCATTTCTGGTATATGAATAACATTATGTTTTTCAATGGCAAAAATCAATGAATTTTGTAAATGCACAAACAGTAATTTCTCCGCATTGCAAGTTGCAATTCTGAAATTTTTTGCTTTTTCCTGCTCCTCTTAGCATGATAAGATTCAAAGAGAGTGAGATGCCAGCTCCTTTCATTCAGTCAGTAGCTTCAAACATTTCTGGTATATGAATAACATGGTTTTTCAATGGCAAAAATCAATGAATATTGTAAATGCACAAACAGTAATTTCTCCGCATTGCAAGGTGCAATTCTGAAATTTTTTGCTTTTTCCTGCTCCTCTTAGCATGATAAAGAAGATTCAAAGAGAGTGAGATGCCAGCTCCTTTCATTCAGTCAGTAGCTTCAATCATTTCTGGACGTTTTTCAATGGCAAAAATCAATGAATATTGTAAATGCACAAACAGTAATTTCTCCGCATTGCAAGGTGCAATTCTGAAATTTTTTGCTTTTTCCTGCTCCTCTTAGCATGATAAAGAAGATTCAAAGAGAGTGAGATGCCAGCTCCTTTCATTCAGTCAGTAGCTTCAAACATTTCTGGTATATGAATAACAAGATGTTTTTCAATGGCAAAAATCAATGAATATTGTAAATGCACAAACAGTAATTTCTCCGCATTGCAAGGTGCAATTCTGAAATTTTTTGCTTTTTCCTGCTCCTCTTAGCATGATAAAGAAGATTCAAAGAGAGTGAGATGCCAGCTCCTTTCGTTCAGTCAGTAGCTTCAATCATTTCTGGACGTTTTTCAATGGCAAAAATCATTGAATATTGTAAATGCACAAACAGTAATTTCTCCGCATTGCAAGGTGCAATTCTGAAATTTTTTGCTTTTTCCTGCTCCTCTTAGCATGATAAAGAAGATTCAAAGAGAGTGAGATGCCAGCTCCTTTCATTCAGTCAGTAGCTTCAAACATTTCTGGTATATGAATAACAAGATGTTTTTCAATGGCAAAAATCAATGAATATTGTAAATGCACAAACAGTAATTTCTCCGCATTGCAAGGTGCAATTCTGAAATTTTTTGCTTTTTCCTGCTCCTCTTAGCATGATAAAGAAGATTCAAAGAGAGTGAGATGCCAGCTCCTTTCGTTCAGTCAGTAGCTTCAATCATTTCTGGACGTTTTTCAATGGCAAAAATCATTGAATATTGTAAATGCACAAACAGTAATTTCTCCGCATTGCAAGGTGCAATTCTGAAATTTTTTACTTTTTCCTGCTCCTCTTAGCATGATAAAGAGATTCAAAGAGAGTGAGATGCCAGCTCCTTTCATTCAGTCAGTAGCTTCAATCATTTCTGGTATATGAATAACATGATGTTTTTCAATGGCAAAAATCAATGAATATTGTAAATGCACAAACAGTAATTTCTCCGCATTGCAAGGTGCAATTCTGAAATTTTTTGCTTTTTCCTGCTCCTCTTAGCATGATAAACAAGATTCAAAGAGAGTGAGATAACAGCTCCTTTCATTCAGTCAGTAGCTTCAATCATTTCTGGACGTTTTTCAATGGCAAAAATCAATGAATATTGTAAATGCACAAACAGTAATTTCTCCGCATTGCAAGGTGCAATTCTGAAATTTTTTGCTTTTTCCTGCTCCTCTTAGCATGATAAAGAAGATTCAAAGAGAGTGAGATGCCAGCTCCTTTCATTCAGTCAGTAGCTTCAATCATTTCTGGACGTTTTTCAATTGCAAAAATCAAATGAATATCGTAAATGCACAAACAGTAATTTCTCCGCATTGCAAGGTGCAATTCTGAAATTTTTTGCTTTTTCCTGCTCCTCTTAGCATGATAAAGAAGATTCAAAGAGAGTGAGATGACAGCTCCTTTCATTCAGTCAGTAGCTTCAAACATTTCTGGTATATGAATAACATGATGTTTTTCAATGGCAAAAATCAATGAATATTGTAAATGCACAAACAGTAATTTCTCCGCATTGCAAGGTGCAATTCTGAATTTTTTTGCTTTTTCCTGCTCCTCTTAGCATGATAAAGAAGATTCAAAGAGAGTGAGATGCCAGCTCCTTTCATTCAGTCAGTAGCTTCAATCATTTCTGGAAGTTTTTCAATGGCAAAAATCAATGAATATTGTAAATGCACAAACAGTAATTTCTCCGCATTGCAAGGTGCAATTCTGAAATTTTTTGCTTTTTCCTGCTCCTCTTAGCATGATAAAGAAGATTCAAAGAGAGTGAGATGCCAGCTCCTTTCATTCAGTCAGTAGCTTCAATCATTTCTGGTATATGAATAACATTATGTTTTTCAATGGCAAAAATCAATGAATTTTGTAAATGCACAAACAGTAATTTCTCCGCATTGCAAGTTGCAATTCTGAAATTTTTTGCTTTTTCCTGCTCCTCTTAGCATGATAAGATTCAAAGAGAGTGAGATGCCAGCTCCTTTCATTCAGTCAGTAGCTTCAAACATTTCTGGTATATGAATAACATGGTTTTTCAATGGCAAAAATCAATGAATATTGTAAATGCACAAACAGTAATTTCTCCGCATTGCAAGGTGCAATTCTGAAATTTTTTGCTTTTTCCTGCTCCTCTTAGCATGATAAAGAAGATTCAAAGAGAGTGAGATGCCAGCTCCTTTCATTCAGTCAGTAGCTTCAATCATTTCTGGACGTTTTTCAATGGCAAAAATCAATGAATATTGTAAATGCACAAACAGTAATTTCTCCGCATTGCAAGGTGCAATTCTGAAATTTTTTGCTTTTTCCTGCTCCTCTTAGCATGATAAAGAAGATTCAAAGAGAGTGAGATGCCAGCTCCTTTCATTCAGTCAGTAGCTTCAAACATTTCTGGTATATGAATAACAAGATGTTTTTCAATGGCAAAAATCAATGAATATTGTAAATGCACAAACAGTAATTTCTCCGCATTGCAAGGTGCAATTCTGAAATTTTTTGCTTTTTCCTGCTCCTCTTAGCATGATAAAGAAGATTCAAAGAGAGTGAGATGCCAGCTCCTTTCGTTCAGTCAGTAGCTTCAATCATTTCTGGACGTTTTTCAATGGCAAAAATCATTGAATATTGTAAATGCACAAACAGTAATTTCTCCGCATTGCAAGGTGCAATTCTGAAATTTTTTACTTTTTCCTGCTCCTCTTAGCATGATAAAGAGATTCAAAGAGAGTGAGATGCCAGCTCCTTTCATTCAGTCAGTAGCTTCAATCATTTCTGGTATATGAATAACATGATGTTTTTCAATGGCAAAAATCAATGAATATTGTAAATGCACAAACAGTAATTTCTCCGCATTGCAAGGTGCAATTCTGAAATTTTTTGCTTTTTCCTGCTCCTCTTAGCATGATAAACAAGATTCAAAGAGAGTGAGATAACAGCTCCTTTCATTCAGTCAGTAGCTTCAATCATTTCTGGACGTTTTTCAATGGCAAAAATCAATGAATATTGTAAATGCACAAACAGTAATTTCTCCGCATTGCAAGGTGCAATTCTGAAATTTTTTGCTTTTTCCTGCTCCTCTTAGCATGATAAAGAAGATTCAAAGAGAGTGAGATGCCAGCTCCTTTCATTCAGTCAGTAGCTTCAATCATTTCTGGACGTTTTTCAATTGCAAAAATCAAATGAATATTGTAAATGCACAAACAGTAATTTCTCCGCATTGCAAGGTGCAATTCTGAAATTTTTTGCTTTTTCCTGCTCCTCTTAGCATGATAAAGAAGATTCAAAGAGAGTGAGATGCCAGCTCCTTTCATTCAGTCAGTAGCTTTAATCATTTCTGGTATATGAATAACATGATGTTTTTCAATGGCAAAAATCAATGAATATTGTAAATGCACAAACAGTAATTTATCCGCATTGCAAGGTGCAATTCTGAAATTCTTTGCTTTTTCCTGCTCCTCTTAGCATGATAAGGAAGATTCAAAGAGAGTGAGATGCCAGCTCCTTTCATTCAGTCAGTAGCTTCAAACATTTCTGGTATATGAATAACATGATGTTTTTCAATGGCAAAAATCAATGAATATTGTAAATGCACAAACAGTAATTTCTCCGCATTGCAAGGTGCAATTCTGAATTTTTTTGCTTTTTCCTGCTCCTCTTAGCATGATAAAGAAGATTCAAAGAGAGTGAGATGCCAGCTCCTTTCATTCAGTCAGTAGCTTCAATCATTTCTGGAAGTTTTTCAATGGCAAAAATCAATGAATATTGTAAATGCACAAACAGTAATTTCTCCGCATTGCAAGGTGCAATTCTGAAATTTTTTGCTTTTTCCTGCTCCTCTTAGCATGATAAAGAAGATTCAAAGAGAGTGAGATGCCAGCTCCTTTCATTCAGTCAGTAGCTTCAATCATTTCTGGTATATGAATAACATTATGTTTTTCAATGGCAAAAATCAATGAATTTTGTAAATGCACAAACAGTAATTTCTCCGCATTGCAAGTTGCAATTCTGAAATTTTTTGCTTTTTCCTGCTCCTCTTAGCATGATAAAGAAGATTCAAAGAGAGTGAGATGCCAGCTCCTTTCATTCAGTCAGTAGCTTCAAACATTTCTGGTATATGAATAACATGATGTTTTTCAATGGCAAAAATCAATGAATATTGTAAATGCACAAACAGTAATTTCTCCGCATTGCAAGGTGCAATTCTGAAATTTTTTGCTTTTTCCTGCTCCTCTTAGCATGATAAAGAAGATTCAAAGAGAGTGAGATGCCAGCTCCTTTCATTCAGTCAGTAGCTTCAATCATTTCTGGACGTTTTTCAATGGCAAAAATCAATGAATATTGTAAATGCACAAACAGTAATTTCTCCGCATTGCAAGGTGCAATTCTGAAATTTTTTGCTTTTTCCTGCTCCTCTTAGCATGATAAAGAAGATTCAAAGAGAGTGAGATGCCAGCTCCTTTCATTCAGTCAGTAGCTTCAAACATTTCTGGTATATGAATAACAAGATGTTTTTCAATGGCAAAAATCAATGAATATTGTAAATGCACAAACAGTAATTTCTCCGCATTGCAAGGTGCAATTCTGAAATTTTTTGCTTTTTCCTGCTCCTCTTAGCATGATAAAGAAGATTCAAAGAGAGTGAGATGCCAGCTCCTTTCGTTCAGTCAGTAGCTTCAATCATTTCTGGACGTTTTTCAATGGCAAAAATCATTGAATATTGTAAATGCACAAACAGTAATTTCTCCGCATTGCAAGGTGCAATTCTGAAATTTTTTACTTTTTCCTGCTCCTCTTAGCATGATAAAGAGATTCAAAGAGAGTGAGATGCCAGCTCCTTTCATTCAGTCAGTAGCTTCAATCATTTCTGGTTTATGAATAACATGATATTTTTCAATGGCAAAAATCAATGAATATTGTAAATGCACAAACAGTAATTTCTCCGCATTGCAAGGTGCAATTCTGAAATTTTTTGCTTTTTCCTGCTCCTCTTAGCATGATAAACAAGATTCAAAGAGAGTGAGATAACAGCTCCTTTCATTCAGTCAGTAGCTTCAATCATTTCTGGACGTTTTTCAATGGCAAAAATCAATGAATATTGTAAATGCACAAACAGTAATTTCTCCGCATTGCAAGGTGCAATTCTGAAATTTTTTGCTTTTTCCTGCTCCTCTTAGCATGATAAAGAAGATTCAAAGAGAGTGAGATGCCAGCTCCTTTCATTCAGTCAGTAGCTTCAATCATTTTTGGACGTTTTTCAATTGCAAAAATCAAATGAATATTGTAAATGCACAAACAGTAATTTCTCCGCATTGCAAGGTGCAATTCTGAAATTTTTTGCTTTTTCCTGCTCCTCTTAGCATGATAAAGAAGATTCAAAGAGAGTGAGATGACAGCTCCTTTCATTCAGTCAGTAGCTTCAAACATTTCTGGTATATGAATAACATGATGTTTTTCAATGGCAAAAATCAATGAATATTGTAAATGCACAAACAGTAATTTCTCCGCATTGCAAGGTGCAATTCTGAAATTTTTTGCTTTTTCCTGCTCCTCTTAGCATGATAAAGAAGAATCAAAGAGAGTGAGATGCCAGCTGCTTTCGCTCAGTCAGTAGCTTCAATCATTTCTGGACGTTTTTCAATGGTAAAAATCAATGAATATTGTAAATGCACAAACAGTAATTTCTCCGCATTGCAAGGTGCAATTCTGAAATTTTTTGCTTTTTCCTGCTCCTCTTAGCATGATAAAGAAGATTCAAAGAGAGTGAGATGCCAGCTCCTTTCATTCAGTCAGTAGCTTCAATCATTTCTGGACATTTTTCAATGGCAAAAATCAATGAATATTGTAAATGCACAAACAGTAATTTCTCCGCATTGCAAGGTGCAATTCTGAAATTTTTTGGTTTTTCCTGCTCCTCTTAGCATGATAAAGAAGATTCAAAGAGAGTGAGATGCCAGCTCCTTTCATTCAGTCAGTAGCTTCAAACATTTCTGGTATATGAATAACATGATGTTTTTCAATGGCAAAAATCAATGAATATTGTAAATGCACAAACAGTAATTTCTCCGCATTGCAAGGTGCAATTCTGAAATTTTTTGCTTTTTCCTGCTCCTCTTAGCATGATAAAGAAGATTCAGAGTGAGATGCCAGCTCCTTTCATTCAATCAGTAGCTTCAATCATTTCTGGACGTTTTTCAATGGCAAAAATCAATGAATATTGTAAATGCACAAACAGTAATTTCTCCGCATTGCAAGGTGCAATTCTGAAATTTTTTGCTTTTTCCTGCTCCTCTTAGCATGATAAAGAAGATTCAAAGAGAGTGAGATGCCAGCTCCTTTCATTGTCAGTAGCTTCAATCATTTCTGGACGTTTTTCAATGGCAAAAATCAATGAATATTGTAAATGCACAAACAGTAATTTCTCCGCATTGCAAGGTGCAATTCTGAAATTTTTTGCTTTTTCCTGCTCCTCTTAGCATGATAAAGAAGATTCAAAGAGAGTGAGATGCCAGCTCCTTTCATTCAGTCAGTAGCTTCAAACATTTCTGGTATATGAATAACATGATGTTTTTCAATGGCAAAAATCAATGAATATTGTAAATGCACAAACAGTAATTTCTCCGCATTGCAAGGTGCAATTCTGAAATTTTTTGCTTTTTCCTGCTCCTCTTAGCATGATAAAGAAGATTCAAAGAGAGTGAGATGCCAGCTCCTTTCGTTCAGTCAGTAGCTTCAATCATTTCTGGACGTTTTTCAATGGCAAAAATCATTGAATATTGTAAATGCACAAACAGTAATTTCTCCGCATTGCAAGGTGCAATTCTGAAATTTTTTACTTTTTCCTGCTCCTCTTAGCATGATAAAGAAGATTCAAAGAGAGTGAGATGCCAGCTCCTTTCATTCAGTCAGTAGCTTCAATCATTTCTGGTATATGAATAACATGATGTTTTTCAATGGCAAAAAATCAATGAATATTGTGAATGCACAAACAGTAATTTCTCCGCATTGCAAGGTCAATTCTGAAATTTTTTGCTTTTTCCTGCTCCTCTTAGCATGATAAACAAGATTCAAAGAGAGTGAGATAACAGCTCCTTTCATTCAGTCAGTAGCTTCAATCATTTCTGGACATTTTTCAATGGGAAAAATCAATGAATATTGTAAATGCACAAACAGTAATTTCTCCGCATTGCAAGGTGCAATTCTGAAATTTTTTGCTTTTTCCTGCTCCTCTTAGCATGATAAAGAAGATTCAAAGAGAGTGAGATGCCAGCTCCTTTCATTCAGTCAGTAGCTTGAAACATTTCTGGTATATGAATAACATGATGTTTTTCAATGGCAAAAATCAATGAATATTGTAAATGCACAAACAGTAATTTCTCCGCATTGCACTGTGCAATTCTGAAATTTTTTGCTTTCTCCTGCTCCTCTTAGCATGATAAAGAAGATTCAAAGAGAGTGAGATGCCAGCTCCTTTCATTCAGTCAGTAGCTTCAATCATTTCTGGACGTTTTTCAATTGCAAAAATCAATGAATATTGTAAATGCACAAACAGTAATTTCTCCGCATTGCAAGGTGCAATTCTGAAATTTTTTGCTTTTTCCTGCTCCTCTTAGCATGATAAAGAAGATTCAAAGAGAGTGAGATGCCAGCTACTTTCATTCAGTCAGTAGCTTCAATCATTTCTGGTATATGAATAACATGATGTTTTTCAATGGCAAAAATCAATGAATATTGTAAATGCACAAACAGTAATTTCTCCGCATTGCAAGGTGCAATTCTGAAATTTTTTGCTTTTGTCTGCTCCTCTTAGCATGATAAAGAAGATTCAAAGAGAGTGAGATGCCAGCTCCTTTCATTCAGCCAGTAGCTTAAATCATTTCTGGTATATGAATAACATGATGTTTTTCAATGGCAAAAATCAATGAATATTGTAAATGCACAAACAGTAATTTCTCCGCATTGCAAGGTGCAATTCTGAAATTTTTTGCTTTTTCCTGCTCCTCTTAGCATGATAAAGAAGATTCAAAGAGAGTGAGATGCCAGCTCCTTTCATTCAGTCAGTAACTTCAATCATTTCTGGAAGTTTTTCAATGGCAAAAATCAATGAATATTGTAAATGCACAAACAGTAATTTCTCCGCATTGCAAGGTGCAATTCTGAAATTTTTTGCTTTTTCCTGCTCCTCTTAGCATGATAAAGAAGATTCAAAGAGAGTGAGATGCCAGCTCCTTTCATTCAGTCAGTAGCTTCAATCATTTCTGGTATATGAATAACATGATGTTTTTCAATGGCAAAAATCAATGAATTTTGTAAATGCACAAACAGTAATTTCTCCGCATTGCAAGGTGCAATTCTGAAATTTTTTGCTTTTTCCTGCTCCTCTTAGCATGATAAAGAAGATTCAAAGAGAGTGAGATGCCAGCTCCTTTCATTCAGTCAGTAGCTTCAATCATTTCTGGACGTTTTTCAATGGCAAAAATCAATGAATATTGTAAATGCACAAACAGTAATTTCTCCGCATTGCAAGGTGCAATTCTGAAATTTTTTGCTCTTTCCTGCTCCTCTTAGCATGATAAAGAAGATTCAAAGAGAGTGAGATGCCAGCTCCTTTCATTCAGTCAGTAGCTTCAAACATTTCTGGTATATGAATAACATGATGTTTTTCAATGGCAAAAATCAATGAATATTGTAAATGCACAAACAGTAATTTCTCCGCATTGCAAGGTGCAATTCTGAAATTTTTTGCTTTTTCCTGCTCCTCTTAGCATGATAAAGAAGATTCAAAGAGAGTGAGATGCCAGCTCCTTTCGTTCAGTCAGTAGCTTCAATCATTTCTGGACGTTTTTCAATGGTAAAAATCAATGAATATTGTAAATGCACAAACAGTAATTTCTCCGCATTGCAAGGTGCAATTCTGAAATTTTTTGCTTTTTCCTGCTCCTCTTAGCATGATAAAGAAGATTCAAAGAGAGTGAGATGCCAGCTCCTTTCATTCAGTCAGTAGCTTCAAACATTTCTGGTATATGAATAACATGATGTTTTTCAATGGCAAATATCAATGAATATTGTAAATGCACAAACAGTAATTTCTCCGCATTGCAAGGTGCAATTCTGAAATTTTTTGCTTTTTCCTGCTCCTCTTAGCATGATAAAGAAGATTCAAAGAGAGTGAGATGCCAGCTACTTTCATTCAGTCAGTAGCTTCAATCATTTCTGGTATATGAATAACATGATGTTTTTCAATGGCAAAAATCAATGAATATTGTAAATGCACAAACAGTAATTTCTCCGCATTGCAAGGTGCAATTCTGAAATTTTTTGCTTTTGTCTGCTCCTCTTAGCATGATAAAGAAGATTCAAAGAGAGTGAGATGCCAGCTCCTTTCATTCAGCCAGTAGCTTCAATCATTTCTGGTATATGAATAACATGATGTTTTTCAATGGCAAAAATCAATGAATATTGTAAATGCACAAACAGTAATTTATCCGCATTGCAAGGTGCAATTCTGAAATTTTTTGCTTTTTCCTGCTCCTCTTAGCATGATAAAGAAGATTCAAAGAGAGTGAGATGCCAGCTCCTTTCATTCAGTCAGTAGCTTCAAACATTTCTGGTATATGAATAACATGATGTTTTTCAATGGCAAATATCAATGAATATTGTAAATGCACAAACAGTAATTTCTCCGCATTGCAAGGTGCAATTCTGAAATTTTTTGCTTTTTCCTGCTCCTCTTAGCATGATAAAGAAGATTCAAAGAGAGTGAGATGCCAGCTCCTTTCATTCAGTCAGTAGCTTCAATCATTTCTGGAAGTTTTTCAATGGCAAAAATCAATGAATATTGTAAATGCACAAACAGTAATTTCTCCGCATTGCAAGGTGCAATTCTGAAATTTTTTGCTTTTTCCTGCTCCTCTTAGCATGATAAAGAAGATTCAAAGAGAGTGAGATGCCAGCTCCTTTCATTCAGTCAGTAGCTTCAATCATTTCTGGTATATGAATAACATGATGTTTTTCAATGGCAAAAATCAATGAATTTTGTAAATGCACAAACAGTAATTTCTCCGCATTGCAAGGTGCAATTCTGAAATTTTTTGCTTTTTCCTGCTCCTCTTAGCATGATAAAGAAGATTCAAAGAGAGTGAGATGCCAGCTCCTTTCATTCAGTCAGTAGCTTCAATCATTTCTGGACGTTTTTCAATGGCAAAAATCAATGAATATTGTAAATGCACAAACAGTAATTTCTCCGCATTGCAAGGTGCAATTCTGAAATTTTTTGCTCTTTCCTGCTCCTCTTAGCATGATAAAGAAGATTCAAAGAGAGTGAGATGCCAGCTCCTTTCATTCAGTCAGTAGCTTCAAACATTTCTGGTATATGAATAACATGATGTTTTTCAATGGCAAAAATCAATGAATATTGTAAATGCACAAACAGTAATTTCTCCGCATTGCAAGGTGCAATTCTGAAATTTTTTGCTTTTTCCTGCTCCTCTTAGCATGATAAAGAAGATTCAAAGAGAGTGAGATGCCAGCTCCTTTCGTTCAGTCAGTAGCTTCAATCATTTCTGGACGTTTTTCAATGGTAAAAATCAATGAATATTGTAAATGCACAAACAGTAATTTCTCCGCATTGCAAGGTGCAATTCTGAAATTTTTTGCTTTTTCCTGCTCCTCTTAGCATGATAAAGAAGATTCAAAGAGAGTGAGATGCCAGCTCCTTTCATTCAGTCAGTAGCTTCAAACATTTCTGGTATATGAATAACATGATGTTTTTCAATGGCAAAAATCAATGAATATTGTAAATGCACAAACAGTAATTTCTCCGCATTGCAAGGTGCAATTCTGAAATTTTTTGCTTTTTCCTGCTCCTCTTAGCATGATAAAGAAGATTCAAAGAGAGTGAGATGCCAGCTCCTTTCATTCAGTCAGTAACTTCAAACATTTCTGGTATATGAATAACATGATGTTTTTCAATGGCAAAAATCAATGAATATTGTAAATGCACAAACAGTAATTTCTCCGCATTGCAAGGTGCAATTCTGAAATTTTTTGCTTTTTCCTGCTCCTCTTAGCATGATAAAGAAGATTCAAAGAGAGTGAGATGCCAGCTCCTTTCATTCAGGCAGTAGCTTCAATCATTTCTGGACGTTTTTCAATGGCAAAAATCAATGAATATTGTAAATGCACAAACAGTAATTTCTCCGCATTGCAAGGTGCAATTCTGAAATTTTTTGCTTTTTCCTGCTCCTCTTAGCATGATAAAGAAGATTCAAAGAGAGTGAGATGCCAGCTCCTTTCATTCAGTCAGTAGCTTCAAACATTTCTGGTATATGAATAACATGTTTTTTAATGGCAAAAATCAATGAATATTGTAAATGCACAAACAGTAATTTCTCCGCATTGCAAGGTGCAATTCTGAAATTTTTTGCTTTTTCCTGCTCCTCTTAGCATGATAAAGAAGATTCAAAGAGAGTGAGATGCCAGCTCCTTTCATTCAGTCAGTAGCTTCAATCATTTCTGGACGTTTTTCAATGGCAAAAATCAATGAATATTGTAAATGCACAAACAGTAATTTCTCCGCATTGCAAGGTGCAATTCTGAAATTTTTTGCTTTTTCCTGCTCCTCTTAGCATGATAAAGAAGATTCAAAGAGAGTGAGATGCCAGCTCCTTTCATTTAGTCAGTAGCTTCAATCATTTCTGGACGTTTTTCAATGGCAAAAATCAATGAATATTGTAAATGCACAAACAGTAATTTCTCCGCATTGCAAGGTGCAATTCTGAAATTTTTTGCTTTTTCCTGCTCCTCTTAGCATGATAAAGAAGATTCAAAGAGAGTGAGATGCCAGCTCCTTTCATTCCGTCAGTAGCTTCAAACATTTCTGGTATATGAATAACATGATGTTTTTCAATGGCAAAAATCAATGAATATTGTAAATGCACAAACAGTAATTTCTGCGCATTGCAAGGTGCAATTCTGAAATTTTTTGCTTTTTCCTGCTCCTCTTAGCATGATAAAGAAGATTCAAAGAGAGTGAGATGCCAGCTCCTTTCATTCAGTCAGTAGCTTCAATCATTTCTGGACGTTTTTCAATGGCAAAAATCAATGAATATTGTAAATGCACAAACAGTAATTTCTCCGCATTGCAAGGTGCAATTCTGAAATTTTTTGCTTTTTCCTGCTCCTCTTAGCATGATAAAGAAGATTCAAAGAGAGTGAGATGCCAGCTCCTTTCATTCAGTCAGTAGCTTCAAACATTTCTGGTATATGAATAACATGATGTTTTTCAATGGCAAAAATCAATGAATATTGTAAATGCACAAACAGTAATTTCTCCGCATTGCAAGGTGCAATTCTGAAATTTTTTGCTTTTTCCTGCTCCTCTTAGCATGATAAAGAAGATTCAAAGAGAGTGAGATGCCAGCTCCTTTCGTTCAGTCAGTAGCTTCAATCATTTCTGGACGTTTTTCAATGGCAAAAATCATTGAATATTGTAAATGCACAAACAGTAATTTCTCCGCATTGCAAGGTGCAATTCTGAAATTTTTTACTTTTTCCTGCTCCTCTTAGCATGATAAAGAAGATTCAAAGAGAATGAGATGCCAGCTCCTTTCATTCAGTCAGTAGCTTCAATCATTTCTGGTATATGAATAACATGATGTTTTTCAATGGCAAAAATCAATGAATATTGTAAATGCACAAACAGTAATTTCTCCGCATTGCAAGGTCAATTCTGAAATTTTTTGCTTTTTCCTGCTCCTCTTAGCATGATAAACAAGATTCAAAGAGAGTGAGATAACAGCTCCTTTCATTCAGTCAGTAGCTTCAATCATTTCTGGACATTTTTCAATGGGAAAAATCAATGAATATTGTAAATGCACAAACAGTAATTTCTCCGCATTGCAAGGTGCAATTCTGAAATTTTTTGGTTTTTCCTGCTCCTCTTAGCATGATAAAGAAGATTCAAAGAGAGTGAGATGCCAGCTCCTTTCATTCAGTCAGTAGCTTCAAACATTTCTGGTATATGAATAACATGATGTTTTTCAATGGCAAATATCAATGAATATTGTAAATGCACAAACAGTAATTTCTCCGCATTGCAAGGTGCAATTCTGAAATTTTTTGCTTTTTCCTGCTCCTCTTAGCATGATAAAGAAGATTCAAAGAGAGTGAGATGCCAGCTCCTTTCATTCAGTCAGTAGCTTCAATCATTTCTGGACGTTTTTCAATTGCAAAAATCAATGAATATTGTAAATGCACAAACAGTAATTTCTCCGCATTGCAAGGTGCAATTCTGAAATTTTTTGCTTTTTCCTGCTCCTCTTAGCATGATAAAGAAGATTCAAAGAGAGTGAGATGCCAGCTACTTTCATTCAGTCAGTAGCTTCAATCATTTCTGGTATATGAATAACATGATGTTTTTCAATGGCAAAAATCAATGAATATTGTAAATGCACAAACAGTAATTTCTCCGCATTGCAAGGTGCAATTCTGAAATTTTTTGCTTTATCCTGCTCCTCTTAGCATGATAAAGAAGATTCAAAGAGAGTGAGATGCCAGCTCCTTTCATTCAGTCAGTAGCTTTAATCATTTCTGGTATATGAATAACATGATGTTTTTCAATGGCAAAAATCAATGAATATTGTAAATGCACAAACAGTAATTTATCCGCATTGCAAGGTGCAATTCTGAAATTCTTTGCTTTTTCCTGCTCCTCTTAGCATGATAAGGAAGATTCAAAGAGAGTGAGATGCCAGCTCCTTTCAGTCAGTAGCTTCAAACATTTCTGGTATATGAATAACGATGTTTTTCAATGGCAAAAATCAATGAATATTGTAAATGCACAAACAGTAATTTCTCCGCATTGCAAGGTGCAATTCTGAAATTTTTTGCTTTTTCCTGCTCCTCTTAGCATGATAAAGAAGATTCAAAGAGAGTGAGATGCCAGCTCCTTTCATTCAGTCAGTAGCTTCAATCATTTCTGGACGTTTTTCAATGGCAAAAATCAATGAATATTGTAAATGCACAAACAGTAATTTCTCCGCATTGCAAGGTGCAATTCTGAAATTTTTTGCTTTTTCCTGCTCCTCTTAGCATGATAAAGAAGATTCAAAGAGAGTGAGATGCCAGCTCCTTTCATTCAGTCAGTAGCTTCAAACATTTCTGGTATATGAATAACAAGTTGTTTTTCAATGGCAAAAATCAATGAATATTGTAAATGCACAAACAGTAATTTCTCCGCATTGCAAGGTGCAATTCTGAAATTTTTTGCTTTTTCCTGCTCCTCTTAGCATGATAAAGAAGATTCAAAGAGAGTGAGATGCCAGCTCCTTTCGTTCAGTCAGTAGCTTCAATCATTTCTGGACGTTTTTCAATGGCAAAAATCATTGAATATTGTAAATGCACAAACAGTAATTTCTCCGCATTGCAAGGTGCAATTCTGAAATTTTTTACTTTTTCCTGCTCCTCTTAGCATGATAAAGAGATTCAAAGAGAGTGAGATGCCAGCTCCTTTCATTCAGTCAGTAGCTTCAATCATTTCTGGTATATGAATAACATGATGTTTTTCAATGGCAAAAATCAATGAATATTGTAAATGCACAAACAGTAATTTCTCCGCATTGCAAGGTGCAATTCTGAAATTTTTTGCTTTTTCCTGCTCCTCTTAGCATGATAAACAAGATTCAAAGAGAGTGAGATAACAGCTCCTTTCATTCAGTCAGTAGCTTCAATCATTTCTGGACGTTTTTCAATGGCAAAAATCAATGAATATTGTAAATGCAGATTTTTGCCATTGAAAAACATCATGTTATTCATATACCAGAAATGTTTGAAGCTACTGACTGAATGAAAGGAGCTGGCATCTCACTCTCTTTGAATCTTCTTTATCATGCTAAGAGGAGCAGGAAAAAGCAAAAAATTTCAGAATTGCACATTGCAATGCGGAGAAATTACTGTTTGTGCATTTACAATATTCATTGATTTTTGCCATTGAAAAACGTCCAGAAATGTTTGAAGCTACTGACTGAATGAAAGGAGCTGGCATCTCACTCTCTTTGAATCTTCTTTATCATGCTATGAGGAGCAGGAAAAAGCAAAAAATTTCAGAATTGCACCTTGCAATGCGGAGAAATTACTGTTTGTGCATTTACAATATTCATTGATTTTTGCCATTGAAAAACGTCCAGAAATGATTGAAGCTACTGACTGAATGAAAGGAGCTGGCATCTCACTCTCTTTGAATCTTCTTTATCATGCTAAGAGGAGCAGGAAAAAGCAAAAAATTTCAGATTTGCACCTTGCAATGCGGAGAAATTACTGTTTGTGCATTTACAATATTCATTGATTTTTGCCTTTGAAAAACGTCCAGAAATGATTGAAGCTACTGACTGAATGAAAGGAGCTGGCATCTCACTCTCTTTGAATCTTCTTTATCATGCTAAGAGGAGCAGGAAAAAGCAAAAAATTTCAGAATTGCACCTTGCAATGCGGAGAAATTACTGTTTGTGCACTTACAATATTCATTGATTTTTGCCATTGAAAAACATCATGTTATTCATATACCAGAAATGATTGAAGCTACTGACTAAATGAAAGGAGCTGGCATCTCACTCTCTTTGAATCTTCTTTATCATGCTAAGAGGAGCAGGAAAAAGCAAAAAATTTCAGAATTGCACCTTGCAATGCGGAGAAATTACTGTTTGTGCATTTACAATATTCATTGATTTTTGCCATTGAAAAACGTCCAGAAATGATTGAAGCTACTGACTGAATGAAAGGAGCTGGCATCTCACTCTCTTTGAATCTTCTTTATCATGCTAAGAGGAGCAGGAAAAAGCAAAAAATTTCAGAATTGCACCTTGCAATGCGGAGAAATTACTGTTTGTGCATTTACAATATTCATTGATTTTTGCCATTGAAAAACATCATGTTATTCATATACCAGAAATGTTTGAAGCTACTGACTGAATGAAAGGAGCTGGCATCTCACTCTCTTTGAATCTTCTTTATCATGCTAAGAGGAGCAGGAAAAAGCAAAAAATTTCAGAATTGCACCTTGCAATGCGGAGAAATTACTGTTTGTGCATTTACAATATTCATTGATTTTTGCCATTGAAAAACGTCCAGAAATGATTGAAGCTACTGACTGAATGAAAGGAGCTGGCATCTCACTCTCTTTGAATCTTCTTTATCATGCTAAGAGGAGCAGGAAAAAGCAAAAAATTTCAGAATTGCACCTTGCAATGCGGAGAAATTACTGTTTGTGCATTTACAATATTCATTGATTTTTGCCATTGAAAAACATCATGTTATTCATATACCAGAAATGATTGAAGCTACTGACTGAATGAAAGGAGCTGGCATCTCACTCTCTTTGAATCTTCTTTATCATGCTAAGAGGAGCAGGAAAAAGCAAAAAATTTCAGAATTGCACCTTGCAATGCGGAGAAATTACTGTTTGTGCATTTACAATATTCATTGATTTTTGCCATTGAAAAACGTCCAGAAATGATTGAAGCTACTGACTGAATGAAAGGAGCTGGCATCTCACTCTCTTTGAATCTTCTTTATCATGCTAAGAGGAGCAGGAAAAAGCATAAAATTTCAGAAGTGCACCTTGCAATGCGGAGAAATTACTGTTTGTGCATTTACAATATTCATTGATTTTTGCCATTGAAAAATATCATGTTATTCATATACCAGAAATCTTTGAAGCTACTGACTGAATGAAAGGAGCTGGCATCTCACTCTCTTTGAATCTTCTTTATCATGCTAAGAGGAGCAGGAAAAAGCAAAAAATTTCAGAATTGCACATTGCAATGCGGAGAAATTACTGTTTGTGCATTTACAATATTCATTGATTTTTGCCATTGAAAAACGTCCAGAAATGTTGGAAGCTACTGACTGAATGAAAGGAGCTGGCATCTCACTCTCTTTGAGTCTTCTTTATCATGCTAAGAGGAGCAGGAAAAAGCAAAAAATTTCAGAATTGCACCTTGCAATGCGGAGAAATTACTGTTTGTGCATTTACAATATTCATTGATTTTTGCCATTGAAAAACGTCCAGAAATGATTGAAGCTACTGACTGAATGAAAGGAGCTTGCATCTCACTCTCTTTGAATCTTCTTTATCATGCTAAGAGGAGCAGGAAAAAGCAAAAAATTTCAGAATTGCACCTTGCAATGCGGAGAAATTACTGTTTGTGCATTTACAATATTCATTGATTTTTGCCATTGAAAAACATCATGTTATTCATATACCAGAAATGTTTGAAGCTACTTACTGAATGAAAGGAGCTGGCATCTCACTCTCTTTGAATCCTCTTTATCATGCTAAGAGGAGCAGGAAAAAGCAAAAAATTTCAGAATTGCACCTTGCAATGCGGAGAAATTACTGTTTGTGCATTTACAATATTCATTGATTTTTGCCATTGAAAAACGTCCAGAAATGATTGAAGCTACTGACTAAATGAAAGGAGCTGGCATCTCACTCTCTTTGAATCTTCTTTATCATGCTAAGAGGAGCAGGAAAAAGCAAAAAATTTCAGAATTGCACCTTGCAATGCGGAGAAATTACTGTTTGTGCACTAACAATATTCATTGATTTTTGCCATTGAAAAACATCATGTTATTCATATACCAGAAATGATTGAAGCTACTGACTAAATGAAAGGAGCTGGCATCTCACTCTCTTTGAATCTTCTTTATCATGCTAAGAGGAGCAGGAAAAAGCAAAAAATTTCAGAATTGCACCTTGCAATGCGGAGAAATTACTGTTTGTGCATTTACAATATTCATTGATTTTTGCCGTTGAAAAACGTCCAGAAATGATTGAAGCTACTGACAATGAAAGGAGCTGGCATCTCACTCTCTTTGAATCTTCTTTATCATGCTAAGAGGAGCAGGAAAAAGCAAAAAATTTCAGAATTGCACCTTGCAATGCGGAGAAATTACTGTTTGTGCATTTACAATATTCATTGATTTTTGCCATTGAAAAACATCATGTTATTCATATACCAGAAATGTTTGAAGCTACTGACTGAATGAAAGGAGCTGGCATCTCACTCTCTTTGAATCTTCTTTATCATGCTAAGAGGAGCAGGAAAAAGCAAAAAATTTCAGAATTGCACCTTGCAATGCGGAGAAATTACTGTTTGTGCATTTACAATATTCATTGATTTTTGCCATTGAAAAACATCATGTTATTCATATACCAGAAATGATTGAAGCTACTGACTGAATGAAAGGAGCTGGCATCTCACTCTCTTTGAATCTTCTTTATCATGCTAAGAGGAGCAGGAAAAAGCAAAAAATTTCAGAATTGCACCTTGCAATGCGGAGAAATTACTGTTTGTGCATTTACAATATTCATTGATTTTTGCCATTGAAAAACGTCCAGAAATGATTGAAGCTACTGACTGAATGAAAGGAGCTGGCATCTCACTCTCTTTGAATCTTCTTTATCATGCTAAGAGGAGCAGGAAAAAGCAAAAAATTTCAGAATTGCACCTTGCAATGCGGAGAAATTACTGTTTGTGCATTTACAATATTCATTGATTTTTGCCATTGAAAAACATCATGTTATTCATATACCAGAAATGTTTGAAGCTACTGACTGAATGAAAGGAGCTGGCATCTCACTCTCTTTGAATCTTCTTTATCATGCTAAGAGGAGCAGGAAAAAGCAAAAAATTTCAGAATTGCACCTTGCAATGCGGAGAAATTACTGTTTGTGCATTTACAATATTCATTGATTTTTGCCATTGAAAAACATCATGTTATTCATATACCAGAAATGATTGAAGCTACTGACTGAATGAAAGGAGCTGGCATCTCACTCTCTTTGAATCTTCTTTATCATGCTAAGAGGAGCAGGAAAAAGCAAAAAATTTCAGAATTGCACCTTGCAATGCGGAGAAATTACTGTTTGTGCATTTACAATATTCATTGATTTTTGCCATTGAAAAACGTCCAGAAATGATTGAAGCTACTGACTGAATGAAAGGAGCTGGCATCTCACTCTCTTTGAATCTTCTTTATCATGCTAAGAGGAGCAGGAAAAAGCAAAAAATTTCAGAATTGCACCTTGCAATGCGGAGAAATTACTGTTTGTGCATTTACAATATTCATAGATTTTTGCCATTGAAAAACATCATGTTATTCATATACCAGAAATGATTGAAGCTACTGACTGAATGAAAGGAGCTGGCATCTCACTCTCTTTGAATCTTCTTTATCATGCTAAGAGGAGCAGGAAAAAGCAAAAAATTTCAGAATTGCACCTTGCAATGCGGAGAAATTACTGTTTGTGCATTTACAATATTCATTGATTTTTGCCATTGAAAAACGTCCAGAAATGATTGAAGCTACTGACTGAATGAAAGGAGCTGGCATCTCACTCTCTTTGAATCTTCTTTATCATGCTAAGAGGAGCAGGAAAAAGCATAAAATTTCAGAATTGCACCTTGCAATGCGGAGAAATTACTGTTTGTGCATTTACAATATTCATTGATTTTTGCCATTGAAAAACATCATGTTATTCATATACCAGAAATGTTTGAAGCTACTGACTGAATGAAAGGAGCTGGCATCTCACTCTCTTTGAATCTTCTTTATCATGCTAAGAGGAGCAGGAAAAAGCAAAAAATTTCAGAATTGCACATTGCAATGCGGAGAAATTACTGTTTGTGCATTTACAATATTCATTGATTTTTGCCATTGAAAAACGTCCAGAAATGTTTGAAGCTACTGACTGAATGAAAGGAGCTGGCATCTCACTCTCTTTGAATCTTCTTTATCATGCTAAGAGGAGCAGTAAAAAGCAAAAAATTTCAGAATTGCACCTTGCAATGCGGAGAAATTACTGTTTGTGCATTTACAATATTCATTGATTTTTGCCATTGAAAAACGTCCAGAAATGATTGAAGCTACTGACTGAATGAAAGGAGCTGGCATCTCACTCTCTTTGAATCTTCTTTATCATGCTAAGAGGAGCAGGAAAAAGCAAAAAATTTCAGAATTGCACCTTGCAATGCGGAGAAATTACTGTTTGTGCATTTACAATATTCATTGATTTTTCCCATTGAAAAACGTCCAGAAATGATTGAAGCTACTGACTGAATGAAAGGAGCTGGCATCTCACTCTCTTTGAATCTTCTTTATCATGCTAAGAGGAGCAGGAAAAAGCAAAAAATTTCAGAATTGCACCTTGCAATGCGGAGAAATTACTGTTTGTGCATTTACAATATTCATTGATTTTTGCCATTGAAAAACATCATGTTATTCATATACCAGAAATGTTTGAAGCTACTGACTGAATGAAAGGAGCTGGCATCTCACTCTCTTTCAATCTTCTTTATCATGCTAAGAGGAGCAGGAAAAAGCAAAAAATTTCAGAATTGCACCTTGCAATGCGGAGAAATTACTGTTTGTGCATTTACAATTTTCATTGATTTTTGCCATTGAAAAACGTCCAGAAATGATTGAAGCTACTGACTGAATGAAAGGAGCTGGCATCTCACTCTCTTTGAATCTTCTTTATCATGCTAAGAGGAGCAGGAAAAAGCAAAAAAATTCAGAATTGCACCTTGCAATGCGGAGAAATTACTGTTTGTGCATTTACAATATTCATTGATTTTTGCCATTGAAAAACATCATGTTATTCATATACCAGAAATGTTTGAAGCTACTGACTGAACGAAAGGAGCTGGCATCTCACTCTCTTTGAATCTTCTTTATCATGCTAAGAGGAGCAGGAAAAAGCAAAAAATTTCAGAATTGCACCTTGCAATGCGGAGAAATTACTGTTTGTGCATTTACAATATTCATTGATTTTTGCCATTGAAAAACGTCCAGAAATGATTGAAGCTACTGACTGAATGAAAGGAGCTGGCATCTCACTCTCTTTGAATCTTCTTTATCATGCTAAGAGGAGCAGGAAAAAGCAAAAAATTTCAGAATTGCACCTTGCAATGCGGAGAAATTACTGTTTGTGCATTTACAATATTCATTGATTTTTGCCATTGAAAAACATCATGTTATTCATATACCAGAAATGATTGAAGCTACTGACTAAATGAAAGGAGCTGGCATCTCACTCTCTTTGAATCTTCTTTATCATGCTAAGAGGAGCAGGAAAAAGCAAAAAATTTCAGAATTGAACCTTGCAATGCGGAGAAATTACTGTTTGTGCATTTACAATATTCATTGATTTTTGCCATTGAAAAACGTCCAGAAATGTTTGAAGCTACTGACTGAATGAAAGGAGCTGGCATCTCACTCTCTTTGAATCTTCTTTATCATGCTAAGAGGAGCAGGAAAAAGCAAAAAATTTCAGAATTGCACCTTGCAATGCGGAGAAATTACTGTTTGTGCATTTACAATATTCATTGATTTTTGCCATTGAAAAACGTCCAGAAATGATTGAAGCTACTGACTGAATGAAAGGAGCTGGCATCTCACTCTCTTTGAATCTTCTTTATCATGCTAAGAGGAGCAGGAAAAAGCAAAAAATTTCAGAATTGCACCTTGCAATGCGGAGAAATTACTGTTTGTGCACTTACAATATTCATTGATTTTTGCCATTGAAAAACATCATGTTATTCATATACCAGAAATGATTGAAGCTACTGACTAAATGAAAGGAGCTGGCATCTCACTCTCTTTGAATCTTCTTTATCATGCTAAGAGGAGCAGGAAAAAGCAAAAAATTTCAGAATTGCACCTTGCAATGCGGAGAAATTACTGTTTGTGCATTTACAATATTCATAGATTTTTGCCATTGAAAAACATCATGTTATTCATATACCAGAAATGATTGAAGCTACTGACTGAATGAAAGGAGCTGGCATCTCACTCTCTTTGAATCTTCTTTATCATGCTAAGAGGAGCAGGAAAAAGCAAAAAATTTCAGAATTGCACCTTGCAATGCGGAGAAATTACTGTTTGTGCATTTACAATTTTCATTGATTTTTGCCATTGAAAAACGTCCAGAAATGATTGAAGCTACTGACTGAATGAAAGGAGCTGGCATCTCACTCTCTTTGAATCTTCTTTATCATGCTAAGAGGAGCAGGAAAAAGCAAAAAAATTCAGAATTGCACCTTGCAATGCGGAGAAATTACTGTTTGTGCATTTACAATATTCATTGATTTTTGCCATTGAAAAACATCATGTTATTCATATACCAGAAATGTTTGAAGCTACTGACTGAACGAAAGGAGCTGGCATCTCACTCTCTTTGAATCTTCTTTATCATGCTAAGAGGAGCAGGAAAAAGCAAAAAATTTCAGAATTGCACCTTGCAATGCGGAGAAATTACTGTTTGTGCATTTACAATATTCATTGATTTTTGCCATTGAAAAACGTCCAGAAATGATTGAAGCTACTGACTGAATGAAAGGAGCTGGCATCTCACTCTCTTTGAATCTTCTTTATCATGCTAAGAGGAGCAGGAAAAAGCAAAAAATTTCAGAATTGCACCTTGCAATGCGGAGAAATTACTGTTTGTGCATTTACAATATTCATTGATTTTTGCCATTGAAAAACATCATGTTATTCATATACCAGAAATGATTGAAGCTACTGACTAAATGAAAGGAGCTGGCATCTCACTCTCTTTGAATCTTCTTTATCATGCTAAGAGGAGCAGGAAAAAGCAAAAAATTTCAGAATTGAACCTTGCAATGCGGAGAAATTACTGTTTGTGCATTTACAATATTCATTGATTTTTGCCATTGAAAAACGTCCAGAAATGTTTGAAGCTACTGACTGAATGAAAGGAGCTGGCATCTCACTCTCTTTGAATCTTCTTTATCATGCTAAGAGGAGCAGGAAAAAGCAAAAAATTTCAGAATTGCACCTTGCAATGCGGAGAAATTACTGTTTGTGCATTTTCAATATTCATTGATTTTTGCCATTGAAAAACGTCCAGAAATGATTGAAGCTACTGACTGAATGAAAGGAGCTGGCATCTCACTCTCTTTGAATCTTCTTTATCATGCTAAGAGGAGCAGGAAAAAGCAAAAAATTTCAGAATTGCACCTTGCAATGCGGAGAAATTACTGTTTGTGCATTTACAATATTCAATGATTTTTGCCATTGAAAAACATCATGTTATTCATATACCAGAAATGTTTGAAGCTACTTACTGAATGAAAGGAGCTGGCATCTCACTCTCTTTGAATCTTCTTTATCATGCTAAGAGGAGCAGGAAAAAGCAAAAAATTTCAGAATTGCACCTTGCAATGCGGAGAAATTACTGTTTGTGCATTTACAATATTCATTGATTTTTGCCATTGAAAAACGTCCAGAAATGATTGAAGCTACTGACTAAATGAAAGGAGCTGGCATCTCACTCTCTTTGAATCTTCTTTATCATGCTAAGAGGAGCAGGAAAAAGCAAAAAATTTCAGAATTGCACCTTGCAATGCGGAGAAATTACTGTTTGTGCACTTACAATATTCATTGATTTTTGCCATTGAAAAACATCATGTTATTCATATACCAGAAATGATTGAAGCTACTGACTAAATGAAAGGAGCTGGCATCTCACTCTCTTTGAATCTTCTTTATCATGCTAAGAGGAGCAGGAAAAAGCAAAAAATTTCAGAATTGCACCTTGCAATGCGGAGAAATTACTGTTTGTGCATTTACAATATTCATTGATTTTTGCCATTGAAAAACGTCCAGAAATGATTGAAGCTACTGACTGAATGAAAGGAGCTGGCATCTCACTCTCTTTGAATCTTCTTTATCATGCTAAGAGGGGCAGGAAAAAGCAAAAAATTTCAGAATTGCACCTTGCAATGCGGAGAAATTACTGTTTGTGCATTTACAATATTCATTGATTTTTGCCATTGAAAAACATCATGTTATTCATATACCAGAAATGTTTGAAGCTACTGACTGAATGAAAGGAGCTGGCATCTCACTCTCTTTGAATCTTCTTTATCATGCTAAGAGGAGCAGGAAAAAGCAAAAAATTTCAGAATTGCACCTTGCAATGCGGAGAAATTACTGTTTGTGCATTTACAATATTCATTGATTTTTGCCATTGAAAAACATCATGTTATTCATATACCAGAAATGATTGAAGCTACTGACTGAATGAAAGGAGCTGGCATCTCACTCTCTTTGAATCTTCTTTATCATGCTAAGAGGAGCAGGAAAAAGCAAAAAATTTCAGAATTGCACCTTGCAATGCGGAGAAATTACTGTTTGTGCATTTACAATATTCATTGATTTTTGCCATTGAAAAACGTCCAGAAATGATTGAAGCTACTGACTGAATGAAAGGAGCTGGCATCTCACTCTCTTTGAATCTTCTTTATCATGCTAAGAGGAGCAGGAAAAAGCAAAAAACTTCACAATTGCACCTTGCAATGCGGAGAAATTACTGTTTGTGCATTTACAATATTCATTGATTTTTGCCATTGAAAAACATCATATTCAAATACCAGAAATGATTGAAGCTACTGACTGAATGAAAGGAGATGGCATCTCACTCTCTTTGAATCTTCTTTATCATGCTAAGAGGAGCAGGAAAAAGCAAAAAATTTCAGAATTGCACCTTGCAATGCGGAGAAATTGCTGTTTGTGCATTTACAATATTCATTGATTTTTGCCATTGAAAAACGTCCAGAAATGATTGAAGCTACTGACTGAATGAAAGGAGCTGGCATCTCACTCTCTTTGAATCTTCTTTATCATGCTAAGAGGAGCAGGAAAAAGCAAAAAATTTCAGAATTGCACCTTGCAATGCGGAGAAATTACTGTTTGTGCATTTACAATATTCATTGATTTTTGCCATTGAAAAACATCATGTTATTCATATACCAGAAATGTTTGAAGCTACTGACTGAATGAAAGGAGCTGGCATCTCACTCTCTTTGAATCTTCTTTATCATGCTAAGAGGAGCAGGAAAAAGCAAAAAATTTCAGAATTGCACCTTGCAATGCGGAGAAATTACTGTTTGTGCATTTACAATATTCATTGATTTTTGCCATTGAAAAACATCATGTTATTCATATACCAGAAATGTTTGAAGCTACTGACTGAATGAAAGGAGCTAGCATCTCACTCTCTTTGAATCTTCTTTATCATGCTAAGAGGAGCAGGAAAAAGCAAAAAATTTCAGAATTGCACCTTGCAATGCGGAGAAATTACTGTTTGTGCATTTACAATATTCATTGATTTTTCCCATTGAAAAATGTCCAGAAATGATTGAAGCTACTGACTGAATGAAAGGAGCTGGCATCTCACTCTCTTTGAATCTTCTTTATCATGCTAAGAGGAGCAGGAAAAAGCAAAAAATTTCAGAATTGCACCTTGCAATGCGGAGAAATTACTGTTTGTGCATTTACAATATTCATTGATTTTTGCCATTGAAAAACATCATGTTATTCATATACCAGAAATGTTTGAAGCTACTGACTGAATGAAAGGAGCTGGCATCTCACTCTCTTTGAATCTTCTTTATCATGCTAAGAGGAGCAGGAAAAAGCAAAAATTTCAGAATTGCACATTGCAATGCGGAGAAATTACTGTTTGTGCATTTACAATATTCATTGATTTTTGCCATTGAAAAACATCATATTCAAATACCAGAAATGATTGAAGCTACTGACTGAATGAAAGGAGATGGCATCTCACTCTCTTTGAATCTTCTTTATCATGCTAAGAGGAGCAGGAAAAAGCAAAAAATTTCAGAATTGCACCTTGCAATGCGGAGAAATTGCTGTTTGTGCATTTACAATATTCATTGATTTTTGCCATTGAAAAACGTCCAGAAATGATTGAAGCTACTGACTGAATGAAAGGAGCTGGCATCTCACTCTCTTTGAATCTTCTTTATCATGCTAAGAGGAGCAGGAAAAAGCAAAAAATTTCAGAATTGCACCTTGCAATGCGGAGAAATTACTGTTTGTGCATTTACAATATTCAATGATTTTTGCCATTGAAAAACATCATGTTATTCATATACCAGAAATGTTTGAAGCTACTGACTGAATGAAAGGAGCTGGCATCTCACTCTCTTTGAATCTTCTTTATCATGCTAAGAGGAGCAGGAAAAAGCAAAAAATTTCAGAATTGCACCTTGCAATGCGGAGAAATTACTGTTTGTGCATTTACAATATTCATTGATTTTTGCCATTGAAAAACATCATGTTATTCATATACCAGAAATGTTTGAAGCTACTGACTGAATGAAAGGAGCTGGCATCTCACTCTCTTTGAATCTTCTTTATCATGCTAAGAGGAGCAGGAAAAAGCAAAAAATTTCAGAATTGCACATTGCAATGCGGAGAAATTACTGTTTGTGCATTTACAATATTCATTGATTTTTGCCATTGAAAAACATCATGTTATTCATATACCAGAAATGTTTGAAGCTACTGACTGAATGAAAGGAGCTGGCATCTCACTCTCTTTGAATCTTCTTTATCATGCTAAGAGGAGCAGGAAAAAGCAAAAAATTTCAGAATTGCACATTGCAATGCGGAGAAATTACTGTTTGTGCATTTACAATATTCATTGATTTTTGCCATTGAAAAACGTCCAGAAATGTTTGAAGCTACTGACTGAATGAAAGGAGCTGGCATCTCACTCTCTTTGAATCTTCTTTATCATGCTAAGAGGAGCAGGAAAAAGCAAAAAATTTCAGAATTGCACCTTGCAATGCGGAGAAATTACTGTTTGTGCATTTACAATATTCATTGATTTTTCCCATTGAAAAACGTCCAGAAATGATTGAAGCTACTGACTGAATGAAAGGAGCTGGCATCTCACTCTCTTTGAATCTTCTTTATCATGCTAAGAGGAGCAGGAAAAAGCAAAAAATTTCAGAATTGCACCTTGCAATGCGGAGAAATTACTGTTTGTGCATTTACAATATTCATTGATTTTTGCCATTGAAAAACGTCCAGAAATGATTGAAGCTACTGACTGAATGAAAGGAGCTGGCATCTCACTCTCTTTGAATCTTCTTTATCATGCTAAGAGGAGCAGGAAAAAGCATAAAATTTCAGAATTGCACCTTGCAATGCGGAGAAATTACTGTTTGTGCATTTACAATATTCATTGATTTTTGCCATTGAAAAACATCATGTTATTCATATACCAGAAATGTTTGAAGCTACTGACTGAATGAAAGGAGCTGGCATCTCACTCTCTTTGAATCTTCTTTATCATGCTAAGAGGAGCAGGAAAAAGCAAAAAATTTCAGAATTGAACCTTGCAATGCGGAGAAATTACTGTTTGTGCATTTACAATATTCATTGATTTTTGCCATTGAAAAACGTCCAGAAATGTTTGAAGCTACTGACTGAATGAAAGGAGCTGGCATCTCACTCTCTTTGAATCTTCTTTATCATGCTAAGAGGAGCAGGAAAAAGCAAAAAATTTCAGAATTGCCCCTTGCAATGCGGAGAAATTACTGTTTGTGCATTTTCAATATTCATTGATTTTTGCCATTGAAAAACGTCCAGAAATGATTGAAGCTACTGACTGAATGAAAGGAGCTGGCATCTCACTCTCTTTGAATCTTCTTTATCATGCTAAGAGGAGCAGGAAAAAGCAAAAAATTTCAGAATTGCACCTTGCAATGCGGAGAAATTACTGTTTGTGCATTTACAATATTCAATGATTTTTGCCATTGAAAAACATCATGTTATTCATATACCAGAAATGTTTGAAGCTACTTACTGAATGAAAGGAGCTGGCATCTCACTCTCTTTGAATCTTCTTTATCATGCTAAGAGGAGCAGGAAAAAGCAAAAAATTTCAGAATTGCACCTTGCAATGCGGAGAAATTACTGTTTGTGCATTTACAATATTCATTGATTTTTGCCATTGAAAAACGTCCAGAAATGATTGAAGCTACTGACTAAATGAAAGGAGCTGGCATCTCACTCTCTTTGAATCTTCTTTATCATGCTAAGAGGAGCAGGAAAAAGCAAAAAATTTCAGAATTGCACCTTGCAATGCGGAGAAATTACTGTTTGTGCACTTACAATATTCATTGATTTTTGCCATTGAAAAACATCATGTTATTCATATACCAGAAATGATTGAAGCTACTGACTAAATGAAAGGAGCTGGCATCTCACTCTCTTTGAATCTTCTTTATCATGCTAAGAGGAGCAGTAAAAAGCAAAAAATTTCAGAATTGCACCTTGCAATGCGGAGAAATTACTGTTTGTGCATTTACAATATTCATTGATTTTTGCCATTGAAAAACGTCCAGAAATGATTGAAGCTACTGACTGAATGAAAGGAGCTGGCATCTCACTCTCTTTGAATCTTCTTTATCATGCTAAGAGGGGCAGGAAAAAGCAAAAAATTTCAGAATTGCACCTTGCAATGCGGAGAAATTACTGTTTGTGCATTTACAATATTCATTGATTTTTGCCATTGAAAAACATCATGTTATTCATATACCAGAAATGTTTGAAGCTACTGACTGAATGAAAGGAGCTGGCATCTCACTCTCTTTGAATCTTCTTTATCATGCTAAGAGGAGCAGGAAAAAGCAAAAAATTTCAGAATTGCACCTTGCAATGCAGAGAAATTACTGTTTGTGCATTTACAATATTCATTGATTTTTGCCATTGAAAAACATCATGTTATTCATATACCAGAAATGATTGAAGCTACTGACTGAATGAAAGGAGCTGGCATCTCACTCTCTTTGAATCTTCTTTATCATGCTAAGAGGAGCAGGAAAAAGCAAAAAATTTCAGAATTGCACCTTGCAATGCGGAGAAATTACTGTTTGTGCATTTACAATATTCATTGATTTTTGCCACTGAAAAACGTCCAGAAATGATTGAAGCTACTGACTGAATGAAAGGAGCTGGCATCTCACTCTCTTTGAATCTTCTTTATCATGCTAAGAGGAGCAGGAAAAAGCAAAAAACTTCACAATTGCACCTTGCAATGCGGAGAAATTACTGTTTGTGCATTTACAATATTCATTGATTTTTGCCATTGAAAAACATCATATTCAAATACCAGAAATGATTGAAGCTACTGACTGAATGAAAGGAGATGGCATCTCACTCTCTTTGAATCTTCTTTATCATGCTAAGAGGAGCAGGAAAAAGCAAAAAATTTCAGAATTGCACCTTGCAATGCGGAGAAATTGCTGTTTGTGCATTTACAATATTCATTGATTTTTGCCATTGAAAAACGTCCAGAAATGATTGAAGCTACTGACTGAATGAAAGGAGCTGGCATCTCACTCTCTTTGAATCTTCTTTATCATGCTAAGAGGAGCAGGAAAAAGCAAAAAATTTCAGAATTGCACCTTGCAATGCGGAGAAATTACTGTTTGTGCATTTACAATATTCATTGATTTTTGCCATTGAAAAACATCATGTTATTCATATACCAGAAATGTTTGAAGCTACTGACTGAATGAAAGGAGCTGGCATCTCACTCTCTTTGAATCTTCTTTATCATGCTAAGAGGAGCAGGAAAAAGCAAAAAATTTCAGAATTGCACCTTGCAATGCGGAGAAATTACTGTTTGTGCATTTACAATATTCATTGATTTTTGCCATTGAAAAACATCATGTTATTCATATACCAGAAATGTTTGAAGCTACTGACTGAATGAAAGGAGCTGGCATCTCACTCTCTTTGAATCTTCTTTATCATGCTAAGAGGAGCAGGAAAAAGCAAAAAATTTCAGAATTGCACATTGCAATGCGGAGAAATTACTGTTTGTGCATTTACAATATTCATTGATTTTTGCCATTGAAAAACGTCCAGAAATGTTTGAAGCTACTGACTGAATGAAAGGAGCTGGCATCTCACTCTCTTTGAATCTTCTTTATCATGCTAAGAGGAGCAGGAAAAAGCAAAAAATTTCAGAATTGCACCTTGCAATGCGGAGAAATTACTGTTTGTGCATTTACAATATTCATTGATTTTTCCCATTGAAAAACGTCCAGAAATGATTGAAGCTACTGACTGAATGAAAGGAGCTGGCATCTCACTCTCTTTGAATCTTCTTTATCATGCTAAGAGGAGCAGGAAAAAGCAAAAAATTTCAGAATTGCACCTTGCAATGCGGAGAAATTACTGTTTGTGCATTTACAATATTCATTGATTTTTGCCATTGAAAAACATCATGTTATTCATATACCAGAAATGTTTGAAGCTACTGACTGAATGAAAGGAGCTGGCATCTCACTCTCTTTGAATCTTCTTTATCATGCTAAGAGGAGCAGGAAAAAGCAAAAATTTCAGAATTGCACATTGCAATGCGGAGAAATTACTGTTTGTGCATTTACAATATTCATTGATTTTTGCCATTGAAAAACATCATATTCAAATACCAGAAATGATTGAAGCTACTGACTGAATGAAAGGAGATGGCATCTCACTCTCTTTGAATCTTCTTTATCATGCTAAGAGGAGCAGGAAAAAGCAAAAAATTTCAGAATTGCACCTTGCAATGCGGAGAAATTGCTGTTTGTGCATTTACAATATTCATTGATTTTTGCCATTGAAAAACGTCCAGAAATGATTGAAGCTACTGACTGAATGAAAGGAGCTGGCATCTCACTCTCTTTGAATCTTCTTTATCATGCTAAGAGGAGCAGGAAAAAGCAAAAAATTTCAGAATTGCACCTTGCAATGCGGAGAAATTACTGTTTGTGCATTTACAATATTCATTGATTTTTGCCATTGAAAAACATCATGTTATTCATATACCAGAAATGTTTGAAGCTACTGACTGAATGAAAGGAGCTGGCATCTCACTCTCTTTGAATCTTCTTTATCATGCTAAGAGGAGCAGGAAAAAGCAAAAAATTTCAGAATTGCACCTTGCAATGCGGAGAAATTACTGTTTGTGCATTTACAATATTCATTGATTTTTGCCATTGAAAAACATCATGTTATTCATATACCAGAAATGTTTGAAGCTACTGACTGAATGAAAGGAGCTGGCATCTCACTCTCTTTGAATCTTCTTTATCATGCTAAGAGGAGCAGGAAAAAGCAAAAAATTTCAGAATTGCACATTGCAATGCGGAGAAATTACTGTTTGTGCATTTACAATATTCATTGATTTTTGCCATTGAAAAACATCATGTTATTCATATACCAGAAATGTTTGAAGCTACTGACTGAATGAAAGGAGCTGGCATCTCACTCTCTTTGAATCTTCTTTATCATGCTAAGAGGAGCAGGAAAAAGCAAAAAATTTCAGAATTGCACATTGCAATGCGGAGAAATTACTGTTTGTGCATTTACAATATTCATTGATTTTTGCCATTGAAAAACGTCCAGAAATGTTTGAAGCTACTGACTGAATGAAAGGAGCTGGCATCTCACTCTCTTTGAATCTTCTTTATCATGCTAAGAGGAGCAGGAAAAAGCAAAAAATTTCAGAATTGCACCTTGCAATGCGGAGAAATTACTGTTTGTGCATTTACAATATTCATTGATTTTTCCCATTGAAAAACGTCCAGAAATGATTGAAGCTACTGACTGAATGAAAGGAGCTGGCATCTCACTCTCTTTGAATCTTCTTTATCATGCAAAGAGGAGCAGGAAAAAGCAAAAAATTTCAGAATTGCACCTTGCAATGCGGAGAAATTACTGTTTGTGCATTTACAATATTCATTGATTTTTGCCATTGAAAAACGTCCAGAAATGATTGAAGCTACTGACTGAATGAAAGGAGCTGGCATCTCACTCTCTTTGAATCTTCTTTATCATGCTAAGAGGAGCAGGAAAAAGCATAAAATTTCAGAATTGCACCTTGCAATGCGGAGAAATTACTGTTTGTGCATTTACAATATTCATTGATTTTTGCCATTGAAAAACATCATGTTATTCATATACCAGAAATGTTTGAAGCTACTGACTGAATGAAAGGAGCTGGCATCTCACTCTCTTTGAATCTTCTTTATCATGCTAAGAGGAGCAGGAAAAAGCAAAAAATTTCATAATTGCACATTGCAATGCGGAGAAATTACTGTTTGTGCATTTACAATATTCATTGATTTTTGCCATTGAAAAACGTCCAGAAATGTTTGAAGCTACTGACTGAATGAAAGGAGCTGGCATCTCACTCTCTTTGAATCTTCTTTATCATGCTAAGAGGAGCAGTAAAAAGCAAAAAATTTCAGAATTGCACCTTGCAATGCGGAGAAATTACTGTTTGTGCATTTACAATATTCATTGATTTTTGCCATTGAAAAACGTCCAGAAATGATTGAAGCTACTGACTGAATGAAAGGAGCTGGCATCTCACTCTCTTTGAATCTTCTTTATCATGCTAAGAGGAGCAGGAAAAAGCAAAAAATTTCAGAATTGCACCTTGCAATGCGGAGAAATTACTGTTTGTGCATTTACAATATTCATTGATTTTTGCCATTGAAAAACATCATGTTATTCATATACCAGAAATGTTTGAAGCTACTGACTGAATGAAAGGAGCTGGCATCTCACTCTCTTTCAATCTTCTTTATCATGCTAAGAGGAGCAGGAAAAAGCAAAAAATTTCAGAATTGCACCTTGCAATGCGGAGAAATTACTGTTTGTGCATTTACAATTTTCATTGATTTTTGCCATTGAAAAACGTCCAGAAATGATTGAAGCTACTGACTGAATGAAAGGAGCTGGCATCTCACTCTCTTTGAATCTTCTTTATCATGCTAAGAGGAGCAGGAAAAAGCAAAAAAATTCAGAATTGCACCTTGCAATGCGGAGAAATTACTGTTTGTGCATTTACAATATTCATTGATTTTTGCCATTGAAAAACATCATGTTATTCATATACCAGAAATGTTTGAAGCTACTGACTGAACGAAAGGAGCTGGCTTCTCACTCTCTTTGAATCTTCTTTATCATGCTAAGAGGAGCAGGAAAAAGCAAAAAATTTCAGAATTGCACCTTGCAATGCGGAGAAATTACTGTTTGTGCATTTACAATATTCATTGATTTTTGCCATTGAAAAACGTCCAGAAATGATTGAAGCTACAGACTGAATGAAAGGAGCTGGCATCTCACTCTCTTTGAATCTTCTTTATCATGCTAAGAGGAGCAGGAAAAAGCAAAAAATTTCAGAATTGCACCTTGCAATGCGGAGAAATTACTGTTTGTGCATTTACAATATTCATTGATTTTTGCCATTGAAAAACATCATGTTATTCATATACCAGAAATGATTGAAGCTACTGACTAAATGAAAGGAGCTGGCATCTCACTCTCTTTGAATCTTCTTTATCATGCTAAGAGGAGCAGGAAAAAGCAAAAAATTTCAGAATTGAACCTTGCAATGCGGAGAAATTACTGTTTGTGCATTTACAATATTCATTGATTTTTGCCATTGAAAAACGTCCAGAAATGTTTGAAGCTACTGACTGAATGAAAGGAGTTGGCATCTCACTCTCTTTGAATCTTCTTTATCATGCTAAGAGGAGCAGGAAAAAGCAAAAAATTTCAGAATTGCACCTTGCAATGCGGAGAAATTACTGTTTGTGCATTTACAATATTCATTGATTTTTGCCATTGAAAAACGTCCAGAAATGATTGAAGCTACTGACTGAATGAAAGGAGCTGGCATCTCACTCTCTTTGAATCTTCTTTATCATGCTAAGAGGAGCAGGAAAAAGCAAAAAATTTCAGAATTGCACCTTGCAATGCGGAGAAATTACTGTTTGTGCATTTACAATATTCATTGATTTTTGCCATTGAAAAACATCATGTTATTCATATACCAGAAATGTTTGAAGCTACTTACTGAATGAAAGGAGCTGGCATCTCACTCTCTTTGAATCTTCTTTATCATGCTAAGAGGAGCAGGAAAAAGCAAAAAATTTCAGAATTGCACCTTGCAATGCGGAGAAATTACTGTTTGTGCATTTACAATATTCATTGATTTTTGCCATTGAAAAACGTCCAGAAATGATTGAAGCTACTGACTAAATGAAAGGAGCTGGCATCTCACTCTCTTTGAATCTTCTTTATCATGCTAAGAGGAGCAGGAAAAAGCAAAAAATTTCAGAATTGCACCTTGCAATGCGGAGAAATTACTGTTTGTGCACTTACAATATTCATTGATTTTTGCCATTGAAAAACATCATGTTATTCATATACCAGAAATGATTGAAGCTACTGACTAAATGAAAGGAGCTGGCATCTCACTCTCTTTGAATCTTCTTTATCATGCTAAGAGGAGCAGGAAAAAGCAAAAAATTTCAGAATTGCACCTTGCAATGCGGAGAAATTACTGTTTGTGCATTTACAATATTCATTGATTTTTGCCATTGAAAAACGTCCAGAAATGATTGAAGCTACTGACTGAATGAAAGGAGCTGGCATCTCACTCTCTTTGAATCTTCTTTATCATGCTAAGAGGGGCAGGAAAAAGCAAAAAATTTCAGAATTGCACCTTGCAATGAGGAGAAATTACTGTTTGTGCATTTACAATATTCATTGATTTTTGCCATTGAAAAACATCATGTTATTCATATACCAGAAATGTTTGAAGCTACTGACTGAATGAAAGGAGCTGGCATCTCACTCTCTTTGAATCTTCTTTATCATGCTAAGAGGAGCAGGAAAAAGCAAAAAATTTCAGAATTGCACCTTGCAATGCGGAGAAATTACTGTTTGTGCATTTACAATATTCATTGATTTTTGCCATTGAAAAACATCATGTTATTCATATACCAGAAATGATTGAAGCTACTGACTGAATGAAAGGAGCTGGCATCTCACTCTCTTTGAATCTTCTTTATCATGCTAAGAGGAGCAGGAAAAAGCAAAAAATTTCAGAATTGCACCTTGCAATGCGGAGAAATTACTGTTTGTGCATTTACAATATTCATTGATTTTTGCCATTGAAAAACGTCCAGAAATGATTGAAGCTACTGACTGAATGAAAGGAGCTGGCATCTCACTCTCTTTGAATCTTCTTTATCATGCTAAGAGGAGCAGGAAAAAGCAAAAAATTTCAGAATTGCACCTTGCAATGCGGAGAAATTACTGTTTGTGCATTTACAATATTCATTGATTTTTGCCATTGAAAAACATCATGTTATTCATATACCAGAAATGTTTGAAGCTACTGACTGAATGAAAGGAGCTGGCATCTCACTCTCTTTGAATCTTCTTTATCATGCTAAGAGGAGCAGGAAAAAGCAAAAAATTTCAGAATTGCACCTTGCAATGCGGAGAAATTACTGTTTGTGCATTTACAATATTCATTGATTTTTGCCATTGAAAAACATCATGTTATTCATATACCAGAAATGATTGAAGCTACTGACTGAATGAAAGGAGCTGGCATCTCACTCTCTTTGAATCTTCTTTATCATGCTAAGAGGAGCAGGAAAAAGCAAAAAATTTCAGAATTGCACCTTGCAATGCGGAGAAATTACTGTTTGTGCATTTACAATATTCATTGATTTTTGCCATTGAAAAACGTCCAGAAATGATTGAAGCTACTGACTGAATGAAAGGAGCTGGCATCTCACTCTCTTTGAATCTTCTTTATCATGCTAAGAGGAGCAGGAAAAAGCAAAAAATTTCACAATTGCACCTTGCAATGCGGAGAAATTACTGTTTGTGCATTTACAATATTCATTGATTTTTGCCATTGAAAAACATCATGTTATTCAAATACCAGAAATGATTGAAGCTACTGACTGAATGAAAGGAGATGGCATCTCACTCTCTTTGAATCTTCTTTATCATGCTAAGAGGAGCAGGAAAAAGCAAAAAATTTCAGAATTGCACCTTGCAATGCGGAGAAATTGCTGTTTGTGCATTTACAATATTCATTGATTTTTGCCATTGAAAAACGTCCAGAAATGATTGAAGCTACTGACTGAATGAAAGGAGCTGGCATCTCACTCTCTTTGAATCTTCTTTATCATGCTAAGAGGAGCAGGAAAAAGCAAAAAATTTCAGAATTGCACCTTGCAATGCGGAGAAATTACTGTTTGTGCATTTACAATATTCATTGATTTTTGCCATTGAAAAACATCATGTTATTCATATACCAGAAATGTTTGAAGCTACTGACTGAATGAAAGGAGCTGGCATCTCACTCTCTTTGAATCTTCTTTATCATGCTAAGAGGAGCAGGAAAAAGCAAAAAATTTCAGAATTGCACCTTGCAATGCGGAGAAATTACTGTTTGTGCATTTACAATATTCATTGATTTTTGCCATTGAAAAACATCATGTTATTCATATACCAGAAATGTTTGAAGCTACTGACTGAATGAAAGGAGCTGGCATCTCACTCTCTTTGAATCTTCTTTATCATGCTAAGAGGAGCAGGAAAAAGCAAAAAATTTCAGAATTGCACATTGCAATGCGGAGAAATTACTGTTTGTGCATTTACAATATTCATTGATTTTTGCCATTGAAAAACGTCCAGAAATGTTTGAAGCTACTGACTGAATGAAAGGAGCTGGCATCTCACTCTCTTTGAATCTTCTTTATCATGCTAAGAGGAGCAGGAAAAAGCAAAAAATTTCAGAATTGCACCTTGCAATGCGGAGAAATTACTGTTTGTGCATTTACAATATTCATTGATTTTTCCCATTGAAAAACGTCCAGAAATGATTGAAGCTACTGACTGAATGAAAGGAGCTGGCATCTCACTCTCTTTGAATCTTCTTTATCATGCTAAGAGGAGCAGGAAAAAGCAAAAAATTTCAGAATTGCACCTTGCAATGCGGAGAAATTACTGTTTGTGCATTTAAAATATTCATTGATTTTTGCCATTGAAAAACATCATGTTATTCATATACCAGAAATGATTGAAGCTACTGACTGAATGAAAGGAGCTGGCATCTCACTCTCTTTGAATCTTCTTTATCATTCTAAGAGGAGCAGGAAAAAGCAAAAAATTTCAGAATTGCACCTTGCAATGCGGAGAAATTACTGTTTGTGCATTTACAATATTCATTGATTTTTGCCATTGAAAAACGTCCAGAAATGATTGAAGCTACTGACTGAATGAAAGGAGCTGGCATCTCACTCTCTTTGAATCTTCTTTATCATGCTAAGAGGAGCAGGAAAAAGCAAAAAATTTCAGAATTGCACCTTGCAATGCGGAGAAATTACTGTTTGTGCATTTACAATATTCATAGATTTTTGCCATTGAAAAACATCATGTTATTCATATACCAGAAATGATTGAAGCTACTGACTGAATGAAAGGAGCTGGCATCTCACTCTCTTTGAATCTTCTTTATCATGCTAAGAGGAGCAGGAAAAAGCAAAAAATTTCAGAATTGCACCTTGCAATGCGGAGAAATTACTGTTTGTGCATTTACAATATTCATTGATTTTTGCCATTGAAAAACGTCCAGAAATGATTGAAGCTACTGACTGAATGAAAGGAGCTGGCATCTCACTCTCTTTGAATCTTCTTTATCATGCTAAGAGGAGCAGGAAAAAGCATAAAATTTCAGAATTGCACCTTGCAATGCGGAGAAATTACTGTTTGTGCATTTACAATATTCATTGTTTTTTGCCATTGAAAAACATCATGTTATTCATATACCAGAAATGTTTGAAGCTACTGACTGAATGAAAGGAGCTGGCATCTCACTCTCTTTGAATCTTCTTTATCATGCTAAGAGGAGCAGGAAAAAGCAAAAAATTTCAGAATTGCACATTGCAATGCGGAGAAATTACTGTTTGTGCATTTACAATATTCATTGATTTTTGCCATTGAAAAACGTCCAGAAATGTTTGAAGCTACTGACTGAATGAAAGGAGCTGGCATCTCACTCTCTTTGAATCTTCTTTATCATGCTAAGAGGAGCAGTAAAAAGCAAAAAATTTCAGAATTGCACCTTGCAATGCGGAGAAATTACTGTTTGTGCATTTACAATATTCATTGATTTTTGCCATTGAAAAACGTCCAGAAATGATTGAAGCTACTGACTGAATGAAAGGAGCTGGCATCTCACTCTCTTTGAATCTTCTTTATCATGCTAAGAGGAGCAGGAAAAAGCAAAAAATTTCAGAATTGCACCTTGCAATGCGGAGAAATTACTGTTTGTGCATTTACAATATTCATTGATTTTTCCCATTGAAAAACGTCCAGAAATGATTGAAGCTACTGACTGAATGAAAGGAGCTGGCATCTCACTCTCTTTGAATCTTCTTTATCATGCTAAGAGGAGCAGGAAAAAGCAAAAAATTTCAGAATTGCACCTTGCAATGCGGAGAAATTACTGTTTGTGCATTTACAATATTCATTGATTTTTGCCATTGAAAAACATCATGTTATTCATATACCAGAAATGTTTGAAGCTACTGACTGAATGAAAGGAGCTGGCATCTCACTCTCTTTCAATCTTCTTTATCATGCTAAGAGGAGCAGGAAAAAGCAAAAAATTTCAGAATTGCACCTTGCAATGCGGAGAAATTACTGTTTGTGCATTTACAATTTTCATTGATTTTTGCCATTGAAAAACGTCCAGAAATGATTGAAGCTACTGACTGAATGAAAGGAGCTGGCATCTCACTCTCTTTGAATCTTCTTTATCATGCTAAGAGGAGCAGGAAAAAGCAAAAAAATTCAGAATTGCACCTTGCAATGCGGAGAAATTACTGTTTGTGCATTTACAATATTCATTGATTTTTGCCATTGAAAAACATCATGTTATTCATATACCAGAAATGTTTGAAGCTACTGACTGAACGAAAGGAGCTGGCATCTCACTCTCTTTGAATCTTCTTTATCATGCTAAGAGGAGCAGGAAAAAGCAAAAAATTTCAGAATTGCACCTTGCAATGCGGAGAAATTACTGTTTGTGCATTTACAATATTCATTGATTTTTGCCATTGAAAAACGTCCAGAAATGATTGAAGCTACTGACTGAATGAAAGGAGCTGGCATCTCACTCTCTTTGAATCTTCTTTATCATGCTAAGAGGAGCAGGAAAAAGCAAAAAATTTCAGAATTGCACCTTGCAATGCGGAGAAATTACTGTTTGTGCATTTACAATATTCATTGATTTTTGCCATTGAAAAACATCATGTTATTCATATACCAGAAATGATTGAAGCTACTGACTAAATGAAAGGAGCTGGCATCTCACTCTCTTTGAATCTTCTTTATCATGCTAAGAGGAGCAGGAAAAAGCAAAAAATTTCAGAATTGAACCTTGCAATGCGGAGAAATTACTGTTTGTGCATTTACAATATTCATTGATTTTTGCCATTGAAAAACGTCCAGAAATGATTGAAGCTACTGACTGAATGAAAGGAGCTGGCATCTCACTCTCTTTGAATCTTCTTTATCATGCTAAGAGGAGCAGGAAAAAGCAAAAAATTTCACAATTGCACCTTGCAATGCGGAGAAATTACTGTTTGTGCATTTACAATATTCATTGATTTTTGCCATTGAAAAACATCATGTTATTCAAATACCAGAAATGATTGAAGCTACTGACTGAATGAAAGGAGATGGCATCTCACTCTCTTTGAATCTTCTTTATCATGCTAAGAGGAGCAGGAAAAAGCAAAAAATTTCAGAATTGCACCTTGCAATGCGGAGAAATTGCTGTTTGTGCATTTACAATATTCATTGATTTTTGCCATTGAAAAACGTCCAGAAATGATTGAAGCTACTGACTGAATGAAAGGAGCTGGCATCTCACTCTCTTTGAATCTTCTTTATCATGCTAAGAGGAGCAGGAAAAAGCAAAAAATTTCAGAATTGCACCTTGCAATGCGGAGAAATTACTGTTTGTGCATTTACAATATTCATTGATTTTTGCCATTGAAAAACATCATGTTATTCATATACCAGAAATGTTTGAAGCTACTGACTGAATGAAAGGAGCTGGCATCTCACTCTCTTTGAATCTTCTTTATCATGCTAAGAGGAGCAGGAAAAAGCAAAAAATTTCAGAATTGCACCTTGCAATGCGGAGAAATTACTGTTTGTGCATTTACAATATTCATTGATTTTTGCCATTGAAAAACATCATGTTATTCATATACCAGAAATGTTTGAAGCTACTGACTGAATGAAAGGAGCTGGCATCTCACTCTCTTTGAATCTTCTTTATCATGCTAAGAGGAGCAGGAAAAAGCAAAAAATTTCAGAATTGCACATTGCAATGCGGAGAAATTACTGTTTGTGCATTTACAATATTCATTGATTTTTGCCATTGAAAAACGTCCAGAAATGTTTGAAGCTACTGACTGAATGAAAGGAGCTGGCATCTCACTCTCTTTGAATCTTCTTTATCATGCTAAGAGGAGCAGGAAAAAGCAAAAAATTTCAGAATTGCACCTTGCAATGCGGAGAAATTACTGTTTGTGCATTTACAATATTCATTGATTTTTCCCATTGAAAAACGTCCAGAAATGATTGAAGCTACTGACTGAATGAAAGGAGCTGGCATCTCACTCTCTTTGAATCTTCTTTATCATGCTAAGAGGAGCAGGAAAAAGCAAAAAATTTCAGAATTGCACCTTGCAATGCGGAGAAATTACTGTTTGTGCATTTACAATATTCATTGATTTTTGCCATTGAAAAACATCATGTTATTCATATACCAGAAATGATTGAAGCTACTGACTGAATGAAAGGAGCTGGCATCTCACTCTCTTTGAATCTTCTTTATCATTCTAAGAGGAGCAGGAAAAAGCAAAAAATTTCAGAATTGCACCTTGCAATGCGGAGAAATTACTGTTTGTGCATTTACAATATTCATTGATTTTTGCCATTGAAAAACGTCCAGAAATGATTGAAGCTACTGACTGAATGAAAGGAGCTGGCATCTCACTCTCTTTGAATCTTCTTTATCATGCTAAGAGGAGCAGGAAAAAGCAAAAAATTTCAGAATTGCACCTTGCAATGCGGAGAAATTACTGTTTGTGCATTTACAATATTCATAGATTTTTGCCATTGAAAAACATCATGTTATTCATATACCAGAAATGATTGAAGCTACTGACTGAATGAAAGGAGCTGGCATCTCACTCTCTTTGAATCTTCTTTATCATGCTAAGAGGAGCAGGAAAAAGCAAAAAATTTCAGAATTGCACCTTGCAATGCGGAGAAATTACTGTTTGTGCATTTACAATATTCATTGATTTTTGCCATTGAAAAACGTCCAGAAATGATTGAAGCTACTGACTGAATGAAAGGAGCTGGCATCTCACTCTCTTTGAATCTTCTTTATCATGCTAAGAGGAGCAGGAAAAAGCATAAAATTTCAGAATTGCACCTTGCAATGCGGAGAAATTACTGTTTGTGCATTTACAATATTCATTGTTTTTTGCCATTGAAAAACATCATGTTATTCATATACCAGAAATGTTTGAAGCTACTGACTGAATGAAAGGAGCTGGCATCTCACTCTCTTTGAATCTTCTTTATCATGCTAAGAGGAGCAGGAAAAAGCAAAAAATTTCAGAATTGCACATTGCAATGCGGAGAAATTACTGTTTGTGCATTTACAATATTCATTGATTTTTGCCATTGAAAAACGTCCAGAAATGTTTGAAGCTACTGACTGAATGAAAGGAGCTGGCATCTCACTCTCTTTGAATCTTCTTTATCATGCTAAGAGGAGCAGTAAAAAGCAAAAAATTTCAGAATTGCACCTTGCAATGCGGAGAAATTACTGTTTGTGCATTTACAATATTCATTGATTTTTGCCATTGAAAAACGTCCAGAAATGATTGAAGCTACTGACTGAATGAAAGGAGCTGGCATCTCACTCTCTTTGAATCTTCTTTATCATGCTAAGAGGAGCAGGAAAAAGCAAAAAATTTCAGAATTGCACCTTGCAATGCGGAGAAATTACTGTTTGTGCATTTACAATATTCATTGATTTTTCCCATTGAAAAACGTCCAGAAATGATTGAAGCTACTGACTGAATGAAAGGAGCTGGCATCTCACTCTCTTTGAATCTTCTTTATCATGCTAAGAGGAGCAGGAAAAAGCAAAAAATTTCAGAATTGCACCTTGCAATGCGGAGAAATTACTGTTTGTGCATTTACAATATTCATTGATTTTTGCCATTGAAAAACATCATGTTATTCATATACCAGAAATGTTTGAAGCTACTGACTGAATGAAAGGAGCTGGCATCTCACTCTCTTTCAATCTTCTTTATCATGCTAAGAGGAGCAGGAAAAAGCAAAAAATTTCAGAATTGCACCTTGCAATGCGGAGAAATTACTGTTTGTGCATTTACAATTTTCATTGATTTTTGCCATTGAAAAACGTCCAGAAATGATTGAAGCTACTGACTGAATGAAAGGAGCTGGCATCTCACTCTCTTTGAATCTTCTTTATCATGCTAAGAGGAGCAGGAAAAAGCAAAAAAATTCAGAATTGCACCTTGCAATGCGGAGAAATTACTGTTTGTGCATTTACAATATTCATTGATTTTTGCCATTGAAAAACATCATGTTATTCATATACCAGAAATGTTTGAAGCTACTGACTGAACGAAAGGAGCTGGCATCTCACTCTCTTTGAATCTTCTTTATCATGCTAAGAGGAGCAGGAAAAAGCAAAAAATTTCAGAATTGCACCTTGCAATGCGGAGAAATTACTGTTTGTGCATTTACAATATTCATTGATTTTTGCCATTGAAAAACGTCCAGAAATGATTGAAGCTACTGACTGAATGAAAGGAGCTGGCATCTCACTCTCTTTGAATCTTCTTTATCATGCTAAGAGGAGCAGGAAAAAGCAAAAAATTTCAGAATTGCACCTTGCAATGCGGAGAAATTACTGTTTGTGCATTTACAATATTCATTGATTTTTGCCATTGAAAAACATCATGTTATTCATATACCAGAAATGATTGAAGCTACTGACTAAATGAAAGGAGCTGGCATCTCACTCTCTTTGAATCTTCTTTATCATGCTAAGAGGAGCAGGAAAAAGCAAAAAATTTCAGAATTGAACCTTGCAATGCGGAGAAATTACTGTTTGTGCATTTACAATATTCATTGATTTTTGCCATTGAAAAACGTCCAGAAATGTTTGAAGCTACTGACTGAATGAAAGGAGCTGGCATCTCACTCTCTTTGAATCTTCTTTATCATGCTAAGAGGAGCAGGAAAAAGCAAAAAATTTCAGAATTGCACCTTGCAATGCGGAGAAATTACTGTTTGTGCATTTACAATATTCATTGATTTTTGCCATTGAAAAACGTCCAGAAATGATTGAAGCTACTGACTGAATGAAAGGAGCTGGCATCTCACTCTCTTTGAATCTTCTTTATCATGCTAAGAGGAGCAGGAAAAAGCAAAAAATTTCAGAATTGCACCTTGCAATGCGGAGAAATTACTGTTTGTGCATTTACAATATTCATTGATTTTTGCCATTGAAAAACATCATGTTATTCATATACCAGAAATGTTTGAAGCTACTTACTGAATGAAAGGAGCTGGCATCTCACTCTCTTTGAATCTTCTTTATCATGCTAAGAGGAGCAGGAAAAAGCAAAAAATTTCAGAATTGCACCTTGCAATGCGGAGAAATTACTGTTTGTGCATTTACAATATTCATTGATTTTTGCCATTGAAAAACGTCCAGAAATGATTGAAGCTACTGACTAAATGAAAGGAGCTGGCATCTCACTCTCTTTGAATCTTCTTTATCATGCTAAGAGGAGCAGGAAAAAGCAAAAAATTTCAGAATTGCACCTTGCAATGCGGAGAAATTACTGTTTGTGCACTTACAATATTCATTGATTTTTGCCATTGAAAAACATCATGCTATTCATATACCAGAAATGATTGAAGCTACTGACTAAATGAAAGGAGCTGGCATCTCACTCTCTTTGAATCTTCTTTATCATGCTAAGAGGAGCAGGAAAAAGCAAAAAATTTCATAATTGCACCTTGCAATGCGGAGAAATTACTGTTTGTGCATTTACAATATTCATTGATTTTTGCCATTGAAAAACGTCCAGAAATGATTGAAGCTACTGACTGAATGAAAGGAGCTGGCATCTCACTCTCTTTGAATCTTCTTTATCATGCTAAGAGGGGCAGGAAAAAGCAAAAAATTTCAGAATTGCACCTTGCAATGCGGAGAAATTACTGTTTGTGCATTTACAATATTCATTGATTTTTGCCATTGAAAAACATCATGTTATTCATATACCAGAAATGTTTGAAGCTACTGACTGAATGAAAGGAGCTGGCATCTCAATCTCTTTGAATCTTCTTTATCATGCTAAGCGGAGCAGGAAAAAGCAAAAAATTTCAGAATTGCACCTTGCAATGCGGAGAAATTACTGTTTGTGCATTTACAATATTCATTGATTTTTGCCATTGAAAAACATCATGTTATTCATATACCAGAAATGATTGAAGCTACTGACTGAATGAAAGGAGCTGGCATCTCACTCTCTTTGAATCTTCTTTATCATGCTAAGAGGAGCAGGAAAAAGCAAAAAATTTCAGAATTGCACCTTGCAAGGCGGAGAAATTACTGTTTGTGCATTTACAATATTCATTGATTTTTGCCATTGAAAAACGTCCAGAAATGATTAAAGCTACTGACTGAATGAAAGGAGCTGGCATCTCACTCTCTTTGAATCTTCTTTATCATGCTAAGAGGAGCAGGAAAAAGCAAAAAATTTCACAATTGCACCTTGCAATGCAGAGAAATTACTGTTTGTGCATTTACAATATTCATTGATTTTTGCCATTGAAAAACATCATGTTATTCAAATACCAGAAATGATTGAAGCTACTGACTGAATGAAAGGAGATGGCATCTCACTCTCTTTGAATCTTCTTTATCATGCTAAGAGGAGCAGGAAAAAGCAAAAAATTTCAGAATTGCACCTTGCAATGCGGAGAAATTGCTGTTTGTGCATTTACAATATTCATTGATTCTTGCCATTGAAAAACGTCCAGAAATGATTGAAGCTACTGACTGAATGAAAGGAGCTGGCATCTCACTCTCTTTGAATCTTCTTTATCATGCTAAGAGGAGCAGGAAAAAGCAAAAAATTTCAGAATTGCACCTTGCAATGCGGAGAAATTACTGTTTGTGCATTTACAATATTCATTGATTTTTGCCATTGAAAAACATCATGTTATTCATATACCAGAAATGTTTGAAGCTACTGACTGAATGAAAGGAGCTGGCATCTCACTCTCTTTGAATCTTCTTTATCATGCTAAGAGGAGCAGGAAAAAGCAAAAAATTTCAGAATTGCACCTTGCAATGCGGAGAAATTACTGTTTGTGCATTTACAATATTCATTGATTTTTGCCATTGAAAAACATCGTTATTCATATACCAGAAATGATTGAAGCTACTGACTGAATGAAAGGAGCTGGCATCTCACTCTCTTTGAATCTTCTTTATCATGCTAAGAGGAGCAGGAAAAAGCAAAAAATTTCAGATTTGCACCTTGCAATGCGGAGAAATTACTGTTTGTGCATTTACAATATTCATTGATTTTTGCCATTGAAAAATGTCCAGAAATGATTGAAGCTATTGACTGAATGAAAGGAGCTGGCATCTCACTCTCTTTGAATCTTCTTTATCATGCTAAGAGGAGCAGGAAAAAGCAAAAAATTTCAGAATTGCACCTTGCAATGCGGAGAAATTACTGTTTGTGCATTTACAATATTCATTGATTTTTGCCATTGAAAAACATCATGTTATTCAAATACCAGAAATGATTGAAGCTACTGACTGAATGAAAGGAGATGGCATCTCACTCTCTTTGAATCTTCTTTATCATGCTAAGAGGAGCAGGAAAAAGCAAAAAATTTCAGAATTGCACCTTGCAATGCGGAGAAATTGCTGTTTGTGCATTTACAATATTCATTGATTCTTGCCATTGAAAAACGTCCAGAAATGATTGAAGCTACTGACTGAATGAAAGGAGCTGGCATCTCACTCTCTTTGAATCTTCTTTATCATGCTAAGAGGAGCAGGAAAAAGCAAAAAATTTCAGAATTGCACCTTGCAATGCGGAGAAATTACTGTTTGTGCATTTACAATATTCATTGATTTTTGCCATTGAAAAACATCATGTTATTCATATACCAGAAATGTTTGAAGCTACTGACTGAATGAAAGGAGCTGGCATCTCACTCTCTTTGAATCTTCTTTATCATGCTAAGAGGAGCAGGAAAAAGCAAAAAATTTCAGAATTGCACCTTGCAATGCGGAGAAATTACTGTTTGTGCATTTACAATATTCATTGATTTTTGCCATTGAAAAACATCGTTATTCATATACCAGAAATGATTGAAGCTACTGACTGAATGAAAGGAGCTGGCATCTCACTCTCTTTGAATCTTCTTTATCATGCTAAGAGGAGCAGGAAAAAGCAAAAAATTTCAGAATTGCACCTTGCAATGCGGAGAAATTACTGTTTGTGCATTTACAATATTCATTGATTTTTGCCATTGAAAAACGTCCAGAAATGATTGAAGCTACTGACTGAATGAAAGGAGCTGGCATCTCACTCTCTTTGAATCTTCTTTATCATGCTAAGAGGAGCAGGAAAAAGCATAAAATTTCAGAATTGCACCTTGCAATGCGGAGAAATTACTGTTTGTGCATTTACAATATTCATTGATTTTTGCCATTGAAAAACATCATGTTATTCATATACCAGAAATGTTTGAAGCTACTGACTGAATGAAAGGAGCTGGCATCTCACTCTCTTTGAATCTTCTTTATCATGCTAAGAGGAGCAGGAAAAAGCAAAAAATTTCAGAATTGCACATTGCAATGCGGAGAAATTACTGTTTGTGCATTTACAATATTCATTGATTTTTGCCATTGAAAAACGTACAGAAATGTTTGAAGCTACTGACTGAATGAAAGGAGCTGGCATCTCACTCTCTTTGAATCTTCTTTATCATGCTAAGAGGAGCAGTAAAAAGCAAAAAATTTCAGAATTGCACCTTGCAATGCGGAGAAATTACTGTTTGTGCATTTACAATATTCATTGATTTTTGCCATTGAAAAAGTCCAGAAATGATTGAAGCTACTGACTGAATGAAAGGAGCTGGCATCTCACTCTCTTTGAATCTTCTTTATCATGCTAAGAGGAGCAGGAAAAAGCAAAAAATTTCAGAATTGCACCTTGCAATGCGGAGAAATTACTGTTTGTGCATTTACAATATTCATTGATTTTTCCCATTGAAAAACGTCCAGAAATGATTGAAGCTACTGACTGAATGAAAGGAGCTGGCATCTCACTCTCTTTGAATCTTCTTTATCATGCTAAGAGGAGCAGAAAAAAGCAAAAAATTTCAGAATTGCACCTTGCAATGCGGAGAAATTACTGTTTGTGCATTTACAAAATTCATTGATTTTTGCCATTGAAAAACATCATGTTATTCATATACCAGAAATGATTGAAGCTACTGACTGAATGAAAGGAGCTGGCATCTCACTCTCTTTGAATCTTCTTTATCATGCTAAGAGGAGCAGGAAAAAGCAAAAAATTTCAGAATTGCACCTTGCAATGCGGAGAAATTAGTTTGTGCATTTACAATATTCATTGATTTTTGCCATTGAAAAACGTCCAGAAATGATTGAAGCTACTGACTGAATGAAAGGAGCTGGCATCTCACTCTCTTTGAATCTTCTTTATCATGCTAAGAGGAGCAGGAAAAAGCAAAAAATTTCAGAATTGCACCTTGCAATGCGGAGAAATTACTGTTTGTGCATTTACAATATTCATAGATTTTTGCCATTGAAAAACATCATGTTATTCATATACCAGAAATGATTGAAGCTACTGACTGAATGAAAGGAGCTGGCATCTCACTCTCTTTGAATCTTCTTTATCATGCTAAGAGGAGCAGGAAAAAGCAAAAAATTTCAGAATTGCACCTTGCAATGCGGAGAAATTACTGTTTGTGCATTTACAATATTCATTGATTTTTGCCATTGAAAAACGTCCAGAAATGATTGAAGCTACTGACTGAATGAAAGGAGCTGGCATCTCACTCTCTTTGAATCTTCTTTATCATGCTAAGAGGAGCAGGAAAAAGCATAAAATTTCAGAATTGCACCTTGCAATGCGGAGAAATTACTGTTTGTGCATTTACAATATTCATTGATTTTTGCCATTGAAAAACATCATGTTATTCATATACCAGAAATGTTTGAAGCTACTGACTGAATGAAAGGAGCTGGCATCTCACTCTCTTTGAATCTTCTTTATCATGCTAAGAGGAGCAGGAAAAAGCAAAAAATTTCAGAATTGCACATTGCAATGCGGAGAAATTACTGTTTGTGCATTTACAATATTCATTGATTTTTGCCATTGAAAAACGTCCAGAAATGTTTGAAGCTACTGACTGAATGAAAGGAGCTGGCATCTCACTCTCTTTGAATCTTCTTTATCATGCTAAGAGGAGCAGTAAAAAGCAAAAAATTTCAGAATTGCACCTTGCAATGCGGAGAAATTACTGTTTGTGCATTTACAATATTCATTGATTTTTGCCATTGAAAAACGTCCAGAAATGATTGAAGCTACTGACTGAATGAAAGGAGCTGGCATCGCAATCTCTTTGAATCTTCTTTATCATGCTAAGAGGAGCAGGAAAAAGCAAAAAATTTCAGAATTGCACCTTGCAATGCGGAGAAATTACTGTTTGTGCATTTACAATATTCATAGATTTTTCCCATTGAAAAACGTCCAGAAATGATTGAAGCTACTGACTGAATGAAAGGAGCTGGCATCTCACTCTCTTTGAATCTTCTTTATCATGCTAAGAGGAGCAGGAAAAAGCAAAAAATTTCAGAATTGCACCTTGCAATGCGGAGAAATTACTGTTTGTGCATTTACAATATTCATTGATTTTTGCCATTGAAAAACATCATGTTATTCATATACCAGAAATGTTTGAAGCTACTGACTGAATGAAAGGAGCTGGCATCTCACTCTCTTTCAATCTTCTTTATCATGCTAAGAGGAGCAGGAAAAAGCAAAAAATTTCAGAATTGCACCTTGCAATGCGGAGAAATTACTGTTTGTGCATTTACAATTTTCATTGATTTTTGCCATTGAAAAACGTCCAGAAATGATTGAAGCTACTGACTGAATGAAAGGAGCTGGCATCTCACTCTCTTTGAATCTTCTTTATCATGCTAAGAGGAGCAGGAAAAAGCAAAAAAATTCAGAATTGCACCTTGCAATGCGGAGAAATTACTGTTTGTGCATTTACAATATTCATTGATTTTTGCCATTGAAAAACATCATGTTATTCATATACCAGAAATGTTTGAAGCTACTGACTGAACGAAAGGAGCTGGCATCTCACTCTCTTTGAATCTTCTTTATCATGCTAAGAGGAGCAGGAAAAAGCAAAAAATTTCAGAATTGCACCTTGCAATGCGGAGAAATTACTGTTTGTGCATTTACAATATTCATTGATTTTTGCCATTGAAAAACGTCCAGAAATGATTGAAGCTACTGACTGAATGAAAGGAGCTGGCATCTCACTCTCTTTGAATCTTCTTTATCATGCTAAGAGGAGCAGGAAAAAGCAAAAAATTTCAGAATTGCACCTTGCAATGCGGAGAAATTACTATTTGTGCATTTACAATATTCATTGATTTTTGCCATTGAAAAACATCATGTTATTCATATACCAGAAATGATTGAAGCTACTGACTAAATGAAAGGAGCTGGCATCTCACTCTCTTTGAATCTTCTTTATCATGCTAAGAGGAGCAGGAAAAAGCAAAAAATTTCAGAATTGAACCTTGCAATGCGGAGAAATTACTGTTTGTGCATTTACAATATTCATTGATTTTTGCCATTGAAAAACATCATGTTATTCATATACCAGAAATGTTTGAAGCTACTGACTGAATGAAAGGAGCTGGAATCTCACTCTCTTTGAATCTTCTTTATCATGCTAAGAGGAGCAGGAAAAAGCAAAAAATTTCAGAATTGCACCTTGCAATGCGGAGAAATTACTGTTTGTGCATTTACAATATTCATTGATTTTTGCCATTGAAAAACATCATGTTATTCATATACCAGAAATGATTGAAGCTACTGACTGAATGAAAGGAGCTGGCATCTCACTCTCTTTGAATCTTCTTTATCATGCTAAGAGGAGCAGGAAAAAGCAAAAAATTTCAGAATTGCACCTTGCAATGCGGAGAAATTACTGTTTGTGCATTTACAATATTCATTGATTTTTGCCATTGAAAAACGTCCAGAAATGATTGAAGCTACTGACTGAATGAAAGGAGCTGGCATCTCACTCTCTTTGAATCTTCTTTATCATGCTAAGAGGAGCAGGAAAAAGCAAAAAATTTCAGAATTGCACCTTGCAATGCGGAGAAATTACTGTTTGTGCATTTACAATATTCATTGATTTTTGCCATTGAAAAACATCATGTTATTCATATACCAGAAATGATTGAAGCTACTGACTGAATGAAAGGAGCTGGCATCTCACTCTCTTTGAATCTTCTTTATCATGCTAAGAGGAGCAGGAAAAAGCAAAAAATTTCAGAATTGCACCTTGCAATGCGGAGAAATTACTGTTTGTGCATTTACAATATTCATTGATTTTTGCCATTGAAAAACGTCCAGAAATGATTGAAGCTACTGACTGAATGAAAGGAGCTGGCATCTCACTCTCTTTGAATCTTCTTTATCATGCTAAGAGGAGCAGGAAAATGCAAAAAATTTCAGAATTGCACCTTGCAATGCGGAGAAATTACTGTTTGTGCATTTACAATATTCATTGATTTTTGCCATTGAAAAACATCATGTTATTCATATACCAGAAATGTTTGAAGCTACTGACTGAATGAAAGGAGCTGGCATCTCACTCTCTTTGAATCTTCTTTATCATGCTAAGAGGAGCAGGAAAAAGCAAAAAATTTCAGAATTGCACATTGCAATGCGGAGAAATTACTGTTTGTGCATTTACAATATTCATTGATTTTTGCCATTGAAAAACATCATGTTATTCATATACCAGAAATGATTGAAGCTACTGACTGAATGAAAGGAGCTGGCATCTCACTCTCTTTGAATCTTCTTTATCATGCTAAGAGGAGCAGGAAAAAGCAAAAAATTTCAGAATTGCACCTTGCAATGCGGAGAAATTTCTGTTTGTGCATTTACAATATTCATTGATTTTTGCCATTGAAAAACGTCCAGAAATGATTGAAGCTACTGACTGAATGAAAGGAGCTGGCATCTCACTCTCTTTGAATCTTCTTTATCATGCTAAGAGGAGCAGGAAAAAGCAAAAAATTTCAGATTTGCACCTTGCAATGCGGAGAAATTACTGTTTGTGCATTTACAATATTCATTGATTTTTGCCTTTGAAAAACGTCCAGAAATGATTGAAGCTACTGACTGAATGAAAGGAGCTGGCATCTCACTCTCTTTGAATCTTCTTTAACATGCTAAGAGGAGCAGGAAAAAGCAAAAAATTTCAGAATTGCACCTTGCAATGCGGAGAAATTACTGTTTGTGCATTTACAATATTCATTGATTTTTGCCATTGAAAAACATCATGTTATTCATATACCAGAAATGTTTGAAGCTACTTACTGAATGAAAGGAGCTGGCATCTCACTCTCTTTGAATCTTCTTTATCATGCTAAGAGGAGCAGGAAAAAGCAAAAAATTTCAGAATTGCACCTTGCAATGCGGAGAAATTACTGTTTGTGCATTTACAATATTCATTGATTTTTGCCATTGAAAAACGTCCAGAAATGATTGAAGTTACTGACTAAATGAAAGGAGCTGGCATCTCACTCTCTTTGAATCTTCTTTATCATGCTAAGAGGAGCAGGAAAAAGCAAAAAATTTCAGAATTGCACCTTGCAATGCGGAGAAATTACTGTTTGTGCACTTACAATATTCATTGATTTTTGCCATTGAAAAACATCATGTTATTCATATACCAGAAATGATTGAAGCTACTGACTGAATGAAAGGAGCTGGCATCTCACTCTCTTTGAATCTTCTTTATCATGCTAAGAGGAGCAGGAAAAAGCAAAAAATTTCAGAATTGCACCTTGCAATGCGGAGAAATTAGTTTGTGCATTTACAATATTCATTGATTTTGCCATTGAAAAACGTCCAGAAATGATTGAAGCTACTGACTGAATGAAAGGAGCTGGCATCTCACTCTCTTTGAATCTTCTTTATCATGCTAAGAGGAGCAGGAAAAAGCAAAAAATTTCAGAATTGCACCTTGCAATGCGGAGAAATTACTGTTTGTGCATTTACAATATTCATAGATTTTTGCCATTGAAAAACATCATGTTATTCATATACCAGAAATGATTGAAGCTACTGACTGAATGAAAGGAGCTGGCATCTCACTCTCTTTGAATCTTCTTTATCATGCTAAGAGGAGCAGGAAAAAGCAAAAAATTTCAGAATTGCACCTTGCAATGCGGAGAAATTACTGTTTGTGCATTTACAATATTCATTGATTTTTGCCATTGAAAAACGTCCAGAAATGATTGAAGCTACTGACTGAATGAAAGGAGCTGGCATCTCACTCTCTTTGAATCTTCTTTATCATGCTAAGAGGAGCAGGAAAAAGCATAAAATTTCAGAATTGCACCTTGCAATGCGGAGAAATTACTGTTTGTGCATTTACAATATTCATTGATTTTTGCCATTGAAAAACGTCCAGAAATGATTGAAGCTACTGACTGAATGAAAGGAGCTGGCATCTCACTCTCTTTGAATCTTCTTTATCATGCTAAGAGGAGCAGGAAAAAGCAAAAAATTTCAGAATTGCACCTTGCAATGCGGAGAAATTACTGTTTGTGCATTTACAATATTCATAGATTTTTCCCATTGAAAAACGTCCAGAAATGATTGAAGCTACTGACTGAATGAAAGGAGCTGGCATCTCACTCTCTTTGAATCTTCTTTATCATGCTAAGAGGAGCAGGAAAAAGCAAAAAATTTCAGAATTGCACCTTGCAATGCGGAGAAATTACTGTTTGTGCATTTACAATATTCATTGATTTTTGCCATTGAAAAACATCATGTTATTCATATACCAGAAATGTTTGAAGCTACTGACTGAATGAAAGGAGCTGGCATCTCACTCTCTTTCAATCTTCTTTATCATGCTAAGAGGAGCAGGAAAAAGCAAAAAATTTCAGAATTGCACCTTGCAATGCGGAGAAATTACTGTTTGTGCATTTACAATTTTCATTGATTTTTGCCATTGAAAAACGTCCAGAAATGATTGAAGCTACTGACTGAATGAAAGGAGCTGGCATCTCACTCTCTTTGAATCTTCTTTATCATGCTAAGAGGAGCAGGAAAAAGCAAAAAAATTCAGAATTGCATCTTGCAATGCGGAGAAATTACTGTTTGTGCATTTACAATATTCATTGATTTTTGCCATTGAAAAACATCATGTTATTCATATACCAGAAATGTTTGAAGCTACTGACTGAACGAAAGGAGCTGGCATCTCACTCTCTTTGAATCTTCTTTATCATGCTAAGAGGAGCAGGAAAAAGCAAAAAATTTCAGAATTGCACCTTGCAATGCGGAGAAATTACTCTTTGTGCATTTACAATATTCATTGATTTTTGCCATTGAAAAACGTCCAGAAATGATTGAAGCTACTGACTGAATGAAAGGAGCTGGCATCTCACTCTCTTTGAATCTTCTTTATCATGCTAAGAGGAGCAGGAAAAAGCAAAAAATTTCAGAATTGCACCTTGCAATGCGGAGAAATTACTGTTTGTGCATTTACAATATTCATTGATTTTTGCCATTGAAAAACATCATGTTATTCATATACCAGAAATGATTGAAGCTACTGACTAAATGAAAGGAGCTGGCATCTCACTCTCTTTGAATCTTCTTTATCATGCTAAGAGGAGCAGGAAAAAGCAAAAAATTTCAGAATTGAACCTTGCAATGCGGAGAAATTACTGTTTGTGCATTTACAATATTCATTGATTTTTGCCATTGAAAAACATCATGTTATTCATATACCAGAAATGTTTGAAGCTACTGACTGAATGAAAGGAGCTGGCATCTCACTCTCTTTGAATCTTCTTTATCATGCTAAGAGGAGCAGGAAAAAGCAAAAAATTTCAGAATTGCACCTTGCAATGCGGAGAAATTACTGTTTGTGCATTTACAATATTCATTGATTTTTGCCATTGAAAAACATCATGTTATTCATATACCAGAAATGATTGAAGCTACTGACTGAATGAAAGGAGCTGGCATCTCACTCTCTTTGAATCTTCTTTATCATGCTAAGAGGAGCAGGAAAAAGCAAAAAATTTCAGAATTGCACCTTGCAATGCGGAGAAATTACTGTTTGTGCATTTACAATATTCATTGATTTTTGCCATTGAAAAACGTCCAGAAATGATTGAAGCTACTGACTGAATGAAAGGAGCTGGCATCTTACTCTCTTTGAATCTTCTTTATCATGCTAAGAGGAGCAGGAAAAAGCAAAAAATTTCAGAATTGCACCTTGCAATGCGGAGAAATTACTGTTTGTGCATTTACAATATTCATTGATTTTTGCCATTGAAAAACATCATGTTATTCATATACCAGAAATGATTGAAGCTACTGACTGAATGAAAGGAGCTGGCATCTCACTCTCTTTGAATCTTCTTTATCATGCTAAGAGGAGCAGTAAAAAGCAAAAAATTTCAGAATTGCACCTTGCAATGCGGAGAAATTACTGTTTGTGCATTTACAATATTCATTGATTTTTGCCATTGAAAAACGTCCAGAAATGATTGAAGCTACTGACTGAATGAAAGGAGCTGGCATCTCACTCTCTTTGAATCTTCTTTATCATGCTAAGAGGAGCAGGAAAAAGCAAAAAATTTCAGAATTGCACCTTGCAATGCGGAGAAATTACTGTTTGTGCATTTACAATATTCATTGATTTTTGCCATTGAAAAACATCATGTTATTCATATACCAGAAATGTTTGAAGCTACTGACTGAATGAAAGGAGCTGGCATCTCACTCTCTTTGAATCTTCTTTATCATGCTAAGAGGAGCAGGAAAAAGCAAAAAATTTCAGAATTGCACATTGCAATGCGGAGAAATTACTGTTTGTGCATTTACAACATTCATTGATTTTTGCCATTGAAAAACATCATGTTATTCATATACCAGAAATGATTGAAGCTACTGACTGAATGAAAGGAGCTGGCATCTCACTCTCTTTGAATCTTCTTTATCATGCTAAGAGGAGCAGGAAAAAGCAAAAAATTTCAGATTTGCACCTTGCAATGCGGAGAAATTACTGTTTGTGCATTTACAATATTCATTGATTTTTGCCTTTGAAAAACGTCCAGAAATGATTGAAGCTACTGACTGAATGAAAGGAGCTGGCATCTCACTCTCTTTGAATCTTCTTTAACATGCTAAGAGGAGCAGGAAAAAGCAAAAAATTTCAGAATTGCACCTTGCAATGGGGAGAAATTACTGTTTGTGCATTTACAATATTCATTGATTTTTGCCATTGAAAAACATCATGTTATTCATATACCAGAAATGTTTGAAGCTACTTACTGAATGAAAGGAGCTGGCATCTCACTCTCTTTGAATCTTCTTTATCATGCTAAGAGGAGCAGGAAAAAGCAAAAAATTTCAGAATTGCACCTTGCAATGCGGAGAAATTACTGTTTGTGCATTTACAATATTCATTGATTTTTGCCATTGAAAAACGTCCAGAAATGATTGAAGTTACTGACTAAATGAAAGGAGCTGGCATCTCACTCTCTTTGAATCTTCTTTATCATGCTAAGAGGAGCAGGAAAAAGCAAAAAATTTCAGAATTGCACCTTGCAATGCGGAGAAATTACTGTTTGTGCACTTACAATATTCATTGATTTTTGCCATTGAAAAACATCATGTTATTCATATACCAGAAATGATTGAAGCTACTGACTAAATGAAAGGAGCTGGCATCTCACTCTCTTTGAATCTTCTTTATCATGCTAAGAGGAGCAGGAAAAAGCAAAAAATTTCAGAATTGCACCTTGCAATGCGGAGAAATTACTGTTTGTGCATTTACAATATTCATTGATTTTTGCCATTGAAAAACGTCCAGAAATGATTGAAGCTACTGACTGAATGAAAGGAGCTGGCATCTCACTCTCTTTGAATCTTCTTTATCATGCTAAGAGGAGCAGGAAAAAGCAAAAAATTTCAGAATTGCACCTTGCAATGCGGAGAAATTACTGTTTGTGCATTTACAATATTCATTGATTTTTGCCATTGAAAAACATCATGTTATTCATATACCAGAAATGTTTGAAGCTACTGACTGAATGAAAGGAGCTGGCATCTCACTCTCTTTGAATCTTCTTTATCATGCTAAGAGGAGCAGGAAAAAGCAAAAAATTTCAGAATTGCACCTTGCAATGCGGAGAAATTACTGTTTGTGCATTTACAATATTCATTGATTTTTGCCATTGAAAAACATCATGTTATTCATATACCAGAAATGATTGAAGCTACTGACTGAATGAAAGGAGCTGGCATCTCACTCTCTTTGAATCTTCTTTATCATGCTAAGAGGAGCAGGAAAAAGCAAAAAATTTCAGAATTGCACCTTGCAATGCGGAGAAATTACTGTTTGTGCATATACAATATTCATTGATTTTTGCCATTGAAAAACGTCCAGAAATGATTGAAGCTACTGACTGAATGAAAGGAGCTGGCATCTCACTCTCTTTGAATCTTCTTTATCATGCTAAGAGGAGCAGGAAAAAGCAAAAAATTTCAGAATTGCACCTTGCAATGTGGAGAAATTCCTGTTTTTGCATTTACAATATTCATTGATTTTTGCCATTGAAAAACATCATGTTATTCATATACCAGAAATGTTTGAAGCTACTGACTGAATGAAAGGAGCTGGCATCTCACTCTCTTTGAATCTTCTTTATCATGCTAAAAGGAGCAGGAAAAAGCAAAAAATTTCAGAATTGCACCTTGCAATGCGGAGAAATTACTGTTTGTACATTTACAATATTCATTGATTTTTGCCATTGAAAAACGTCCAGAAATGATTGAAGCTACTGACTGAATGAAAGGAGCTGGCATCTCAATCTCTTTGAATCTTCTTTATCATGCTAAGAGGAGCAGGAAAAAGCAAAAAATTTCAGAATTGCACCTTGCAATGCGGAGAAATTACTGTTTGTGCATTTACAATATTCATTGATTTTTGCCATTGAAAAACATCATGTTATTCATATACCAGATATGTTTGAAGCTACTGACTGAATGAAAGTAGCTGGCATCTCACTCTCTTTGAATCTTCTTTATCATGCTAAGAGGAGCAGGAAAAAGCAAAAAATTTCAGAATTGCACCTTCCAATGCGGAGAAATTACTGTTTGTGCATTTACAATATTCATTGATTTTTGCCATTGAAAAACATCATGTTATTCATATACCAGAAATGATTGAAGCTACTGACTGAATGAAAGGACCTGGCATCTCACTCTCTTTGAATCTTCTTTATCATGCTAAGAGGAGCAGGAAAAAGCAAAAAATTTCAGAATTGCACCTTGCAATGCGGAGAAATTACTGTTTGTGCATTTACAATATTCATTGATTTTTGCCATTGAAAAACGTCCAGAAATGATTGAAGCTACTGACTGAATGAAAGGAGCTGGCATCTCACTCTCTTTGAATCTTCTTTATCATGCTAAGAGGAGCAGGAAAAAGCAAAAAATTTCAGAATTGCACCTTGCAATGCGGAAAAATTACTGTTTGTGCATTTACAATATTCATTGATTTTTGCCATTGAAAAACATCATGTTATTCATATACCAGAAATGTTTGAAGCTACTGACTGAATGAAAGGAGCTGGCATCTCACTCTCTTTGAATCTTCTTTATCATGCTAAGAGGAGCACTAAAAAGCAAAAAATTTCAGAATTGCACCTTGCAATGCGGAGAAATTACTGTTTGTGCATTTACAATATTCATTGATTTTTGCCATTGAAAAACATCATGTTATTCATATACCAGAAATGATTGGAGCTACTGACTGAATGAAAGGAGCTGGCATCTCACTCTCTTTGAATCTTCTTTATCATGCTAAGAGGAGCAGGAAAAAGCAGAAAATTTCAGAATTGCACCTTGCAATGCGGAGAAATTACTGTTTGTGCATTTACAATATTCATTGATTTTTGCCATTGAAAAACGTCCAGAAATGATTGAAGCTACTGACTGAATGAAAGGAGCTGGCATCTCACTCTCTTTGAATCTTCTTTATCATGCTAAGAGGAGCAGGAAAAAGCAAAAAATTTCAGAATTGCACCTTGCAATGCAGAGAAATTACTGTTTGTGCATTTACAATATTCATTGATTTTTGCCATTGAAAAACATCATGTTATTCATATACCAGAAATGTTTGAAGCTACTGACTGAATGAAAGGAGCTGGCATCTCACTCTCTTTGAATCTTCTTTATCATGCTAAGAGGAGCAGGAAAAAGCAAAAAATTTCAGAATTGCACCTTGCAATGCGGAGAAATTACTGTTTGTGCATTTACAATATTCATTGATTTTTGCCATTGAAAAACGTCCAGAAATGATTGAAGCTACTGACTGAATGAAAGGAGCTGGCATCTCACTCTCTTTGAATCTTCTTTAACATGCTAAGAGGAGCAGGAAAAAGCAAAAAATTTCAGAATTGCACCTTGCAATGCGGAGAAATTACTGTTTGTGCATTTACAATATTCATTGATTTTTGCCATTGAAAAACATCATGTTATTCATATACCAGAAATGTTTGAAGCTACTTACTGAATGAAAGGAGCTGGCATCTCACTCTCTTTGAATCTTCTTTATTATGCTAAGAGGAGCAGGAAAAAGCAAAAAATTTCAGAATTGCACCTTGCAATGCGGAGAAATTACTGTTTGTGCATTTACAATATTCATTGATTTTTGCCATTGAAAAACGTCCAGAAATGATTGAAGTTACTGACTAAATGAAAGGAGCTGGCATCTCACTCTCTTTGAATCTTCTTTATCATGCTAAGAGGAGCAGGAAAAAGCAAAAAATTTCAGAATTGCACCTTGCAATGCGGAGAAATTACTGTTTGTGCACTTACAATATTCATTGATTTTTGCCATTGAAAAACATCATGTTATTCATATACCAGAAATGATTGAAGCTACTGACTAAATGAAAGGAGCTGGCATCTCACTCTCTTTGAATCTTCTTTATCATGCTAAGAGGAGCAGGAAAAAGCAAAAAATTTCAGAATTGCACCTTGCAATGCGGAGAAATTACTGTTTGTGCATTTACAATATTCATTGATTTTTGCCATTGAAAAACGTCCAGAAATGATTGAAGCTACTGACTGAATGAAAGGAGCTGGCATCTCACTCTCTTTGAATCTTCTTTATCATGCTAAGAGGAGCAGGAAAAAGCAAAAAATTTCAGAATTGCACCTTGCAATGCGGAGAAATTACTGTTTGTGCATTTACAATATTCATTGATTTTTGCCATTGAAAAACATCGTTATTCATATACCAGAAATGTTTGAAGCTACTGACTGAATGAAAGGAGCTGGCATCTCACTCTCTTTGAATCTTCTTTATCATGCTAAGAGGAGCAGGAAAAAGCAAAAAATTTCAGAATTGCACCTTGCAATGCGGAGAAATTACTGTTTGTGCATTTACAATATTCATTGATTTTTGCCATTGAAAAACATCATGTTATTCATATACCAGAAATGATTGAAGCTACTGACTGAATGAAAGGAGCTGGCATCTCACTCTCTTTGAATCTTCTTTATCATGCTAAGAGGAGCAGGAAAAAGCAAAAAATTTCAGAATTGCACCTTGCAATGCGGAGAAATTACTGTTTGTGCATTTACAATATTCATTGATTTTTGCCATTGAAAAACGTCCAGAAATGATTGAAGCTACTGACTGAATGAAAGGAGCTGGCATCTCACTCTCTTTGAATCTTCTTTTTCATGCTAAGAGGAGCAGGAAAAAGCAAAAAAATTCAGAATTGCACCTTGCAATGCGGAGAAATTCCTGTTTTTGCATTTACAATATTCATTGATTTTTGCCATTGAAAAACATCATGTTATTCATATACCAGAAATGTTTGAAGCTACTGACTGAATGAAAGGAGCTGGCATCTCACTCTCTTTGAATCTTCTTTATCATGCTAAAAGGAGCAGGAAAAAGCAAAAAATTTCAGAATTGCACTTTGCAATGCGGAGAAATTACTGTTTGTGCATTTACAATATTCATTGATTTTTGCCATTGAAAAACGTCCAGAAATGATTGAAGCTACTCACTGAATGAAAGGAGCTGGCATCTCAATCTCTTTGAATCTTCTTTATCATGCTAAGAGGAGCAGGAAAAAGCAAAAAATTTCAGAATTGCACCTTGCAATGCGGAGAAATTACTGTTTGTGCATTTACAATATTCATTGATTTTTGCCATTGAAAAACATCATGTTATTCATATACCAGAAATGTTTGAAGCTACTGACTGAATGAAAGGAGCTGGCATCTCACTCTCTTTGAATCTTCTTTATCATGCTAAGAGGAGCAGGAAAAAGCAAAAAATTTCAGAATTGCACCTTGCAATGCGGAGAAATTACTGTTTGTGCATTTACAATATTCATTGATTTTTGCCATTGAAAAACGTCCAGAAATGATTGAAGCTACTGACTGAATGAAAGGAGCTGGCATCTCACTCTCTTTGAATCTTCTTTAACATGCTAAGAGGAGCAGGAAAAAGCAAAAAATTTCAGAATTGCACCTTGCAATGCGGAGAAATTACTGTTTGTGCATTTACAATATTCATTGATTTTTGCCATTGAAAAACATCATGTTATTCATATACCAGAAATGTTTGAAGCTACTTACTGAATGAAAGGAGCTGGCATCTCACTCTCTTTGAATCTTCTTTATCATGCTAAGAGGAGCAGGAAAAAGCAAAAAATTTCAGAATTGCACCTTGCAATGCGGAGAAATTACTGTTTGTGCATTTACAATATTCATTGATTTTTGCCATTGAAAAACGTCCAGAAATGATTGAAGTTACTGACTAAATGAAAGGAGCTGGCATCTCACTCTCTTTGAATCTTCTTTATCATGCTAAGAGGAGCAGGAAAAAGCAAAAAATTTCAGAATTGCACCTTGCAATGCGGAGAAATTACTGTTTGTGCAGTTACAATATTCATTGATTTTTGCCATTGAAAAACATCATGTTATTCATATACCAGAAATGATTGAAGCTACTGACTAAATGAAAGGAGCTGGCATCTCACTCTCTTTGAATCTTCTTTATCATGCTAAGAGGAGCAGGAAAAAGCAAAAAATTTCAGAATTGCACCTTGCAATGCGGAGAAATTACTGTTTGTGCATTTACAATATTCATTGATTTTTGCCATTGAAAAACGTCCAGAAATGATTGAAGCTACTGACTGAATGAAAGGAGCTGGCATCTCACTCTCTTTGAATCTTCTTTATCATGCTAAGAGGAGCAGGAAAAAGCAAAAAATTTCAGAATTGCACCTTGCAATGCGGAGAAATTACTGTTTGTGCATTTACAATATTCATTGATTTTTGCCATTGAAAAACATCGTTATTCATATACCAGAAATGTTTGAAGCTACTGACTGAATGAAAGGAGCTGGCATCTCACTCTCTTTGAATCTTCTTTATCATGCTAAGAGGAGCAGGAAAAAGCAAAAAATTTCAGAATTGCACCTTGCAATGCGGAGAAATTACTGTTTGTGCATTTACAATATTCATTGATTTTTGCCATTGAAAAACATCATGTTATTCATATACCAGAAATGATTGAAGCTACTGACTGAATGAAAGGAGCTGGCATCTCACTCTCTTTGAATCTTCTTTATCATGCTAAGAGGAGCAGGAAAAAGCAAAAAATTTCAGAATTGCACCTTGCAATGCGGAGAAATTACTGTTTGTGCATTTACAATATTCATTGATTTTTGCCATTGAAAAACATCATGTTATTCATATACCAGATATGTTTGAAGCTACTGACTGAATGAAAGGAGCTGGCATCTCACTCTCTTTGAATCTTCTTTATCATGCTAAGAGGAGCAGGAAAAAGCAAAAAATTTCAGAATTGCACCTTGCAATGCGGAGAAATTACTGTTTGTGCATTTACAATATTCATTGATTTTTGCATTGAAAAACATCATGTTATTCATATACCAGAAATGTTTGAAGCTACTGACTGAATGAAAGGAGCTGGCATCTCACTCTCTTTGAATCTTCTTTATCATGCTAAGAGGAGCACTAAAAAGCAAAAAATTTCAGAATTGCACCTTGCAATGCGGAGAAATTACTGTTTGTGCATTTACAATATTCATTGATTTTTGCCATTGAAAAACGTCCAGAAATGATTGAAGCTACTGACTGAATGAAAGGAGCTGGCATCTCACTCTCTTTGAATCTTCTTTATCATGCTAAGAGGAGCAGGAAAAAGCAAAAAATTTCAGAATTGCACCTTGCAATGCAGAGAAATTACTGTTTGTGCATTTACAATATTCATTGATTTTTGCCATTGAAAAACATCATGTTATTCATATACCAGAAATGTTTGAAGCTACTGACTGAATGAAAGGAGCTGGCATCTCACTCTCTTTGAATCTTCTTTATCATGCTAAGAGGAGCAGGAAAAAGCAAAAAATTTCAGAATTGCACCTTGCAATGCGGAGAAATTACTGTTTGTGCATTTACAATATTCATTGATTTTTGCCATTGAAAAACGTCCAGAAATGATTGAAGCTACTGACTGAATGAAAGGAGCTGGCATCTCACTCTCTTTGAATCTTCTTTATCATGCTAAGAGGAGCAGGAAAAAGCAAAAAATTTCAGAATTGCACCTTGCAATACTGAGAAATTACTGTTTGTGCATTTACAATATTCATTGATTTTTGCCATTGAAAAACATCATGTTATTAATATACCAGAAATGTTTGAAGCTACTGACTGAATGAAAGGAGCTGGCATCTCACTCTCTTTGAATCTTCTTTATCATGCTAAGAGGAGCAGGAAAAAGCAAAAAATTTCAGAATTGCACCTTGCAATGCGGAGAAATTACTGTTTGTGCATTTACAATATTCATTGATTTTTGCCATTGAAAAACGTCCAGAAATGATTGAAGCTACTGACTGAATGAAAGGAGCTGGCATCTCACTCTCTTTGAATCTTCTTTATCATGCTAAGAGGAGCAGGAAAAAGCAAAAAATTTCAGAATTGCACCTTGCAATGCGGAGAAATTACTGTTTGTGCATTTACAATATTCATTGATTTTTGCCATTGAAAAACGTCCAGAAATGATTGAAACTACTGACTGAATGAAAGGAGCTGGCATCTCACTCTCTTTGAATCTTCTTTATCATGCTAAGAGGAGCAGGAAAAAGCAAGAAATTTCAGAATTGCACCTTGCAATGCGGAGAAATTACTGTTTGTGCATTTACAATATTCATTGATTTTTGCCATTGAAAAACGTCCAGAAATGATTGAAGCTACTGACTGAATGAAAGGAGCTGGCATCTCACTCTCTTTGAATCTTCTTTATCATGCTAAGAGGAGCAGGAAAAAGCAAAAAATTTCAGAATTGCACCTTGCAATGCAGAGAAATTACTGTTTGTGCATTTACAATATTCATTGATTTTTGCCATTGAAAAACATCATGTTATTCATATACCAGAAATGTTTGAAGCTACTGACTGAATGAAAGGAGCTGGCATCTCACTCTCTTTGAATCTTCTTTATCATGCTAAAAGGAGCAGGAAAAAGCAAAAAATTTCAGAATTGCACTTTGCAATGCGGAGAAATTACTGTTTGTGCATTTACAATATTCATTGATTTTTGCCATTGAAAAACGTCCAGAAATGATTGAAGCTACTCACTGAATGAAAGGAGCTGGCATCTCAATCTCTTTGAATCTTCTTTATCATGCTAAGAGGAGCAGGAAAAAGCAAAAAATTTCAGAATTGCACCTTGCAATGCGGAGAAATTACTGTTTGTGCATTTACAATATTCATTGATTTTTGCCATTGAAAAACATCATGTTATTCATATACCAGATATGTTTGAAGCTACTGACTGAATGAAAGGAGCTGGCATCTCACTCTCTTTGAATCTTCTTTATCATGCTAAGAGGAGCAGGAAAAAGCAAAAAATTTCAGAATTGCACCTTGCAATGCGGAGAAATTACTGTTTGTGCATTTACAATATTCATTGATTTTTGCCATTGAAAAACATCATGTTATTCATATACCAGAAATGATTGAAGCTACTGACTGAATGAAAGGACCTGGCATCTCACTCTCTTTGAATCTTCTTTATCATGCTAAGAGGAGCAGGAAAAAGCAAAAAATTTCAGAATTGCACCTTGCAATGCGGAGAAATTACTGTTTGTGCATTTACAATATTCATTGATTTTTGCCATTGAAAAACGTCCAGAAATGATTGAAGCTACTGACTGAATGAAAGGAGCTGGCATCTCACTCTCTTTGAATCTTATCATGCTAAGAGGAGCAGGAAAAAGCAAAAAATTTCAGAATTGCACCTTGCAATGCGGAAAAATTACTGTTTGTGTATTTACAATATTCATTGATTTTTGCCATTGAAAAACATCATGTTATTCATATACCAGAAATGTTTGAAGCTACTGACTGAATGAAAGGAGCTGGCATCTCACTCTCTTTGAATCTTCTTTATCATGCTAAGAGGAGCACTAAAAAGCAAAAAATTTCAGAATTGCACCTTGCAATGCGGAGAAATTACTGTTTGTGCATTTACAATATTCATTGATTTTTGCCATTGAAAAACATCATGTTATTCATATACCAGAAATGATTGGAGCTACTGACTGAATGAAAGGAGCTGGCATCTCACTCTCTTTGAATCTTCTTTATCATGCTAAGAGGAGCAGGAAAAAGCAAAAAATTTCAGAATTGCACCTTGCAATGCGGAGAAATTACTGTTTGTGCATTTACAATATTCATTGATTTTTGCCATTGAAAAACATCATGTTATTCATATACCAGAAATGATTGAAGCTACTGACTGAATGAAAGGAGCTGGCATCTCACTCTCTTTGAATCTTCTTTATCATGCTAAGAGGAGCAGGAAAAAGCAAAAAATTTCAGAATTGCACCTTGCAATGCGGAGAAATTACTGTTTGTGCATTTACAATATTCATTGATTTTTGCCATTGAAAAACGTCCAGAAATGATTGAAGCTACTGACTGAATGAAAGGAGCTGGCATCTCACTCTCTTTGAATCTTCTTTATCATGCTAAGAGGAGCAGGAAAAAGCAAAAAATTTCAGAATTGCACCTTGCAATGCAGAGAAATTACTGTTTGTGCATTTACAATATTCATTGATTTTTGCCATTGAAAAACATCATGTTATTCATATACCAGAAATGTTTGAAGCTACTGACTGAATGAAAGGAGCTGGCATCTCACTCTCTTTGAATCTTCTTTATCATGCTAAGAGGAGCAGGAAAAAGCAAAAAATTTCAGAATTGCACCTTGCAATGCGGAGAAATTACTGTTTGTGCATTTACAATATTCATTGATTTTTGCCATTGAAAAACGTCCAGAAATGATTGAAGCTACTGACTGAATGAAAGGAGCTGGCATCTCACTCTCTTTGAATCTTCTTTATCATGCTAAGAGGAGCAGGAAAAAGCAAAAAATTTCAGAATTGCACCTTGCAATGCGGAGAAATTACTGTTTGTGCATTTACAATATTCATTGATTTTTGCCATTGAAAAACGTCCAGAAATGATTGAAACTACTGACTGAATGAAAGGAGCTGGCATCTCACTCTCTTTGAATCTTCTTTATCATGCTAAGAGGAGCAGGAAAAAGCAAAAAATTTCAGAATTGCACCTTGCAATGCGGAGAAATTACTGTTTGTGCATTTACAATATTCATTGATTTTTGCCATTGAAAAACATCATGTTATTCATATACCAGAAATGTTTGAAGCTACTGACTGAATGAAAGGAGCTGGCATCTCACTCTCTTTGAATCTTCTTTATCATGCTAAGAGGAGCAGGAAAAAGGAAAAAATTTCAGAATTGCACCTTGCAATGCGGAGAAATTACTGTTTGTGCATTTACAATATTCATTGATTTTTGCCATTGAAAAACATCATGTTATTCATATACCAGAAATGATTGAAGCTACTGACTGAATGAAAGGAGCTGGCATCTCACTCTCTTTGAATCTTCTTTATCATGCTAAGAGGAGCAGGAAAAAGCAAAAAATTTCAGAATTGCACCTTGCAATGCGGAGAAATTACTGTTTGTGCATTTACAATATTCATTGATTTTTGCCATTGAAAAACGTCCAGAAATGATTGAAGCTACTGACTGAATGAAAGGAGCTGGCATCTCACTCTCTTTGAATCTTCTTTATCATGCTAAGAGGAGCAGGAAAAAGCAAAAAATTTCAGAATTGCACCTTGCAATGCAGAGAAATTACTGTTTGTGCATTTACAATATTCATTGATTTTTGCCATTGAAAAACATCATGTTATTCATATACCAGAAATGTTTGAAGCTACTGACTGAATGAAAGGAGCTGGCATCTCACTCTCTTTGCATCTTCTTTATCATGCTAAGAGGAGCAGGAAAAAGCAAAAAATTTCAGAATTGCACCTTGCAATGCGGAGAAATTACTGTTTGTGCATTTACAATATTCATTGATTTTTGCCATTGAAAAACGTCCAGAAATGATTGAAGCTACTGACTGAATGAAAGGAGCTGGCATCTCACTCTCTTTGAATCTTCTTTATCATGCTAAGAGGAGCAGGAAAAAGCAAAAAATTTCACAATTGCACCTTGCAATGCGGAGAAATTACTGTTTGTGCATTTACAATATTCATTGATTTTTGCCATTGAAAAACATCATGTTATTCAAATACCAGAAATGATTGAAGCTACTGACTGAATGAAAGGAGCTGGCATCTCACTCTCTTTGAATCTTCTTTATCATGCTAAGAGGAGCAGGAAAAAGCAAAAAATTTCAGAATTGCACCTTGCAATGCGGAGAAATTACTGTTTGTGCATTTACAATATTCATTGATTTTTGCCATTGAAAAACGTCCAGAAATGATTGAAGCTACTGACTGAATGAAAGGAGCTGGCATCTCACTCTCTTTGAATCTTCTTTATCATGCTAAGAGGAGCAGGAAAAAGCAAAAAATTTCAGAATTGCACCTTGCAATGCGGAGAAATTACTGTTTGTGCATTTACAATATTCATAGATTTTTGCCATTGAAAAACATCATGTTATTCATATACCAGAAATGATTGAAGCTACTGACTGAATGAAAGGAGCTGGCATCTCAATCTCTTTGAATCTTCTTTATCATGCTAAGAGGAGCAGGAAAAAGCAAAAAATTTCAGAATTGCACCTTGCAATGCGGAGAAATTACTGTTTGTGCATTTACAATATTCATTGATTTTTGCCATTGAAAAACGTCCAGAAATGATTGAAGCTACTGACTGAATGAAAGGAGCTGGCATCTCACTCTCTTTGAATCTTCTTTATCATGCTAAGAGGAGCAGGAAAAAGCATAAAATTTCAGAATTGCACCTTGCAATGCGGAGAAATTACTGTTTGTGCATTTACAATATTCATTGATTTTTGCCATTGAAAAACATCATGTTATTCATATACCAGAAATGTTTGAAGCTACTGACTGAATGAAAGGAGCTGGCATCTCACTCTCTTTGAATCTTCTTTATCATGCTAAGAGGAGCAGGAAAAAGCAAAAAATTTCAGAATTTCACATTGCAATGCGGAGAAATTACTGTTTGTGCATTTACAATATTCATTGATTTTTGCCATTGAAAAACGTCCAGAAATGTTTGAAGCTACTGACTGAATGAAAGGAGCTGGCATCTCACTCTCTTTGAATCTTCTTTATCATGCTAAGAGGAGCAGTAAAAAGCAAAAAAATTTCAGAATTGCACCTTGCAATGCGGAGAAATTACTGTTTGTGCATTTACAATATTCATTGATTTTTGCCATTGAAAAACGTCCAGAAATGATTGAAGCTACTGACTGAATGAAAGGAGCTGGCATCTCACTCTCTTTGAATCTTCTTTATCATGCTAAGAGGAGCAGGAAAAAGCAAAAAATTTCAGAATTGCACCTTGCAATGCGGAGAAATTACTGTTTGTGCATTTACAATATTCATTGATTTTTCCCATTGAAAAACGTCCAGAAATGATTGAAGCTACTGACAATGAAAGGAGCTGGCATCTCACTCTCTTTGAATCTTCTTTATCATGCTAAGAGGAGCAGGAAAAAGCAAAAAATTTCAGAATTGCACCTTGCAATGCGGAGAAATTACTGTTTGTGCATTTACAATATTCATTGATTTTTGCCATTGAAAAACATCATGTTATTCATATACCAGAAATGATTGAAGCTACTGACTGAATGAAAGGAGCTGGCATCTCACTCTCTTTGAATCTTCTTTATCATGCTAAGAGGAGCAGGAAAAAGCAAAAAATTTCAGAATTGCACCTTGCAATGCGGAGAAATTACTGTTTGTGCATTTACAATATTCATTGATTTTTGCCATTGAAAAACGTCCAGAAATGATTGAAGCTACTGACTGAATGAAAGGAGCTGGCATCTCACTCTCTTTGAATCTTCTTTATCATGCTAAGAGGAGCAGGAAAAAGCAAAAAATTTCAGAATTGCACCTTGCAATGCGGAGAAATTACTGTTTGTGCATTTACAATATTCATAGATTTTTGCCATTGAAAAACATCATGTTATTCATATACCAGAAATGATTGAAGCTACTGACTGAATGAAAGGAGCTGGCATCTCACTCTCTTTGAATCTTCTTTATCATGCTAAGAGGAGCAGGAAAAAGCAAAAAATTTCAGAATTGCACCTTGCAATGCGGAGAAATTACTGTTTGTGCATTTACAATATTCATTGATTTTTGCCATTGAAAAACGTCCAGAAATGATTGAAGCTACTGACTGAATGAAAGGAGCTGGCATCTCACTCTCTTTGAATCTTCTTTATCATGCTAAGAGGAGCAGGAAAAAGCATAAAATTTCAGAATTGCACCTTGCAATGCGGAGAAATTACTGTTTGTGCATTTACAATATTCATTGATTTTTGCCATTGAAAAACATCATGTTATTCATATACCAGAAATGTTTGAAGCTACTGACTGAATGAAAGGAGCTGGCATCTCACTCTCTTTGAATCTTCTTTATCATGCTAAGAGGAGCAGGAAAAAGCAAAAAATTTCAGAATTGCACATTGCAATGCGGAGAAATTACTGTTTGTGCATTTACAATATTCATTGATTTTTGCCATTGAAAAACGTCCAGAAATGTTTGAAGCTACTGACTGAATGAAAGGAGCTGGCATCTCACTCTCTTTGAATCTTCTTTATCATGCTAAGAGGAGCAGTAAAAAGCAAAAAACTTCAGAATTGCACCTTGCAATGCGGAGAAATTACTGTTTGTGCATTTACAATATTCATTGATTTTTACCATTGAAAAACGTCCAGAAATGATTGAAGCTACTGACTGAATGAAAGGAGCTGGCATCTCACTCTCTTTGAATCTTCTTTATCATGCTAAGAGGAGCAGGAAAAAGCAAAAAATTTCAGAATTGCACCTTGCAATGCGGAGAAATTACTGTTTGTGCATTTACAATATTCATTGATTTTTCCCATTGAAAAACGTCCAGAAATGATTGAAGCTACTGACTGAATGAAAAGAGCTGGCATCTCACTCTCTTTGAATCTTCTTTATCATGCTAAGAGGAGCAGGAAAAAGCAAAAAATTTCAGAATTGCACCTTGCAATGCGGAGAAATTACTGTTTGTGCATTTACAATATTCATTGATTTTTGCCATTGAAAAACATCATGTTATTCATATACCAGAAATGTTTGAAGCTACTGACTGAATGAAAGGAGCTGGCATCTCACTCTCTTTCAATCTTCTTTATCATGCTAAGAGGAGCAGGAAAAAGCAAAAAATTTCAGAATTGCACCTTGCAATGCGGAGAAATTACTGTTTGTGCATTTACAATTTTCATTGATTTTTGCCATTGAAAAACGTCCAGAAATGATTGAAGCTACTGACTGAATGAAAGGAGCTGGCATCTCACTCTCTTTGAATCTTCTTTATCATGCTAAGAGGAGCAGGAAAAAGCAAAAAAATTCAGAATTGCACCTTGCAATGCGGAGAAATTACTGTTTGTGCATTTACAATATTCATTGATTTTTGCCATTGAAAAACATCATGTTATTCATATACCAGAAATGTTTGAAGCTACTGACTGAACGAAAGGAGCTGGCATCTCACTCTCTTTGAATCTTCTTTATCATGCTAAGAGGAGCAGGAAAAAGCAAAAAATTTCAGAATTGCACCTTGCAATGCGGAGAAATTACTGTTTGTGCATTTACAATATTCATTGATTTTTGCCATTGAAAAACGTCCAGAAATGATTGAAGCTACTGACTGAATGAAAGGAGCTGGCATCTCACTCTCTTTGAATCTTCTTTATCATGCTAAGAGGAGCAGGAAAAAGCAAAAAATTTCAGAATTGCACCTTGCAATGCGGAGAAATTACTGTTTGTGCATTTACAATATTCATTGATTTTTGCCATTGAAAAACATCATGTTATTCATATACCAGAAATGATTGAAGCTACTGACTAAATGAAAGGAGCTGGCATCTCACTCTCTTTGAATCTTCTTTATCATGCTAAGAGGAGCAGGAAAAAGCAAAAAATTTCAGAATTGAACCTTGCAATGCGGAGAAATTACTGTTTGTGCATTTACAATATTCATTGATTTTTGCCATTGAAAAACATCATGTTATTCATATACCAGAAATGTTTGAAGCTACTGACTGAATGAAAGGAGCTGGCATCTCACTCTCTTTGAATCTTCTTTATCATGCTAAGAGGAGCAGGAAAAAGCAAAAAATTTCAGAATTGCACCTTGCAATGCGGAGAAATTACTGTTTGTGCATTTACAATATTCATTGATTTTTGCCATTGAAAAACATCATGTTATTCATATACCAGAAATGATTGAAGCTACTGACTGAATGAAAGGAGCTGGCATCTCACTCTCTTTGAATCTTCTTTATCATGCTAAGAGGAGCAGGAAAAAGCAAAAAATTTCAGAATTGCACCTTGCAATGCGGAGAAATTACTGTTTGTGCATTTACAATATTCATTGATTTTTGCCATTGAAAAACGTCCAGAAATGATTGAAGCTACTGACTGAATGAAAGGAGCTGGCATCTCACTGTCTTTGAATCTTCTTTATCATGCTAAGAGGAGCAGGAAAAAGCAAAAAATTTCAGAATTGCACCTTGCAATGCGGAGAAATTACTGTTTGTGCATTTACAATATTCATTGATTTTTGCCATTGAAAAACATCATGTTATTCATATACCAGAAATGTTTGAAGCTACTGACTGAATGAAAGGAGCTGGCATCTCACTCTCTTTGAATCTTCTTTATCATGCTAAGAGGAGCAGGAAAAAGCAAAAAATTTCAGAATTGCACATTGCAATGCGGAGAAATTACTGTTTGTGCATTTACAATATTCATTGATTTTTGCCATTGAAAAACATCATGTTATTCATATACCAGAAATGATTGAAGCTACTGACTGAATGAAAGGAGCTGGCATCTCACTCTCTTTGAATCTTCTTTATCATGCTAAGAGGAGCAGGAAAAAGCAAAAAATTTCAGAATTGCACCTTGCAATGCGGAGAAATTTCTGTTTGTGCATTTACAATATTCATTGATTTTTGCCATTGAAAAACGTCCAGAAATGATTGAAGCTACTGACTGAATGAAAGGAGCTGGCATCTCACTCTCTTTGAATCTTCTTTATCATGCTAAGAGGAGCAGGAAAAAGCAAAAAATTTCAGATTTGCACCTTGCAATGCGGAGAAATTACTGTTTGTGCATTTACAATATTCATTGATTTTTGCCTTTGAAAAACGTCCAGAAATGATTGAAGCTACTGACTGAATGAAAGGAGCTGGCATTTCACTCTCTTTGAATCTTCTTTAACATGCTAAGAGGAGCAGGAAAAAGCAAAAAATTTCAGAATTGCACCTTGCAATGCGGAGAAATTACTGTTTGTGCATTTACAATATTCATTGATTTTTGCCATTGAAAAACATCATGTTATTCATATACCAGAAATGTTTGAAGCTACTTACTGAATGAAAGGAGCTGGCATCTCACTCTCTTTGAATCTTCTTTATCATGCTAAGAGGAGCAGGAAAAAGCAAAAAATTTCAGAATTGCACCTTGCAATGCGGAGAAATTACTGTTTGTGCATTTACAATATTCATTGATTTTTGCCATTGAAAAACGTCCAGAAATGATTGAAGTTACTGACTAAATGAAAGGAGCTGGCATCTCACTCTCTTTGAATCTTCTTTATCATGCTAAGAGGAGCAGGAAAAAGCAAAAAATTTCAGAATTGCACCTTGCAATGCGGAGAAATTACTGTTTGTGCACTTACAATATTCATTGATTTTTGCCATTGAAAAACATCATGTTATTCATATACCAGAAATGATTGAAGCTACTGACTAAATGAAAGGAGCTGGTATCTCACTCTCTTTGAATCTTCTTTATCATGCTAAGAGGAGCAGGAAAAAGCAAAAAATTTCAGAATTGCACCTTGCAATGCGGAGAAATTACTGTTTGTGCATTTACAATATTCATTGATTTTTGCCATTGAAAAACGTCCAGAAATGATTGAAGCTACTGACTGAATGAAAGGAGCTGGCATCTCACTCTCTTTGAATCTTCTTTATCATGCTAAGAGGAGCAGGAAAAAGCAAAAAATTTCAGAATTGCACCTTGCAATGCGGAGAAATTACTGTTTGTGCATTTACAATATTCATTGATTTTTGCCATTGAAAAACATCATGTTATTCATATACCAGAAATGTTTGAAGCTACTGACTGAATGAAAGGAGCTGGCATCTCACTCTCTTTGAATCTTCTTTATCATGCTAAGAGGAGCAGGAAAAAGCAAAAAATTTCAGAATTGCACCTTGCAATGCGGAGAAATTACTGTTTGTGCATTTACAATATTCATTGATTTTTGCCATTGAAAAACATCATGTTATTCATATACCAGAAATGATTGAAGCTACTGACTGAATGAAAGGAGCTGGCATCTCACTCTCTTTGAATCTTCTTTATCATGCTAAGAGGAGCAGGAAAAAGCAAAAAATTTCAGAATTGCACCTTGCAATGCGGAGAAATTACTGTTTGTGCATTTACAATATTCATAGATTTTTCCCATTGAAAAACGTCCAGAAATGATTGAAGCTACTGACTGAATGAAAGGAGCTGGCATCTCACTCTCTTTGAATCTTCTTTATCATGCTAAGAGGAGCAGGAAAAAGCAAAAAATTTCAGAATTGCACCTTGCAATGCGGAGAAATTACTGTTTGTGCATTTACAATATTCATTGATTTTTGCCATTGAAAAACATCATGTTATTCATATACCAGAAATGTTTGAAGCTACTGACTGAATGAAAGGAGCTGGCATCTCACTCTCTTTCAATCTTCTTTATCATGCTAAGAGGAGCAGGAAAAAGCAAAAAATTTCAGAATTGCACCTTGCAATGCGGAGAAATTACTGTTTGTGCATTTACAATTTTCATTGATTTTTGCCATTGAAAAACGTCCAGAAATGATTGAAGCTACTGACTGAATGAAAGGAGCTGGCATCTCACTCTCTTTGAATCTTCTTTATCATGCTAAGAGGAGCAGGAAAAAGCAAAAAAATTCAGAATTGCACCTTGCAATGCGGAGAAATTACTGTTTGTGCATTTACAATATTCATTGATTTTTGCCATTGAAAAACATCATGTTATTCATATACCAGAAATGTTTGAAGCTACTGACTGAACGAAAGGAGCTGGCATCTCACTCTCTTTGAATCTTCTTTATCATGCTAAGAGGAGCAGGAAAAAGCAAAAAATTTCAGAATTGCACCTTGCAATGCGGAGAAATTACTGTTTGTGCATTTACAATATTCATTGATTTTTGCCATTGAAAAACGTCCAGAAATGATTGAAGCTACTGACTGAATGAAAGGAGCTGGCATCTCACTCTCTTTGAATCTTCTTTATCATGCTAAGAGGAGCAGGAAAAAGCAAAAAATTTCAGAATTGCACCTTGCAATGCGGAGAAATTACTGTTTGTGCATTTACAATATTCATTGATTTTTGCCATTGAAAAACTTCATGTTATTCATATACCAGAAATGATTGAAGCTACTGACTAAATGAAAGGAGCTGGCATCTCACTCTCTTTGAATCTTCTTTATCATGCTAAGAGGAGCAGGAAAAAGCAAAAAATTTCAGAATTGCACCTTGCAATGCGGAGAAATTACTGTTTGTGCATTTACAATATTCATTGATTTTTGCCATTGAAAAATATCATGTTATTCATATACCAGAAATGTTTGAAGCTACTGACTGAATGAAAGGAGCTGGCATCTCACTCTCTTTGAATCTTCTTTATCATGCTAAGAGGAGCAGGAAAAAGCAAAAAATTTCAGAATTGCACCTTGCAATGCGGAGAAATTACTGTTTGTGCATTTACAATATTCATTGATTTTTGCCATTGAAAAACGTCCAGAAATGATTGAAGCTACTGACTGAATGAAAGGAGCTGGCATCTCACTCTCTTTGAATCTTCTTTATCATGCTAAGAGGAGCAGGAAAAAGCAAAAAATTTCAGAATTGCACCTTGCAATGCGGAGAAATTACTGTTTGTGCATTTACAATATTCATTGATTTTTGCCATTGAAAAACATCATGTTATTCATATACCAGAAATGTTTGAAGCTACTGACTGAATGAAAGGAGCTGGCATCTCACTCTCTTTGAATCTTCTTTATCATGCTAAGAGGAGCAGGAAAAAGCAAAAAATTTCAGAATTGCACCTTGCAATGCGGAGAAATTACTGTTTGTGCATTTACAATATTCATTGATTTTTGCCATTGAAAAACATCATGTTATTCATATACCAGAAATGATTGAAGCTACTGACTGAATGAAAGGAGCTGGCATCTCACTCTCTTTGAATCTTCTTTATCATGCTAAGAGGAGCAGGAAAAAGCAAAAAATTTCAGAATTGCACCTTGCAATGCGGAGAAATTACTGTTTGTGCATTTACAATATTCATAGATTTTTCCCATTGAAAAACGTCCAGAAATGATTGAAGCTACTGACTGAATGAAAGGAGCTGGCATCTCACTCTCTTTGAATCTTCTTTATCATGCTAAGAGGAGCAGGAAAAAGCAAAAAATTTCAGAATTGCACCTTGCAATGCGGAGAAATTACTGTTTGTGCATTTACAATATTCATTGATTTTTGCCATTGAAAAACATCATGTTATTCATATACCAGAAATGTTTGAAGCTACTGACTGAATGAAAGGAGCTGGCATCTCACTCTCTTTCAATCTTCTTTATCATGCTAAGAGGAGCAGGAAAAAGCAAAAAATTTCAGAATTGCACCTTGCAATGCGGAGAAATTACTGTTTGTGCATTTACAATTTTCATTGATTTTTGCCATTGAAAAACGTCCAGAAATGATTGAAGCTACTGACTGAATGAAAGGAGCTGGCATCTCACTCTCTTTGAATCTTCTTTATCATGCTAAGAGGAGCAGGAAAAAGCAAAAAATTTCAGAATTGCACCTTGCAATGCGGAGAAATTACTGTTTGTGCATTTACAATATTCATTGATTTTTGCCATTGAAAAACATCATGTTATTCATATACCAGAAATGTTTGAAGCTACTGACTGAATGAAAGGAGCTGGCATCTCACTCTCTTTGAATCTTCTTTATCATGCTAAGAGGAGCAGGAAAAAGCAAAAAATTTCAGAATTGCACCTTGCAATGCGGAGAAATTACTGTTTGTGCATTTACAATATTCATTGATTTTTGCCATTGAAAAACATCATGTTATTCATATACCAGAAATGATTGAAGCTACTGACTGAATGAAAGGAGCTGGCATCTCACTCTCTTTGAATCTTCTTTATCATGCTAAGAGGAGCAGGAAAAAGCAAAAAATTTCAGAATTGCACCTTGCAATGCGGAGAAATTACTGTTTGTGCATTTACAATATTCATAGATTTTTCCCATTGAAAAACGTCCAGAAATGATTGAAGCTACTGACTGAATGAAAGGAGCTGGCATCTCACTCTCTTTGAATCTTCTTTATCATGCTAAGAGGAGCAGGAAAAAGCAAAAAATTTCAGAATTGCACCTTGCAATGCGGAGAAATTACTGTTTGTGCATTTACAATATTCATTGATTTTTGCCATTGAAAAACATCATGTTATTCATATACCAGAAATGTTTGAAGCTACTGACTGAATGAAAGGAGCTGGCATCTCACTCTCTTTCAATCTTCTTTATCATGCTAAGAGGAGCAGGAAAAAGCAAAAAATTTCAGAATTGCACCTTGCAATGCGGAGAAATTACTGTTTGTGCATTTACAATTTTCATTGATTTTTGCCATTGAAAAACGTCCAGAAATGATTGAAGCTACTGACTGAATGAAAGGAGCTGGCATCTCACTCTCTTTGAATCTTCTTTATCATGCTAAGAGGAGCAGGAAAAAGCAAAAAAATTCAGAATTGCACCTTGCAATGCGGAGAAATTACTGTTTGTGCATTTACAATATTCATTGATTTTTGCCATTGAAAAACATCATGTTATTCATATACCAGAAATGTTTGAAGCTACTGACTGAACGAAAGGAGCTGGCATCTCACTCTCTTTGAATCTTGTTTATCATGCTAAGAGGAGCAGGAAAAAGCAAAAAATTTCAGAATTGCACCTTGCAATGCGGAGAAATTACTGTTTGTGCATTTACAATATTCATTGATTTTTGCCATTGAAAAACGTCCAGAAATGATTGAAGCTACTGACTGAATGAAAGGAGCTGGCATCTCACTCTCTTTGAATCTTCTTTATCATGCTAAGAGGAGCAGGAAAAAGCAAAAAATTTCAGAATTGCACCTTGCAATGCGGAGAAATTACTGTTTGTGCATTTACAATATTCATTGATTTTTGCCATTGAAAAACATCATGTTATTCATATACCAGAAATGATTGAAGCTACTGACTGAATGAAAGGAGCTGGCATCTCACTCTCTTTGAATCTTCTTTATCATGCTAAGAGGAGCAGGAAAAAGCAAAAAATTTCAGAATTGCACCTTGCAATGCGGAGAAATTACTGTTTGTGCATTTACAATATTCATTGATTTTTGCCATTGAAAAACGTCCAGAAATGATTGAAGCTACTGACTGAATGAAAGGAGCTGGCATCTCACTCTCTTTGAATCTTCTTTATCATGCTAAGAGGAGCAGGAAAAAGCAAAAAATTTCAGAATTGCACCTTGCAATGCGGAGAAATTACTGTTTGTGCATTTACAATATTCATTGATTTTTGCCATTGAAAAACATCATGTTATTCATATACCAGAAATGATTGAAGCTACTGACTGAATGAAAGGAGCTGGCATCTCACTCTCTTTGAATCTTCTTTATCATGCTAAGAGGAGCAGGAAAAAGCAAAAAATTTCAGAATTGCACCTTGCAATGCGGAGAAATTACTGTTTGTGCATTTACAATATTCATTGATTTTTGCCATTGAAAAACGTCCAGAAATGATTGAAGCTACTGACTGAATGAAAGGAGCTGGCATCTCACTCTCTTTGAATCTTCTTTATCATGCTAAGAGGAGCAGGAAAAAGCAAAAAATTTCAGAATTGCACCTTGCAATGCGGAGAAATTACTGTTTGTGCATTTACAATATTCATTGATTTTTGCCATTGAAAAACATCATGTTATTCATATACCAGAAATGATTGAAGCTACTGACTGAATGAAAGGAGCTGGCATCTCACTCTCTTTGAATCTTCTTTATCATGCTAAGAGGAGCAGGAAAAAGCAAAAAATTTCAGAATTGCACCTTGCAATGCGGAGAAATTACTGTTTGTGCATTTACAATATTCATTGATTTTTGCCATTGAAAAACGTCCAGAAATGATTGAAGCTACTGACTGAATGAAAGGAGCTGGCATCTCACTCTCTTTGAATCTTCTTTATCATGCTAAGAGGAGCAGGAAAAAGCAAAAAATTTCAGAATTGCACCTTGCAATGCGGAGAAATTACTGTTTGTGCATTTACAATATTCATTGATTTTTGCCATTGAAAAACATCATGTTATTCATATACCAGAAATGTTTGAAGCTACTGACTGAATGAAAGGAGCTGGCATCTCACTCTCTTTGAATCTTCTTTATCATGCTAAGAGGAGCAGGAAAAAGCAAAAAATTTCAGAATTGCACATTGCAATGCGGAGAAATTACTGTTTGTGCATTTACAATATTCATTGATTTTTGCCATTGAAAAACATCATGTTATTCATATACCAGAAATGATTGAAGCTACTGACTGAATGAAAGGAGCTGGCATCTCACTCTCTTTGAATCTTCTTTATCATGCTAAGAGGAGCAGGAAAAAGCAAAAAATTTCAGAATTGCACCTTGCAATGCGGAGAAATTACTGTTTGTGCATTTACAATATTCATTGATTTTTGCCATTGAAAAACATCATGTTATTCATATACCAGAAATGATTGAAGCTACTGACTGAATGAAAGGAGCTGGCATCTCACTCTCTTTGAATCTTCTTTATCATGCTAAGAGGAGCAGGAAAAAGCAAAAAATTTCAGAATTGCACCTTGCAATGCGGAGAAATTACTGTTTGTGCATTTACAATATTCATTGATTTTTGCCATTGAAAAACGTCCAGAAATGATTGAAGCTACTGACTGAATGAAAGGAGCTGGCATCTCACTCTCTTTGAATCTTCTTTATCATGCTAAGAGGAGCAGGAAAAAGCAAAAAATTTCAGAATTGCACCTTGCAATGCGGAGAAATTACTGTTTGTGCATTTACAATATTCATTGATTTTTGCCATTGAAAAACATCATGTTATTCATATACCAGAAATGATTGAAGCTACTGACTGAATGAAAGGAGCTGGCATCTCACTCTCTTTGAATCTTCTTTATCATGCTAAGAGGAGCAGGAAAAAGCAAAAAATTTCAGAATTGCACCTTGCAATGCGGAGAAATTACTGTTTGTGCATTTACAATATTCATTGATTTTTGCCATTGAAAAACGTCCAGAAATGATTGAAGCTACTGACTGAATGAAAGGAGCTGGCATCTCACTCTCTTTGAATCTTCTTTATCATGCTAAGAGGAGCAGGAAAAAGCAAAAAATTTCAGAATTGCACCTTGCAATGCGGAGAAATTACTGTTTGTGCATTTACAATATTCATTGATTTTTGCCATTGAAAAACATCATGTTATTCATATACCAGAAATGTTTGAAGCTACTGACTGAATGAAAGGAGCTGGCATCTCACTCTCTTTGAATCTTCTTTATCATGCTAAGAGGAGCAGGAAAAAGCAAAAAATTTCAGAATTGCACATTGCAATGCGGAGAAATTACTGTTTGTGCATTTACAATATTCATTGATTTTTGCCATTGAAAAACATCATGTTATTCATATACCAGAAATGATTGAAGCTACTGACTGAATGAAAGGAGCTGGCATCTCACTCTCTTTGAATCTTCTTTATCATGCTAAGAGGAGCAGGAAAAAGCAAAAAATTTCAGAATTGCACCTTGCAATGCGGAGAAATTTCTGTTTGTGCATTTACAATATTCATTGATTTTTGCCATTGAAAAACGTCCAGAAATGATTGAAGCTACTGACTGAATGAAAGGAGCTGGCATCTCACTCTCTTTGAATCTTCTTTAACATGCTAAGAGGAGCAGGAAAAAGCAAAAAATTTCAGAATTGCACCTTGCAATGCGGAGAAATTACTGTTTGTGCATTTACAATATTCATTGATTTTTGCCATTGAAAAACATCATGTTATTCATATACCAGAAATGTTTGAAGCTACTTACTGAATGAAAGGAGCTGGCATCTCACTCTCTTTGAATCTTCTTTATCATGCTAAGAGGAGCAGGAAAAAGCAAAAAATTTCAGAATTGCACCTTGCAATGCGGAGAAATTACTGTTTGTGCATTTACAATATTCATTGATTTTTGCCATTGAAAAACGTCCAGAAATGATTGAAGTTACTGACTAAATGAAAGGAGCTGGCATCTCACTCTCTTTGAATCTTCTTTATCATGCTAAGAGGAGCAGGAAAAAGCAAAAAATTTCAGAATTGCACCTTGCAATGCGGAGAAATTACTGTTTGTGCACTTACAATATTCATTGATTTTTGCCATTGAAAAACATCATGTTATTCATATACCAGAAATGATTGAAGCTACTGACTAAATGAAAGGAGCTGGCATCTCACTCTCTTTGAATCTTCTTTATCATGCTAAGAGGAGCAGGAAAAAGCAAAAAATTTCAGAATTGCACCTTGCAATGCGGAGAAATTACTGTTTGTGCATTTACAATATTCATTGATTTTTGCCATTGAAAAACGTCCAGAAATGATTGAAGCTACTGACTGAATGAAAGGAGCTGGCATCTCACTCTCTTTGAATCTTCTTTATCATGCTAAGAGGAGCAGGAAAAAGCAAAAAATTTCAGAATTGCACCTTGCAATGCGGAGAAATTAATGTTTGTGCATTTACAATATTCATTGATTTTTGCCATTGAAAAACATCATGTTATTCATATACCAGAAATGTTTGAAGCTACTGACTGAATGAAAGGAGCTGGCATCTCACTCTCTTTGAATCTTCTTTATCATGCTAAGAGGAGCAGGAAAAAGCAAAAAATTTCAGAATTGCACCTTGCAATGCGGAGAAATTACTGTTTGTGCATTTACAATATTCATTGATTTTTGCCATTGAAAAACATCATGTTATTCATATACCAGAAATGATTGAAGCTACTGACTGAATGAAAGGAGCTGGCATCTCACTCTCTTTGAATCTTCTTTATCATGCTAAGAGGAGCAGGAAAAAGCAAAAAATTTCAGAATTGCACCTTGCAATGCGGAGAAATTACTGTTTGTGCATTTACAATATTCATTGATTTTTGCCATTGAAAAACGTCCAGAAATGATTGAAGCTACTGACTGAATGAAAGGAGCTGGCATCTCAATCTCTTTGAATCTTCTTTATCATGCTAAGAGGAGCAGGAAAAAGCAAAAAATTTCAGAATTGCACCTGCAATGCGGAGAAATTACTGTTTGTGCATTTACAATATTCATTGATTTTTGCCATTGAAAAACATCATGTTATTCATATACCAGATATGTTTGAAGCTACTGACTGAATGAAAGTAGCTGGCATCTCACTCTCTTTGAATCTTCTTTATCATGCTAAGAGGAGCAGGAAAAAGCAAAAAATTTCAGAATTGCACCTTGCAATGCGGAGAAATTACTGTTTGTGCATTTACAATATTCATTGATTTTTGCCATTGAAAAACATCATGTTATTCATATACCAGAAATGATTGAAGCTACTGACTGAATGAAAGGAGCTGGCATCTCACTCTCTTTGAATCTTCTTTATCATGCTAAGAGGAGCAGGAAAAAGCAAAAAATTTCAGAATTGCACCTTGCAATGCGGAGAAATTACTGTTTGTGCATTTACAATATTCATTGATTTTTGCCATTGAAAAACGTCCAGAAATGATTGAAGCTACTGACTGAATGAAAGGAGCTGGCATCTCAATCTCTTTGAATCTTCTTTATCATGCTAAGAGGAGCAGGAAAAAGCAAAAAATTTCAGAATTGCACCTTGCAATGCGGAGAAATTACTGTTTGTGCATTTACAATATTCATTGATTTTTGCCATTGAAAAACATCATGTTATTCATATACCAGATATGTTTGAAGCTACTGACTGAATGAAAGTAGCTGGCATCTCACTCTCTTTGAATCTTCTTTATCATGCTAAGAGGAGCAGGAAAAAGCAAAAAATTTCAGAATTGCACCTTGCAATGCGGAGAAATTACTGTTTGTGCATTTACAATATTCATTGATTTTTGCCATTGAAAAACATCATGTTATTCATATACCAGAAATGATTGAAGCTACTGACTGAATGAAAGGACCTGGCATTTCACTCTCTTTGAATCTTCTTTATCATGCTAAGAGGAGCAGGAAAAAGCAAAAAATTTCAGAATTGCACCTTGCAATGCGGAGAAATTACTGTTTGTGCATTTACAATATTCATTGATTTTTGCCATTGAAAAACGTCCAGAAATGATTGAAGCTACTGACTGAATGAAAGGAGCTGGCATCTCACTCTCTTTGAATCTTCTTTATCATGCTAAGAGGAGCAGGAAAAAGCAAAAAATTTCAGAATTGCACCTTGCAATGCGGAAAAATTACTGTTTGTGCATTTACAATATTCATTGATTTTTGCCATTGAAAAACATCATGTTATTCATATACCAGAAATGTTTGAAGCTACTGACTGAATGAAAGGAGCTGGCATCTCACTCTCTTTGAATCTTCTTTATCATGCTAAGAGGAGCACTAAAAAGCAAAAAATTTCAGAATTGCACCTTGCAATGCGGAGAAATTACTGTTTGTGCATTTACAATATTCATTGATTTTTGCCATTGAAAAACATCATGTTATTCACATACCAGAAATGATTGGAGCTACTGACTGAATGAAAGGAGCTGGCATCTCACTCTCTTTGAATCTTCTTTATCATGCTAAGAGGAGCAGGAAAAAGCAAAAAATTTCAGAATTGCACCTTGCAATGCGGAGAAATTACTGTTTGTGCATTTACAATATTCATTGATTTTTGCCATTGAAAAACGTCCAGAAATGATTGAAGCTACTGACTGAATGAAAGGAGCTGGCATCTCACTCTCTTTGAATCTTCTTTATCATGCTAAGAGGAGCAGGAAAAAGCAAAAAATTTCAGAATTGCACCTTGCAATGCAGAGAAATTACTGTTTGTGCATTTACAATATTCATTGATTTTTGCCATTGAAAAACATCATGTTATTCATATACCAGAAATGTTTGAAGCTACTGACTGAATGAAAGGAGCTGGCATCTCACTCTCTTTGAATCTTCTTTATCATGCTAAGAGGAGCAGGAAAAAGCAAAAAATTTCAGAATTGCACCTTGCAATGCGGAGAAATTACTGTTTGTGCATTTACAATATTCATTGATTTTTGCCATTGAAAAACGTCCAGAAATGATTGAAGCTACTGACTGAATGAAAGGAGCTGGCATCTCACTCTCTTTGAATCTTCTTTAACATGCTAAGAGGAGCAGGAAAAAGCAAAAAATTTCAGAATTGCACCTTGCAATGCGGAGAAATTACTGTTTGTGCATTTACAATATTCATTGATTTTTGCCATTGAAAAACATCATGTTATTCATATACCAGAAATGTTTGAAGCTACTTACTGAATGAAAGGAGCTGGCATCTCACTCTCTTTGAATCTTCTTTATCATGCTAAGAGGAGCAGGAAAAAGCAAAAAATTTCAGAATTGCACCTTGCAATGCGGAGAAATTACTGTTTGTGCATTTACAATATTCATTGATTTTTGCCATTGAAAAACGTCCAGAAATGATTGAAGTTACTGACTAAATGAAAGGAGCTGGCATCTCACTCTCTTTGAATCTTCTTTATCATGCTAAGAGGAGCAGGAAAAAGCAAAAAATTTCAGAATTGCACCTTGCAATGCGGAGAAATTACTGTTTGTGCACTTACAATATTCATTGATTTTTGCCATTGAAAAACATCATGTTATTCATATACCAGAAATGATTGAAGCTACTGACTAAATGAAAGGAGCTGGCATCTCACTCTCTTTGAATCTTCTTTATCATGCTAAGAGGAGCAGGAAAAAGCAAAAAATTTCAGAATTGCACCTTGCAATGCGGAGAAATTACTGTTTGTGCATTTACAATATTCATTGATTTTTGCCATTGAAAAACGTCCAGAAATGATTGAAGCTACTGACTGAATGAAAGGAGCTGGCATCTCACTCTCTTTGAATCTTCTTTATCATGCTAAGAGGAGCAGGAAAAAGCAAAAAATTTCAGAATTGCACCTTGCAATGCGGAGAAATTACTGTTTGTGCATTTACAATATTCATTGATTTTTGCCATTGAAAAACATCGTTATTCATATACCAGAAATGTTTGAAGCTACTGACTGAATGAAAGGAGCTGGCATCTCACTCTCTTTGAATCTTCTTTATCATGCTAAGAGGAGCAGGAAAAAGCAAAAAATTTCAGAATTGCACCTTGCAATGCGGAGAAATTACTGTTTGTGCATTTACAATATTCATTGATTTTTGCCATTGAAAAACATCATGTTATTCATATACCAGAAATGATTGAAGCTACTGACTGAATGAAAGGAGCTGGCATCTCACTCTCTTTGAATCTTCTTTATCATGCTAAGAGGAGCAGGAAAAAGCAAAAAATTTCAGAATTGCACCTTGCAATGCGGAGAAATTACTGTTTGTGCATTTACAATATTCATTGATTTTTGCCATTGAAAAACGTCCAGAAATGATTGAAGCTACTGACTGAATGAAAGGAGCTGGCATCTCACTCTCTTTGAATCTTCTTTTTCATGCTAAGAGGAGCAGGAAAAAGCAAAAAAATTCAGAATTGCACCTTGCAATGCGGAGAAATTCCTGTTTTTGCATTTACAATATTCATTGATTTTTGCCATTGAAAAACATCATGTTATTCATATACCAGAAATGTTTGAAGCTACTGACTGAATGAAAGGAGCTGGCATCTCACTCTCTTTGAATCTTCTTTATCATGCTAAAAGGAGCAGGAAAAAGCAAAAAATTTCAGAATTGCACTTTGCAATGCGGAGAAATTACTGTTTGTGCATTTACAATATTCATTGATTTTTGCCATTGAAAAACGTCCAGAAATGATTGAAGCTACTCACTGAATGAAAGGAGCTGGCATCTCAATCTCTTTGAATCTTCTTTATCATGCTAAGAGGAGCAGGAAAAAGCAAAAAATTTCAGAATTGCACCTTGCAATGCGGAGAAATTACTGTTTGTGCATTTACAATATTCATTGATTTTTGCCATTGAAAAACATCATGTTATTCATATACCAGATATGTTTGAAGCTACTGACTGAATGAAAGGAGCTGGCATCTCACTCTCTTTGAATCTTCTTTATCATGCTAAGAGGAGCAGGAAAAAGCAAAAAATTTCAGAATTGCACCTTGCAATGCGGAGAAATTACTGTTTGTGCATTTACAATATTCATTGATTTTTGCCATTGAAAAACATCGTTATTCATATACCAGAAATGATTGAAGCTACTGACTGAATGAAAGGACCTGGCATCTCACTCTCTTTGAATCTTCTTTATCATGCTAAGAGGAGCAGGAAAAAGCAAAAAATTTCAGAATTGCATCTTGCAATGCGGAGAAATTACTGTTTGTGCATTTACAATATTCATTGATTTTTGCCATTGAAAAACGTCCAGAAATGATTGAAGCTACTGACTGAATGAAAGGAGCTGGCATCTCACTCTCTTTGAATCTTATCATGCTAAGAGGAGCAGGAAAAAGCAAAAAATTTCAGAATTGCACCTTGCAATGCGGAAAAATTGCTGTTTGTGCATTTACAATATTCATTGATTTTTGCCATTGAAAAACATCATGTTATTCATATACCAGAAATGTTTGAAGCTACTGACTGAATGAAAGGAGCTGGCATCTCACTCTCTTTGAATCTTCTTTATCATGCTAAGAGGAGCACTAAAAAGCAAAAAATTTCAGAATTGCACCTTGCAATGCGGAGAAATTACTGTTTGTGCATTTACAATATTCATTGATTTTTGCCATTGAAAAACATCATGTTATTCATATACCAGAAATGATTGGAGCTACTGACTGAATGAAAGGAGCTGGCATCTCACTCTCTTTGAATCTTCTTTATCATGCTAAGAGGAGCAGGAAAAAGCAAAAAATTTCAGAATTGCACCTTGCAATGCGGAGAAATTACTGTTTGTGCATTTACAATATTCATTGATTTTTGCCATTGAAAAACATCATGTTATTCATATACCAGAAATGATTGAAGCTACTGACTGAATGAAAGGAGCTGGCATCTCACTCTCTTTGAATCTTCTTTATCATGCTAAGAGGAGCAGGAAAAAGCAAAAAATTTCAGAATTGCACCTTGCAATGCGGAGAAATTACTGTTTGTGCATTTACAATATTCATTGATTTTTGCCATTGAAAAACGTCCAGAAATGATTGAAGCTACTGACTGAATGAAAGGAGCTGGCATCTCACTCTCTTTGAATCTTCTTTATCATGCTAAGAGGAGCAGGAAAAAGCAAAAAATTTCAGAATTGCACCTTGCAATGCAGAGAAATTACTGTTTGTGCATTTACAATATTCATTGATTTTTGCCATTGAAAAACATCATGTTATTCATATACCAGAAATGTTTGAAGCTACTGACTGAATGAAAGGAGCTGGCATCTCACTCTCTTTGAATCTTCTTTATCATGCTAAGAGGAGCAGGAAAAAGCAAAAAATTTCAGAATTGCACCTTGCAATGCGGAGAAATTACTGTTTGTGCATTTACAATATTCATTGATTTTTGCCATTGAAAAACGTCCAGAAATGATTGAAGCTACTGACTGAATGAAAGGAGCTGGCATCTCACTCTCTTTGAATCTTCTTTATCATGCTAAGAGGAGCAGGAAAAAGCAAAAAATTTCAGAATTGCACCTTGCAATACTGAGAAATTACTGTTTGTGCATTTACAATATTCATTGATTTTTGCCATTGAAAAACATCATGTTATTCATATACCAGAAATGTTTGAAGCTACTGACTGAATGAAAGGAGCTGGCATCTCACTCTCTTTGAATCTTCTTTATCATGCTAAGAGGAGCAGGAAAAAGCAAAAAATTTCAGAATTGCACCTTGCAATGCTGAGAAATTACTGTTTGTGCATTTACAATATTCATTGATTTTTGCCATTGAAAAACGTCCAGAAATGATTGAAGCTACTGACTGAATGAAAGGAGCTGGCATCTCACTCTCTTTGAATCTTCTTTATCATGCTAAGAGGAGCAGGAAAAAGCAAAAAATTTCAGAATTGCACCTTGCAATGCGGAGAAATTACTGTTTGTGCATTTACAATATTCATTGATTTTTGCCATTGAAAAACGTCCAGAAATGATTGAAACTACTGACTGAATGAAAGGAGCTGGCATCTCACTCTCTTTGAATCTTCTTTATCATGCTAAGAGGAGCAGGAAAAAGCAAAAAATTTCAGAATTGCACCTTGCAATGCGGAGAAATTACTGTTTGTGCATTTACAATATTCATTGATTTTTGCCGTTGAAAAACATCATGTTATTCATATACCAGAAATGTTTGAAGCTACTGACTGAATGAAAGGAGCTGGCATCTCACTCTCTTTGAATCTTCTTTATCATGCTAAGAGGAGCAGGAAAAAGGAAAAAATTTCAGAATTGCACCTTGCAATGCGGAGAAATTACTGTTTGTGCATTTACAATATTCATTGATTTTTGCCATTGAAAAACATCATGTTATTCATATACCAGAAATGATTGAAGCTACTGACTGAATGAAAGGAGCTGGCATCTCACTCTCTTTGAATCTTCTTTATCATGCTAAGAGGAGCAGGAAAAAGCAAAAAATTTCAGAATTGCACCTTGCAATGCGGAGAAATTACTGTTTGTGCATTTACAATATTCATTGATTTTTGCCATTGAAAAACGTCCAGAAATGATTGAAGCTACTGACTGAATGAAAGGAGCTGGCATCTCACTCTCTTTGAATCTTCTTTATCATGCTAAGAGGAGCAGGAAAAAGCAAAAAATTTCAGAATTGCACCTTGCAATGCAGAGAAATTACTGTTTGTGCATTTACAATATTCATTGATTTTTGCCATTGAAAAACATCATGTTATTCATATACCAGAAATGTTTGAAGCTACTGACTGAATGAAAGGAGCTGGCATCTCACTCTCTTTGAATCTTCTTTATCATGCTAAGAGGAGCAGGAAAAAGCAAAAAATTTCAGAATTGCACCTTGCAATGCGGAGAAATTACTGTTTGTGCATTTACAATATTCATTGATTTTTGCCATTGAAAAACGTCCAGAAATGATTGAAGCTACTGACTGAATGAAAGGAGCTGGCATCTCACTCTCTTTGAATCTTCTTTATCATGCTAAGAGGAGCAGGAAAAAGCAAAAAATTTCACAATTGCACCTTGCAATGCGGAGAAATTACTGTTTGTGCATTTACAATATTCATTGATTTTTGCCATTGAAAAACATCATGTTATTCAAATACCAGAAATGATTGAAGCTACTGACTGAATGAAAGGAGCTGGCATCTCACTCTCTTTGAATCTTCTTTATCATGCTAAGAGGAGCAGGAAAAAGCAAAAAATTTCAGAATTGCACCTTGCAATGCGGAGAAATTACTGTTTGTGCATTTACAATATTCATTGATTTTTGCCATTGAAAAACGTCCAGAAATGATTGAAGCTACTGACTGAATGAAAGGAGCTGGCATCTCACTCTCTTTGAATCTTCTTTATCATGCTAAGAGGAGCAGGAAAAAGCAAAAAATTTCAGAATTGCACCTTGCAATGCGGAGAAATTACTGTTTGTGCATTTACAATATTCATAGATTTTTGCCATTGAAAAACATCATGTTATTCATATACCAGAAATGATTGAAGCTACTGACTGAATGAAAGGAGCTGGCATCTCAATCTCTTTGAATCTTCTTTATCATGCTAAGAGGAGCAGGAAAAAGCAAAAAATTTCAGAATTGCACCTTGCAATGCGGAGAAATTACTGTTTGTGCATTTACAATATTCATTGATTTTTGCCATTGAAAAACGTCCAGAAATGATTGAAGCTACTGACTGAATGAAAGGAGCTGGCATCTCACTCTCTTTGAATCTTCTTTATCATGCTAAGAGGAGCAGGAAAAAGCATAAAATTTCAGAATTGCACCTTGCAATGCGGAGAAATTACTGTTTGTGCATTTACAATATTCATTGATTTTTGCCATTGAAAAACATCATGTTATTCATATACCAGAAATGTTTGAAGCTACTGACTGAATGAAAGGAGCTGGCATCTCACTCTCTTTGAATCTTCTTTATCATGCTAAGAGGAGCAGGAAAAAGCAAAAAATTTCAGAATTGCACATTGCAATGCGGAGAAATTACTGTTTGTGCATTTACAATATTCATTGATTTTTGCCATTGAAAAACGTCCAGAAATGTTTGAAGCTACTGACTGAATGAAATGAGCTGGCATCTCACTCTCTTTGAATCTTCTTTATCATGCTAAGAGGAGCAGTAAAAAGCAAAAAATTTCAGAATTGCACCTTGCAATGCGGAGAAATTACTGTTTGTGCATTTACAATATTCATTGATTTTTGCCATTGAAAAACGTCCAGAAATGATTGAAGCTACTGACTGAATGAAAGGAGCTGGCATCTCACTCTCTTTGAATCTTCTTTATCATGCTAAGAGGAGCAGGAAAAAGCAAAAAATTTCAGAATTGCACCTTGCAATGCGGAGAAATTACTGTTTGTGCATTTACAATATTCATTGATTTTTCCCATTGAAAAACGTCCAGAAATGATTGAAGCTACTGACAATGAAAGGAGCTGGCATCTCACTCTCTTTGAATCTTCTTTATCATGCTAAGAGGAGCAGGAAAAAGCAAAAAATTTCAGAATTGCACCTTGCAATGCGGAGAAATTACTGTTTGTGCATTTACAATATTCATTGATTTTTGCCATTGAAAAACATCATGTTATTCATATACCAGAAATGATTGAAGCTACTGACTGAATGAAAGGAGCTGGCATCTCACTCTCTTTGAATCTTCTTTATCATGCTAAGAGGAGCAGGAAAAAGCAAAAAATTTCAGAATTGCACCTTGCAATGCGGAGAAATTACTGTTTGTGCATTTACAATATTCATTGATTTTTGCCATTGAAAAACGTCCAGAAATGATTGAAGCTACTGACTGAATGAAAGGAGCTGGCATCTCACTCTCTTTGAATCTTCTTTATCATGCTAAGAGGAGCAGGAAAAAGCAAAAAATTTCAGAATTGCACCTTGCAATGCGGGGAAATTACTGTTTGTGCATTTACAATATTCATAGATTTTTGCCATTGAAAAACATCATGTTATTCATATACCAGAAATGATTGAAGCTACTGACTGAATGAAAGGAGCTGGCATCTCACTCTCTTTGAATCTTCTTTATCATGCTAAGAGGAGCAGGAAAAAGCAAAAAATTTCAGAATTGCACCTTGCAATGCGGAGAAATTACTGTTTGTGCATTTACAATATTCATTGATTTTTGCCATTGAAAAACGTCCAGAAATGATTGAAGCTACTGACTGAATGAAAGGAGCTGGCATCTCACTCTCTTTGAATCTTCTTTATCATGCTAAGAGGAGCAGGAAAAAGCATAAAATTTCAGAATTGCACCTTGCAATGCGGAGAAATTACTGTTTGTGCATTTACAATATTCATTGATTTTTGCCATTGAAAAACATCATGTTATTCATATACCAGAAATGTTTGAAGCTACTGACTGAATGAAAGGAGCTGGCATCTCACTCTCTTTGAATCTTCTTTATCATGCTAAGAGGAGCAGGAAAAAGCAAAAAATTTCAGAATTGCACATTGCAATGCGGAGAAATTACTGTTTGTGCATTAACAATATTCATTGATTTTTGCCATTGAAAAACGTCCAGAAATGTTTGAAGCTACTGACTGAATGAAAGGAGCTGGCATCTCACTCTCTTTGAATCTTCTTTATCATGCTAAGAGGAGCAGTAAAAAGCAAAAAACTTCAGAATTGCACCTTGCAATGCGGAGAAATTACTGTTTGTGCATTTACAATATTCATTGATTTTTACCATTGAAAAACGTCCAGAAATGATTGAAGCTACTGACTGAATGAAAGGAGCTGGCATCTCACTCTCTTTGAATCTTCTTTATCATGCTAAGAGGAGCAGGAAAAAGCAAAAAATTTCAGAATTGCACCTTGCAATGCGGAGAAATTACTGTTTGTGCATTTACAATATTCATTGATTTTTCCCATTGAAAAACGTCCAGAAATGATTGAAGCTACTGACTGAATGAAAGGAGCTGGCATCTCACTCTCTTTGAATCTTCTTTATCATGCTAAGAGGAGCAGGAAAAAGCAAAAAATTTCAGAATTGCACCTTGCAATGCGGAGAAATTACTGTTTGTGCATTTACAATATTCATTGATTTTTGCCATTGAAAAACATCATGTTATTCATATACCAGAAATGTTTGAAGCTACTGACTGAATGAAAGGAGCTGGCATCTCACTCTCTTTCAATCTTCTTTATCATGCTAAGAGGAGCAGGAAAAAGCAAAAAATTTCAGAATTGCACATTGCAATGCGGAGAAATTACTGTTTGTGCATTTACAATTTTCATTGATTTTTGCCATTGAAAAACGTCCAGAAATGATTGAAGCTACTGACTGAATGAAAGGAGCTGGCATCTCACTCTCTTTGAATCTTCTTTATCATGCTAAGAGGAGCAGGAAAAAGCAAAAAAATTCAGAATTGCACCTTGCAATGCGGAGAAATTACTGTTTGTGCATTTACAATATTCATTGATTTTTGCCATTGAAAAACATCATGTTATTCATATACCAGAAATGTTTGAAGCTACTGACTGAACGAAAGGAGCTGGCATCTCACTCTCTTTGAATCTTCTTTATCATGCTAAGAGGAGCAGGAAAAAGCAAAAAATTTCAGAATTGCACCTTGCAATGCGGAGAAATTACTGTTTGTGCATTTACAATATTCATTGATTTTTGCCATTGAAAAACGTCCAGAAATGATTGAAGCTACTGACTGAATGAAAGGAGCTGGCATCTCACTCTCTTTGAATCTTCTTTATCATGCTAAGAGGAGCAGGAAAAAGCAAAAAATTTCAGAATTGCACCTTGCAATGCGGAGAAATTACTGTTTGTGCATTTACAATATTCATTGATTTTTGCCATTGAAAAACATCATGTTATTCATATACCAGAAATGATTGAAGCTACTGACTAAATGAAAGGAGCTGGCATCTCACTCTCTTTGAATCTTCTTTATCATGCTAAGAGGAGCAGGAAAAAGCAAAAAATTTCAGAATTGAACCTTGCAATGCGGAGAAATTACTGTTTGTGCATTTACAATATTCATTGATTTTTGCCATTGAAAAACATCATGTTATTCATATACCAGAAATGTTTGAAGCTACTGACTGAATGAAAGGAGCTGGCATCTCACTCTCTTTGAATCTTCTTTATCATGCTAAGAGGAGCAGGAAAAAGCAAAAAATTTCAGAATTGCACCTTGCAATGCGGAGAAATTACTGTTTGTGCATTTACAATATTCATTGATTTTTGCCATTGAAAAACATCATGTTATTCATATACCAGAAATGATTGAAGCTACTGACTGAATGAAAGGAGCTGGCATCTCACTCTCTTTGAATCTTCTTTATCATGCTAAGAGGAGCAGGAAAAAGCAAAAAATTTCAGAATTGCACCTTGCAATGCGGAGAAATTACTGTTTGTGCATTTACAATATTCATTGATTTTTGCCATTGAAAAACGTCCAGAAATGATTGAAGCTACTGACTGAATGAAAGGAGCTGGCATCTCACTCTCTTTGAATCTTCTTTATCATGCTAAGAGGAGCAGGAAAAAGCAAAAAATTTCAGAATTGCACCTTGCAATGCGGAGAAATTACTGTTTGTGCATTTACAATATTCATTGATTTTTGCCATTGAAAAACATCATGTTATTCATATACCAGAAATGTTTGAAGCTACTGACTGAATGAAAGGAGCTGGCATCTCACTCTCTTTGAATCTTCTTTATCATGCTAAGAGGAGCAGGAAAAAGCAAAAAATTTCAGAATTGCACATTGCAATGCGGAGAAATTACTGTTTGTGCATTTACAATATTCATTGATTTTTGCCTTTGAAAAACATCATGTTATTCATATACCAGAAATGATTGAAGCTACTGACTGAATGAAAGGAGCTGGCATCTCACTCTCTTTGAATCTTCTTTATCATGCTAAGAGGAGCAGAAAAAAGCAAAAAATTTCAGAATTGCACCTTGCAATGCGGAGAAATTTCTGTTTGTGCATTTACAATATTCATTGATTTTTGCCATTGAAAAACGTCCAGAAATGATTGAAGCTACTGACTGAATGAAAGGAGCTGGCATCTCACTCTCTTTGAATCTTCTTTATCATGCTAAGAGGAGCAGGAAAAAGCAAAAAATTTCAGATTTGCACCTTGCAATGCGGAGAAATTACTGTTTGTGCATTTACAATATTCATTGATTTTTGCCTTTGAAAAACGTCCAGAAATGATTGAAGCTACTGACTGAATGAAAGGAGCTGGCATCTCACTCTCTTTGAATCTTCTTTAACATGCTAAGAGGAGCAGGAAAAAGCAAAAAATTTCAGAATTGCACCTTGCAATGCGGAGAAATTACTGTTTGTGCATTTACAATATTCATTGATTTTTGCCATTGAAAAACATCATGTTATTCATATACCAGAAATGTTTGAAGCTACTTACTGAATGAAAGGAGCTGGCATCTCACTCTCTTTGAATCTTCTTTATCATGCTAAGAGGAGCAGGAAAAAGCAAAAAATTTCAGAATTGCACCTTGCAATGCGGAGAAATTACTGTTTGTGCATTTACAATATTCATTGATTTTTGCCATTGAAAAACGTCCAGAAATGATTGAAGTTACTGACTAAATGAAAGGAGCTGGCATCTCACTCTCTTTGAATCTTCTTTATCATGCTAAGAGGAGCAGGAAAAAGCAAAAAATTTCAGAATTGCACCTTGCAATGCGGAGAAATTACTGTTTGTGCACTTACAATATTCATTGATTTTTGCCATTGAAAAACATCATGTTATTCATATACCAGAAATGATTGAAGCTACTGACTAAATGAAAGGAGCTGGTATCTCACTCTCTTTGAATCTTCTTTATCATGCTAAGAGGAGCAGGAAAAAGCAAAAAATTTCAGAATTGCACCTTGCAATGCGGAGAAATTACTGTTTGTGCATTTACAATATTCATTGATTTTTGCCATTGAAAAACGTCCAGAAATGATTGAAGCTACTGACTGAATGAAAGGAGCTGGCATCTCACTCTCTTTGAATCTTCTTTATCATGCTAAGAGGAGCAGGAAAAAGCAAAAAATTTCAGAATTGCACCTTGCAATGCGGAGAAATTACTGTTTGTGCATTTACAATATTCATTGATTTTTGCCATTGAAAAACATCATGTTATTCATATACCAGAAATGTTTGAAGCTACTGACTGAATGAAAGGAGCTGGCATCTCACTCTCTTTGAATCTTCTTTATCATGCTAAGAGGAGCAGGAAAAAGCAAAAAATTTCAGAATTGCACCTTGCAATGCGGAGAAATTACTCTTTGTGCATTTACAATATTCATTGATTTTTGCCATTGAAAAACATCATGTTATTCATATACCAGAAATGATTGAAGCTACTGACTGAATGAAAGGAGCTGGCATCTCACTCTCTTTGAATCTTCTTTATCATGCTAAGAGGAGCAGGAAAAAGCAAAAAATTTCAGAATTGCACCTTGCAATGCGGAGAAATTACTGTTTGTGCATATACAATATTCATTGATTTTTGCCATTGAAAAACGTCCAGAAATGATTGAAGCTACTGACTGAATGAAAGGAGCTGTCATCTCACTCTCTTTGAATCTTCTTTATCATGCTAAGAGGAGCAGGAAAAAGCAAAAAATTTCAGAATTGCCCCTTGCAATGCGGAGAAATTCCTGTTTTTGCATTTACAATATTCATTGATTTTTGCCATTGAAAAACATCATGTTATTCATATACCAGAAATGTTTGAAGCTACTGACTGAATGAAAGGAGCTGGCATCTCACTCTCTTTGAATCTTCTTTATCATGCTAAAAGGAGCAGGAAAAAGCAAAAAATTTCAGAATTGCACCTTGCAATGCGGAGAAATTACTGTTTGTGCATTTACAATATTCATTGATTTTTGCCATTGAAAAACGTCCAGAAATGATTGAAGCTACTGACTGAATGAAAGGAGCTGGCATCTCAATCTCTTTGAATCTTCTTTATCATGCTAAGAGGAGCAGGAAAAAGCAAAAAATTTCAGAATTGCACCTTGCAATGCGGAGAAATTACTGTTTGTGCATTTACAATATTCATTGATTTTTGCCATTGAAAAACATCATGTTATTCATATACCAGATATGTTTGAAGCTACTGACTGAATGAAAGGAGCTGGCATCTCACTCTCTTTGAATCTTCTTTATCATGCTAAGAGGAGCAGGAAAAAGCAAAAAATTTCAGAATTGCACCTTGCAATGCGGAGAAATTACTGTTTGTGCATTTACAATATTCATTGATTTTTCCCATTGAAAAACGTCCAGAAATGATTGAAGCTACTGACTGAATGAAAGGAGCTGGCATCTCACTCTCTTTGAATCTTCTTTATCATGCTAAGAGGAGCAGGAAAAAGCAAAAAATTTCAGAATTGCACCTTGCAATGCGGAAAAATTACTGTTTGTGCATTTACAATATTCATTGATTTTTGCCATTGAAAAACATCATGTTATTCATATACCAGAAATGTTTGAAGCTACTGACTGAATGAAAGGAGCTGGCATCTCACTCTCTTTGAATCTTCTTTATCATGCTAAGAGGAGCACTAAAAAGCAAAAAATTTCAGAATTGCACCTTGCAATGCGGAGAAATTACTGTTTGTGCATTTACAATATTCATTGATTTTTGCCATTGAAAAACATCATGTTATTCATATACCAGAAATGATTGGAGCTACTGACTGAATGAAAGGAGCTGGCATCTCAATCTCTTTGAATCTTCTTTATCATGCTAAGAGGAGCAGGAAAAAGCAGAAAATTTCAGAATTGCACCTTGCAATGCGGAGAAATTACTGTTTGTGCATTTACAATATTCATTGATTTTTGCCATTGAAAAACGTCCAGAAATGATTGAAGCTACTGACTGAATGAAAGGAGCTGGCATCTCACTCTCTTTGAATCTTCTTTATCATGCTAAGAGGAGCAGGAAAAAGCAAAAAATTTCAGAATTGCACCTTGCAATGCAGAGAAATTACTGTTTGTGCATTTACAATATTCATTGATTTTTGCCATTGAAAAACATCATGTTATTCATATACCAGAAATGTTTGAAGCTACTGACTGAATGAAAGGAGCTGGCATCTCACTCTCTTTGAACCTTCTTTATCATGCTAAGAGGAGCAGGAAAAAGCAAAAAATTTCAGAATTGCACCTTGCAATGCGGAGAAATTACTGTTTGTGCATTTACAATATTCATTGATTTTTCCCATTGAAAAACGTCCAGAAATGATTGAAGCTACTGACTGAATGAAAGGAGCTGGCATCTCACTCTCTTTGAATCTTCTTTATCATGCTAAGAGGAGCAGGAAAAAGCAAAACATTTCAGAATTGCACCTTGCAATGCGGAAAAATTACTGTTTGTGCATTTACAATATTCATTGATTTTTGCCATTGAAAAACATCATGTTATTCATATACCAGAAATGTTTGAAGCTACTGACTGAATGAAAGGAGCTGGCATCTCACTCTCTTTGAATCTTCTTTATCATGCTAAGAGGAGCACTAAAAAGCAAAAAATTTCAGAATTGCACCTTGCAATGCGGAGAAATTACTGTTTGTGCATTTACAATATTCATTGATTTTTGCCATTGAAAAACATCATGTTATTCATATACCAGAAATGATTGGAGCAACTGACTGAATGAAAGGAGCTGGCATCTCACTCTCTTTGAATCTTCTTTATCATGCTAAGAGGAGCAGGAAAAAGCAGAAAATTTCAGAATTGCACCTTGCAATGCGGAGAAATTACTGTTTGTGCATTTACAATATTCATTGATTTTTGCCATTGAAAAACGTCCAGAAATGATTGAAGCTACTGACTGAATGAAAGGAGCTGGCATATCACTCTCTTTGAATCTTCTTTATCATGCTAAGAGGAGCAGGAAAAAGCAAAAAATTTCAGAATTGCACCTTGCAATGCAGAGAAATTACTGTTTGTGCATTTACAATATTCATTGATTTTTGCCATTGAAAAACATCATGTTATTCATATACCAGAAATGTTTGAAGCTACTGACTGAATGAAAGGAGCTGGCATCTCACTCTCTTTGAATCTTCTTTATCATGCTAAGAGGAGCAGGAAAAAGCAAAAAATTTCAGAATTGCACCTTGCAATGCGGAGAAATTACTGTTTGTGCATTTACAATATTCATTGATTTTTGCCATTGAAAAACGTCCAGAAATGATTGAAGCTACTGACTGAATGAAAGGAGCTGGCATCTCACTCTCTTTGAATCTTCTTTAACATGCTAAGAGGAGCAGGAAAAAGCAAAAAATTTCAGAATTGCACCTTGCAATGCGGAGAAATTACTGTTTGTGCATTTACAATATTCATTGATTTTTGCCATTGAAAAACATCATGTTATTCATATACCAGAAATGTTTGAAGCTACTTACTGAATGAAAGGAGCTGGCATCTCACTCTCTTTGAATCTTCTTTATCATGCTAAGAGGAGCAGGAAAAAGCAAAAAATTTCAGAATTGCACCTTGCAATGCGGAGAAATTACTGTTTGTGCATTTACAATATTCATTGATTTTTGCCATTGAAAAACGTCCAGAAATGATTGAAGTTACTGACTAAATGAAAGGAGCTGGCATCTCACTCTCTTTGAATCTTCTTTATCATGCTAAGAGGAGCAGGAAAAAGCAAAAAATTTCAGAATTGCACCTTGCAATGCGGAGAAATTACTGTTTGTGCACTTACAATATTCATTGATTTTTGCCTTTGAAAAACATCATGTTATTCATATACCAGAAATGATTGAAGCTACTGACTAAATGAAAGGAGCTGGCATCTCACTCTCTTTGAATCTTCTTTATCATGCTAAGAGGAGCAGGAAAAAGCAAAAAATTTCAGAATTGCACCTTGCAATGCGGAGAAATTACTGTTTGTGCATTTACAATATTCATTGATTTTTGCCATTGAAAAACGTCCAGAAATGATTGAAGCTACTGACTGAATGAAAGGAGCTGGCATATCACTCTCTTTGAATCTTCTTTATCATGCTAAGAGGAGCAGGAAAAAGCAAAAAATTTCAGAATTGCACCTTGCAATGCAGAGAAATTACTGTTTGTGCATTTACAATATTCATTGATTTTTGCCATTGAAAAACATCATGTTATTCATATACCAGAAATGTTTGAAGCTACTGACTGAATGAAAGGAGCTGGCATCTCACTCTCTTTGAATCTTCTTTATCATGCTAAGAGGAGCAGGAAAAAGCAAAAAATTTCAGAATTGCACCTTGCAATGCGGAGAAATTACTGTTTGTGCATTTACAATATTCATTGATTTTTGCCATTGAAAAACGTCCAGAAATGATTGAAGCTACTGACTGAATGAAAGGAGCTGGCATCTCACTCTCTTTGAATCTTCTTTAACATGCTAAGAGGAGCAGGAAAAAGCAAAAAATTTCAGAATTGCACCTTGCAATGCGGAGAAATTACTGTTTGTGCATTTACAATATTCATTGATTTTTGCCATTGAAAAACATCATGTTATTCATATACCAGAAATGTTTGAAGCTACTTACTGAATGAAAGGAGCTGGCATCTCACTCTCTTTGAATCTTCTTTATCATGCTAAGAGGAGCAGGAAAAAGCAAAAAATTTCAGAATTGCACCTTGCAATGCGGAGAAATTACTGTTTGTGCATTTACAATATTCATTGATTTTTGCCATTGAAAAACGTCCAGAAATGATTGAAGTTACTGACTAAATGAAAGGAGCTGGCATCTCACTCTCTTTGAATCTTCTTTATCATGCTAAGAGGAGCAGGAAAAAGCAAAAAATTTCAGAATTGCACCTTGCAATGCGGAAAAATTACTGTTTGTGCATTTACAATATTCATTGATTTTTGCCATTGAAAAACATCATGTTATTCATATACCAGAAATGTTTGAAGCTACTGACTGAATGAAAGGAGCTGGCATCTCACTCTCTTTGAATCTTCTTTATCATGCTAAGAGGAGCACTAAAAAGCAAAAAATTTCAGAATTGCACCTTGCAATGCGGAGAAATTACTGTTTGTGCATTTACAATATTCATTGATTTTTGCCATTGAAAAACATCATGTTATTCATATACCAGAAATGATTGGAGCTACTGACTGAATGAAAGGAGCTGGCATCTCAATCTCTTTGAATCTTCTTTATCATGCTAAGAGGAGCAGGAAAAAGCAGAAAATTTCAGAATTGCACCTTGCAATGCGGAGAAATTACTGTTTGTGCATTTACAATATTCATTGATTTTTGCCATTGAAAAACGTCCAGAAATGATTGAAGCTACTGACTGAATGAAAGGAGCTGGCATCTCACTCTCTTTGAATCTTCTTTATCATGCTAAGAGGAGCAGGAAAAAGCAAAAAATTTCAGAATTGCACCTTGCAATGCAGAGAAATTACTGTTTGTGCATTTACAATATTCATTGATTTTTGCCATTGAAAAACATCATGTTATTCATATACCAGAAATGTTTGAAGCTACTGACTGAATGAAAGGAGCTGGCATCTCACTCTCTTTGAACCTTCTTTATCATGCTAAGAGGAGCAGGAAAAAGCAAAAAATTTCAGAATTGCACCTTGCAATGCGGAGAAATTACTGTTTGTGCATTTACAATATTCATTGATTTTTCCCATTGAAAAACGTCCAGAAATGATTGAAGCTACTGACTGAATGAAAGGAGCTGGCATCTCACTCTCTTTGAATCTTCTTTATCATGCTAAGAGGAGCAGGAAAAAGCAAAACATTTCAGAATTGCACCTTGCAATGCGGAAAAATTACTGTTTGTGCATTTACAATATTCATTGATTTTTGCCATTGAAAAACATCATGTTATTCATATACCAGAAATGTTTGAAGCTACTGACTGAATGAAAGGAGCTGGCATCTCACTCTCTTTGAATCTTCTTTATCATGCTAAGAGGAGCACTAAAAAGCAAAAAATTTCAGAATTGCACCTTGCAATGCGGAGAAATTACTGTTTGTGCATTTACAATATTCATTGATTTTTGCCATTGAAAAACATCATGTTATTCATATACCAGAAATGATTGGAGCTACTGACTGAATGAAAGGAGCTGGCATCTCACTCTCTTTGAATCTTCTTTATCATGCTAAGAGGAGCAGGAAAAAGCAGAAAATTTCAGAATTGCACCTTGCAATGCGGAGAAATTACTGTTTGTGCATTTACAATATTCATTGATTTTTGCCATTGAAAAACGTCCAGAAATGATTGAAGCTACTGACTGAATGAAAGGAGCTGGCATATCACTCTCTTTGAATCTTCTTTATCATGCTAAGAGGAGCAGGAAAAAGCAAAAAATTTCAGAATTGCACCTTGCAATGCAGAGAAATTACTGTTTGTGCATTTACAATATTCATTGATTTTTGCCATTGAAAAACATCATGTTATTCATATACCAGAAATGTTTGAAGCTACTGACTGAATGAAAGGAGCTGGCATCTCACTCTCTTTGAATCTTCTTTATCATGCTAAGAGGAGCAGGAAAAAGCAAAAAATTTCAGAATTGCACCTTGCAATGCGGAGAAATTACTGTTTGTGCATTTACAATATTCATTGATTTTTGCCATTGAAAAACGTCCAGAAATGATTGAAGCTACTGACTGAATGAAAGGAGCTGGCATCTCACTCTCTTTGAATCTTCTTTAACATGCTAAGAGGAGCAGGAAAAAGCAAAAAATTTCAGAATTGCACCTTGCAATGCGGAGAAATTACTGTTTGTGCATTTACAATATTCATTGATTTTTGCCATTGAAAAACATCATGTTATTCATATACCAGAAATGTTTGAAGCTACTTACTGAATGAAAGGAGCTGGCATCTCACTCTCTTTGAATCTTCTTTATCATGCTAAGAGGAGCAGGAAAAAGCAAAAAATTTCAGAATTGCACCTTGCAATGCGGAGAAATTACTGTTTGTGCATTTACAATATTCATTGATTTTTGCCATTGAAAAACGTCCAGAAATGATTGAAGTTACTGACTAAATGAAAGGAGCTGGCATCTCACTCTCTTTGAATCTTCTTTATCATGCTAAGAGGAGCAGGAAAAAGCAAAAAATTTCAGAATTGCACCTTGCAATGCGGAGAAATTACTGTTTGTGCACTTACAATATTCATTGATTTTTGCCTTTGAAAAACATCATGTTATTCATATACCAGAAATGATTGAAGCTACTGACTAAATGAAAGGAGCTGGCATCTCACTCTCTTTGAATCTTCTTTATCATGCTAAGAGGAGCAGGAAAAAGCAAAAAATTTCAGAATTGCACCTTGCAATGCGGAGAAATTACTGTTTGTGCATTTACAATATTCATTGATTTTTGCCATTGAAAAACGTCCAGAAATGATTGAAGCTACTGACTGAATGAAAGGAGCTGGCATATCACTCTCTTTGAATCTTCTTTATCATGCTAAGAGGAGCAGGAAAAAGCAAAAAATTTCAGAATTGCACCTTGCAATGCAGAGAAATTACTGTTTGTGCATTTACAATATTCATTGATTTTTGCCATTGAAAAACATCATGTTATTCATATACCAGAAATGTTTGAAGCTACTGACTGAATGAAAGGAGCTGGCATCTCACTCTCTTTGAATCTTCTTTATCATGCTAAGAGGAGCAGGAAAAAGCAAAAAATTTCAGAATTGCACCTTGCAATGCGGAGAAATTACTGTTTGTGCATTTACAATATTCATTGATTTTTGCCATTGAAAAACGTCCAGAAATGATTGAAGCTACTGACTGAATGAAAGGAGCTGGCATCTCACTCTCTTTGAATCTTCTTTAACATGCTAAGAGGAGCAGGAAAAAGCAAAAAATTTCAGAATTGCACCTTGCAATGCGGAGAAATTACTGTTTGTGCATTTACAATATTCATTGATTTTTGCCATTGAAAAACATCATGTTATTCATATACCAGAAATGTTTGAAGCTACTTACTGAATGAAAGGAGCTGGCATCTCACTCTCTTTGAATCTTCTTTATCATGCTAAGAGGAGCAGGAAAAAGCAAAAAATTTCAGAATTGCACCTTGCAATGCGGAGAAATTACTGTTTGTGCATTTACAATATTCATTGATTTTTGCCATTGAAAAACGTCCAGAAATGATTGAAGTTACTGACTAAATGAAAGGAGCTGGCATCTCACTCTCTTTGAATCTTCTTTATCATGCTAAGAGGAGCAGGAAAAAGCAAAAAATTTCAGAATTGCACCTTGCAATGCGGAGAAATTACTGTTTGTGCACTTACAATATTCATTGATTTTTGCCATTGAAAAACATCATGTTATTCATATACCAGAAATGATTGAAGCTACTGACTAAATGAAAGGAGCTGGCATCTCACTCTCTTTGAATCTTCTTTATCATGCTAAGAGGAGCAGGAAAAAGCAAAAAATTTCAGAATTGCACCTTGCAATGCGGAGAAATTACTGTTTGTGCATTTACAATATTCATTGATTTTTGCCATTGAAAAACGTCCAGAAATGATTGAAGCTACTGACTGAATGAAAGGAGCTGGCATCTCACTCTCTTTGAATCTTCTTTATCATGCTAAGAGGAGCAGGAAAAAGCAAAAAATTTCAGAATTGCACCTTGCAATGCGGAGAAATTACTGTTTGTGCATTTACAATATTCATTGATTTTTGCCATTGAAAAACATCGTTATTCATATACCAGAAATGTTTGAAGCTACTGACTGAATGAAAGGAGCTGGCATCTCACTCTCTTTGAATCTTCTTTATCATGCTAAGAGGAGCAGGAAAAAGCAAAAAATTTCAGAATTGCACCTTGCAATGCGGAGAAATTACTGTTTGTGCATTTACAATATTCATTGATTTTTGCCATTGAAAAACATCATGTTATTCATATACCAGAAATGATTGAAGCTACTGACTGAATGAAAGGAGCTGGCATCTCACTCTCTTTGAATCTTCTTTATCATGCTAAGAGGAGCAGGAAAAAGCAAAAAATTTCAGAATTGCACCTTGCAATGCGGAGAAATTACTGTTTGTGCATTTACAATATTCATTGATTTTTGCCATTGAAAAACGTCCAGAAATGATTGAAGCTACTGACTGAATGAAAGGAGCTGGCATCTCACTCTCTTTGAATCTTCTTTTTCATGCTAAGAGGAGCAGGAAAAAGCAAAAAAATTCAGAATTGCACCTTGCAATGCGGAGAAATTCCTGTTTTTGCATTTACAATATTCATTGATTTTTGCCATTGAAAAACATCATGTTATTCATATACCAGAAATGTTTGAAGCTACTGACTGAATGAAAGGAGCTGGCATCTCACTCTCTTTGAATCTTCTTTATCATGCTAAAAGGAGCAGGAAAAAGCAAAAAATTTCAGAATTGCACTTTGCAATGCGGAGAAATTACTGTTTGTGCATTTACAATATTCATTGATTTTTGCCATTGAAAAACGTCCAGAAATGATTGAAGCTACTCACTGAATGAAAGGAGCTGGCATCTCAATCTCTTTGAATCTTCTTTATCATGCTAAGAGGAGCAGGAAAAAGCAAAAAATTTCAGAATTGCACCTTGCAATGCGGAGAAATTACTGTTTGTGCATTTACAATATTCATTGATTTTTGCCATTGAAAAACATCATGTTATTCATATACCAGATATGTTTGAAGCTACTGACTGAATGAAAGGAGCTGGCATCTCACTCTCTTTGAATCTTCTTTATCATGCTAAGAGGAGCAGGAAAAAGCAAAAAATTTCAGAATTGCACCTTGCAATGCGGAGAAATTACTGTTTGTGCATTTACAATATTCATTGATTTTTGCCATTGAAAAACATCATGTTATTCATATACCAGAAATGATTGAAGCTACTGACTGAATGAAAGGACCTGGCATCTCACTCTCTTTGAATCTTCTTTATCATGCTAAGAGGAGCAGGAAAAAGCAAAAAATTTCAGAATTGCACCTTGCAATGCGGAGAAATTACTGTTTGTGCATTTACAATATTCATTGATTTTTGCCATTGAAAAACGTCCAGAAATGATTGAAGCTACTGACTGAATGAAAGGAGCTGGCATCTCACTCTCTTTGAATCTTATCATGCTAAGAGGAGCAGGAAAAAGCAAAAAATTTCATAATTGCACCTTGCAATGCGGAAAAATTACTGTTTGTGCATTTACAATATTCATTGATTTTTGCCATTGAAAAACATCATGTTATTCATATACCAGAAATGTTTGAAGCTACTGACTGAATGAAAGGAGCTGGCATCTCACTCTCTTTGAATCTTCTTTATCATGCTAAGAGGAGCACTAAAAAGCAAAAAATTTCAGAATTGCACCTTGCAATGCGGAGAAATTACTGTTTGTGCATTTACAATATTCATTGATTTTTGCCATTGAAAAACATCATGTTATTCATATACCAGAAATGATTGGAGCTACTGACTGAATGAAAGGAGCTGGCATCTCACTCTATTTGAATCTTCTTTATCATGCTAAGAGGAGCAGGAAAAAGCAAAAAATTTCAGAATTGCACCTTGCAATGCGGAGAAATTACTGTTTGTGCATTTACAATATTCATTGATTTTTGCCATTGAAAAACATCATGTTATTCATATACCAGAAATGATTGAAGCTACTGACTGAATGAAAGGAGCTGGCATCTCACTCTCTTTGAATCTTCTTTATCATGCTAAGAGGAGCAGGAAAAAGCAAAAAATTTCAGAATTGCACCTTGCAATGCGGAGAAATTACTGTTTGTGCATTTACAATATTCATTGATTTTTGCCATTGAAAAACGTCCAGAAATGATTGAAGCTACTGACTGAATGAAAGGAGCTGGCATCTCACTCTCTTTGAATCTTCTTTATCATGCTAAGAGGAGCAGGAAAAAGCAAAAAATTTCAGAATTGCACCTTGCAATGCAGAGAAATTACTGTTTGTGCATTTACAATATTCATTGATTTTTGCCATTGAAAAACATCATGTTATTCATATACCAGAAATGTTTGAAGCTACTGACTGAATGAAAGGAGCTGGCATCTCACTCTCTTTGAATCTTCTTTATCATGCTAAGAGGAGCAGGAAAAAGCAAAAAATTTCAGAATTGCACCTTGCAATGCGGAGAAATTACTGTTTGTGCATTTACAATATTCATTGTTTTTTGCCATTGAAAAACGTCCAGAAATGATTGAAGCTACTGACTGAATGAAAGGAGCTGGCATCTCACTCTCTTTGAATCTTCTTTATCATGCTAAGAGGAGCAGGAAAAAGCAAAAAATTTCAGAATTGCACCTTGCAATACTGAGAAATTACTGTTTGTGCATTTACAATATTCATTGATTTTTGCCATTGAAAAACATCATGTTATTCATATACCAGAAATGTTTGAAGCTACTGACTGAATGAAAGGAGCTGGCATCTCACTCTCTTTGAATCTTCTTTATCATGCTAAGAGGAGCAGGAAAAAGCAAAAAATTTCAGAATTGCACCTTGCAATGCGGAGAAATTACTGTTTGTGCATTTACAATATTCATTGATTTTTGCCATTGAAAAACGTCCAGAAATGATTGAAGCTACTGACTGAATGAAAGGAGCTGGCATCTCACTCTCTTTGAATCTTCTTTATCATGCTAAGAGGAGCAGGAAAAAGCAAAAAATTTCAGAATTGCACCTTGCAATGCGGAGAAATTACTGTTTGTGCATTTACAATATTCATTGATTTTTGCCATTGAAAAATGTCCAGAAATGATTGAAACTACTGACTGAATGAAAGGAGCTGGCATCTCACTCTCTTTGAATCTTCTTTATCATGCTAAGAGGAGCAGGAAAAAGCAAAAAATTTCAGAATTGCACCTTGCAATGCGGAGAAATTACTGTTTGTGCATTTACAATATTCATTGATTTTGCCATTGAAAAACATCATGTTATTCATATACCAGAAATGTTTGAAGCTACTGACTGAATGAAAGGAGCTGGCATCTCACTCTCTTTGAATCTTCTTTATCATGCTAAGAGGAGCAGGAAAAAGGAAAAAATTTCAGAATTGCACCTTGCAATGCGGAGAAATTACTGTTTGTGCATTTACAATATTCATTGATTTTTGCCATTGAAAAACATCATGTTATTCATATACCAGAAATGATTGAAGCTACTGACTGAATGAAAGGAGCTGGCATCTCACTCTCTTTGAATCTTCTTTATCATGCTAAGAGGAGCAGGAAAAAGCAAAAAATTTCAGAATTGCACCTTGCAATGCGGAGAAATTACTGTTTGTGCATTTACAATATTCATTGATTTTTGCCATTGAAAAACGTCCAGAAATGATTGAAGCTACTGACTGAATGAAAGGAGCTGGCATCTCACTCTCTTTGAATCTTCTTTATCATGCTAAGAGGAGCAGGAAAAAGCAAAAAATTTCAGAATTGCACCTTGCAATGCAGAGAAATTACTGTTTGTGCATTTACAATATTCATTGATTTTTGCCATTGAAAAACATCATGTTATTCATATACCAGAAATGTTTGAAGCTACTGACTGAATGAAAGGAGCTGGCATCTCACTCTCTTTGAATCTTCTTTATCATGCTAAGAGGAGCAGGAAAAAGCAAAAAATTTCAGAATTGCACCTTGCAATGCGGAGAAATTACTGTTTGTGCATTTACAATATTCATTGATTTTTGCCATTGAAAAACGTCCAGAAATGATTGAAGCTACTGACTGAATGAAAGGAGCTGGCATCTCACTCTCTTTGAATCTTCTTTATCATGCTAAGAGGAGCAGGAAAAAGCAAAAAATTTCAGAATTGCACCTTGCAATACTGAGAAATTACTGTTTGTGCATTTACAATATTCATTGATTTTTGCCATTGAAAAACATCATGTTATTCATATACCAGAAATGTTTGAAGCTACTGACTGAATGAAAGGAGCTGGCATCTCACTCTCTTTGAATCTTCTTTATCATGCTAAGAGGAGCAGGAAAAAGCAAAAAATTTCAGAATTGCACCTTGCAATGCGGAGAAATTACTGTTTGTGCATTTACAATATTCATTGATTTTTGCCATTGAAAAACGTCCAGAAATGATTGAAGCTACTGACTGAATGAAAGGAGCTGGCATCTCACTCTCTTTGAATCTTCTTTATCATGCTAAGAGGAGCAGGAAAAAGCAAAAAATTTCAGAATTGCACCTTGCAATGCGGAGAAATTACTGTTTGTGCATTTACAATATTCATTGATTTTTGCCATTGAAAAAAGTCCAGAAATGATTGAAACTACTGACTGAATGAAAGGAGCTGGCATCTCACTCTCTTTGAATCTTCTTTATCATGCTAAGAGGAGCAGGAAAAAGCAAAAAATTTCAGAATTGCACCTTGCAATGCGGAGAAATTACTGTTTGTGCATTTACAATATTCATTGATTTTTGCCATTGAAAAACATCATGTTATTCATATACCAGAAATGTTTGAAGCTACTGACTGAATGAAAGGAGCTGGCATCTCACTCTCTTTGAATCTTCTTTATCATGCTAAGATGAGCAGGAAAAAGGAAAAAATTTCAGAATTGCACCTTGCAATGCGGAGAAATTACTGTTTGTGCATTTACAATATTCATTGATTTTTGCCATTGAAAAACATCATGTTATTCATATACCAGAAATGATTGAAGCTACTGACTGAATGAAAGGAGCTGGCATCTCACTCTCTTTGAATCTTCTTTATCATGCTAAGAGGAGCAGGAAAAAGCAAAAAATTTCAGAATTGCACCTTGCAATGCGGAGAAATTACTGTTTGTGCATTTACAATATTCATTGATTTTTGCCATTGAAAAACGTCCAGAAATGATTGAAGCTACTGACTGAATGAAAGGAGCTGGCATCTCACTCTCTTTGAATCTTCTTTATCATGCTAAGAGGAGCAGGAAAAAGCAAAAAATTTCAGAATTGCACCTTGCAATGCGGAGAAATTACTGTTTGTGCATTTACAATATTCATTGATTTTTGCCATTGAAAAACATCATGTTATTCATATACCAGAAATGATTGAAGCTACTGACTGAATGAAAGGAGCTGGCATCTCACTCTCTTTGAATCTTCTTTATCATGCTAAGAGGAGCAGGAAAAAGCAAAAAATTTCAGAATTGCACCTTGCAATGCGGAGAAATTACTGTTTGTGCATTTACAATATTCATTGATTTTTGCCATTGAAAAACGTCCAGAAATGATTGAAGCTACTGACTGAATGAAAGGAGCTGGCATCTCACTCTCTTTGAGTCTTCTTTATCATGCTAAGAGGAGCAGGAAAAAGCAAAAAATTTCAGAATTGCACCTTGCAATGCGGAGAAATTACTGTTTGTGCATTTACAATATTCATTGATTTTTGCCATTGAAAAACATCATGTTATTCATATACCAGAAATGTTTGAAGCTACTGACTGAATGAAAGGAGCTGGCATCTCACTCTCTTTGAATCTTCTTTATCATGCTAAGAGGAGCAGGAAAAAGCAAAAAATTTCAGAATTGCACATTGCAATGCGGAGAAATTACTGTTTGGGCATTTACAATATTCATTGATTTTTGCCATTGAAAAACGTCCAGAAATGTTTGAAGCTACTGACTGAATGAAAGGAGCTGGCATCTCACTCTCTTTGAATCTTCTTTATCATGCTATGAGGAGCAGGAAAAAGCAAAAAATTTCAGAATTGCACCTTGCAATGCGGAGAAATTACTGTTTGTGCATTTACAATATTCATTGATTTTTGCCATTGAAAAACGTCCAGAAATGATTGAAGCTACTGACTGAATGAAAGGAGCTGGCATCTCACTCTCTTTGAATCTTCTTTATCATGCTAAGAGGAGCAGGAAAAAGCAAAAAATTTCAGATTTGCACCTTGCAATGCGGAGAAATTACTGTTTGTGCATTTACAATATTCATTGATTTTTGCCTTTGAAAAACGTCCAGAAATGATTGAAGCTACTGACTGAATGAAAGGAGCTGGCATCTCACTCTCTTTGAATCTTCTTTATCATGCTAAGAGGAGCAGGAAAAAGCAAAAAATTTCAGAATTGCACCTTGCAATGCGGAGAAATTACTGTTTGTGCATTTACAATATTCATTGATTTTTGCCATTGAAAAACATCATGTTATTCATATACCAGAAATGTTTGAAGCTACTTACTGAATGAAAGGAGCTGGCATCTCACTCTCTTTGAATCTTCTTTATCATGCTAAGAGGAGCAGGAAAAAGCAAAAAATTTCAGAATTGCACCTTGCAATGCGGAGAAATTACTGTTTGTGCATTTACAATATTCATTGATTTTTGCCATTGAAAAACGTCCAGAAATGATTGAAGCTACTGACTAAATGAAAGGAGCTGGCATCTCACTCTCTTTGAATCTTCTTTATCATGCTAAGAGGAGCAGGAAAAAGCAAAAAATTTCAGAATTGCACCTTGCAATGCTGAGAAATTACTGTTTGTGCACTTACAATATTCATTGATTTTTGCCATTGAAAAACATCATGTTATTCATATACCAGAAATGATTGAAGCTACTGACTAAATGAAAGGAGCTGGCATCTCACTCTCTTTGAATCTTCTTTATCATGCTAAGAGGAGCAGGAAAAAGCAAAAAATTTCAGAATTGCACCTTGCAATGCGGAGAAATTACTGTTTGTGCATTTACAATATTCATTGATTTTTGCCATTGAAAAACGTCCAGAAATGATTGAAGCTACTGACTGAATGAAAGGAGCTGGCATCTCACTCTCTTTGAATCTTCTTTATCATGCTAAGAGGAGCAGGAAAAAGCAAAAAATTTCAGAATTGCACCTTGCAATGCGGAGAAATTACTGTTTGTGCATTTACAATATTCATTGATTTTTGCCATTGAAAAACATCATGTTATTCATATACCAGAAATGTTTGAAGCTACTGACTGAATGAAAGGAGCTGGCATCTCACTCTCTTTGAATCTTCTTTATCATGCTAAGAGGAGCAGGAAAAAGCAAAAAATTTCAGAATTGCACCTTGCAATGCGGAGAAATTACTGTTTGTGCATTTACAATATTCATTGATTTTTGCCATTGAAAAACATCATGTTATTCATATACCAGAAATGATTGAAGCTACTGACTGAATGAAAGGAGCTGGCATCTCACTCTCTTTGAATCTTCTTTATCATGCTAAGAGGAGCAGGAAAAAGCAAAAAATTTCAGAATTGCACCTTGCAATGCGGAGAAATTACTGTTTGTGCATTTACAATATTCATTGATTTTTGTCTTTGAAAAACGTCCAGAAATGATTGAAGCTACTGACTGAATGAAAGGAGCTGGCATCTCACTCTCTTTGAATCTTCTTTATCATGCTAAGAGGAGCAGGAAAAAGCAAAAAATTTCAGAATTGCACCTTGCAATGCGGAGAAATTACTGTTTGTGCATTTACAATATTCATTGATTTTTGCCATTGAAAAACATCATGTTATTCATATACCAGAAATGTTTGAAGCTACTGACTGAATGAAAGGAGCTGGCATCTCACTCTCTTTGAATCTTCTTTAACATGCTAAGAGGAGCAGGAAAAAGCAAAAAATTTCAGAATTGCACCTTGCAATGCGGAGAAATTACTGTTTGTGCATTTACAATATTCATTGATTTTTGCCATTGAAAAACATCATGTTATTCATATACCAGAAATGATTGAAGCTACTGACTGAATGAAAGGAGCTGGCATCTCACTCTCTTTGAATCTTCTTTATCATGCTAAGAGGAGCAGGAAAAAGCAAAAAATTTCAGAATTGCACCTTGCAATGCGGAGAAATTACTGTTTGTGCATTTACAATATTCATTGATTTTTGCCATTGAAAAACGTCCAGAAATGATTGAAGCTACTGACTGAATGAAAGGAGCTGGCATCTCACTCTCTTTGAATCTTCTTTATCATGCTAAGAGGAGCAGGAAAAAGCAAAAAATTTCAGAATTGCACCTTGCAATGCGGAGAAATTACTGTTTGTGCATTTACAATATTCATTGATTTTTGCCATTGAAAAAACGTCCAGAAATGATTGAAGCTACTGACTGAATGAAAGGAGCTGGCATCTCACTCTCTTTGAATCTTCTTTATCATGCTAAGAGGAGCAGGAAAAAGCAAAAAATTTCAGAATTGCACCTTGCAATGCGGAGAAATTACTGTTTGTGCATTTACAATATTCATTGATTTTTGCCATTGAAAAACGTCCAGAAATGATTGAAGCTACTGACTAAATGAAAGGAGCTGGCATCTCACTCTCTTTGAATCTTCTTTATCATGCTAAGAGGAGCAGGAAAAAGCAAAAAATTTCAGAATTGCACCTTGCAATGCTGAGAAATTACTGTTTGTGCACTTACAATATTCATTGATTTTTGCCATTGAAAAACATCATGTTATTCATATACCAGAAATGATTGAAGCTACTGACTAAATGAAAGGAGCTGGCATCTCACTCTCTTTGAATCTTCTTTATCATGCTAAGAGGAGCAGGAAAAAGCAAAAAATTTCAGAATTGCACCTTGCAATGCGGAGAAATTACTGTTTGTGCATTTACAATATTCATTGATTTTTGCCATTGAAAAACATCATGTTATTCATATACCAGAAATGTTTGAAGCTACTGACTGAATGAAAGGAGCTGGCATCTCACTCTCTTTGAATCTTCTTTATCATGCTAAGAGGAGCAGGAAAAAGCAAAAAATTTCAGAATTGCACCTTGCAATGCGGAGAAATTACTGTTTGTGCATTTACAATATTCATTGATTTTTGCCATTGAAAAACATCATGTTATTCATATACCAGAAATGATTGAAGCTACTGACTGAATGAAAGGAGCTGGCATCTCACTCTCTTTGAATCTTCTTTATCATGCTAAGAGGAGCAGGAAAAAGCAAAAAATTTCAGAATTGCACCTTGCAATGCGGAGAAATTACTGTTTGTGCATTTACAATATTCATTGATTTTTGTCTTTGAAAAACGTCCAGAAATGATTGAAGCTACTGACTGAATGAAAGGAGCTGGCATCTCACTCTCTTTGAATCTTCTTTATCATGCTAAGAGGAGCAGGAAAAAGCAAAAAATTTCAGAATTGCACCTTGCAATGCGGAGAAATTACTGTTTGTGCATTTACAATATTCATTGATTTTTGCCATTGAAAAACATCATGTTATTCATATACCAGAAATGTTTGAAGCTACTGACTGAATGAAAGGAGCTGGCATCTCACTCTCTTTGAATCTTCTTTAACATGCTAAGAGGAGCAGGAAAAAGCAAAAAATTTCAGAATTGCACCTTGCAATGCGGAGAAATTACTGTTTGTGCATTTACAATATTCATTGATTTTTGCCATTGAAAAACATCATGTTATTCATATACCAGAAATGATTGAAGCTACTGACTGAATGAAAGGAGCTGGCATCTCACTCTCTTTGAATCTTCTTTATCATGCTAAGAGGAGCAGGAAAAAGCAAAAAATTTCAGAATTGCACCTTGCAATGCGGAGAAATTACTGTTTGTGCATTTACAATATTCATTGATTTTTGCCATTGAAAAACGTCCAGAAATGATTGAAGCTACTGACTGAATGAAAGGAGCTGGCATCTCACTCTCTTTGAATCTTCTTTATCATGCTAAGAGGAGCAGGAAAAAGCAAAAAATTTCAGAATTGCACCTTGCAATGCGGAGAAATTACTGTTTGTGCATTTACAATATTCATTGATTTTTGCCATTGAAAAACATCATGTTATTCATATACCAGAAATGTTTGAAGCTACTGACTGAATGAAAGGAGCTGGCATCTCACTCTCTTTGAATCTTCTTTATCATGCTAAGAGGAGCAGGAAAAAGCAAAAAATTTCAGAATTGCACATTGCAATGCGGAGAAATTACTGTTTGTGCATTTACAATATTCATTGATTTTTGCCATTGAAAAACGTCCAGAAATGTTTGAAGCTACTGACTGAATGAAAGGAGCTGGCATCTCACTCTCTTTGAATCTTCTTTGTCATGCTAAGACGAGCAGGAAAAAGCAAAAAATTTCAGATTTGCACCTTGCAATGCGGAGAAATTACTGTTTGTGCATTTACAATATTCATTGATTTTTGCCTTTGCAAAACGTCCAGAAATGATTGAAGCTACTGACTGAATGAAAGGAGCTGGCATCTCACTCTCTTTGAATCTTCTTTATCATGCTAAGAGGAGCAGGAAAAAGCAAAAAATTTCAGAATTGCACCTTGCAATGCGGAGAAATTACAGTTTGTGCATTTACAATATTCATTGATTTTTGCCATTGAAAAACATCATGTTATTCATATACCAGAAATGTTTGAAGCTACTTACTGAATGAAAGGAGCTGGCATCTCACTCTCTTTGAATCTTCTTTATCATGCTAAGAGGAGCAGGAAAAAGCAAAAAATTTCAGAATTGCACCTTGCAATGCGGAGAAATTACTGTTTGTGCATTTACAATATTCATTGATTTTTGCCATTGAAAAACGTCCAGAAATGATTGAAGCTACTGACTAAATGAAAGGAGCTGGCATCTCACTCTCTTTGAATCTTCTTTATCATGCTAAGAGGAGCAGGAAAAAGCAAAAAATTTCAGAATTGCACCTTGCAATGCGGAGAAATTACTGTTTGTGCACTTACAATATTCATTGATTTTTGCCATTGAAAAACATCATGTTATTCATATACCAGAAATGATTGAAGCTACTGACTAAATGAAAGGAGCTGGCATCTCACTCTCTTTGAATCTTCTTTATCATGCTAAGAGGAGCAGGAAAAAGCAAAAAATTTCAGAATTGCACCTTGCAATGTATATGAATAACATGATGTTTTTCAATGGCAAAAATCAATGAATATTGTAAATGCAAAAACAGGAATTTCTCCGCATTGCAAGGTGCAATTCTGAAATTTTTTGCTTTTTCCTGCTCCTCTTAGCATGATAAAGAAGATTCAAAGAGAGTGAGATGCCAGCTCCTTCCATTCAGTCAGTAGCTTCAATCATTTCTGGACGTTTTTCAATGGCAAAAATCAATGAATATTGTAAATGCACATACAGTAATTTCTCCGCATTGCAAGGTGCAATTCTGAAATTTTTTGCTTTTTCCTGCTCCTCTTAGCATGATAAAGAAGATTCAAAGAGAGTGAGATGCCAGCTCCTTTCATTCAGTCAGTAGCTTCAATCATTTCTGGTATATGAATAACATGATGTTTTTCAATGGCATAAATCAATGAATATTGTAAATGCACAAACAGTAATTTCTCCGCATTGCAAGGTGCAATTCTGAAATTTTTTGCTTTTTCCTGCTCCTCTTAGCATGATAAAGAAGATTCAAAGAGAGTGAGATGCCAGCTCCTTTCATTCAGTCAGTAGCTTCAAACATTTCTGGTATATGAATAACATGATGTTTTTCAATGGCAAAAATCAATGAATATTGTAAATGCACAAACAGTAATTTCTCCGCATTGCAAGGTGCAATTCTGAAATTTTTTGCTTTTTCCTGCTCCTCTTAGCATGATAAAGAAGATTCAAAGAGAGTGAGATGCCAGCTCCTTTCATTCAGTCAGTAGCTTCAATCATTTCTGGACGTTTTTCAATGGCAAAAATCAATGAATATTGTAAATGCACAAACAGTAATTTCTCCGCATTGCAAGGTGCAATTCTGAAATTTTTTGCTTTTTCCTGCTCCTCTTAGCATGATAAAGAAGATTCAAAGAGAGTGAGATGCCAGCTCCTTTCATTTAGTCAGTAGCTTCAACCATTTCTGGTATATGAATAACATGATGTTTTTCAATGGCAAAAATCAATGAATATTGTAAGTGCACAAACAGTAATTTCTCCGCATTGCAAGGTGCAATTCTGAAATTTTTTGATTTTTCCTGCTCCTCTTAGCATGATAAAGAAGATTCAAAGAGAGTGAGATGCCAGCTCCTTTCATTTAGTCAGTAGCTTCAATCATTTCTGGACGTTTTTCAATGGCAAAAATCAATGAATATTGTAAATGCACAAACAGTAATTTCTCCGCATTGCAAGGTGCAATTCTGAAATTTTTTGCTTTTTCCTGCTCCTCTTAGCATGATAAAGAAGATTCAAAGAGAGTGAGATGCCAGCTCCTTTCATTCAGTAAGTAGCTTCAAACATTTCTGGTATATGAATAACATGATGTTTTTCAATGGCAAAAATCAATGAATATTGTAAATGCACAAACAGTAATTTCTTCGCATTGCAAGGTGCAATTCTGAAATTTTTTGCTTTTTCCTGCTCCTCTTAGCATGTTAAAGAAGATTCAAAGAGAGTGAGATGCCAGCTCCTTTCATTCAGTCAGTAGCTTCAATCATTTCTGGACGTTTTTCAAAGGCAAAAATCAATGAATATTGTAAATGCACAAACAGTAATTTCTCCGCATTGCAAGGTGCAAATCTGAAATTTTTTGCTTTTTCCTGCTCCTCTTAGCATGATAAAGAAGATTCAAAGAGAGTGAGATGTCAGCTCCTTTCATTCAGTCAGTAGCTTCAATCATTTCTGGACGTTTTTCAATGGCAAAAATCAATGAATATTGTAAATGCACAAACAGAAATTTCTCCGCATTGCAAGGTGCAATTCTGAAATTTTTTGCTTTTTCCTGCTCCTCATAGCATGATAAAGAAGATTCAAAGAGAGTGAGATGCCAGCTCCTTTCATTCAGTCAGTAGCTTCAAACATTTCTGGACGTTTTTCAATGGCAAAAATCAATGAATATTGTAAATGCACAAACAGTAATTTCTCCGCATTGCAATGTGCAATTCTGAAATTTTTTGCTTTTTCCTGCTCCTCTTAGCATGATAAAGAAGATTCAAAGAGAGTGAGATGCCAGCTCCTTTCATTCAGTCAGTAGCTTCAAACATTTCTGGTATATGAATAACATGATGTTTTTCAATGGCAAAAATCAATGAATATTGTAAATGCACAAACAGTAATTTCTCCGCATTGCAAGGTGCAATTCTGAAATTTTTTGCTTTTTCCTGCTCCTCTTAGCATGATAAAGAAGATTCAAAGAGAGTGAGATGCCAGCTCCTTTCATTCAGTCAGTAGCTTCAATCATTTCTGGACGTTTTTCAATGGCAAAAATCAATGAATATTGTAAATGCACAAACAGTAATTTCTCCGCATTGCAAGGTGCAATTCTGAAATTTTTTGCTTTTTCCTGCTCCTCTTAGCATGATAAAGAAGATTCAAAGAGAGTGAGATGCCAGCTCCTTTCATTCAGTCAGTAGCTTCAATCATTTCTGGTATATGAATAACATGATGTTTTTCAATGGCAAAAATCAATGAATATTGTAAATGCACAAACAGTAATTTCTCCGCATTGCAAGGTGCAATTCTGAAATTTTTTGCTTTTTCCTGCTCCTCTTAGCATGATAAAGAAGATTCAAAGAGAGTGAGATGCCAGCTCCTTTCATTTAGTCAGTAGCTTCAATCATTTCTGGACGTTTTTCAATGGCAAAAATCAATGAATATTGTAAATGCACAAACAGTAATTTCTCCGCATTGCAAGGTGCAATTCTGAAATTTTTTGCTTTTTCCTGCTCCTCTTAGCATGATAAAGAAGATTCAAAGAGAGTGAGATGCCAGCTCCTTTCATTCAGTAAGTAGCTTCAAACATTTCTGGTATATGAATAACATGATGTTTTTCAATGGCAAAAATCAATGAATATTGTAAATGCACAAACAGTAATTTCTTCGCATTGCAAGGTGCAATTCTGAAATTTTTTGCTTTTTCCTGCTCCTCTTAGCATGTTAAAGAAGATTCAAAGAGAGTGAGATGCCAGCTCCTTTCATTCAGTCAGTAGCTTCAATCATTTCTGGACGTTTTTCAAAGGCAAAAATCAATGAATATTGTAAATGCACAAACAGTAATTTCTCCGCATTGCAAGGTGCAAATCTGAAATTTTTTGCTTTTTCCTGCTCCTCTTAGCATGATAAAGAAGATTCAAAGAGAGTGAGATGTCAGCTCCTTTCATTCAGTCAGTAGCTTCAATCATTTCTGGACGTTTTTCAATGGCAAAAATCAATGAATATTGTAAATGCACAAACAGAAATTTCTCCGCATTGCAAGGTGCAATTCTGAAATTTTTTGCTTTTTCCTGCTCCTCATAGCATGATAAAGAAGATTCAAAGAGAGTGAGATGCCAGCTCCTTTCATTCAGTCAGTAGCTTCAAACATTTCTGGACGTTTTTCAATGGCAAAAATCAATGAATATTGTAAATGCACAAACAGTAATTTCTCCGCATTGCAATGTGCAATTCTGAAATTTTTTGCTTTTTCCTGCTCCTCTTAGCATGATAAAGAAGATTCAAAGAGAGTGAGATGCCAGCTCCTTTCATTCAGTCAGTAGCTTCAAACATTTCTGGTATATGAATAACATGATGTTTTTCAATGGCAAAAATCAATGAATATTGTAAATGCACAAACAGTAATTTCTCCGCATTGCAAGGTGCAATTCTGAAATTTTTTGCTTTTTCCTGCTCCTCTTAGCATGATAAAGAAGATTCAAAGAGAGTGAGATGCCAGCTCCTTTCATTCAGTCAGTAGCTTCAATCATTTCTGGACGTTTTTCAATGGCAAAAATCAATGAATATTGTAAATGCACAAACAGTAATTTCTCCGCATTGCAAGGTGCAATTCTGAAATTTTTTGCTTTTTCCTGCTCCTCTTAGCATGATAAAGAAGATTCAAAGAGAGTGAGATGCCAGCTCCTTTCATTCAGTCAGTAGCTTCAATCATTTCTGGTATATGAATAACATGATGTTTTTCAATGGCAAAAATCAATGAATATTGTAAATGCACAAACAGTAATTTCTCCGCATTGCAAGGAGCAATTCTGAAATTTTTTGCTTTTTCCTGCTCCTCTTAGCATGATAAAGAAGATTCAAAGAGAGTGAGATGCCAGCTCCTTTCATTCAGTCAGTAGCTTCAATCATTTCTGGACGTTTTTCAATGGCAAAAATCAATGAATATTGTAAATGCACAAACAGTAATTTCTCCGCATTGCAAGGTGCAATTCTGAAATTTTTTGCTTTTTCCTGCTCCTCTTAGCATGATAAAGAAGATTCAAAGAGAGTGAGATGCCAGCTCCTTTCATTCAGTCAGTAGCTTCAATCATTTCTGGTATATGAATAACATGATGTTTTTCAATGGCAAAAATCAATGAATATTGTAAATGCACAAACAGTAATTTCTCCGCATTGCAAGGTGCAATTCTGAAATTTTTTGCTTTTTCCTGCTCCTCTTAGCATGATAAAGAAGATTCAAAGAGAGTGAGATGCCAGCTCCTTTCATTCAGTCAGTAGCTTCAATCATTTCTGGACGTTTTTCAATGGCAAAAATCAATGAATATTGTAAATGCACAAACAGTAATTTCTCCGCATTGCAAGGTGCAATTCTGAAATTTTTTGCTTTTTCCTGCTCCTCTTAGCATGATAAAGAAGATTCAAAGAGAGTGAGATGCCAGCTCCTTTCGTTCAGTCAGTAGCTTCAAACATTTCTGGTATATGAATAACATGATGTTTTTCAATGGCAAAAATCAATGAATATTGTAAATGCACAAACAGTAATTTCTCCGCATTGCAAGGTGCAATTCTGAATTTTTTTGCTTTTTCCTGCTCCTCTTAGCATGATAAAGAAGATTCAAAGAGAGTGAGATGCCAGCTCCTTTCATTCAGTCAGTAGCTTCAATCATTTCTGGACATTTTTCAATGGCAAAAATCAATGAAAATTGTAAATGCACAAACAGTAATTTCTCCGCATTGCAAGGTGCAATTCTGAAATTTTTTGCTTTTTCCTGCTCCTCTTAGCATGATAAAGAAGATTGAAAGAGAGTGAGATGCCAGCTCCTTTCATTCAGTCAGTAGCTTTAAACATTTCTGGTATATGAATAACATGATGTTTTTCAATGGCAAAAATCAATGAATATTGTAAATGCACAAACAGTAATTTCTCCGCATTGCAAGGTGCAATTCTGAAATTTTTTGCTTTTTCCTGCTCCTCTTAGCATGATAAAGAAGATTCAAAGAGAGTGAGATGCCAGCTCCTTTCATTCAGTCAGTAGCTTCAATCATTTCTGGTATATGAATAACATGATGTTTTTCAATGGCAAAAATCAATGAATATTGTAAATGCACAAACAGTAATTTCTCCGCATTGCAAGGTGCAATTCTGAAATTTTTTGCTTTTTCCTGCTCCTCTTAGCATGATAAAGAAGATTCAAAGAGAGTGAGATGCCAGCTCCTTTCATTCAGTCAGTAGCTTCAATCATTTCTGGTATATGAATAACATGATGTTTTTCAATGGCAAAAATCAATGAATATTGTAAATGCACAAACAGTAATTTCTCCGCATTGCAAGGTGCAATTCTGAAATTTTTTGCTTTTTCCTGCTCCTCTTAGCATGATAAAGAAGATTCAAAGAGAGTGAGATGCCAGCTCCTTTCATTCAGTCAGTAGCTTCAATCATTTCTGGACGTTTTTCAATGGCAAAAATCAATGAATATTGTAAATGCACAAACAGTAATTTCTCCGCATTGCAAGGTGCAATTCTGAAATTTTTTGCTTTTTCCTGCTCCTCTTAGCATGATAAAGAAGATTCAAAGAGAGTGAGATGCCAGCTCCTTTCATTCAGTCAGTAGCTTCAATCATTTCTGGTATATGAATAACATGATGTTTTTCAATGGCAAAAATCAATGAATATTGTAAATGCACAAACAGTAATTTCTCCGCATTGCAAGGTGCAATTCTGAAATTTTTTGCTTTTTCCTGCTCCTCTTAGCATGATAAAGAAGATTCAAAGAGAGTGAGATGCCAGCTCCTTTCATTCAGTCAGTAGCTTCAATCATTTCTGGACGTTTTTCAATGGCAAAAATCAATGAATATTGTAAATGCACAAACAGTAATTTCTCCGCATTGCAAGGTGCAATTCTGAAATTTTTTGCTTTTTCCTGCTCCTCTTAGCATGATAAAGAAGATTCAAAGAGAGTGAGATGCCAGCTCCTTTCATTCAGTCAGTAGCTTCAAACATTTCTGGTATATGAATAACATGATGTTTTTCAATGGCAAAAATCAATGAATATTGTAAATGCACAAACAGTAATTTCTCCGCATTGCAAGGTGCAATTCTGAAATTTTTTGCTTTTTCCTGCTCCTCTTAGCATGATAAAGAAGATTCAAAGAGAGTGAGATGCCAGCTCCTTTCATTCAGTCAGTAGCTTCAATCATTTCTGGACGTTTTTCAATGGCAAAAATCAATGAATATTGTAAATGCACAAACAGTAATTTCTCCGCATTGCAAGGTGCAATTCTGAAATTTTTTGCTTTTTCCTGCTCCTCTTAGCATGATAAAGAAGATTCAAAGAGAGTGAGATGCCAGCTCCTTTCATTCAGTCAGTAGCTTCAATCATTTCTGGTATATGAATAACATGATGTTTTTCAATGGCAAAAATCAATGAATATTGTAAATGCACAAACAGTAATTTCTCCGCATTGCAAGGTGCAATTCTGAAATTTTTTGCTTTTTCCTGCTCCTCTTAGCATGATAAAGAAGATTCAAAGAGAGTGAGATGCCAGCTCCTTTCATTCAGTCAGTAGCTTCAATCATTTCTGGTATATGAATAACATGATGTTTTTCAATGGCAAAAATCAATGAATATTGTAAATGCACAAACAGTAATTTCTCCGCATTGCAAGGTGCAATTCTGAAATTTTTTGCTTTTTCCTGCTCCTCTTAGCATGATAAAGAAGATTCAAAGAGAGTGAGATGCCAGCTCCTTTCATTCAGTCAGTAGCTTCAATCATTTCTGGACGTTTTTCAATGGCAAAAATCAATGAATATTGTAAATGCACAAACAGTAATTTCTCCGCATTGCAAGGTGCAATTCTGAAATTTTTTGCTTTTTCCTGCTCCTCTTAGCATGATAAAGAAGATTCAAAGAGAGTGAGATGCCAGCTCCTTTCGTTCAGTCAGTAGCTTCAAACATTTCTGGTATATGAATAACATGATGTTTTTCAATGGCAAAAATCAATGAATATTGTAAATGCACAAACAGTAATTTCTCCGCATTGCAAGGTGCAATTCTGAATTTTTTTGCTTTTTCCTGCTCCTCTTAGCATGATAAAGAAGATTCAAAGAGAGTGAGATGCCAGCTCCTTTCATTCAGTCAGTAGCTTCAATCATTTCTGGACGTTTTTCAATGGCAAAAATCAATGAAAATTGTAAATGCACAAACAGTAATTTCTCCGCATTGCAAGGTGCAATTCTGAAATTTTTTGCTTTTTCCTGCTCCTCTTAGCATGATAAAGAAGATTCAAAGAGAGTGAGATGCCAGCTCCTTTCATTCAGTCAGTAGCTTTAAACATTTCTGGTATATGAATAACATGATGTTTTTCAATGGCAAAAATCAATGAATATTGTAAATGCACAAACAGTAATTTCTCCGCATTGCAAGGTGCAATTCTGAAATTTTTTGCTTTTTCCTGCTCCTCTTAGCATGATAAAGAAGATTCAAAGAGAGTGAGATGCCAGCTCCTTTCATTCAGTCAGTAGCTTCAATCATTTCTGGTATATGAATAACATGATGTTTTTCAATGGCAAAAATCAATGAATATTGTAAATGCACAAACAGTAATTTCTCCGCATTGCAAGGTGCAATTCTGAAATTTTTTGCTTTTTCCTGCTCCTCTTAGCATGATAAAGAAGATTCAAAGAGAGTGAGATGCCAGCTCCTTTCATTCAGTCAGTAGCTTCAATCATTTCTGGTATATGAATAACATGATGTTTTTCAATGGCAAAAATCAATGAATATTGTAAATGCACAAACAGTAATTTCTCCGCATTGCAAGGTGCAATTCTGAAATTTTTTGCTTTTTCCTGCTCCTCTTAGCATGATAAAGAAGATTCAAAGAGAGTGAGATGCCAGCTCCTTTCATTCAGTCAGTAGCTTCAATCATTTCTGGACGTTTTTCAATGGCAAAAATCAATGAATATTGTAAATGCACAAACAGTAATTTCTCCGCATTGCAAGGTGCAATTCTGAAATTTTTTGCTTTTTCCTGCTCCTCTTAGCATGATAAAGAAGATTCAAAGAGAGTGAGATGCCAGCTCCTTTCATTCAGTCAGTAGCTTCAATCATTTCTGGTATATGAATAACATGATGTTTTTCAATGGCAAAAATCAATGAATATTGTAAATGCACAAACAGTAATTTCTCCGCATTGCAAGGTGCAATTCTGAAATTTTTTGCTTTTTCCTGCTCCTCTTAGCATGATAAAGAAGATTCAAAGAGAGTGAGATGCCAGCTCCTTTCATTCAGTCAGTAGCTTCAATCATTTCTGGACGTTTTTCAATGGCAAAAATCAATGAATATTGTAAATGCACAAACAGTAATTTCTCCGCATTGCAAGGTGCAATTCTGAAATTTTTTGCTTTTTCCTGCTCCTCTTAGCATGATAAAGAAGATTCAAAGAGAGTGAGATGCCAGCTCCTTTCGTTCAGTCAGTAGCTTCAAACATTTCTGGTATATGAATAACATGATGTTTTTCAATGGCAAAAATCAATGAATATTGTAAATGCACAAACAGTAATTTCTCCACATTGCAAGGTGCAATTCTGAATTTTTTGGCTTTTTCCTGCTCCTCTTAGCATGATAAAGAAGATTCAAAGAGAGTGAGATGCCAGCTCCTTTCATTCAGTCAGTAGCTTCAATCATTTCTGGACGTTTTTCAATGGCAAAAATCAATGAAAATTGTAAATGCACAAACAGTAATTTCTCCGCATTGCAAGGTGCAATTCTGAAATTTTTTGCTTTTTCCTGCTCCTCTTAGCATGATAAAGAAGATTGAAAGAGAGTGAGATGCCAGCTCCTTTCATTCAGTCAGTAGCTTTAAACATTTCTGGTATATGAATAACATGATGTTTTTCAATGGCAAAAATCAATGAATATTGTAAATGCACAAACAGTAATTTCTCCGCATTGCAAGGTGCAATTCTGAAATTTTTTGCTTTTTCCTGCTCCTCTTAGCATGATAAAGAAGATTCAAAGAGAGTGAGATGCCAGCTCCTTTCATTCAGTCAGTAGCTTCAATCATTTCTGGTATATGAATAACATGATGTTTTTCAATGGCAAAAATCAATGAATATTGTAAATGCACAAACAGTAATTTCTCCGCATTGCAAGGTGCAATTCTGAAATTTTTTGCTTTTTCCTGCTCCTCTTAGCATGATAAAGAAGATTCAAAGAGAGTGAGATGCCAGCTCCTTTCATTCAGTCAGTAGCTTCAATCATTTCTGGACGTTTTTCAATGGCAAAAATCAATGAATATTGTAAATGCACAAACAGTAATTTCTCCGCATTGCAAGGTGCAATTCTGAAATTTTTTGCTTTTTCCTGCTCCTCTTAGCATGATAAAGAAGATTCAAAGAGAGTGAGATGCCAGCTCCTTTCATTCAGTCAGTAGCTTCAATCATTTCTGGTATATGAATAACATGATGTTTTTCAATGGCAAAAATCAATGAATATTGTAAATGCACAAACAGTAATTTCTCCGCATTGCAAGGTGCAATTCTGAAATTTTTTGCTTTTTCCTGCTCCTCTTAGCATGATAAAGAAGATTCAAAGAGAGTGAGATGCCAGCTCCTTTCATTCAGTCAGTAGCTTCAAACATTTCTGGTATATGAATAACATGATGTTTTTAAATGGCAAAAATCAATGAATATTGTAAATGCACAAACAGTAATTTCTCCGCATTGCAAGGTGCAATTCTGAAATTTTTTGCTTTTTCCTGCTCCTCTTAGCATGATAAAGAAGATTCAAAGAGAGTGAGATGCCAGCTCCTTTCATTCAGTCAGTAGCTTCAATCATTTCTGGACGTTTTTCAATGGCAAAAATCAATGAATATTGTAAATGCACAAACAGTAATTTCTCCGCATTGCAAGCTGCAATTCTGAAATTTTTTGCTTTTTCCTGCTCCTCTTAGCATGATAAAGAAGATTCAAAGAGAGTGAGATGCCAGCTCCTTTCATTCAGTCAGTAGCTTCAATCATTTCTGGACGTTTTTCAATGGCAAAAATCAATGAATATTGTAAATGCACAAACAGTAATTTCTCCGCATTGCAAGGTGCAATTCTGAAATTTTTTGCTTTTTCCTGCTCCTCTTAGCATGATAAAGAAGATTCAAAGAGAGTGAGATGCCAGCTCCTTTCATTCAGTCAGTAGCTTCAAACATTTCTGGTATATGAATAACGATGTTTTTCAATGGCAAAAATCAATGAATATTGTAAATGCACAACAGTAATTTCTCAGTATTGCAAGGTGCAATTCTGAAATTTTTTGCTTTTTCCTGCTCCTCTTAGCATGATAAAGAAGATTCAAAGAGAGTGAGATGCCAGCTCCTTTCATTCAGTCAGTAGCTTCAAACATTTCTGGTATATGAATAACATGATGTTTTTCAATGGCAAAAATCAATGAATATTGTAAATGCACAAAAAGTAATTTCTCTGCATTGCAAGGTGCAATTCTGAAATTTTTTGCTTTTTCCTGCTCATCTTAGCATGATAAAGAAGATTCAAAGAGAGTGAGATGCCAGCTCCTTTCATTCAGTCAGTAGCTTCAATCATTTCTGGACGTTTTTCAATGGCAAAAATCAATGAATATTGTAAATGCACAAACAGTAATTTCTCCGCATTGCAAGGTGCAATTCTGAAATTTTTTGCTTTTTCCTGCTCCTCTTAGCATGATAAAGAAGATTCAAAGAGAGTGAGATGCCAGCTCCTTTCATTCAGTCAGTAGCTTCAATCATTTCTGGACGTTTTTCAATGGCAAGAATCAATGAATATTGTAAATGCACAAACAGTAATTTCTCCGCATTGCAAGGTGCAATTCTGAAATTTTTTGCTTTTTCCTGCTCCTCTTAGCATGATAAAGAAGATTCAAAGAGAGTGAGATGCCAGCTCCTTTCATTCAGTCAGTAGCTTCAAACATTTCTGGACGTTTTTCAATGGCAAAAATCAATGAATATTGTAAATGCACAAACAGTAATTTCTCCGCATTGCAAGGTGCAATTCGGAAATTTTTTGCTTTTTCCTGCTCCTCTTAGCATGATAAAGAAGATTCAAAGAGATTGAGATGCCAGCTCCTTTCATTCAGTCAGTAGCTTCAAACATTTCTGGTATATGAATAACATGATGTTTTTCAATGGCAAAAATCAATGAATATTGTAAATGCACAAACAGTAATTTCTCCGCATTGCAATGTGCAATTCTGAAATTTTTTGCTTTTTACTGCTCCTCTTAGCATGATAAAGAAGATTCAAAGAGAGTGATATGCCAGCTCCTTTCATTCAGTCAGTAGCTTCAATCATTTCTGGACGTTTTTCAATGGCAAAAATCAATGAATATTGTAAATGCACAAACAGTAATTTCTCCACATTGCAAGGTGCAATTCTGAAATTTTTTCCTTTTTCCTGCTCCTCTTAGCATGATAAAGAAGATTCAAAGAGAGTGAGATGCCAGCTCCTTTCATTCAGTCAGTAGCTTCAATCATTTCTGGAATATGAATAACATGATGTTTTTCAATGGCAAAAATCAATGAATATTGTAAATGCACAAACAGTAATTTCTCCGCATTGCAAGGTGCAATTCTGAAATTTTTTGCTTTTTCCTGCTCCTCTTAGCACGATAAAGAAGATTCAAAGAGAGTGAGATGCCAGCTCCTTTCATTCAGTCAGTAGCTTCAATCATTTCTGGACGTTTTTCAATGGCAAAAATCAATGAATATTGTAAATGCACAAACAGTAATTTCTCCGCATTGCAAGGTGGAATTCTGAAATTTTTTGCTTTTTCCTGCTCCTCTTAGCATGATAAAGAAGATTCAAAGAGAGTGAGATGCCAGCTCCTTTCATTCAGTCAGTAGCTTCAATCATTTCTGGATGTTTTTCAATGGCAAAAATCAATGAATATTGTAAATGCACAAACAGTAATTTCTCCGCATTGCAAGGTGCAATTCTGAAATTTTTTGCTTTTTACTGCTCCTCTTAGCATGATAAAGAAGATTCAAAGAGAGTGAGATGCCAGCTCCTTTCATTCAGTCAGTAGCTTCAATCATTTCTGGACATTTTTCAATGGCAAAAATCAATGAATATTGTAAATGCACAAACAGTAATTTCTCCGCATTGCAAGGTGCAATTCTGAAATTTTTTCCTTTTTCCTGCTCCTCTTAGCATGATAAAGAAGATTCAAAGAGAGTGAGATGCCAGCTCCTTTCATTCAGTCAGTAGCTTCAATCATTTCTGGAATATGAATAACATGATGTTTTTCAATGGCAAAAATCAATGAATATTGTAAATGCACAAACAGTAATTTCTCCGCATTGCAAGGTGCAATTCTGAAATTTTTTGCTTTTTCCTGCTCCTCTTAGCATGATAAAGAAGATTCAAAGAGAGTGAGATGCCAGCTCCTTTCATTCAGTCAGTAGCTTCAATCATTTCTGGACGTTTTTCAATGGCAAAAATCAATGAATATTGTAAATGCACAAACAGTAATTTCTCCGCATTGCAAGGTGGAATTCTGAAATTTTTTGCTTTTTCCTGCTCCTCTTAGCATGATAAAGAAGATTCAAAGAGAGTGAGATGCCAGCTCCTTTCATTCAGTCAGTAGCTTCAAACATTTCTGGACGTTTTTCAATGGCAAAAATCAATGAATATTGTAAATGCACAAACAGTAATTTCTCCGCATTGCAATGTGCAATTCTGAAATTTTTTGCTTTTTCCTGCTCCTCTTAGCATGATAAAGAAGATTCAAAGAGAGTGAGATGCCAGCTCCTTTCATTCAGTCAGTAGCTTCAAACATTTCTGGTATATGAATAACATGATGTTTTTCAATGGCAAAAATCAATGAATATTGTAAATGCACAAAAAGTAATTTCTCTGCATTGCAAGGTGCAATTCTGAAATTTTTTGCTTTTTCCTGCTCATCTTAGCATGATAAAGAAGATTCAAAGAGAGTGAGATGCCAGCTCCTTTCATTCAGTCAGTAGCTTCAATCATTTCTGGACGTTTTTCAATGGCAAAAATCAATGAATATTGTAAATGCACAAACAGTAATTTCTCCGCATTGCAAGGTGCAATTCTGAAATTTTTTGCTTTTTCCTGCTCCTCTTAGCATGATAAAGAAGATTCAAAGAGAGTGAGATGCCAGCTCCTTTCATTCAGTCAGTAGCTTCAATCATTTCTGGACGTTTTTCAATGGCAAGAATCAATGAATATTGTAAATGCACAAACAGTAATTTCTCCGCATTGCAAGGTGCAATTCTGAAATTTTTTGCTTTTTCCTGCTCCTCTTAGCATGATAAAGAAGATTCAAAGAGAGTGAGATGCCAGCTCCTTTCATTCAGTCAGTAGCTTCAAACATTTCTGGACGTTTTTCAATGGCAAAAATCAATGAATATTGTAAATGCACAAACAGTAATTTCTCCGCATTGCAAGGTGCAATTCGGAAATTTTTTGCTTTTTCCTGCTCCTCTTAGCATGATAAAGAAGATTCAAAGAGATTGAGATGCCAGCTCCTTTCATTCAGTCAGTAGCTTCAAACATTTCTGGTATATGAATAACATGATGTTTTTCAATGGCAAAAATCAATGAATATTGTAAATGCACAAACAGTAATTTCTCCGCATTGCAATGTGCAATTCTGAAATTTTTTGCTTTTTACTGCTCCTCTTAGCATGATAAAGAAGATTCAAAGAGAGTGAGATGCCAGCTCCTTTCATTCAGTCAGTAGCTTCAATCATTTCTGGACGTTTTTCAATGGCAAAAATCAATGAATATTGTAAATGCACAAACAGTAATTTCTCCACATTGCAAGGTGCAATTCTGAAATTTTTTCCTTTTTCCTGCTCCTCTTAGCATGATAAAGAAGATTCAAAGAGAGTGAGATGCCAGCTCCTTTCATTCAGTCAGTAGCTTCAATCATTTCTGGAATATGAATAACATGATGTTTTTCAATGGCAAAAATCAATGAATATTGTAAATGCACAAACAGTAATTTCTCCGCATTGCAAGGTGCAATTCTGAAATTTTTTGCTTTTTCCTGCTCCTCTTAGCACGATAAAGAAGATTCAAAGAGAGTGAGATGCCAGCTCCTTTCATTCAGTCAGTAGCTTCAATCATTCCTGGACGTTTTTCAATGGCAAAAATCAATGAATATTGTAAATGCACAAACAGTAATTTCTCCGCATTGCAAGGTGCAATTCTGAAATTTTTTGCTTTTTCCTGCTCCTCTTAGCATGATAAAGAAGATTCAAAGAGAGTGAGATGCCAGCTCCTTTCATTCAGTCAGTAGCTTCAATCATTTCTGGACGTTTTTCAATGGCAAAAATCAATGAATATTGTAAATGCACAAACAGTAATTTCTCCGCATTGCAAGGTGCAATTCTGAAATTTTTTGCTTTTTCCTGCTCCTCTTAGCATGATAAAGAAGATTCAAAGAGAGTGAGATGCCAGCTCCTTTCATTCAGTCAGTAGCTTCAATCATTTCTGGACGTTTTTCAATGGCAAAAATCAATGAATATTGTAAATGCACAAACAGTAATTTCTCCGCATTGCAAGGTGGAATTCTGAAATTTTTTGCTTTTTCCTGCTCCTCTTAGCATGATAAAGAAGATTCAAAGAGAGTGAGATGCCAGCTCCTTTCATTCAGTCAGTAGCTTCAAACATTTCTGGACGTTTTTCAATGGCAAAAATCAATGAATATTGTAAATGCACAAACAGTAATTTCTCCGCATTGCAGTGTGCAATTCTGAAATTTTTTGCTTTTTCCTGCTCCTCTTAGCATGATAAAGAAGATTCAAAGAGAGTGAGATGCCAGCTCCTTTCATTCAGTCAGTAGCTTCAAACATTTCTGGTATATGAATAACATGATGTTTTTCAATGGCAAAAATCAATGAATATTGTAAATGCACAAACAGTAATTTCTCCGCATTGAAAGGTGCAATTCTGAAATTTTATGCTTTTTCCTGCTCCTCTTAGCATGATAAAGAAGATTCAAAGAGAGTGAGATGCCAGCTCCTTTCATTCAGTCAGTAGCTTCAAACATTTCTGGTATATGAATAACATGATGTTTTTCAATGGCAAAAATCAATGAATATTGTAAATGCACAAAAAGTAATTTCTCTGCATTGCAAGGTGCAATTCTGAAATTATTTGCTTTTTCCTGCTCATCTTAGCATGATAAAGAAGATTCAAAGAGAGTGAGATGCCAGCTCCTTTCATTCAGTCAGTAGCTTCAATCATTTCTGGACGTTTTTCAATGGCAAAAATCAATGAATATTGTAAATGCACAAACAGTAATTTCTCCGCATTGCAAGGTGCAATTCTGAAATTTTTTGCTTTTTCCTGCTCCTCTTAGCATGATAAAGAAGATTCAAAGAGAGTGAGATGCCAGCTCCTTTCATTCAGTCAGTAGCTTCAATCATTTCTGGACGTTTTTCAATGGCAAGAATCAATGAATATTGTAAATGCACAAACAGTAATTTCTCCGCATTGCAAGGTGCAATTCTGAAATTTTTTGCTTTTTCCTGCTCCTCTTAGCATGATAAAGAAGATTCAAAGAGAGTGAGATGCCAGCTCCTTTCATTCAGTCAGTAGCTTCAAACATTTCTGGACGTTTTTCAATGGCAAAAATCAATGAATATTGTAAATGCACAAACAGTAATTTCTCCGCATTGCAAGGTGCAATTCGGAAATTTTTTGCTTTTTCCTGCTCCTCTTAGCATGATAAAGAAGATTCAAAGAGATTGAGATGCCAGCTCCTTTCATTCAGTCAGTAGCTTCAAACATTTCTGGTATATGAATAACATGATGTTTTTCAATGGCAAAAATCAATGAATATTGTAAATGCACAAACAGTAATTTCTCCGCATTGCAATGTGCAATTCTGAAATTTTTTGCTTTTTACTGCTCCTCTTAGCATGATAAAGAAGATTCAAAGAGAGTGAGATGCCAGCTCCTTTCATTCAGTCAGTAGCTTCAATCATTTCTGGACGTTTTTCAATGGCAAAAATCAATGAATATTGTAAATGCACAAACAGTAATTTCTCCACATTGCAAGGTGCAATTCTGAAATTTTTTCCTTTTTCCTGCTCCTCTTAGCATGATAAAGAAGATTCAAAGAGAGTGAGATGCCAGCTCCTTTCATTCAGTCAGTAGCTTCAATCATTTCTGGAATATGAATAACATGATGTTTTTCAATGGCAAAAATCAATGAATATTGTAAATGCACAAACAGTAATTTCTCCGCATTGCAAGGTGCAATTCTGAAATTTTTTGCTTTTTCCTGCTCCTCTTAGCACGATAAAGAAGATTCAAAGAGAGTGAGATGCCAGCTCCTTTCATTCAGTCAGTAGCTTCAATCATTTCTGGACGTTTTTCAATGGCAAAAATCAATGAATATTGTAAATGCACAAACAGTAATTTCTCCGCATTGCAAGGTGGAATTCTGAAATTTTTTGCTTTTTCCTGCTCCTCTTAGCATGATAAAGAAGATTCAAAGAGAGTGAGATGCCAGCTCCTTTCATTCAGTCAGTAGCTTCAATCATTTCTGGATGTTTTTCAATGGCAAAAATCAATGAATATTGTAAATGCACAAACAGTAATTTCTCCGCATTGCAAGGTGCAATTCTGAAATTTTTTGCTTTTTACTGCTCCTCTTAGCATGATAAAGAAGATTCAAAGAGAGTGAGATGCCAGCTCCTTTCATTCAGTCAGTAGCTTCAATCATTTCTGGACGTTTTTCAATGGCAAAAATCAATGAATATTGTAAATGCACAAACAATAATTTCTCCGCATTGCAAGGTGCAATTCTGAAATTTTTTCCTTTTTCCTGCTCCTCTTAGCATGATAAAGAAGATTCAAAGAGAGTGAGATGCCAGCTCCTTTCATTCAGTCAGTAGCTTCAATCATTTCTGGAATATGAATAACATGATGTTTTTCAATGGCAAAAATCAATGAATATTGTAAATGCACAAACAGTAATTTCTCCGCATTGCAAGGTGCAATTCTGAAATTTTTTGCTTTTTCCTGCTCCTCTTAGCATGATAAAGAAGATTCAAAGAGAGTGAGATGCCAGCTCCTTTCATTCAGTCAGTAGCTTCAATCATTTCTGGACGTTTTTCAATGGCAAAAATCAATGAATATTGTAAATGCACAAACAGTAATTTCTCCGCATTGCAAGGTGGAATTCTGAAATTTTTTGCTTTTTCCTGCTCCTCTTAGCATGATAAAGAAGATTCAAAGAGAGTGAGATGCCAGCTCCTTTCATTCAGTCAGTAGCTTCAAACATTTCTGGACGTTTTTCAATGGCAAAAATCAATGAATATTGTAAATGCACAAACAGTAATTTCTCCGCATTGCAATGTGCAATTCTGAAATTTTTTGCTTTTTCCTGCTCCTCTTAGCATGATAAAGAAGATTCAAAGAGAGTGAGATGCCAGCTCCTTTCATTCAGTCAGTAGCTTCAAACATTTCTGGTATATGAATAACATGATGTTTTTCAATGGCAAAAATCAATGAATATTGTAAATGCACAAACAGTAATTTCTCCGCATTGCAAGGTGCAATTCTGAAATTTTATGCTTTTTCCTGCTCCTCTTAGCATGATAAAGAAGATTCAAAGAGAGTGAGATGCCAGCTCCTTTCATTCAGTCAGTAGCTTCAATCATTTCTGGACGTTTTTCAATGGCAAAAATCAATGAATATTGTAAATGCACAAACAGTAATTTCTCCGCATTGCAAGGTGCAATTCTGAAATTTTTTGCTTTTTCCTGCTCCTCTTAGCATGATAAAGAAGATTCAAAGAGAGTGAGATGCCAGCTCCTTTCATTCAGTCAGTAGCTTCAATCATTTCTGGTATATGAATAACGATGTTTTTCAATGGCAAAAATCAATGAATATTGTAAATGCACAAACAGTAATTTCTCCGCATTGCAAGGTGCAATTCTGAAATTTTTTGCTTTTTCCTGCTCCTCTTAGCATGATAAAGAAGATTCAAAGAGAGTGAGATGCCAGCTCCTTTCATTCAGTCAGTAGCTTCAAACATTTCTGGTATATGAATAACATGATGTTTTTCAATGGCAAAAATCAATGAATATTGTAAATGCACAAACAGTAATTTCTCCGCATTGCAAGGTGCAATTCTGAAATTTTTTGCTTTTTCCTGCTCCTCTTAGCATGATAAAGAAGATTCAAAGAGAGTGAGATGCCAGCTCCTTTCATTCAGTCAGTAGCTTCAATCATTTCTGGACGTTTTTCAATGGCAAAAATCAATGAATATTGTAAATGCACAAACAGTAATTTCTCCGCATTGCAAGCTGCAATTCTGAAATTTTTTGCTTTTTCCTGCTCCTCTTAGCATGATAAAGAAGATTCAAAGAGAGTGAGATGCCAGCTCCTTTCATTCAGTCAGTAGCTTCAATCATTTCTGGACGTTTTTCAATGGCAAAAATCAATGAATATTGTAAATGCACAAACAGTAATTTCTCCGCATTGCAAGGTGCAATTCTGAAATTTTTTGCTTTTTCCTGCTCCTCTTAGCATGATAAAGAAGATTCAAAGAGAGTGAGATGCCAGCTCCTTTCATTCAGTCAGTAGCTTCAAACATTTCTGGTATATGAATAACGATGTTTTTCAATGGCAAAAATCAATGAATATTGTAAATGCACAAACAGTAATTTCTCAGTATTGCAAGGTGCAATTCTGAAATTTTTTGCTTTTTCCTGCTCCTCTTAGCATGATAAAGAATATTCAAAGAGAGTGAGATGCCAGCTCCTTTCATTCAGTCAGTAGCTTCAAACATTTCTGGTATATGAATAACATGATGTTTTTCAATGGCAAAAATCAATGAATATTGTAAATGCACAAAAAGTAATTTCTCTGCATTGCAAGGTGCAATTCTGAAATTTTTTGCTTTTTCCTGCTCATCTTAGCATGATAAAGAAGATTCAAAGAGAGTGAGATGCCAGCTCCTTTCATTCAGTCAGTAGCTTCAATCATTTCTGGACGTTTTTCAATGGCAAAAATCAATGAATATTGTAAATGCACAAACAGTAATTTCTCCGCATTGCAAGGTGCAATTCTGAAATTTTTTGCTTTTTCCTGCTCCTCTTAGCATGATAAAGAAGATTCAAAGAGAGTGAGATGCCAGCTCCTTTCATTCAGTCAGTAGCTTCAATCATTTCTGGACGTTTTTCAATGGCAAGAATCAATGAATATTGTAAATGCACAAACAGTAATTTCTCCGCATTGCAAGGTGCAATTCTGAAATTTTTTGCTTTTTCCTGCTCCTCTTAGCATGATAAAGAAGATTCAAAGAGAGTGAGATGCCAGCTCCTTTCATTCAGTCAGTAGCTTCAAACATTTCTGGACGTTTTTCAATGGCAAAAATCAATGAATATTGTAAATGCACAAACAGTAATTTCTCCGCATTGCAAGGTGCAATTCTGAAATTTTTTCCTTTTTCCTGCTCCTCTTAGCATGATAAAGAAGATTCAAAGAGAGTGAGATGCCAGCTCCTTTCATTCAGTCAGTAGCTTCAATCATTTCTGGAATATGAATAACATGATGTTTTTCAATGGCAAAAATCAATGAATATTGTAAATGCACAAACAGTAATTTCTCCGCATTGCAAGGTGCAATTCTGAAATTTTTTGCTTTTTCCTGCTCCTCTTAGCATGATAAAGAAGATTCAAAGAGAGTGAGATGCCAGCTCCTTTCATTCAGTCAGTAGCTTCAATCATTTCTGGACGTTTTTCAATGGCAAAAATCAATGAATATTGTAAATGCACAAACAGTAATTTCTCCGCATTGCAAGGTGGAATTCTGAAATTTTTTGCTTTTTCCTGCTCCTCTTAGCATGATAAAGAAGATTCAAAGAGAGTGAGATGCCAGCTCCTTTCATTCAGTCAGTAGCTTCAATCATTTCTGGATGTTTTTCAATGGCAAAAATCAATGAATATTGTAAATGCACAAACAGTAATTTCTCCGCATTGCAAGGTGCAATTCTGAAATTTTTTCCTTTTTCCTGCTCCTCTTAGCATGATAAAGAAGATTCAAAGAGAGTGAGATGCCAGCTCCTTTCATTCAGTCAGTAGCTTCAATCATTTCTGGAATATGAATAACATGTTTTTCAATGGCAAAAATCAATGAATATTGTAAATGCACAAACAGTAATTTCTCCGCATTGCAAGGTGCAATTCTGAAATTTTTTGCTTTTTCCTGCTCCTCTTAGCATGATAAAGAAGATTCAAAGAGAGTGAGATGCCAGCTCCTTTCATTCAGTCAGTAGCTTCAATCATTTCTGGACGTTTTTCAATGGCAAAAATCAATGAATATTGTAAATGCACAAACAGTAATTTCTCCGCATTGCAAGGTGGAATTCTGAAATTTTTTGCTTTTTCCTGCTCCTCTTAGCATGATAAAGAAGATTCAAAGAGAGTGAGATGCCAGCTCCTTTCATTCAGTCAGTAGCTTCAATCATTTCTGGATGTTTTTCAATGGCAAAAATCAATGAATATTGTAAATGCACAAACAGTAATTTCTCCGCATTGCAAGGTGCAATTCTGAAATTTTTTGCTTTTTCCTGCTCCTCTTAGCATGATAAAGAAGATTCAAAGAGAGTGAGATGCCAGCTCCTTTCATTCAGTCAGTAGCTTCAATCATTTCTGGACGTTTTTCAATGGCAAAAATCAATGAATATTGTAAATGCACAAACAGTAATTTCTCCGCATTGCAAGGTGCAATTCTGAAATTTTTTGCTTTTTCCTGCTCCTCTTAGCATGATAAAGAAGATTCAAAGAGAGTGAGATGCCAGCTCTTTCATTCAGTCAGTAGCTTCAATCATTACTGGTATATCAATAACATGATGTTTTTCAATGGCAAAAATCAATGAATATTGTAAATGCACAAACAGTAATTTCTCCGCATTGCAAGGTGCAATTCTGAAATTTTTTGCTTTTTCCTGCTCCTCTTAGCATGATAAAGAAGATTCAAAGAGAGTGAGATGCCAGCTCCTTTCATTCAGTCAGTAGCTTCAATCATTTCTGGTATATGAATAACATGATGTTTTTCAATGGCAAAAATCAATGAATATTGTAAATGCACAAACAGTAATTTCTCCGCATTGCAAGGTGCAATTCTGAAATTTTTTGCTTTTTAGTACTCCTCTTAGCATGATAAAGAAGATTCAAAGAGAGTGAGATGCCAGCTCCTTTCATTCAGTCAGTAGCTTCAAACATTTCTGGTATATGAATAACATGATGTTTTTCAATGGCAAAAATCAATGAATATTGTAAATGCACAAACAGTAATTTCTCCGCATTGCAAGGTGCAATTCTGAAATTTTTTGCTTTTTCCTGCTTCTCTTAGCATGATAAAGAAGATTCAAAGAGAGTGAGATGCCAGCTCCTTTCATTCAGTCAGTAGCTTCAATCATTTCTGGACGTTTTTCAATGGCAAAAATCAATGAATATTGTAAATGCACAAACAGTAATTTCTCCGCATTGCAAGGTGCAATTCTGAAATTTTTTGCTTTTTCCTGCTCCTCTTAGCATGATAAAGAAGATTCAAAGAGAGAGAGATGCCAGGTCCTTTCATTCAGTCAGTAGCTTCAATCATTTCTGGTATATGAATAACATGATGTTTTTCAATGGCAAAAATCAATGAATATTGTAAATGCACAAACAGTAATTTCTCCGCATTGCAAGGTGCAATTCTGAAATTTTTTGCTTTTTCCTGCTCCTCTTAGCATGATAAAGAAGATTCAAAGAGAGTGAGATGCCAGCTCCTTTCATTCAGTCAGTAGCTTCAAACATTTCTGGTATATGAATAACATGATGTTTTTCAATGGCAAAAATCAATGAATATTGTAAATGCACAAACAGTAATTTCTCCGCATTGCAAGGTGCAATTCTGAAATTTTTTGCTTTTTCCTGCTCCTCTTAGCATGATAAAGAAGATTCAAAGAGAGTGAGATGCCAGCTCCTTTCATTCAGTCAGTAGCTTCAATCATTTCTGGACGTTTTTCAATGGCAAAAATCAATGAATATTGTAAATGCACAAACAGTAATTTCTCCGCATTGCAAGGTGCAAATCTGAAATTTTTTGCTTTTTCCTGCTCCTCTTAGCATGATAAAGAAGATTCAAAGAGAGTGAGATGCCAGCTCCTTTCATTCAGTCAGTAGCTTCAATCATTTCTGGACGTTTTTCAATGGCAAAAATCAATGAATATTGTAAATGCACAAACAGTAATTTCTCCGCATTGCAAGGTGCAATTCTGAAATTTTTTGCTTTTTCCTGCTCCTCATAGCATGATAAAGAAGATTCAAAGAGAGTGAGATGCCAGCTCCTTTCATTCAGTCAGTAGCTTCAAACATTTCTGGACGTTTTTCAATGGCAAAAATCAATGAATATTGTAAATGCACAAACAGTAATTTCTCCGCATTGCAATGTGCAATTCTGAAATTTTTTTTCTTTTTCCTGCTCCTCTTAGCATGATAAAGAAGATTCAAAGAGAGTGAGATGCCAGCTCCTTTCATTCAGTCAGTAGCTTCAAACATTTCTGGTATATGAATAACATGATGTTTTTCAATGGCAAAAATCAATGAATATTGTAAATGCACAAACAGTAATTTCTCCGCATTGCAAGGTGCAATTCTGAAATTTTTTGCTTTTTCCTGCTCCTCTTAGCATGATAAAGAAGATTCAAAGAGAGTGAGATGCCAGCTCCTCTCATTCAGTCAGTAGCTTCAATCATTTCTGGACGTTTTTCAATGGCAAAAATCAATGAATATTGTAAATGCACAAACAGTAATTTCTCCGCATTGCAAGGTGCAATTCTGAAATTTTTTGCTTTTTCCTGCTCCTCTTAGCATGATAAAGAAGATTCAAAGAGAGTGAGATGCCAGCTCCTTTCATTCAGTCAGTAGCTTCAATCATTTCTGGTATATGAATAACATGATGTTTTTCAATGGCAAAAATCAATGAATATTGTAAATGCACAAACAGTAATTTCTCCGCATTGCAAGGTGCAATTCTGAAATTTTTTGCTTTTTCCTGCTCCTCTTAGCATGATAAAGAAGATTCAAAGAGAGTGAGATGCCAGCTCCTTTCATTCAGTCAGTAGCTTCAATCATTTCTGGACGTTTTTCAATGGCAAAAATCAATGAATATTGTAAATGCACAAACAGTAATTTCTCGCATTGCAAGGTGCAATTCTGAAATTTTTTGCTTTTTCCTGCTCCTCTTAGCATGATAAAGAAGATTCAAAGAGAGTGAGATGCCAGCTCCTTTCATTCAGTCAGTAGCTTCAATCATTTCTGGACGTTTTTCAATGGCAAAAATCAATGAATATTGTAAATGCACAAACAGTAATTTCTCCGCATTGCAAGGTGCAATTCTGAAATTTTTTGCTTTTTCCTGCTCCTCTTAGCATGATAAAGAAGATTCAAAGAGAGTGAGATGCCAGCTCCTTTCATTCAGTCAGTAGCTTCAATCATTACTGGTATATCAATAACATGATGTTTTTCAATGGCAAAAATCAATGAATATTGTAAATGCACAAACAGTAATTTCTCCGCATTGCAAGGTGCAATTCTGAAATTTTTTGCTTTTTCCTGCTCCTCTTAGCATGATAAAGAAGATTCAAAGAGAGTGAGATGCCAGCTCCTTTCATTCAGTCAGTAGCTTCAATCATTTCTGGTATATGAATAACATGATGTTTTTCAATGGCAAAAATCAATGAATATTGTAAATGCACAAACAGTAATTTCTCCGCATTGCAAGGTGCAATTCTGAAATTTTTTGCTTTTTAGTACTCCTCTTAGCATGATAAAGAAGATTCAAAGAGAGTGAGATGCCAGCTCCTTTCATTCAGTCAGTAGCTTCAAACATTTCTGGTATATGAATAACATGATGTTTTTCAATGGCAAAAATCAATGAATATTGTAAATGCACAAACAGTAATTTCTCCGCATTGCAAAGTGCAATTCTGAAATTTTTTGCTTTTTCCTGCTTCTCTTAGCATGATAAAGAAGATTCAAAGAGAGTGAGATGCCAGCTCCTTTCATTCAGTCAGTAGCTTCAATCATTTCGGGACGTTTTTCAATGGCAAAAATCAATGAATATTGTAAATGCACAAACAGTAATTTCTCCGCATTGCAAGGTGCAATTCTGAAATTTTTTGCTTTTTCCTGCTCCTCTTAGCATGATAAAGAAGATTCAAAGAGAGAGAGATGCCAGGTCCTTTCATTCAGTCAGTAGCTTCAAACATTTCTGGTATATGAATAACATGATGTTTTTCAATGGCAAAAATCAATGAATATTGTAAATGCACAAACAGTAATTTCTCCGCATTGCAAGGTGCAATTCTGAAATTTTTTGCTTTTTCCTGCTCCTCTTAGCATGATAAAGAAGATTCAAAGAGAGTGAGATGCCAGCTCCTTTCATTCAGTCAGTAGCTTCAATCATTTCTGGACGTTTTTCAATGGCAAAAATCAATGAATATTGTAAATGTACAAACAGTATTTTCTCCGCATTGCAAGGTGCAAATCTGAAATTTTTTGCTTTTTCCTGCTCCTCTTAGCATGATAAAGAAGATTCAAAGAGAGTGAGATGCCAGCTCCTTTCATTCAGTCAGTAGCTTCAATCATTTCTGGACGTTTTTCAATGGCAAAAATCAATGAATATTGTAAATGCACAAACAGTAATTTCTCCGCATTGCAAGGTGCAATTCTGAAATTTTTTGCTTTTTCCTGCACCTCATAGCATGATAAAGAAGATTCAAAGAGAGTGAGATGCCAGCTCCTTTCATTCAGTCAGTAGCTTCAAACATTTCTGGACGTTTTTCAATGGCAAAAATCAATGAATATTGTAAATGCACAAACAGTAATTTCTCCGCATTGCAATGTGCAATTCTGAAATTTTTTTCTTTTTCCTGCTCCTCTTAGCATGATAAAGAAGATTCAAAGAGAGTGAGATGCCAGCTCCTTTCATTCAGTCAGTAGCTTCAAACATTTCTGGTATATGAATAACATGATGTTTTTCAATGGCAAAAATCAATGAATATTGTAAATGCACAAACAGTAATTTCTCCGCATTGCAAGGTGCAATTCTGAAATTTTTTGCTTTTTCCTGCTCCTCTTAGCATGATAAAGAAGATTCAAAGAGAGTGAGATGCCAGCTCCTCTCATTCAGTCAGTAGCTTCAATCATTTCTGGACGTTTTTCAATGGCAAAAATCAATGAATATTGTAAATGCACAAACAGTAATTTCTCCGCATTGCAAGGTGCAATTCTGAAATTTTTTGCTTTTTCCTGCTCCTCTTAGCATGATAAAGAAGATTCAAAGAGAGTGAGATGCCAGCTCCTTTCATTCAGTCAGTAGCTTCAATCATTTCTGGTATATGAATAACATGATGTTTTTCAATGGCAAAAATCAATGAATATTGTAAATGCACAAACAGTAATTTCTCCGCATTGCAAGGTGCAATTCTGAAATTTTTTGCTTTTTCCTGCTCCTCTTAGCATGATAAAGAAGATTCAAAGAGAGTGAGATGCCAGCTCCTTTCATTCAGTCAGTAGCTTCAATCATTTCTGGACGTTTTTCAATGGCAAAAATCAATGAATATTGTAAATGCACAAACAGTAATTTCTCGCATTGCAAGGTGCAATTCTGAAATTTTTTGCTTTTTCCTGCTCCTCTTAGCATGATAAAGAAGATTCAAAGAGAGTGAGATGCCAGCTCCTTTCATTCAGTCAGTAGCTTCAATCATTTCTGGTATATGAATAACATGATGTTTTTCAATGGCAAAAATCAATGAATATTGTAAATGCACAAACAGTAATTTCTCCGCATTGCAAGGTGCAATTCTGAAATTTTTTTCTTTTTCCTGCTCCTCTTAGCATGATAAAGAAGATTCAAAGAGATTGAGATGCCAGCTCCTTTCATTCAGTCAGTAGCTTCAAACATTTCTGGTATATGAATAACATGATGTTTTTCAATGGCAAAAATCAATGAATATTGTAAATGCACAAACAGTAATTTCTCCGCATTGCAAGGTGCAATTCTGAAATTTTTTGCTTTTTCCTGCTCCTCTTAGCATGATAAAGAAGATTCAAAGAGTGAGATGCCAGCTCCTTTCATTCAGTCAGTAGCTTCAATCATTTCTGGACGTTTTTCAATGGCAAAAATCAATGAATATTGTAAATGCACAAACAGTAATTTCTCCGCATTGCAAGGTGCAATTCTGAAATTTTTTGCTTTTTCCTGCTCCTCTTAGCATGATAAAGAAGATTCAAAGAGAGTGAGATGCCAGCTCCTTTCATTCAGTCAGTAGCTTCAATCATTTCTGGACGTTTTTCAATGGCAAAAATCAATGAATATTGTAAATGCACAAACAGTAATTTCTCCGCATTGCAAGGTGCAATTCTGAAATTTTTTGCTTTTTCCTGCTCCTCTTAGCATGATAAAGAAGATTCAAAGAGAGTGAGATGCCAGCTCCTTTCATTCAGTCAGTAGCTTCAAACATTTCTGGTATATGAATAACGATGTTTTTCAATGGCAAAAATCAATGAATATTGTAAATGCACAAACAGTAATTTCTCAGTATTGCAAGGTGCAATTCTGAAATTTTTTGCTTTTTCCTGCTCCTCTTAGCATGATAAAGAAGATTCAAAGAGAGTGAGATGCCAGCTCCTTTCATTCAGTCAGTAGCTTCAATCATTTCTGGACGTTTTTCAATGGCAAAAATCAATGAATATTGTAAATGCACAAAGAGTAATTTCTCCGCATTGCAAGGAGCAATTCTGAAATTTTTTGCTTTTTCCTGCTCCTCTTAGCATGATAAAGAAGATTCAAAGAGAGTGAGATGCCAGCTCCTTTCATTCAGTCAGTAGCTTCAAACATTTCTGGTATATGAATAACATGATGTTTTTCAATGGCAAAAATCAATGAATATTGTAAATGCACAAACAGTAATTTCTCTGCATTGCAAGGTGCAATTCTGAAATTTTTTGCTTTTTCCTGCTCCTCTTAGCATGATAAAGAAGATTCAAAGAGAGTGAGATGCCAGCTCCTTTCATTCAGTCAGTAGCTTCAATCATTTCTGGACGTTTTTCAATGGCAAAAATCAATGAATATTGTAAATGCACAAACAGTAATTTCTCCGCATTGCAAGGTGCAATTCTGAAATTTTTTGCTTTTTCCTGCTCCTCTTAGCATGATAAAGAAGATTCAAAGAGAGTGAGATGCCAGCTCCTTTCATTCAGTCAGTAGCTTCAATCATTTCTGGACGTTTTTCAATGGCAAAAATCAATGAATATTGTAAATGCACAAACAGTAATTTCTCCGCATTGCAAGGTGCAATTCTGAAATTTTTTGCTTTTTCCTGCTCCTCTTAGCATGATAAAGAAGATTTAAAGAGAGTGAGATGCCAGCTCCTTTCATTCAGTCAGTAGTTTCAAACATTTCTGGACGTTTTTCAATGGCAAAAATCAATGAATATTGTAAATGCACAAACAGTAATTTCTCCGCATTGCAAGGTGCAATTCGGAAATTTTTTGCTTTTTCCTGCTCCTCTTAGCATGATAAAGAAGATTCAAAGAGAGTGAGATGCCAGCTCCTTTCATTCAGTCAGTAGCTTTAAACATTTCTGGTATATGAATAACATGATGTTTTTCAATGGCAAAAATCAATGAATATTGTAAATGCACAAACAGTAATTTCTCCGCATTGCAATGTGCAATTCTGAAATTTTTTGCTTTTTACTGCTCCTCTTAGCATGATAAAGAAGATTCAAAGAGAGTGAGATGCCAGCTCCTTTCATTCAGTCAGTAGCTTCAATCATTTCTGGACGTTTTTCAATGGGAAAAATCAATGAATATTGTAAATGCACAAACAGTAATTTCTCCGCATTGCAAGGTGCAATTCTGAAATTTTTTGCTTTTTACTGCTCCTCTTAGCATGATAAAGAAGATTCAAAGAGAGTGAGATGCCAGCTCCTTTCATTCAGTCAGTAGCTTCAATCATTTCTGGACGTTTTTCAATGGGAAAAATCAATGAATATTGTAAATGCACAAACAGTAATTTCTCCGCATTGCAAGGTGCAAATCTGAAATTTTTTGCTTTTTCCTGCTCCTCTTAGCATGATAAAGAAGATTCAAAGAGAGTGAGATGCCAGCTCCTTTCATTCAGTCAGTAGCTTCAATCATTTCTGGACGTTTTTCAATGGCAAAAATCAATGAATATTGTAAATGCACAAACAGTAATTTCTCCGCATTGCAAGGTGCAATTCTGAAATTTTTTGCTTTTTCCTGCTCCTCATAGCATGATAAAGAAGATTCAAAGAGAGTGAGATGCCAGCTCCTTTCATTCAGTCAGTAGCTTCAAACATTTCTGGACGTTTTTCAATGGCAAAAATCAATGAATATTGTAAATGCACAAACAGTAATTTCTCCGCATTGCAATGTGCAATTCTGAAATTTTTTTTCTTTTTCCTGCTCCTCTTAGCATGATAAAGAAGATTCAAAGAGAGTGAGATGCCAGCTCCTTTCATTCAGTCAGTAGCTTCAAACATTTCTGGTATATGAATAACATGATGTTTTTCAATGGCAAAAATCAATGAATATTGTAAATGCACAAACAGTAATTTCTCCGCATTGCAAGGTGCAATTCTGAAATTTTTTGCTTTTTCCTGCTCCTCTTAGCATGATAAAGAAGATTCAAAGAGAGTGAGATGCCAGCTCCTCTCATTCAGTCAGTAGCTTCAATCATTTCTGGACGTTTTTCAATGGCAAAAATCAATGAATATTGTAAATGCACAAACAGTAATTTCTCCGCATTGCAAGGTGCAATTCTGAAATTTTTTGCTTTTTCCTGCTCCTCTTAGCATGATAAAGAAGATTCAAAGAGAGTGAGATGCCAGCTCCTTTCATTCAGTCAGTAGCTTCAATCATTTCTGGTTTATGAATAACATGATGTTTTTCAATGGCAAAAATCAATGAATATTGTAAATGCACAAACAGTAATTTCTCCGCATTGCAAGGTGCAATTCTGAAATTTTTTGCTTTTTCCTGCTCCTCTTAGCATGATAAAGAAGATTCAAAGAGAGTGAGATGCCAGCTCCTTTCATTCAGTCAGTAGCTTCAATCATTTCTGGACGTTTTTCAATGGCAAAAATCAATGAATATTGTAAATGCACAAACAGTAATTTCTCGCATTGCAAGGTGCAATTCTGAAATTTTTTGCTTTTTCCTGCTCCTCTTAGCATGATAAAGAAGATTCAAAGAGAGTGAGATGCCAGCTCCTTTCATTCAGTCAGTAGCTTCAATCATTTCTGGACGTTTTTCAATGGCAAAAATCAATGAATATTGTAAATGCACAAACAGTAATTTCTCCGCATTGCAAGGTGCAATTCTGAAATTTTTTGCTTTTTCCTGCTCCTCTTAGCATGATAAAGAAGATTCAAAGAGAGTGAGATGCCAGCTCCTTTCATTCAGTCAGTAGCTTCAATCATTACTGGTATATCAATAACATGATGTTTTTCAATGGCAAAAATCAATGAATATTGTAAATGCACAAACAGTAATTTCTCCGCATTGCAAGGTGCAATTCTGAAATTTTTTGCTTTTTCCTGCTCCTCTTAGCATGATAAAGAAGATTCAAAGAGAGTGAGATGCCAGCTCCTTTCATTCAGTCAGTAGCTTCAATCATTTCTGGTATATGAATAACATGATGTTTTTCAATGGCAAAAATCAATGAATATTGTAAATGCACAAACAGTAATTTCTCCGCATTGCAAGGTGCAATTCTGAAATTTTTTGCTTTTTAGTACTCCTCTTAGCATGATAAAGAAGATTCAAAGAGAGTGAGATGCCAGCTCCTTTCATTCAGTCAGTAGCTTCAAACATTTCTGGTATATGAATAACATGATGTTTTTCAATGGCAAAAATCAATGAATATTGTAAATGCACAAACAGTAATTTCTCCGCATTGCAAAGTGCAATTCTGAAATTTTTTGCTTTTTCCTGCTTCTCTTAGCATGATAAAGAAGATTCAAAGAGAGTGAGATGCCAGCTCCTTTCATTCAGTCAGTAGCTTCAATCATTTCGGGACGTTTTTCAATGGCAAAAATCAATGAATATTGTAAATGCACAAACAGTAATTTCTCCGCATTGCAAGGTGCAATTCTGAAATTTTTTGCTTTTTCCTGCTCCTCTTAGCATGATAAAGAAGATTCAAAGAGAGAGAGATGCCAGGTCCTTTCATTCAGTCAGTAGCTTCAAACATTTCGGGTATATGAATAACATGATGTTTTTCAATGGCAAAAATCAATGAATATTGTAAATGCACAAACAGTAATTTCTCCGCATTGCAAGGTGCAATTCTGAAATTTTTTGCTTTTTCCTGCTCCTCTTAGCATGATAAAGAAGATTCAAAGAGAGTGAGATGCCAGCTCCTTTCATTCAGTCAGTAGCTTCAATCATTTCTGGACGTTTTTCAATGGCAAAAATCAATGAATATTGTAAATGTACAAACAGTAATTTCTCCGCATTGCAAGGTGCAAATCTGAAATTTTTTGCTTTTTCCTGCTCCTCTTAGCATGATAAAGAAGATTCAAAGAGAGTGAGATGCCAGCTCCTTTCATTCAGTCAGTAGCTTCAATCATTTCTGGACGTTTTTCAATGGCAAAAATCAATGAATATTGTAAATGCACAAACAGTAATTTCTCCGCATTGCAAGGTGCAATTCTGAAATTTTTTGCTTTTTCCTGCACCTCATAGCATGATAAAGAAGATTCAAAGAGAGTGAGATGCCAGCTCCTTTCATTCAGTCAGTAGCTTCAAACATTTCTGGACGTTTTTCAATGGCAAAAATCAATGAATATTGTAAATGCACAAACAGTAATTTCTCCGCATTGCAATGTGCAATTCTGAAATTTTTTTCTTTTTCCTGCTCCTCTTAGCATGATAAAGAAGATTCAAAGAGAGTGAGATGCCAGCTCCTTTCATTCAGTCAGTAGCTTCAAACATTTCTGGTATATGAATAACATGATGTTTTTCAATGGCAAAAATCAATGAATATTGTAAATGCACAAACAGTAATTTCTCCGCATTGCAAGGTGCAATTCTGAAATTTTTTGCTTTTTCCTGCTCCTCTTAGCATGATAAAGAAGATTCAAAGAGAGTGAGATGCCAGCTCCTCTGATTCAGTCAGTAGCTTCAATCATTTCTGGACGTTTTTCAATGGCAAAAATCAATGAATATTGTAAATGCACAAACAGTAATTTCTCCGCATTGCAAGGTGCAATTCTGAAATTTTTTGCTTTTTCCTGCTCCTCTTAGCATGATAAAGAAGATTCAAAGAGATTGAGATGCCAGCTCCTTTCATTCAGTCAGTAGCTTCAATCATTTCTGGTATATGAATAACATGATGTTTTTCAATGGCAAAAATCAATGAATATTGTAAATGCACAAACAGTAATTTCTCCGCATTGCAAGGTGCAATTCTGAAATTTTTTGCTTTTTCCTGCTCCTCTTAGCATGATAAAGAAGATTCAAAGAGAGTGAGATGCCAGCTCCTTTCATTCAGTCAGTAGCTTCAATCATTTCTGGACGTTTTTCAATGGCAAAAATCAATGAATATTGTAAATGCACAAACAGTAATTTCTCGCATTGCAAGGTGCAATTCTGAAATTTTTTGCTTTTTCCTGCTCCTCTTAGCATGATAAAGAAGATTCAAAGAGAGTGAGATGCCAGCTCCTTTCATTCAGTCAGTAGCTTCAATCATTTCTGGTATATGAATAACATGATGTTTTTCAATGGCAAAAATCAATGAATATTGTAAATGCACAAACAGTAATTTCTCCGCATTGCAAGGTGCAATTCTGAAATTTTTTTCTTTTTCCTGCTCCTCTTAGCATGATAAAGAAGATTCAAAGAGATTGAGATGCCAGCTCCTTTCATTCAGTCAGTAGCTTCAAACATTTCTGGTATATGAATAACATGATGTTTTTCAATGGCAAAAATCAATGAATATTGTAAATGCACAAACAGTAATTTCTCCGCATTGCAAGGTGCAATTCTGAAATTGTTTGCTTTTTCCTGCTCCTCTTAGCATGATAAAGAAGATTCAAAGAGTGAGATGCCAGCTCCTTTCATTCAGTCAGTAGCTTCAATCATTTCTGGACGTTTTTCAATGGCAAAAATCAATGAATATTGTAAATGCACAAACAGTAATTTCTCCGCATTGCAAGGTGCAATTCTGAAATTTTTTGCTTTTTCCTGCTCCTCTTAGCATGATAAAGAAGATTCAAAGAGAGTGAGATGCCAGCTCCTTTCATTCAGTCAGTAGCTTCAATCATTTCTGGACGTTTTTCAATGGCAAAAATCAATGAATATTGTAAATGCACAAACAGTAATTTCTCCGCATTGCAAGGTGCAATTCTGAAATTTTTTGCTTTTTCCTGCTCCTCTTAGCATGATAAAGAAGATTCAAAGAGAGTGAGATGCCAGCTCCTTTCATTCAGTCAGTAGCTTCAAACATTTCTGGTATATGAATAACGATGTTTTTCAATGGCAAAAATCAATGAATATTGTAAATGCACAAACAGTAATTTCTCAGTATTGCAAGGTGCAATTCTGAAATTTTTTGCTTTTTCCTGCTCCTCTTAGCATGATAAAGAAGATTCAAAGAGAGTGAGATGCCAGCTCCTTTCATTCAGTCAGTAGCTTCAATCATTTCTGGACGTTTTTCAATGGCAAAAATCAATGAATATTGTAAATGCACAAAGAGTAATTTCTCCGCATTGCAAGGAGCAATTCTGAAATTTTTTGCTTTTTCCTGCTCCTCTTAGCATGATAAAGAAGATTCAAAGAGAGTGAGATGCCAGCTCCTTTCATTCAGTCAGTAGCTTCAAACATTTCTGGTATATGAATAACATGATGTTTTTCAATGGCAAAAATCAATGAATATTGTAAATGCACAAACAGTAATTTCTCTGCATTGCAAGGTGCAATTCTGAAATTTTTTGCTTTTTCCTGCTCCTCTTAGCATGATAAAGAAGATTCAAAGAGAGTGAGATGCCAGCTCCTTTCATTCAGTCAGTAGCTTCAATCATTTCTGGACGTTTTTCAATGGCAAAAATCAATGAATATTGTAAATGCACAAACAGTAATTTCTCCGCATTGCAAGGTGCAATTCTGAAATTTTTTGCTTTTTCCTGCTCCTCTTAGCATGATAAAGAAGATTCAAAGAGAGTGAGATGCCAGCTCCTTTCATTCAGTCAGTAGCTTCAATCATTTCTGGACGTTTTTCAATGGCAAAAATCAATGAATATTGTAAATGTACAAACAGTAATTTCTCCGCATTGCAAGGTGCAAATCTGAAATTTTTTGCTTTTTCCTGCTCCTCTTAGCATGATAAAGAAGATTCAAAGAGAGTGAGATGCCAGCTCCTTTCATTCAGTCAGTAGCTTCAATCATTTCTGGACGTTTTTCAATGGCAAAAATCAATGAATATTGTAAATGCACAAACAGTAATTTCTCCGCATTGCAAGGTGCAATTCTGAAATTTTTTGCTTTTTCCTGCACCTCATAGCATGATAAAGAAGATTCAAAGAGAGTGAGATGCCAGCTCCTTTCATTCAGTCAGTAGCTTCAAACATTTCTGGACGTTTTTCAATGGCAAAAATCAATGAATATTGTAAATGCACAAACAGTAATTTCTCCGCATTGCAATGTGCAATTCTGAAATTTTTTTCTTTTTCCTGCTCCTCTTAGCATGATAAAGAAGATTCAAAGAGAGTGAGATGCCAGCTCCTTTCATTCAGTCAGTAGCTTCAAACATTTCTGGTATATGAATAACATGATGTTTTTCAATGGCAAAAATCAATGAATATTGTAAATGCACAAACAGTAATTTCTCCGCATTGCAAGGTGCAATTCTGAAATTTTTTGCTTTTTCCTGCTCCTCTTAGCATGATAAAGAAGATTCAAAGAGAGTGAGATGCCAGCTCCTCTGATTCAGTCAGTAGCTTCAATCATTTCTGGACGTTTTTCAATGGCAAAAATCAATGAATATTGTAAATGCACAAACAGTAATTTCTCCGCATTGCAAGGTGCAATTCTGAAATTTTTTGCTTTTTCCTGCTCCTCTTAGCATGATAAAGAAGATTCAAAGAGATTGAGATGCCAGCTCCTTTCATTCAGTCAGTAGCTTCAATCATTTCTGGTATATGAATAACATGATGTTTTTCAATGGCAAAAATCAATGAATATTGTAAATGCACAAACAGTAATTTCTCCGCATTGCAAGGTGCAATTCTGAAATTTTTTGCTTTTTCCTGCTCCTCTTAGCATGATAAAGAAGATTCAAAGAGAGTGAGATGCCAGCTCCTTTCATTCAGTCAGTAGCTTCAATCATTTCTGGACGTTTTTCAATGGCAAAAATCAATGAATATTGTAAATGCACAAACAGTAATTTCTCGCATTGCAAGGTGCAATTCTGAAATTTTTTGCTTTTTCCTGCTCCTCTTAGCATGATAAAGAAGATTCAAAGAGAGTGAGATGCCAGCTCCTTTCATTCAGTCAGTAGCTTCAATCATTTCTGGTATATGAATAACATGATGTTTTTCAATGGCAAAAATCAATGAATATTGTAAATGCACAAACAGTAATTTCTCCGCATTGCAAGGTGCAATTCTGAAATTTTTTTCTTTTTCCTGCTCCTCTTAGCATGATAAAGAAGATTCAAAGAGATTGAGATGCCAGCTCCTTTCATTCAGTCAGTAGCTTCAAACATTTCTGGTATATGAATAACATGATGTTTTTCAATGGCAAAAATCAATGAATATTGTAAATGCACAAACAGTAATTTCTCCGCATTGCAAGGTGCAATTCTGAAATTGTTTGCTTTTTCCTGCTCCTCTTAGCATGATAAAGAAGATTCAAAGAGTGAGATCCCAGCTCCTTTCATTCAGTCAGTAGCTTCAATCATTTCTGGACGTTTTTCAATGGCAAAAATCAATGAATATTGTAAATGCACAAACAGTAATTTCTCCGCATTGCAAGGTGCAATTCTGAAATTTTTTGCTTTTTCCTGCTCCTCTTAGCATGATAAAGAAGATTCAAAGAGAGTGAGATGCCAGCTCCTTTCATTCAGTCAGTAGCTTCAATCATTTCTGGACGTTTTTCAATGGCAAAAATCAATGAATATTGTAAATGCACAAACAGTAATTTCTCCGCATTGCAAGGTGCAATTCTGAAATTTTTTGCTTTTTCCTGCTCCTCTTAGCATGATAAAGAAGATTCAAAGAGAGTGAGATGCCAGCTCCTTTCATTCAGTCAGTAGCTTCAAACATTTCTGGTATATGAATAACGATGTTTTTCAATGGCAAAAATCAATGAATATTGTAAATGCACAAACAGTAATTTCTCAGTATTGCAAGGTGCAATTCTGAAATTTTTTGCTTTTTCCTGCTCCTCTTAGCATGATAAAGAAGATTCAAAGAGAGTGAGATGCCAGCTCCTTTCATTCAGTCAGTAGCTTCAATCATTTCTGGACGTTTTTCAATGGCAAAAATCAATGAATATTGTAAATGCACAAAGAGTAATTTCTCCGCATTGCAAGGAGCAATTCTGAAATTTTTTGCTTTTTCCTGCTCCTCTTAGCATGATAAAGAAGATTCAAAGAGAGTGAGATGCCAGCTCCTTTCATTCAGTCAGTAGCTTCAAACATTTCTGGTATATGAATAACATGATGTTTTTCAATGGCAAAAATCAATGAATATTGTAAATGCACAAACAGTAATTTCTCTGCATTGCAAGGTGCAATTCTGAAATTTTTTGCTTTTTCCTGCTCCTCTTAGCATGATAAAGAAGATTCAAAGAGAGTGAGATGCCAGCTCCTTTCATTCAGTCAGTAGCTTCAATCATTTCTGGACGTTTTTCAATGGCAAAAATCAATGAATATTGTAAATGCACAAACAGTAATTTCTCCGCATTGCAAGGTGCAATTCTGAAATTTTTTGCTTTTTCCTGCTCCTCTTAGCATGATAAAGAAGATTCAAAGAGAGTGAGATGCCAGCTCCTTTCATTCAGTCAGTAGCTTCAATCATTTCTGGACGTTTTTCAATGGCAAAAATCAATGAATATTGTAAATGCACAAACAGTAATTTCTCCGCATTGCAAGGTGCAATTCTGAAATTTTTTGCTTTTTCCTGCTCCTCTTAGCATGATAAAGAAGATTCAAAGAGAGTGAGATGCCAGCTCCTTTCATTCAGTCAGTAGCTTCAAACATTTCTGGACGTTTTTCAATGGCAAAAATCAATGAATATTGTAAATGCACAAACAGTAATTTCTCCGCATTGCAAGGTGCAATTCGGAAATTTTTTGCTTTTTCCTGCTCCTCTTAGCATGATAAAGAAGATTCAAAGAGAGTGAGATGCCAGCTCCTTTCATTCAGTCAGTAGCTTCAAACATTTCTGGTATATGAATAACATGATGTTTTTCAATGGCAAAAATCAATGAATATTGTAAATGCACAAACAGTAATTTCTCCGCATTGCAATGTGCAATTCTGAAATTTTTTGCTTTTTACTGCTCCTCTTAGCATGATAAAGAAGATTCAAAGAGAGTGAGATGCCAGCTCCTTTCATTCAGTCAGTAGCTTCAATCATTTCTGGACATTTTTCAATGGGAAAAATCAATGAATATTGTAAATGCACAAACAGTAATTTCTCCGCATTGCAAGGTGCAATTCTGAAATTTTTTGCTTTTTCCTGCTCCTCTTAGCATGATAAAGAAGATTCAAAGAGAGTGAGATGCCAGCTCCTTTCATTCAGTCAGTAGCTTCAATCATTTCTGGACGTTTTTCAATGGCAAAAATCAATGAATATTGTAAATGCACAAACAGTAATTTCTCCGCATTGCAAGGTGCAATTCTGAAATTTTTTGCTTTTTCCTGCTCCTCTTAGCATGATAAAGAAGATTCAAAGAGAGTGAGATGCCAGCTCCTTTCATTCAGTCAGTAGCTTCAAACATTTCTGGACGTTTTTCAATGGCAAAAATCAATGAATATTGTAAATGCACAAACAGTAATTTCTCCGCATTGCAATGTGCAATTCTGAAATTTTTTGCTTTTTCCTGCTCCTCTTAGCATGATAAAGAAGATTCAAAGAGAGTGAGATGCCAGCTCCTTTCATTCAGTCAGTAGCTTCAAACATTTCTGGTATATGAATAACATGATGTTTTTCAATGGCAAAAATCAATGAATATTGTAAATGCACAAACAGTAATTTCTCCGCATTGCAAGGTGCAATTCTGAAATTTTATGCTTTTTCCTGCTCCTCTTAGCATGATAAAGAAGATTCAAAGAGAGTGAGATGCCAGCTCCTTTCATTCAGTCAGTAGCTTCAATCATTTCTGGACGTTTTTCAATGGCAAAAATCAATGAATATTGTAAATGCACAAACAGTAATTTCTCCGCATTGCAAGGTGCAATTCTGAAATTTTTTGCTTTTTCCTGCTCCTCTTAGCATGATAAAGAAGATTCAAAGAGAGTGAGATGCCAGCTCCTTTCATTCAGTCAGTAGCTTCAATCATTTCTGGTATATGAATAACATGATGTTTTTCAATGGCAAAAATCAATGAATATTGTAAATGCACAAACAGTAATTTCTCCGCATTGCAAGGTGCAATTCTGAAATTTTTTGCTTTTTCCTGCTCATCTTAGCATGATAAAGAAGATTCAAAGAGAGTGAGATGCCAGCTCCTTTCATTCAGTCAGTAGCTTCAAACATTTCTGGTATATGAATAACATGATGTTTTTCAATGGCAAAAATCAATGAATATTGTAAATGCACAAACAGTAATTTCTCCGCATTGCAAGGTGCAATTCTGAAATTTTTTGCTTTTTCCTGCTCCTCTTAGCATGATAAAGAAGATTCAAAGAGAGTGAGATGCCAGCTCCTTTCATTCAGTCAGTAGCTTCAATCATTTCTGGACGTTTTTCAATGGCAAAAATCAATGAATATTGTAAATGCACAAACAGTAATTTCTCCGCATTGCAAGCTGCAATTCTGAAATTTTTTGCTTTTTCCTGCTCCTCTTAGCATGATAAAGAAGATTCAAAGAGAGTGAGATGCCAGCTCCTTTCATTCAGTCAGTAGCTTCAATCATTTCTGGACGTTTTTCAATGGCAAAAATCAATGAATATTGTAAATGCACAAACAGTAATTTCTCCGCATTGCAAGGTGCAATTCTGAAATTTTTTGCTTTTTCCTGCTCCTCTTAGCATGATAAAGAAGATTCAAAGAGAGTGAGATTCCAGCTCCTTTCATTCAGTCAGTAGCTTCAAACATTTCTGGTATATGAATAACGATGTTTTTCAATGGCAAAAATCAATGAATATTGTAAATGCACAAACAGTAATTTCACAGTATTGCAAGGTGCAATTCTGAAATTTTTTGCTTTTTCCTGCTCCTCTTAGCATGATAAAGAAGATTCAAAGAGAGTGAGATGCCAGCTCCTTTCATTCAGTCAGTAGCTTCAATCATTTCTGGACGTTTTTCAATGGCAAAAATCAATGAATATTGTAAATGCACAAACAGTAATTTCTCCGCATTGCAAGGTGCAATTCTGAAATTTTTTTCTTTTTCCTGCTCCTCTTAGCATGATAAAGAAGATTCAAAGAGATTGAGATGCCAGCTCCTTTCATTCAGTCAGTAGCTTCAAACATTTCTGGTATATGAATAACATGATGTTTTTCAATGGCAAAAATCAATGAATATTGTAAATGCACAAACAGTAATTTCTCCGCATTGCAAGGTGCAATTCTGAAATTTTTTGCTTTTTCCTGCTCCTCTTAGCATGATAAAGAAGATTCAAAGAGTGAGATGCGAGCTCCTTTCATTCAGTCAGTAGCTTCAATCATTTCTGGACGTTTTTCTATGGCAAAAATCAATGAATATTGTAAATGCACAAACAGTAATTTCTCCGCATTGCAAGGTGCAATTCTGAAATTTTTTGCTTTTTCCTGCTCCTCTTAGCATGATAAAGAAGATTCAAAGAGCGTGAGATGCCAGCTCCTTTCATTCAGTCAGTAGCTTCAATCATTTCTGGACGTTTTTCAATGGCAAAAATCAATGAATATTGTAAATGCACAAACAGTAATTTCTCCGCATTGCAAGGTGCAATTCTGAAATTTTTTGCTTTTTCCTGCTCCTCTTAGCATGATAAAGAAGATTCAAAGAGAGTGAGATGCCAGCTCCTTTCATTCAGTCAGTAGCTTCAAACATTTCTGGTATATGAATAACGATGTTTTTCAATGGCAAAAATCAATGAATATTGTAAATGCACAAACAGTAATTTCTCAGTATTGCAAGGTGCAATTCTGAAATTTTTTGCTTTTTCCTGCTCCTCTTAGCATGATAAAGAAGATTCAAAGAGAGTGAGATGCCAGCTCCTTTCATTCAGTCAGTAGCTTCAATCATTTCTGGACGTTTTTCAATGGCAAAAATCAATGAATATTGTAAATGCACAAACAGTAATTTCTCCGCATTGCAAGGTGCAATTCTGAAATTTTTTGCTTTTTCCTGCTCCTCTTAGCATGATAAAGAAGATTCAAAGAGAGTGAGATGCCAGCTCCTTTCATTCAGTCAGTAGCTTCAATCATTTCTGGACGTTTTTCAATGGCAAAAATCAATGAATATTGTAAATGCACAAACAGTAATTTCTCCGCATTGCAAGGTGCAATTCTGAAATTTTTTGCTTTTTCCTGCTCCTCTTAGCATGATAAAGAAGATTCAAAGAGAGTGAGATGCCAGCTCCTTTCATTCAGTCAGTAGCTTCAAACATTTCTGGACGTTTTTCAATGGCAAAAATCAATGAATATTGTAAATGCACAAACAGTAATTTCTCCGCATTGCAAGGTGCAATTCGGAAATTTTTTGCTTTTTCCTGCTCCTCTTAGCATGATAAAGAAGATTCAAAGAGAGTGAGATGCCAGCTCCTTTCATTCAGTCAGTAGCTTCAAACATTTCTGGTATATGAATAACATGATGTTTTTCAATGGCAAAAATCAATGAATATTGTAAATGCACAAACAGTAATTTCTCCGCATTGCAATGTGCAATTCTGAAATTTTTTGCTTTTTACTGCTCCTCTTAGCATGATAAAGAAGATTCAAAGAGAGTGAGATGCCAGCTCCTTTCATTCAGTCAGTAGCTTCAATCATTTCTGGACGTTTTTCAATGGGAAAAATCAATGAATATTGTAAATGCACAAACAGTAATTTCTCCGCATTGCAAGGTGCAATTCTGAAATTTTTTGCTTTTTCCTGCTCCTCTTAGCATGATAAAGAAGATTCAAAGAGAGTGAGATGCCAGCTCCTTTCATTCAGTCAGTAGCTTCAATCATTTCTGGACGTTTTTCAATGGCAAAAATCAATGAATATTGTAAATGCACAAACAGTAATTTCTCCGCATTGCAAGGTGCAATTCTGAAATTTTTTGCTTTTTCCTGCTCCTCTTAGCATGATAAAGAAGATTCAAAGAGAGTGAGATGCCAGCTCCTTTCATTCAGTCAGTAGCTTCAAACATTTCTGGACGTTTTTCAATGGCAAAAATCAATGAATATTGTAAATGCACAAACAGTAATTTCTCCGCATTGCAATGTGCAATTCTGAAATTTTTTGCTTTTTCCTGCTCCTCTTAGCATGATAAAGAAGATTCAAAGAGAGTGAGATGCCAGCTCCTTTCATTCAGTCAGTAGCTTCAAACATTTCTGGTATATGAATAACATGATGTTTTTCAATGGCAAAAATCAATGAATATTGTAAATGCACAAACAGTAATTTCTCCGCATTGCAAGGTGCAAATCTGAAATTTTATGCTTTTTCCTGCTCCTCTTAGCATGATAAAGAAGATTCAAAGAGAGTGAGATGCCAGCTCCTTTCATTCAGTCAGTAGCTTCAATCATTTCTGGACGTTTTTCAATGGCAAAAATCAATGAATATTGTAAATGCACAAACAGTAATTTCTCCGCATTGCAAGGTGCAATTCTGAAATTTTTTGCTTTTTCCTGCTCCTCTTAGCATGATAAAGAAGATTCAAAGAGAGTGAGATGCCAGCTCCTTTCATTCAGTCAGTAGCTTCAAACATTTCTGGTATATGAATAACATGATGTTTTTCAATGGCAAAAATCAATGAATATTGTAAATGCACAAACAGTAATTTCTCTGCATTGCAAGGTGCAATTCTGAAATTTTTTGCTTTTTCCTGCTCCTCTTAGCATGATAAAGAAGATTCAAAGAGAGTGAGATGCCAGCTCCTTTCATTCAGTCAGTAGCTTCAATCATTTCTGGACGTTTTTCAATGGCAAAAATCAATGAATATTGTAAATGCACAAACAGTAATTTCTCCGCATTGCAAGGTGCAATTCTGAAATTTTTTGCTTTTTCCTGCTCCTCTTAGCATGATAAAGAAGATTCAAAGAGAGTGAGATGCCAGCTCCTTTCATTCAGTCAGTAGCTTCAATCATTTCTGGACGTTTTTCAATGGCAAAAATCAATGAATATTGTAAATGCACAAACAGTAATTTCTCCGCATTGCAAGGTGCAATTCTGAAATTTTTTGCTTTTTCCTGCTCCTCTTAGCATGATAAAGAAGATTCAAAGAGAGTGAGATGCCAGCTCCTTTCATTCAGTCAGTAGCTTCAAACATTTCTGGACGTTTTTCAATGGCAAAAATCAATGAATATTGTAAATGCACAAACAGTAATTTCTCCGCATTGCAAGGTGCAATTCGGAAATTTTTTGCTTTTTCCTGCTCCTCTTAGCATGACAAAGAAGATTCAAAGAGAGTGAGATGCCAGCTCCTTTCATTCAGTCAGTAGCTTCAAACATTTCTGGTATATGAATAACATGATGTTTTTCAATGGCAAAAATCAATGAATATTGTAAATGCACAAACAGTAATTTCTCCGCATTGCAATGTGCAATTCTGAAATTTTTTGCTTTTTACTGCTCCTCTTAGCATGATAAAGAAGATTCAAAGAGAGTGAGATGCCAGCTCCTTTCATTCAGTCAGTAGCTTCAATCATTTCTGGACGTTTTTCAATGGGAAAAATCAATGAATATTGAAAATGCACAAACAGTAATTTCTCCGCATTGCAAGGTGCAATTCTGAAATTTTTTGCTTTTTACTGCTCCTCTTAGCATGATAAAGAAGATTCAAAGAGAGTGAGATGCCAGCTCCTTTCATTCAGTCAGTAGCTTCAATCATTTCTGGACGTTTTTCAATGGGAAAAATCAATGAATATTGTAAATGCACAAACAGTAATTTCTCCGCATTGCAAGGTGCAAATCTGAAATTTTTTGCTTTTTCCTGCTCCTCTTAGCATGATAAAGAAGATTCAAAGAGAGTGAGATGCCAGCTCCTTTCATTCAGTCAGTAGCTTCAATCATTTCTGGACGTTTTTCAATGGCAAAAATCAATGAATATTGTAAATGCACAAACAGTAATTTCTCCGCATTGCAAGGTGCAATTCTGAAATTTTTTGCTTTTTCCTGCTCCTCATAGCATGATAAAGAAGATTCAAAGAGAGTGAGATGCCAGCTCCTTTCATTCAGTCAGTAGCTTCAAACATTTCTGGACGTTTTTCAATGGCAAAAATCAATGAATATTGTAAATGCACAAACAGTAATTTCTCCGCATTGCAATGTGCAATTCTGAAATTTTTTTTCTTTTTCCTGCTCCTCTTAGCATGATAAAGAAGATTCAAAGAGAGTGAGATGCCAGCTCCTTTCATTCAGTCAGTAGCTTCAAACATTTCTGGTATATGAATAACATGATGTTTTTCAATGGCAAAAATCAATGAATATTGTAAATGCACAAACAGTAATTTCTCCGCATTGCAAGGTGCAATTCTGAAATTTTTTGCTTTTTCCTGCTCCTCTTAGCATGATAAAGAAGATTCAAAGAGAGTGAGATGCCAGCTCCTCTCATTCAGTCAGTAGCTTCAATCATTTCTGGACGTTTTTCAATGGCAAAAATCAATGAATATTGTAAATGCACAAACAGTAATTTCTCCGCATTGCAAGGTGCAATTCTGAAATTTTTTGCTTTTTCCTGCTCCTCTTAGCATGATAAAGAAGATTCAAAGAGAGTGAGATGCCAGCTCCTTTCATTCAGTCAGTAGCTTCAATCATTTCTGGTTTATGAATAACATGATGTTTTTCAATGGCAAAAATCAATGAATATTGTAAATGCACAAACAGTAATTTCTCCGCATTGCAAGGTGCAATTCTGAAATTTTTTGCTTTTTCCTGCTCCTCATAGCATGATAAAGAAGATTCAAAGAGAGTGAGATGCCAGCTCCTTTCATTCAGTCAGTAGCTTCAAACATTTCTGGACGTTTTTCAATGGCAAAAATCAATGAATATTGTAAATGCACAAACAGTAATTTCTCCGCATTGCAATGTGCAATTCTGAAATTTTTTTTCTTTTTCCTGCTCCTCTTAGCATGATAAAGAAGATTCAAAGAGAGTGAGATGCCAGCTCCTTTCATTCAGTCAGTAGCTTCAAACATTTCTGGTATATGAATAACATGATGTTTTTCAATGGCAAAAATCAATGAATATTGTAAATGCACAAACAGTAATTTCTCCGCATTGCAAGGTGCAATTCTGAAATTTTTTGCTTTTTCCTGCTCCTCTTAGCATGATAAAGAAGATTCAAAGAGAGTGAGATGCCAGCTCCTTTCATTCAGTCAGTAGCTTCAATCATTTCTGGACGTTTTTCAATGGCAAAAATCAATGAATATTGTAAATGCACAAACAGTAATTTCTCGCATTGCAAGGTGCAATTCTGAAATTTTTTGCTTTTTTCTGCTCCTCTTAGCATGATAAAGAAGATTCAAAGAGAGTGAGATGCCAGCTCCTTTCATTCAGTCAGTAGCTTCAATCATTTCTGGACGTTTTTCAATGGCAAAAATCAATGAATATTGTAAATGCACAAACAGTAATTTCTCCGCATTGCAAGGTGCAATTCTGAAATTTTTTGCTTTTTCCTGCTCCTCTTAGCATGATAAAGAAGATTCAAAGAGAGTGAGATGCCAGCTCCTTTCATTCAGTCAGTAGCTTCAATCATTACTGGTATATCAATAACATGATGTTTTTCAATGGCAAAAATCAATGAATATTGTAAATGCACAAACAGTAATTTCTCCGCATTGCAAGGTGCAATTCTGAAATTTTTTGCTTTTTCCTGCTCCTCTTAGCATGATAAAGAAGATTCAAAGAGAGTGAGATGCCAGCTCCTTTCATTCAGTCAGTAGCTTCAATCATTTCTGGTATATGAATAACATGATGTTTTTCAATGGCAAAAATCAATGAATATTGTAAATGCACAAACAGTAATTTCTCCGCATTGCAAGGTGCAATTCTGAAATTTTTTGCTTTTTAGTACTCCTCTTAGCATGATAAAGAAGATTCAAAGAGAGTGAGATGCCAGCTCCTTTCATTCAGTCAGTAGCTTCAAACATTTCTGGTATATGAATAACATGATGTTTTTCAATGGCAAAAATCAATGAATATTGTAAATGCACAAACAGTAATTTCTCCGCATTGCAAAGTGCAATTCTGAAATTTTTTGCTTTTTCCTGCTTCTCTTAGCATGATAAAGAAGATTCAAAGAGAGTGAGATGCCAGCTCCTTTCATTCAGTCAGTAGCTTCAATCATTTCGGGACGTTTTTCAATGGCAAAAATCAATGAATATTGTAAATGCACAAACAGTAATTTCTCCGCATTGCAAGGTGCAATTCTGAAATTTTTTGCTTTTTCCTGCTCCTCTTAGCATGATAAAGAAGATTCAAAGAGAGAGAGATGCCAGGTCCTTTCATTCAGTCAGTAGCTTCAAACATTTCTGGTATATGAATAACATGATGTTTTTCAATGGCAAAAATCAATGAATATTGTAAATGCACAAACAGTAATTTCTCCGCATTGCAAGGTGCAATTCTGAAATTTTTTGCTTTTTCCTGCTCCTCTTAGCATGATAAAGAAGATTCAAAGAGAGTGAGATGCCAGCTCCTTTCATTCAGTCAGTAGCTTCAATCATTTCTGGACGTTTTTCAATGGCAAAAATCAATGAATATTGTAAATGTACAAACAGTAATTTCTCCGCATTGCAAGGTGCAAATCTGAAATTTTTTGCTTTTTCCTGTTCCTCTTAGCATGATAAAGAAGATTCAAAGAGAGTGAGATGCCAGCTCCTTTCATTCAGTCAGTAGCTTCAATCATTTCTGGACGTTTTTCAATGGCAAAAATCAATGAATATTGTAAATGCACAAACAGTAATTTCTCCGCATTGCAAGGTGCAATTCTGAAATTTTTTGCTTTTTCCTGCACCTCATAGCATGATAAAGAAGATTCAAAGAGAGTGAGATGCCAGCTCCTTTCATTCAGTCAGTAGCTTCAAACATTTCTGGACGTTTTTCAATGGCAAAAATCAATGAATATTGTAAATGCACAAACAGTAATTTCTCCGCATTGCAATGTGCAATTCTGAAATTTTTTTCTTTTTCCTGCTCCTCTTAGCATGATAAAGAAGATTCAAAGAGAGTGAGATGCCAGCTCCTTTCATTCAGTCAGTAGCTTCAAACATTTCTGGTATATGAATAACATGATGTTTTTCAATGGCAAAAATCAATGAATATTGTAAATGCACAAACAGTAATTTCTCCGCATTGCAAGGTGCAATTCTGAAATTTTTTGCTTTTTCCTGCTCCTCTTAGCATGATAAAGAAGATTCAAAGAGAGTGAGATGCCAGCTCCTCTCATTCAGTCAGTAGCTTCAATCATTTCTGGACGTTTTTCAATGGCAAAAATCAATGAATATTGTAAATGCACAAAGAAGTAATTTCTCCGCATTGCAAGGTGCAATTCTGAAATTTTTTGCTTTTTCCTGCTCCTCTTAGCATGATAAAGAAGATTCAAAGAGAGTGAGATGCCAGCTCCTTTCATTCAGTCAGTAGCTTCAATCATTTCTGGTATATGAATAACATGATGTTTTTCAATGGCAAAAATCAATGAATATTGTAAATGCACAAACAGTAATTTCTCCGCATTGCAAGGTGCAATTCTGAAATTTTTTGCTTTTTCCTGCTCCTCTTAGCATGATAAAGAAGATTCAAAGAGAGTGAGATGCCAGCTCCTTTCATTCAGTCAGTAGCTTCAATCATTTCTGGACGTTTTTCAATGGCAAAAATCAATGAATATTGTAAATGCACAAACAGTAATTTCTCGCATTGCAAGGTGCAATTCTGAAATTTTTTGCTTTTTCCTGCTCCTCTTAGCATGATAAAGAAGATTCAAAGAGAGTGAGATGCCAGCTCCTTTCATTCAGTCAGTAGCTTCAATCATTTCTGGTATATGAATAACATGATGTTTTTCAATGGCAAAAATCAATGAATATTGTAAATGCACAAACAGTAATTTCTCCGCATTGCAAGGTGCAATTCTGAAATTTTTTTCTTTTTCCTGCTCCTCTTAGCATGATAAAGAAGATTCAAAGAGATTGAGATGCCAGCTCCTTTCATTCAGTCAGTAGCTTCAAACATTTCTGGTATATGAATAACATGATGTTTTTCAATGGCAAAAATCAATGAATATTGTAAATGCACAAACAGTAATTTCTCCGCATTGCAAGGTGCAATTCTGAAATTTTTTGCTTTTTCCTGCTCCTCTTAGCATGATAAAGAAGATTCAAAGAGTGAGATGCCAGCTCCTTTCATTCAGTCAGTAGCTTCAATCATTTCTGGACGTTTTTCAATGGCAAAAATCAATGAATATTGTAAATGCACAAACAGTAATTTCTCCGCATTGCAAGGTGCAATTCTGAAATTTTTTGCTTTTTCCTGCTCCTCTTAGCATGATAAAGAAGATTCAAAGAGAGTGAGATGCCAGCTCCTTTCATTCAGTCAGTAGCTTCAATCATTTCTGGACGTTTTTCAATGGCAAAAATCAATGAATATTGTAAATGCACAAACAGTAATTTCTCCGCATTGCAAGGTGCAATTCTGAAATTTTTTGCTTTTTCCTGCTCCTCTTAGCATGATAAAGAAGATTCAAAGAGAGTGAGATGCCAGCTCCTTTCATTCAGTCAGTAGCTTCAAACATTTCTGGTATATGAATAACGATGTTTTTCAATGGCAAAAATCAATGAATATTGTAAATGCACAAACAGTAATTTCTCAGTATTGCAAGGTGCAATTCTGAAATTTTTTGCTTTTTCCTGCTCCTCTTAGCATGATAAAGAAGATTCAAAGAGAGTGAGATGCCAGCTCCTTTCATTCAGTCAGTAGCTTCAATCATTTCTGGACGTTTTTCAATGGCAAAAATCAATGAATATTGTAAATGCACAAAGAGTAATTTCTCCGCATTGCAAGGAGCAATTCTGAAATTTTTTGCTTTTTCCTGCTCCTCTTAGCATGATAAAGAAGATTCAAAGAGAGTGAGATGCCAGCTCCTTTCATTCAGTCAGTAGCTTCAAACATTTCTGGTATATGAATAACATGATGTTTTTCAATGGCAAAAATCAATGAATATTGTAAATGCACAAACAGTAATTTCTCTGCATTGCAAGGTGCAATTCTGAAATTTTTTGCTTTTTCCTGCTCCTCTTAGCATGATAAAGAAGATTCAAAGAGAGTGAGATGCCAGCTCCTTTCATTCAGTCAGTAGCTTCAATCATTTCTGGACGTTTTTCAATGGCAAAAATCAATGAATATTGTAAATGCACAAACAGTAATTTCTCCGCATTGCAAGGTGCAATTTTGAAATTTTTTGCTTTTTCCTGCTCCTCTTAGCATGATAAAGAAGATTCAAAGAGAGTGAGATGCCAGCTCCTTTCATTCAGTCAGTAGCTTCAATCATTTCTGGACGTTTTTCAATGGCAAAAATCAATGAATATTGTAAATGCACAAACAGTAATTTCTCCGCATTGCAAGGTGCAATTCTGAAATTTTTTGCTTTTTCCTGCTCCTCTTAGCATGATAAAGAAGATTCAAAGAGAGTGAGATGCCAGCTCCTTTCATTCAGTCAGTAGCTTCAAACATTTCTGGACGTTTTTCAATGGCAAAAATCAATGAATATTGTAAATGCACAAACAGTAATTTCTCCGCATTGCAAGGTGCAATTCGGAAATTTTTTGCTTTTTCCTGCTCCTCTTAGCATGATAAAGAAGATTCAAAGAGAGTGAGATGCCAGCTCCTTTCATTCAGTCAGTAGCTTCAAACATTTCTGGTATATGAATAACATGATGTTTTTCAATGGCAAAAATCAATGAATATTGTAAATGCACAAACAGTAATTTCTCCGCATTGCAATGTGCAATTCTGAAATTTTTTGCTTTTTACTGCTCCTCTTAGCATGATAAAGAAGATTCAAAGAGAGTGAGATGCCAGCTCCTTTCATTCAGTCAGTAGCTTCAATCATTTCTGGACGTTTTTCAATGGGAAAAATCAATGAATATTGTAAATGCACAAACAGTAATTTCTCCGCATTGCAAGGTGCAATTCTGAAATTTTTTGCTTTTTCCTGCTCCTCTTAGCATGATAAAGAAGATTCAAAGAGAGTGAGATGCCAGCTCCTTTCATTCAGTCAGTAGCTTCAATCATTTCTGGACGTTTTTCAATGGCAAAAATCAATGAATATTGTAAATGCACAAACAGTAATTTCTCCGCATTGCAAGGTGCAATTCTGAAATTTTTTGCTTTTTCCTGCTCCTCTTAGCATGATAAAGAAGATTCAAAGAGAGTGAGATGCCAGCTCCTTTCATTCAGTCAGTAGCTTCAAACATTTCTGGACGTTTTTCAATGGCAAAAATCAATGAATATTGTAAATGCACAAACAGTAATTTCTCCGCATTGCAATGTGCAATTCTGAAATTTTTTGCTTTTTCCTGCTCCTCTTAGCATGATAAAGAAGATTCAAAGAGAGTGAGATGCCAGCTCCTTTCATTCAGTCAGTAGCTTCAAACATTTCTGGTATATGAATAACATGATGTTTTTCAATGGCAAAAATCAATGAATATTGTAAATGCACAAACAGTAATTTCTCCGCATTGCAAGGTGCAATTCTGAAATTTTATGCTTTTTCCTGCTCCTCTTAGCATGATAAAGAAGATTCAAAGAGAGTGAGATGCCAGCTCCTTTCATTCAGTCAGTAGCTTCAATCATTTCTGGACGTTTTTCAATGGCAAAAATCAATGAATATTGTAAATGCACAAACAGTAATTTCTCCGCATTGCAAGGTGCAATTCTGAAATTTTTTGCTTTTTCCTGCTCCTCTTAGCATGATAAAGAAGATTCAAAGAGAGTGAGATGCCAGCTCCTTTCATTCAGTCAGTAGCTTCAATCATTTCTGGTATATGAATAACATGATGTTTTTCAATGGCAAAAATCAATGAATATTGTAAATGCACAAACAGTAATTTCTCCGCATTGCAAGGTGCAATTCTGAAATTTTTTGCTTTTTCCTGCTCATCTTAGCATGATAAAGAAGATTCAAAGAGAGTGAGATGCCAGCTCCTTTCATTCAGTCAGTAGCTTCAAACATTTCTGGTATATGAATAACATGATGTTTTTCAATGGCAAAAATCAATGAATATTGTAAATGCACAAACAGTAATTTCTCCGCATTGCAAGGTGCAATTCTGAAATTTTTTGCTTTTTCCTGCTCCTCTTAGCATGATAAAGAAGATTCAAAGAGAGTGAGATGCCAGCTCCTTTCATTCAGTCAGTAGCTTCAATCATTTCTGGACGTTTTTCAATGGCAAAAATCAATGAATATTGTAAATGCACAAACAGTAATTTCTCCGCATTGCAAGCTGCAATTCTGAAATTTTTTGCTTTTTCCTGCTCCTCTTAGCATGATAAAGAAGATTCAAAGAGAGTGAGATGCCAGCTCCTTTCATTCAGTCAGTAGCTTCAATCATTTCTGGACGTTTTTCAATGGCAAAAATCAATGAATATTGTAAATGCACAAACAGTAATTTCTCCGCATTGCAAGGTGCAATTCTGAAATTTTTTGCTTTTTCCTGCTCCTCTTAGCATGATAAAGAAGATTCAAAGAGAGTGAGATGCCAGCTCCTTTCATTCAGTCAGTAGCTTCAAACATTTCTGGTATATGAATAACGATGTTTTTCAATGGCAAAAATCAATGAATATTGTAAATGCACAAACAGTAATTTCACAGTATTGCAAGGTGCAATTCTGAAATTTTTTGCTTTTTCCTGCTCCTCTTAGCATGATAAAGAAGATTCAAAGAGAGTGAGATGCCAGCTCCTTTCATTCAGTCAGTAGCTTCAATCATTTCTGGACGTTTTTCAATGGCAAAAATCAATGAATATTGTAAATGCACAAACAGTAATTTCTCCGCATTGCAAGGTGCAATTCTGAAATTTTTTTCTTTTTCCTGCTCCTCTTAGCATGATAAAGAAGATTCAAAGAGATTGAGATGCCAGCTCCTTTCATTCAGTCAGTAGCTTCAAACATTTCTGGTATATGAATAACATGATGTTTTTCAATGGCAAAAATCAATGAATATTGTAAATGCACAAACAGTAATTTCTCCGCATTGCAAGGTGCAATTCTGAAATTTTTTGCTTTTTCCTGCTCCTCTTAGCATGATAAAGAAGATTCAAAGAGTGAGATGCGAGCTCCTTTCATTCAGTCAGTAGCTTCAATCATTTCTGGACGTTTTTCAATGGCAAAAATCAATGAATATTGTAAATGCACAAACAGTAATTTCTCCGCATTGCAAGGTGCAATTCTGAAATTTTTTGCTTTTTCCTGCTCCTCTTAGCATGATAAAGAAGATTCAAAGAGCGTGAGATGCCAGCTCCTTTCATTCAGTCAGTAGCTTCAATCATTTCTGGACGTTTTTCAATGGCAAAAATCAATGAATATTGTAAATGCACAAACAGTAATTTCTCCGCATTGCAAGGTGCAATTCTGAAATTTTTTGCTTTTTCCTGCTCCTCTTAGCATGATAAAGAAGATTCAAAGAGAGTGAGATGCCAGCTCCTTTCATTCAGTCAGTAGCTTCAAACATTTCTGGTATATGAATAACGATGTTTTTCAATGGCAAAAATCAATGAATATTGTAAATGCACAAACAGTAATTTCTCCGCATTGCAAGGTGCAATTCTGAAATTTTTTGCTTTTTCCTGCTCCTCTTAGCATGATAAAGAAGATTCAAAGAGAGTGAGATGCCAGCTCCTTTCATTCAGTCAGTAGCTTCAATCATTTCTGGACGTTTTTCAATGGCAAAAATCAATGAATATTGTAAATGCACAAACAGTAATTTCTCCGCATTGCAAGCTGCAATTCTGAAATTTTTTTCTTTTTCCTGCTCCTCTTAGCATGATAAAGAAGATTCAAAGAGATTGAGATGCCAGCTCCTTTCATTCAGTCAGTAGCTTCAAACATTTCTGGTATATGAATAACATGATGTTTTTCAATGGCAAAAATCAATGAATATTGTAAATGCACAAACAGTAATTTCTCCGCATTGCAAGGTGCAATTCTGAAATTTTTTGCTTTTTCCTGCTCCTCTTAGCATGATAAAGAAGATTCAAAGAGAGTGAGATGCCAGCTCCTTTCATTCAGTCAGTAGCTTCAATCATTTCTGGACGTTTTTCAATGGCAAAAATCAATGAATATTGTAAATGCACAAACAGTAATTTCTCCGCATTGCAAGGTGCAATTCTGAAATTTTTTGCTTTTTCCTGCTCCTCTTAGCATGATAAAGAAGATTCAAAGAGAGTGAGATGCCAGCTCCTTTCATTCAGTCAGTAGCTTCAAACATTTCTGGACGTTTTTCAATGGCAAAAATCAATGAATATTGTAAATGCACAAACAGTAATTTCTCCGCATTGCAATGTGCAATTCTGAAATTTTTTGCTTTTTCCTGCTCCTCTTAGCATGATAAAGAAGATTCAAAGAGAGTGAGATGCCAGCTCCTTTCATTCAGTCAGTAGCTTCAAACATTTCTGGTATATGAATAACATGATGTTTTTCAATGGCAAAAATCAATGAATATTGTAAATGCACAAACAGTAATTTCTCCGCATTGCAAGGTGCAAATCTGAAATTTTATGCTTTTTCCTGCTCCTCTTAGCATGATAAAGAAGATTCAAAGAGAGTGAGATGCCAGCTCCTTTCATTCAGTCAGTAGCTTCAATCATTTCTGGACGTTTTTCAATGGCAAAAATCAATGAATATTGTAAATGCACAAACAGTAATTTCTCCGCATTGCAAGGTGCAATTCTGAAATTTTTTGCTTTTTCCTGCTCCTCTTAGCATGATAAAGAAGATTCAAAGAGAGTGAGATGCCAGCTCCTTTCATTCAGTCAGTAGCTTCAATCATTTCTGGTATATGAATAACATGATGTTTTTCAATGGCAAAAATCAATGAATATTGTAAATGCACAAACAGTAATTTCTCCGCATTGCAAGGTGCAATTCTGAAATTTTTTGCTTTTTCCTGCTCCTCTTAGCATGATAAAGAAGATTCAAAGAGAGTGAGATGCCAGCTCCTTTCATTCAGTCAGTAGCTTCAAATATTTCTGGTATATGAATAACATGATGTTTTTCAATGGCAAAAATCAATGAATATTGTAAATGCACAAACAGTAATTTCTCCGCATTGCAAGGTGCAATTCTGAAATTTTTTGCTTTTTCCTGCTCCTCTTAGCATGATAAAGAAGATTCAAAGAGAGTGAGATGCCAGCTCCTTTCATTCAGTCAGTAGCTTCAATCATTTCTGGACGTTTTTCAATGGCAAAAATCAATGAATATTGTAAATGCACAAACAGTAATTTCTCCGCATTGCAAGGTGCAATTCTGAAATTTTTTCCTTTTTCCTGCTCCTCTTAGCATGATAAAGAAGATTCAAAGAGAGTGAGATGCCAGCTCCTTTCATTCAGTCAGTAGCTTCAATCATTTCTGGACGTTTTTCAATGGCAAAAATCAATGAATATTGTAAATGCACAAACAGTAATTTCTCCGCATTGCAAGGTGCAATTCTGAAATTTTTTGCTTTTTCCTGCTCCTCTTAGCATGATAAAGAAGATTCAAAGAGAGTGAGATGCCAGCTCCTTTCATTCAGTCAGTAGCTTCAAACATTTCTGGTATATGAATAACGATGTTTTTCAATGGCAAAAATCAATGAATATTGTAAATGCACAAACAGTAATTTCACAGTATTGCAAGGTGCAATTCTGAAATTTTTTGCTTTTTCCTGCTCCTCTTAGCATGATAAAGAAGATTCAAAGAGAGTGAGATGCCAGCTCCTTTCATTCAGTCAGTAGCTTCAAACATTTCTGGTATATGAATAACATGATGTTTTTCAATGGCAAAAATCAATGAATATTGTAAATGCACAAAAAGTAATTTCTCTGCATTGCAAGGTGCAATTCTGAAATTTTTTGCTTTTTCCTGCTCATCTTAGCATGATAAAGAAGATTCAAAGAGAGTGAGATGCCAGCTCCTTTCATTCAGTCAGTAGCTTCAATCATTTCTGGACGTTTTTCAATGGCAAAAATCAATGAATATTGTAAATGCACAAACAGTAATTTCTCCGCATTGCAAGGTGCAATTCTGAAATTTTTTGCTTTTTCCTGCTCCTCTTAGCATGATAAAGAAGATTCAAAGAGAGTGAGATGCCAGCTCCTTTCATTCAGTCAGTAGCTTCAATCATTTCTGGACGTTTTTCAATGGCAAGAATCAATGAATATTGTAAATGCACAAACAGTAATTTCTCCGCATTGCAAGGTGCAATTCTGAAATTTTTTGCTTTTTCCTGCTCCTCTTAGCATGATAAAGAAGATTCAAAGAGAGTGAGATGCCAGCTCCTTTCATTCAGTCAGTAGCTTCAAACATTTCTGGACGTTTTTCAATGGCAAAAATCAATGAATATTGTAAATGCACAAACTGTAATTTCTCCGCATTGCAAGGTGCAATTCGGAAATTTTTTGCTTTTTCCTGCTCCTCTTAGCATGATAAAGAAGATTCAAAGAGATTGAGATGCCAGCTCCTTTCATTCAGTCAGTAGCTTCAAACATTTCTGGTATATGAATAACATGATGTTTTTCAATGGCAAAAATCAATGAATATTGTAAATGCACAAACAGTAATTTCTCCGCATTGCAATGTGCAATTCTGAAATTTTTTGCTTTTTACTGCTCCTCTTAGCATGATAAAGAAGATTCAAAGAGAGTGAGATGCCAGCTCCTTTCATTCAGTCAGTAGCTTCAATCATTTCTGGACGTTTTTCAATGGCAAAAATCAATGAATATTGTAAATGCACAAACAGTAATTTCTCCGCATTGCAAGGTGCAATTCTGAAATTTTTTCCTTTTTCCTGCTCCTCTTAGCATGATAAAGAAGATTCAAAGAGAGTGAGATGCCAGCTCCTTTCATTCAGTCAGTAGCTTCAATCATTTCTGGAATATGAATAACATGATGTTTTTCAATGGCAAAAATCAATGAATATTGTAAATGCACAAACAGTAATTTCTCCGCATTGCAAGGTGCAATTCTGAAATTTTTTGCTTTTTCCTGCTCCTCTTAGCACGATAAAGAAGATTCAAAGAGAGTGAGATGCCAGCTCCTTTCATTCAGTCAGTAGCTTCAATCATTTCTGGACGTTTTTCAATGGCAAAAATCAATGAATATTGTAAATGCACAAACAGTAATTTCTCCGCATTGCAAGGTGGAATTCTGAAATTTTTTGCTTTTTCCTGCTCCTCTTAGCATGATAAAGAAGATTCAAAGAGAGTGAGATGCCAGCTCCTTTCATTCAGTCAGTAGCTTCAATCATTTCTGGATGTTTTTCAATGGCAAAAATCAATGAATATTGTAAATGCACAAACAGTAATTTCTCCGCATTGCAAGGTGCAATTCTGAAATTTTTTGCTTTTTACTGCTCCTCTTAGCATGATAAAGAAGATTCAAAGAGAGTGAGATGCCAGCTCCTTTCATTCAGTCAGTAGCTTCAATCATTTCTGGACGTTTTTCAATGGCAAAAATCAATGAATATTGTAAATGCACAAACAGTAATTTCTCCGCATTGCAAGGTGCAATTCTGAAATTTTTTCCTTTTTCCTGCTCCTCTTAGCATGATAAAGAAGATTCAAAGAGAGTGAGATGCCAGCTCCTTTCATTCAGTCAGTAGCTTCAATCATTTCTGGAATATGAATAACATGATGTTTTTCAATGGCAAAAATCAATGAATATTGTAAATGCACAAACAGTAATTTCTCCGCATTGCAAGGTGCAATTCTCAAATTTTTTGCTTTTTCCTGCTCCTCTTAGCATGATAAAGAAGATTCAAAGAGAGTGAGATGCCAGCTCCTTTCAATCAGTCAGTAGCTTCAATCATTTCTGGACGTTTTTCAATGGCAAAAATCAATGAATATTGTAAATGCACAAACAGTAATTTCTCCGCATTGCAAGGTGGAATTCTGAAATTTTTTGCTTTTTCCTGCTCCTCTTAGCATGATAAAGAAGATTCAAAGAGAGTGAGATGCCAGCTCCTTTCATTCAGTCAGTAGCTTCAAACATTTCTGGACGTTTTTCAATGGCAAAAATCAATGAATATTGTAAATGCACAAACAGTAATTTCTCCGCATTGCAATGTGCAATTCTGAAATTTTTTGCTTTTTCCTGCTCCTCTTAGCATGATAAAGAAGATTCAAAGAGAGTGAGATGCCAGCTCCTTTCATTCAGTCAGTAGCTTCAAACATTTCTGGTATATGAATAACATGATGTTTTTCAATGGCAAAAATCAATGAATATTGTAAATGCACAAACAGTAATTTCTCCGCATTGCAAGGTGCAATTCTGAAATTTTATGCTTTTTCCTGCTCCTCTTAGCATGATAAAGAAGATTCAAAGAGAGTGAGATGCCAGCTCCTTTCATTCAGTCAGTAGCTTCAATCATTTCTGGACGTTTTTCAATGGCAAAAATCAATGAATATTGTAAATGCACAAACAGTATTTTCTCCGCATTGCAAGGTGCAATTCTGAAATTTTTTGCTTTTTCCTGCTCCTCTTAGCATGATAAAGAAGATTCAAAGAGAGTGAGATGCCAGCTCCTTTCATTCAGTCAGTAGCTTCAATCATTTCTGGTATATGAATAACATGATGTTTTTCAATGGCAAAAATCAATGAATATTGTAAATGCACAAACAGTAATTTCTCCGCATTGCAAGGTGCAATTCTGAAATTTTTTGCTTTTTCCTGCTCCTCTTAGCATGATAAAGAAGATTCAAAGAGAGTGAGATGCCAGCTCCTTTCATTCAGTCAGTAGCTTCAAACATTTCTGGTATATGAATAACATGATGTTTTTCAATGGCAAAAATCAATGAATATTGTAAATGCACAAACAGTAATTTCTCCGTATTGCAAGGTGCAATTCTGAAATTTTTTGCTTTTTCCTGCTCCTCTTAGCATGATAAAGAAGATTCAAAGAGAGTGAGATGCCAGCTCCTTTCATTCAGTCAGTAGCTTCAATCATTTCTGGACGTTTTTCAATGGCAAAAATCAATGAATATTGTAAATGCACAAACAGTAATTTCTCCGCATTGCAAGCTGCAATTCTGAAATTTTTTGCTTTTTCCTGCTCCTCTTAGCATGATAAAGAAGATTCAAAGAGAGTGAGATGCCAGCTCCTTTCATTCAGTCAGTAGCTTCAATCATTTCTGGACGTTTTTCAATGGCAAAAATCAATGAATATTGTAAATGCACAAACAGTAATTTCTCCGCATTGCAAGGTGCAATTCTGAAATTTTTTGCTTTTTCCTGCTCCTCTTAGCATGATAAAGAAGATTCAAAGAGAATGAGATGCCAGCTCCTTTCATTCAGTCAGTAGCTTCAAACATTTCTGGTATATGAATAACGATGTTTTTCAATGGCAAAAATCAATGAATATTGTAAATGCACAAACAGTAATTTCTCAGTATTGCAAGGTGCAATTCTGAAATTTTTTGCTTTTTCCTGCTCCTCTTAGCATGATAAAGAAGATTCAAAGAGAGTGAGATGCCAGCTCCTTTCATTCAGTCAGTAGCTTCAATCATTTCTGGACATTTTTCAATGGCAAAAATCAATGAATATTGTAAATGCACAAACAGTAATTTCTCCGCATTGCAAGGTGCAATTCTGAAATTTTTTGCTTTTTCCTGCTCCTCTTAGCATGATAAAGAAGATTCAAAGAGAGTGAGATGCCAGCTCCTTTCATTCAGTCAGTAGCTTCAATCATTTCTGGACGTTTTTCAATGGCAAGAATCAATGAATATTGTAAATGCACAAACAGTAATTTCTCCGCATTGCAAGGTGCAATTCTGAAATTTTTTGCTTTTTCCTGCTCCTCTTAGCATGATAAAGAAGATTCAAAGAGATTGAGATGCCAGCTCCTTTCATTCAGTCAGTAGCTTCAAACATTTCTGGTATATGAATAACATGATGTTTTTCAATGGCAAAAATCAATGAATATTGTAAATGCACAAACAGTAATTTCTCCGCATTGCAATGTGCAATTCTGAAATTTTTTGCTTTTTACTGCTCCTCTTAGCATGATAAAGAAGATTCAAAGAGAGTGAGATGCCAGCTCCTTTCATTCAGTCAGTAGCTTCAATCATTTCTGGACGTTTTTCAATGGCAAAAATCAATGAATATTGTAAATGCACAAACAGTAATTTCTCCGCATTGCAAGGTGCAATTCTGAAATTTTTTCCTTTTTCCTGCTCCTCTTAGCATGATAAAGAAGATTCAAAGAGAGTGAGATGCCAGCTCCTTTCATTCAGTCAGTAGCTTCAATCATTTCTGGAATATGAATAACATGATGTTTTTCAATGGCAAAAATCAATGAATATTGTAAATGCACAAACAGTAATTTCTCCGCATTGCAAGGTGCAATTCTGAAATTTTTTGCTTTTTCCTGCTCCTCTTAGCACGATAAAGAAGATTCAAAGAGAGTGAGATGCCAGCTCCTTTCATTCAGTCAGTAGCTTCAATCATTTCTGGACGTTTTTCAATGGCAAAAATCAATGAATATTGTAAATGCACAAACAGTAATTTCTCCGCATTGCAAGGTGGAATTCTGAAATTTTTTGCTTTTTCCTGCTCCTCTTAGCATGATAAAGAAGATTCAAAGAGAGTGAGATGCCAGCTCCTTTCATTCAGTCAGTAGCTTCAATCATTTCTGGATGTTTTTCAATGGCAAAAATCAATGAATATTGTAAATGCACAAACAGTAATTTCTCCGCATTGCAAGGTGCAATTCTGAAATTTTTTGCTTTTTACTGCTCCTCTTAGCATGATAAAGAAGATTCAAAGAGAGTGAGATGCCAGCTCCTTTCATTCAGTCAGTAGATTCAATCATTTCTGGACGTTTTTCAATGGCAAAAATCAATGAATATTGTAAATGCACAAACAGTAATTTCTCCGCATTGCAAGGTGCAATTCTGAAATTTTTTCCTTTTTCCTGCTCCTCTTAGCATGATAAAGAAGATTCAAAGAGAGTGAGATGCCAGCTCCTTTCATTCAGTCAGTAGCTTCAATCATTTCTGTAATATGAATAACATGATGTTTTTCAATGGCAAAAATCAATGAATATTGTAAATGCACAAACAGTAATTTCTCCGCATTGCAAGGTGCAATTCTGAAATTTTTTGCTTTTTCCTGCTCCTCTTAGCATGATAAAGAAGATTCAAAGAGAGTGAGATGCCAGCTCCTTTCATTCAGTCAGTAGCTTCAATCATTTCTGGACGTTTTTCAATGGCAAAAATCAATGAATATTGTAAATGCACAAACAGTAATTTCTCCGCATTGCAAGGTGGAATTCTGAAATTTTTTGCTTTTTCCTGCTCCTCTTAGCATGATAAAGAAGATTCAAAGAGAGTGAGATGCCAGCTCCTTTCATTCAGTCAGTAGCTTCAATCATTTCTGGATGTTTTTCAATGGCAAAAATCAATGAATATTGTAAATGCACAAACAGTAATTTCTCCGCATTGCAAGGTGCAATTCTGAAATTTTTTGCTTTTTCCTGCTCCTCTTAGCATGATAAAGAAGATTCAAAGAGAGTGAGATGCCAGCTCCTTTCATTCAGTCAGTAGCTTCAATCATTTCTGGACGTTTTTCAATGGCAAAAATCAATGAATATTGTAAATGCACAAACAGTAATTTCTCCGCATTGCAAGGTGCAATTCTGAAATTTTTTGCTTTTTCCTGCTCCTCTTAGCATGATAAAGAAGATTCAAAGAGAGTGAGATGCCAGCTCCTTTCATTCAGTCAGTAGCTTCAAACATTTCTGGTATATGAATAACGATGTTTTTCAATGGCAAAAATCAATGAATATTGTAAATGCACAAACAGTAATTTCTCAGTATTGCAAGGTGCAATTCTGAAATTTTTTGCTTTTTCCTGCTCCTCTTAGCATGATAAAGAAGATTCAAAGAGAGTGAGATGCCAGCTCCTTTCATTCAGTCAGTAGCTTCAAACATTTCTGGTATATGAATAACATGATGTTTTTCAATGGCAAAAATCAATGAATATTGTAAATGCACAAAAAGTAATTTCTCTGCATTGCAAGGTGCAATTCTGAAATTTTTTGCTTTTTCCTGCTCATCTTAGCATGATAAAGAAGATTCAAAGAGAGTGAGATGCCAGCTCCTTTCATTCAGTCAGTAGCTTCAATCATTTCTGGACGTTTTTCAATGGCAAAAATCAATGAATATTGTAAATGCACAAACAGTAATTTCTCCGCATTGCAAGGTGCAATTCTGAAATTTTTTGCTTTTTCCTGCTCCTCTTAGCATGATAAAGAAGATTCAAAGAGAGTGAGATGCCAGCTCCTTTCATTCAGTCAGTAGCTTCAATCATTTCTGGACGTTTTTCAATGGCAAGAATCAATGAATATTGTAAATGCACAAACAGTAATTTCTCCGCATTGCAAGGTGCAATTCTGAAATTTTTTGCTTTTTCCTGCTCCTCTTAGCATGATAAAGAAGATTCAAAGAGAGTGAGATGCCAGCTCCTTTCATTCAGTCAGTAGCTTCAAACATTTCTGGACGTTTTTCAATGGCAAAAATCAATGAATATTGTAAATGCACAAACAGTAATTTCTCCGCATTGCAAGGTGCAATTCGGAAATTTTTTGCTTTTTCCTGCTCCTCTTAGCATGATAAAGAAGATTCAAAGAGATTGAGATGCCAGCTCCTTTCATTCAGTCAGTAGCTTCAAACATTTCTGGTATATGAATAACATGATGTTTTTCAATGGCAAAAATCAATGAATATTGTAAATGCACAAACAGTAATTTCTCCGTATTGCAAGGTGCAATTCTGAAATTTTTTGCTTTTTCCTGCTCCTCTTAGCATGATAAAGAAGATTCAAAGAGAGTGAGATGCCAGCTCCTTTCATTCAGTCAGTAGCTTCAATCATTTCTGGACGTTTTTCAATGGCAAAAATCAATGAATATTGTAAATGCACAAACAGTAATTTCTCCGCATTGCAAGCTGCAATTCTGAAATTTTTTGCTTTTTCCTGCTCCTCTTAGCATGATAAAGAAGATTCAAAGAGAGTGAGATGCCAGCTCCTTTCATTCAGTCAGTAGCTTCAATCATTTCTGGACGTTTTTCAATGGCAAAAATCAATGAATATTGTAAATGCACAAACAGTAATTTCTCCGCATTGCAAGGTGCAATTCTGAAATTTTTTGCTTTTTCCTGCTCCTCTTAGCATGATAAAGAAGATTCAAAGAGAATGAGATGCCAGCTCCTTTCATTCAGTCAGTAGCTTCAAACATTTCTGGTATATGAATAACGATGTTTTTCAATGGCAAAAATCAATGAATATTGTAAATGCACAAACAGTAATTTCTCAGTATTGCAAGGTGCAATTCTGAAATTTTTTGCTTTTTCCTGCTCCTCTTAGCATGATAAAGAAGATTCAAAGAGAGTGAGATGCCAGCTCCTTTCATTCAGTCAGTAGCTTCAATCATTTCTGGACATTTTTCAATGGCAAAAATCAATGAATATTGTAAATGCACAAACAGTAATTTCTCCGCATTGCAAGGTGCAATTCTGAAATTTTTTGCTTTTTCCTGCTCCTCTTAGCATGATAAAGAAGATTCAAAGAGAGTGAGATGCCAGCTCCTTTCATTCAGTCAGTAGCTTCAATCATTTCTGGACGTTTTTCAATGGCAAGAATCAATGAATATTGTAAATGCACAAACAGTAATTTCTCCGCATTGCAAGGTGCAATTCTGAAATTTTTTGCTTTTTCCTGCTCCTCTTAGCATGATAAAGAAGATTCAAAGAGAGTGAGATGCCAGCTCCTTTCATTCAGTCAGTAGCTTCAAACATTTCTGGACGTTTTTCAATGGCAAAAATCAATGAATATTGTAAATGCACAAACAGTAATTTCTCCGCATTGCAAGGTGCAATTCGGAAATTTTTTGCTTTTTCCTGCTCCTCTTAGCATGATAAAGAAGATTCAAAGAGATTGAGATGCCAGCTCCTTTCATTCAGTCAGTAGCTTCAAACATTTCTGGTATATGAATAACATGATGTTTTTCAATGGCAAAAATCAATGAATATTGTAAATGCACAAACAGTAATTTCTCCGCATTGCAATGTGCAATTCTGAAATTTTTTGCTTTTTACTGCTCCTCTTAGCATGATAAAGAAGATTCAAAGAGAGTGAGATGCCAGCTCCTTTCATTCAGTCAGTAGCTTCAATCATTTCTGGACGTTTTTCAATGGCAAAAATCAATGAATATTGTAAATGCACAAACAGTAATTTCTCCGCATTGCAAGGTGCAATTCTGAAATTTTTTCCTTTTTCCTGCTCCTCTTAGCATGATAAAGAAGATTCAAAGAGAGTGAGATGCCAGCTCCTTTCATTCAGTCAGTAGCTTCAATCATTTCTGGAATATGAATAACATGATGTTTTTCAATGGCAAAAATCAATGAATATTGTAAATGCACAAACAGTAATTTCTCCGCATTGCAAGGTGCAATTCTGAAATTTTTTGCTTTTTCCTGCTCCTCTTAGCACGATAAAGAAGATTCAAAGAGAGTGAGATGCCAGCTCCTTTCATTCAGTCAGTAGCTTCAATCATTTCTGGACGTTTTTCAATGGCAAAAATCAATGAATATTGTAAATGCACAAACAGTAATTTCTCCGCATTGCAAGGTGGAATTCTGAAATTTTTTGCTTTTTCCTGCTCCTCTTAGCATGATAAAGAAGATTCAAAGAGAGTGAGATGCCAGCTCCTTTCATTCAGTCAGTAGCTTCAATCATTTCTGGATGTTTTTCAATGGCAAAAATCAATGAATATTGTAAATGCACAAACAGTAATTTCTCCGCATTGCAAGGTGCAATTCTGAAATTTTTTGCTTTTTACTGCTCCTCTTAGCATGATAAAGAAGATTCAAAGAGAGTGAGATGCCAGCTCCTTTCATTCAGTCAGTAGATTCAATCATTTCTGGACGTTTTTCAATGGCAAAAATCAATGAATATTGTAAATGCACAAACAGTAATTTCTCCGCATTGCAAGGTGCAATTCTGAAATTTTTTCCTTTTTCCTGCTCCTCTTAGCATGATAAAGAAGATTCAAAGAGAGTGAGATGCCAGCTCCTTTCATTCAGTCAGTAGCTTCAATCATTTCTGTAATATGAATAACATGATGTTTTTCAATGGCAAAAATCAATGAATATTGTAAATGCACAAACAGTAATTTCTCCGCATTGCAAGGTGCAATTCTGAAATTTTTTGCTTTTTCCTGCTCCTCTTAGCATGATAAAGAAGATTCAAAGAGAGTGAGATGCCAGCTCCTTTCATTCAGTCAGTAGCTTCAATCATTTCTGGACGTTTTTCAATGGCAAAAATCAATGAATATTGTAAATGCACAAACAGTAATTTCTCCGCATTGCAAGGTGGAATTCTGAAATTTTTTGCTTTTTCCTGCTCCTCTTAGCATGATAAAGAAGATTCAAAGAGAGTGAGATGCCAGCTCCTTTCATTCAGTCAGTAGCTTCAATCATTTCTGGATGTTTTTCAATGGCAAAAATCAATGAATATTGTAAATGCACAAACAGTAATTTCTCCGCATTGCAAGGTGCAATTCTGAAATTTTTTGCTTTTTCCTGCTCCTCTTAGCATGATAAAGAAGATTCAAAGAGAGTGAGATGCCAGCTCCTTTCATTCAGTCAGTAGCTTCAATCATTTCTGGACGTTTTTCAATGGCAAAAATCAATGAATATTGTAAATGCACAAACAGTAATTTCTCCGCATTGCAAGGTGCAATTCTGAAATTTTTTGCTTTTTCCTGCTCCTCTTAGCATGATAAAGAAGATTCAAAGAGAGTGAGATGCCAGCTCCTTTCATTCAGTCAGTAGCTTCAAACATTTCTGGTATATGAATAACGATGTTTTTCAATGGCAAAAATCAATGAATATTGTAAATGCACAAACAGTAATTTCTCAGTATTGCAAGGTGCAATTCTGAAATTTTTTGCTTTTTCCTGCTCCTCTTAGCATGATAAAGAAGATTCAAAGAGAGTGAGATGCCAGCTCCTTTCATTCAGTCAGTAGCTTCAAACATTTCTGGTATATGAATAACATGATGTTTTTCAATGGCAAAAATCAATGAATATTGTAAATGCACAAAAAGTAATTTCTCTGCATTGCAAGGTGCAATTCTGAAATTTTTTGCTTTTTCCTGCTCATCTTAGCATGATAAAGAAGATTCAAAGAGAGTGAGATGCCAGCTCCTTTCATTCAGTCAGTAGCTTCAATCATTTCTGGACGTTTTTCAATGGCAAAAATCAATGAATATTGTAAATGCACAAACAGTAATTTCTCCGCATTGCAAGGTGCAATTCTGAAATTTTTTGCTTTTTCCTGCTCCTCTTAGCATGATAAAGAAGATTCAAAGAGAGTGAGATGCCAGCTCCTTTCATTCAGTCAGTAGCTTCAATCATTTCTGGACGTTTTTCAATGGCAAGAATCAATGAATATTGTAAATGCACAAACAGTAATTTCTCCGCATTGCAAGGTGCAATTCTGAAATTTTTTGCTTTTTCCTGCTCCTCTTAGCATGATAAAGAAGATTCAAAGAGAGTGAGATGCCAGCTCCTTTCATTCAGTCAGTAGCTTCAAACATTTCTGGACGTTTTTCAATGGCAAAAATCAATGAATATTGTAAATGCACAAACAGTAATTTCTCCGCATTGCAAGGTGCAATTCGGAAATTTTTTGCTTTTTCCTGCTCCTCTTAGCATGATAAAGAAGATTCAAAGAGATTGAGATGCCAGCTCCTTTCATTCAGTCAGTAGCTTCAAACATTTCTGGTATATGAATAACATGATGTTTTTCAATGGCAAAAATCAATGAATATTGTAAATGCACAAACAGTAATTTCTCCGCATTGCAATGTGCAATTCTGAAATTTTTTGCTTTTTACTGCTCCTCTTAGCATGATAAAGAAGATTCAAAGAGAGTGAGATGCCAGCTCCTTTCATTCAGTCAGTAGCTTCAATCATTTCTGGACGTTTTTCAATGGCAAAAATCAATGAATATTGTAAATGCACAAACAGTAATTTCTCCGCATTGCAAGGTGCAATTCTGAAATTTTTTCCTTTTTCCTGCTCCTCTTAGCATGATAAAGAAGATTCAAAGAGAGTGAGATGCCAGCTCCTTTCATTCAGTCAGTAGCTTCAATCATTTCTGGAATATGAATAACATGATGTTTTTCAATGGCAAAAATCAATGAATATTGTAAATGCACAAACAGTAATTTCTCCGCATTGCAAGGTGCAATTCTGAAATTTTTTGCTTTTTCCTGCTCCTCTTAGCACGATAAAGAAGATTCAAAGAGAGTGAGATGCCAGCTCCTTTCATTCAGTCAGTAGCTTCAATCATTTCTGGACGTTTTTCAATGGCAAAAATCAATGAATATTGTAAATGCACAAACAGTAATTTCTCCGCATTGCAAGGTGGAATTCTGAAATTTTTTGCTTTTTCCTGCTCCTCTTAGCATGATAAAGAAGATTCAAAGAGAGTGAGATGCCAGCTCCTTTCATTCAGTCAGTAGCTTCAATCATTTCTGGATGTTTTTCAATGGCAAAAATCAATGAATATTGTAAATGCACAAACAGTAATTTCTCCGCATTGCAAGGTGCAATTCTGAAATTTTTTGCTTTTTCCTGCTCCTCTTAGCATGATAAAGAAGATTCAAAGAGAGTGAGATGCCAGCTCCTTTCATTCAGTCAGTAGCTTCAATCATTTCTGGACGTTTTTCAATGGCAAAAATCAATGAATATTGTAAATGCACAAACAGTAATTTCTCCGCATTGCAAGGTGCAATTCTGAAATTTTTTGCTTTTTCCTGCTCCTCTTAGCATGATAAAGAAGATTCAAAGAGAGTGAGATGCCAGCTCCTTTCATTCAGTCAGTAGCTTCAATCATTACTGGTATATCAATAACATGATGTTTTTCAATGGCAAAAATCAATGAATATTGTAAATGCACAAACAGTAATTTCTCCGCATTGCAAGGTGCAATTCTGAAATTTTTTGCTTTTTCCTGCTCCTCTTAGCATGATAAAGAAGATTCAAAGAGAGTGAGATGCCAGCTCCTTTCATTCAGTCAGTAGCTTCAATCATTTCTGGTATATGAATAACATGATGTTTTTCAATGGCAAAAATCAATGAATATTGTAAATGCACAAACAGTAATTTCTCCGCATTGCAAGGTGCAATTCTGAAATTTTTTGCTTTTTAGTACTCCTCTTAGCATGATAAAGAAGATTCAAAGAGAGTGAGATGCCAGCTCCTTTCATTCAGTCAGTAGCTTCAAACATTTCTGGTATATGAATAACATGATGTTTTTCAATGGCAAAAATCAATGAATATTGTAAATGCACAAACAGTAATTTCTCCGCATTGCAAGGTGCAATTCTGAAATTTTTTGCTTTTTCCTGCTTCTCTTAGCATGATAAAGAAGATTCAAAGAGAGTGAGATGCCAGCTCCTTTCATTCAGTCAGTAGCTTCAATCATTTCTGGACGTTTTTCAATGGCAAAAATCAATGAATATTGTAAATACACAAACAGTAATTTCTCCGCATTGCAAGGTGCAATTCTGAAATTTTTTGCTTTTTCCTGCTCCTCTTAGCATGATAAAGAAGATTCAAAGAGAGAGAGATGCCAGGTCCTTTCATTCAGTCAGTAGCTTCAATCATTTCTGGTATATGAATAACATGATGTTTTTCAATGGCAAAAATCAATGAATATTGTAAATGCACAAACAGTAATTTCTCCGCATTGCAAGGTGCAATTCTGAAATTTTTTGCTTTTTCCTGCTCCTCTTAGCATGATAAAGAAGATTCAAAGAGAGTGAGATGCCAGCTCCTTTCATTCAGTCAGTAGCTTCAAACATTTCTGGTATATGAATAACATGATGTTTTTCAATGGCAAAAATCAATGAATATTGTAAATGCACAGTAATTTCTCCGCATTGCAAGGTGCAAATCTGAAATTTTTTGCTTTTTCCTGCTCCTCTTAGCATGATAAAGAAGTTTCAAAGAGAGTGAGATGCCAGCTCCTTTCATTCAGTCAGTAGCTTCAATCATTTCTGGACGTTTTTCAATGGCAAAAATCAATGAATATTGTAAATGCACAAACAGTAATTTCTCCGCATTGCAAGGTGCAATTCTGAAATTTTTTGCTTTTTCCTGCTCCTCATAGCATGATAAAGAAGATTCAAAGAGAGTGAGATGCCAGCTCCTTTCATTCAGTCAGTAGCTTCAAACATTTCTGGACGTTTTTCAATGGCAAAAATCAATGAATATTGTAAATGCACAAACAGTAATTTCTCCGCATTGCAATGTGCAATTCTGAAATTTTTTTCTTTTTCCTGCTCCTCTTAGCATGGTAAAGAAGATTCAAAGAGAGTGAGATGCCAGCTCCTTTCATTCAGTCAGTAGCTTCAAACATTTCTGGTATATGAATAACATGATGTTTTTCAATGGCAAAAATCAATGAATATTGTAAATGCACAAACAGTAATTTCTCCGCATTGCAAGGTGCAATTCTGAAATTTTTTGCTTTTTCCTGCTCCTCTTAGCATGATAAAGAAGATTCAAAGAGAGTGAGATGCCAGCTCCTCTCATTCAGTCAGTAGCTTCAATCATTTCTGGACGTTTTTCAATGGCAAAAATCAATGAATATTGTAAATGCACAAACAGTAATTTCTCCGCATTGCAAGGTGCAATTCTGAAATTTTTTGCTTTTTCCTGCTCCTCTTAGCATGATAAAGAAGATTCAAAGAGAGTGAGATGCCAGCTCCTTTCATTCAGTCAGTAGCTTCAATCATTTCTGGTATATGAATAACATGATGTTTTTCAATGGCAAAAATCAATGAATATTGTAAATGCACAAACAGTAATTTCTCCGCATTGCAAGGTGCAATTCTGAAATTTTTTGCTTTTTCCTGCTCCTCTTAGCATGATAAAGAAGATTCAAAGAGAGTGAGATGCCAGCTCCTTTCATTCAGTCAGTAGCTTCAATCATTTCTGGACGTTTTTCAATGGCAAAAATCAATGAATATTGTAAATGCACAAACAGTAATTTCTCGCATTGCAAGGTGCAATTCTGAAATTTTTTGCTTTTTCCTGCTCCTCTTAGCATGATAAAGAAGATTCAAAGAGAGTGAGATGCCAGCTCCTTTCATTCAGTCAGTAGCTTCAATCATTTCTGGTATATGAATAACATGATGTTTTTCAATGGCAAAAATCAATGAATATTGCAAATGCACAAACAGTAATTTCTCCGCATTGCAAGGTGCAATTCTGAAATTTTTTTCTTTTTCCTGCTCCTCTTAGCATGATAAAGAAGATTCAAAGAGATTGAGATGCCAGCTCCTTTCATTCAGTCAGTAGCTTCAAACATTTCTGGTATATGAATAACATGATGTTTTTCAATGGCAAAAATCAATGAATATTGTAAATGCACAAACAGTAATTTCTCCGCATTGCAAGGTGCAATTCTGAAATTTTTTGCTTTTTCCTGCTCCTCTTAGCATGATAAAGAAGATTCAAAGAGAGTGAGATGCCAGCTCCTTTCATTCAGTCAGTAGCTTCAATCATTTCTGGACGTTTTTCAATGGCAAAAATCAATGAATATTGTAAATGCACAAACAGTAATTTCTCCGCATTGCAAGGTGCAATTCTGAAATTTTTTGCTTTTTCCTGCTCCTCTTAGCATGATAAAGAAGATTCAAAGAGAGTGAGATGCCAGCTCCTTTCATTCAGTCAGTAGCTTCAAACATTTCTGGACGTTTTTCAATGGCAAAAATCAATGAATATTGTAAATGCACAAACAGTAATTTCTCCGCATTGCAAGGTGCAATTCTGAAATTTTTTGCTTTTTAGTACTCCTCTTAGCATGATAAAGAAGATTCAAAGAGAGTGAGATGCCAGCTCCTTTCATTCAGTCAGTAGCTTCAAACATTTCTGGTATATGAATAACATGATGTTTTTCAATGGCAAAAATCAATGAATATTGTAAATGCACAAACAGTAATTTCTCCGCATTGCAAGGTGCAATTCTGAAATTTTTTGCTTTTTCCTGCTTCTCTTAGCATGATAAAGAAGATTCACAGAGAGTGAGATGCCAGCTCCTTTCATTCAGTCAGTAGCTTCAATCATTTCTGGATGTTTTTCAATGGCAAAAATCAATGAATATTGTAAATGCACAAACAGTAATTTCTCCGCATTGCAAGGTGCAATTCTGAAATTTTTTGCTTTTTCCTGCTCCTCTTAGCATGATAAAGAAGATTCAAAGAGAGAGAGATGCCAGGTCCTTTCATTCAGTCAGTAGCTTCAATCATTTCTGGTATATGAATAACATGTTTTTCAATGGCAAAAATCAATGAATATTGTAAATGCACAAACAGTAATTTCTCCGCATTGCAAGGTGCAATTCTGAAATTTTTTGCTTTTTCCTGCTCCTCTTAGCATGATAAAGAAGATTCAAAGAGAGTGAGATGCCAGCTCCTTTCATTGAGTCAGTAGCTTCAAACATTTCTGGAATATGAATAACATGATGTTTTTCAATGGCAAAAATCAATGAATATTGTAAATGCACAAACAGTAATTTCTCCGCATTGCAAGGTGCAATTCTGAAATTTTTTGCTTTTTCCTTCTCCTCTTAGCATGATAAAGAAGATTCAGAGTGAGATGCCAGCTCCTTTCATTCAGTCAGTAGCTTCAATCATTTCTGGACGTTTTTCAATGGCAAAAATCAATGAATATTGTAAATGCACAAACAGTAATTTCTTCGCATTGCAAGGTGCAAATCTGAAATTTTTTGCTTTTTCCTGCTCCTCTTAGCATGATAAAGAAGTTTCAAAGAGAGTGAGATGCCAGCTCCTTTCATTCAGTCAGTAGCTTCAATCATTTCTGGACGTTTTTCAATGGCAAAAATCAATGAATATTGTAAATGCACAAACAGTAATTTCTCCGCATTGCAAGGTGCAATTCTGAAATTTTTTGCTTTTTCCTGCTCCTCATAGCATGATAAAGAAGATTCAAAGAGAGTGAGATGCCAGCTCCTTTCATTCAGTCAGTAGCTTCAAACATTTCTGGACGTTTTTCAATGGCAAAAATCAATGAATATTGTAAATGCACAAACAGTAATTTCTCCGCATTGCAATGTGCAATTCTGAAATTTTTTTCTTTTTCCTGCTCCTCTTAGCATGATAAAGAAGATTCAAAGAGAGTGAGATGCCAGCTCCTTTCATTCAGTCAGTAGCTTCAAACATTTCTGGTATATGAATAACATGTTTTTCAATGGCAAAAATCAATGAATATTGTAAATGCACAAACAGTAATTTCTCCGCATTGCAAGGTGCAATTCTGAAATTTTTTGCTTTTTCCTGCTCCTCTTAGCATGATAAAGAAGATTCAAAGAGAGTGAGATGCCAGCTCCTCTCATTCAGTCAGTAGCTTCAATCATTTCTGGACGTTTTTCAATGGCAAAAATCAATGAATATTGTAAATGCACAAACAGTAATTTCTCCGCATTGCAAGGTGCAATTCTGAAATTTTTTGCTTTTTCCTGCTCCTCTTAGCATGATAAAGAAGATTCAAAGAGAGTGAGATGCCAGCTCCTTTCATTCAGTCAGTAGCTTCAATCATTTCTGGTATATGAATAACATGATGTTTTTCAATGGCAAAAATCAATGAATATTGTAAATGCACAAACAGTAATTTCTCCGCATTGCAAGGTGCAATTCTGAAATTTTTTGCTTTTTCCTGCTCCTCTTAGCATGATAAAGAAGATTCAAAGAGAGTGAGATGCCAGCTCCTTTCATTCAGTCAGTAGCTTCAATCATTTCTGGACGTTTTTCAATGGCAAAAATCAATGAATATTGTAAATGCACAAACAGTAATTTCTCGCATTGCAAGGTGCAATTCTGAAATTTTTTGCTTTTTCCTGCTCCTCTTAGCATGATAAAGAAGATTCAAAGAGAGTGAGATGCCAGCTCCTTTCATTCAGTCAGTAGCTTCAATCATTTCTGGTATATGAATAACATGATGTTTTTCAATGGCAAAAATCAATGAATATTGTAAATGCACAAACAGTAATTTCTCCGCATTGCAAGGTGCAATTCTGAAATTTTTTTCTTTTTCCTGCTCCTCTTAGCATGATAAAGAAGATTCAAAGAGATTGAGATGCCAGCTCCTTTCATTCAGTCAGTAGCTTCAAACATTTCTGGTATATGAATAACATGATGTTTTTCAATGGCAAAAATCAATGAATATTGTAAATGCACAAACAGTAATTTCTCCGCATTGCAAGGTGCAATTCTGAAATTTTTTGCTTTTTCCTGCTCCTCTTAGCATGATAAAGAAGATTCAAAGAGAGTGAGATGCCAGCTCCTTTCATTCAGTCAGTAGCTTCAATCATTTCTGGACGTTTTTCAATGGCAAAAATCAATGAATATTGTAAATGCACAAACAGTAATTTCTCCGCATTGCAAGGTGCAATTCTGAAATTTTTTGCTTTTTCCTGCTCCTCTTAGCATGATAAAGAAGATTCAAAGAGAGTGAGATGCCAGCTCCTTTCATTCAGTCAGTAGCTTCAATCATTTCTGGACGTTTTTCAATGGCAAAAATCAATGAATATTGTAAATGCACAAACAGTAATTTCTCCGCATTGCAAGGTGCAATTCTGAAATTTTTTGCTTTTTCCTGCTCCTCTTAGCATGATAAAGAAGATTCAAAGAGAGTGAGATGCCAGCTCCTTTCATTCAGTCAGTAGCTTCAAACATTTCTGGTATATGAATAACGATGTTTTTCAATGGCAAAAATCAATGAATATTGTAAATGCACAAACAGTAATTTCTCAGTATTGCAAGGTGCAATTCTGAAATTTTTTGCTTTTTCCTGCTCCTCTTAGCATGATAAAGAAGATTCAAAGAGAGTGAGATGCCAGCTCCTTTCATTCAGTCAGTAGCTTCAATCATTTCTGGACGTTTTTCAATGGCAAAAATCAATGAATATTGTAAATGCACAAAGAGTAATTTCTCCGCATTGCAAGGAGCAATTCTGAAATTTTTTGCTTTTTCCTGCTCCTCTTAGCATGATAAAGAAGATTCAAAGAGAGTGAGATGCCAGCTCCTTTCATTCAGTCAGTAGCTTCAAACATTTCTGGTATATGAATAACATGATGTTTTTCAATGGCAAAAATCAATGAATATTGTAAATGCACAAACAGTAATTTCTCTGCATTGCAAGGTGCAATTCTGAAATTTTTTGCTTTTTCCTGCTCCTCTTAGCATGATAAAGAAGATTCAAAGAGAGTGAGATGCCAGCTCCTTTCATTCAGTCAGTAGCTTCAATCATTTCTGGACGTTTTTCAATGGCAAAAATCAATGAATATTGTAAATGCACAAACAGTAATTTCTCCGCATTGCAAGGTGCAATTCTGAAATTTTTTGCTTTTTCCTGCTCCTCTTAGCATGATAAAGAAGATTCAAAGAGAGTGAGATGCCAGCTCCTTTCATTCAGTCAGTAGCTTCAATCATTTCTGGACGTTTTTCAATGGCAAAAATCAATGAATATTGTAAATGCACAAACAGTAATTTCTCCGCATTGCAAGGTGCAATTCTGAAATTTTTTGCTTTTTCCTGCTCCTCTTAGCATGATAAAGAAGATTCAAAGAGAGTGAGATGCCAGCTCCTTTCATTCAGTCAGTAGCTTCAAACATTTCTGGACGTTTTTCAATGGCAAAAATCAATGAATATTGTAAATGCACAAACAGTAATTTCTCCGCATTGCAAGGTGCAATTCGGAAATTTTTTGCTTTTTCCTGCTCCTCTTAGCATGATAAAGAAGATTCAAAGAGAGTGAGATGCCAGCTCCTTTCATTCAGTCAGTAGCTTCAAACATTTCTGGTATATGAATAACATGATGTTTTTCAATGGCAAAAATCAATGAATATTGTAAATGCACAAACAGTAATTTCTCTGCATTGCAATGTGCAATTCTGAAATTTTTTGCTTTTTACTGCTCCTCTTAGCATGATAAAGAAGATTCAAAGAGAGTGAGATGCCAGCTCCTTTCATTCAGTCAGTAGCTTCAATCATTTCTGGACGTTTTTCAATGGCAAAAATCAATGAATATTGTAAATGCACAAACAGTAATTTCTCCGCATTGCAAGGTGCAATTCTGAAATTTTTTGCTTTTTCCTGCTCCTCTTAGCATGATAAAGAAGATTCAAAGAGAGTGAGATGCCAGCTCCTTTCATTCAGTCAGTAGCTTCAATCATTTCTGGACGTTTTTCAATGGCAAAAATCAATGAATATTGTAAATGCACAAACAGTAATTTCTCCGCATTTCAAGGTGCAATTCTGAAATTTTTTGCTTTTTCCTGCTCCTCTTAGCATGATAAAGAAGATTCAAATAGAGTGAGATGCCAGCTCCTTTCATTCAGTCAGTAGCTTCAATCATTTCTGGATGTTTTTCAATGGCAAAAATCAATGAATATTGTAAATGCACAAACAGTAATTTCTCCGCATTGCAAGGTGCAATTCTGAAATTTTTTGCTTTTTCCTGCTCCTCTTAGCATGATAAAGAAGATTCAAAGAGAGTGAGATGCCAGCTCCTTTCATTCAGTCAGTAGCTTCAATCATTTCTGGTATATCAATAACATGATGTTTTTCAATGGCAAAAATCAATGAATATTGTAAATGCACAAACAGTAATTTATCCGCATTGCAAGGTGCAATTCTGAAATTTTTTGCTTTTTAGTGCTCCTCTTAGCATGATAAAGAAGATTCAAAGAGAGTGAGATGCCAGCTCCTTTCATTCAGTCAGTAGCTTCAAACATTTCTGGTATATGAATAACATGATGTTTTTCAATGGCAAAAATCAATGAATATTGTAAATGCACAAACAGTAATTTCTCCGCATTGCAAGGTGCAATTCTGAAATTTTTTGCTTTTTCCTGCTCCTCTTAGCATGAGAAAGAAGATTCAAAGAGAGTGAGATGCCAGCTCCTTTCATTCAGTCAGTAGCTTCAATCATTTCTGGACGTTTTTCAATGGCAAAAATCAATGAATATTGTAAATGCACAAACAGTAATTTCTCCGCATTGCAAGGTGCAATTCTGAAATTTTTTGCTTTTTCCTGCTCCTCTTAGCATGATAAAGAAGATTCAAAGAGAGTGAGATGCCAGGTCCTTTCATTCAGTCAGTAGCTTCAATCATTTCTGGTATATGAATAACATGATGTTTTTCAATGGCAAAAATCAATGAATATTGTAAATGCATAAACAGTAATTTCTCCGCATTGCAAGGTGCAATTCTGAAATTTTTTGCTTTTTCCTGCTCCTCTTAGCATGATAAAGAAGATTCAAAGAGAGTGAGATGCCAGCTCCTTTCATTCAGTCAGTAGCTTCAATCATTTCTGGACGTTTTTCAATGGCAAAAATCAATGAATATTGTAAATGCACAAACAGTAATTTCTCCGCATTTCAAGGTGCAATTCTGAAATTTTTTGCTTTTTCCTGCTCCTCTTAGCATGATAAAGAAGATTCAAATAGAGTGAGATGCCAGCTCCTTTCATTCAGTCAGTAGCTTCAATCATTTCTGGATGTTTTTCAATGGCAAAAATCAATGAATATTGTAAATGCACAAACAGTAATTTCTCCGCATTGCAAGGTGCAATTCTGAAATTTTTTGCTTTTTCCTGCTCCTCTTAGCATGATAAAGAAGATTCAAAGAGAGTGAGATGCCAGCTCCTTTCATTCAGTCAGTAGCTTCAATCATTTCTGGACGTTTTTCAATGGCAAAAATCAATGAATATTGTAAATGCACAAACAGTAATTTCTCCGCATTGCAAGGTGCAATTCTGAAATTTTTTGCTTTTTCCTGCTCCTCTTAGCATGATAAAGAAGATTCAAAGAGAGTGAGATGCCAGCTCCTTTCATTCAGTCAGTAGCTTCAAACATTTCTGGACGTTTTTCAATGGCAAAAATCAATGAATATTGTAAATGCACAAACAGTAATTTCTCCGCATTGCAAGGTGCAATTCGGAAATTTTTTGCTTTTTCCTGCTCCTCTTAGCATGATAAAGAAGATTCAAAGAGAGTGAGATGCCAGCTCCTTTCATTCAGTCAGTAGCTTCAAACATTTCTGGTATATGAATAACATGATGTTTTTCAATGGCAAAAATCAATGAATATTGTAAATGCACAAACAGTAATTTCTCTGCATTGCAATGTGCAATTCTGAAATTTTTTGCTTTTTACTGCTCCTCTTAGCATGATAAAGAAGATTCAAAGAGAGTGAGATGCCAGCTCCTTTCATTCAGTCAGTAGCTTCAATCATTTCTGGACGTTTTTCAATGGCAAAAATCAATGAATATTGTAAATGCACAAACAGTAATTTCTCCGCATTGCAAGGTGCAATTCTGAAATTTTTTGCTTTTTCCTGCTCCTCTTAGCATGATAAAGAAGATTCAAAGAGAGTGAGATGCCAGCTCCTTTCATTCAGTCAGTAGCTTCAATCATTTCTGGACGTTTTTCAATGGCAAAAATCAATGAATATTGTAAATGCACAAACAGTAATTTCTCCGCATTTCAAGGTGCAATTCTGAAATTTTTTGCTTTTTCCTGCTCCTCTTAGCATGATAAAGAAGATTCAAATAGAGTGAGATGCCAGCTCCTTTCATTCAGTCAGTAGCTTCAATCATTTCTGGATGTTTTTCAATGGCAAAAATCAATGAATATTGTAAATGCACAAACAGTAATTTCTCCGCATTGCAAGGTGCAATTCTGAAATTTTTTGCTTTTTCCTGCTCCTCTTAGCATGATAAAGAAGATTCAAAGAGAGTGAGATGCCAGCTCCTTTCATTCAGTCAGTAGCTTCAATCATTTCTGGTATATCAATAACATGATGTTTTTCAATGGCAAAAATCAATGAATATTGTAAATGCACAAACAGTAATTTATCCGCATTGCAAGGTGCAATTCTGAAATTTTTTGCTTTTTAGTGCTCCTCTTAGCATGATAAAGAAGATTCAAAGAGAGTGAGATGCCAGCTCCTTTCATTCAGTCAGTAGCTTCAAACATTTCTGGTATATGAATAACATGATGTTTTTCAATGGCAAAAATCAATGAATATTGTAAATGCACAAACAGTAATTTCTCCGCATTGCAAGGTGCAATTCTGAAATTTTTTGCTTTTTCCTGCTCCTCTTAGCATGAGAAAGAAGATTCAAAGAGAGTGAGATGCCAGCTCCTTTCATTCAGTCAGTAGCTTCAATCATTTCTGGACGTTTTTCAATGGCAAAAATCAATGAATATTGTAAATGCACAAACAGTAATTTCTCCGCATTGCAAGGTGCAATTCTGAAATTTTTTGCTTTTTCCTGCTCCTCTTAGCATGATAAAGAAGATTCAAAGAGAGTGAGATGCCAGGTCCTTTCATTCAGTCAGTAGCTTCAATCATTTCTGGTATATGAATAACATGATGTTTTTCAATGGCAAAAATCAATGAATATTGTAAATGCATAAACAGTAATTTCTCCGCATTGCAAGGTGCAATTCTGAAATTTTTTGCTTTTTCCTGCTCCTCTTAGCATGATAAAGAAGATTCAAAGAGAGTGAGATGCCAGCTCCTTTCATTCAGTCAGTAGCTTCAATCATTTCTGGACGTTTTTCAATGGCAAAAATCAATGAATATTGTAAATGCACAAACAGTAATTTCTCCGCATTTCAAGGTGCAATTCTGAAATTTTTTGCTTTTTCCTGCTCCTCTTAGCATGATAAAGAAGATTCAAATAGAGTGAGATGCCAGCTCCTTTCATTCAGTCAGTAGCTTCAATCATTTCTGGATGTTTTTCAATGGCAAAAATCAATGAATATTGTAAATGCACAAACAGTAATTTCTCCGCATTGCAAGGTGCAATTCTGAAATTTTTTGCTTTTTCCTGCTCCTCTTAGCATGATAAAGAAGATTCAAAGAGAGTGAGATGCCAGCTCCTTTCATTCAGTCAGTAGCTTCAATCATTTCTGGACGTTTTTCAATGGCAAAAATCAATGAATATTGTAAATGCACAAACAGTAATTTCTCCGCATTGCAAGGTGCAATTCTGAATTTTTTTGCTTTTTCCTGCTCCTCTTAGCATGATAAAGAAGATTCAAAGAGAGTGAGATGCCAGCTCCTTTCATTCAGTCAGTAGCTTCAATCATTTCTGGTATATCAATAACATGATGTTTTTCAATGGCAAAAATCAATGAATATTGTAAATGCACAAACAGTAATTTCTCCGCATTGCAAGGTGCAATTCTGAAATTTTTTGCTTTTTCCTGCTCCTCTTAGCATGATAAAGAAGATTCAAAGAGAGTGAGATGCCAGCTCCTTTCATTCAGTCAGTAGCTTCAATCATGTCTGGTATATGAATAACATGATGTTTTTCAATGGCAAAAATCAATGAATATTGTAAATGCATAAACAGTAATTTCTCCGCATTGCAAGGTGCAATTCTGAAATTTTTTGCTTTTTAGTGCTCCTCTTAGCATGATAAAGAAGATTCAAAGAGAGTGAGATGCCAGCTCCTTTCATTCAGTCAGTAGCTTCAAACATTTCTGGTATATGAATAACATGATGTTTTTCAATGGCAAAAATCAATGAATATTGTAAATGCACAAACAGTAATTTCTCCGCATTGCAAGGTGCAATTCTGAAATTTTTTGCTTTTTCCTGCTCCTCTTAGCATGAGAAAGAAGATTCAAAGAGAGTGAGATGCCAGCTCCTTTCATTCAGTCAGTAGCTTCAATCATTTCTGGACGTTTTTCAATGGCAAAAATCAATGAATATTGTAAATGCACAAACAGTAATTTCTCCGCATTGCAAGGTGCAATTCTGAAATTTTTTGCTTTTTCCTGCTCCTCTTAGCATGATAAAGAAGATTCAAAGAGAGTGAGATGCCAGGTCCTTTCATTCAGTCAGTAGCTTCAATCATTTCTGGTATATGAATAACATGATGTTTTTCAATGGCAAAAATCAATGAATATTGTAAATGCATAAACAGTAATTTCTCCGCATTGCAAGGTGCAATTCTGAAATTTTTTGCTTTTTCCTGCTCCTCTTAGCATGATAAAGAAGATTCAAAGAGAGTGAGATGCCAGCTCCTTTCATTCAGTCAGTAGCTTCAATCATTTCTGGACGTTTTTCAATGGCAAAAATCAATGAATATTGTAAATGCACAAACAGTAATTTCTCCGCATTGCAAGGTGCAATTCTGAAATTTTTTGCTTTTTCCTGCTCCTCTTAGCATGATAAAGAAGATTCAAAGAGAGTGAGATGCCAGCTCCTTCCATTCAGTCAGTAGCTTCAAACATTTCTGGTATATGAATAACATGATGTTTTTCAATGGCAAAAATCAATGAATATTGTAAATGCACAAACAGGAATTTCTCCGCATTGCAAGGTGCAATTCTGAAATTTTTTGCTTTTTCCTGCTCCTCTTAGCATGATAAAGAAGATTCAAAGAGAGTGAGATGCCAGCTCCTTTCATTCAGTCAGTAGCTTCAATCATTTCTGGACGTTTTTCAATGGCAAAAATCAATGAATATTGTAAATGCACAAACAGTAATTTCTCCGCATTGCAAGGTGCAATTCTGAAATTTTTTGCTTTTTCCTGCTCCTCTTAGCATGATAAAGAAGATTCAAAGAGAGTGAGATGCCAGCTCCTTTCATTCAGTCAGTAGCTTCAATCATTTCTGGTCGTTTTTCAATGGCAAAAATCAATGAATATTGTAAATGCACAAACAGTAATTTCTCCGCATTGCAAGGTGCAATTCTGAAATTTTTTAGTTTTTCCTGCTCCTCTTAGCATGATAAAGAAGATTCAAAGAGAGTGAGATGCCAGCTCCTTTCATTCAGTCAGTAGCTTCAAACAATTCTGGTATATGAATAACGATGTTTTTCAATGGCAAAAATCAATGAATATTGTAAATGCACAAACAGTAATTTCTCCGCATTGCAAGGTGCAATTCTGAAATTTTTTGCTTTTTCCTGCTCCTCTTAGCATGATAAAGAAGATTCAAAGAGAGTGAGATGCCAGCTCCTTTCATTCAGTCAGTAGCTTCAATCATTTCTGGACGTTTTTCAATGGCAAAAATCAATGGATATTGTAAATGCACAAACAGTAATTTCTCCGCATTGCAAGGTGCAATTCTGAAATTTTTTGCTTTTTCCTGCTCCTCTTAGCATGATAAAGAAGATTCAAAGAGAGTGAGATGCCAGCTCCTTTCATTCAGTCAGTAGCTTCAATCATTTCTGGTATATGAATAACATGATGTTTTTCAATGGCAAAAATCAATGAATATTGTAAATGCACAAACAGTAATTTCTCCGCATTGCAAGGTGCAATTCTGAAATTTTTTGCTTTTTCCTGCTCCTCTTAGCATGATAAAGAAGATTCAAAGAGAGTGAGATGCCAGCTCCTTTCATTCAGTCAGTAGCTTCAATCATTTCTGTACGTTTTTCAATGGCAAAAATCAATGAATATTGTAAATGCACAAACAGTAATTTCTCCGCATTGCAAGGTGCAATTCTGAAATTTTTTGCTTTTTCCTGCTCCTCTTAGTATGATAAAGAAGATTCAAAGAGAGTGAGATGCCAGCTCCTTTCATTCAGTCAGTAGCTTCAATCATTTCTGGTCGTTTTTCAATGGCAAAAATCAATGAATATTGTAAATGCATAAACAGTAATTTCTCCGCATTGCAAGGTGCAATTCTGAAATTTTTTAGTTTTTCCTGCTCCTCTTAGCATGATAAAGAAGATTCAAAGAGAGTGAGATGCCAGCTCCTTTCATTCAGTCAGTAGCTTCAAACATTTCTGGTATATGAATAACATGATGTTTTTCAATGGCAAAAATCAATGAATATTGTAAATGCATAAACAGTAATTTCTCCGCATTGCAAGGTGCAATTCTGAAATTTTTTGCTTTTTCCTGCTCCTCTTAGCATGATAAAGAAGATTCAAAGAGAGTGAGATGCCAGCTCCTGTCATTCAGTCAGTAGCTTCAATCATTTCTGGACGTTTTTCAATGGCAAAAATCAATGGATATTGTAAATGCACAAACAGTAATTTCTCCGCATTGCAAGGTGCAATTCTGAAATTTTTTGCTTTTTCCTGCTCCTCTTAGCATGATAAAGAAGATTCAAAGAGAGTGAGATGCCAGCTCCTTTCATTCAGTCAGTAGCCTAATCATTTCTGGTATATGAATAACATGATGTTTTTCAATGGCAAAAATCAATGAATATTGTAAATGCACAAACAGTAATTTCTCCGCATTGCAAGGTGCAATTCTGAAATTTTTTGCTTTTTCCTGCTCCTCTTAGCATGATAAAGAAGATTCAAAGAGAGTGAGATGCCAGCTCCTTTCATTCAGTCAGTAGCTTCAATCATTTCTGTACGTTTTTCAATGGCAAAAATCAATGAATATTGTAAATGCACAAACAGTAATTTCTCTGCATTGCAAGGTGCAATTCTGAAATTTTTTGCTTTTTCCTGCTCCTCTTAGTATGATAAAGAAGATTCAAAGAGAGTGAGATGCCAGCTCCTTTCATTCAGTCAGTAGCTTCAATCATTTCTGGACGTTTTTCAATGGCAAAAATCAATGAATATTGTAAATGCACAAACAGTAATTTCTCCGCATTGCAAGGTGCAATTCTGAAATTTTTTGCTTTTTCCTGCTCCTCTTAGCATGATAAAGAAGATTCAAAGAGAGTGAGATGCCAGCTCCTTTCATTCAGTCAGTAGCTTCAAACATTTCTGGTATATGAATAACATGATGTTTTTCAATGGCAAAAATCAATGAATATTGTAAATGCACAAACAGTAATTTCTCCGCATTGCAAGGTGCAATTCTGAAATTTTTTGCTTTTTCCTGCTCCTCTTAGCATGATAAAGAAGATTCAAAGAGAGTGAGATGCCAGCTCCTTTCATTCAGTCAGTAGCTTCAATCATTTCTGGACGTTTTTCAATGGCAAAAATCAATGAATATTGTAAATGCACAAACAGTAATTTCTCCGCATTTCAAGGTGCAATTCTGAAATTTTTTGCTTTTTCCTGCTCCTCTTAGCATGATAAAGAAGATTCAAATAGAGTGAGATGCCAGCTCCTTTCATTCAGTCAGTAGCTTCAATCATTTCTGGATGTTTTTCAATGGCAAAAATCAATGAATATTGTAAATGCACAAACAGTAATTTCTCCGCATTGCAAGGTGCAATTCTGAAATTTTTTGCTTTTTCCTGCTCCTCTTAGCATGATAAAGAAGATTCAAAGAGAGTGAGATGCCAGCTCCTTTCATTCAGTCAGTAGCTTCAATCATTTCTGGTATATCAATAACATGATGTTTTTCAATGGCAAAAATCAATGAATATTGTAAATGCACAAACAGTAATTTATCCGCATTGCAAGGTGCAATTCTGAAATTTTTTGCTTTTTCCTGCTCCTCTTAGCATGATAAAGAAGATTCAAAGAGAGTGAGGTGCCAGCTCCTTTCATTCAGTCAGTAGCTTCAATCATTTCTGGTATATGAATAACATGATGTTTTTCAATGGCAAAAATCAATGAATATTGTAAATGCACAAACAGTAATTTCTCCGCATTGCAAGGTGCAATTCTGAAATTTTTTGCTTTTTAGTGCTCCTCTTAGCATGATAAAGAAGATTCAAAGAGAGTGAGATGCCAGCTCCTTTCATTCAGTCAGTAGCTTCAAACATTTCTGGTATATGAATAACATGATGTTTTTCAATGGCAAAAATCAATGAATATTGTAAATGCACAAACAGTAATTTCTCCGCATTGCAAGGTGCAATTCTGAAATTTTTTGCTTTTTCCTGCTCCTCTTAGCATGAGAAAGAAGATTCAAAGAGAGTGAGATGCCAGCTCCTTTCATTCAGTCAGTAGCTTCAATCATTTCTGGACGTTTTTCAATGGCAAAAATCAATGAATATTGTAAATGCACAAACAGTAATTTCTCCGCATTGCAAGGTGCAATTCTGAAATTTTTTGCTTTTTCCTGCTCCTCTTAGCATGATAAAGAAGATTCAAAGAGAGTGAGATGCCAGGTCCTTTCATTCAGTCAGTAGCTTCAATCATTTCTGGTATATGAATAACATGATGTTTTTCAATGGCAAAAATCAATGAATATTGTAAATGCATAAACAGTAATTTCTCCGCATTGCAAGGTGCAATTCTGAAATTTTTTGCTTTTTCCTGCTCCTCTTAGCATGATAAAGAAGATTCAAAGAGAGTGAGATGCCAGCTCCTTTCATTCAGTCAGTAGCTTCAATCATTTCTGGACGTTTTTCAATGGCAAAAATCAATGAATATTGTAAATGCACAAACAGTAATTTCTCCGCATTGCAAGGTGCAATTCTGAAATTTTTTGCTTTTTCCTGCTCCTCTTAGCATGATAAAGAAGATTCAAAGAGAGTGAGATGCCAGCTCCTTTCATTCAGTCAGTAGCTTCAAACATTTCTGGACGTTTTTCAATGGCAAAAATCAATGAATATTGTAAATGCACAAACAGTAATTTCTCCGCATTGCAAGGTGCAATTCGGAAATTTTTTGCTTTTTCCTGCTCCTCTTAGCATGATAAAGAAGATTCAAAGAGAGTGAGATGCCAGCTCCTTTCATTCAGTCAGTAGCTTCAAACATTTCTGGTATATGAATAACATGATGTTTTTCAATGGCAAAAATCAATGAATATTGTAAATGCACAAACAGTAATTTCTCTGCATTGCAATGTGCAATTCTGAAATTTTTTGCTTTTTACTGCTCCTCTTAGCATGATAAAGAAGATTCAAAGAGAGTGAGATGCCAGCTCCTTTCATTCAGTCAGTAGCTTCAATCATTTCTGGACGTTTTTCAATGGCAAAAATCAATGAATATTGTAAATGCACAAACAGTAATTTCTCCGCATTGCAAGGTGCAATTCTGAAATTTTTTGCTTTTTCCTGCTCCTCTTAGCATGATAAAGAAGATTCAAAGAGAGTGAGATGCCAGCTCCTTTCATTCAGTCAGTAGCTTCAATCATTTCTGGACGTTTTTCAATGGCAAAAATCAATGAATATTGTAAATGCACAAACAGTAATTTCTCCGCATTTCAAGGTGCAATTCTGAAATTTTTTGCTTTTTCCTGCTCCTCTTAGCATGATAAAGAAGATTCAAATAGAGTGAGATGCCAGCTCCTTTCATTCAGTCAGTAGCTTCAATCATTTCTGGATGTTTTTCAATGGCAAAAATCAATGAATATTGTAAATGCACAAACAGTAATTTCTCCGCATTGCAAGGTGCAATTCTGAAATTTTTTGCTTTTTCCTGCTCCTCTTAGCATGATAAAGAAGATTCAAAGAGAGTGAGATGCCAGCTCCTTTCATTCAGTCAGTAGCTTCAATCATTTCTGGACGTTTTTCAATGGCAAAAATCAATGAATATTGTAAATGCACAAACAGTAATTTCTCCGCATTGCAAGGTGCAATTCTGAATTTTTTTGCTTTTTCCTGCTCCTCTTAGCATGATAAAGAAGATTCAAAGAGAGTGAGATGCCAGCTCCTTTCATTCAGTCAGTAGCTTCAATCATTTCTGGTATATCAATAACATGATGTTTTTCAATGGCAAAAATCAATGAATATTGTAAATGCACAAACAGTAATTTCTCCGCATTGCAAGGTGCAATTCTGAAATTTTTTGCTTTTTCCTGCTCCTCTTAGCATGATAAAGAAGATTCAAAGAGAGTGAGATGCCAGCTCCTTTCATTCAGTCAGTAGCTTCAATCATTTCTGGTATATGAATAACATGATGTTTTTCAATGGCAAAAATCAATGAATATTGTAAATGCACAAACAGTAATTTCTCCGCATTGCAAGGTGCAATTCTGAAATTTTTTGCTTTTTAGTGCTCCTCTTAGCATGATAAAGAAGATTCAAAGAGAGTGAGATGCCAGCTCCTTTCATTCAGTCAGTAGCTTCAAACATTTCTGGTATATGAATAACATGATGTTTTTCAATGGCAAAAATCAATGAATATTGTAAATGCACAAACAGTAATTTCTCCGCATTGCAAGGTGCAATTCTGAAATTTTTTGCTTTTTCCTGCTCCTCTTAGCATGAGAAAGAAGATTCAAAGAGAGTGAGATGCCAGCTCCTTTCATTCAGTCAGTAGCTTCAATCATTTCTGGATGTTTTTCAATGGCAAAAATCAATGAATATTGTAAATGCACAAACAGTAATTTCTCCGCATTGCAAGGTGCAATTCTGAAATTTTTTGCTTTTTCCTGCTCCTCTTAGCATGATAAAGAAGATTCAAAGAGAGTGAGATGCCAGGTCCTTTCATTCAGTCAGTAGCTTCAATCATTTCTGGTATATGAATAACATGATGTTTTTCAATGGCAAAAATCAATGAATATTGTAAATGCATAAACAGTAATTTCTCCGCATTGCAAGGTGCAATTCTGAAATTTTTTGCTTTTTCCTGCTCCTCTTAGCATGATAAAGAAGATTCAAAGAGAGTGAGATGCCAGCTCCTTTCATTCAGTCAGTAGCTTCAAACATATCTGGTATATGAATAACATGATGTTTTTCAATGGCAAAAATCAATGAATATTGTTAATGCACAAACAGTAATTTCTCCGCATTGCAAGGTGCAATTCTGAAATTTTTTGCTTTTTCCTGCTCCTCTTAGCATGATAAAGAAGATTCAAAGAGAGTGAGATGCCAGCTCCTTTCATTCAGTCAGTAGCTTCAATCATTTCTGGACGTTTTTCAATGGCAAAAATCAATGAATATTGTAAATGCACAAACAGTAATTTCTCCGCATTGCAAGGTGCAATTCTGAAATTTTTTGCTTTTTCCTGCTCCTCTTAGCATGATAAAGAAGATTCAAAGAGAGTGAGATGCCAGCTCCTTTCATTCAGTCAGTAGCTTCAAATATTTCTGGTATATGAATAACATGATGTTTTTCAATGGCAAAAATCAATGAATATTGTAAATGCACAAACAGGAATTTCTCCGCATTGCAAGGTGCAATTCTGAAATTTTTTGCTTTTTCCTGCTCCTCTTAGCATGATAAAGAAGATTCAAAGAGAGTGAGATGCCAGCTCCTTTCATTCAGTCAGTAGCTTCAATCATTTCTGGACGTTTTTCAATGGCAAAAATCAATGAATATTGTAAATGCACAAACAGTAATTTCTCCGCATTGCAAGGTGCAATTCTGAAATTTTTTGCTTTTTCCTGCTCCTCTTAGCATGATAAAGAAGATTCAAAGAGAGTGAGATGCCAGCTCCTTTCATTCAGTCAGTAGCTTCAATCATTTCTGGTCGTTTTTCAATGGCAAAAATCAATGAATATTGTAAATGCACAAACAGTAATTTCTCCGCATTGCAAGGTGCAATTCTGAAATTTTTTAGTTTTTCCTGCTCCTCTTAGCATGATAAAGAAGATTCAAAGAGAGTGAGATGCCAGCTCCTTTCATTCAGTCAGTAGCTTCAAACAATTCTGGTATATGAATAACGATGTTTTTCAATGGCAAAAATCAATGAATATTGTAAATGCACAAACAGTAATTTCTCCGCATTGCAAGGTGCAATTCTGAAATTTTTTGCTTTTTCCTGCTCCTCTTAGCATGATAAAGAAGATTCAAAGAGAGTGAGATGCCAGCTCCTTTCATTCAGTCAGTAGCTTCAATCATTTCTGGACGTTTTTCAATGGCAAAAATCAATGGATATTGTAAATGCACAAACAGTAATTTCTCCGCATTGCAAGGTGCAATTCTGAAATTTTTTGCTTTTTCCTGCTCCTCTTAGCATGATAAAGAAGATTCAAAGAGAGTGAGATGCCAGCTCCTTTCATTCAGTCAGTAGCTTCAATCATTTCTGGTATATGAATAACATGATGTTTTTCAATGGCAAAAATCAATGAATATTGTAAATGCACAAACAGTAATTTCTCCGCATTGCAAGGTGCAATTCTGAAATTTTTTGCTTTTTCCTGCTCCTCTTAGCATGATAAAGAAGATTCAAAGAGAGTGAGATGCCAGCTCCTTTCATTCAGTCAGTAGCTTCAATCATTTCTGTACGTTTTTCAATGGCAAAAATCAATGAATATTGTAAATGCACAAACAGTAATTTCTCCGCATTGCAAGGTGCAATTCTGAAATTTTTTGCTTTTTCCTGCTCCTCTTAGTATGATAAAGAAGATTCAAAGAGAGTGAGATGCCAGCTCCTTTCATTCAGTCAGTAGCTTCAATCATTTCTGGTCGTTTTTCAATGGCAAAAATCAATGAATATTGTAAATGCACAAACAGTAATTTCTCCGCATTGCAAGGTGCAATTCTGAAATTTTTTAGTTTTTCCTGCTCCTCTTAGCATGATAAAGAAGATTCAAAGAGAGTGAGATGCCAGCTCCTTTCATTCAGTCAGTAGCTTCAAACATTTCTGGTATATGAATAACATGATGTTTTTCAATGGCAAAAATCAATGAATATTGTAAATGCATAAACAGTAATTTCTCCGCATTGCAAGGTGCAATTCTGAAATTTTTTGCTTTTTCCTGCTCCTCTTAGCATGATAAAGAAGATTCAAAGAGAGTGAGATGCCAGCTCCTTTCATTCAGTCAGTAGCTTCAATCATTTCTGGACGTTTTTCAATGGCAAAAATCAATGGATATTGTAAATGCACAAACAGTAATTTCTCCGCATTGCAAGGTGCAATTCTGAAATTTTTTGCTTTTTCCTGCTCCTCTTAGCATGATAAAGAAGATTCAAAGAGAGTGAGATGCCAGCTCCTTTCATTCAGTCAGTAGCTTCAATCATTTCTGGTATATGAATAACATGATGTTTTTCAATGGCAAAAATCAATGAATATTGTAAATGCACAAACAGTAATTTCTCCGCATTGCAAGGTGCAATTCTGAAATTTTTTGCTTTTTCCTGCTCCTCTTAGCATGATAAAGAAGATTCAAAGAGAGTGAGATGCCAGCTCCTTTCATTCAGTCAGTAGCTTCAATCATTTCTGTACGTTTTTCAATGGCAAAAATCAATGAATATTGTAAATGCACAAACAGTAATTTCTCTGCATTGCAAGGTGCAATTCTGAAATTTTTTGCTTTTTCCTGCTCCTCTTAGTATGATAAAGAAGATTCAAAGAGAGTGAGATGCCAGCTCCTTTCATTCAGTCAGTAGCTTCAATCATTTCTGGACGTTTTTCAATGGCAAAAATCAATGAATATTGTAAATGCACAAACAGTAATTTCTCCGCATTGCAAGGTGCAATTCTGAAATTTTTTGCTTTTTCCTGCTCCTCTTAGCATGATAAAGAAGATTCAAAGAGAGTGAGATGCCAGCTCCTTTCATTCAGTCAGTAGCTTCAAACATTTCTGGTATATGAATAACATGATGTTTTTCAATGGCAAAAATCAATGAATATTGTAAATGCACAAACAGTAATTTCTCCGCATTGCAAGGTGCAATTCTGAAATTTTTTGCCTTTTCCTGCTCCTCTTAGCATGATAAAGAAGATTCAAAGAGAGTGAGATGCCAGCTCCTTTCATTCAGTCAGTAGCTTCAATCATTTCTGGACGTTTTTCAATGGCAAAAATCAATGAATATTGTAAATGCACAAACAGTAATTTCTCCGCATTGCAAGGTGCAATTCTGAAATTTTTTGCTTTTTCCTGCTCCTCTTAGCATGATAAAGAAGATTCAAAGAGAGTGAGATGCCAGCTCCTTTCATTCAGTCAGTAGCTTCAATCATTTCTGGTATATGAATAACATGATGTTTTTCAATGGCAAAAATCAATGAATATTGTAAATGCACAAACAGTAATTTCTCCGCATTGCAAGGTGCAATTCTGAAATTTTTTGGTTTTTCCTGCTCCTCTTAGCATGATAAAGAAGATTCAAAGAGAGTGAGATGCCAGCTCCTTTCATTCAGTCAGTAGCTTCAATCATTTCTGTACGTTTTTCAATGGCAAAAATCAATGAATATTGTAAATGCACAAACAGTAATTTCTCCGCATTGCAAGGTGCAATTCTGAAATTTTTTGCTTTTTCCTGCTCCTCTTAGTATGATAAAGAAGATTCAAAGAGAGTGAGATGCCAGCTCCTTTCATTCAGTCAGTAGCTTCAATCATTTCTGGACGTTTTTCAATGGCAAAAATCAATGAATATTGTAAATGCACAAACAGTAATTTCTCCGCATTGCAAGGTGCAATTCTGAAATTTTTTGCTTTTTCCTGCTCCTCTTAGCATGATAAAGAAGATTCAAAGAGAGTGAGATGCCAGCTCCTTTCATTCAGTCAGTAGCTTCAAACATTTCTGGTATATGAATAACATGATGTTTTTCAATGGCAAAAATCAATGAATTTTGTAAATGCACAAACAGTAATTTCTCCGCATTGCAAGGTGCAATTCTGAAATTTTTTGCTTTTTCCTGCTCCTCTTAGCATGATAAAGAAGATTCAAAGAGAGTGAGATACCAGCTCCTTTCATTCAGTCAGTAGCTTCAATAATTTCTGGATGTTTTTCAATGGCAAAAATCAATGAATATTGTAAATGCACAAACAGTAATTTCTCCGCATTGCAAGGTGCAATTCTGAAATTTTTTGCTTTTTCCTGCTCCTCTTAGCATGATAAAGAAGATTCAAAGAGAGTGAGATGCCAGCTCCTTTCATTCAGTCAGTAGCTTCAATCATTTCTGGATGTTTTTCAATGGCAAAAATCAATGAATATTGTAAATGCACAGACAGTAATTTCTCCGCATTGCAAGGTGCAATTCTGAAATTTTTTGCTTTTTCCTGCTCCTCTTAGCATGATAAAGAAGATTCAAAGAGATTGAGATGTCAGCTCCTTTCATTCAGTCAGTAGCTTCAAACATTTCTGGTATATGAATAACATGATGTTTTTCAATGGCAAAAATCAATGAATATTGTAAATGCACAGACAGTAATTTCTCCGCATTGCAAGGTGCAATTCTGAAATTTTTTGCTTTTTCCTGCTCCTCTTAGCATGATAAAGAAGATTCAAAGAGAGTGAGATGCCAGCTCCTTTCATTCAGTTAGTAGCTTCAATCATTTCTGGACGTTTTTCAATGGCAAAAATCAATGAATATTGTAAATGCACAAACAGTAATTTCTCCGCATTGCAAGGTGCAATTCTGAAATTTTTTGCTTTTTCCTGCTCCTCTTAGCATGATAAAGAAGATTCAAAGAGAGTGAGATACCAGCTCCTTTCATTCAGTCAGTAGCTTCAATCATTTCTGGACGTTTTTCAATGGCAAAAATCAATGAATATTGTAAATGCACAAACAGTAATTTCTCCGCATTGCAAGGTGCAATTCTGAAATTTTTTGCTTTTTCCTGCTCCTCTTAGCATGATAAAGAAGATTCAAAGAGAGTGAGATGCCAGCTCCTTTCATTCAGTCAGTAGCTTCAATCATTTCTGGACGTTTTTCAATGGCAAAAATCAATGAATATTGTAAATGCACAAACAGTAATTTCTCCGCATTGCAAGGTGCAATTCTGAAATTTTTTGCTTTTTCCTGCTCCTCTTAGCATGATAAAGAAGATTCAAAGAGAGTGAGATGCCAGCTCCTTTCATTCAGTCAGTAGCTTCAATCATTTCTGGTCGTTTTTCAATGGCAAAAATCAATGAATATTGTAAATGCACAAACAGTAATTTCTCCGCATTGCAAGGTGCAATTCTGAAATTTTTTAGTTTTTCCTGCTCCTCTTAGCATGATAAAGAAGATTCAAAGAGAGTGAGATGCCAGCTCCTTTCATTCAGTCAGTAGCTTCAAACAATTCTGGTATATGAATAACGATGTTTTTCAATGGCAAAAATCAATGAATATTGTAAATGCACAAACAGTAATTTCTCCGCATTGCAAGGTGCAATTCTGAAATTTTTTGCTTTTTCCTGCTCCTCTTAGCATGATAAAGAAGATTCAAAGAGAGTGAGATGCCAGCTCCTTTCATTCAGTCAGTAGCTTCAATCATTTCTGGACGTTTTTCAATGGCAAAAATCAATGGATATTGTAAATGCACAAACAGTAATTTCTCCGCATTGCAAGGTGCAATTCTGAAATTTTTTGCTTTTTCCTGCTCCTCTTAGCATGATAAAGAAGATTCAAAGAGAGTGAGATGCCAGCTCCTTTCATTCAGTCAGTAGCTTCAATCATTTCTGGTATATGAATAACATGATGTTTTTCAATGGCAAAAATCAATGAATATTGTAAATGCACAAACAGTAATTTCTCCGCATTGCAAGGTGCAATTCTGAAATTTTTTGCTTTTTCCTGCTCCTCTTAGCATGATAAAGAAGATTCAAAGAGAGTGAGATGCCAGCTCCTTTCATTCAGTCAGTAGCTTCAATCATTTCTGTACGTTTTTCAATGGCAAAAATCAATGAATATTGTAAATGCACAAACAGTAATTTCTCCGCATTGCAAGGTGCAATTCTGAAATTTTTTGCTTTTTCCTGCTCCTCTTAGTATGATAAAGAAGATTCAAAGAGAGTGAGATGCCAGCTCCTTTCATTCAGTCAGTAGCTTCAATCATTTCTGGTCGTTTTTCAATGGCAAAAATCAATGAATATTGTAAATGCACAAACAGTAATTTCTCCGCATTGCAAGGTGCAATTCTGAAATTTTTTAGTTTTTCCTGCTCCTCTTAGCATGATAAAGAAGATTCAAAGAGAGTGAGATGCCAGCTCCTTTCATTCAGTCAGTAGCTTCAAACATTTCTGGTATATGAATAACATGATGTTTTTCAATGGCAAAAATCAATGAATATTGTAAATGCATAAACAGTAATTTCTCCGCATTGCAAGGTGCAATTCTGAAATTTTTTGCTTTTTCCTGCTCCTCTTAGCATGATAAAGAAGATTCAAAGAGAGTGAGATGCCAGCTCCTTTCATTCAGTCAGTAGCTTCAATCATTTCTGGACGTTTTTCAATGGCAAAAATCAATGGATATTGTAAATGCACAAACAGTAATTTCTCCGCATTGCAAGGTGCAATTCAGAAATTTTTTGCTTTTTCCTGCTCCTCTTAGCATGATAAAGAAGATTCAAAGAGAGTGAGATGCCAGCTCCTTTCATTCAGTCAGTAGCTTCAATCATTTCTGGACGTTTTTCAATGGCAAAAATCAATGAATATTGTAAATGCACAAACAGTAATTTCTCCGCATTGCAAGGTGCAATTCTGAAATTTTTTGCTTTTTCCTGCTCCTCTTAGCATGATAAAGAAGATTCAAAGAGAGTGAGATGCCAGCTCCTTTCATTCAGTCAGTAGCTTCAATCATTTCTGGCCGTTTTTCAATGGCAAAAATCAATGAATATTGTAAATGCACAAACAGTAATTTCTCCGCATTGCAAGGTGCAATTCTGAAATTTTTTAGTTTTTCCTGCTCCTCTTAGCATGATAAAGAAGATTCAAAGAGAGTGAGATGCCAGCTCCTTTCATTCAGTCAGTAGCTTCAAACAATTCTGGTATATGAATAACGATGTTTTTCAATGGCAAAAATCAATGAATATTGTAAATGCACAAACAGTAATTTCTCCGCATTGCAAGGTGCAATTCTGAAATTTTTTGCTTTTTCCTGCTCCTCTTAGCATGATAAAGAAGATTCAAAGAGAGTGAGATGCCAGCTCCTTTCATTCAGTCAGTAGCTTCAATCATTTCTGGACGTTTTTCAATGGCAAAAATCAATGGATATTGTAAATGCACAAACAGTAATTTCTCCGCATTGCAAGGTGCAATTCTGAAATTTTTTGCTTTTTCCTGCTCCTCTTAGCATGATAAAGAAGATTCAAAGAGAGTGAGATGCCAGCTCCTTTCATTCAGTCAGTAGCTTCAATCATTTCTGTACGTTTTTCAATGGCAAAAATCAATGAATATTGTAAATGCACAAACAGTAATTTCTCCGCATTGCAAGGTGCAATTCTGAAATTTTTTGCTTTTTCCTGCTCCTCTTAGTATGATAAAGAAGATTCAAAGAGAGTGAGATGCCAGCTCCTTTCATTCAGTCAGTAGCTTCAATCATTTCTGGTCGTTTTTCAATGGCAAAAATCAATGAATATTGTAAATGCACAAACAGTAATTTCTCCGCATTGCAAGGTGCAATTCTGAAATTTTTTAGTTTTTCCTGCTCCTCTTAGCATGATAAAGAAGATTCAAAGAGAGTGAGATGCCAGCTCCTTTCATTCAGTCAGTAGCTTCAAACATTTCTGGTATATGAATAACATGATGTTTTTCAATGGCAAAAATCAATGAATATTGTAAATGCATAAACAGTAATTTCTCCGCATTGCAAGGTGCAATTCTGAAATTTTTTGCTTTTTCCTGCTCCTCTTAGCATGATAAAGAAGATTCAAAGAGAGTGAGATGCCAGCTCCTTTCATTCAGTCAGTAGCTTCAATCATTTCTGGACGTTTTTCAATGGCAAAAATCAATGGATATTGTAAATGCACAAACAGTAATTTCTCCGCATTGCAAGGTGCAATTCTGAAATTTTTTGCTTTTTCCTGCTCCTCTTAGCATGATAAAGAAGATTCAAAGAGAGTGAGATGCCAGCTCCTTTCATTCAGTCAGTAGCTTCAATCATTTCTGGTATATGAATAACATGATGTTTTTCAATGGCAAAAATCAATGAATATTGTAAATGCACAAACAGTAATTTCTCCGCATTGCAAGGTGCAATTCTGAAATTTTTTGCTTTTTCCTGCTCCTCTTAGCATGATAAAGAAGATTCAAAGAGAGTGAGATGCCAGCTCCTTTCATTCAGTCAGTAGCTTCAATCATTTCTGTACGTTTTTCAATGGCAAAAATCAATGAATATTGTAAATGCACAAACAGTAATTTCTCTGCATTGCAAGGTGCAATTCTGAAATTTTTTGCTTTTTCCTGCTCCTCTTAGTATGATAAAGAAGATTCAAAGAGAGTGAGATGCCAGCTCCTTTCATTCAGTCAGTAGCTTCAATCATTTCTGGACGTTTTTCAATGGCAAAAATCAATGAATATTGTAAATGCACAAACAGTAATTTCTCCGCATTGCAAGGTGCAATTCTGAAATTTTTTGCTTTTTCCTGCTCCTCTTAGCATGATAAAGAAGATTCAAAGAGAGTGAGATGCCAGCTCCTTTCATTCAGTCAGTAGCTTCAAACATTTCTGGTATATGAATAACATGATGTTTTTCAATGGCAAAAATCAATGAATATTGTAAATGCACAAACAGTAATTTCTCCGCATTGCAAGGTGCAATTCTGAAATTTTTTGCTTTTTCCTGCTCCTCTTAGCATGATAAAGAAGATTCAAAGAGAGTGAGATGCCAGCTCCTTTCATTCAGTCAGTAGCTTCAATCATTTCTGGTATATGAATAACATGATGTTTTTCAATGGCAAAAATCAATGAATATTGTAAATGCACAAACAGTAATTTCTCCGCATTGCAAGGTGCAATTCTGAAATTTTTTGGTTTTTCCTGCTCCTCTTAGCATGATAAAGAAGATTCAAAGAGAGTGAGATGCCAGCTCCTTTCATTCAGTCAGTAGCTTCAATCATTTCTGTACGTTTTTCAATGGCAAAAATCAATGAATATTGTAAATGCACAAACAGTAATTTCTCCGCATTGCAAGGTGCAATTCTGAAATTTTTTGCTTTTTCCTGCTCCTCTTAGTATGATAAAGAAGATTCAAAGAGAGTGAGATGCCAGCTCCTTTCATTCAGTCAGTAGCTTCAATCATTTCTGGACGTTTTTCAATGGCAAAAATCAATGAATATTGTAAATGCACAAACAGTAATTTCTCCGCATTGCAAGGTGCAATTCTGAAATTTTTTGCTTTTTCCTGCTCCTCTTAGCATGATAAAGAAGATTCAAAGAGAGTGAGATGCCAGCTCCTTTCATTCAGTCAGTAGCTTCAAACATTTCTGGTATATGAATAACATGATGTTTTTCAATGGCAAAAATCAATGAATTTTGTAAATGCACAAACAGTAATTTCTCCGCATTGCAAGGTGCAATTCTGAAATTTTTTGCTTTTTCCTGCTCCTCTTAGCATGATAAAGAAGATTCAAAGAGAGTGAGATACCAGCTCCTTTTATTCAGTCAGTAGCTTCAATAATTTCTGGATGTTTTTCAATGGCAAAAATCAATGAATATTGTAAATGCACAAACAGTAATTTCTCCGCATTGCAAGGTGCAATTCTGAAATTTTTTGCTTTTTCCTGCTCCTCTTAGCATGATAAAGAAGATTCAAAGAGAGTGAGATGCCAGCTCCTTTCATTCAGTCAGTAGCTTCAATCATTTCTGGATGTTTTTCAAAGGCAAAAATCAATGAATATTGTAAATGCACAGACAGTAATTTCTCCGCATTGCAAGGTGCAATTCTGAAATTTTTTGCTTTTTCCTGCTCCTCTTAGCATGATAAAGAAGATTCAAGGAGATTGAGATGTCAGCTCCTTTCATTCAGTCAGTAGCTTCAAACATTTCTGGTATATGAATAACATGATGTTTTTCAATGGCAAAAATCAATGAATATTGTAAATGCACAGACAGTAATTTCTCCGCATTGCAAGGTGCAATTCTGAAATTTTTTGCTTTTTCCTGCTCCTCTTAGCATGATAAAGAAGATTCAAAGAGAGTGAGATGCCAGCTCCTTTCATTCAGTTAGTAGCTTCAATCATTTCTGGACGTTTTTCAATGGCAAAAATCAATGAATATTGTAAATGCACAAACAGTAATTTCTCCGCATTGCAAGGTGCAATTCTGAAATTTTTTGCTTTTTCCTGCTCCTCTTAGCATGATAAAGAAGATTCAAAGAGAGTGAGATACCAGCTCCTTTCATTCAGTCAGTAGCTTCAATCATTTCTGGACGTTTTTCAATGGCAAAAATCAATGAATATTGTAAATGCACAAACAGTAATTTCTCCGCATTGCAAGGTGCAATTCTGAAATTTTTTGCTTTTTCCTGCTCCTCTTAGCATGATAAAGAAGATTCAAAGAGAGTGAGATGCCAGCTCCTTTCATTCAGTCAGTAGCTTCAATCATTTCTGGACGTTTTTCAATGGCAAAAATCAATGAATATTGTAAATGCACAGACAGTAATTTCTCCGCATTGCAAGGTGCAATTCTGAAATTTTTTGCTTTTTCCTGCTCCTCTTAGCATGATAAAGAAGATTCAAAGAGAGTGAGATGCCAGCTCCTTTCATTCAGTCAGTAGCTTCAAACATTTCTGGTATATGAATAACGATGTTTTTCAATGGCAAAAATCAATGAATATTGTAAATGCACAAACAGTAATTTCTCAGTATTGCAAGGTGCAATTCTGAAATTTTTTGCTTTTTCCTGCTCCTCTTAGCATGATAAAGAAGATTCAAAGAGAGTGAGATGCCAGCTCCTTTCATTCAGTCAGTAGCTTCAATCATTTCTGGACGTTTTTCAATGGCAAAAATCAATGAATATTGTAAATGCACAAAGAGTAATTTCTCCGCATTGCAAGGTGCAATTCTGAAATTTTTTGCTTTTTCCTGCTCCTCTTAGCATGATAAAGAAGATTCAAAGAGAGTGAGATGCCAGCTCCTTTCATTCAGTCAGTAGCTTCAAACATTTCTGGTATATGAATAACATGATGTTTTTCAATGGCAAAAATCAATGAATATTGTAAATGCACAAACAGTAATTTCTCTGCATTGCAAGGTGCAATTCTGAAATTTTTTGCTTTTTCCTGCTCCTCTTAGCATGATAAAGAAGATTCAAAGAGAGTGAGATGCCAGCTCCTTTCATTCAGTCAGTAGCTTCAATCATTTCTGGACGTTTTTCAATGCCAAAAATCAATGAATATTGTAAATGCACAAACAGTAATTTCTCCGCATTGCAAGGTGCAATTCTGAAATTTTTTGCTTTTTCCTGCTCCTCTTAGCATGATAAAGAAGATTCAAAGAGAGTGAGATGCCAGCTCCTTTCATTCAGTCAGTAGCTTCAAACATTTCTGGACGTTTTTCAATGGCAAAAATCAATGAATATTGTAAATGCACAAACAGTAATTTCTCCGCATTGCAAGGTGCAATTCTGAAATTTTTTGCTTTTTCCTGCTCCTCTTAGCATGATAAAGAAGATTCAAAGAGAGTGAGATACCAGCTCCTTTCATTCAGTCAGTAGCTTCAATAATTTCTGGATGTTTTTCAATGGCAAAAATCAATGAATATTGTAAATGCACAAACAGTAATTTCTCCGCATTGCAAGGTGCAATTCTGAAATTTTTTGCTTTTTCCTGCTCCTCTTAGCATGATAAAGAAGATTCAAAGAGAGTGAGATGCCAGCTCCTTTCATTCAGTCAGTAGCTTCAATCATTTCTGGATGTTTTTCAATGGCAAAAATCAATGAATATTGTAAATGCACAGACAGTAATTTCTCCGCATTGCAAGGTGCAATTCTGAAATTTTTTGCTTTTTCCTGCTCCTCTTAGCATGATAAAGAAGATTCAAAGAGATTGAGATGTCAGCTCCTTTCATTCAGTCAGTAGCTTCAAACATTTCTGGTATATGAATAACATGATGTTTTTCAATGGCAAAAATCAATGAATATTGTAAATGCACAAACAGTAATTTCTCCGCATTGCAAGGTGCAATTCTGAAATTTTTTGCTTTTTCCTGCTCCTCTTAGCATGATAAAGAAGATTTAAAGAGAGTGAGATGCCAGCTCCTTTCATTCAGTTAGTAGCTTCAATCATTTCTGGACGTTTTTCAATGGCAAAAATCAATGAATATTGTAAATGCACAAACAGTAATTTCTCCGCATTGCAAGGTGCAATTCTGAAATTTTTTGCTTTTTCCTGCTCCTCTTAGCATGATAAAGAAGATTCAAAGAGACTGAGATGCCAGCTCCTTTCATTCAGTCAGTAGCTTCAATCATTTCTGGACGTTTTTCAATGGCAAAAATCAATGAATATTGTAAATGCACAAACAGTAATTTCTCCGCATTGCAAGGTGCAATTCTGAAATTTTTTGCTTTTTCCTGCTCCTCTTAGCATGATAAAGAAGATTCAAAGAGAGTGAGATGACAGCTCCTTTCATTCAGTCAGTAGCTTCAATCATTTCTGGACGTTTTTCAATGGCAAAAATCAATGAATATTGTAAATGCACAAACAGTAATTTCTCCGCATTGCAAGGTGCAATTCTGAAATTTTTTGCTTTTTCCTGCTCCTCTTAGCATGATAAAGAAGATTCAAAGAGAGTGAGATGCCAGCTCCTTTCATTCAGTCAGTAGCTTCAAACATTTCTGGTATATGAATAACATGATGTTTTTCAATGGCAAAAATCAATGAATATTTTAAATGCACAAACAGTAATTTCTCCGCATTGCAAGGTGCAATTCTGAAATTTTTTGCTTTTTCCTGCTCCTCTTAGCATGATAAAGAAGATTCAAAGAGAGTGAGATACCAGCTCCTTTCATTCAGTCAGTAGCTTCAATCATTTCTGGACGTTTTTCAATGGCAAAAATTAATGAATATTGTAAATGCACAAACAGTAATTTCTCCGCATTGCAAGGTGCAATTCTGAAATTTTTTGCTTTTTCCTGCTCCTCTTAGCATGATAAAGAAGATTCAAAGAGAGTGAGATGCCAGCTCCTTTCATTCAGTCAGTAGCTTCAATCATTTCTGGACGTTTTTCAATGGCAAAAATCAATGAATATTGTAAATGCACAGACAGTAATTTCTCCGCATTGCAAGGTGCAATTCTGAAATTTTTTGCTTTTTCCTGCTCCTCTTAGCATGATAAAGAAGATTCAAAGAGAGTGAGATGCCAGCTCCTTTCATTCAGTCAGTAGCTTCAAACATTTCTGGTATATGAATAACGATGTTTTTCAATGGCAAAAATCAATGAATATTGTAAATGCACAAACAGTAATTTCTCAGTATTGCAAGGTGCAATTCTGAAATTTTTTGCTTTTTCCTGCTCCTCTTAGCATGATAAAGAAGATTCAAAGAGAGTGAGATGCCAGCTCCTTTCATTCAGTCAGTAGCTTCAATCATTTCTGGACGTTTTTCAATGGCAAAAATCAATGAATATTGTAAATGCACAAACAGTAATTTCTCCGCATTGCAAGGTGCAATTCTGAAATTTTTTGCTTTTTCCTGCTCCTCTTAGCATGATAAAGAAGATTCAAAGAGAGTGAGATGCCAGCTCCTTTCATTCAGTCAGTAGCTTCAAACATTTCTGGTATATGAATAACATGATGTTTTTCAATGGCAAAAATCAATGAATATTGTAAATGCACAAACAGTAATTTCTCTGCATTGCAAGGTGCAATTCTGAAATTTTTTGCTTTTTCCTGCTCCTCTTAGCATGATAAAGAAGATTCAAAGAGAGTGAGATGCCAGCTCCTTTCATTCAGTCAGTAGCTTCAATCATTTCTGGACGTTTTTCAATGGCAAAAATCAATGAATATTGTAAATGCACAAACAGTAATTTCTCCGCATTGCAAGGTGCAATTCTGAAATTTTTTGCTTTTTCCTGCTCCTCTTAGCATGATAAAGAAGATTCAAAGAGAGTGAGATGCCAGCTCCTTTCATTCAGTCAGTAGCTTCAATCATTTCTGGACGTTTTTCAATGGCAAAAATCAATGAATATTGTAAATGCACAAACAGTAATTTCTCCGCATTGCAAGGTGCAATTCTGAAATTTTTTGCTTTTTCCTGCTCCTCTTAGCATGATAAAGAAGATTCAAAGAGAGTGAGATGCCAGCTCCTTTCATTCAGTCAGTAGCTTCAAACATTTCTGGACGTTTTTCAATGGCAAAAATCAATGAATATTGTAAATGCACAAACAGTAATTTCTCCGCATTGCAAGGTGCAATTCGGAAATTTTTTGCTTTTTCCTGCTCCTCTTAGCATGATAAAGAAGATTCAAAGAGAGTGAGATGCCAGCTCCTTTCATTCAGTCAGTAGCTTCAAACATTTCTGGTATATGAATAACATGATGTTTTTCAATGGCAAAAATCAATGAATATTGTAAATGCACAAACAGTAATTTCTCCGCATTGCAATGTGCAATTCTGAAATTTTTTGCTTTTTACTGCTCCTCTTAGCATGATAAAGAAGATTCAAAGAGAGTGAGATGCCAGCTCCTTTCATTCAGTCAGTAGCTTCAATCATTTCTGGACCTTTTTCAATGGCAAAAATCAATGAATATTGTAAATGCACAAACAGAAATTTCTCCGCATTGCAAGGTGCAATTCTGAAATTTTTTGCTTTTTCCTGCTCCTCTTAGCATGATAAAGAAGATTCAAAGAGAGTGAGATGCCAGCTCCTTTCATTCAGTCAGTAGCTTCAATCATTTCTGGACGTTTTTCAATGGCAAAAATCAATGAATATTGTAAATGCACAAACAGTAATTTCTCCGCATTGCAAGGTGCAATTCTGAAATTTTTTGCTTTTTCCTGCTCCTCTTAGCATGATAAAGAAGATTCAAAGAGAGTGAGATGCCATCTCCTTTCATTCAGTCAGTAGCTTCAATCATTTCTGGATGTTTTTCAATGGCAAAAATCAATAAATATTGTAAATGCACAAACAGTAATTTCTCCGCATTGCAAGGTGCAATTCTGAAATTTTTTGCTTTTTCCTGCTCCTCTTAGCATGATAAAGAAGATTCAAAGAGAGTGAGATGCCAGCTCCTTTCATTCAGTTAGTAGCTTCAATCATTTCTGGACGTTTTTCAATGGCAAAAATCAATGAATATTGTAAATGCACAAACAGTAATTTCTCCGCATTGCAAGGTGCAATTCTGAAATTTTTTGCTTTTTCCTGCTCCTCTTAGCATGATAAAGAAGATTCAAAGAGAGTGAGATGCCAGCTCCTTTCATTCAGTCAGTAGCTTCAATCATTTCTGGACGTTTTTCAATGGCAAAAATCAATGAATATTGTAAATGCACAAACAGTAATTTCTCCGCATTGCAAGGTGCAATTCTGAAATTTTTTGCTTTTTCCTGCTCCTCTTAGCATGATAAAGAAGATTCAAAGAGAGTGAGATGCCAGCTCCTTTCATTCAGTCAGTAGCTTCAAACATTTCTGGACGTTTTTCAATGGCAAAAATCAATGAATATTGTAAATGCACAAACAGTAATTTCTCCGCATTGCAAGGTGCAATTCGGAAATTTTTTGCTTTTTCCTGCTCCTCTTAGCATGATAAAGAAGATTCAAAGAGAGTGAGATGCCAGCTCCTTTCATTCAGTCAGTAGCTTCAAACATTTCTGGTATATGAATAACATGATGTTTTTCAATGGCAAAAATCAATGAATATTGTAAATGCACAAACAGTAATTTCTCCGCATTGCAATGTGCAATTCTGAAATTTTTTGCTTTTTACTGCTCCTCTTAGCATGATAAAGAAGATTCAAAGAGAGTGAGATGCCAGCTCCTTTCATTCAGTCAGTAGCTTCAATCATTTCTGGACCTTTTTCAATGGCAAAAATCAATGAATATTGTAAATGCACAAACAGAAATTTCTCCGCATTGCAAGGTGCAATTCTGAAATTTTTTGCTTTTTCCTGCTCCTCTTAGCATGATAAAGAAGATTCAAAGAGAGTGAGATGCCAGCTCCTTTCATTCAGTCAGTAGCTTCAATCATTTCTGGACGTTTTTCAATGGCAAAAATCAATGAATATTGTAAATGCACAAACAGTAATTTCTCCGCATTGCAAGGTGCAATTCTGAAATTTTTTGCTTTTTCCTGCTCCTCTTAGCATGATAAAGAAGATTCAAAGAGAGTGAGATGCCATCTCCTTTCATTCAGTCAGTAGCTTCAATCATTTCTGGATGTTTTTCAATGGCAAAAATCAATGAATATTGTAAATGCACAAACAGTAATTTCTCCGCATTGCAAGGTGCAATTCTGAAATTTTTTGCTTTTTCCTGCTCCTCTTAGCATGATAAAGAAGATTCAAAGAGAGTGAGATGCCAGCTCCTTTCATTCAGTTAGTAGCTTCAATCATTTCTGGACGTTTTTCAATGGCAAAAATCAATGAATATTGTAAATGCACAAACAGTAATTTCTCCGCATTGCAAGGTGCAATTCTGAAATTTTTTGCTTTTTCCTGCTCCTCTTAGCATGATAAAGAAGATTCAAAGAGACTGAGATGCCAGCTCCTTTCTTTCAGTCAGTAGCTTCAATCATTTCTGGACGTTTTTCAATGGCAAAAATCAATGAATATTGTAAATGCACAAACAGTAATTTCTCCGCATTGCAAGGTGCAATTCTGAAATTTTTTGCTTTTTCCTGCTCCTCTTAGCATGATAAAGAAGATTCAAAGAGAGTGAGATGCCAGCTCCTTTCATTCAGTCAGTAGCTTCAATCATTTCTGGACGTTTTTCAATGGCAAAAATCAATGAATATTGTAAATGCACAAACAGTAATTTCTCCGCATTGCAAGGTGCAATTCTGAAATTTTTTGCTTTTTCCTGCTCCTCTTAGCATGATAAAGAAGATTCAAAGAGAGTGAGATGCCAGCTCCTTTCATTCAGTCAGTAGCTTCAAACATTTCTGGTATATGAATAACATGATGTTTTTCAATGGCAAAAATCAATGAATATTTTAAATGCACAAACAGTAATTTCTCCGCATTGCAAGGTGCAATTCTGAAATTTTTTGCTTTTTCCTGCTCCTCTTAGCATGATAAAGAAGATTCAAAGAGAGTGAGATACCAGCTCCTTTCATTCAGTCAGTAGCTTCAATCATTTCTGGACGTTTTTCAATGGCAAAAATCAATGAATATTGTAAATGCACAAACAGTAATTTCTCCGCATTGCAAGGTGCAATTGTGAAATTTTTTGCTTTTTCCTGCTCCTCTTAGCATGATAAAGAAGATTCAAAGAGAGTGAGATGCCAGCTCCTTTCATTCAGTCAGTAGCTTCAATCATTTCTGGACGTTTTTCAATGGCAAAAATCAATGAATATTGTAAATGCACAGACAGTAATTTCTCCGCATTGCAAGGTGCAATTCTGAAATTTTTTGCTTTTTCCTGCTCCTCTTAGCATGATAAAGAAGATTCAAAGAGAGTGAGATTCCAGCTCCTTTCATTCAGTCAGTAGCTTCAAACATTTCTGGTATATGAATAACGATGTTTTTCAATGGCAAAAATCAATGAATATTGTAAATGCACAAACAGTAATTTCTCAGTATTGCAAGGTGCAATTCTGAAATTTTTTGCTTTTTCCTCCTCCTCTTAGCATGATAAAGAAGATTCAAAGAGAGTGAGATGCCAGCTCCTTTCATTCAGTCAGTAGCTTCAATAATTTCTGGATGTTTTTCAATGGCAAAAATCAATGAATATTGTAAATGCACAAAGAGTAATTTCTCCGCATTGCAAGGTGCAATTCTGAAATTTTTTGCTTTTTCCTGCTCCTCTTAGCATGATAAAGAAGATTCAAAGAGAGTGAGATGCCAGCTCCTTTCATTCAGTCAGTAGCTTCAAACATTTCTGGTATATGAATAACATGATGTTTTTCAATGGCAAAAATCAATGAATATTGTAAATGCACAAACAGTAATTTCTCCGCATTGCAAGGTGCAATTCTGAAATTTTTTGCTTTTTCCTGCTCCTCTTAGCATGATAAAGAAGATTCAAAGAGAGTGAGATACCAGCTCCTTTCATTCAGTCAGTAGCTTCAATAATTTCTGGATGTTTTTCAATGGCAAAAATCAATGAATATTGTAAATGCACAAACACTAATTTCTCCGCATTGCAAGGTGCAATTCTGAAATTTTTTGCTTTTTCCTGCTCCTCTTAGCATGATAAAGAAGATTCAAAGAGAGTGAGATGCCAGCTCCTTTCATTCAGTCAGTAGCTTCAATCATTTCTGGATGTTTTTCAATGGCAAAAATCAATGAATATTGTAAATGCACAGACAGTAATTTCTCCGCATTGCAAGGTGCAATTCTGAAATTTTTTGCTTTTTCCTGCTCCTCTTAGCATGATAAAGAAGATTCAAAGAGATTGAGATGTCAGCTCCTTTCATTCAGTCAGTAGCTTCAAACATTTCTGGTATATGAATAACATGATGTTTTTCAATGGCAAAAATCAATGAATATTGTAAATGCACAAACAGTAATTTCTCCGCATTGCAAGGTGCAATTCTGAAATTTTTTGCTTTTTCCTGCTCCTCTTAGCATGATAAAGAAGATTTAAAGAGAGTGAGATGCCAGCTCCTTTCATTCAGTTAGTAGCTTCAATCATTTCTGGACGTTTTTCAATGGCAAAAATCAATGAATATTGTAAATGCACAAACAGTAATTTCTCCGCATTGCAAGGTGCAATTCTGAAATTTTTTGCTTTTTCCTGCTCCTCTTAGCATGATAAAGAAGATTCAAAGAGACTGAGATGCCAGCTCCTTTCATTCAGTCAGTAGCTTCAATCATTTCTGGACGTTTTTCAATGGCAAAAATCAATGAATATTGTAAATGCACAAACAGTAATTTCTCCGCATTGCAAGGTGCAATTCTGAAATTTTTTGCTTTTTCCTGCTCCTCTTAGCATGATAAAGAAGATTCAAAGAGAGTGAGATGCCAGCTCCTTTCATTCAGTCAGTAGCTTCAATCATTTCTGGACGTTTTTCAATGGCAAAAATCAATGAATATTGTAAATGCACAAACAGTAATTTCTCCGCATTGCAAGGTGCAATTCTGAAATTTTTTGCTTTTTCCTGCTCCTCTTAGCATGATAAAGAAGATTCAAAGAGAGTGAGATGCCAGCTCCTTTCATTCAGTCAGTAGCTTCAAACATTTCTGGTATATGAATAACATGATGTTTTTCAATGGCAAAAATCAATGAATATTTTAAATGCACAAACAGTAATTTCTCCGCATTGCAAGGTGCAATTCTGAAATTTTTTGCTTTTTCCTGCTCCTCTTAGCATGATAAAGAAGATTCAAAGAGAGTGAGATGGGGAGTGGCCTGAGCACAGGACGAGATGGCAGCTTGATCCTGAGCTCCCTGAGGGCTTCGCTTTAAAGCTACTTTTTAAGCAACAAAAAGAAGATTTTTTTTCAAAATTCTTATATATTTTGACTTCCTATCATTCAGGGATCATTTTGACACCAAAGAATCCCTGCTAACCCCATCAACCCTGGAGATGTTTTGTTCTCAGACATTTGGGTGAGGCTCAGAATCCACCATTGAAGTGACTCTGTAACGTGGCCCTACAGGATTGTGGACCCATTTATGCCCTTCTACCTCCGGACCCAGGATTACATCGTTTTATACCGGACTTAAGGACTACCAGCAGGCTTTATATGCAGCTGCGGTAAGTCCTGATGAGCATTCCAGTCCCTGAGGCTGTGACGTGCCCCTTTAAGCTCACAGATCGGCGGGGGCACATATTTCTCTCACTTCATTTAACTGAACATTATATACTGGGCCCCCTGACTGTTGTCAGAGCTTATTTTTAACCCACGGGGTGGCACATTTTGGTTCTGGTTCTGACACCCAGGCGATCACTGGCGGCCCTTTTCTTGTTTCCAGTCACTCTGCGGCCCTTTTCTTGTTTCCAGTCGCTCAGCAGCGCTGCTTTGAAGTGACTGGAATAGCAGTAAAGGTCTGCTCTGCTCCGCCTTTTACTTTGGGAGCGGGACCCTACAGCAGTTTCAGCTGTTCTCTCAACGGATCCAAGAAAGAAAAGAGAAGAGGGGACTGAGACCGGGACACCGGCGACAGCTTGGAAATCCCTGCCCTGCAATCAACTATCGTTACTTCACGGAGGTCCGGACCGGACCCGCAGGACCTTACTCCGTAAGGAAGAGGCGCTGCCACCTCCGGACCAAAGATTCCCAACCCCACTGGTCCCCGTGGATAAGACCCCTGCTGCCGACAAGGGACCGTGAGCCTAGCCTAGCCTGTACGACGCGGAGTTCAGGAGACTGAGACGGAGCGGGACTGCATACTGATTACTTCTGTACAGGTCAGATAAGCCCTGGCTGAAGCCGGGGCTTTTATCGGGTTTCTGGGGGTCTGTTGCCGTGGTTCTGGGGCTGCTCCGGTGGTAACGGTGTCCCCTGGTGTCCCTGTGAAGCTGCTGCGTCCCTTTCCCCCCCCTCGGCTCACTGCCACCGCTGCTGTCTGCACCCGGCTCTCTCCTCTCCTTTGCGGCTGTTACCTGCACTCCGGGCTGTTCACATAGTAGCGGTCCCCCCTCCTCTGCTCCGGAGCCGGCATATCAGCTGTTCACTCTGATAACGAGCACTGCCGGTGTCCCCACGTCCCCAGGTTCCATATAGTGGCGGCGGCATCCCTCTTCCCCCTGATAAGAAGCTGCTCCGTTCCCCCTGCTCCCAGCTGTTGAGTGCCGCCGGTGCCGAGGTCCGTTCTATATACCCCCGCTGTGCCGCTCTGCTGTGTATGTTTTTATGGTGTCTGGACCCTGCAGACCCCTGTGACTGCCTCCCCCTTCTGTGACAGCGCTGCTGCGCTTTGATTTTTGCCTCTGGTCCCCCGCTGCAGCAGCCCCGCTACCCTCCACTGTCACACACTTCCAATCAGCTGATATTCTTTGAATCTCCCGCCCCCTGCTGCGGCGTAGCTCAGCACTGCTGTCCATGGTGCTGATCAGATTCTCCTGCCCTCTGCTGCGGCGTCGCTCTGCACTGCTGTCCATGGTGCTGATTTGAGCTGCTGTCCATGGTGCTGATCTTGTATTGGTCTGAACTGCTGTCCATGGTGCTGAACTTATACCAGTCAATTTCTCCTGCCTCCTGCTGCAGCGTCGCTCTGAACTGCTGTCCATGGTGCTGATTCTATATTATTACTGATACAGAGGTTTATTAAACTCCAAACGGTGTAATATCATTTTGACTGCGAGACTTGACTCTGAGGGGAGGGGAGGGATAGGAGGATCTGTTTCTGCCCTCATATATATACCCTGTGACTACGCTACTTGATATATATATAACAGTTGGTGCCCATGGAACTCTACAGATTTGCAAGCCTCCATAATAATTCGTTTCATGTTAAGAAATATATGTGCCTTTTATTTTTATCCCTCAGGTCAATTTCATTATTTTTTTGTTACTTTTGATGGTAATTTATATTTTAAGGATTGTATTTTAGGGGGTACATAATATTGCAGTTTTTAAGGGTATTGATTGCCTCTTGTTGGATTGATATTTGTTTAACGCAAATTTCTTCTAGACATTGTTCCCAGTCATTTTGCAACCCTAAAGTCTTTTGTCCACCCTTTGGGTCAAATATTTCTAGTGTTATTTTAGTGTTTTTCTATATATATATACCCATAGGTCTGATATTTTATAATGGCGGCTAATAAAAAAAATACCCAAAAGTCTTTGGAAGCTCCCCTTAAAACTAGTGCGGTTAGAGCGAAGTCCTCCCAACGCTTTTCATTTTCAAACCCATCAGAAGATGCTGTTAATACTGTCAGTCCTCTTAAGTCCAGATCACCTCATAGAAATCCGGAAGACAGACTGAGTTCTAAAATAAGCTCTCCCACCAAAGAATCTTCTAAAAGTCTATTATCTCCAAAACCACAGAGAATTCTTGATGCTAAACCTGCCCCTTCTATCGTAGTTAAAGAAAAAAAAGTGGAAGAGATGGATATTTCCATCTCATCAAAGAGAAGGGACCCAGGAGCCTGGAGCAACAAGTATTCTTCATTGGCTACGAGTTCGGAGGAGGAATCCTCGGACACGTCTCCTAATCCTAGTCCAGATAAGAGACGTGCTAAAAAGGACTTTTCCCCTTCGTCCCCAGACCCTACGCTTAGTGTCCCGGTCAAAATGCCCATTTCACAAGAGTTGGGAAATACCGACCTTGGTTCATATCTGGACAATCTTTTAAAGACAATTGACAGAAATATGAAACTGGGCTTCGAGAAACAGGTAGACACCATGAAATCTACTTTGGAAGCTTTTGGTCTTAAATTGGAGGAAAACACTAAATGACTTGAAACGGTGGAGGGAAGGGTAGAGTCTGTCTCTTCTGATAATCTAGAAATTAAATCTGAGCTTAAGAGACTCAGATTAAAAGTTGCGGATTTGGAGGATAGGAGTAGGAGAAATAATTTGAAAATTAGAGGCATATCTGAGGATGTTTCTCCCTCAGGTATCTCGGCGTTTCTCAAAGACTTATTTCACAAGACAATCCCATCCCTTTCTGAGCAGGATCTTATCATTGATAGGGCCCATCGCTTATTTCGTCCGACCTCCATTTCCTCGGATCTTCCTAGGGATGTAATAGCTAGGTTACATTTCTTCTCGACCAAAGAGAGAATCTTGAATTATATCAGGGAAAATAGGACTTTTCCAGAGCCTTTCTCGCACCTAAAAATCTTCTCCGATTTTTCCAAAGAAACCATGGATGCAAGAAGGTCATACAAATTGACCACAGATAGACTGAGGGATATGAATATCCCATATAGGTGGGGCTTTCCAGTAAAGTTGCTGATTTTCTTTAACCGGAAAACATTCACTCTTACAGATCCTGATGAAGGCCCTAAATTTTTTGATTTTATAAAAGACATTCCCTACAAAGTTACAAAGGCACCTCACCGCTGAAATGATAAACACTACTCCCTCGGGAGCCCTCTTTAAAAATAATCTCATTTTTTCACCTCACCTAACATGCTATAATAAATTTATCATTCTTCTTTATATTTAGCCTTCATGGTTTGTCCACATTATTTTTCCCCCCAATCTGAGGGAGAACCTTTTCGGTGAAGGTTCCCTCAGGAGATTTTTTGATTCGTTTTTTTCTTTTTCTTTGAATATTTGGTTATTGTTATTACTATCTTTGAATTAATATTAGAGATATTGTATTCCAGCTTTGATTGTCGGTTGATTTTTATTTTTTGGGAATTTGTTGGACCAACTGACCCCTCTCCTTTTGACTTACTTTAATTATTAATTTACCTATGCCTATCAAGATCATCACCTATAATGTAAGAGGCCTAAACAGTCCCAATAAGAGATTCTCCCTTTGGAAGGAATTGGGTCATCTTGGTGCTGATGTTGCGTGTCTTCAGGAGACAAGGTTTGCCGAGGGAAAACACCCTACCTTCACCCACAAACGCTACCCTCATATATTTGAATCCACTAGCGACCGGAAAAAAGCCGGTGTAGCTACAGTGATCAGAGATTCTGTCCCATTTGAGTTTTTAGATCAGCATAAAGATGTCAATGGAAGGTTCCATATATTGCTCTGTAAACTGAATAATCATGAGTGCACTGTTGTTAACCTATACGCCCCAAATAAAAAGCAAATACCCTTTTTGAATAAGGTTTTTAGAAAGGTTGAAGAGGTTAGGAGAGGCGAATTGATTTTTTTGGGAGACTTCAACATGGTCCCGGACGGGCATATGGACTCTTCCTCCCCCAGCCGTCATTTATACCCGACGCTAAACAATTGGCTTTATAAAAATGAACTATTTGATACATTTAGATGTCTGCAAACTACCTCCAAAGAATTCTCCCATTTTTCGGATGCGCACCAAACGGCCTCTAGAATTGACCTAATAATAACTGACGTTTTTTCTTTACCCAAATTCTCTAACGTATCTATAGGCCTTAGGTCTCTATCAGATCATGCCCCTATGTCATGTGAAATTCATATTGGTCCTCTTATTAAAAATGGATTTCTTTGGAAATGTAGATCTTCACTTATTCATAACCCCAAAAACAAAAAAATTATTGAAAAAGCTATTTCTGATTATTTTAGGGAGAACGATACCCCAGATTTATCTAATCCCTTCTCCAGCTGGTGCGCTCACAAGGCCGTCCTTCGTGGTGTACTAATGCAGATATCCTCATCTGAAAAAAAAGAAAAAAGATCAAAAATTAATTCTCTTCAAAAACTGATTAGGGAAAAAGAATTAGAGCAAATTAATCTTCCTTCCCCTTCCCCAATAATTCAAAAAGAACTCTCAAATTTAAGGGTAGAGCTAAAATCAGAAATTTCTTCCTCCTATGATGCAATTATTCGGAAATCAAAATTTAATTACTATGCGGCTCTAAATAAACCTACCCGCTTTATGGCCCGCCTAGTCAAATGTAAAAGAGCAATTAATAGAATAGATAAAATAAAAAACAATAGTGGAATAACGTTTTGCCACCCTAAAGATATAGTGAACCAGTTTGCAAATTTTTACAAAAAACTCTACAACATCAAAACTGATCCTCTAATTTCCCATCCTCACCCAGATGCAATCAACAAATTTTTATCCTCCATTAACCTACCGAAATTGAGCCCTCTGGATCACGAGTCATTGAATAAGCCTTTTTCTAACCTTGAAATTATTAACACAATAAAGCAACTTAAAGATTTCAAGGCTCCGGGTCCAGATGGGTTCATCAATGAGTATTATAAAACTTTTTGTGACCTACTTTCTTCCCCTCTCACGAAAATTTTCAATCATGCTTCCTCAATAAGCTCCTTCCCCTCAGAAATGCTGGAAGCCACCATTACCCTAATACCCAAGTCTAAGGACGAGAGAGATAATGTTAAAAATTATAGGCCCATTTCGCTAATTAACACTGATATTAAGATATATTCGAAAATTCTGGCCAATCGTTTATCGACTATTCTCCCATCTCTCATCAACGACGATCAGATTGGCTTCGTTGGTGGGAGGCAAGCAACTGATGGCTCTAGAAGACTTCTGAATATTATTAAGGTGATAAATACGGCGAAACTCCCAACTTCATTGCTTGCTTTAGACGCTGAAAAAGCTTTCGACAGGTTAAATTGGCTATACCTTAAACTCACCCTTATTAAATTCGGTTTTGATAACAAATTTCTCTCTTCAATTATGGCCCTCTATTCTAACCCCCAAGCAAAAATTTATGTTAACAATTATCTCTCAAATCCAATCCCTATCACAAATGGTACTAGACAGGGTTGCCCACTTTCCCCCCTTCTCTTTGTCCTGGCTATGGAGCCTTTGGCACAGAGGATTAGAGAAAACACTGACATTAGGGGGATTTCTACCCCATCTCGAGAATTTAAAATTGGCCTCTTTGCAGATGATGTTATGCTTTCCTTGCTGGACCCAGTAAATTCGGTTGCGGAAGTTTCGAAGGTTCTAGAACTATTCTCTCAGATTTCTTATTTTAAGATCAATAATGAGAAGTCTAAACTTTTAAACATTAATCTGGACCGTCAGACGAGAGAGGTTTTACACTCGAGATTTTCCTTCGGTTTGGCTAAACGCAATCTGACTTATTTGGGGATCAGTATTGGTAAAACTATTAACTCAACAATTTCTGACAACCTGGTTCTGATTGAGGATATCGTCCGTGGAGATTTGATGGAATTTTTGAAAAGAGATTTGTCATGGTGGGGTAGAGTCCTCTCTATTAAGATGTTTGTTCTACCCAAAATCTTGTATTTTTTCCGCAACTTACCTTTAACTATTTCTCACATCTTTATTCAAAAAATTCAAAATCAGATTAATTCCTATGTCTGGGATAATAAACGTGCGAGGATATCTGCAGATATATTGTACAAGAATAAGTGCAACGGAGGTCTGAGCCACCCTAATATTTCCGCTTACTATTTGGCAAACCTCATCAAACAGAGCAGTAATTGGTTTAATTCTGACAGTCCCCCAGCTTGGATGACTCTGGAGACCTTCTTAAATAATGGTTCTTCTCCCCGTGAATTGTTACTTAGGCATCTCTTTAAACAGTGCACTCATGATTCTTCCCATCCTATTTTCCAGGCGATTATTGACGCCTGGAAAAAAATCGCCAAAAGAAAGAAAAAGAGTCCCCTAAGAGATTCTGATAGGGATAAGTTTTCTTTTGTCAAAAACTTTCCAATTGGTTTTGTTGCTGATCTGTATAACTCTTCCATTCCAGATCAGTGGGACAATAAAGGGTTAAGGAAAATTGGAGACTTCTATGAAGCTTCTGCCTTTATTCCTTTCCAAACTCTTAAAAAAAGATTCAACTTACCTTCCTCTGATTTCTTTTTATACTCTCATTTAAAGAGCATTATTCTGGAATTTATTTCTGGTAAACTTATTGTTTCTGAAACCTCGGTGAACCTGTTAAGCAACCCATCCCACAAAATTTTTTGGAGCCTGAGACACATATATAACAGCTTCAATAATGATCTTTCCTTCCAAAAACACCTCTACATGATACGCTGGGAAAAAGATCTAAAACTCAATTTCCAATCCGATCAATGGGAGAGTGCTGTTCTTTTTTCTCAGGCCTCTAATATATCTATGCCCTTACAAGAGGCTTACTTCAAAATTCTAACCAGATGGTATTACACTCCAATCAGGCTTCACCATATAAAGCCCAGCAACTCTCCCCTTTGTTGGAGGGAGTGCGGCCTTAGGGGAGATCTTTTACATCTCTTTTGGAGCTGCCCTAAAATCCGGAATCTATGGGCTCAGATCTCTTCTTTGGTAGATGACCTTTTAGGCAGACCTGTAGTATTGACCCCTCAAATGGCTTTACTATCCTTAGATCTTGAACCATATAAGTCGTTTGAAAGATCTTTGGTGATTCACTTATTTTCAGTGTGTAAGAACGCATTGGCTTTTTATTGGAGAAAGTCATATGTCCCCACTTTGGAGGACTTAGTTGATAAGATGAATCTCCATAGAATATTTGAACTCAGATTTGCCCTTATCAACAATAATTTACTTAAATTTTCTAGGAAGTGGGATATTTGGCTCACTAAATTCCCTCAACCCTCTCATAACGCTGGAACATCTTAATGTGTGTCGTGTTTAGCTCATTAATATGTTTAATTTTGCTAATGATAGTAATGTGTGTTTAAAGTGTTCAAATTTCTGTATTATCGTATATACTATTTGACGAACAAATTTCTCCCATCTTTCCTGATTATCCATTCCCGTTTGTTCCCTTTCCCTTTCCCTTCCCTCAGAATTTTTCCCTTATTATGAATATTCTTTTGTCACTACCTTTATGCTACGTGTGTTATTCCCCTGTTAAATTGTTTATTAAAAATAAAAAAATATGGTAAAACAAAGAGAGTGAGATACCAGCTCCTTTCATTCAGTCAGTAGCTTCAATCATTTCTGGACGTTTTTCAATGGCAAAAATCAATGAATATTGTAAATGCACAAACAGTAATTTCTCCGCATTGCAAGGTGCAATTCTGAAATTTTTTGCTTTTTCCTGCTCCTCTTAGCATGATAAAGAAGATTCAAAGAGAGTGAGATGCCAGCTCCTTTCATTCAGTCAGTAGCTTCAATCATTTCTGGACGTTTTTCAATGGCAAAAATCAATGAATATTGTAAATGCACAGACAGTAATTTCTCCGCATTGCAAGGTGCAATTCTGAAATTTTTTGCTTTTTCCTGCTCCTCTTAGCATGATAAAGAAGATTCAAAGAGAGTGAGATGCCAGCTCCTTTCATTCAGTCAGTAGCTTCAAACATTTCTGGTATATGAATAACGATGTTTTTCAATGGCAAAAATCAATGAATATTGTAAATGCACAAACAGTAATTTCTCAGTATTGCAAGGTGCAATTCTGAAATTTTTTGCTTTTTCCTGCTCCTCTTAGCATGATAAAGAAGATTCAAAGAGAGTGAGATGCCAGCTCCTTTCATTCAGTCAGTAGCTTCAATCATTTCTGGACGTTTTTCAATGGCAAAAATCAATGAATATTGTAAATGCACAAACAGTAATTTCTCCGCATTGCAAGGTGCAATTCTGAAATTTTTTGCTTTTTCCTGCTCCTCTTAGCATGATAAAGAAGATTCAAAGAGAGTGAGATGCCAGCTCCTTTCATTCAGTCAGTAGCTTCAAACATTTCTGGTATATGAATAACATGATGTTTTTCAATGGCAAAAATCAATGAATATTGTAAATGCACAAACAGTAATTTCTCTGCATTGCAAGGTGCAATTCTGAAATTTTTTGCTTTTTCCTGCTCCTCTTAGCATGATAAAGAAGATTCAAAGAGAGTGAGATGCCAGCTCCTTTCATTCAGTCAGTAGCTTCAATCATTTCTGGACGTTTTTCAATGGCAAAAATCAATGAATATTGTAAATGCACAAACAGTAATTTCTCCGCATTGCAAGGTGCAATTCTGAAATTTTTTGCTTTTTCCTGCTCCTCTTAGCATGATAAAGAAGATTCAAAGAGAGTGAGATGCCAGCTCCTTTCATTCAGTCAGTAGCTTCAATCATTTCTGGACGTTTTTCAATGGCAAAAATCAATGAATATTGTAAATGCACAAACAGTAATTTCTCCGCATTGCAAGGTGCAATTCTGAAATTTTTTGCTTTTTCCTGCTCCTCTTAGCATGATAAAGAAGATTCAAAGAGAGTGAGATGCCAGCTCCTTTCATTCAGTCAGTAGCTTCAAACATTTCTTGACGTTTTTCAATGGCAAAAATCAATGAATATTGTAAATGCACAAACAGTAATTTCTCCGCATTGCAAGGTGCAATTCGGAAATTTTTTGCTTTTTCCTGCTCCTCTTAGCATGATAAAGAAGATTCAAAGAGAGTGAGATGCCAGCTCCTTTCATTCAGTCAGTAGCTTCAAACATTTCTGGTATATGAATAACATGATGTTTTTCAATGGCAAAAATCAATGAATATTGTAAATGCACAAACAGTAATTTCTCCGCATTGCAATGTGCAATTCTGAAATTTTTTGCTTTTTACTGCTCCTCTTAGCATGATAAAGAAGATTCAAAGAGAGTGAGATGCCAGCTCCTTTCATTCAGTCAGTAGCTTCAATCATTTCTGGACCTTTTTCAATGGCAAAAATCAATGAATATTGTAAATGCACAAACAGAAATTTCTCCGCATTGCAAGGTGCAATTCTGAAATTTTTTGCTTTTTCCTGCTCCTCTTAGCATGATAAAGAAGATTCAAAGAGAGTGAGATGCCAGCTCCTTTCATTCAGTCAGTAGCTTCAATCATTTCTGGACGTTTTTCAATGGCAAAAATCAATGAATATTGTAAATGCACAAACAGTAATTTCTCCGCATTGCAAGGTGCAATTCTGAAATTTTTTGCTTTTTCCTGCTCCTCTTAGCATGATAAAGAAGATTCAAAGAGAGTGAGATGCCAGCTCCTTTCATTCAGTCAGTAGCTTCAATCATTTCTGGATGTTTTTCAATGGCAAAAATCAATGAATATTGTAAATGCACAAACAGTAATTTCTCCGCATTGCAAGGTGCAATTCTGAAATTTTTTGCTTTTTCCTGCTCCTCTTAGCATGATAAAGAAGATTCAAAGAGAGTGAGATGCCAGCTCCTTTCATTCAGTCAGTAGCTTCAATCATTTCTGGTATATCAATAACATGATGTTTTTCAATGGCAAAAATCAATGAATATTGTAAATGCACAAACAGTAATTTCTCCGCATTGCAAGGTGCAATTCTGAAATTTTTTGCTTTTTCCTGCTCCTCTTAGCATGATAAAGAAGATTCAAAGAGAGTGAGATGCCAGCTCCTTTCATTCAGTCAGTAGCTTCAATCATTTCTGGTATATGAATAACATGATGTTTTTCAATGGCAAAAATCAATGAATATTGTAAATGCACAAACAGTAATTTCTCCGCATTGCAAGGTGCAATTCTGAAATTTTTTGCTTTTTAGTGCTCCTCTTAGCATGATAAAGAAGATTCAAAGAGAGTGAGATGCCAGCTCCTTTCATTCAGTCAGTAGCTTCAAACATTTCTGGTATATGAATAACATGATGTTTTTCAATGGCAAAAATCAATGAATATTGTAAATGCACAAACAGTATTTTCTCCGCATTGCAAGGTGCAATTCTGAAATTTTTTGCTTTTTCCTGCTCCTCTTAGCATGATAAAGAAGATTCAAAGAGATTGAGATGCCAGCTCCTTTCATTCAGTCAGTAGCTTCAATCATTTCTGGACGTTTTTCAATGGCAAAAATCAATGAATATTGTAAATGCACAAACAGTAATTTCTCCGCATTGCAAGGTGCAATTCTGAAATTTTTTGCTTTTTCCTGCTCCTCTTAGCATGATAAAGAAGATTCAAAGAGAGTGAGATGCCAGCTCCTTTCATTCAGTCAGTAGCTTCAAACATTTCTGGTATATGAATAACATGATGTTTTTCAATGGCAAAAATCAATGAATATTGTAAATGCACAAACAGGAATTTCTCCGCATTGCAAGGTGCAATTCTGAAATTTTTTGCTTTTTCCTGCTCCTCTTAGCATGATAAAGAAGATTCAAAGAGAGTGAGATGCCAGCTCCTTTCATTCAGTCAGTAGCTTCAATCATTTCTGGACGTTTTTCAATGGCAAAAATCAATGAATATTGTAAATGCACAAACAGTAATTTCTCCGCATTGCAAGGTGCAATTCTGAAATTTTTTGCTTTTTCCTGCTCCTCTTAGCATGATAAAGAAGATTCAAAGAGAGTGAGATGCCAGCTCCTTTCATTCAGTCAGTAGCTTCAATCATTTCTGGTCGTTTTTCAATGGCAAAAATCAATGAATATTGTAAATGCACAAACAGTAATTTCTCCGCATTGCAAGGTGCAATTCTGAAATTTTTTAGTTTTTCCTGCTCCTCTTAGCATGATAAAGAAGATTCAAAGAGAGTGAGATGCCAGCTCCTTTCATTCAGTCAGTAGCTTCAAACATTTCTGGTATATGAATAACATGATGTTTTTCAATGGCAAAAATCAATGAATATTGTAAATGCACAAACAGTAATTTCTCCGCATTGCAAGGTGCAATTCTGAAATTTTTTGCTTTTTCCTGCTCCTCTTAGCATGATAAAGAAGATTCAAAGAGAGTGAGATGCCAGCTCCTTTCATACAGTCAGTAGCTACAATCATTTCTGGACCTTTTTCAATGGCAAAAATCAATGGACATTGTAAATGCACAAACAGTAATTTCTCCGCATTGCAAGGTGCAATTCTGAAATTTTTTGCTTTTTCCTGCTCCTCTTAGCATGATAAAGAAGATTCAAAGAGAGTGAGATGCCAGCTCCTTTCATTCAGTCAGTAGCTTCAATCATTTCTGGTATATGAATAACATGATGTTTTTCAATGGCAAAAATCAATGAATATTGTAAATGCACAAACAGTAATTTCTCCGCATTGCAAGGTGCAATTCTGAAATTTTTTGCTTTTTCCTGCTCCTCTTAGCATGATAAAGAAGATTCAAAGAGAGTGAGATGCCAGCTCCTTTCATTCAGTCAGTAGCTTCAATCATTTCTGTACGTTTTTCAATGGCAAAAATCAATGAATATTGTAAATGCACAAACAGTAATTTCTCCGCATTGCAAGGTGCAATTCTGAAATTTTTTGCTTTTTCCTGCTCCTCTTAGTATGATAAAGAAGATTCAAAGAGAGTGAGATGCCAGCTCCTTTCATTCAGTCAGTAGCTTCAATCATTTCTGGACGTTTTTCAATGGCAAAAATCAATGAATATTGTAAATGCACAAACAGTAATTTCTCCGCATTGCAAGGTGCAATTCTGAAATTTTTTGCTTTTTCCTGCTCCTCTTAGCATGATAAAGAAGATTCAAAGAGAGTGAGATGCCAGCTCCTTTCATTCAGTCAGTAGCTTCAAACATTTCTGGTATATGAATAACATGATGTTTTTCAATGGCAAAAATCAATGAATTTTGTAAATGCACAAACAGTAATTTCTCCGCATTGCAAGGTGCAATTCTGAAATTTTTTGCGTTTTCCTGCTCCTCTTAGCATGATAAAGAAGATTCAAAGAGAGTGAGATGCCAGCTCCTTTCATTCAGTCAGTAGCTTCAATCATTTCTGGATGTTTTTCAATGGCAAAAATCAATGAATATTGTAAATGCACAAACAGTAATTTCTCCGCATTGCAAGGTGCAATTCTGAAATTTTTTGCTTTTTCCTGCTCCTCTTAGCATGATAAAGAAGATTCAAAGAGAGTGAGATGCCAGCTCCTTTCATTCAGTCAGTAGCTTCAATCATTTCTGGACGTTTTTCAATGGCAAAAATCAATGAATATTGTAAATGCACAAACAGTAATTTCTCCGCATTGCAAGGTGCAATTCTGAAATTTTTTGCTTTTTCCTGCTCCTCTTAGCATGATAAAGAAGATTCAAAGTGAGTGAGATGCCAGCTCCTTTCATTCAGTCAGTAGCTTCAATCATTTCTGGTATATCAATAACATGATGTTTTTCAATGGCAAAAATCAATGAATATTGTAAATGCACAAACAGTAATTTCTCCGCATTGCAAGGTGCAATTCTGAAATTTTTTGCTTTTTCCTGCTCCTCTTAGCATGATAAAGAAGATTCAAAGAGAGTGAGATGCCAGCTCCTTTCATTCAGTCAGTAGCTTCAAACATTTCTGGTATATGAATAACATGATGTTTTTCAATGGCAAAAATCAATGAATATTGTAAATGCACAAACAGTAATTTCTCCGCATTGCAAGGTGCAATTCTGAAATTTTTGCTTTTTAGTGCTCCTCTTAGCATGATAAAGAAGATTCAAAGAGAGTGAGATGCCAGCTCCTTTCATTCAGTCAGTAGCTTCAAACATTTCTGGTATATGAATAACATGATGTTTTTCAATGGCAAAAATCAATGAATATTGTAAATGCACAAACAGTAATTTCTCCGCATTGCAAGGTGCAATTCTGAAATTTTTTGCTTTTTCCTGCTCCTCTTAGCATGATAAAGAAGATTCAAAGAGATTGAGATGCCAGCTCCTTTCATTCAGTCAGTAGCTTCAATCATTTCTGGACGTTTTTCAATGGCAAAAATCAATGAATATTGTAAATGCACAAACAGTAATTTCTCCGCATTGCAAGGTGCAATTCTGAAATTTTTTGCTTTTTCCTGCTCCTCTTAGCATGATAAAGAAGATTCAAAGAGAGTGAGATGCCAGCTCCTTTCATTCAGTCAGTAGCTTCAAACATTTCTGGTATATGAATAACATGATGTTTTTCAATGGCAAAAATCAATGAATATTGTAAATGCACAAACAGGAATTTCTCCGCATTGCAAGGTGCAATTCTGAAATTTTTTGCTTTTTCCTGCTCCTCTTAGCATGATAAAGAAGATTCAAAGAGAGTGAGATGCCAGCTCCTTTCATTCAGTCAGTAGCTTCAATCATTTCTGGACGTTTTTCAATGGCAAAAATCAATGAATATTGTAAATGCACAAACAGTAATTTCTCCGCATTGCAAGGTGCAATTCTGAAATTTTTTGCTTTTTCCTGCTCCTCTTAGCATGATAAAGAAGATTCAAAGAGAGTGAGATGCCAGCTCCTTTCATTCAGTCAGTAGCTTCAATCATTTCTGGTCGTTTTTCAATGGCAAAAATCAATGAATATTGTAAATGCACAAACAGTAATTTCTCCGCATTGCAAGGTGAAATTCTGAAATTTTTTAGTTTTTCCTGCTCCTCTTAGCATGATAAAGAAGATTCAAAGAGAGTGAGATGCCAGCTCCTTTCATTCAGTCAGTAGCTTCAAACATTTCTGGTATATGAATAACATGATGTTTTTCAATGGCAAAAATCAATGAATATTGTAAATGCACAAACAGTAATTTCTCCGCATTGCAAGGTGCAATTCTGAAATTTTTTGCTTTTTCCTGCTCCTCTTAGCATGATAAAGAAGATTCAAAGAGAGTGAGATGCCAGCTCCTTTCATACAGTCAGTAGCTTCAATCATTTCTGGACCTTTTTCAATGGCAAAAATCAATGGACATTGTAAATGCACAAACAGTAATTTCTCCGCATTGCAAGGTGCAATTCTGAAATTTTTTGCTTTTTCCTGCTCCTCTTAGCATGATAAAGAAGATTCAAAGAGAGTGAGATGCCAGCTCCTTTCATTCAGTCAGTAGCTTCAATCATTTCTGGTATATGAATAACATGATGTTTTTCAATGGCAAAAATCAATGAATATTGTAAATGCACAAACAGTAATTTCTCCGCATTGCAAGGTGCAATTCTGAAATTTTTTGCTTTTTCCTGCTCCTCTTAGCATGATAAAGAAGATTCAAAGAGAGTGAGATGCCAGCTCCTTTCATTCAGTCAGTAGCTTCAATCATTTCTGTACGTTTTTCAATGGCAAAAATCAATGAATATTGTAAATGCACAAACAGTAATTTCTCCGCATTGCAAGGTGCAATTCTGAAATTTTTTGCTTTTTCCTGCTCCTCTTAGCATGATAAAGAAGATTCAAAGAGAGTGAGATGCCAGCTCCTTTCATTCAGTCAGTAGCTTCAAACATTTCTGGTATATGAATAACATGATGTTTTTCAATGGCAAAAATCAATGAATTTTGTAAATGCACAAACAGTAATTTCTCCGCATTGCAAGGTGCAATTCTGAAATTTTTTGCTTTTTCCTGCTCCTCTTAGCATGATAAAGAAGATTCAAAGAGAGTGAGATACCAGCTCCTTTCATTCAGTCAGTAGTTTCAATAATTTCTGGACGTTTTTCAATGGCAAAAATCAATGAATATTGTAAATGCACAAACAGTAATTTCTCCGCATTGCAAGGTGCAATTCTGAAATTTTTTGCTTTTTCCTGCTCCTCTTAGCATGATAAAGAAGATTCAAAGAGAGTGAGATGCCAGCTCCTTTCATTGAGTCAGTAGCTTCAATCATTTCTGGATGTTTTTCAATGGCAAAAATCAATGAATATTGTAAATGCACAGACAGTAATTTCTCCGCATTGCAAGGTGCAATTCTGAAATGTTTTGCTTTTTCCTGCTCCTCTTAGCATGATAAAGAAGATTCAAAGAGAGTGAGATGCCAGCTCCTTTCATTCAGTCAGTAGCTTCAAACATTTCTGGTATATGAATAACATGATGTTTTTCAATGGCAAAAATCAATGAATATTGTAAATGCACAAACAGGAATTTCTCCGCATTGCAAGGTGCAATTCTGAAATTTTTTGCTTTTTCCTGCTCCTCTTAGCATGATAAAGAAGATTCAAAGAGAGTGAGATGCCAGCTCCTTTCATTCAGTCAGTAGCTTCAATCATTTCTGGACGTTTTTCAATGGCAAAAATCAATGAATATTGTAAATGCACAAACAGTAATTTCTCCGCATTGCAAGGTGCAATTCTGAAATTTTTTGCTTTTTCCTGCTCCTCTTAGCATGATAAAGAAGATTCAAAGAGAGTGAGATGCCAGCTCCTTTCATTCAGTCAGTAGCTTCAATCATTTCTGGTCGTTTTTCAATGGCAAAAATCAATGAATATTGTAAATGCACAAACAGTAATTTCTCCGCATTGCAAGGTGCAATTCTGAAATTTTTTAGTTTTTCCTGCTCCTCTTAGCATGATAAAGAAGATTCAAAGAGAGTGAGATGCCAGCTCCTTTCATTCAGTCAGTAGCTTCAAACATTTCTGGTATATGAATAACATGATGTTTTTCAATGGCAAAAATCAATGAATATTGTAAATGCACAAACAGTAATTTCTCCGCATTGCAAGGTGCAATTCTGAAATTTTTTGCTTTTTCCTGCTCCTCTTAGCATGATAAAGAAGATTCAAAGAGAGTGAGATGCCAGCTCCTTTCATTCAGTCAGTAGCTTCAATCATTTCTGGACCTTTTTCAATGGCAAAAATCAATGGACATTGTAAATGCACAAACAGTAATTTCTCCGCATTGCAAGGTGCAATTCTGAAATTTTTTGCTTTTTCCTGCTCCTCTTAGCATGATAAAGAAGATTCAAAGAGAGTGAGATGCCAGCTCCTTTCATTCAGTCAGTAGCTTCAATCATTTCTGGTATATGAATAACATGATGTTTTTCAATGGCAAAAATCAATGAATATTGTAAATGCACAAACAGTAATTTCTCCGAATTGCAAGGTGCAATTCTGAAATTTTTTGCTTTTTCCTGCTCCTCTTAGCATGATAAAGAAGATTCAAAGAGAGTGAGATGCCAGCTCCTTTCATTCAGTCAGTAGCTTCAATCATTTCTGTACGTTTTTCAATGGCAAAAATCAATGAATATTGTAAATGCACAAACAGTAATTTCTCCGCATTGCAAGGTGCAATTCTGAAATTTTTTGCTTTTTCCTGCTCCTCTTAGTATGATAAAGAAGATTCAAAGAGAGTGAGATGCCAGCTCCTTTCATTCAGTCAGTAGCTTCAATCATTTCTGGACGTTTTTCAATGGCAAAAATCAATGAATATTGTAAATGCACAAACAGTAATTTCTCCGCATTGCAAGGTGCAATTCTGAAATTTTTTGCTTTTTCCTGCTCCTCTTAGCATGATAAAGAAGATTCAAAGAGAGTGAGATGCCAGCTCCTTTCATTCAGTCAGTAGCTTCAAACATTTCTGGTATATGAATAACATGATGTTTTTCAATGGCAAAAATCAATGAATTTTGTAAATGCACAAACAGTAATTTCTCCGCATTGCAAGGTGCAATTCTGAAATTTTTTGCTTTTTCCTGCTCCTCTTAGCATGATAAAGAAGATTCAAAGAGAGTGAGATACCAGCTCCTTTCATTCAGTCAGTAGTTTCAATAATTTCTGGACGTTTTTCAATGGCAAAAATCAATGAATATTGTAAATGCACAAACAGTAATTTCTCCGCATTGCAAGGTGCAATTCTGAAATTTTTTGCTTTTTCCTGCTCCTCTTAGCATGATAAAGAAGATTCAAAGAGAGTGAGATGCCAGCTCCTTTCATTCAGTCAGTAGCTTCAATCATTTCTGGACGTTTTTCAATGGCAAAAATCAATGAATATTGTAAATGCACAAACAGTAATTTCTCCGCATTGCAAGGTGCAATTCTGAAATTTTTTGCTTTTTCCTGCTCCTCTTAGCATGATAAAGAAGATTCAAAGAGAGTGAGATGTCAGCTCCTTTCATTCAGTCAGTAGCTTCAAACATTTCTGGTATATGAATAACATGATGTTTTTCAATGGCAAAAATCAATGATTATTGTAAATGCACAAACAGTAATTTCTCCGCATTGCAAGGTGCAATTCTGAAATTTTTTGCTTTTTCCTGCTCCTCTTAGCATGATAAAGAAGATTCAAAGAGAGTAAGATGCCAGCTCCTTTCATTCAGTCAGTAGCTTCAATCATTTCTGGACGTTTTTCAATGGCAAAAATCAATGAATATTGTAAATGCACAAACAGTAATTTCTCCGCATTGCAAGGTGCAATTCTGAAATTTTTTGCTTTTTCCTGCTCCTCTTAGCATGATAAAGAAGATTCAAAGAGAGTGAGATGCCAGCTCCTTTCATTCAGTCAGTAGCTTCAATCATTTCTGGACGTTTTTCAATGGCAAAAATCAATGAATATTGTAAATGCACAGACAGTAATTTCACCGCATTGGAAGGTGCAATTCTGAAATTTTTTGCTTTTTCCTGCTCCTCTTAGCATGATAAAGAAGATTCAAAGAGAGTGAGATGTCAGCTCCTTTCATTCAGTCAGTAGCTTCAAACATTTCTGGTATATGAATAACATGATGTTTTTCAATGGCAAAAATCAATGAATATTGTAAATGCACAAACAGTAATTTCTCCGCATTGCAAGGTGCAATTCTGAAATTTTTTGCTTTTTCCTGCTCCTCTTAGCATGATAAAGAAGATTCAAAGAGAGTAAGATGCCAGCTCCTTTCATTCAGTCAGTAGCTTCAATCATTTCTGGACGTTTTTCAATGGCAAAAATCAATGAATATTGTAAATGCACAAACAGTAATTTCTCCGCATTGCAAGGTGCAATTCTGAAATTTTTTGCTTTTTCCTGCTCCTCTTAGCATGATAAAGAAGATTCAAAGAGAGTGAGATGCCAGCTCCTTTCATTCAGTCAGTAGCTTCAATCATTTCTGGACGTTTTTCAATGGCAAAAATCAATGAATATTGTAAATGCACAAACAGTAATTTCTCCGCATTGCAAGGTGCAATTCTGAAATTTTTTGCTTTTTCCTGCTCCTCTTAGCATGATAAAGAAGATTCAAAGAGAGTGAGATGCCAGCTCCTTTCATTCAGTCAGTAGCTTCAATCATTTCTGGACGTTTTTCAATGGCAAAAATCAATGAATATTGTAAATGCACAGACAGTAATTTCTCCGCATTGGAAGGTGCAATTCTGAAATTTTTTGCTTTTTCCTGCTCCTCTTAGCATGATAAAGAAGATTCAAAGAGAGTGAGATGTCAGCTCCTTTCATTCAGTCAGTAGCTTCAAACATTTCTGGTATATGAATAACATGATGTTTTTCAATGGCAAAAATCAATGATTATTGTAAATGCACAAACAGTAATTTCTCCGCATTGCAAGGTGCAATTCTGAAATTTTTTGCTTTTTCCTGCTCCTCTTAGCATGATAAAGAAGATTCAAAGAGAGTAAGATGCCAGCTCCTTTCATTCAGTCAGTAGCTTCAATCATTTCTGGACGTTTTTCAATGGCAAAAATCAATGAATATTGTAAATGCACAAACAGTAATTTCTCCGCATTGCAAGGTGCAATTCTGAAATTTTTTGCTTTTTCCTGCTCCTCTTAGCATGATAAAGAAGATTCAAAGAGAGTGAGATGCCAGTTCCTTTCATTCAGTCAGTAGCTTCAATCATTTCTGGACGTTTTTCAATGGCAAAAATCAATGAATATTGTAAATGCACAGACAGTAATTTCACCGCATTGGAAGGTGCAATTCTGAAATTTTTTGCTTTTTCCTGCTCCTCTTAGCATGATAAAGAAGATTCAAAGAGAGTGAGATGTCAGCTCCTTTCATTCAGTCAGTAGCTTCAAACATTTCTGGTATATGAATAACATGATGTTTTTCAATGGCAAAAATCAATGAATATTGTAAATGCACAAACAGTAATTTCTCCGCATTGCAAGGTGCAATTCTGAAATTTTTTGCTTTTTCCTGCTCCTATTAGCATGATAAAGAAGATTCAAAGAGAGTAAGATGCCAGCTCCTTTCATTCAGTCAGTAGCTTCAATCATTTCTGGACGTTTTTCAATGGCAAAAATCAATGAATATTGTAAATGCACAAACAGTAATTTCTCCGCATTGCAAGGTGCAATTCTGAAATTTTTTGCTTTTTCCTGCTCCTCTTAGCATGATAAAGAAGATTCAAAGAGAGTGAGATGCCAGCTCCTTTCATTCAGTCAGTAGCTTCAATCATTTCTGGACGTTTTTCAATGGCAAAAATCAATGAATATTGTAAATGCACAAACAGTAATTTCTCCGCATTGCAAGGTGCAATTCTGAAATTTTTTGCTTTTTCCTGCTCCTCTTAGCATGATAAAGAAGATTCAAAGAGAGTGAGATGCCAGCTCCTTTCATTCAGTCAGTAGCTTCAATCATTTCTGGTATATGAATAACATGATGTTTTTCAATGGTAAAAATCAATGAATATTGTAAATGCACAAACAGTAATTTCTCCGCATTGCAAGGTGCAATTCTGAAATTTTTTGCTTTTTCCTGCTCCTCTTAGCATGATAAAGAAGATTCAAAGAGAGTGAGATGCCAGCTCCTTTCATTCAGTCAGTAGCTTCAATCATTTCTGGACGTTTTTCAATGGCAAAAATCAATGAATATTGTAAATGCACAAACAGTAATTTCTCCGCATTGCAAGGTGCAATTCTGAAATTTTTTGCTTTTTCCTGCTCCTCTTAGCATGATAAAGAAGATTCAAAGAGAGTGAGATGCCAGCTCCTTTCATTCAGTCAGTAGCTTCAATCATTTCTGGTATATGAATAACATGATGTTTTTCAATGGTAAAAATCAATGAATATTGTAAATGCACAAACAGTAATTTCTCCGCATTGCAAGGTGCAATTCTGAAATTTTTTGCTTTTACCTGCTCCTCTTAGCATGATAAAGAAGATTCAAAGAGAGTGAGATGCCAGCTCCTTTCATTCAGTCAGTAGCTTCAATCATTTCTGGACATTTTTCAATGGCAAAAATCAATGAATATTGTAAATGCACAAACAGTAATTTCTCCGCATTGCAAGGTGCAATTCTGAAATTTTCTGCTTTTTCCTGCTCCTCTTAGCATGATAAAGAAGATTCAAAGAGAGTGAGATGCCAGCTCCTTTCATTCAGTCAGTAGCTTCAATCATTTCTGGATGTTTTTCAATGGCAAAAATCAATGAATATTGTAAATGCACAAACAGTAATTTCTCCGCATTGCAAGGTGCAATTCTGAAATTTTTTGCTTTTTCCTGCTCCTCTTAGCATGATAAAGAAGATTCAAAGAGAGTGAGATGTCAGCTCCTTTCATTCAGTCAGTAGCTTCAAACATTTCTGGTATATGAATAACATGATGTTTTTCAATGGCAAAAATCAATGAATATTGTAAATGCACAAACAGTAATTTCTCCGCATTGCAAGGTGCAATTCTGAAATTTTTTGCTTTTTCCTGCTCCTCTTAGCATGATAAAGAAGATTCAAAGAGAGTGAGATGCCAGCTCCTTTCATTCAGTTAGTAGCTTCAATCATTTCTGGACGTTTTTCAATGGCAAAAATCAATGAATATTGTTAATGCACAAACAGTAATTTCTCCGCATTGCAAGGTGCAATTCTGAAATTTTTTGCTTTTTCCTGCTCCTCTTAGCATGATAAAGAAGATTCAAAGAGACTGAGATGCCAGCTCCTTTCATTCAGTCAGTAGCTTCAATCATTTCTGGACGTTTTTCAATGGCAAAAATCAATGAATATTGTAAATGCACAAACAGTAATTTCTTCGCATTGCAAGGTGCAATTCTGAAATTTTTTGCTTTTTCCTGCTCCTCTTAGCATGATAAAGAAGATTCAAAGAGAGTGAGATGCCAGCTCCTTTCATTCAGTCAGTAGCTTCAATCATTTCTGGACGTTTTTCAATGGCAAAAATCAATGTATATTGTAAATGCACAAACAGTAATTTCTCCGCATTGCAAGGTGCAATTCTGAAATTTTTTGCTTTTTCCTGCTCCTCTTAGCATGATAAAGAAGATTCAAAGAGTGAGATGCCAGCTCCTTTCATTCAGTCAGTAGCTTCAAACATTTCTGGTATATGAATAACATGATGTTTTTCAATGGCAAAAATCAATGAATATTTTAAATGCACAAACAGTAATTTCTCCGCATTGCAAGGTGCAATTCTGAAATTTTTTGCTTTTTCCTGCTCCTCTTAGCATGATAAAGAAGATTCAAAGAGAGTGAGATACCAGCTCCTTTCATTCAGTCAGTAGCTTCAATCATTTCTGGACGTTTTTCAATGGCAAAAATCAATGAATATTGTAAATGCACAAACAGTAATTTCTCCGCATTGCAAGGTGCAATTCTGAAATTTTTTGCTTTTTCCTGCTCCTCTTAGCATGATAAAGAAGATTCAAAGAGAGTGAGATGCCAGCTCCTTTCATTCAGTCAGTAGCTTCAATCATTTCTGGACGTTTTTCAATGGCAAAAATCAATGAATATTGTAAATGCACAGACAGTAATTTCTCCGCATTGGAAGGTGCAATTCTGAAATTTTTTGCTTTTTCCTGCTCCTCTTAGCATGATAAAGAAGATTCAAAGAGAGTGAGATGTCAGCTCCTTTCATTCAGTCAGTAGCTTCAAACATTTCTGGTATATGAATAACATGATGTTTTTCAATGGCAAAAATCAATGAATATTGTAAATGCACAAACAGTAATTTCTCCGCATTGCAAGGTGCAATTCTGAAATTTTTTGCTTTTTCCTGCTCCTCTTAGCATGATAAAGAAGATTCAAAGAGAGTGAGATACCAGCTCCTTTCATTCAGTCAGTAGCTTCAATCATTTCTGGACGTTTTTCAATGGCAAAAATCAATGAATATTGTAAATGCACAAACAGTAATTTCTCCGCATTGCAAGGTGCAATTCTGAAATTTTTTGCTTTTTCCTGCTCCTCTTAGCATGATAAAGAAGATTCAAAGAGAGTGAGATGCCAGCTCCTTTCATTCAGTCAGTAGCTTCAATCATTTCTGGACGTTTTTCAATGGCAAAAATCAATGAATATAGTAAATGCACAGACAGTAATTTCTCCGCATTGGAAGGTGCAATTCTGAAATTTTTTGCTTTTTCCTGCTCCTCTTAGCATGATAAAGAAGATTCAAAGAGAGTAAGATGCCAGCTCCTTTCATTCAGTCAGTAGCTTCAATCATTTCTGGACGTTTTTCAATGGCAAAAATCAATGAATATTGTAAATGCACAAACAGTAATTTCTCCGCATTGCAAGGTGCAATTCTGAAATTTTTTGCTTTTTCCTGCTCCTCTTAGCATGATAAAGAAGATTCAAAGAGAGTGAGATGCCAGCTCCTTTCATTCAGTCAGTAGCTTCAATCATTTCTGGACGTTTTTCAATGGCAAAAATCAATGAATATTGTAAATGCACAAACAGTAATTTCTCCGCATTGCAAGGTGCAATTCTGAAATTTTTTGCTTTTTCCTGCTCCTCTTAGCATGATAAAGAAGATTCAAAGAGAGTGAGATGCCAGCTCCTTTCATTCAGTCAGTAGCTTCAATCATTTCTGGTATATGAATAACATGATGTTTTTCAATGGTAAAAATCAATGAATATTGTAAATGCACAAACAGTAATTTCTCCGCATTGCAAGGTGCAATTCTGAAATTTTTTGCTTTTTCCTGCTCCTCTTAGCATGATAAAGAAGATTCAAAGAGAGTGAGATGCCAGCTCCTTTCATTCAGTCAGTAGCTTCAATCATTTCTGGACGTTTTTCAATGGCAAAAATCAATGAATATTGTAAATGCACAAACAGTAATTTCTCCGCATTGCAAGGTGCAATTCTGAAATTTTTTGCTTTTTCCTGCTCCTCTTAGCATGATAAAGAAGATTCAAAGAGAGTGAGATGCCAGCTCCTTTCATTCAGTCAGTAGCTTCAATCATTTCTGGTATATGAATAACATGATGTTTTTCAATGGTAAAAATCAATGAATATTGTAAATGCACAAACAGTAATTTCTCCGCATTGCAAGGTGCAATTCTGAAATTTTTTGCTTTTTCCTGCTCCTCTTAGCATGATAAAGAAGATTCAAAGAGAGTGAGATGCCAGCTCCTTTCATTCAGTCAGTAGCTTCAATCATTTCTGGACGTTTTTCAATGGCAAAAATCAATGAATATTGTAAATGCACAAACAGTAATTTCTCCGCATTGCAAGGTGCAATTCTGAAATTTTTTGCTTTTTCCTGCTCCTCTTAGCATGATAAAGAAGATTCAAAGAGAGTGAGATGCCAGCTCCTTTCATTCAGTCAGTAGCTTCAATCATTTCTGGATGTTTTTCAATGGCAAAAATCAATGAATATTGTAAATGCACAAACAGTAATTTCTCCGCATTGCAAGGTGCAATTCTGAAATTTTTTGCTTTTTCCTGCTCCTCTTAGCATGATAAAGAAGATTCAAAGAGAGTGAGATGTCAGCTCCTTTCATTCAGTCAGTAGCTTCAAACATTTCTGGTATATGAATAACATGATGTTTTTCAATGGCAAAAATCAATGAATATTGTAAATGCACAAACAGTAATTTCTCCGCATTGCAAGGTGCAATTCTGAAATTTTTTGCTTTTTCCTGCTCCTCTTAGCATGATAAAGAAGATTCAAAGAGAGTGAGATGCCAGCTCCTTTCATTCAGTTAGTAGCTTCAATCATTTCTGGACGTTTTTCAATGGCAAAAATCAATGAATATTGTAAATGCACAAACAGTAATTTCTCCGCATTGCAAGGTGCAATTCTGAAATTTTTTGCTTTTTCCTGCTCCTCTTAGCATGATAAAGAAGATTCAAAGAGACTGAGATGCCAGCTCCTTTCATTCAGTCAGTAGCTTCAATCATTTCTGGACGTTTTTCAATGGCAAAAATCAATGAATATTGTAAATGCACAAACAGTAATTTCTTCGCATTGCAAGGTGCAATTCTGAAATTTTTTGCTTTTTCCTGCTCCTCTTAGCATGATAAAGAAGATTCAAAGAGAGTGAGATGCCAGCTCCTTTCATTCAGTCAGTAGCTTCAATCATTTCTGGACGTTTTTCAATGGCAAAAATCAATGTATATTGTAAATGCACAAACAGTAATTTCTCCGCATTGCAAGGTGCAATTCTGAAATTTTTTGCTTTTTCCTGCTCCTCTTAGCATGATAAAGAAGATTCAAAGAGTGAGATGCCAGCTCCTTTCATTCAGTCAGTAGCTTCAAACATTTCTGGTATATGAATAACATGATGTTTTTCAATGGCAAAAATCAATGAATATTTTAAATGCACAAACAGTAATTTCTCCGCATTGCAAGGTGCAATTCTGAAATTTTTTGCTTTTTCCTGCTCCTCTTAGCATGATAAAGAAGATTCAAAGAGAGTGAGATACCAGCTCCTTTCATTCAGTCAGTAGCTTCAATCATTTCTGGACGTTTTTCAATGGCAAAAATCAATGAATATTGTAAATGCACAAACAGTAATTTCTCCGCATTGCAAGGTGCAATTCTGAAATTTTTTGCTTTTTCCTGCTCCTCTTAGCATGATAAAGAAGATTCAAAGAGAGTGAGATGCCAGCTCCTTTCATTCAGTCAGTAGCTTCAATCATTTCTGGACGTTTTTCAATGGCAAAAATCAATGAATATTGTAAATGCACAGACAGTAATTTCTCCGCATTGGAAGGTGCAATTCTGAAATTTTTTGCTTTTTCCTGCTCCTCTTAGCATGAGAAAGAAGATTCAAAGAGAGTGAGATGTCAGCTCCTTTCATTCAGTCAGTAGCTTCAAACATTTCTGGTATATGAATAACATGATGTTTTTCAATGGCAAAAATCAATGAATATTGTAAATGCACAAACAGTAATTTCTCCGCATTGCAAGGTGCAATTCTGAAATTTTTTGCTTTTTCCTGCTCCTCTTAGCATGATAAAGAAGATTCAAAGAGAGTGAGATACCAGCTCCTTTCATTCAGTCAGTAGCTTCAATCATTTCTGGACGTTTTTCAATGGCAAAAATCAATGAATATTGTAAATGCACAAACAGTAATTTCTCCGCATTGCAAGGTGCAATTCTGAAATTTTTTGCTTTTTCCTGCTCCTCTTAGCATGATAAAGAAGATTCAAAGAGAGTGAGATGCCAGCTCCTTTCATTCAGTCAGTAGCTTCAATCATTTCTGGACGTTTTTCAATGGCAAAAATCAATGAATATAGTAAATGCACAGACAGTAATTTCTCCGCATTGGAAGGTGCAATTCTGAAATTTTTTGCTTTTTCCTGCTCCTCTTAGCATGATAAAGAAGATTCAAAGAGAGTGAGATGTCAGCTCCTTTCATTCAGTCAGTAGCTTCAAACATTTCTGGTATATGAATAACATGATGTTTTTCAATGGCAAAAATCAATGAATATTGTAAATGCACAAACAGTAATTTCTCCGCATTGCAAGGTGCAATTCTGAAATTTTTTGCTTTTTCCTGCTCCTCTTAGCATGATAAAGAAGATTCAAAGAGAGTAAGATGCCAGCTCCTTTCATTCAGTCAGTAGCTTCAATCATTTCTGGACGTTTTTCAATGGCAAAAATCAATGAATATTGTAAATGCACAAACAGTAATTTCTCCGCATTGCAAGGTGCAATTCTGAAATTTTTTGCTTTTTCCTGCTCCTCTTAGAATGATAAAGAAGATTCAAAGAGACTGAGATGCCAGCTCCTTTCATTCAGTCAGTAGCTTCAATCATTTCTGGACGTTTTTCAATGGCAAAAATCAATGAATATTGTAAATGCACAAACAGTAATTTCTCCGCATTGCAAGGTGCAATTCTGAAATTTTTTGCTTTTTCCTGCTCCTCTTAGCATGATAAAGAAGATTCAAAGAGAGTGAGATGCCAGCTCCTTTCATTCAGTCAGTAGCTTCAAACATTTCTGGTATATGAATAACATGATGTTTTTCAATGGCAAAAATCAATGAATATTGTAAATGCACAAACAGTAATTTCTCCGCATTGCAAGGTGCAATTCTGAATTTTTTTGCTTTTTCCTGCTCCTCTTAGCATGATAAAGAAGATTCAAAGAGAGTGAGATGCCAGCTCCTTTCATTCAGTCAGTAGCTTCAATCATTTTTGGACGTTTTTCAATGGCAAAAATCAATGAATATTGTAAATGCACAAACAGTAATTTCTCCGCATTGCAAGGTGCAATTCTGAAATTTTTTGCTTTTTCCTGCTCCTCTTAGCATGATAAAGAAGATTCAAAGAGAGTGAGATGCCAGCTCCTTTCATTCAGTCAGTAGCTTCAATCATTTCTGGTATATGAATAACATGATGTTTTTCAATGGTAAAAATCAATGAATATTGTAAATGCACAAACAGTAATTTCTCCGCATTGCAAGGTGCAATTCTGAAATTTTTTGCTTTTTCCTGCTCCTCTTAGCATGATAAAGAAGATTCAAAGAGAGTGAGATGCCAGCTCCTTTCATTCAGTCAGTAGCTTCAATCATTTCTGGACGTTTTTCAATGGCAAAAATCAATGAATATTGTAAATGCACAAACAGTAATTTCTCCGCATTGCAAGGTGCAATTCTGAAATTTTTTGCTTTTTCCTGCTCCTCTTAGCATGATAAAGAAGATTCAAAGAGAGTGAGATGCCAGCTCCTTTCATTCAGTCAGTAGCTTCAATCATTTCTGGTATATGAATAACATGATGTTTTTCAATGGTAAAAATCAATGAATATTGTAAATGCACAAACAGTAATTTCTCCGCATTGCAAGGTGCAATTCTGAAATTTTTTGCTTTTTCCTGCTCCTCTTAGCATGATAAAGAAGATTCAAAGAGAGTGAGATGCCAGCTCCTTTCATTCAGTCAGTAGCTTCAATCATTTCTGGACGTTTTTCAATGGCAAAAATCAATGAATATTGTAAATGCACAAACAGTAATTTCTCCGCATTGCAAGGTGCAATTCTGAAATTTTTTGCTTTTTCCTGCTCCTCTTAGCATGATAAAGAAGATTCAAAGAGAGTGAGATGCCAGCTCCTTTCATTCAGTCAGTAGCTTCAATCATTTCTGGATGTTTTTCAATGGCAAAAATCAATGAATATTGTAAATGCACAAACAGTAATTTCTCCGCATTGCAAGGTGCAATTCTGAAATTTTTTGCTTTTTCCTGCTCCTCTTAGCATGATAAAGAAGATTCAAAGAGAGTAAGATGCCAGCTCCTTTCATTCAGTCAGTAGCTTCAATCATTTCTGGACGTTTTTCAATGGCAAAAATCAATGAATATTGTAAATGCACAAACAGTAATTTCTCCGCATTGCAAGGTGCAATTCTGAAATTTTTTGCTTTTTCCTGCTCCTCTTAGCATGATAAAGAAGATTCAAAGAGACTGAGATGCCAGCTCCTTTCATTCAGTCAGTAGCTTCAATCATTTCTGGACGTTTTTCAATGGCAAAAATCAATGAATATTGTAAATGCACAAACAGTAATTTCTCCGCATTGCAAGGTGCAATTCTGAAATTTTTTGCTTTTTCCTGCTCCTCTTAGCATGATAAAGAAGATTCAAAGAGAGTGAGATGCCAGCTCCTTTCATTCAGTCAGTAGCTTCAAACATTTCTGGTATATGAATAACATGATGTTTTTCAATGGCAAAAATCAATGAATATTGTAAATGCACAAACAGTAATTTCTCCGCATTGCAAGGTGCAATTCTGAAATTTTTTGCTTTTTCCTGCTCCTCTTAGCATGATAAAGAAGATTCAAAGAGAGTGAGATGCCAGCTCCTTTCATTCAGTCAGTAGCTTCAATCATTTTTGGACGTTTTTCAATGGCAAAAATCAATGAATATTGTAAATGCACAAACAGTAATTTCTCCGCATTGCAAGGTGCAATTCTGAAATTTTTTGCTTTTTCCTGCTCCTCTTAGCATGATAAAGAAGATTCAAAGAGAGTGAGATGCCAGCTCCTTTCATTCAGTCAGTAGCTTCAATCATTTCTGGTATATGAATAACATGATGTTTTTCAATGGTAAAAATCAATGAATATTGTAAATGCACAAACAGTAATTTCTCCGCATTGCAAGGTGCAATTCTGAAATTTTTTGCTTTTTCCTGCTCCTCTTAGCATGATAAAGAAGATTCAAAGAGAGTGAGATGCCAGCTCCTTTCATTCAGTCAGTAGCTTCAATCATTTCTGGACGTTTTTCAATGGCAAAAATCAATGAATATTGTAAATGCACAAACAGTAATTTCTCCGCATTGCAAGGTGCAATTCTGAAATTTTTTGCTTTTTCCTGCTCCTCTTAGCATGATAAAGAAGATTCAAAGAGAGTGAGATGCCAGCTCCTTTCATTCAGTCAGTAGCTTCAATCATTTCTGGTATATGAATAACATGATGTTTTTCAATGGTAAAAATCAATGAATATTGTAAATGCACAAACAGTAATTTCTCCGCATTGCAAGGTGCAATTCTGAAATTTTTTGCTTTTTCCTGCTCCTCTTAGCATGATAAAGAAGATTCAAAGAGAGTGAGATGCCAGCTCCTTTCATTCAGTCAGTAGCTTCAATCATTTCTGGACGTTTTTCAATGGCAAAAATCAATGAATATTGTAAATGCACAAACAGTAATTTCTCCGCATTGCAAGGTGCAATTCTGAAATTTTTTGCTTTTTCCTGCTCCTCTTAGCATGATAAAGAAGATTCAAAGAGAGTGAGATGCCAGCTCCTTTCATTCAGTCAGTAGCTTCAATCATTTCTGGATGTTTTTCAATGGCAAAAATCAATGAATATTGTAAATGCACAAACAGTAATTTCTCCGCATTGCAAGGTGCAATTCTGAAATTTTTTGCTTTTTCCTGCTCCTCTTAGCATGATAAAGAAGATTCAAAGAGAGTGAGATGTCAGCTCCTTTCATTCAGTCAGTAGCTTCAAACATTTCTGGTATATGAATAACATGATGTTTTTCAATGGCAAAAATCAATGAATATTGTAAATGCACAAACAGTAATTTCTCCGCATTGCAAGGTGCAATTCTGAAATTTTTTGCTTTTTCCTGCTCCTCTTAGCATGATAAAGAAGATTCAAAGAGAGTGAGATGCCAGCTCCTTTCATTCAGTTAGTAGCTTCAATCATTTCTGGACGTTTTTCAATGGCAAAAATCAATGAATATTGTAAATGCACAAACAGTAATTTCTCCGCATTGCAAGGTGCAATTCTGAAATTTTTTGCTTTTTCCTGCTCCTCTTAGCATGATAAAGAAGATTCAAAGAGACTGAGATGCCAGCTCCTTTCATTCAGTCAGTAGCTTCAATCATTTCTGGACGTTTTTCAATGGCAAAAATCAATGAATATTGTAAATGCACAAACAGTAATTTCTTCGCATTGCAAGGTGCAATTCTGAAATTTTTTGCTTTTTCCTGCTCCTCTTAGCATGATAAAGAAGATTCAAAGAGAGTGAGATGCCAGCTCCTTTCATTCAGTCAGTAGCTTCAATCATTTCTGGACGTTTTTCAATGGCAAAAATCAATGTATATTGTAAATGCACAAACAGTAATTTCTCCGCATTGCAAGGTGCAATTCTGAAATTTTTTGCTTTTTCCTGCTCCTCTTAGCATGATAAAGAAGATTCAAAGAGTGAGATGCCAGCTCCTTTCATTCAGTCAGTAGCTTCAAACATTTCTGGTATATGAATAACATGATGTTTTTCAATGGCAAAAATCAATGAATATTTTAAATGCACAAACAGTAATTTCTCCGCATTGCAAGGTGCAATTCTGAAATTTTTTGCTTTTTCCTGCTCCTCTTAGCATGATAAAGAAGATTCAAAGAGAGTGAGATACCAGCTCCTTTCATTCAGTCAGTAGCTTCAATCATTTCTGGACGTTTTTCAATGGCAAAAATCAATGAATATTGTAAATGCACAAACAGTAATTTCTCCGCATTGCAAGGTGCAATTCTGAAATTTTTTGCTTTTTCCTGCTCCTCTTAGCATGATAAAGAAGATTCAAAGAGAGTGAGATGCCAGCTCCTTTCATTCAGTCAGTAGCTTCAATCATTTCTGGACGTTTTTCAATGGCAAAAATCAATGAATATTGTAAATGCACAGACAGTAATTTCTCCGCATTGGAAGGTGCAATTCTGAAATTTTTTGCTTTTTCCTGCTCCTCTTAGCATGAGAAAGAAGATTCAAAGAGAGTGAGATGTCAGCTCCTTTCATTCAGTCAGTAGCTTCAAACATTTCTGGTATATGAATAACATGATGTTTTTCAATGGCAAAAATCAATGAATATTGTAAATGCACAAACAGTAATTTCTCCGCATTGCAAGGTGCAATTCTGAAATTTTTTGCTTTTTCCTGCTCCTCTTAGCATGATAAAGAAGATTCAAAGAGAGTGAGATACCAGCTCCTTTCATTCAGTCAGTAGCTTCAATCATTTCTGGACGTTTTTCAATGGCAAAAATCAATGAATATTGTAAATGCACAAACAGTAATTTCTCCGCATTGCAAGGTGCAATTCTGAAATTTTTTGCTTTTTCCTGCTCCTCTTAGCATGATAAAGAAGATTCAAAGAGAGTGAGATACCAGCTCCTTTCATTCAGTCAGTAGCTTCAATCATTTCTGGACGTTTTTCAATGGCAAAAATCAATGAATATTGTAAATGCACAAACAGTAATTTCTCCGCATTGCAAGGTGCAATTCTGAAATTTTTTGCTTTTTCCTGCTCCTCTTAGCATGATAAAGAAGATTCAAAGAGAGTGAGATGCCAGCTCCTTTCATTCAGTCAGTAGCTTCAATCATTTCTGGACGTTTTTCAATGGCAAAAATCAATGAATATAGTAAATGCACAGACAGTAATTTCTCCGCATTGGAAGGTGCAATTCTGAAATTTTTTGCTTTTTCCTGCTCCTCTTAGCATGATAAAGAAGATTCAAAGAGAGTGAGATGTCAGCTCCTTTCATTCAGTCAGTAGCTTCAAACATTTCTGGTATATGAATAACATGATGTTTTTCAATGGCAAAAATCAATGAATATTGTAAATGCACAAACAGTAATTTCTCCGCATTGCAAGGTGCAATTCTGAAATTTTTTGCTTTTTCCTGCTCCTCTTAGCATGATAAAGAAGATTCAAAGAGAGTAAGATGCCAGCTCCTTTCATTCAGTCAGTAGCTTCAATCATTTCTGGACGTTTTTCAATGGCAAAAATCAATGAATATTGTAAATGCACAAACAGTAATTTCTCCGCATTGCAAGGTGCAATTCTGAAATTTTTTGCTTTTTCCTGCTCCTCTTAGCATGATAAAGAAGATTCAAAGAGACTGAGATGCCAGCTCCTTTCATTCAGTCAGTAGCTTCAATCATTTCTGGACGTTTTTCAATGGCAAAAATCAATGAATATTGTAAATGCACAAACAGTAATTTCTCCGCATTGCAAGGTGCAATTCTGAAATTTTTTGCTTTTTCCTGCTCCTCTTAGCATGATAAAGAAGATTCAAAGAGAGTGAGATGCCAGCTCCTTTCATTCAGTCAGTAGCTTCAAACATTTCTGGTATATGAATAACATGATGTTTTTCAATGGCAAAAATCAATGAATATTGTAAATGCACAAACAGTAATTTCTCCGCATTGCAAGGTGCAATTCTGAAATTTTTTGCTTTTTCCTGCTCCTCTTAGCATGATAAAGAAGATTCAAAGAGAGTGAGATGCCAGCTCCTTTCATTCAGTCAGTAGCTTCAATCATTTTTGGACGTTTTTCAATGGCAAAAATCAATGAATATTGTAAATGCACACAGTAATTTCTCCGCATTGCAAGGTGCAATTCTGAAATTTTTTGCTTTTTCCTGCTCCTCTTAGCATGATAAAGAAGATTCAAAGAGAGTGAGATGCCAGCTCCTTTCAGTCAGTCAGTAGCTTCAAACATTTCTGGTATATGAATAACATGATGTTTTTCAATGGCAAAAATCAATGAATATTGTAAGTGCACAAACAGTAATTTCTCTGCATTGCAAAGTGCAATTCTGAAATTTTTTGCTTTTTCCTGCTCCTCTTAGCATGATAAAGAAGATTCAAAGAGAGTGAGATGCCAGCTCCTTTCATTCAGTCAGTAGCTTCAAACATTTCTGGTATATGAATAACATGATGTTTTTCAATGGCAAAAATCAATGAATATTGTAAATGCACAAACAGTAATTTCTCCGCATTGCAAGGTGCAATTCTGAAATTTTTTGCTTTTTCCTGCTCCTCTTAGCATGATAAAGAAGATTCAAAGAGAGTGAGATGCCAGCTCCTTTCATTCAGTCAGTAGCTTCAATCATTTCTGGACGTTTTTCAATGGCAAAAATCAATGAATATTGTAAATGCACAAACAGTAATTTCTCCGCATTGCAAGGTGCAATTCTGAAATTTTTTGCTTTTTCCTGCTCCTCTTAGCATGATAAAGAAGATTCAAAGAGAGTGAGATGCCAGCTCCTTTCATTCAGTCAGTAGCTTCAAACATTTCTGGTATATGAATAACATGTTTTTCAATGGCAAAAATCAATGAATTTTGTAAATGCACAAACAGTAATTTCTCCGCATTGCAAGGTGCAATTCTGAAATTTTTTGCTTTTTCCTGCTCCTCTTATCATGATAAAGAAGATTCAAAGAGAGTGAGATACCAGCTCCTTTCATTCAGTCAGTAGCTTCAATAATTTCTGGACGTTTTTCAATGGCAAAAATCAATGAATATTGTAAATGCACAAACAGTAATTTCTCCGCATTGCAAGGTGCAATTCTGAAATTTTTTGCTTTTTCCTGCTCCTCTTAGCATGATAAAGAAGATTCAAAGAGAGTGAGATGCCAGCTCCTTTCATTCAGTCAGTAGCTTCAATCATTTCTGGATGTTTTTCAATGGCAAAAATCAATGAATATTGTAAATGCACAGACAGTAATTTCTCCGCATTGCAAGGTGCAATTCTGAAATTTTTTGCTTTTTCCTGCTCCTCTTAGCATGATAAAGAAGATTCAAAGAGAGTGAGATGTCAGCTCCTTTCATTCAGTCAGTAGCTTCAAACATTTCTGGTATATGAATAACATGATGTTTTTCAATGGCAAAAATCAATGAATATTGTAAATGCACAAACAGTAATTTCTCCGCATTGCAAGGTGCAATTCTGAAATTTTTTGCTTTTTCCTGCTCCTCTTAGCATGATAAAGAAGATTCAAAGAGAGTGAGATGCCAGCTCCTTTCATTCAGTCAGTAGCTTCAATCATTTCTGGACGTTTTTCAATGGCAAAAATCAATGAATATTGTAAATGCACAAACAGTAATTTCTCCGCATTGCAAGGTGCAATTCTGAAATTTTTTGCTTTTTCCTGCTCCTCTTAGCATGATAAAGAAGATTCAAAGAGAGTGAGATGCCAGCTCCTTTCATTCAGTCAGTAGCTTCAATCATTTCTGGTATATGAATAACATGATGTTTTTCAATGGTAAAAATCAATGAATATTGTAAATGCACAAACAGTAATTTCTCCGCATTGCAAGGTGAAATTCTGAAATTTTTTGCTTTTTCCTGCTCCTCTTAGCATGATAAAGAAGATTCAAAGAGAGTGAGATGCCAGCTCCTTTCATTCAGTCAGTAGCTTCAATCATTTCTGGACGTTTTTCAATGGCAAAAATCAATGAATATTGTAAATGCACAAACAGTAATTTCTCCGCATTGCAAGGTGCAATTCTGAAATTTTTTGCTTTTTCCTGCTCCTCTTAGCATGATAAAGAAGATTCAAAGAGAGTGAGATGCCAGCTCCTTTCATTCAGTCAGTAGCTTCAATCATTTCTGGATGTTTTTCAATGGCAAAAATCAATGAATATTGTAAATGCACAAACAGTAATTTCTCCGCATTGCAAGGTGCAATTCTGAAATTTTTTGCTTTTTCCTGCTCCTCTTAGCATGATAAAGAAGATTCAAAGAGAGTGAGATGTCAGCTCCTTTCATTCAGTCAGTAGCTTCAAACATTTCTGGTATATGAATAACATAATGTTTTTCAATGGCAAAAATCAATGAATATTGTAAATGCACAAACAGTAATTTCTCCGCATTGCAAGGTGCAATTCTGAAATTTTTTGCTTTTTCCTGCTCCTCTTAGCATGATAAAGAAGATTCAAAGAGAGTGAGATGCCAGCTCCTTTCATTCAGTTAGTAGCTTCAATCATTTCTGGACGTTTTTCAATGGCAAAAATCAATGAATATTGTAAATGCACAAACAGTAATTTCTCCGAATTGCAAGGTGCAATTCTGAAATTTTTTGCTTTTTCCTGCTCCTCTTAGCATGATAAAGAAGATTCAAAGAGACTGAGATGCCAGCTCCTTTCATTCAGTCAGTAGCTTCAATCATTTCTGGACGTTTTTCAATGGCAAAAATCAATGAATATTGTAAATGCACAAACAGTAATTTCTTCGCATTGCAAGGTGCAATTCTGAAATTTTTTGCTTTTTCCTGCTCCTCTTAGCATGATAAAGAAGATTCAAAGAGAGTGAGATGCCAGCTCCTTTCATTCAGTCAGTAGCTTCAATCATTTCTGGACGTTTTTCAATGGCAAAAATCAATGTATATTGTAAATGCACAAACAGTAATTTCTCCGCATTGCAAGGTGCAATTCTGAAATTTTTTGCTTTTTCCTGCTCCTCTTAGCATGATAAAGAATATTCAAAGAGAGTGAGATGCCAGCTCCTTTCATTCAGTCAGTAGCTTCAAACATTTCTGGTATATGAATAACATGATGTTTTTCAATGGCAAAAATCAATGAATATTTTAAATGCACAAACAGTAATTTCTCCGCATTGCAAGGTGCAATTCTGAAATTTTTTGCTTTTTCCTGCTCCTCTTAGCATGATAAAGAAGATTCAAAGAGAGTGAGATACCAGCTCCTTTCATTCAGTCAGTAGCTTCAATCATTTCTGGACGTTTTTCAATGGCAAAAATCAATGAATATTGTAAATGCACAAACAGTAATTTCTCCGCATTGCAAGGTGCAATTCTGAAATTTTTTGCTTTTTCCTGCTCCTCTTAGCATGATAAAGAAGATTCAAAGAGAGTGAGATGCCAGCTCCTTTCATTCATTCAGTAGCTTCAATCATTTCTGGACGTTTTTCAATGGCAAAAATCAATGAATATTGTAAATGCACAGACAGTAATTTCTCCGCATTGGAAGGTGCAATTCTGAAATTTTTTGCTTTTTCCTGCTCCTCTTAGCATGATAAAGAAGATTCAAAGAGAGTGAGATGTCAGCTCCTTTCATTCAGTCAGTAGCTTCAAACATTTCTGGTATATGAATAACATGATGTTTTTCAATGGCAAAAATCAATGAATATTGTAAATGCACAAACAGTAATTTCTCCGCATTGCAAGGTGCAATTCTGAAATTTTTTGCTTTTTCCTGCTCCTCTTAGCATGATAAAGAAGATTCAAAGAGAGTGAGATACCAGCTCCTTTCATTCAGTCAGTAGCTTCAATCATTTCTGGACGTTTTTCAATGGCAAAAATCAATGAATATTGTAAATGCACAAACAGTAATTTCTCCGCATTGCAAGGTGCAATTCTGAAATTTTTTGCTTTTTCCTGCTCCTCTTAGCATGATAAAGAAGATTCAAAGAGAGTGAGATGCCAGCTCCTTTCATTCAGTCAGTAGCTTCAATCATTTCTGGACGTTTTTCAATGGCAAAAATCAATGAATATAGTAAATGCACAGACAGTAATTTCTCCGCATTGGAAGGTGCAATTCTGAAATTTTTTGCTTTTTCCTGCTCCTCTTAGCATGATAAAGAAGATTCAAAGAGAGTGAGATGTCAGCTCCTTTCATTCAGTCAGTAGCTTCAAACATTTCTGGTATATGAATAACATGATGTTTTTCAATGGCAAAAATCAATGAATATTGTAAATGCACAAACAGTAATTTCTCCGCATTGCAAGGTGCAATTCTGAAATTTTTTGCTTTTTCCTGCTCCTCTTAGCATGATAAAGAAGATTCAAAGAGAGTAAGATGCCAGCTCCTTTCATTCAGTCAGTAGCTTCAATCATTTCTGGACGTTTTTCAATGGCAAAAATCAATGAATATTGTAAATGCACAAACAGTAATTTCTCCGCATTGCAAGGTGCAATTCTGAAATTTTTTGCTTTTTCCTGCTCCTCTTAGCATGATAAAGAAGATTCAAAGAGACTGAGATGCCAGCTCCTTTCATTCAGTCAGTAGCTTCAATCATTTCTGGACGTTTTTCAATGGCAAAAATCAATGAATATTGTAAATGCACAAACAGTAATTTCTCCGCATTGCAAGGTGCAATTCTGAAATTTTTTGCTTTTTCCTGCTCCTCTTAGCATGATAAAGAAGATTCAAAGAGAGTGAGATGCCAGCTCCTTTCATTCAGTCAGTAGCTTCAAACATTTCTGGTATATGAATAACATGATGTTTTTCAATGGCAAAAATCAATGAATATTGTAAATGCACAAACAGTAATTTCTCCGCATTGCAAGGTGCAATTCTGAAATTTTTTGCTTTTTCCTGCTCCTCTTAGCATGATAAAGAAGATTCAAAGAGAGTGAGATGCCAGCTCCTTTCATTCAGTCAGTAGCTTCAATCATTTTTGGACGTTTTTCAATGGCAAAAATCAATGAATATTGTAAATGCACACAGTAATTTCTCCGCATTGCAAGGTGCAATTCTGAAATTTTTTGCTTTTTCCTGCTCCTCTTAGCATGATAAAGAAGATTCAAAGAGAGTGAGATGCCAGCTCCTTTCAGTCAGTCAGTAGCTTCAAACATTTCTGGTATATGAATAACATGATGTTTTTCAATGGCAAAAATCAATGAATATTGTAAATGCACAAACAGTAATTTCTCCGCATTGCAAGGTGCAATTCTGAAATTTTTTGCTTTTTCCTGCTCCTCTTAGCATGATAAAGAAGATTCAAAGAGATTGAGATGCCAGCTCCTTTCATTCAGTCAGTAGCTTCAATCATTTGTGGACGTTTTTCAATAGCAAAAATCAATGAATATTGTAAATGCACAAACAGTAATTTCTCTGCATTGCAAAGTGCAATTCTGAAATTTTTTGCTTTTTCCTGCTCCTCTTAGCATGATAAAGAAGATTCAAAGAGAGTGAGATGCCAGCTCCTTTCATTCAGTCAGTAGCTTCAAACATTTCTGGTATATGAATAACATGATGTTTTTCAATGGCAAAAATCAATGAATATTGTAAATGCACAAACAGTAATTTCTCCGCATTGCAAGGTGCAATTCTGAAATTTTTTGCTTTTTCCTGCTCCTCTTAGCATGATAAAGAAGATTCAAAGAGAGTGAGATGCCAGCTCCTTTCATTCAGTCAGTAGCTTCAATCATTTCTGGACGTTTTTCAATGGCAAAAATCAATGAATATTGTAAATGCACAAACAGTAATTTCTCCGCATTGCAAGGTGCAATTCTGAAATTTTTTGCTTTTTCCTGCTCCTCTTAGCATGATAAAGAAGATTCAAAGAGAGTGAGATGCCAGCTCCTTTCATTCAGTCAGTAGCTTCAAACATTTCTGGTATATGAATAACATGATGTTTTTCAATGGCAAAAATCAATGAATTTTGTAAATGCACAAACAGTAATTTCTCCGCATTGCAAGGTGCAATTCTGAAATTTTTTGCTTTTTCCTGCTCCTCTTATCATGATAAAGAAGATTCAAAGAGAGTGAGATACCAGCTCCTTTCATTCAGTCAGTAGCTTCAATCATTTCTGGATGTTTTTCAATGGCAAAAATCAATGAATATTGTAAATGCACAGACAGTAATTTCTCCGCATTGCAAGGTGCAATTCTGAAATTTTTTGCTTTTTCCTGCTCCTCTTAGCATGATAAAGAAGATTCAAAGAGAGTGAGATGTCAGCTCCTTTCATTCAGTCAGTAGCTTCAAACATTTCTGGTATATGAATAACATGATGTTTTTCAATGGCAAAAATCAATGAATATTGTAAATGCACAAACAGTAATTTCTCCGCATTGCAAGGTGCAATTCTGAAATTTTTTGCTTTTTCCTGCTCCTCTTAGCATGATAAAGAAGATTCAAAGAGAGTGAGATGCCAGCTCCTTTCATTCAGTTAGTAGCTTCAATCATTTCTGGACGTTTTTCAATGGCAAAAATCAATGAATATTGTAAATGCACAAACAGTAATTTCTCCGCATTGCAAGGTGCAATTCTGAAATTTTTTGCTTTTTCCTGCTCCTCTTAGCATGATAAAGAAGATTGAAAGAGACTGAGATGCCAGCTCCTTTCATTCAGTCAGTAGCTTCAATCATTTCTGGACGTTTTTCAATGGCAAAAATCAATGAATATTGTAAATGCACAAACAGTAATTTCTCCGCATTGCAAGGTGCAATTCTGAAATTTTTTGCTTTTTCCTGCTCCTCTTAGCATGATAAAGAAGATTCAAAGAGAGTGAGATGCCAGCTCCTTTCATTCAGTCAGTAGCTTCAATCATTTCTGGACGTTTTTCAATGGCAAAAATCAATGAATATTGTAAATGCACAAACAGTAATTTCTCCGCATTGCAAGGTGCAATTCTGAAATTTTTTGCTTTTTCATGCTCCTCTTAGCATGATAAAGAAGATTCAAAGAGAGTGAGATGCCAGCTCCTTTCATTCAGTCAGTAGCTTCAAACATTTCTGGTATATGAATAACATGATGTTTTTCAATGGCAAAAATCAATGAATATTTTAAATGCACAAACAGTAATTTCTCCGCATTGCAAGGTGCAATTCTGAAATTTTTTGCTTTTTCCTGCTCCTCTTAGCATGATAAAGAAGATTCAAAGAGAGTGAGATACCAGCTCCTTTCATTCAGTCAGTAGCTTCAATCATTTCTGGACGTTTTTCAATGGCAAAAATCAATGAATATTGTAAATGCACAAACAGTAATTTCTCCGCATTGCAAGGTGCAATTCTGAAATTTTTTGCTTTTTCCTGCTCCTCTTAGCATGATAAAGAAGATTCAAAGAGAGTGAGATGCCAGCTCCTTTCATTCAGTCAGTAGCTTCAATCATTTCTGGACGTTTTTCAATGGCAAAAATCAATGAATATTGTAAATGCACAGACAGTAATTTCTCCGCATTGGAAGGTGCAATTCTGAAATTTTTTGCTTTTTCCTGCTCCTCTTAGCATGATAAAGAAGATTCAAAGAGAGTGAGATGTCAGCTCCTTTCATTCAGTCAGTAGCTTCAAACATTTCTGGTATATGAATAACATGATGTTTTTCAATGGCAAAAATCAATGAATATTGTAAATGCACAAACAGTAATTTCTCCGCATTGCAAGGTGCAATTCTGAAATTTTTTGCTTTTTCCTGCTCCTCTTAGCATGATAAAGAAGATTCAAAGAGAGTAAGATGCCAGCTCCTTTCATTCAGTCAGTAGCTTCAATCATTTCTGGACGTTTTTCAATGGCAAAAATCAATGAATATTGTAAATGCACAAACAGTAATTTCTCCGCATTGCAAGGTGCAATTCTGAAATTTTTTGCTTTTTCCTGCTCCTCTTAGCATGATAAAGAAGATTCAAAGAGAGTGAGATGCCAGCTCCTTTCATTCAGTCAGTAGCTTCAATCATTTCTGGACGTTTTTCAATGGCAAAAATCAATGAATATTGTAAATGCACAAACAGTAATTTCTCCGCATTGCAAGGTGCAATTCTGAAATTTTTTGCTTTTTCCTGCTCCTCTTAGCATGATAAAGAAGATTCAAAGAGAGTGAGATGCCAGCTCCTTTCATTCAGTCAGTAGCTTCAAACATTTCTGGTATATGAATAACATGATGTTTTTCAATGGCAAAAATCAATGAATATTTTAAATGCACAAACAGTAATTTCTCCGCATTGCAAGGTGCAATTCTGAAATTTTTTGCTTTTTCCTGCTCCTCTTAGCATGATAAAGAAGATTCAAAGAGAGTGAGATACCAGCTCCTTTCATTCAGTCAGTAGCTTCAATCATTTCTGGACGTTTTTCAATGGCAAAAATCAATGAATATTGTAAATGCACAAACAGTAATTTCTCCGCATTGCAAGGTGCAATTCTGAAATTTTTTGCTTTTTCCTGCTCCTCTTAGCATGATAAAGAAGATTCAAAGAGAGTGAGATGCCAGCTCCTTTCATTCAGTCAGTAGCTTTAATCATTTCTGGACGTTTTTCAATGGCAAAAATCAATGAATATTGTAAATGCACAGACAGTAATTTCTCCGCATTGGAAGGTGCAATTCTGAAATTTTTTGCTTTTTCCTGCTCCTCTTAGCATGATAAAGAAGATTCAAAGAGAGTGAGATGTCAGCTCCTTTCATTCAGTCAGTAGCTTCAATCATTTCTGGACGTTTTTCAATGGCAAAAATCAATGAATATTGTAATTGCACAAACAGTAATTTCTCCGCATTGCAAGGTGCAATTCTGAAATTTTTTGCTTTTTCCTGCTCCTCTTAGCATGATAAAGAAGATTCAAAGAGAGTGAGATGCCAGCTCCTTTCATTCAGTCAGTAGCTTCAAACATTTCTGGTATATGAATAACATGATGTTTTTCAATGGCAAAAAGCAATGAATATTTTAAATGCACAAACAGTAATTTCTCCGCATTGCAAGGTGCAATTCTGAAATTTTTTGCTTTTTCCTGCTCCTCTTAGCATGATAAAGAAGATTCAAAGAGAGTGAGATACCAGCTCCTTTCGTTCAGTCAGTAGCTTCAATCATTTCTGGACGTTTTTCAATGGCAAAAATCAATGAATATTGTAAATGCACAGACAGTAATTTCTCCGCATTGGAAGGTGCAATTCTGAAATTTTTTGCTTTTTCCTGCTCCTCTTAGCATGATAAAGAAGATTCAAAGAGAGTGAGATGCCAGCTCCTTTCATTCAGTCAGTAGCTTCAATCATTTCTGGACGTTTTTCAATGGCAAAAATCAATGAATATTGTAAATGCACAAACAGTAATTTCTCCGCATTGCAAGGTGCAATTCTGAAATTTTTTGCTTTTTCCTGCTCCTCTTAGCATGATAAAGAAGATTCAAAGAGAGTGAGATGCCAGCTCCTTTCATTCAGTCAGTAGCTTCAAACATTTCTGGTATATGAATAACATGATGTTTTTCAATGGCAAAAATCAATGAATATTGTAAATGCACAAACAGTAATTTCTCCGCATTGCAAGGTGCAATTCTGAAATTTTTTGCTTTTTCCTGCTCCTCTTAGCATGATAAAGAAGATTCAAAGAGAGTGAGATGCCAGCTCCTTTCATTCAGTCAGTAGCTTCAATCATTTCTGCATGTTTTTCAATGGCAAAAATCAATGAATATTGTAAATGCACAAACAGTAATTTCTCCGCATTGCAAGGTGCAATTCTGAAATTTTTTGCTTTTTCCTGCTCCTCTTAGCATGATAAAGAAGATTCAAAGAGAGTGAGATGCCAGCTCCTTTCATTCAGTCAGTAGCTTCAATCATTTCTGGACGTTTTTCAATGGCAAAAATCAATGAATATTGTAAATGCACAAACAGTAATTTCTCCGCATTGCAAGGTGCAATTCTGAAATTTTTTGCTTTTTCCTGCTCCTCTTAGCATGGTAAAGAAGATTCAAAGAGAGTGAGATGCCAGCTCCTTTCAGTCAGTCAGTAGCTTCAAACATTTCTGGTATATGAATAACATGATGTTTTTCAATGGCAAAAATCAATGAATATTGTAAATGCACAAACAGTAATTTCTCCGCAGTGCAAGGTGCAATTCTGAAATTTTTTGCTTTTTCCTGCTCCTCTTAGCATGATAAAGAAGATTCAAAGAGAGTGAGATGCCAGCTCCTTTCATTCAGTCAGTAGCTTCAATCATTTGTTGACGTTTTTCAATAGCAAAAATCAATGAATATTGTAAATGCACAAACAGTAATTTCTCTGCATTGCAAAGTGCAATTCTGAAATTTTTTGCTTTTTCCTGCTCCTCTTAGCATGATAAAGAAGATTCAAAGAGAGTGAGATGCCAGCTCCTTTCATTCAGTCAGTAGCTTCAAACATTTCTGGTATATGAATAACATGATGTTTTTCAATGGCAAAAATCAATGAATATTGTAAATGCACAAACAGTAATTTCTCCGCATTGCAAGGTGCAATTCTGAAATTTTTTGCTTTTTCCTGCTCCTCTTAGCATGATAAAGAAGATTCAAAGAGAGTGAGATGCCAGCTCCTTTCATTCAGTCAGTAGCTTCAATCATTTCTGGACGTTTTTCAATGGCAAAAATCAATGAATATTGTAAATGCACAAACAGTAATTTCTCCGCATTGCAAGGTGCAATTCTGAAATTTTTTGCTTTTTCCTGCTCCTCTTAGCATGATAAAGAAGATTCAAAGAGAGTGAGATGCCAGCTCCTTTCAGTCAGTCAGTAGCTTCAAACATTTCTGGTATATGAATAACATGATGTTTTTCAATGGCAAAAATCAATGAATATTGTAAATGCACAAACAGTAATTTCTCCGCAGTGCAAGGTGCAATTCTGAAATTTTTTGCTTTTTCCTGCTCCTCTTAGCATGATAAAGAAGATTCAAAGAGAGTGAGATGCCAGCTCCTTTCATTCAGTCAGTAGCTTCAATCATTTGTTGACGTTTTTCAATAGCAAAAATCAATGAATATTGTAAATGCACAAACAGTAATTTCTCTGCATTGCAAAGTGCAATTCTGAAATTTTTTGCTTTTTCCTGCTCCTCTTAGCATGATAAAGAAGATTCAAAGAGAGTGAGATGCCAGCTCCTTTCATTCAGTCAGTAGCTTCAAACATTTCTGGTATATGAATAACATGATGTTTTTCAATGGCAAAAATCAATGAATATTGTAAATGCACAAACAGTAATTTCTCCGCATTGCAAGGTGCAATTCTGAAATTTTTTGCTTTTTCCTGCTCCTCTTAGCATGATAAAGAAGATTCAAAGAGAGTGAGATGCCAGCTCCTTTCATTCAGTCAGTAGCTTCAATCATTTCTGGACGTTTTTCAATGGCAAAAATCAATGAATATTGTAAATGCACAAACAGTAATTTCTCCGCATTGCAAGGTGCAATTCTGAAATGTTTTGCTTTTTCCTGCTCCTCTTAGCATGATAAAGAAGATTCAAAGAGAGTGAGATGCCATCTCCTTTCATTCAGTCAGTAGCTTCAATCATTTCTGGTATATGAATAACATGATGTTTTTCAATGGCAAAAATCAATGAATATTGTAAATGCACAAACAGTAATTTCTCCGCATTGCAAGGTGCAATTCTGAAATTTTTTGCTTTTTCCTGCTCCTCTTAGCATGATAAAGAAGATTCAAAGAGAGTGAGATGCCAGCTCCTTTCATTCAGTCAGTAGCTTCAATCATTTCTGGACGTTTTTCAATGGCAAAAATCAATGAATATTGTAAATGCACAAACAGTAATTTCTCCGCATTGCAAGGTGCAATTCTGAAATTTTTTGCTTTTTCCTGCTCCTCTTAGCATGATAAAGAAGATTCAAAGAGAGTGAGATGCCAGCTCCTTTCATTCAGTCAGTAGCTTCAATCATTTCTGGTATATGAATAACATGATGTTTTTCAATGGCAAAAATCAATGAATATTGTAAATGCACAAACAGTAATTTCTCCGCATTGCAAGGTGCAATTCTGAAATTTTTTGCTTTTTCCTGCTCCTCTTAGCATGATAAAGAAGATTCAAAGAGAGTGAGATGCCAGCTCCTTTCATTCAGTCAGTAGCTTCAAACATTTCTGGTATATGAATAACATGATGTTTTTCAATGGCAAAAATCAATGAATATTGTAAATGCACAAACAGTAATTTCTCCGCATTGCAAGGTGCAATTCTGAAATTTTTTGCTTTTTCCTGCTCCTCTTAGCATGATAAAGAAGATTCAAAGAGAGTGAGATACCAGCTCCTTTCATTCAGTCAGTAGCTTCAATCATTTCTGGACGTTTTTCAATGGCAAAAATCAATGAATATTGTAAATGCACAAACAGTAATTTCTCCGCATTGCAAGGTGCAATTCTGAAATTTTTTGCTTTTTCCTGCTCCTCTTAGCATGATAAAGAAGATTCAAAGAGAGTGAGATGCCAGCTCCTTTCATTCAGTCAGTAGCTTCAATCATTTCTGGACGTTTTTCAATGGCAAAAATCAATGAATATTGTAAATGCACAGACAGTAATTTCTCCGCATTGGAAGGTGCAATTCTGAAATTTTTTGCTTTTTCCTGCTCCTCTTAGCATGATAAAGAAGATTCAAAGAGAGTGAGATGTCAGCTCCTTTCATTCAGTCAGTAGCTTCAAACATTTCTGGTATATGAATAACATGATGTTTTTCAATGGCAAAAATCAATGAATATTGTAAATGCACAAACAGTAATTTCTCCGCATTGCAAGGTGCAATTCTGAAATTTTTTGCTTTTTCCTGCTCCTCTTAGCATGATAAAGAAGATTCAAAGAGAGTAAGATGCCAGCTCCTTTCATTCAGTCAGTAGCTTCAATCATTTCTGGACGTTTTTCAATGGCAAAAATCAATGAATATTGTAAATGCACAAACAGTAATTTCTCCGCATTGCAAGGTGCAATTCTGAAATTTTTTGCTTTTTCCTGCTCCTCTTAGCATGATAAAGAAGATTCAAAGAGAGTGAGATGCCAGCTCCTTTCATTCAGTCAGTAGCTTCAATCATTTCTGGACGTTTTTCAATGGCAAAAATCAATGAATATTGTAAATGCACAAACAGTAATTTCTCCGCATTGCAAGGTGCAATTCTGAAATTTTTTGCTTTTTCCTGCTCCTCTTAGCATGATAAAGAAGATTCAAAGAGAGTGAGATGCCAGCTCCTTTCATTCAGTCAGTAGCTTCAAACATTTCTGGTATATGAATAACATGATGTTTTTCAATGGCAAAAATCAATGAATATTTTAAATGCACAAACAGTAATTTCTCCGCATTGCAAGGTGCAATTCTGAAATTTTTTGCTTTTTCCTGCTCCTCTTAGCATGATAAAGAAGATTCAAAGAGAGTGAGATACCAGCTCCTTTCATTCAGTCAGTAGCTTCAATCATTTCTGGACGTTTTTCAATGGCAAAAATCAATGAATATTGTAAATGCACAAACAGTAATTTCTCCGCATTGCAAGGTGCAATTCTGAAATTTTTTGCTTTTTCCTGCTCCTCTTAGCATGATAAAGAAGATTCAAAGAGAGTGAGATGCCAGCTCCTTTCATTCAGTCAGTAGCTTTAATCATTTCTGGACGTTTTTCAATGGCAAAAATCAATGAATATTGTAAATGCACAGACAGTAATTTCTCCGCATTGGAAGGTGCAATTCTGAAATTTTTTGCTTTTTCCTGCTCCTCTTAGCATGATAAAGAAGATTCAAAGAGAGTGAGATGTCAGCTCCTTTCATTCAGTCAGTAGCTTCAATCATTTCTGGACGTTTTTCAATGGCAAAAATCAATGAATATTGTAATTGCACAAACAGTAATTTCTCCGCATTGCAAGGTGCAATTCTGAAATTTTTTGCTTTTTCCTGCTCCTCTTAGCATGATAAAGAAGATTCAAAGAGAGTGAGATGCCAGCTCCTTTCATTCAGTCAGTAGCTTCAAACATTTCTGGTATATGAATAACATGATGTTTTTCAATGGCAAAAAGCAATGAATATTTTAAATGCACAAACAGTAATTTCTCCGCATTGCAAGGTGCAATTCTGAAATTTTTTGCTTTTTCCTGCTCCTCTTAGCATGATAAAGAAGATTCAAAGAGAGTGAGATACCAGCTCCTTTCGTTCAGTCAGTAGCTTCAATCATTTCTGGACGTTTTTCAATGGCAAAAATCAATGAATATTGTAAATGCACAGACAGTAATTTCTCCGCATTGGAAGGTGCAATTCTGAAATTTTTTGCTTTTTCCTGCTCCTCTTAGCATGATAAAGAAGATTCAAAGAGAGTGAGATGCCAGCTCCTTTCATTCAGTCAGTAGCTTCAATCATTTCTGGACGTTTTTCAATGGCAAAAATCAATGAATATTGTAAATGCACAAACAGTAATTTCTCCGCATTGCAAGGTGCAATTCTGAAATTTTTTGCTTTTTCCTGCTCCTCTTAGCATGATAAAGAAGATTCAAAGAGAGTGAGATGCCAGCTCCTTTCATTCAGTCAGTAGCTTCAAACATTTCTGGTATATGAATAACATGATGTTTTTCAATGGCAAAAATCAATGAATATTGTAAATGCACAAACAGTAATTTCTCCGCATTGCAAGGTGCAATTCTGAAATTTTTTGCTTTTTCCTGCTCCTCTTAGCATGATAAAGAAGATTCAAAGAGAGTGAGATGCCAGCTCCTTTCATTCAGTCAGTAGCTTCAATCATTTCTGCATGTTTTTCAATGGCAAAAATCAATGAATATTGTAAATGCACAAACAGTAATTTCTCCGCATTGCAAGGTGCAATTCTGAAATTTTTTGCTTTTTCCTGCTCCTCTTAGCATGATAAAGAAGATTCAAAGAGAGTGAGATGCCAGCTCCTTTCATTCAGTCAGTAGCTTCAATCATTTCTGGACGTTTTTCAATGGCAAAAATCAATGAATATTGTAAATGCACAAACAGTAATTTCTCCGCATTGCAAGGTGCAATTCTGAAATTTTTTGCTTTTTCCTGCTCCTCTTAGCATGGTAAAGAAGATTCAAAGAGAGTGAGATGCCAGCTCCTTTCAGTCAGTCAGTAGCTTCAAACATTTCTGGTATATGAATAACATGATGTTTTTCAATGGCAAAAATCAATGAATATTGTAAATGCACAAACAGTAATTTCTCCGCAGTGCAAGGTGCAATTCTGAAATTTTTTGCTTTTTCCTGCTCCTCTTAGCATGATAAAGAAGATTCAAAGAGAGTGAGATGCCAGCTCCTTTCATTCAGTCAGTAGCTTCAATCATTTGTTGACGTTTTTCAATAGCAAAAATCAATGAATATTGTAAATGCACAAACAGTAATTTCTCTGCATTGCAAAGTGCAATTCTGAAATTTTTTGCTTTTTCCTGCTCCTCTTAGCATGATAAAGAAGATTCAAAGAGAGTGAGATGCCAGCTCCTTTCATTCAGTCAGTAGCTTCAAACATTTCTGGTATATGAATAACATGATGTTTTTCAATGGCAAAAATCAATGAATATTGTAAATGCACAAACAGTAATTTCTCCGCATTGCAAGGTGCAATTCTGAAATTTTTTGCTTTTTCCTGCTCCTCTTAGCATGATAAAGAAGATTCAAAGAGAGTGAGATGCCAGCTCCTTTCATTCAGTCAGTAGCTTCAATCATTTCTGGACGTTTTTCAATGGCAAAAATCAATGAATATTGTAAATGCACAAACAGTAATTTCTCCGCATTGCAAGGTGCAATTCTGAAATTTTTTGCTTTTTCCTGCTCCTCTTAGCATGATAAAGAAGATTCAAAGAGAGTGAGATGCCAGCTCCTTTCAGTCAGTCAGTAGCTTCAAACATTTCTGGTATATGAATAACATGATGTTTTTCAATGGCAAAAATCAATGAATATTGTAAATGCACAAACAGTAATTTCTCCGCAGTGCAAGGTGCAATTCTGAAATTTTTTGCTTTTTCCTGCTCCTCTTAGCATGATAAAGAAGATTCAAAGAGAGTGAGATGCCAGCTCCTTTCATTCAGTCAGTAGCTTCAATCATTTGTTGACGTTTTTCAATAGCAAAAATCAATGAATATTGTAAATGCACAAACAGTAATTTCTCTGCATTGCAAAGTGCAATTCTGAAATTTTTTGCTTTTTCCTGCTCCTCTTAGCATGATAAAGAAGATTCAAAGAGAGTGAGATGCCAGCTCCTTTCATTCAGTCAGTAGCTTCAAACATTTCTGGTATATGAATAACATGATGTTTTTCAATGGCAAAAATCAATGAATATTGTAAATGCACAAACAGTAATTTCTCCGCATTGCAAGGTGCAATTCTGAAATTTTTTGCTTTTTCCTGCTCCTCTTAGCATGATAAAGAAGATTCAAAGAGAGTGAGATGCCAGCTCCTTTCATTCAGTCAGTAGCTTCAATCATTTCTGGACGTTTTTCAATGGCAAAAATCAATGAATATTGTAAATGCACAAACAGTAATTTCTCCGCATTGCAAGGTGCAATTCTGAAATGTTTTGCTTTTTCCTGCTCCTCTTAGCATGATAAAGAAGATTCAAAGAGAGTGAGATGCCATCTCCTTTCATTCAGTCAGTAGCTTCAATCATTTCTGGTATATGAATAACATGATGTTTTTCAATGGCAAAAATCAATGAATATTGTAAATGCACAAACAGTAATTTCTCCGCATTGCAAGGTGCAATTCTGAAATTTTTTGCTTTTTCCTGCTCCTCTTAGCATGATAAAGAAGATTCAAAGAGAGTGAGATGCCAGCTCCTTTCATTCAGTCAGTAGCTTCAATCATTTCTGGACGTTTTTCAATGGCAAAAATCAATGAATATTGTAAATGCACAAACAGTAATTTCTCCGCATTGCAAGGTGCAATTCTGAAATTTTTTGCTTTTTCCTGCTCCTCTTAGCATGATAAAGAAGATTCAAAGAGAGTGAGATGCCAGCTCCTTTCATTCAGTCAGTAGCTTCAATCATTTCTGGTATATGAATAACATGATGTTTTTCAATGGCAAAAATCAATGAATATTGTAAATGCACAAACAGTAATTTCTCCGCATTGCAAGGTGCAATTCTGAAATTTTTTGCTTTTTCCTGCTCCTCTTAGCATGATAAAGAAGATTCAAAGAGAGTGAGATGCCAGCTCCTTTCATTCAGTCAGTAGCTTCAAACATTTCTGGTATATGAATAACATGATGTTTTTCAATGGCAAAAATCAATGAATATTGTAAATGCACAAACAGTAATTTCTCCGCATTGCAAGGTGCAATTCTGAAATTTTTTGCTTTTTCCTGCTCCTCTTAGCATGATAAATAAGATTCAAAGAGAGTGAGATGCCAGCTCCTTTCATTCAGTCAGTAGCTTCAATCATTTCTGGACGTTTTTCAATGGCAAAAATCAATGAATATTGTAAATGCACAAACAGTAATTTCTCCGCATTGCAAGGTGCAATTCTGAAATTTTTTGCTTTTTCCTGCTCCTCTTAGCATGATAAAGAAGATTCAAAGAGAGTGAGATGCCAGCTCCTTTCATTCAGTCAGTAGCTTCAATCATTTCTGGACGTTTTTCAATGGCAAAAATCAATGAATATTGTAAATGCACAAACAGTAATTTCTCCGCATTGCAAGGTGCAATTCTGAAATTTTTTGCTTTTTCCTGCTCCTCTTAGCATGATAAAGAAGATTCAAAGAGAGTGAGATGCCAGCTCCTTTCATTCAGTCAGTAGCTTCAATCATTTCTGGTATATGAATAACATGATGTTTTTCAATGGCAAAAATCAATGAATATTGTAAATGCACAAACAGTAATTTCTCCGCATTGCAAGGTGCAATTCTGAAATTTTTTGCTTTTTCCTGCTCCTCTTAGCATGATAAAGAAGATTCAAAGAGAGTGAGATGCCAGCTCCTTTCATTCAGTCAGTAGCTTCAAACATTTCTGGTATATGAATAACATGATGTTTTTCAATGGCAAAAATCAATGAATATTGTAAATGCACAAACAGTAATTTCTCCGCATTGCAAGGTGCAATTCTGAAATTTTTTGCTTTTTCCTGCTCCTCTTAGCATGATAAAGAAGATTCAAAGAGAGTGAGATGCCAGCTCCTTTCATTCAGTCAGTAGCTTCAATCATTTCTGGACGTTTTTCAATGGCAAAAATCAATGAATATTGTAAATGCACAAACAGTAATTTCTCCGCATTGCAAGGTGCAATTCTGAAATTTTTTGCTTTTTCCTGCTCCTCTTAGCATGATAAAGAAGATTCAAAGAGAGTGAGATGCCAGCTCCTTTCATTCAGTCAGTAGCTTCAATCATTTCTGGACGTTTTTCAATGGCAAAAATCAATGAATATTGTAAATGCACAAACAGTAATTTCTCCGCATTGCAAGGTGCAATTCTGAAATTTTTTGCTTTTTCCTGCTCCTCTTAGCATGATAAAGAAGATTCAAAGAGAGTGAGATGCCAGCTCCTTTCATTCAGTGAGTAGCTTCAAACATTTCTGGTATATGAATAACGATGTTTTTCAATGGCAAAAATCAATGAATATTGTAAATGCACAAACAGTAATTTCTCAGTATTGCAAGGTGCAATTCTGAAATTTTTTGCTTTTTCCTGCTCCTCTTAGCATGATAAAGAAGATTCAAAGAGAGTGAGATGCCAGCTCCTTTCATTCAGTCAGTAGCTTCAATCATTTCTGGACGTTTTTCAATGGCAAAAATCAATGAATATTGTAAATGCACAAACAGTAATTTCTCCGCATTGCAAGGTGCAATTCTGAAATTTTTTGCTTTTTCCTGCTCCTCTTAGCATGATAAAGAAGATTCAAAGAGAGTGAGATGCCAGCTCCTTTCATTCAGTCAGTAGCTTCAAACATTTCTGGTATATGAATAACATGATGTTTTTCAATGGCAAAAATCAATGAATATTGTAAATGCACAAAAAGTAATTTCTCTGCATTGCAAGGTGCAATTCTGAAATTTTTTGCTTTTTCCTGCTCATCTTAGCATGATAAAGAAGATTCAAAGAGAGTGAGATGCCAGCTCCTTTCATTCAGTCAGTAGCTTCAATCATTTCTGGACGTTTTTCAATGGCAAAAATCAATGAATATTGTAAATGCACAAACAGTAATTTCTCCGCATTGCAAGGTGCAATTCTGAAATTTTTTGCTTTTTCCTGCTCCTCTTAGCATGATAAAGAAGATTCAAAGAGAGTGAGATGCCAGCTCCTTTCATTCAGTCAGTAGCTTCAATCATTTCTGGACGTTTTTCAATGGCAAGAATCAATGAATATTGTAAATGCACAAACAGTAATTTCTCCGCATTGCAAGGTGCAATTCTGAAATTTTTTGCTTTTTCCTGCTCCTCTTAGCATGATAAAGAAGATTCAAAGAGAGTGAGATGCCAGCTCCTTTCATTCAGTCAGTAGCTTCAAACATTTCTGGACGTTTTTCAATGGCAAAAATCAATGAATATTGTAAATGCACAAACAGTAATTTCTCCGCATTGCAAGGTGCAATTCTGAAATTTTTTGCTTTTTCCTGCTCCTCTTAGCATGATAAAGAAGATTCAAAGAGAGTGAAATGCCAGCTCCTTTCATTCAGTCAGTAGCTTCAATCATTTCTGGACGTTTTTCAATGTCAAAAATCAATGAATATTGTAAATGCACAAACAGTAATTTCTCCGCATTGCAAGGTGCAATTCTGAAATTTTTTGCTTTTTCCTGCTCCTCTTAGCATGATAAAGAAGATTCAAAGAGAGTGAGATGCCAGCTCCTTTCATTCAGACAGTAGCTTCAATCATTTCTGGTATATGAATAACATGATGTTTTTCAATGGCAAAAATCAATGAATATTGTAAATGCACAAACAGTAATTTCTCCGCATTGCAAGGTGCAATTCTGAAATTTTTTGCTTTTTAGTACTCCTCTTAGCATGATAAAGAAGATTCAAAGAGAGTGAGATGCCAGCTCCTTTCATTCAGTCAGTAGCTTCAAACATTTCTGGTATATGAATAACATGATGTTTTTCAATGGCAAAAATCAATGAATATTGTAAATGCACAAACAGTAATTTCTCCGCATTGCAAGGTGCAATTCTGAAATTTTTTGCTTTTTCCTGCTCCTCTTAGCATGATAAAGAAGATTCAAAGAGAGTGAGATACCAGCTCCTTTCATTCAGTCAGTAGCTTCAATCATTTCTGGACGTTTTTCAATGGCAAAAATCAATGAATATTGTAAATGCACAAACAGTAATTTCTCCGCATTGCAAGGTGCAATTCTGAAATTTTTTGCTTTTTCCTGCTCCTCTTAGAATGATAAAGAAGATTCAAAGAGAGTGAGATGCCAGCTCCTTTCATTCAGTCAGTAGCTTCAATCATTTCTGGACGTTTTTCAATGGCAAAAATCAATGAATATTGTAAATGCACAGACAGTAATTTCTCCGCATTGGAAGGTGCAATTCTGAAATTTTTTGCTTCTTCCTGCTCCTCTTAGCATGATAAAGAAGATTCAAAGAGAGTGAGATGTCAGCTCCTTTCATTCAGTCAGTAGCTTCAAACATTTCTGGTATATGAATAACATGATGTTTTTCAATGGCAAAAATCAATGATTATTGTAAATGCACAAACAGTAATTTCTCCGCATTGCAAGGTGCAATTCTGAAATTTTTTGCTTTTTCCTGCTCCTCTTAGCATGATAAAGAAGATTCAAAGAGAGTAAGATGCCAGCTCCTTTCATTCAGTCAGTAGCTTCAATCATTTCTGGACGTTTTTCAATGGCAAAAATCAATGAATATTGTAAATGCACAAACAGTAATTTCTCCGCATTGCAAGGTGCAATTCTGAAATTTTTTGCTTTTTCCTGCTCCTCTTAGCATGATAAAGAAGATTCAAAGAGAGTGAGATGCCAGCTCCTTTCATTCAGTCAGTAGCTTCAATCATTTCTGGACGTTTTTCAATGGCAAAAATCAATGAATATTGTAAATGCACAGACAGTAATTTCACCGCATTGGAAGGTGCAATTCTGAAATTTTTTGCTTTTTCCTGCTCCTCTTAGCATGATAAAGAAGATTCAAAGAGAGTGAGATGTCAGCTCCTTTCATTCAGTCAGTAGCTTCAAACATTTCTGGTATATGAATAACATGATGTTTTTCAATGGCAAAAATCAATGAATATTGTAAATGCACAAACAGTAATTTCTCCGCATTGCAAGGTGCAATTCTGAAATTTTTTGCTTTTTCCTGCTCCTCTTAGCATGATAAAGAAGATTCAAAGAGAGTAAGATGCCAGCTCCTTTCATTCAGTCAGTAGCTTCAATCATTTCTGGACGTTTTTCAATGGCAAAAATCAATGAATATTGTAAATGCACAAACAGTAATTTCTCCGCATTGCAAGGTGCAATTCTGAAATTTTTTGCTTTTTCCTGCTCCTCTTAGCATGATAAAGAAGATTCAAAGAGAGTGAGATGCCAGCTCCTTTCATTCAGTCAGTAGCTTCAATCATTTCTGGACGTTTTTCAATGGCAAAAATCAATGAATATTGTAAATGCACAAACAGTAATTTCTCCGCATTGCAAGGTGCAATTCTGAAATTTTTTGCTTTTTCCTGCTCCTCTTAGCATGATAAAGAAGATTCAAAGAGAGTGAGATACCAGCTCCTTTCATTCAGTCAGTAGCTTCAATCATTTCTGGACGTTTTTCAATGGCAAAAATCAATGAATATTGTAAATGCACAAACAGTAATTTCTCCGCATTGCAAGGTGCAATTCTGAAATTTTTTGCTTTTTCCTGCTCCTCTTAGAATGATAAAGAAGATTCAAAGAGAGTGAGATGCCAGCTCCTTTCATTCAGTCAGTAGCTTCAATCATTTCTGGACGTTTTTCAATGGCAAAAATCAATGAATATTGTAAATGCACAGACAGTAATTTCTCCGCATTGGAAGGTGCAATTCTGAAATTTTTTGCTTCTTCCTGCTCCTCTTAGCATGATAAAGAAGATTCAAAGAGAGTGAGATGTCAGCTCCTTTCATTCAGTCAGTAGCTTCAAACATTTCTGGTATATGAATAACATGATGTTTTTCAATGGCAAAAATCAATGATTATTGTAAATGCACAAACAGTAATTTCTCCGCATTGCAAGGTGCAATTCTGAAATTTTTTGCTTTTTCCTGCTCCTCTTAGCATGATAAAGAAGATTCAAAGAGAGTAAGATGCCAGCTCCTTTCATTCAGTCAGTAGCTTCAATCATTTCTGGACGTTTTTCAATGGCAAAAATCAATGAATATTGTAAATGCACAAACAGTAATTTCTCCGCATTGCAAGGTGCAATTCTGAAATTTTTTGCTTTTTCCTGCTCCTCTTAGCATGATAAAGAAGATTCAAAGAGAGTGAGATGCCAGCTCCTTTCATTCAGTCAGTAGCTTCAATCATTTCTGGACGTTTTTCAATGGCAAAAATCAATGAATATTGTAAATGCACAGACAGTAATTTCACCGCATTGGAAGGTGCAATTCTGAAATTTTTTGCTTTTTCCTGCTCCTCTTAGCATGATAAAGAAGATTCAAAGAGAGTGAGATGTCAGCTCCTTTCATTCAGTCAGTAGCTTCAAACATTTCTGGTATATGAATAACATGATGTTTTTCAATGGCAAAAATCAATGAATATTGTAAATGCACAAACAGTAATTTCTCCGCATTGCAAGGTGCAATTCTGAAATTTTTTGCTTTTTCCTGCTCCTCTTAGCATGATAAAGAAGATTCAAAGAGAGTAAGATGCCAGCTCCTTTCATTCAGTCAGTAGCTTCAATCATTTCTGGACGTTTTTCAATGGCAAAAATCAATGAATATTGTAAATGCACAAACAGTAATTTCTCCGCATTGCAAGGTGCAATTCTGAAATTTTTTGCTTTTTCCTGCTCCTCTTAGCATGATAAAGAAGATTCAAAGAGAGTGAGATGCCAGCTCCTTTCATTCAGTCAGTAGCTTCAATCATTTCTGGACGTTTTTCAATGGCAAAAATCAATGAATATTGTAAATGCACAAACAGTAATTTCTCCGCATTGCAAGGTGCAATTCTGAAATTTTTTGCTTTTTCCTGCTCCTCTTAGCATGATAAAGAAGATTCAAAGAGAGTGAGATGCCAGCTCCTTTCATTCAGTCAGTAGCTTCAAACATTTCTGGTATATGAATAACATGATGTTTTTCAATGGCAAAAATCAATGAATATTGTAAATGCACAAACAGTAATTTCTCCGCATTGCAAGGTGCAATTCTGAAATTTTTTGCTTTTTCCTGCTCCTCTTAGCATGATAAAGAAGATTCAAAGAGAGTGAGATGCCAGCTCCTTTCATTCAGTCAGTAGCTTCAATCATTTCTGGACGTTTTTCAATGGCAAAAATCAATGAATATTGTAAATGCACAAACAGTAATTTCTCCGCATTGCAAGGTGCAATTCTGAAATTTTTTGCTTTTTACTGCTCCTCTTAGCATGATAAAGAAGATTCAAAGAGAGTGAGATGCCAGCTCCTTTCAGTCAGTCAGTAGCTTCAAACATTTCTGGTATATGAATAACATGATGTTTTTCAATGGCAAAAATCAATGAATATTGTAAATGCACAAACAGTAATTTCTCCGCATTGCAAGGTGCAATTCTGAAATTTTTTGCTTTTTCCTGCTCCTCTTAGCATGATAAAGAAGATTCAAAGAGAGTGAGATGCCAGCTCCTTTCATTCAGTCAGTAGCTTCAATCATTTGTGGACTTTTTTCAATAGCAAAATTCAATGAATATTGTAAATGCACAAACAGTAATTTCTCTGCATTGCAAAGTGCAATTCTGAAATTTTTTGCTTTTTCCTGCTCCTCTTAGCATGATAAAGAAGATTCAAAGAGAGTGAGATGCCAGCTCCTTTCATTCAGTCAGTAGCTTCAAACATTTCTGGTATATGAATAACATGATGTTTTTCAATGGCAAAAATCAATGAATATTGTAAATGCACAAACAGTAATTTCTCCGCATTGCAAGGTGCAATTCTGAAATTTTTTGCTTTTTCCTGCTCCTCTTAGCATGATAAAGAAGATTCAAAGAGAGTGAGATGCCAGCTCCTTTCATTCAGTCAGTAGCTTCAATCATTTCTGGACGTTTTTCAATGGCAAAAATCAATGAATATTGTAAATGCACAAACAGTAATTTCTCCGCATTGCAAGGTGCAATTCTGAAATTTTTTGCTTTTTCCTGCTCCTCTTAGCATGATAAAGAAGATTCAAAGAGAGTGAGATGCCAGCTCCTTTCATTCAGTCAGTAGCTTCAATCATTTCTGGTATATGAATAACATGATGTTTTTCAATGGTAAAAATCAATGAATATTGTAAATGCACAAACAGTAATTTCTCCGCATTGCAAGGTGCAATTCTGAAATTTTTTGCTTTTTCCTGCTCCTCTTAGCATGATAAAGAAGATTCAAAGAGAGTGAGATGCCAGCTCCTTTCATTCAGTCAGTAGCTTCAATCATTTCTGGACGTTTTTCAATGGCAAAAATCAATGAATATTGTAAATGCACAGACAGTAATTTCACCGCATTGGAAGGTGCAATTCTGAAATTTTTTGCTTTTTCCTGCTCCTCTTAGCATGATAAAGAAGATTCAAAGAGAGTGAGATGTCAGCTCCTTTCATTCAGTCAGTAGCTTCAAACATTTCTGGTATATGAATAACATGATGTTTTTCAATGGCAAAAATCAATGAATATTGTAAATGCACAAACAGTAATTTCTCCGCATTGCAAGGTGCAATTCTGAAATTTTTTGCTTTTTCCTGCTCCTCTTAGCATGATAAAGAAGATTCAAAGAGAGTAAGATGCCAGCTAATTTCATTCAGTCAGTAGCTTCAATCATTTCTGGACGTTTTTCAATGGCAAAAATCAATGAATATTGTAAATGCACAAACAGTAATTTCTCCGCATTGCAAGGTGCAATTCTGAAATTTTTTGCTTTTTCCTGCTCCTCTTAGCATGATAAAGAAGATTCAAAGAGAGTGAGATGCCAGCTCCTTTCATTCAGTCAGTAGCTTCAATCATTTCTGGACGTTTTTCAATGGCAAAAATCAATGAATATTGTAAATGCACAAACAGTAATTTCTCCGCATTGCAAGGTGCAATTCTGAAATTTTTTGCTTTTTCCTGCTCCTCTTAGCATGATAAAGAAGATTCAAAGAGAGTGAGATGCCAGCTCCTTTCATTCAGTCAGTAGCTTCAAACATTTCTGGTATATGAATAACATGATGTTTTTCAATGGCAAAAATCAATGAATATTGTAAATGCACAAACAGTAATTTCTCCGCATTGCAAGGTGCAATTCTGAAATTTTTTGCTTTTTCCTGCTCCTCTTAGCATGATAAAGAAGATTCAAAGAGAGTGAGATGCCAGCTCCTTTCATTCAGTCAGTAGCTTCAATCATTTCTGGACGTTTTTCAATGGCAAAAATCAATGAATATTGTAAATGCACAAACAGTAATTTCTCCGCATTGCAAGGTGCAATTCTGAAATTTTTTGCTTTTTACTGCTCCTCTTAGCATGATAAAGAAGATTCAAAGAGAGTGAGATGCCAGCTCCTTTCAGTCAGTCAGTAGCTTCAAACATTTCTGGTATATGAATAACATGATGTTTTTCAATGGCAAAAATCAATGAATATTGTAAATGCACAAACAGTAATTTCTACGCATTGCAAGGTGCAATTCTGAAATTTTTTGCTTTTTCCTGCTCCTCTTAGCATGATAAAGAAGATTCAAAGAGAGTGAGATGCCAGCTCCTTTCATTCAGTCAGTAGCTTCAATCATTTGTGGACTTTTTTCAATAGCAAAATTCAATGAATATTGTAAATGCACAAACAGTAATTTCTCTGCATTGCAAAGTGCAATTCTGAAATTTTTTGCTTTTTCCTGCTCCTCTTAGCATGATAAAGAAGATTCAAAGAGAGTGAGATGCCAGCTCCTTTCATTCAGTCAGTAGCTTCAAACATTTCTGGTATATGAATAACATGATGTTTTTCAATGGCAAAAATCAATGAATATTGTAAATGCACAAACAGTAATTTCTCCGCATTGCAAGGTGCAATTCTGAAATTTTTTGCTTTTTCCTGCTCCTCTTAGCATGATAAAGAAGATTCAAAGAGAGTGAGATGCCAGCTCCTTTCATTCAGTCAGTAGCTTCAATCATTTCTGGACGTTTTTCAATGGCAAAAATCAATGAATATTGTAAATGCACAAACAGTAATTTCTCCGCATTGCAAGGTGCAATTCTGAAATTTTTTGCTTTTTCCTGCTCCTCTTAGCATGATAAAGAAGATTCAAAGAGAGTGAGATGCCAGCTCCTTTCATTCAGTCAGTAGCTTCAATCATTTCTGGTATATGAATAACATGATGTTTTTCAATGGTAAAAATCAATGAATATTGTAAATGCACAAACAGTAATTTCTCCGCATTGCAAGGTGCAATTCTGAAATTTTTTGCTTTTTCCTGCTCCTCTTAGCATGATAAAGAAGATTCAAAGAGAGTGAGATGCCAGCTCCTTTCATTCAGTCAGTAGCTTCAATCATTTCTGGACGTTTTTCAATGGCAAAAATCAATGAATATTGTAAATGCACAAACAGTAATTTCTCCGCATTGCAAGGTGCAATTCTGAAATTTTTTGCTTTTTCCTGCTCCTCTTAGCATGATAAAGAAGATTCAAAGAGAGTGAGATGCCAGCTCCTTTCATTCAGTCAGTAGCTTCAATCATTTCTGGATGTTTTTCAATGGCAAAAATCAATGAATATTGTAAATGCACAAACAGTAATTTCTCCGCATTGCAAGGTGCAATTCTGAAATTTTTTGCTTTTTCCTGCTCCTCTTAGCATGATAAAGAAGATTCAAAGAGAGTGAGATGTCAGCTCCTTTCATTCAGTCAGTAGCTTCAAACATTTCTGGTATATGAATAACATGATGTTTTTCAATGGCAAAAATCAATGAATATTGTAAATGCACAAACAGTAATTTCTCCGCATTGCAAGGTGCAATTCTGAAATTTTTTGCTTTTTCCTGCTCCTCTTAGCATGATAAAGAAGATTCAAAGAGAGTGAGATGCCAGCTCCTTTCATTCAGTTAGTAGCTTCAATCATTTCTGGACGTTTTTCAATGGCAAAAATCAATGAATATTGTAAATGCACAAACAGTAATTTCTCCGCATTGCAAGGTGCAATTCTGAAATTTTTTGCTTTTTCCTGCTCCTCTTAGCATGATAAAGAAGATTCAAAGAGACTGAGATGCCAGCTCCTTTCATTCAGTCAGTAGCTTCAATCATTTCTGGACGTTTTTCAATGGCAAAAATCAATGAATATTGTAAATGCACAAACAGTAATTTCTTCGCATTGCAAGGTGCAATTCTGAAATTTTTTGCTTTTTCCTGCTCCTCTTAGCATGATAAAGAAGATTCAAAGAGAGTGAGATGCCAGCTCCTTTCATTCAGTCAGTAGCTTCAATCATTTCTGGACGTTTTTCAATGGCAAAAATCAATGTATATTGTAAATGCACAAACAGTAATTTCTCCGCATTGCAAGGTGCAATTCTGAAATTTTTTGCTTTTTCCTGCTCCTCTTAGCATGATAAAGAAGATTCAAAGAGAGTGAGATGCCAGCTCCTTTCATTCAGTCAGTAGCTTCAAACATTTCTGGTATATGAATAACATGATGTTTTTCAATGGCAAAAATCAATGAATATTTTAAATGCACAAACAGTAATTTCTCCGCATTGCAAGGTGCAATTCTGAAATTTTTTGCTTTTTCCTGCTCCACTTAGCATGATAAAGAAGATTCAAAGAGAGTGAGATACCAGCTCCTTTCATTCAGTCAGTAGCTTCAATCATTTCTGGACGTTTTTCAATGGCAAAAATCAATGAATATTGTAAATGCACAAACAGTAATTTCTCCGCATTGCAAGGTGCAATTCTGAAATTTTTTGCTTTTTCCTGCTCCTCTTAGCATGATAAAGAAGATTCAAAGAGAGTGAGATGCCAGCTCCTTTCATTCAGTCAGTAGCTTCAATCATTTCTGGACGTTTTTCAATGGCAAAAATCAATGAATATTGTAAATGCACAGACAGTAATTTCTCCGCATTGGAAGGTGCAATTCTGAAATTTTTTGCTTTTTCCTGCTCCTCTTAGCATGATAAAGAAGATTCAAAGAGAGTGAGATGTCAGCTCCTTTCATTCAGTCAGTAGCTTCAAACATTTCTGGTATATGAATAACATGATGTTTTTCAATGGCAAAAATCAATGAATATTGTAAATGCACAAACAGTAATTTCTCCGCATTGCAAGGTGCAATTCTGAAATTTTTTGCTTTTTCCTGCTCCTCTTAGCATGATAAAGAAGATTCAAAGAGAGTAAGATGCCAGCTCCTTTCATTCAGTCAGTAGCTTCAATCATTTCTGGACGTTTTTCAATGGCAAAAATCAATGAATATTGTAAATGCACAAACAGTAATTTCTCCGCATTGCAAGGTGCAATTCTGAAATTTTTTGCTTTTTCCTGCTCCTCTTAGCATGATAAAGAAGATTCAAAGAGACTGAGATGCCAGCTCCTTTCATTCAGTCAGTAGCTTCAATCATTTCTGGACGTTTTTCAATGGCAAAAATCAATGAATATTGTAAATGCACAAACAGTAATTTCTCCGCATTGCAAGGTGCAATTCTGAAATTTTTTGCTTTTTCCTGCTCCTCTTAGCATGATAAAGAAGATTCAAAGAGAGTGAGATGCCAGCTCCTTTCATTCAGTCAGTAGCTTCAAAAATTTCTGGTATATGAATAACATGATGTTTTTCAATGGCAAAAATCAATGAATATTGTAAATGCACAAACAGTAATTTCTCCGCATTGCAAGGTGCAATTCTGAAATTTTTTGCTTTTTCCTGCTCCTCTTAGCATGATAAAGAAGATTCAAAGAGATCGAGATGCCAGCTCCTTTCATTCAGTCAGTAGCTTCAATCATTTTTGGACGTTTTTCAATGGCAAAAATCAATGAATATTGTAAATGCACACAGTAATTTCTCCGCATTGCAAGGTGCAATTCTGAAATTTTTTGCTTTTTCCTGCTCCTCTTAGCATGATAAAGAAGATTCAAAGAGAGTGAGATGCCAGCTCCTTTCAGTCAGTCAGTAGCTTCAAACATTTCTGGTATATGAATAACATGATGTTTTTCAATGGCAAAAATCAATGAATATTGTAAATGCACAAACAGTAATTTCTCCGCATTGCAAGGTGCAATTCTGAAATTTTTTGCTTTTTCCTGCTCCTCTTAGCATGATAAAGAAGATTCAAAGAGATTGAGATGCCAGCTCCTTTCATTCAGTCAGTAGCTTCAATCATTTGTGGACGTTTTTCAATAGCAAAAATCAATGAATATTGTAAATGCACAAACAGTAATTTCTCTGCATTGCAAAGTGCAATTCTGAAATTTTTTGCTTTTTCCTGCTCCTCTTAGCATGATAAAGAAGATTCAAAGAGAGTGAGATGCCAGCTCCTTTCATTCAGTCAGTAGCTTCAATCATTTCTGGACGTTTTTCAATGGCAAAAATCAATGAATATTGTAAATGCACAAACAGTAATTTCTCCGCATTGCAAGGTGCAATTCTGAAATTTTTTGCTTTTTCCTGCTCCTCTTAGCATGATAAAGAAGATTCAAAGAGAGTGAGATGCCAGCTCCTTTCATTCAGTCAGTAGCTTCAAACATTTCTGGTATATGAATAACATGATGTTTTTCAATGGCAAAAATCAATGAATTTTGTAAATGCACAAACAGTAATTTCTCCGCATTGCAAGGTGCAATTCTGAAATTTTTTGCTTTTTCCTGCTCCTCTTATCATGATAAAGAAGATTCAAAGAGAGTGAGATACCAGCTCCTTTCATTCAGTCAGTAGCTTCAATAATTTCTGGACGTTTTTCAATGGCAAAAATCAATGAATATTGTAAATGCACAAACAGTAATTTCTCCGCATTGCAAGGTGCAATTCTGAAATTTTTTGCTTTTTCCTGCTCCTCTTAGCATGATAAAGAAGATTCAAAGAGAGTGAGATGCCAGCTCCTTTCATTCAGTCAGTAGCTTCAATCATTTCTGGATGTTTTTCAATGGCAAAAATCAATGAATATTGTAAATGCACAGACAGTAATTTCTCCGCATTGCAAGGTGCAATTCTGAAATTTTTTGCTTTTTCCTGCTCCTCTTAGCATGATAAAGAAGATTCAAAGAGAGTGAGATGTCAGCTCCTTTCATTCAGTCAGTAGCTTCAAACATTTCTGGTATATGAATAACATGATGTTTTTCAATGGCAAAAATCAATGAATATTGTAAATGCACAAACAGTAATTTCTCCGCATTGCAAGGTGCAATTCTGAAATTTTTTGCTTTTTCCTGCTCCTCTTAGCATGATAAAGAAGATTCAAAGAGAGTGAGATGCCAGCTCCTTTCATTCAGTTAGTAGCTTCAATCATTTCTGGACGTTTTTCAATGGCAAAAATCAATGAATATTGTAAATGCACAAACAGTAATTTCTCCGCATTGCAAGGTGCAATTCTGAAATTTTTTGCTTTTTCCTGCTCCTCTTAGCATGATAAAGAAGATTCAAAGAGACTGAGATGCCAGCTCCTTTCATTCAGTCAGTAGCTTCAATCATTTCTGGACGTTTTTCAATGGCAAAAATCAATGAATATTGTAAATGCACAAACAGTAATTTCTCCGCATTGCAAGGTGCAATTCTGAAATTTTTTGCTTTTTCCTGCTCCTCTTAGCATGATAAAGAAGATTCAAAGAGAGTGAGATGCCAGCTCCTTTCATTCAGTCAGTAGCTTCAATCATTTCTGGACGTTTTTCAATGGCAAAAATCAATGAATATTGTAAATGCACAGATAGTAATTTCTCCGCATTGGAAGGTGCAATTCTGAAATTTTTTGCTTTTTCCTGCTCCTCTTAGCATGATAAAGAAGATTCAAAGAGAGTGAGATGTCAGCTCCTTTCATTCAGTCAGTAGCTTCAAACATTTCTGGTATATGAATAACATGATGTTTTTCAATGGCAAAAATCAATGAATATTGTAAATGCACAAACAGTAATTTCTCCGCATTGCAAGGTGCAATTCTGAAATTTTTTGCTTTTTCCTGCTCCTCTTAGCATGATAAAGAAGATTCAAAGAGAGTAAGATGCCAGCTCCTTTCATTCAGTCAGTAGCTTCAATCATTTCTGGACGTTTTTCAATGGCAAAAATCAATGAATATTGTAAATGCACAAACAGTAATTTCTCCGCATTGCAAGGTGCAATTCTGAAATTTTTTGCTTTTTCCTGCTCCTCTTAGCATGATAAAGAAGATTCAAAGAGAGTGAGATGCCAGCTCCTTTCATTCAGTCAGTAGCTTCAATCATTTCTGGACGTTTTTCAATGGCAAAAATCAATGAATATTGTAAATGCACAAACAGTAATTTCTCCGCATTGCAAGGTGCAATTCTGAAATTTTTTGCTTTTTCCTGCTCCTCTTAGCATGATAAAGAAGATTCAAAGAGAGTGAGATGCCAGCTCCTTTCATTCAGTCAGTAGCTTCAAACATTTCTGGTATATGAATAACATGATGTTTTTCAATGGCAAAAATCAATGAATATTTTAAATGCACAAACAGTAATTTCTCCGCATTGCAAGGTGCAATTCTGAAATTTTTTGCTTTTTCCTGCTCCTCTTAGCATGATAAAGAAGATTCAAAGAGAGTGAGATACCAGCTCCTTTCATTCAGTCAGTAGCTTCAATCATTTCTGGACGTTTTTCAATGGCAAAAATCAATGAATATTGTAAATGCACAAACAGTAATTTCTCCGCATTGCAAGGTGCAATTCTGAATTTTTTTGCTTTTTCCTGCTCCTCTTAGCATGATAAAGAAGATTCAAAGAGAGTGAGATGCCAGCTCCTTTCATTCAGTCAGTAGCTTTAATCATTTCTGGACGTTTTTCAATGGCAAAAATCAATGAATATTGTAAATGCACAGACAGTAATTTCTCCGCATTGGAAGGTGCAATTCTGAAATTTTTTGCTTTTTCCTGCTCCTCTTAGCATGATAAAGAAGATTCAAAGAGAGTGAGATGTCAGCTCCTTTCATTCAGTCAGTAGCTTCAATCATTTCTGGACGTTTTTCAATGGCAAAAATCAATGAATATTGTAAATGCACAAACAGTAATTTCTCCGCATTGCAAGGTGCAATTCTGAAATTTTTTGCTTTTTCCTGCTCCTCTTAGCATGATAAAGAAGATTCAAAGAGAGTGAGATGCCAGCTCCTTTCATTCAGTCAGTAGCTTCAAACATTTCTGGTATATGAATAACATGATGTTTTTCAATGGCAAAAATCAATGAATATTTTAAATGCACAAACAGTAATTTCTCCGCATTGCAAGGTGCAATTCTGAAATTTTTTGCTTTTTCCTGCTCCTCTTAGCATGATAAAGAAGATTCAAAGAGAGTGAGATACCAGCTCCTTTCATTCAGTCAGTAGCTTCAATCATTTCTGGACGTTTTTCAATGGCAAAAATCAATGAATATTGTAAATGCACAAACAGTAATTTCTCCGCATTGCAAGGTGCAATTCTGAAATTTTTTGCTTTTTCCTGCTCCTCTTAGCATGATAAAGAAGATTCAAAGAGAGTGAGATGCCAGCTCCTTTCATTCAGTCAGTAGCTTCAATCATTTCTGGACGTTTTTCAATGGCAAAAATCAATGAATATTGTAAATGCACAGACAGTAATTTCTCCGCATTGGAAGGTGCAATTCTGAAATTTTTTGCTTTTTCCTGCTCCTCTTAGCATGATAAAGAAGATTCAAAGAGAGTGAGATGTCAGCTCCTTTCATTCAGTCAGTAGCTTCAAACATTTCTGGTCTATGAATAACATGATGTTTTTCAATGGCAAAAATCAATGAATATTGTAAATGCACAAACAGTAATTTCTCCGCATTGCAAGGTGCAATTCTGAAATTTTTTGCTTTTTCCTGCTCCTCTTAGCATGATAAAGAAGATTCAAAGAGAGTAAGATGCCAGCTCCTTTCATTCAGTCAGTAGCTTCAATCATTTCTGGACGTTTTTCAATGGCAAAAATCAATGAATATTGTAAATGCACAAACAGTAATTTCTCCGCATTGCAAGGTGCAATTCTGAAATTTTTCGCTTTTTCCTGCTCCTCTTAGCATGATAAAGAAGATTCAAAGAGAGTGAGATGCCAGCTCCTTTCATTCAGTCAGTAGCTTCAATCATTTCTGGACGTTTTTCAATGGCAAAAATCAATGAATATTGTAAATGCACAAACAGTAATTTCTCCGCATTGCAAGGTGCAATTCTGAAATTTTTTGCTTTTTCCTGCTCCTCTTAGCATGATAAAGAAGATTCAAAGAGAGTGAGATGCCAGCTCCTTTCATTCAGTCAGTAGCTTCAAACATTTCTGGTATATGAATAACATGATGTTTTTCAATGGCAAAAATCAATGAATATTGTAAATGCACAAACAGTAATTTCTCCGCATTGCAAGGTGCAATTCTGAAATTTTTTGCTTTTTCCTGCTCCTCTTAGCATGATAAAGAAGATTCAAAGAGAGTGAGATGCCAGCTCCTTTCATTCAGTCAGTAGCTTCAATCATTTCTGGACGTTTTTCAATGGCAAAAATCAATGAATATTGTAAATGCACAAACAGTAATTTCTCCGCATTGCAAGGTGCAATTCTGAAATTTTTTGCTTTTTCCTGCTCCTCTTAGCATGATAAAGAAGATTCAAAGAGAGTGAGATGCCAGCTCCTTTCATTCAGTCAGTAGCTTCAATCATTTCTGGACGTTTTTCAATGGCAAAAATCAATGAATATTGTAAATGCACAAACAGTAATTTCTCCGCATTGCAAGGTGCAATTCTGAAATTTTTTGCTTTTTCCTGCTCCTCTTAGCATGATAAAGAAGATTCAAAGAGAGTGAGATGCCAGCTCCTTTCAGTCAGTCAGTAGCTTCAAACATTTCTGGTATATGAATAACATGATGTTTTTCAATGGCAAAAATCAATGAATATTGTAAATGCACAAACAGTAATTTCTCCGCAGTGCAAGGTGCAATTCTGAAATTTTTTGCTTTTTCCTGCTCCTCTTAGCATGATAAAGAAGATTCAAAGAGAGTGAGATGCCAGCTCCTTTCATTCAGTCAGTAGCTTCAATCATTTGTGGACGTTTTTCAATAGCAAAAATCAATGAATATTGTAAATGCACAAACAGTAATTTCTCTGCATTGCAAAGTGCAATTCTGAAATTTTTTGCTTTTTCCTGCTCCTCTTAGCATGATAAAGAAGATTCAAAGAGAGTGAGATGCCAGCTCCTTTCATTCAGTCAGTAGCTTCAAACATTTCTGGTATATGAATAACATGATGTTTTTCAATGGCAAAAATCAATGAATATTATAAATGCACAAACAGTAATTTCTCCGCATTGCAAGGTGCAATTCTGAAATTTTTTGCTTTTTCCTGCTCCTCTTAGCATGATAAAGAAGATTCAAAGAGAGTGAGATGCCAGCTCCTTTCATTCAGTCAGTAGCTTCAATCATTTCTGGACGTTTTTCAATGGCAAAAATCAATGAATATTGTAAATGCACAAACAGTAATTTCTCCGCATTGCAAGGTGCAATTCTGAAATGTTTTGCTTTTTCCTGCTCCTCTTAGCATGATAAAGAAGATTCAAAGAGAGTGAGATGCCATCTCCTTTCATTCAGTCAGTAGCTTCAATCATTTCTGGTATATGAATAACATGATGTTTTTCAATGGCAAAAATCAATGAATATTGTAAATGCACAAACAGTAATTTCTCCGCATTGCAAGGTGCAATTCTGAAATTTTTTGCTTTTTCCTGCTCCTCTTAGCATGATAAAGAAGATTCAAAGAGAGTGAGATGCCAGCTCCTTTCATTCAGTCAGTAGCTTCAATCATTTCTGGACGTTTTTCAATGGCAAAAATCAATGAATATTGTAAATGCACAAACAGTAATTTCTCCGCATTGCAAGGTGCAATTCTGAAATTTTTTGCTTTTTCCTGCTCCTCTTAGCATGATAAAGAAGATTCAAAGAGAGTGAGATGCCAGCTCCTTTCATTCAGTCAGTAGCTTCAATCATTTCTGGTATATGAATAACATGATGTTTTTCAATGGCAAAAATCAATGAATATTGTAAATGCACAAACAGTAATTTCTCCGCATTGCAAGGTGCAATTCTGAAATTTTTTGCTTTTTCCTGCTACTCTTAGCATGATAAAGAAGATTCAAAGAGAGTGAGATGCCAGCTCCTTTCATTCAGTCAGTAGCTTCAAACATTTCTGGTATATGAATAACATGATGTTTTTCAATGGCAAAAATCAATGAATATTGTAAATGCACAAACAGTAATTTCTCCGCATTGCAAGGTGCAATTCTGAAATTTTTTGCTTTTTCCTGCTCCTCTTAGCATGATAAATAAGATTCAAAGAGAGTGAGATGCCAGCTCCTTTCATTCAGTCAGTAGCTTCAATCATTTCTGGACGTTTTTCAATGGCAAAAATCAATGAATATTGTAAATGCACAAACAGTAATTTCTCCGCATTGCAAGGTGCAATTCTGAAATTTTTTGCTTTTTCCTGCTCCTCTTAGCATGATAAAGAAGATTCAAAGAGAGTGAGATGCCAGCTCCTTTCATTCAGTCAGTAGCTTCAATCATTTCTGGACGTTTTTCAATGGCAAAAATCAATGAATATTGTAAATGCACAAACAGTAATTTCTCCGCATTGCAAGGTGCAATTCTGAAATTTTTTGCTTTTTCCTGCTCCTCTTAGCATGATAAAGAAGATTCAAAGAGAGTGAGATGCCAGCTCCTTTCATTCAGTCAGTAGCTTCAATCATTTCTGGACGTTTTTCAATGGCAAAAATCAATGAATATTGTAAATGCACAAACAGTAATTTCTCCGCATTGCAAGGTGCAATTCTGAAATTTTTTGCTTTTTCCTGCTCCTCTTAGCATGATAAAGAAGATTCAAAGAGAGTGAGATGCCAGCTCCTTTCATTCAGTCAGTAGCTTCAATCATTTCTGGTATATGAATAACATGATGTTTTTCAATGGCAAAAATCAATGAATATTGTAAATGCACAAACAGTAATTTCTCCGCATTGCAAGGTGCAATTCTGAAATTTTTTGCTTTTTCCTGCTCCTCTTAGCATGATAAAGAAGATTCAAAGAGAGTGAGATGCCAGCTCCTTTCATTCAGTCAGTAGCTTCAAACATTTCTGGTATATGAATAACATGATGTTTTTCAATGGCAAAAATCAATGAATATTGTAAATGCACAAACAGTAATTTCTCCGCATTGCAAGGTGCAATTCTGAAATTTTTTGCTTTTTCCTGCTCCTCTTAGCATGATAAATAAGATTCAAAGAGAGTGAGATGCCAGCTCCTTTCATTCAGTCAGTAGCTTCAATCATTTCTGGACGTTTTTCAATGGCAAAAATCAATGAATATTGTAAATGCACAAACAGTAATTTCTCCGCATTGCAAGGTGCAATTCTGAAATTTTTTGCTTTTTCCTGCTCCTCTTAGCATGATAAAGAAGATTCAAAGAGAGTGAGATGCCAGCTCCTTTCATTCAGTCAGTAGCTTCAATCATTTCTGGACGTTTTTCAATGGCAAAAATCAATGAATATTGTAAATGCACAAACAGTAATTTCTCCGCACTGCAAGGTGCAATTCTGAAATTTTTTGCTTTTTCCTGCTCCTCTTAGCATGATAAAGAAGATTCAAAGAGAGTGAGATGCCAGCTCCTTTCATTCAGTCAGTAGCTTCAATCATTTCTGGTATATGAATAACATGATGTTTTTCAATGGCAAAAATCAATGAATATTGTAAATGCACAAACAGTAATTTCTCCGCATTGCAAGGTGCAATTCTGAAATTTTTTGCTTTTTCCTGCTCCTCTTAGCATGATAAAGAAGATTCAAAGAGAGTGAGATGCCAGCTCCTTTCATTCAGTCAGTAGCTTCAATCATTTCTGGTATATGAATAACATGATGTTTTTCAATGGCAAAAATCAATGAATATTGTAAATGCACAAACAGTAATTTCTCCGCATTGCAAGGTGCAATTCTGAAATTTTTTGCTTTTTCCTGCTCCTCTTAGCATGATAAAGAAGATTCAAAGAGAATGAGATGCCAGCTCCTTTCATTCAGTCAGTAGCTTCAAACATTTCTGGTATATGAATAACATGATGTTTTTCAATGGCAAAAATCAATGAATATTGTAAATGCACAAACAGTAATTTCTCCGCATTGCAAGGTGCAATTCTGAAATTTTTTGCTTTTTCCTGCTCCTCTTAGCATGATAAAGAAGATTCAAAGAGAATGAGATGCCAGCTCCTTTCATTCAGTCAGTAGCTTCAAACATTTCTGGTATATGAATAACATGATGTTTTTCAATGGCAAAAATCAATGAATATTGTAAATGCACAAACAGTAATTTCTCCGCATTGCAAGGTGCAATTCTGAAATTTTTTGCTTTTTCCTGCTCCTCTTAGCATGATAAAGAAGATTCAAAGAGAGTGAGATGTCAGCTCCTTTCATTCAGTCAGTAGCTTCAATCATTTCTGGACGTTTTTCAATGGCAAAAATCAATGAATATTGTAAATGCACAAACAGTAATTTCTCCGCATTGCAAGGTGCAATTCTGAAATTTTTTGCTTTTTCCTGCTCCTCTTAGCATGATAAAGAAGATTCAAAGAGAGTGAGATGCCAGCTCCTTTCATTCAGTCAGTAGCTTCAAACATTTCTGGTATATGAATAACATGATGTTTTTCAATGGCAAAAATCAATGAATATTTTAAATGCACAAACAGTAATTTCTCCGCATTGCAAGGTGCAATTCTGAAATTTTTTGCTTTTTCCTGCTCCTCTTAGCATGATAAAGAAGATTCAAAGAGAGTGAGATACCAGCTCCTTTCATTCAGTCAGTAGCTTAAATCATTTCTGGACGTTTTTCAATGGCAAAAATCAATGAATATTGTAAATGCACAAACAGTAATTTCTCCGCATTGCAAGGTGCAATTCTGAAATTTTTTGCTTTTTCCTGCTCCTCTTAGCATGATAAAGAAGATTCAAAGAGAGTGAGATGCCAGCTCCTTTCATTCAGTCAGTAGCTTCAATCATTTCTGGACATTTTTCAATGGCAAAAATCAATGAATATTGTAAATGCACAGACAGTAATTTCTCCGCATTGGAAGGTGCAATTCTGAAATTTTTTGCTTTTTCCTGCTCCTCTTAGCATGATAAAGAAGATTCAAAGAGAGTGAGATGTCAGCTCCTTTCATTCAGTCAGTAGCTTCAAACATTTCTGGTCTATGAATAACATGATGTTTTTCAATGGCAAAAATCAATGAATATTGTAAATGCACAAACAGTAATTTCTCCGCATTGCAAGGTGCAATTCTGAAATTTTTTGCTTTTTCCTGCTCCTCTTAGCATGATAAAGAAGATTCAAAGAGAGTAAGATGCCAGCTCCTTTCATTCAGTCAGTAGCTTCAATCATTTCTGGACGTTTTTCAATGGCAAAAATCAATGAATATTGTAAATGCACAAACAGTAATTTCTCCGCATTGCAAGGTGCAATTCTGAAATTTTTCGCTTTTTCCTGCTCCTCTTAGCATGATAAAGAAGATTCAAAGAGAGTGAGATGCCAGCTCCTTTCAATCAGTCAGTAGCTTCAATCATTTCTGGACGTTTTTCAATGGCAAAAATCAATGAATATTGTAAATGCACAAACAGTAATTTCTCCGCATTGCAAGGTGCAATTCTGAAATTTTTTGCTTTTTCCTGCTCCTCTTAGCATGATAAAGAAGATTCAAAGAGAGTGAGATGCCAGCTCCTTTCATTCAGTCAGTAGCTTCAAACATTTCTGGTATATGAATAACATGATGTTTTTCAATGGCAAAAATCAATGAATATTGTAAATGCACAAACAGTAATTTCTCCGCATTGCAAGGTGCAATTCTGAAATTTTTTGCTTTTTCCTGCTCCTCTTAGCATGATAAAGAAGATTCAAAGAGAGTGAGATGCCAGCTCCTTTCATTCAGTCAGTAGCTTCAATCATTTCTGGACGTTTTTCAATGGCAAAAATCAATGAATATTGTAAATGCACAAACAGTAATTTCTCCGCATTGCAAGGTGCAATTCTGAAATTTTTTGCTTTTTCCTGCTCCTCTTAGCATGATAAAGAAGATTCAAAGAGAGTGAGATGCCAGCTCCTTTCATTCAGTCAGTAGCTTCAATCATTTCTGGACGTTTTTCAATGGCAAAAATCAATGAATATTGTAAATGCACAAACAGTAATTTCTCCGCATTGCAAGGTGCAATTCTGAAATTTTTTGCTTTTTCCTGCTCCTCTTAGCATGATAAAGAAGATTCAAAGAGAGTGAGATGCCAGCTCCTTTCAGTCAGTCAGTAGCTTCAAACATTTCTGGTATATGAATAACATGATGTTTTTCAATGGCAAAAATCAATGAATATTGTAAATGCACAAACAGTAATTTCTCCGCAGTGCAAGGTGCAATTCTGAAATTTTTTGCTTTTTCCTGCTCCTCTTAGCATGATAAAGAAGATTCAAAGAGAGTGAGATGCCAGCTCCTTTCATTCAGTCAGTAGCTTCAATCATTTGTGGACGTTTTTCAATAGCAAAAATCAATGAATATTGTAAATGCACAAACAGTAATTTCTCTGCATTGCAAAGTGCAATTCTGAAATTTTTTGCTTTTTCCTGCTCCTCTTAGCATGATAAAGAAGATTCAAAGAGAGTGAGATGCCAGCTCCTTTCATTCAGTCAGTAGCTTCAAACATTTCTGGTATATGAATAACATGATGTTTTTCAATGGCAAAAATCAATGAATATTATAAATGCACAAACAGTAATTTCTCCGCATTGCAAGGTGCAATTCTGAAATTTTTTGCTTTTTCCTGCTCCTCTTAGCATGATAAAGAAGATTCAAAGAGAGTGAGATGCCAGCTCCTTTCATTCAGTCAGTAGCTTCAATCATTTCTGGACGTTTTTCAATGGCAAAAATCAATGAATATTGTAAATGCACAAACAGTAATTTCTCCGCATTGCAAGGTGCAATTCTGAAATGTTTTGCTTTTTCCTGCTCCTCTTAGCATGATAAAGAAGATTCAAAGAGAGTGAGATGCCATCTCCTTTCATTCAGTCAGTAGCTTCAATCATTTCTGGTATATGAATAACATGATGTTTTTCAATGGCAAAAATCAATGAATATTGTAAATGCACAAACAGTAATTTCTCCGCATTGCAAGGTGCAATTCTGAAATTTTTTGCTTTTTCCTGCTCCTCTTAGCATGATAAAGAAGATTCAAAGAGAGTGAGATGCCAGCTCCTTTCATTCAGTCAGTAGCTTCAATCATTTCTGGACGTTTTTCAATGGCAAAAATCAATGAATATTGTAAATGCACAAACAGTAATTTCTCCGCATTGCAAGGTGCAATTCTGAAATTTTTTGCTTTTTCCTGCTCCTCTTAGCATGATAAAGAAGATTCAAAGAGAGTGAGATGCCAGCTCCTTTCATTCAGTCAGTAGCTTCAATCATTTCTGGTATATGAATAACATGATGTTTTTCAATGGCAAAAATCAATGAATATTGTAAATGCACAAACAGTAATTTCTCCGCATTGCAAGGTGCAATTCTGAAATTTTTTGCTTTTTCCTGCTCCTCTTAGCATGATAAAGAAGATTCAAAGAGAGTGAGATGCCAGCTCCTTTCATTCAGTCAGTAGCTTCAAACATTTCTGGTATATGAATAACATGATGTTTTTCAATGGCAAAAATCAATGAATATTGTAAATGCACAAACAGTAATTTCTCCGCATTGCAAGGTGCAATTCTGAAATTTTTTGCTTTTTCCTGCTCCTCTTAGCATGATAAATAAGATTCAAAGAGAGTGAGATGCCAGCTCCTTTCATTCAGTCAGTAGCTTCAATCATTTCTGGACGTTTTTCAATGGCAAAAATCAATGAATATTGTAAATGCACAAACAGTAATTTCTCCGCATTGCAAGGTGCAATTCTGAAATTTTTTGCTTTTTCCTGCTCCTCTTAGCATGATAAAGAAGATTCAAAGAGAGTGAGATGCCAGCTCCTTTCATTCAGTCAGTAGCTTCAATCATTTCTGGACGTTTTTCAATGGCAAAAATCAATGAATATTGTAAATGCACAAACAGTAATTTCTCCGCATTGCAAGGTGCAATTCTGAAATTTTTTGCTTTTTCCTGCTCCTCTTAGCATGATAAAGAAGATTCAAAGAGAGTGAGATGCCAGCTCCTTTCATTCAGTCAGTAGCTTCAATCATTTCTGGACGTTTTTCAATGGCAAAAATCAATGAATATTGTAAATGCACAAACAGTAATTTCTCCGCATTGCAAGGTGCAATTCTGAAATTTTTTGCTTTTTCCTGCTCCTCTTAGCATGATAAAGAAGATTCAAAGAGAGTGAGATGCCAGCTCCTTTCATTCAGTCAGTAGCTTCAATCATTTCTGGTATATGAATAACATGATGTTTTTCAATGGCAAAAATCAATGAATATTGTAAATGCACAAACAGTAATTTCTCCGCATTGCAAGGTGCAATTCTGAAATTTTTTGCTTTTTCCTGCTCCTCTTAGCATGATAAAGAAGATTCAAAGAGAGTGAGATGCCAGCTCCTTTCATTCAGTCAGTAGCTTCAAACATTTCTGGTATATGAATAACATGATGTTTTTCAATGGCAAAAATCAATGAATATTGTAAATGCACAAACAGTAATTTCTCCGCATTGCAAGGTGCAATTCTGAAATTTTTTGCTTTTTCCTGCTCCTCTTAGCATGATAAATAAGATTCAAAGAGAGTGAGATGCCAGCTCCTTTCATTCAGTCAGTAGCTTCAATCATTTCTGGACGTTTTTCAATGGCAAAAATCAATGAATATTGTAAATGCACAAACAGTAATTTCTCCGCATTGCAAGGTGCAATTCTGAAATTTTTTGCTTTTTCCTGCTCCTCTTAGCATGATAAAGAAGATTCAAAGAGAGTGAGATGCCAGCTCCTTTCATTCAGTCAGTAGCTTCAATCATTTCTGGACGTTTTTCAATGGCAAAAATCAATGAATATTGTAAATGCACAAACAGTAATTTCTCCGCATTGCAAGGTGCAATTCTGAAATTTTTTGCTTTTTCCTGCTCCTCTTAGCATGATAAAGAAGATTCAAAGAGAGTGAGATGCCAGCTCCTTTCATTCAGTCAGTAGCTTCAATCATTTCTGGTATATGAATAACATGATGTTTTTCAATGGCAAAAATCAATGAATATTGTAAATGCACAAACAGTAATTTCTCCGCATTGCAAGGTGCAATTCTGAAATTTTTTGCTTTTTCCTGCTCCTCTTAGCATGATAAAGAAGATTCAAAAAGAGTGAGATGCCAGCTCCTTTCATTCAGTCAGTAGCTTCAATCATTTCTGGTATATGAATAACATGATGTTTTTCAATGGCAAAAATCAATGAATATTGTAAATGCACAAACAGTAATTTCTCCGCATTGCAAGGTGCAATTCTGAAATTTTTTGCTTTTTCCTGCTCCTCTTAGCATGATAAAGAAGATTCAAAGAGAATGAGATGCCAGCTCCTTTCATTCAGTCAGTAGCTTCAAACATTTCTGGTATATGAATAACATGATGTTTTTCAATGGCAAAAATCAATGAATATTGTAAATGCACAAACAGTAATTTCTCCGCATTGCAAGGTGCAATTCTGAAATTTTTTGCTTTTTCCTGCTCCTCTTAGCATGATAAATAAGATTCAAAGAGAGTGAGATGCCAGCTCCTTTCATTCAGTCAGTAGCTTCAATCATTTCTGGACGTTTTTCAATGGAAAAAATCAATGAATATTGTAAATGCACAAACAGTAATTTCTCCGCATTGCAAGGTGCAATTCTGAAATTTTTTGCTTTTTCCTGCTCCTCTTAGCATGATAAAGAAGATTCAAAGAGAGTGAGATGCCAGCTCCTTTCATTCAGTCAGTAGCTTCAATCATTTCTGGACGTTTTTCAATGGCAAAAATCAATGAATATTGTAAATGCACAAACAGTAATTTCTCCGCATTGCAAGGTGCAATTCTGAAATTTTTTGCTTTTTCCTGCTCCTCTTAGCATGATAAAGAAGATTCAAAGAGAGTGAGATGCCAGCTCCTTTCATTCAGTCAGTAGCTTCAATCATTTCTGGTATATGAATAACATGATGTTTTTCAATGGCAAAAATCAATGAATATTGTAAATGCACAAACAGTAATTTCTCCGCATTGCAAGGTGCAATTCTGAAATTTTTTGCTTTTTCCTGCTCCTCTTAGCATGATAAAGAAGATTCAAAGAGAGTGAGATGCCAGCTCCTTTCATTCAGTCAGTAGCTTCAAACATTTCTGGTATATGAATAACATGATGTTTTTCAATGGCAAAAATCAATGAATATTGTAAATGCACAAACAGTAATTTCTCCGCATTGCAAGGTGCAATTCTGAAATTTTTTGCTTTTTCCTGCTCCTCTTAGCATGATAAAGAAGATTCAAAGAGAGTGAGATGCCAGCTCCTTTCATTCAGTCAGTAGCTTCAATCATTTCTAGACGTTTTTCAATGGCAAAAATCAATGAATATTGTAAATGCACAAACAGTAATTTCTCCGCATTGCAAGGTGCAATTCTGAAATTTTTTGCTTTTTCCTGCTCCTCTTAGCATGATAAAGAAGATTCAAAGAGAGTGAGATGCCAGCTCCTTTCATTCAGTCAGTAGCTTCAATCATTTCTGGACGTTTTTCAATGGCAAAAATCAATGAATATTGTAAATGCACAAACAGTAATTTCTCCGCATTGCAAGGTGCAATTCTGAAATTTTTTGCTTTTTCCTGCTCCTCTTAGCATGATAAAGAAGATTCAAAGAGAGTGAGATGCCAGCTCCTTTCATTCAGTCAGTAGCTTCAAACATTTCTGGTATATGAATAACGATGTTTTTCAATGGCAAAAATCAATGAATATTGTAAATGCACAAACAGTAATTTCTCAGTATTGCAAGGTGCAATTCTGAAATTTTTTGCTTTTTCCTGCTCCTCTTAGCATGATAAAGAAGATTCAAAGAGAGTGAGATGCCAGCTCCTTTCATTCAGTCAGTAGCTTCAATCATTTCTGGACGTTTTTCAATGGCAAAAATCAATGAATATTGTAAATGCACAAACAGTAATTTCTCCGCATTGCAAGGTGCAATTCTGAAATTTTTTGCTTTTTCCTGCTCCTCTTAGCATGATAAAGAAGATTCAAAGAGAGTGAGATGCCAGCTCCTTTCATTCAGTCAGTAGCTTCAAACATTTCTGGTATATGAATAACATGATGTTTTTCAATGGCAAAAATCAATGAATATTGTAAATGCACAAAAAGTAATTTCTCTGCATTGCAAGGTGCAATTCTGAAATTTTTTGCTTTTTCCTGCTCATCTTAGCATGATAAAGAAGATTCAAAGAGAGTGAGATGCCAGCTCCTTTCATTCAGTCAGTAGCTTCAATCATTTCTGGACGTTTTTCAATGGCAAAAATCAATGAATATTGTAAATGCACAAACAGTAATTTCTCCGCATTGCAAGGTGCAATTCTGAAATTTTTTGCTTTTTCCTGCTCCTCTTAGCATGATAAAGAAGATTCAAAGAGAGTGAGATGCCAGCTCCTTTCATTCAGTCAGTAGCTTCAATCATTTCTGGACGTTTTTCAATGGCAAGAATCAATGAATATTGTAAATGCACAAACAGTAATTTCTCCGCATTGCAAGGTGCAATTCTGAAATTTTTTGCTTTTTCCTGCTCCTCTTAGCATGATAAAGAAGATTCAAAGAGAGTGAGATGCCAGCTCCTTTCATTCAGTCAGTAGCTTCAAACATTTCTGGACGTTTTTCAATGGCAAAAATCAATGAATATTGTAAATGCACAAACAGTAATTTCTCCGCATTGCAAGGTGCAATTCTGAAATTTTTTGCTTTTTCCTGCTCCTCTTAGCATGATAAAGAAGATTCAAAGAGAGTGAGATGCCAGCTCCTTTCATTCAGTCAGTAGCTTCAATCATTTCTGGTATATGAATAACATGATGTTTTTCAATGGCAAAAATCAATGAATATTGTAAATGCACAAACAGTAATTTCTCTGCATTGCAAAGTGCAATTCTGAAATTTTTTGCTTTTTCCTGCTCCTCTTAGCATGATAAAGAAGATTCAAAGAGAGTGAGATGCCAGCTCCTTTCATTCAGTCAGTAGCTTCAAACATTTCTGGTATATGAATAACATGATGTTTTTCAATGGCAAAAATCAATGAATATTATAAATGCACAAACAGTAATTTCTCCGCATTGCAAGGTGCAATTCTGAAATTTTTTGCTTTTTCCTGCTCCTCTTAGCATGATAAAGAAGATTCAAAGAGAGTGAGATGCCAGCTCCTTTCATTCAGTCAGTAGCTTCAATCATTTCTGGACGTTTTTCAATGGCAAAAATCAATGAATATTGTAAATGCACAAACAGTAATTTCTCCGCATTGCAAGGTGCAATTCTGAAATGTTTTGCTTTTTCCTGCTCCTCTTAGCATGATAAAGAAGATTCAAAGAGAGTGAGATGCCATCTCCTTTCATTCAGTCAGTAGCTTCAATCATTTCTGGTATATGAATAACATGATGTTTTTCAATGGCAAAAATCAATGAATATTGTAAATGCACAAACAGTAATTTCTCCGCATTGCAAGGTGCAATTCTGAAATTTTTTGCTTTTTCCTGCTCCTCTTAGCATGATAAAGAAGATTCAAAGAGAGTGAGATGCCAGCTCCTTTCATTCAGTCAGTAGCTTCAATCATTTCTGGACGTTTTTCAATGGCAAAAATCAATGAATATTGTAAATGCACAAACAGTAATTTCTCCGCATTGCAAGGTGCAATTCTGAAATTTTTTGCTTTTTCCTGCTCCTCTTAGCATGATAAAGAAGATTCAAAGAGAGTGAGATGCCAGCTCCTTTCATTCAGTCAGTAGCTTCAATCATTTCTGGTATATGAATAACATGATGTTTTTCAATGGCAAAAATCAATGAATATTGTAAATGCACAAACAGTAATTTCTCCGCATTGCAAGGTGCAATTCTGAAATTTTTTGCTTTTTCCTGCTCCTCTTAGCATGATAAAGAAGATTCAAAGAGAGTGAGATGCCAGCTCCTTTCATTCAGTCAGTAGCTTCAAACATTTCTGGTATATGAATAACATGATGTTTTTCAATGGCAAAAATCAATGAATATTGTAAATGCACAAACAGTAATTTCTCCGCATTGCAAGGTGCAATTCTGAAATTTTTGCTTTTTCCTGCTCCTCTTAGCATGATAAATAAGATTCAAAGAGAGTGAGATGCCAGCTCCTTTCATTCAGTCAGTAGCTTCAATCATTTCTGGACGTTTTTCAATGGCAAAAATCAATGAATATTGTAAATGCACAAACAGTAATTTCTCCGCATTGCAAGGTGCAATTCTGAAATTTTTTGCTTTTTCCTGCTCCTCTTAGCATGATAAAGAAGATTCAAAGAGAGTGAGATGCCAGCTCCTTTCATTCAGTCAGTAGCTTCAATCATTTCTGGACGTTTTTCAATGGCAAAAATCAATGAATATTGTAAATGCACAAACAGTAATTTCTCCGCATTGCAAGGTGCAATTCTGAAATTTTTTGCTTTTTCCTGCTCCTCTTAGCATGATAAAGAAGATTCAAAGAGAGTGAGATGCCAGCTCCTTTCATTCAGTCAGTAGCTTCAATCATTTCTGGTTTATGAATAACATGATGTTTTTCAATGGCAAAAATCAATGAATATTGTAAATGCACAAACAGTAATTTCTCCGCATTGCAAGGTGCAATTCTGAAATTTTTTGCTTTTTCCTGCTCCTCTTAGCATGATAAAGAAGATTCAAAGAGAGTGAGATGCCAGCTCCTTTCATTCAGTCAGTAGCTTCAAACATTTCTGGTATATGAATAACATGATGTTTTTCAATGGCAAAAATCAATGAATATTGTAAATGCACAAACAGTAATTTCTCCGCATTGCAAGGTGCAATTCTGAAATTTTTTGCTTTTTCCTGCTCCTCTTAGCATGATAAAGAAGATTCAAAGAGAGTGAGATGCCAGCTCCTTTCATTCAGTCAGTAGCTTCAATCATTTCTGGACGTTTTTCAATGGCAAAAATCAATGAATATTGTAAATGCACAAACAGTAATTTCTCCGCATTGCAAGGTGCAATTCTGAAATTTTTTGCTTTTTCCTGCTCCTCTTAGCATGATAAAGAAGATTCAAAGAGAGTGAGATGCCAGCTCCTTTCATTCAGTCAGTAGCTTCAATCATTTCTGGACGTTTTTCAATGGCAAAAATCAATGAATATTGTAAATGCACAAACAGTAATTTCTCCGCATTGCAAGGTGCAATTCTGAAATTTTTTGCTTTTTCCTGCTCCTCTTAGCATGATAAAGAAGATTCAAAGAGAGTGAGATGCCAGCTCCTTTCATTCAGTCAGTAGCTTCAAACATTTTTGGTATATGAATAACGATGTTTTTCAATGGCAAAAATCAATGAATATTGTAAATGCACAAACAGTAATTTCTCAGTATTGCAAGGTGCAATTCTGAAATTTTTTGCTTTTTCCTGCTCCTCTTAGCATGATAAAGAAGATTCAAAGAGAGTGAGATGCCAGCTCCTTTCATTCAGTCAGTAGCTTCAATCATTTCTGGACGTTTTTCAATGGCAAAAATCAATGAATATTGTAAATGCACAAACAGTAATTTCTCCGCATTGCAAGGTGCAATTCTGAAATTTTTTGCTTTTTCCTGCTCCTCTTAGCATGATAAAGAAGATTCAAAGAGAGTGAGATGCCAGCTCCTTTCATTCAGTCAGTAGCTTCAAACATTTCTGGTATATGAATAACATGATGTTTTTCAATGGCAAAAATCAATGAATATTGTAAATGCACAAACAGTAATTTCTCCGCATTGCAAGGTGCAATTCTGAAATTTTTTGCTTTTTCCTGCTCCTCTTAGCATGATAAAGAAGATTCAAAGAGAGTGAGATGCCAGCTCCTTTCATTCAGTCAGTAGCTTCAATCATTTCTGGACGTTTTTCAATGGCAAAAATCAATGAATATTGTAAATGCACAAACAGTAATTTCTCCGCATTGCAAGGTGCAATTCTGAAATTTTTTGCTTTTTCCTGCTCCTCTTAGCATGATAAAGAAGATTCAAAGAGAGTGAGATGCCAGCTCCTTTCATTCAGTCAGTAGCTTCAATCATTTCTGGACGTTTTTCAATGGCAAGAATCAATGAACATTGTAAATGCACAAACAGTAATTTCTCCGCATTGCAAGGTGCAATTCTGAAATTTTTTGCTTTTTCCTGCTCCTCTTAGCATGATAAAGAAGATTCAAAGAGAGTGAGATGCCAGCTCCTTTCATTCAGTCAGTAGCTTCAAACATTTCTGGACGTTTTTCAATGGCAAAAATCAATGAATATTGTAAATGCACAAACAGTAATTTCTCCGCATTGCAAGGTGCAATTCTGAAATTTTTTGCTTTTTCCTGCTCCTCTTAGCATGATAAAGAAGATTCAAAGAGAGTGAGATGCCAGCTCCTTTCATTCAGTCAGTAGCTTCAATCATTTCTGGACGTTTTTCAATGGCAAAAATCAATGAATATTGTAAATGCACAAACAGTAATTTCTCCGCATTGCAAGGTGCAATTCTGAAATTTTTTGCTTTTTCCTGCTCCTCTTAGCATGATAAAGAAGATTCAAAGAGAGTGAGTTGCCAGCTCCTTTCATTCAGTCAGTAGCTTCAATCATTTCTGGACGTTTTTCAATGGCAAGAATCAATGAATATTGTAAATGCACAAACAGTAATTTCTCCGCATTGCAAGGTGCAATTCTGAAATTTTTTGCTTTTTCCTGCTCCTCTTAGCATGATAAAGAAGATTCAAAGAGAGTGAGATGCCAGCTCCTTTCATTCAGTCAGTAGCTTCAAACATTTCTGGACGTTTTTCAATGGCAAAAATCAATGAATATTGTAAATGCACAAACAGTAATTTCTCCGCATTGCAAGGTGCAATTCTGAAATTTTTTGCTTTTTCCTGCTCCTCTTAGCATGATAAAGAAGATTCAAAGAGAGTGAGATGCCAGCTCCTTTCATTCAGTCAGTAGCTTCAATCATTTCTGGACGTTTTTCAATGGCAAAAATCAATGAATATTGTAAATGCACAAACAGTAATTTCTCCGCATTGCAAGGTGCAATTCTGAAATTTTTTGCTTTTTCCTGCTCCTCTTAGCATGATAAAGAAGATTCAAAGAGAGTGAGATGCCAGCTCCTTTCATTCAGTCAGTAGCTTCAATCATTTCTGGTATATGAATAACATGATGTTTTTCAATGGCAAAAATCAATGAATATTGTAAATGCACAAACAGTAATTTCTCCGCATTGCAAGGTGCAATTCTGAAATTTTTTGCTTTTTAGTACTCCTCTTAGCATGATAAAGAAGATTCAAAGAGAGTGAGATGCCAGCTCCTTTCATTCAGTCAGTAGCTTCAAACATTTCTGGTATATGAATAACATGATGTTTTTCAATGGCAAAAATCAATGAATATTGTAAATGCACCAACAGTAATTTCTCCGCATTGCAAGGTGCAATTCTGAAATTTTTTGCTTTTTCCTGCTCCTCTTAGCATGATAAAGAAGATTCAAAGAGAGTGAGATGCCAGCTCCTTTCATTCAGTCAGTAGCTTCAATCATTTCTGGTATATGAATAACATGATGTTTTTCAATGGCAAAAATCAATGAATATTGTAAATACACAAACAGTAATTTCTCCGCATTGCAAGGTGCAATTCTGAAATTTTTTGCTTTTTCCTGCTCCTCTTAGCATGATAAAGAAGATTCAAAGAGAGTGAGATGCCAGCTCCTTTCATTCAGTCAGTAGCTTCAAACATTTCTGGTATATGAATAACATGATGTTTTTCAATGGCAAAAATCAATGAATATTGTAAATGCACAAACAGTAATTTCTCCGCATTGCAAGGTGCAATTCTGAAATTTTTTGCTTTTTCCTGCTCCTCTTAGCATGATAAATAAGATTCAAAGAGAGTGAGATGCCAGCTCCTTTCATTCAGTCAGTAGCTTCAATCATTTCTGGACGTTTTTCAATGGCAAAAATCAATGAATATTGTAAATGCACAAACAGTAATTTCTCCGCATTGCAAGGTGCAATTCTGAAATTTTTTGCTTTTTCCTGCTCCTCTTAGCATGATAAAGAAGATTCAAAGAGAGTGAGATGCCAGCTCCTTTCATTCAGTCAGTAGCTTCAATCATTTCTGGACGTTTTTCAATGGCAAAAATCAATGAATATTGTAAATGCACAAACAGTAATTTCTCCGCATTGCAAGGTGCAATTCTGAAATTTTTTGCTTTTTCCTGCTCCTCTTAGCATGATAAAGAAGATTCAAAGAGAGTGAGATGCCAGCTCCTTTCATTCAGTCAGTAGCTTCAATCATTTCTGGTTTATGAATAACATGATGTTTTTCAATGGCAAAAATCAATGAATATTGTAAATGCACAAACAGTAATTTCTCCGCATTGCAAGGTGCAATTCTGAAATTTTTTGCTTTTTCCTGCTCCTCTTAGCATGATAAAGAAGATTCAAAGAGAGTGAGATCCCAGCTCCTTTCATTCAGTCAGTAGCTTCAAACATTTCTGGTATATGAATAACATGATGTTTTTCAATGGCAAAAATCAATGAATATTGTAAATGCACAAACAGTAATTTCTCCGCATTGCAAGGTGCAATTCTGAAATTTTTTGCTTTTTCCTGCTCCTCTTAGCATGATAAAGAAGATTCAAAGAGAGTGAGATGCCAGCTCCTTTCATTCAGTCAGTAGCTTCAATCATTTCTGGACGTTTTTCAATGGCAAAAATCAATGAATATTGTAAATGCACAAACAGTAATTTCTCCGCATTGCAAGGTGCAATTCTGAAATTTTTTGCTTTTTCCTGCTCCTCTTAGCATGATAAAGAAGATTCAAAGAGAGTGAGATGCCAGCTCCTTTCATTCAGTCAGTAGCTTCAATCATTTCTGGACGTTTTTCAATGGCAAAAATCAATGAATATTGTAAATGCACAAACAGTAATTTCTCCGCATTGCAAGGTGCAATTCTGAAATTTTTTGCTTTTTCCTGCTCCTCTTAGCATGATAAAGAAGATTCAAAGAGAGTGAGATGCCAGCTCCTTTCATTCAGTCAGTAGCTTCAAACATTTCTGGTATATGAATAACGATGTTTTTCAATGGCAAAAATCAATGAATATTGTAAATGCACAAACAGTAATTTCTCAGTATTGCAAGGTGCAATTCTGAAATTTTTTGCTTTTTCCTGCTCCTCTTAGCATGATAAAGAAGATTCAAAGAGAGTGAGATGCCAGCTCCTTTCATTCAGTCAGTAGCTTCAATCATTTCTGGACGTTTTTCAATGGCAAAAATCAATGAATATTGTAAATGCACAAACAGTAATTTCTCCGCATTGCAAGGTGCAATTCTGAAATTTTTTGCTTTTTCCTGCTCCTCTTAGCATGATAAAGAAGATTCAAAGAGAGTGAGATGCCAGCTCCTTTCATTCAGTCAGTAGCTTCAAACATTTCTGGTATATGAATAACATGATGTTTTTCAATGGCAAAAATCAATGAATATTGTAAATGCACAAACAGTAATTTCTCCGCATTGCAAGGTGCAATTCTGAAATTTTTTGCTTTTTCCTGCTCCTCTTAGCATGATAAAGAAGATTCAAAGAGAGTGAGATGCCAGCTCCTTTCATTCAGTCAGTAGCTTCAATCATTTCTGGACGTTTTTCAATGGCAAAAATCAATGAATATTGTAAATGCACAAACAGTAATTTCTCCGCATTGCAAGGTGCAATTCTGAAATTTTTTGCTTTTTCCTGCTCCTCTTAGCATGATAAAGAAGATTCAAAGAGAGTGAGATGCCAGCTCCTTTCATTCAGTCAGTAGCTTCAATCATTTCTGGACGTTTTTCAATGGCAAGAATCAATGAACATTGTAAATGCACAAACAGTAATTTCTCCGCATTGCAAGGTGCAATTCTGAAATTTTTTGCTTTTTCCTGCTCCTCTTAGCATGATAAAGAAGATTCAAAGAGAGTGAGATGCCAGCTCCTTTCATTCAGTCAGTAGCTTCAAACATTTCTGGACGTTTTTCAATGGCAAAAATCAATGAATATTGTAAATGCACAAACAGTAATTTCTCCGCATTGCAAGGTGCAATTCTGAAATTTTTTGCTTTTTCCTGCTCCTCTTAGCATGATAAAGAAGATTCAAAGAGAGTGAGATGCCAGCTCCTTTCATTCAGTCAGTAGCTTCAATCATTTCTGGACGTTTTTCAATGGCAAAAATCAATGAATATTGTAAATGCACAAACAGTAATTTCTCCGCATTGCAAGGTGCAATTCTGAAATTTTTTGCTTTTTCCTGCTCCTCTTAGCATGATAAAGAAGATTCAAAGAGAGTGAGTTGCCAGCTCCTTTCATTCAGTCAGTAGCTTCAATCATTTCTGGACGTTTTTCAATGGCAAGAATCAATGAATATTGTAAATGCACAAACAGTAATTTCTCCGCATTGCAAGGTGCAATTCTGAAATTTTTTGCTTTTTCCTGCTCCTCTTAGCATGATAAAGAAGATTCAAAGAGAGTGAGATGCCAGCTCCTTTCATTCAGTCAGTAGCTTCAAACATTTCTGGACGTTTTTCAATGGCAAAAATCAATGAATATTGTAAATGCACAAACAGTAATTTCTCCGCATTGCAAGGTGCAATTCTGAAATTTTTTGCTTTTTCCTGCTCCTCTTAGCATGATAAAGAAGATTCAAAGAGAGTGAGATGCCAGCTCCTTTCATTCAGTCAGTAGCTTCAATCATTTCTGGACGTTTTTCAATGGCAAAAATCAATGAATATTGTAAATGCACAAACAGTAATTTCTCCGCATTGCAAGGTGCAATTCTGAAATTTTTTGCTTTTTCCTGCTCCTCTTAGCATGATAAAGAAGATTCAAAGAGAGTGAGATGCCAGCTCCTTTCATTCAGTCAGTAGCTTCAATCATTTCTGGTATATGAATAACATGATGTTTTTCAATGGCAAAAATCAATGAATATTGTAAATGCACAAACAGTAATTTCTCCGCATTGCAAGGTGCAATTCTGAAATTTTTTGCTTTTTAGTACTCCTCTTAGCATGATAAAGAAGATTCAAAGAGAGTGAGATGCCAGCTCCTTTCATTCAGTCAGTAGCTTCAAACATTTCTGGTATATGAATAACATGATGTTTTTCAATGGCAAAAATCAATGAATATTGTAAATGCACCAACAGTAATTTCTCCGCATTGCAAGGTGCAATTCTGAAATTTTTTGCTTTTTCCTGCTCCTCTTAGCATGATAAAGAAGATTCAAAGAGAGTGAGATGCCAGCTCCTTTCATTCAGTCAGTAGCTTCAATCATTTCTGGACGTTTTTCAATGGCAAAAATCAATGAATATTGTAAATGCACAAACAGTAATTTCTCCGCATTGCAAGGTGCAATTCTGAAATTTTTTGCTTTTTCCTGCTCCTCTTAGCATGATAAAGAAGATTCAAAGAGAGTGAGATGCCAGGTCCTTTCATTCAGTCAGTAGCTTCAATCATTTCTGGTATATGAATAACATGATGTTTTTCAATGGCAAAAATCAATGAATATTGTAAATGCACAAACAGTAATTTCTCCGCATTGCAAGGTGCAATTCTGAAATTTTTTGCTTTTTCCTGCTCCTCTTAGCATGATAAAGAAGATTCAAAGAGAGTGAGATGCCAGCTCCTTTCATTCAGTCAGTAGCTTCAATCATTTCTGGACGTTTTTCAATGGCAAAAATCAATGAATATTGTAAATGCACAAACAGTAATTTCTCCGCATTGCAAGGTGCAAATCTGAAATTTTTTGCTTTTTCCTGCTCCTCTTAGCATGATAAAGAATATTCAAAGAGAGTGAGATGCCAGCTCCTTTCATTCAGTCAGTAGCTTCAATTATTTCTGGACGTTTTTCAATGGCAAAAATCAATGAATATTGTAAATGCACAAACAGTAATTTCTCCGCATTGCACGGTGCAATTTTGAAATTTTTTGCTTTTTCCTGCTCCTCATAGCATGATAAAGAAGATTCAAAGAGAGTGAGATGCCAGCTCCTTTCATTCAGTCAGTAGCTTCAAACATTTCTGGACGTTTTTCAATGGCAAAAATCAATGAATATTGTAAATGCACAAACAGTAATTTCTCCGCATTGCAAGGTGCAATTCTGAAATTTTTTGCTTTTTCCTGCTCCTCTTAGCATGATAAAGAAGATTCAAAGAGAGTGAGATGCCAGCTCCTTTCATTCAGTCAGTAGCTTCAATCATTTCTGGTATATGAATAACATGATGTTTTTCAATGGCAAAAATCAATGAATATTGTAAATGCACAAACAGTAATTTCTCCGCATTGCAAGGTGCAATTCTGAAATTTTTTGCTTTTTCCTGCTCCTCTTAGCATGATAAAGAAGATTCAAAGAGAGTGAGATGCCAGCTCCTTTCATTCAGTCAGTAGCTTCAATCATTTCTGGACGTTTTTCAATGGCAAAAATCAATGAATATTGTAAATGCACAAACAGTAATTTCTCCGCATTGCAAGGTGCAATTCTGAAATTTTTTGCTTTTTCCTGCTCCTCTTAGCATGATAAAGAAGATTCAAAGAGAGTGAGATGCCAGCTCCTTTCATTCAGTCAGTAGCTTCAATCATTTCTGGTATATGAATAACATGATGTTTTTCAATGGCAAAAATCAATGAATATTGTAAATGCACAAACAGTAATTTCTCCGCATTGCAAGGTGCAATTCTGAAATTTTTTGCTTTTTCCTGCTCCTCTTAGCATGATAAAGAAGATTCAAAGAGAGTGAGATGCCAGCTCCTTTCATTCAGTCAGTAGCTTCAAACATTTCTGGTATATGAATAACATGATGTTTTTCAATGGCAAAAATCAATGAATATTGTAAATGCACAAACAGTAATTTCTCCGCATTGCAAGGTGCAATTCTGAAATTTTTTGCTTTTTCCTGCTCCTCTTAGCATGATAAAGAAGATTCAAAGAGAGTGAGATGCCAGCTCCTTTCATTCAGTCAGTAGCTTCAATCATTTCTGGACGTTTTTCAATGGCAAAAATCAATGAATATTGTAAATGCACAAACAGTAATTTCTCCGCATTGCAAGGTGCAATTCTGAAATTTTTTGCTTTTTCCTGCTCCTCTTAGCATGATAAAGAAGATTCAAAGAGAGTGAGATGCCAGCTCCTTTCATTCAGTCAGTAGCTTCAATCATTTCTGGACGTTTTTCAATGGCAAAAATCAATGAATATTGTAAATGCACAAACAGTAATTTCTCCGCATTGCAAGGTGCAATTCTGAAATTTTTTGCTTTTTCCTGCTCCTCTTAGCATGATAAAGAAGATTCAAAGAGAGTGAGATGCCAGCTCCTTTCATTCAGTCAGTAGCTTCAAACATTTCTGGTATATGAATAACGATGTTTTTCAATGGCAAAAATCAATGAATATTGTAAATGCACAAACAGTAATTTCTCAGTATTGCAAGGTGCAATTCTGAAATTTTTTGCTTTTTCCTGCTCCTCTTAGCATGATAAAGAAGATTCAAAGAGAGTGAGATGCCAGCTCCTTTCATTCAGTCAGTAGCTTCAATCATTTCTGGACGTTTTTCAATGGCAAAAATCAATGAATATTGTAAATGCACAGAGTAATTTCTCCGCATTGCAAGGTGCAATTCTGAAATTTTTTGCTTTTTCCTGCTCCTCTTAGCATGATAAAGAAGATTCAAAGAGAGTGAGATGCCAGCTCCTTTCATTCAGTCAGTAGCTTCAAACATTTCTGGTATATGAATAACATGATGTTTTTCAATGGCAAAAATCAATGAATATTGTAAATGCACAAACAGTAATTTCTCTGCATTGCAAGGTGCAATTCTGAAATTTTTTGCTTTTTCCTGCTCTTCTTAGCATGATAAAGAAGATTCAAAGAGAGTGAGATGCCAGCTCCTTTCATTCAGTCAGTAGCTTCAATCATTTCTGGACGTTTTTCAATGGCAAAAATCAATGAATATTGTAAATGCACAAACAGTAATTTCTCCGCATTGCAAGGTGCAATTCTGAAATTTTTTGCTTTTTCCTGCTCCTCTTAGCATGATAAAGAAGATTCAAAGAGAGTGAGATGACAGCTCCTTTCATTCAGTCAGTAGCTTCAATCATTTCTGGACGTTTTTTAATGGCAAAAATCAATGAATATTGTAAATGCACAAACAGTAATTTCTCCGCATTGCAAGGTGCAATTCTGAAATTTTTTGCTTTTTCCTGCTCCTCTTAGCATGATAAAGAAGATTCAAAGAGAGTGAGATGCCAGCTCCTTTCATTCAGTCAGTAGCTTCAAACATTTCTGGACGTTTTTCAATGGCAAAAATCAATGAATATTGTAAATGCACAAACAGTAATTTCTCCGCATTGCAAGGTGCAATTCGGAAATTTTTTGCTTTTTCCTGCTCCTCTTAGCATGATAAAGAAGATTCAAAGAGAGTGAGATGCCAGCTCCTTTCATTCAGTCAGTAGCTTCAAACATTTCTGGTATATGAATAACATGATGTTTTTCAATGGCAAAAATCAATGAATATTGTAAATGCACAAACAGTAATTTCTCCGCATTGCAATGTGCAATTCTGAAATTTTTTGCTTTTTACTGCTCCTCTTAGCATGATAAAGAAGATTCAAAGAGAGTGAGATGCCAGCTCCTTTCATTCAGTCAGTAGCTTCAATCATTTCTGGACGTTTTTCAATGGCAAAAATCAATGAATATTGTAAATGCACAAACAGTAATTTCGCCGCATTGCAAGGTGCAATTCTGAAATTTTTTGCTTTTTCCTGCTCCTCTTAGCATGATAAAGAAGATTCAAAGAGAGTGAGATGCCAGCTCCTTTCATTCAGTCAGTAGCTTCAATCATTTCTGGACGTTTTTCAATGGCAAAAATCAATGAATATTGTAAATGCACAAACAGTAATTTCTCCGCATTGCAAGGTGCAATTCTGAAATTTTTTGCTTTTTCCTGCTCCTCTTAGCATGATAAAGAAGATTCAAAGAGAGTGAGATGCCAGCTCCTTTCATTCAGTCAGTAGCTTCAATCATTTCTGGATGTTTTTCAATGGCAAAAATCAATGAATATTGTAAATGGACAAACAGTAATTTCTCCGCATTGCAAGGTGCAATTCTGAAATTTTTTGCTTTTTCCTGCTCCTCTTAGCATGATAAAGAAGATTCAAAGAGAGTGAGATGCCAGCTCCTTTCATTCAGTCAGTAGCTTCAATCATTTCTGGACGTTTTTCAATGGCAAAAATCAATGAATATTGTAAATGCACAAACAGTAATTTCTCTGCATTGCAAGGTGCAATTCTGAAATTTTTTGCTTTTTCCTGCTCCTCTTAGCATGATAAAGAAGATTCAAAGAGAGTGAGATGCCAGCTCCTTTCATTCAGTCAGTAGCTTCAATCATTTCTGGTATATCAATAACATGATGTTTTTCAATGGCAAAAATCAATGAATATTGTAAATGCACAAACAGTAATTTCTCCGCATTGCAAGGTGCAATTCTGAAATTTTTTGCTTTTTCCTGCTCCTCTTAGCATGATAAAGAAGATTCAAAGAGAGTGAGATGCCAGCTCCTTTCATTCAGTCAGTAGCTTCAATCATTTCTGGTATATGAATAACATGATGTTTTTCAATGGCAAAAATCAATGAATATTGTAAATGCACAAACAGTAATTTCTCCGCATTGCAAGGTGCAATTCTGAAATTTTTTGCTTTTTAGTGCTCCTCTTAGCATGATAAAGAAGATTCAAAGAGAGTGAGATGCCAGCTCCTTTCATTCAGTCAGTAGCTTCAAACATTTCTGGTATATGAATAACATGATGTTTTTCAATGGCAAAAATCAATGAATATTGTAAATGCACAAACAGTAATTTCTCCGCATTGCAAGGTGCAATTCTGAAATTTTTTGCTTTTTCCTGCTCCTCTTAGCATGATAAAGAAGATTCAAAGAGAGTGAGATACCAGCTCCTTTCATTCAGTCAGTAGCTTCAATCATTTCTGGACGTTTTTCAATGGCAAAAATCAATGAATATTGTAAATGCACAAACAGTAATTTCTCCGCATTGCAAGGTGCAATTCTGAAATTTTTTGCTTTTTCCTGCTCCTCTTAGCATGATAAAGAAGATTCAAAGAGAGTGAGATGCCAGGTCCTTTCATTCAGTCGGTAGCTTCAATCATTTCTGGTATATGAATAACATGATGTTTTTCATTGGCAAAAATCAATGAATATTGTAAATGCACAAACAGTAATTTCTCCGCATTGCAAGGTGCAATTCTGAAATTTTTTGCTTTTTCCTGCTCCTCTTAGCATGATAAAGAAGATTCAAAGAGAGTGAGATGCCAGCTCCTTTCATTCAGTCAGTAGCTTCAAACATAGCTGGTATATGAATAACATGATGTTTTTCAATGGCAAAAATCAATGAATATTGTAAATGCACAAACAGTAATTTCTCCGCATTGCAAGGTGCAATTCTGAAATTTTTTGCTTTTTCCTGCTCCTCTTAGCATGATAAAGAAGATTCAAAGAGATTGAGATGCCAGCTCCTTTCATTCAGTCAGTAGCTTCAATCATTTCTGGACGTTTTTCAATGGCAAAAATCAATGAATATTGTAAATGCACAAACAGTAATTTCTCCGCATTGCAAGGTGCAATTCTGAAATTTTTTGCTTTTTCCTGCTCCTCTTAGCATGATAAAGAAGATTCAAAGAGAGTGAGATGCCAGCTCCTTCCATTCAGTCAGTAGCTTCAAACATTTCTGGTATATGAATAACATGATGTTTTTCAATGGCAAAAATCAATGAATATTGTAAATGCACAAACAGGAATTTCTCCGCATTGCAAGGTGCAATTCTGAAATTTTTTGCTTTTTCCTGCTCCTCTTAGCATGATAAAGAAGATTCAAAGAGAGTGAGATGCCAGCTCCTTTCATTCAGTCAGTAGCTTCAAACATTTCTGGTATATGAATAACATGATGTTTTTCAATGGCAAAAATCAATGAATATTGTAAATGCACAAACAGTAATTTCTCCGCATTGCAAGGTGCAATTCTGAAGTTTTTTGCTTTTTCCTGCTCCTCTTAGCATGATAAAGAAGATTCAAAGAGAGTGAGATGCCAGCTCCTTTCATTCAGTCAGTAGCTTCAATCATTTCTGGACGTTTTTCAATGGCAAAAATCAATGAATATTGTAAATGCACAAACAGTAATTTCTCCGCATTGCAAGGTGCAATTCTGAAATTTTTTGCTTTTTCCTGCTCCTCTTAGCATGATAAAGAAGATTCAAAGAGAGTGAGATGCCAGCTCCTTTCATTCAGTCAGTAGCTTCAATCATTTCTGGACGTTTTTCAATGGCAAAAATCAATGAATATTGTAAATGCACAAACAGTAATTTCTCCGCATTGCAAGGTGCAATTCTGAAATTTTTTGCTTTTTCCTGCTCCTCTTAGCATGATAAAGAAGATTCAAAGAGAGTGAGATGCCAGCTCCTTTCATTCAGTCAGTAGCTTCAAACATTTCTGGTATATGAATAACGATGTTTTTCAATGGCAAAAATCAATGAATATTGTAAATGCACAAACAGTAATTTCTCAGTATTGCAAGGTGCAATTCTGAAATTTTTTGCTTTTTCCTGCTCCTCTTAGCATGATAAAGAAGATTCAAAGAGAGTGAGATGCCAGCTCCTTTCATTCAGTCAGTAGCTTCAATCATTTCTGGACGTTTTTCAATGGCAAAAATCAATGAATATTGTAAATGCACAAAGAGTAATTTCTCCGCATTGCAAGGTGCAATTCTGAAATTTTTTGCTTTTTCCTGCTCCTCTTAGCATGATAAAGAAGATTCAAAGAGAGTGAGATGCCAGCTCCTTTCATTCAGTCAGTAGCTTCAAACATTTCTGGTATATGAATAACATGATGTTTTTCAATGGCAAAAATCAATGAATATTGTAAATGCACAAACAGTAATTTCTCTGCATTGCAAGGTGCAATTCTGAAATTTTTTGCTTTTTCCTGCTCTTCTTAGCATGATAAAGAAGATTCAAAGAGAGTGAGATGCCAGCTCCTTTGATTCAGTCAGTAGCTTCAATCATTTCTGGACGTTTTTCAATGGCAAAAATCAATGAATATTGTAAATGCACAAACAGAAATTTCTCCGCATTGCAAGGTGCAATTCTGAAATTTTTTGCTTTTTCCTGCTCCTCTTAGCATGATAAAGAAGATTCAAAGAGAGTGAGATGCCAGCTCCTTTCATTCAGTCAGTAGCTTCAAACATTTCTGGTATATGAATAACATGATGTTTTTCAATGGCAAAAATCAATGAATATTGTAAATGCACAAACAGTAATTTCTCTGCATTGCAAGGTGCAATTCTGAAATTTTTTGCTTTTTCCTGCTCTTCTTAGCATGATAAAGAAGATTCAAAGAGAGTGAGATGCCAGCTCCTTTCATTCAGTCAGTAGCTTCAATCATTTCTGGACGTTTTTCAATGGCAAAAATCAATGAATATTGTAAATGCACAAACAGTAATTTCTCCGCATTGCAAGGTGCAATTCTGAAATTTTTTGCTTTTTCCTGCTCCTCTTAGCATGATAAAGAAGATTCAAAGAGAGTGAGATGCCAGCTCCTTTCATTCAGTCAGTAGCTTCAATCATTTCTGGACGTTTTTTAATGGCAAAAATCAATGAATATTGTAAATGCACAAACAGTAATTTCTCCGCATTGCAAGGTGCAATTCTGAAATTTTTTGCTTTTTCCTGCTCCTCTTAGCATGATAAAGAAGATTCAAAGAGAGTGAGATGCCAGCTCCTTTCATTCAGTCAGTAGCTTCAAACATTTCTGGACGTTTTTCAATGGCAAAAATCAATGAATATTGTAAATGCACAAACAGTAATTTCTCCGCATTGCAAGGTGCAATTCGGAAATTGTTTGCTTTTTCCTGCTCCTCTTAGCATGATAAAGAAGATTCAAAGAGAGTGAGATGCCAGCTCCTTTCATTCAGTCAGTAGCTTCAAACATTTCTGGTATATGAATAACATGATGTTTTTCAATGGCAAAAATCAATGAATATTGTAAATGCACAAACAGTAATTTCTCCGCATTGCAATGTGCAATTCTGAAATTTTTTGCTTTTTACTGCTCCTCTTAGCATGATAAAGAAGATTCAAAGAGAGTGAGATGCCAGCTCCTTTCATTCAGTCAGTAGCTTCAATCATTTCTGGACGTTTTTCAATGGCAAAAATCAATGAATATTGTAAATGCACAAACAGTAATTTCGCCGCATTGCAAGGTGCAATTCTGAAATTTTTTGCTTTTTACTGCTCCTCTTAGCATGATAAAGAAGATTCAAAGAGAGTGAGATGCCAGCTCCTTTCATTCAGTCAGTAGCTTCAAACATTTCTGGTATATGAATAACATGATGTTTTTCAATGGCAAAAATCAATGAATATTGTAAATGCACCAACAGTAATTTCTCCGCATTGCAAGGTGCAATTCTGAAATTTTTTGCTTTTTCCTGCTCCTCTTAGCATGATAAAGAAGATTCAAAGAGAGTGAGATGCCAGCTCCTTTCATTCAGTCAGTAGCTTCAATCATTTCTGGACGTTTTTCAATGGCAAAAATCAATGAATATTGTAAATGCACAAACAGTAATTTCTCCGCATTGCAAGGTGCAATTCTGAAATTTTTTGCTTTTTCCTGCTCCTCTTAGCATGATAAAGAAGATTCAAAGAGAGTGAGATGCCAGGTCCTTTCATTCAGTCAGTAGCTTCAATCATTTCTGGTATATGAATAACATGATGTTTTTCAATGGCAAAAATCAATGAATATTGTAAATGCACAAACAGTAATTTCTCCGCATTGCAAGGTGCAATTCTGAAATTTTTTGCTTTTTCCTGCTCCTCTTAGCATGATAAAGAAGATTCAAAGAGAGTGAGATGCCAGCTCCTTTCATTCAGTCAGTAGCTTCAATCATTTCTGGACGTTTTTCAATGGCAAAAATCAATGAATATTGTAAATGCACAAACAGTAATTTCTCCGCATTGCAAGGTGCAAATCTGAAATTTTTTGCTTTTTCCTGCTCCTCTTAGCATGATAAAGAAGATTCAAAGAGAGTGAGATGCCAGCTCCTTTCATTCAGTCAGTAGCTTCAATTATTTCTGGACGTTTTTCAATGGCAAAAATCAATGAATATTGTAAATGCACAAACAGTAATTTCTCCGCATTGCACGGTGCAATTTTGAAATTTTTTGCTTTTTCCTGCTCCTCATAGCATGATAAAGAAGATTCAAAGAGAGTGAGATGCCAGCTCCTTTCATTCAGTCAGTAGCTTCAAACATTTCTGGACGTTTTTCAATGGCAAAAATCAATGAATATTGTAAATGCACAAACAGTAATTTCTCCGCATTGCAAGGTGCAATTCTGAAATTTTTTGCTTTTTCCTGCTCCTCTTAGCATGATAAAGAAGATTCAAAGAGAGTGAGATGCCAGCTCCTTTCATTCAGTCAGTAGCTTCAATCATTTCTGGTATATGAATAACATGATGTTTTTCAATGGCAAAAATCAATGAATATTGTAAATGCACAAACAGTAATTTCTCCGCATTGCAAGGTGCAATTCTGAAATTTTTTGCTTTTTCCTGCTCCTCTTAGCATGATAAAGAAGATTCAAAGAGAGTGAGATGCCAGCTCCTTTCATTCAGTCAGTAGCTTCAATCATTTCTGGACGTTTTTCAATGGCAAAAATCAATGAATATTGTAAATGCACAAACAGTAATTTCTCCGCATTGCAAGGTGCAATTCTGAAATTTTTTGCTTTTTCCTGCTCCTCTTAGCATGATAAAGAAGATTCAAAGAGAGTGAGATGCCAGCTCCTTTCATTCAGTCAGTAGCTTCAATCATTTCTGGTATATGAATAACATGATGTTTTTCAATGGCAAAAATCAATGAATATTGTAAATGCACAAACAGTAATTTCTCCGCATTGCAAGGTGCAATTCTGAAATTTTTTGCTTTTTCCTGCTCCTCTTAGCATGATAAAGAAGATTCAAAGAGAGTGAGATGCCAGCTCCTTTCATTCAGTCAGTAGCTTCAAACATTTCTGGTATATGAATAACATGATGTTTTTCAATGGCAAAAATCAATGAATATTGTAAATGCACAAACAGTAATTTCTCCGCATTGCAAGGTGCAATTCTGAAATTTTTTGCTTTTTCCTGCTCCTCTTAGCATGATAAAGAAGATTCAAAGAGAGTGAGATGCCAGCTCCTTTCATTCAGTCAGTAGCTTCAATCATTTCTGGACGTTTTTCAATGGCAAAAATCAATGAATATTGTAAATGCACAAACAGTAATTTCTCCGCATTGCAAGGTGCAATTCTGAAATTTTTTGCTTTTTCCTGCTCCTCTTAGCATGATAAAGAAGATTCAAAGAGAGTGAGATGCCAGCTCCTTTCATTCAGTCAGTAGCTTCAATCATTTCTGGACGTTTTTCAATGGCAAAAATCAATGAATATTGTAAATGCACAAACAGTAATTTCTCCGCATTGCAAGGTGCAATTCTGAAATTTTTTGCTTTTTCCTGCTCCTCTTAGCATGATAAAGAAGATTCAAAGAGAGTGAGATGCCAGCTCCTTTCATTCAGTCAGTAGCTTCAAACATTTCTGGTATATGAATAACGATGTTTTTCAATGGCAAAAATCAATGAATATTGTAAATGCACAAACAGTAATTTCTCAGTATTGCAAGGTGCAATTCTGAAATTTTTTGCTTTTTCCTGCTCCTCTTAGCATGATAAAGAAGATTCAAAGAGAGTGAGATGCCAGCTCCTTTCATTCAGTCAGTAGCTTCAATCATTTCTGGACGTTTTTCAATGGCAAAAATCAATGAATATTGTAAATGCACAGAGTAATTTCTCCGCATTGCAAGGTGCAATTCTGAAATTTTTTGCTTTTTCCTGCTCCTCTTAGCATGATAAAGAAGATTCAAAGAGAGTGAGATGCCAGCTCCTTTCATTCAGTCAGTAGCTTCAAACATTTCTGGTATATGAATAACATGATGTTTTTCAATGGCAAAAATCAATGAATATTGTAAATGCACAAACAGTAATTTCTCTGCATTGCAAGGTGCAATTCTGAAATTTTTTGCTTTTTCCTGCTCTTCTTAGCATGATAAAGAAGATTCAAAGAGAGTGAGATGCCAGCTCCTTTCATTCAGTCAGTAGCTTCAATCATTTCTGGACGTTTTTCAATGGCAAAAATCAATGAATATTGTAAATGCACAAACAGTAATTTCTCCGCATTGCAAGGTGCAATTCTGAAATTTTTTGCTTTTTCCTGCTCCTCTTAGCATGATAAAGAAGATTCAAAGAGAGTGAGATGACAGCTCCTTTCATTCAGTTAGTAGCTTCAATCATTTCTGGACGTTTTTTAATGGCAAAAATCAATGAATATTGTAAATGCACAAACAGTAATTTCTCCGCATTGCAAGGTGCAATTCTGAAATTTTTTGCTTTTTCCTGCTCCTCTTAGCATGATAAAGAAGATTCAAAGAGAGTGAGATGCCAGCTCCTTTCATTCAGTCAGTAGCTTCAAACATTTCTGGACGTTTTTCAATGGCAAAAATCAATGAATATTGTAAATGCACAAACAGTAATTTCTCCGCATTGCAAGGTGCAATTCGGAAATTTTTTGCTTTTTCCTGCTCCTCTTAGCATGATAAAGAAGATTCAAAGAGAGTGAGATGCCAGCTCCTTTCATTCAGTCAGTAGCTTCAAACATTTCTGGTATATGAATAACATGATGTTTTTCAATGGCAAAAATCAATGAATATTGTAAATGCACAAACAGTAATTTCTCCGCATTGCAATGTGCAATTCTGAAATTTTTTGCTTTTTACTGCTCCTCTTAGCATGATAAAGAAGATTCAAAGAGAGTGAGATGCCAGCTCCTTTCATTCAGTCAGTAGCTTCAATCATTTCTGGACGTTTTTCAATGGCAAAAATCAATGAATATTGTAAATGCACAAACAGTAATTTCGCCGCATTGCAAGGTGCAATTCTGAAATTTTTTGCTTTTTCCTGCTCCTCTTAGCATGATAAAGAAGATTCAAAGAGAGTGAGATGCCAGCTCCTTTCATTCAGTCAGTAGCTTCAATCATTTCTGGACGTTTTTCAATGGCAAAAATCAATGAATATTGTAAATGCACAAACAGTAATTTCTCCGCATTGCAAGGTGCAATTCTGAAATTTTTTGCTTTTTCCTGCTCCTCTTAGCATGATAAAGAAGATTCAAAGAGAGTGAGATGCCAGCTCCTTTCATTCAGTCAGTAGCTTCAATCATTTCTGGATGTTTTTCAATGGCAAAAATCAATGAATATTGTAAATGGACAAACAGTAATTTCTCCGCATTGCAAGGTGCAATTCTGAAATTTTTTGCTTTTTCCTGCTCCTCTTAGCATGATAAAGAAGATTCAAAGAGAGTGAGATGCCAGCTCCTTTCATTCAGTCAGTAGCTTCAATCATTTCTGGACGTTTTTCAATGGCAAAAATCAATGAATATTGTAAATGCACAAACAGTAATTTCTCTGCATTGCAAGGTGCAATTCTGAAATTTTTTGCTTTTTCCTGCTCCTCTTAGCATGATAAAGAAGATTCAAAGAGAGTGAGATGCCAGCTCCTTTCATTCAGTCAGTAGCTTCAATCATTTCTGGTATATCAATAACATGATGTTTTTCAATGGCAAAAATCAATGAATATTGTATATGCACAAACAGTAATTTCTCCGCATTGCAAGGTGCAATTCTGAAATTTTTTGCTTTTTCCTGCTCCTCTTAGCATGATAAAGAAGATTCAAAGAGAGTGAGATGCCAGCTCCTTTCATTCAGTCAGTAGCTTCAATCATTTCTGGTATATGAACAACATGATGTTTTTCAATGGCAAAAATCAATGAATATTGTAAATGCACAAACAGTAATTTCTCCGCATTGCAAGGTGCAATTCTGAAATTTTTTGCTTTTTAGTGCTCCTCTTAGCATGATAAAGAAGATTCAAAGAGAGTGAGATGCCAGCTCCTTTCATTCAGTCAGTAGCTTCAAACATTTCTGGTATATGAATAACATGATGTTTTTCAATGGCAAAAATCAATGAATATTGTAAATGCACAAACAGTAATTTCTCCGCATTGCAAGGTGCAATTCTGAAATTTTTTGCTTTTTCCTGCTCCTCTTAGCATGATAAAGAAGATTCAAAGAGAGTGAGATACCAGCTCCTTTCATTCAGTCAGTAGCTTCAATCATTTCTGGACGTTTTTCAATGGCAAAAATCAATGAATATTGTAAATGCACAAACAGTAATTTCTCCGCATTGCAAGGTGCAATTCTGAAATTTTTTGCTTTTTCCTGCTCCTCTTAGCATGATAAAGAAGATTCAAAGAGAGTGAGATGCCAGGTCCTTTCATTCAGTCGGTAGCTTCAATCATTTCTGGTATATGAATAACATGATGTTTTTCATTGGCAAAAATCAATGAATATTGTAAATGCACAAACAGTAATTTCTCCGCATTGCAAGGTGCAATTCTGAAATTTTTTGCTTTTTCCTGCTCCTCTTAGCATGATAAAGAAGATTCAAAGAGAGTGAGATGCCAGCTCCTTTCATTCAGTCAGTAGCTTCAAACATAGCTGGTATATGAATAACATGATGTTTTTCAATGGCAAAAATCAATGAATATTGTAAATGCACAAACAGTAATTTCTCCGCATTGCAAGGTGCAATTCTGAAATTTTTTGCTTTTTCCTGCTCCTCTTAGCATGATAAAGAAGATTCAAAGAGATTGAGATGCCAGCTCCTTTCATTCAGTCAGTAGCTTCAATCATTTCTGGACGTTTTTCAATGGCAAAAATCAATGAATATTGTAAATGCACAAACAGTAATTTCTCCGCATTGCAAGGTGCAATTCTGAAATTTTTTGCTTTTTCCTGCTCCTCTTAGCATGATAAAGAAGATTCAAAGAGAGTGAGATGCCAGCTCCTTTCATTCAGTCAGTAGCTTCAAACATTTCTGGTATATGAATAACATGATGTTTTTCAATGGCAAAAATCAATGAATATTGTAAATGCACAAACAGGAATTTCTCCGCATTGCAAGGTGCAATTCTGAAATTTTTTGCTTTTTCCTGCTCCTCTTAGCATGATAAAGAAGATTCAAAGAGAGTGAGATGCCAGCTCCTTTCATTCAGTCAGTAGCTTCAAACATTTCTGGTATATGAATAACATGATGTTTTTCAATGGCAAAAATCAATGAATATTGTAAATGCACAAACAGTAATTTCTCCGCATTGCAAGGTGCAATTCTGAAGTTTTTTGCTTTTTCCTGCTCCTCTTAGCATGATAAAGAAGATTCAAAGAGAGTGAGATGCCAGCTCCTTTCATTCAGTCAGTAGCTTCAATCATTTCTGGACGTTTTTCAATGGCAAAAATCAATGAATATTGTAAATGCACAAACAGTAATTTCTCCGCATTGCAAGGTGCAATTCTGAAATTTTTTGCTTTTTCCTGCTCCTCTTAGCATGATAAAGAAGATTCAAAGAGAGTGAGATGCCAGCTCCTTTCATTCAGTCAGTAGCTTCAATCATTTCTGGACGTTTTTCAATGGCAAAAATCAATGAATATTGTAAATGCACAAACAGTAATTTCTCCGCATTGCAAGGTGCAATTCTGAAATTTTTTGCTTTTTCCTGCTCCTCTTAGCATGATAAAGAAGATTCAAAGAGAGTGAGATGCCAGCTCCTTTCATTCAGTCAGTAGCTTCAAACATTTCTGGTATATGAATAACGATGTTTTTCAATGGCAAAAATCAATGAATATTGTAAATGCACAAACAGTAATTTCTCAGTATTGCAAGGTGCAATTCTGAAATTTTTTGCTTTTTCCTGCTCCTCTTAGCATGATAAAGAAGATTCAAAGAGAGTGAGATGCCAGCTCCTTTCATTCAGTCAGTAGCTTCAATCATTTCTGGACGTTTTTCAATGGCAAAAATCAATGAATATTGTAAATGCACAAAGAGTAATTTCTCCGCATTGCAAGGTGCAATTCTGAAATTTTTTGCTTTTTCCTGCTCCTCTTAGCATGATAAAGAAGATTCAAAGAGAGTGAGATGCCAGCTCCTTTCATTCAGTCAGTAGCTTCAAACATTTCTGGTATATGAATAACATGATGTTTTTCAATGGCAAAAATCAATGAATATTGTAAATGCACAAACAGTAATTTCTCTGCATTGCAAGGTGCAATTCTGAAATTTTTTGCTTTTTCCTGCTCTTCTTAGCATGATAAAGAAGATTCAAAGAGAGTGAGATGCCAGCTCCTTTCATTCAGTCAGTAGCTTCAATCATTTCTGGACGTTTTTCAATGGCAAAAATCAATGAATATTGTAAATGCACAAACAGAAATTTCTCCGCATTGCAAGGTGCAATTCTGAAATTTTTTGCTTTTTCCTGCTCCTCTTAGCATGATAAAGAAGATTCAAAGAGAGTGAGATGCCAGCTCCTTTCATTCAGTCAGTAGCTTCAAACATTTCTGGTATATGAATAACATGATGTTTTTCAATGGCAAAAATCAATGAATATTGTAAATGCACAAACAGTAATTTCTCTGCATTGCAAGGTGCAATTCTGAAATTTTTTGCTTTTTCCTGCTCTTCTTAGCATGATAAAGAAGATTCAAAGAGAGTGAGATGCCAGCTCCTTTCATTCAGTCAGTAGCTTCAATCATTTCTGGACGTTTTTCAATGGCAAAAATCAATGAATATTGTAAATGCACAAACAGTAATTTCTCCGCATTGCAAGGTGCAATTCTGAAATTTTTTGCTTTTTCCTGCTCCTCTTAGCATGATAAAGAAGATTCAAAGAGAGTGAGATGCCAGCTCCTTTCATTCAGTCAGTAGCTTCAATCATTTCTGGACGTTTTTTAATGGCAAAAATCAATGAATATTGTAAATGCACAAACAGTAATTTCTCCGCATTGCAAGGTGCAATTCTGAAATTTTTTGCTTTTTCCTGCTCCTCTTAGCATGATAAAGAAGATTCAAAGAGAGTGAGATGCCAGCTCCTTTCATTCAGTCAGTAGCTTCAAACATTTCTGGACGTTTTTCAATGGCAAAAATCAATGAATATTGTAAATGCACAAACAGTAATTTCTCCGCATTGCAAGGTGCAATTCGGAAATTGTTTGCTTTTTCCTGCTCCTCTTAGCATGATAAAGAAGATTCAATGAGAGTGAGATGCCAGCTCCTTTCATTCAGTCAGTAGCTTCAAACATTTCTGGTATATGAATAACATGATGTTTTTCAATGGCAAAAATCAATGAATATTGTAAATGCACAAACAGTAATTTCTCCGCATTGCAATGTGCAATTCTGAAATTTTTTGCTTTTTACTGCTCCTCTTAGCATGATAAAGAAGATTCAAAGAGAGTGAGATGCCAGCTCCTTTCATTCAGTCAGTAGCTTCAATCATTTCTGGACGTTTTTCAATGGCAAAAATCAATGAATATTGTAAATGCACAAACAGTAATTTCGCCGCATTGCAAGGTGCAATTCTGAAATTTTTTGCTTTTTCCTGCTCCTCTTAGCATGATAAAGAAGATTCAAAGAGAGTGAGATGCCAGCTCCTTTCATTCAGTCAGTAGCTTCAATCATTTCTGGACGTTTTTCAAAGGCAAAAATCAATGAATATTGTAAATGCACAAACAGTAATTTCTCCGCATTGCAAGGTGCAATTCTGAAATTTTTTGCTTTTTCCTGCTCCTCTTAGCATGATAAAGAAGATTCAAAGAGAGTGAGATGCCAGCTCCTTTCATTCAGTCAGTAGCTTCAATCATTTCTGGATGTTTTTCAATGGCAAAAATCAATGAATATTGTAAATGGACAAACAGTAATTTCTCCGCATTGCAAGGTGCAATTCTGAAATTTTTTGCTTTTTCCTGCTCCTCTTAGCATGATAAAGAAGATTCAAAGAGAGTGAGATGCCAGCTCCTTTCATTTAGTCAGTAGCTTCAATCATTTCTGGACGTTTTTCAATGGCAAAAATCAATGAATATTGTAAATGCACAAACAGTAATTTCTCTGCATTGCAAGGTGCAATTCTGAAATTTTTTGCTTTTTCCTGCTCCTCTTAGCATGGTAAAGAAGATTCAAAGAGAGTGAGATGCCAGCTCCTTTCATTCAGTCAGTAGCTTCAATCATTTCTGGTATATCAATAACATGATGTTTTTCAATGGCAAAAATCAATGAATATTGTAAATGCACAAACAGTAATTTCTCCGCATTGCAAGGTGCAATTCTGAAATTTTTTGCTTTTTCCTGCTCCTCTTAGCATGATAAAGAAGATTCAAAGAGAGTGAGATGCCAGCTCCTTTCATTCAGTCAGTAGCTTCAATCATTTCTGGTATATGAATAACATGATGTTTTTCAATGGCAAAAATCAATGAATATTGTAAATGCACAAACAGTAATTTCTCCGCATTGCAAGGTGCAATTCTGAAATTTTTTGCTTTTTAGTGCTCCTCTTAGCATGATAAAGAAGATTCAAAGAGAGTGAGATGCCAGCTCCTTTCATTCAGTCAGTAGCTTCAAACATTTCTGGTATATGAATAACATGATGTTTTTCAATGGCAAAAATCAATGAATATTGTAAATGCACAAACAGTAATTTCTCCGCATTGCAAGGTGCAATTCTGAAATTTTTTGCTTTTTCCTGCTCCTCTTAGCATGATAAAGAAGATTCAAAGAGAGTGAGATGCCAGCTCCTTTCATTCAGTCAGTAGCTTCAATCATTTCTGGACGTTTTTCAATGGCAAAAATCAATGAATATTGTAAATGCACAAACAGTAATTTCTCCGCATTGCAAGGTGCAATTCTGAAATTTTTTACTTTTCCTGCTCCTCTTAGCATGATAAAGAAGATTCAAAGAGAGTGAGATGCCAGGTCCTTTCATTCAGTCAGTAGCTTCAATCATTTCTGGTATATGAATAACATGATGTTTTTCATTGGCAAAAATCAATGAATATTGTAAATGCACAAACAGTAATTTCTCCGCATTGCAAGGTGCAATTCTGAAATTTTTTGCTTTTTCCTGCTCCTCTTAGCATGATAAAGAAGATTCAAAGAGAGTGAGATGCCAGCTCCTTTCATTCAGTCAGTAGCTTCAAACATAGCTGGTATATGAATAACATGATGTTTTTCAATGGCAAAAATCAATGAATATTGTAAATGCACAAACAGTAATTTCTCCGCATTGCAAGGTGCAATTCTGAAATTTTTTGCTTTTTCCTGCTCCTCTTAGCATGATAAAGAAGATTCAAAGAGATTGAGATGCCAGCTCCTTTCATTCAGTCAGTAGCTTCAATCATTTCTGGACGTTTTTCAATGGCAAAAATCAATGAATATTGTAAATGCACAAACAGTAATTTCTCCGCATTGCAAGGTGCAATTCTGAAATTTTTTGCTTTTTCCTGCTCCTCTTAGCATGATAAAGAAGATTCAAAGAGAGTGAGATGCCAGCTCCTTTCATTCAGTCAGTAGCTTCAAACATTTCTGGTATATGAATAACATGATGTTTTTCAATGGCAAAAATCAATGAATATTGTAAATGCACAAACAGGAATTTCTCCGCATTGCAAGGTGCAATTCTGAAATTTTTTGCTTTTTCCTGCTCCTCTTAGCATGATAAAGAAGATTCAAAGAGAGTGAGATGCCAGCTCCTTTCATTCAGTCAGTAGCTTCAAACATTTCTGGTATATGAATAACATGATGTTTTTCAATGGCAAAAATCAATGAATATTGTAAATGCACAAACAGTAATTTCTCCGCATTGCAAGGTGCAATTCTGAAATTTTTTGCTTTTTCCTGCTCCTCTTAGCATGATAAAGAAGATTCAAAGAGAGTGAGATGCCAGCTCCTTTCATTCAGTCAGTAGCTTCAATCATTTCTGGACGTTTTTCAATGGCAAAAATCAATGAATATTGTAAATGCACAAACAGTAATTTCTCCGCATTGCAAGGTGCAATTCTGAAATTTTTTGCTTTTTCCTGCTCCTCTTAGCATGATAAAGAAGATTCAAAGAGAGTGAGATGCCAGCTCCTTTCATTCAGTCAGTAGCTTCAATCATTTCTGGACGTTTTTCAATGGCAAAAATCAATGAATATTGTAAATGCACAAACAGTAATTTCTCCGCATTGCAAGGTGCAATTCTGAAATTTTTTGCTTTTTCCTGCTCCTCTTAGCATGATAAAGAAGATTCAAAGAGAGTGAGATGCCAGCTCCTTTCATTCAGTCAGTAGCTTCAAACATTTCTGGTATATGAATAACGATGTTTTTCAATGGCAAAAATCAATGAATATTGTAAATGCACAAACAGTAATTTCTCAGTTTTGCAAGGTGCAATTCTGAAATTTTTTGCTTTTTCCTGCTCCTCTTAGCATGATAAAGAAGATTCAAAGAGAGTGAGATGCCAGCTCCTTTCATTCAGTCAGTAGCTTCAATCATTTCTGGACGTTTTTCAATGGCAAAAATCAATGAATATTGTAAATGCACAAAGAGTAATTTCTCCGCATTGCAAGGTGCACTTCTGAAATTTTTTGCTTTTTCCTGCTCCTCTTAGCATGATAAAGAAGATTCAAAGAGAGTGAGATGCCAGCTCCTTTCATTCAGTCAGTAGCTTCAATCATTTCTGGACGTTTTTCAATGGCAAAAATCAATGAATATTGTAAATGCACAAACAGTAATTTCTCCGCATTGCAAGGTGCAATTCTGAAATTTTTTGCTTTTTCCTGCTCTTCTTAGCATGATAAAGAAGATTCAAAGAGAGTGAGATGCCAGCTCCTTTCATTCAGTCAGTAGCTTCAAACATTTCTGGTATATGAATAACGATGTTTTTCAATGGCAAAAATCAATGAATATTGTAAATGCACAAACAGTAATTTCTCAGTATTGCAAGGTGCAATTCTGAAATTTTTTGCTTTTTCCTGCTCCTCTTAGCATGATAAAGAAGATTCAAAGAGAGTGAGATGCCAGCTCCTTTCATTCAGTCAGTAGCTTCAATCATTTCTGGACGTTTTTCAATGGCAAAAATCAATGAATATTGTAAATGCACAAAGAGTAATTTCTCCGCATTGCAAGGTGCAATTCTGAAATTTTTTGCTTTTTCCTGCTCCTCTTAGCATGATAAAGAAGATTCAAAGAGAGTGAGATGCCAGTTCCTTTCATTCAGTCAGTAGCTTCAAACATTTCTGGTATATGAATAACATGATGTTTTTCAATGGCAAAAATCAATGAATATTGTAAATGCACAAACAGTAATTTCTCTGCATTGCAAGGTGCAATTCTGAAATTTTTTGCTTTTTCCTGCTCTTCTTAGCATGATAAAGAAGATTCAAAGAGAGTGAGATGCCAGCTCCTTTCATTCAGTCAGTAGCTTCAATCATTTCTGGACGTTTTTCAATGGCAAAAATCAATGAATATTGTAAATGCACAAACAGTAATTTCTCCGCATTGCAAGGTGCAATTCTGAAATTTTTTGCTTTTTCCTGCTCCTCTTAGCATGATAAAGAAGATTCAAAGAGAGTGAGATGCCAGCTCCTTTCATTCAGTCAGTAGCTTCAAACATTTCTGGACGTTTTTCAATGGCAAAAATCAATGAATATTGTAAATGCACAAACAGTAATTTCTCCACATTGCAAGGTGCAATTCGGAAATTTTTTGCTTTTTCCTGCTCCTCTTAGCATGATAAAGAAGATTCAAAGAGAGTGAGATGCCAGCTCCTTTCATTCAGTCAGTAGCTTCAAACATTTCTGGTATATGAATAACATGATGTTTTTCAATGGCAAAAATCAATGAATATTGTAAATGCACAAACAGTAATTTCTCCGCATTGCAATGTGCAATTCTGAAATTTTTTGCTTTTTACTGCTCCTCTTAGCATGATAAAGAAGATTCAAAGAGAGTGAGATGCCAGCTCCTTTCATTCAGTCAGTAGCTTCAATCATTTCTGGACGTTTTTCAATGGCAAAAATCAATGAATATTGTAAATGCACAAACAGTAATTTCGCCGCATTGCAAGGTGCAATTCTGAAATTTTTTGCTTTTTCCTGCTCCTCTTAGCATGATAAAGAAGATTCAAAGAGAGTGAGATGCCAGCTCCTTTCATTCAGTCAGTAGCTTCAATCATTTCTGGACGTTTTTCAATGGCAAAAATCAATGAATATTGTAAATGCACAAACAGTAATTTCTCCGCATTGCAAGGTGCAATTCTGAAATTTTTTGCTTTTTCCTGCTCCTCTTAGCATGATAAAGAAGATTCAAAGAGAGTGAGATGCCAGCTCCTTTCATTCAGTCAGTAGCTTCAATCATTTCTGGATGTTTTTCAATGGCAAAAATCAATGAATATTGTAAATGCACAAACAGTAATTTCTCCGCATTGCAAGGTGCAATTCTGAAATTTTTTGCTTTTTCCTGCTCCTCTTAGCATGATAAAGAAGATTCAAAGAGAGTGAGATGCCAGCTCCTTTCATTCAGTCAGTAGCTTCAATCATTTCTGGACGTTTTTCAATGGCAAAAATCAATGAATATTGTAAATGCACAAACAGTAATTTCTCTGCATTGCAAGGTGCAATTCTGAAATTTTTTGCTTTTTCCTGCTCCTCTTAGCATGATAAAGAAGATTCAAAGAGAGTGAGATGCCAGCTCCTTTCATTCAGTCAGTAGCTTCAATCATTTCTGGTATATCAATAACATGATGTTTTTCAATGGCAAAAATCAATGAATATTGTAAATGCACAAACAGTAATTTCTCCGCATTGCAAGGTGCAATTCTGAAATTTTTTGCTTTTTCCTGCTCCTCTTAGCATGATAAAGAATATTCAAAGAGAGTGAGATGCCAGCTCCTTTCATTCAGTCAGTAGCTTCAATCATTTCTGGTATATGAATAACATGATGTTTTTCAATGGCAAAAATCAATGAATATTGTAAATGCACAAACAGTAATTTCTCCGCATTGCAAGGTGCAATTCTGAAATTTTTTGCTTTTTAGTGCTCCTCTTAGCATGATAAAGAAGATTCAAAGAGAGTGAGATGCCAGCTCCTTTCATTCAGTCAGTAGCTTCAAACATTTCTGGTATATGAATAACATGATGTTTTTCAATGGCAAAAATCAATGAATATTGTAAATGCACAAACAGTAATTTCTCCGCATTGCAAGGTGCAATTCTGAAATTTTTTGCTTTTTCCTGCTCCTCTTAGCATGATAAAGAAGATTCAAAGAGAGTGAGATGCCAGGTCCTTTCATTCAGTCAGTAGCTTCAATCATTTCTGGTATATGAATAACATGATGTTTTTCATTGGCAAAAATCAATGAATATTGTAAATGCACAAACAGTAATTTCTCCGCATTGCAAGGTGCAATTCTGAAATTTTTTGCTTTTTCCTGCTCCTCTTAGCATGATAAAGAAGATTCAAAGAGAGTGAGATGCCAGCTCCTTTCATTCAGTCAGTAGCTTCAAACATATCTGGTATATGAATAACATGATGTTTTTCAATGGCAAAAATCAATGAATATTGTAAATGCACAAACAGTAATTTCTCCGCATTGCAAGGTGCAATTCTGAAATTTTTTGCTTTTTCCTGCTCCTCTTAGCATGATAAAGAAGATTCAAAGAGAGTGAGATGCCAGCTCCTTTCATTCAGTCAGTAGCTTCAATCATTTCTGGACGTTTTTCAATGGCAAAAATCAATGAATATTGTAAATGCACAAACAGTAATTTCTCCGCATTGCAAGGTGCAATTCTGAAATTTTTTGCTTTTTCCTGCTCCTCTTAGCATGATAAAGAAGATTCAAAGAGAGTGAGATGCCAGGTCCTTTCATTCAGTCAGTAGCTTCAATCATTTCTGGTATATGAATAACATGATGTTTTTCATTGGCAAAAATCAATGAATATTGTAAATGCACAAACAGTAATTTCTCCGCATTGCAAGGTGCAATTCTGAAATTTTTTGCTTTTTCCTGCTCCTCTTAGCATGATAAAGAAGATTCAAAGAGAGTGAGATGCCAGCTCCTTTCATTCAGTCAGTAGCTTCAAACATATCTGGTATATGAATAATATGATGTTTTTCAATGGCAAAAATCAATGAATATTGTAAATGCACAAACAGTAATTTCTCCGCATTGCAAGGTGCAATTCTGAAATTTTTTGCTTTTTCCTGCTCCTCTTAGCATGATAAAGAAGATTCAAAGAGAGTGAGATGCCAGCTCCTTTCATTCAGTCAGTAGCTTCAAACATTTCTGGTATATGAATAACATGATGTTTTTCAATGGCAAAAATCAATGAATATTGTAAATGCACAAACAGGAATTTCTCCGCATTGCAAGGTGCAATTCTGAAATTTTTTGCTTTTTCCTGCTCCTCTTAGCATGATAAAGAAGATTCAAAGAGAGTGAGATGCCAGCTCCTTTCATTCAGTCAGTAGCTTCAATCATTTCTGGACGTTTTTCAATGGCAAAAATCAATGAATATTGTAAATGCACAAACAGTAATTTCTCCGCATTGCAAGGTGCAATTCTGAAATTTTTTGCTTTTTCCTGCTCCTCTTAGCATGATAAAGAAGATTCAAAGAGAGTGAGATGCCAGCTCCTTTCATTCAGTCAGTAGCTTCAATCATTTCTGGTCGTTTTTCAATGGCAAAAATCAATGAATATTGTAAATGCACAAACAGTAATTTCTCCGCATTGCAAGGTGCAATTCTGAAATTTTTTAGTTTTTCCTGCTCCTCTTAGCATGATAAAGAAGATTCAAAGAGAGTGAGATGCCAGCTCCTTTCATTCAGTCAGTAGCTTCAAACATTTCTGGTATATGAATAACATGATGTTTTTCAATGGCAAAAATCAATGAATATTGTAAATGCACAAACAGTAATTTCTCCACATTGCAAGGTGCAATTCGGAAATTTTTTGCTTTTTCCTGCTCCTCTTAGCATGATAAAGAAGATTCAAAGAGAGTGAGATGCCAGCTCCTTTCATTCAGTCAGTAGCTTCAAACATTTCTGGTATATGAATAACATGATGTTTTTCAATGGCAAAAATCAATGAATATTGTAAATGCACAAACAGTAATTTCTCCGCATTGCAATGTGCAATTCTGAAATTTTTTGCTTTTTACTGCTCCTCTTAGCATGATAAAGAAGATTCAAAGAGAGTGAGATGCCAGCTCCTTTCATTCAGTCAGTAGCTTCAATCATTTCTGGACGTTTTTCAATGGCAAAAATCAATGAATATTGTAAATGCACAAACAGTAATTTCGCCGCATTGCAAGGTGCAATTCTGAAATTTTTTGCTTTTTCCTGCTCCTCTTAGCATGATAAAGAAGATTCAAAGAGAGTGAGATGCCAGCTCCTTTCATTCAGTCAGTAGCTTCAATCATTTCTGGACGTTTTTCAATGGCAAAAATCAATGAATATTGTAAATGCACAAACAGTAATTTCTCCGCATTGCAAGGTGCAATTCTGAAATTTTTTGCTTTTTCCTGCTCCTCTTAGCATGATAAAGAAGATTCAAAGAGAGTGAGATGCCAGCTCCTTTCATTCAGTCAGTAGCTTCAATCATTTCTGGATGTTTTTCAATGGCAAAAATCAATGAATATTGTAAATGCACAAACAGTAATTTCTCCGCATTGCAAGGTGCAATTCTGAAATTTTTTGCTTTTTCCTGCTCCTCTTAGCATGATAAAGAAGATTCAAAGAGAGTGAGATGCCAGCTCCTTTCATTCAGTCAGTAGCTTCAATCATTTCTGGACGTTTTTCAATGGCAAAAATCAATGAATATTGTAAATGCACAAACAGTAATTTCTCTGCATTGCAAGGTGCAATTCTGAAATTTTTTGCTTTTTCCTGCTCCTCTTAGCATGATAAAGAAGATTCAAAGAGAGTGAGATGCCAGCTCCTTTCATTCAGTCAGTAGCTTCAATCATTTCTGGTATATCAATAACATGATGTTTTTCAATGGCAAAAATCAATGAATATTGTAAATGCACAAACAGTAATTTCTCCGCATTGCAAGGTGCAATTCTGAAATTTTTTGCTTTTTAGTGCTCCTCTTAGCATGATAAAGAAGATTCAAAGAGAGTGAGATGCCAGCTCCTTTCATTCAGTCAGTAGCTTCAAACATTTCTGGTATATGAATAACATGATGTTTTTCAATGGCAAAAATCAATGAATATTGTAAATGCACAAACAGTAATTTCTCCGCATTGCAAGGTGCAATTCTGAAATTTTTTGCTTTTTCCTGCTCCTCTTAGCATGATAAAGAAGATTCAAAGAGAGTGAGATGCCAGGTCCTTTCATTCAGTCAGTAGCTTCAATCATTTCTGGTATATGAATAACATGATGTTTTTCATTGGCAAAAATCAATGAATATTGTAAATGCACAAACAGTAATTTCTCCGCATTGCAAGGTGCAATTCTGAAATTTTTTGCTTTTTCCTGCTCCTCTTAGCATGATAAAGAAGATTCAAAGAGAGTGAGATGCCAGCTCCTTTCATTCAGTCAGTAGCTTCAAACATATCTGGTATATGAATAACATGATGTTTTTCAATGGCAAAAATCAATGAATATTGTAAATGCACAAACAGTAATTTCTCCGCATTGCAAGGTGCAATTCTGAAATTTTTTGCTTTTTCCTGCTCCTCTTAGCATGATAAAGAAGATTCAAAGAGAGTGAGATGCCAGCTCCTTTCATTCAGTCAGTAGCTTCAATCATTTCTGGACGTTTTTCAATGGCAAAAATCAATGAATATTGTAAATGCACAAACAGTAATTTCTCCGCATTGCAAGGTGCAATTCTGAAATTTTTTGCTTTTTCCTGCTCCTCTTAGCATGATAAAGAAGATTCAAAGAGAGTGAGATGCCAGGTCCTTTCATTCAGTCAGTAGCTTCAATCATTTCTGGTATATGAATAACATGATGTTTTTCATTGGCAAAAATCAATGAATATTGTAAATGCACAAACAGTAATTTCTCCGCATTGCAAGGTGCAATTCTGAAATTTTTTGCTTTTTCCTGCTCCTCTTAGCATGATAAAGAAGATTCAAAGAGAGTGAGATGCCAGCTCCTTTCATTCAGTCAGTAGCTTCAAACATATCTGGTATATGAATAACATGATGTTTTTCAATGGCAAAAATCAATGAATATTGTAAATGCACAAACAGTAATTTCTCCGCATTGCAAGGTGCAATTCTGAAATTTTTTGCTTTTTCCTGCTCCTCTTAGCATGATAAAGAAGATTCAAAGAGAGTGAGATGCCAGCTCCTTTCATTCAGTCAGTAGCTTCAAACATTTCTGGTATATGAATAACATGATGTTTTTCAATGGCAAAAATCAATGAATATTGTAAATGCACAAACAGGAATTTCTCCGCATTGCAAGGTGCAATTCTGAAATTTTTTGCTTTTTCCTGCTCCTCTTAGCATGATAAAGAAGATTCAAAGAGAGTGAGATGCCAGCTCCTTTCATTCAGTCAGTAGCTTCAATCATTTCTGGACGTTTTTCAATGGCAAAAATCAATGAATATTGTAAATGCACAAACAGTAATTTCTCCGCATTGCAAGGTGCAATTCTGAAATTTTTTGCTTTTTCCTGCTCCTCTTAGCATGATAAAGAAGATTCAAAGAGAGTGAGATGCCAGCTCCTTTCATTCAGTCAGTAGCTTCAATCATTTCTGGTCGTTTTTCAATGGCAAAAATCAATGAATATTGTAAATGCACAAACAGTAATTTCTCCGCATTGCAAGGTGCAATTCTGAAATTTTTTAGTTTTTCCTGCTCCTCTTAGCATGATAAAGAAGATTCAAAGAGAGTGAGATGCCAGCTCCTTTCATTCAGTCAGTAGCTTCAAACATTTCTGGTATATGAATAACATGATGTTTTTCAATGGCAAAAATCAATGAATATTGTAAATGCACAAACAGTAATTTCTCCACATTGCAAGGTGCAATTCGGAAATTTTTTGCTTTTTCCTGCTCCTCTTAGCATGATAAAGAAGATTCAAAGAGAGTGAGATGCCAGCTCCTTTCATTCAGTCAGTAGCTTCAAACATTTCTGGTATATGAATAACATGATGTTTTTCAATGGCAAAAATCAATGAATATTGTAAATGCACAAACAGTAATTTCTCCGCATTGCAATGTGCAATTCTGAAATTTTTTGCTTTTTACTGCTCCTCTTAGCATGATAAAGAAGATTCAAAGAGAGTGAGATGCCAGCTCCTTTCATTCAGTCAGTAGCTTCAATCATTTCTGGACGTTTTTCAATGGCAAAAATCAATGAATATTGTAAATGCACAAACAGTAATTTCGCCGCATTGCAAGGTGCAATTCTGAAATTTTTTGCTTTTTCCTGCTCCTCTTAGCATGATAAAGAAGATTCAAAGAGAGTGAGATGCCAGCTCCTTTCATTCAGTCAGTAGCTTCAATCATTTCTGGACGTTTTTCAATGGCAAAAATCAATGAATATTGTAAATGCACAAACAGTAATTTCTCCGCATTGCAAGGTGCAATTCTGAAATTTTTTGCTTTTTCCTGCTCCTCTTAGCATGATAAAGAAGATTCAAAGAGAGTGAGATGCCAGCTCCTTTCATTCAGTCAGTAGCTTCAATCATTTCTGGATGTTTTTCAATGGCAAAAATCAATGAATATTGTAAATGCACAAACAGTAATTTCTCCGCATTGCAAGGTGCAATTCTGAAATTTTTTGCTTTTTCCTGCTCCTCTTAGCATGATAAAGAAGATTCAAAGAGAGTGAGATGCCAGCTCCTTTCATTCAGTCAGTAGCTTCAATCATTTCTGGACGTTTTTCAATGGCAAAAATCAATGAATATTGTAAATGCACAAACAGTAATTTCTCTGCATTGCAAGGTGCAATTCTGAAATTTTTTGCTTTTTCCTGCTCCTCTTAGCATGATAAAGAAGATTCAAAGAGAGTGAGATGCCAGCTCCTTTCATTCAGTCAGTAGCTTCAATCATTTCTGGTATATCAATAACATGATGTTTTTCAATGGCAAAAATCAATGAATATTGTAAATGCACAAACAGTAATTTCTCCGCATTGCAAGGTGCAATTCTGAAATTTTTTGCTTTTTCCTGCTCCTCTTAGCATGATAAAGAAGATTCGAAGAGAGTGAGATGCCAGCTCCTTTCATTCAGTCAGTAGCTTCAATCATTTCTGGTATATGAATAACATGATGTTTTTCAATGGCAAAAATCAATGAATATTGTAAATGCACAAACAGTAATTTCTCCGCATTGCAAGGTGCAATTCTGAAATTTTTTGCTTTTTAGTGCTCCTCTTAGCATGATAAAGAAGATTCAAAGAGAGTGAGATGCCAGCTCCTTTCATTCAGTCAGTAGCTTCAAACATTTCTGGTATATGAATAACATGATGTTTTTCAATGGCAAAAATCAATGAATATTGTAAATGCACAAACAGTAATTTCTCCGCATTGCAAGGTGCAATTCTGAAATTTTTTGCTTTTTCCTGCTCCTCTTAGCATGATAAAGAAGATTCAAAGAGAGTGAGATGCCAGCTCCTTTCATTCAGTCAGTAGCTTCAATCATTTCTGGACGTTTTTCAATGGCAAAAATCAATGAATATTGTAAATGCACAAACAGTAATTTCTCCGCATTGCAAGGTGCAATTCTGAAATTTTTTGCTTTTTCCTGCTCCTCTTAGCATGATAAAGAAGATTCAAAGAGAGTGAGATGCCAGGTCCTTTCATTCAGTCAGTAGCTTCAATCATTTCTGGTATATGAATAACATGATGTTTTTCATTGGCAAAAATCAATGAATATTGTAAATGCACAAACAGTAATTTCTCCGCATTGCAAGGTGCAATTCTGAAATTTTTTGCTTTTTCCTGCTCCTCTTAGCATGATAAAGAAGATTCAAAGAGAGTGAGATGCCAGCTCCTTTCATTCAGTCAGTAGCTTCAAACATATCTGGTATATGAATAACATGATGTTTTTCAATGGCAAAAATCAATGAATATTGTAAATGCACAAACAGTAATTTCTCCGCATTGCAAGGTGCAATTCTGAAATTTTTTGCTTTTTCCTGCTCCTCTTAGCATGATAAAGAAGATTCAAAGAGATTGAGATGCCAGCTCCTTTCATTCAGTCAGTAGCTTCAATCATTTCTGGACGTTTTTCAATGGCAAAAATCAATGAATATTGTAAATGCACAAACAGTAATTTCTCCGCATTGCAAGGTGCAATTCTGAAATTTTTTGCTTTTTCCTGCTCCTCTTAGCATGATAAAGAAGATTCAAAGAGAGTGAGATGCCAGCTCCTTTCATTCAGTCAGTAGCTTCAAACATTTCTGGTATATGAATAACATGATGTTTTTCAATGGCAAAAATCAATGAATATTGTAAATGCACAAACAGGAATTTCTCCGCATTGCAAGGTGCAATTCTGAAATTTTTTGCTTTTTCCTGCTCCTCTTAGCATGATAAAGAAGATTCAAAGAGAGTGAGATGCCAGGTCCTTTCATTCAGTCAGTAGCTTCAATCATTTCTGGTATATGAATAACATGATGTTTTTCATTGGCAAAAATCAATGAATATTGTAAATGCACAAACAGTAATTTCTCCGCATTGCAAGGTGCAATTCTGAAATTTTTTGCTTTTTCCTGCTCCTCTTAGCATGATAAAGAAGATTCAAAGAGAGTGAGATGCCAGCTCCTTTCATTCAGTCAGTAGCTTCAATCATTTCTGGACGTTTTTCAATGGCAAAAATCAATGAATATTGTAAATGCACAAAGAGTAATTTCTCCGCATTGCAAGGTGCAATTCTGAAATTTTTTGCTTTTTCCTGCTCCTCTTAGCATGATAAAGAAGATTCAAAGAGAGTGAGATGCCAGCTCCTTTCATTCAGTCAGTAGCTTCAAACATTTCTGGTATATGAATAACATGATGTTTTTCAATGGCAAAAATCAATGAATATTGTAAATGCACAAACAGTAATTTCTCTGCATTGCAAGGTGCAATTCTGAAATTTTTTGCTTTTTCCTGCTCTTCTTAGCATGATAAAGAAGATTCAAAGAGAGTGAGATGCCAGCTCCTTTCTTTCAGTCAGTAGCTTCAATCATTTCTGGACGTTTTTCAATGGCAAAAATCAATGAATATTGTAAATGCACAAACAGTAATTTCTCCGCATTGCAAGGTGCAATTCTGAAATTTTTTGCTTTTTCCTGCTCCTCTTAGCATGATAAAGAAGATTCAAAGAGAGTGAGATGCCAGCTCCTTTCATTCAGTCAGTAGCTTCAATCATTTCTGGACGTTTTTTAATGGCAAAAATCAATGAATATTGTAAATGCACAAACAGTAATTTCTCCGCATTGCAAGGTGCAATTCTGAAATTTTTTGCTTTTTCCTGCTCCTCTTAGCATGATAAAGAAGATTCAAAGAGAGTGAGATGCCAGCTCCTTTCATTCAGTCAGTAGCTTCAAACATTTCTGGACGTTTTTCAATGGCAAAAATCAATGAATATTGTAAATGCACAAACAGTAATTTCTCCACATTTCAAGGTGCAATTCGGAAATTTTTTGCTTTTTCCTGCTCCTCTTAGCATGATAAAGAAGATTCAAAGAGAGTGAGATGCCAGCTCCTTTCATTCAGTCAGTAGCTTCAAACATTTCTGGTATATGAATAACATGATGTTTTTCAATGGCAAAAATCAATGAATATTGTAAATGCACAAACAGTAATTTCTCCGCATTGCAATGTGCAATTCTGAAATTTTTTGCTTTTTACTGCTCCTCTTAGCATGATAAAGAAGATTCAAAGAGAGTGAGATGCCAGCTCCTTTCATTCAGTCAGTAGCTTCAATCATTTCTGGATGTTTTTCAATGGCAAAAATCAATGAATATTGTAAATGCACAAACAGTAATTTCTCCGCATTGCAAGGTGCAATTCTGAAATTTTTTGCTTTTTCCTGCTCCTCTTAGCATGATAAAGAAGATTCAAAGAGAGTGAGATGCCAGCTCCTTTCATTCAGTCAGTAGCTTCAATCATTTCTGGACGTTTTTCAATGGCAAAAATCAATGAATATTGTAAATGCACAAACAGTAATTTCTCTGCATTGCAAGGTGCAATTCTGAAATTTTTTGCTTTTTCCTGCTCCTCTTAGCATGATAAAGAAGATTCAAAGAGAGTGAGATGCCAGCTCCTTTCATTCAGTCAGTAGCTTCAATCATTTCTGGTATATCAATAACATGATGTTTTTCAATGGCAAAAATCAATGAATATTGTAAATGCACAAACAGTAATTTCTCCGCATTGCAAGGTGCAATTCTGAAATTTTTTGCTTTTTCCTGCTCCTCTTAGCATGATAAAGAAGATTCAAAGAGAGTGAGATGCCAGCTCCTTTCATTCAGTCAGTAGCTTCAATCATTTCTGGTATATGAATAACATGATGTTTTTCAATGGCAAAAATCAATGAATATTGTAAATGCACAAACAGTAATTTCTCCGCATTGCAAGGTGCAATTCTGAAATTTTTTGCTTTTTAGTGCTCCTCTTAGCATGATAAAGAAGATTCAAAGAGAGTGAAATGCCAGCTCCTTTCATTCAGTCAGTAGCTTCAAACATTTCTGGTATATGAATAACATGATGTTTTTCAATGGCAAAAATCAATGAATATTGTAAATGCACAAACAGTAATTTCTCCGCATTGCAAGGTGCAATTCTGAAATTTTTTGCTTTTTCCTGCTCCTCTTAGCATGATAAAGAAGATTCAAAGAGAGTGAGATGCCAGGTCCTTTCATTCAGTCAGTAGCTTCAATCATTTCTGGTATATGAATAACATGATGTTTTTCATTGGCAAAAATCAATGAATATTGTAAATGCACAAACAGTAATTTCTCCGCATTGCAAGGTGCAATTCTGAAATTTTTTGCTTTTTCCTGCTCCTCTTAGCATGATAAAGAAGATTCAAAGAGAGTGAGATGCCAGCTTCTTTCATTCAGTCAGTAGCTTCAAACATATCTGGTATATGAATAACATGATGTTTTTCAATGGCAAAAATCAATGAATATTGTAAATGCACAAACAGTAATTTCTCCGCATTGCAAGGTGCAATTCTGAAATTTTTTGCTTTTTCCTGCTCCTCTTAGCATGATAAAGAAGATTCAAAGAGAGTGAGATGCCAGCTCCTTTCATTCAGTCAGTAGCTTCAATCATTTCTGGACGTTTTTCAATGGCAAAAATCAATGAATATTGTAAATGCACAAACAGTAATTTCTCCGCATTGCAAGGTGCAATTCTGAAATTTTTTGCTTTTTCCTGCTCCTCTTAGCATGATAAAGAAGATTCAAAGAGAGTGAGATGCCAGGTCCTTTCATTCAGTCAGTAGCTTCAATCATTTCTGGTATATGAATAACATGATGTTTTTCATTGGCAAAAATCAATGAATATTGTAAATGCACAAACAGTAATTTCTCCGCATTGCAAGGTGCAATTCTGAAATTTTTTGCTTTTTCCTGCTCCTCTTAGCATGATAAAGAAGATTCAAAGAGAGTGAGATGCCAGCTCCTTTCATTCAGTCAGTAGCTTCAAACATATCTGTTATATGAATAACATGATGTTTTTCAATGGCAAAAATCAATGAATATTGTAAATGCACAAACAGTAATTTCTCCGCATTGCAAGGTGCAATTCTGAAATTTTTTGCTTTTTCCTGCTCCTCTTAGCATGATAAAGAATATTCAAAGAGAGTGAGATGCCAGCTCCTTTCATTCAGTCAGTAGCTTCAAACATTTCTGGTATATGAATAACATGATGTTTTTCAATGGCAAAAATCAATGAATATTGTAAATGCACAAACAGGAATTTCTCCGCATTGCAAGGTGCAATTCTGAAATTTTTTGCTTTTTCCTGCTCCTCTTAGCATGATAAAGAAGATTCAAAGAGAGTGAGATGCCAGCTCCTTTCATTCAGTCAGTAGCTTCAATCATTTCTGGACGTTTTTTAATGGCAAAAATCAATGAATATTGTAAATGCACAAACAGTAATTTCTCCGCATTGCAAGGTGCAATTCTGAAATTTTTTGCTTTTTCCTGCTCCTCTTAGCATGATAAAGAAGATTCAAAGAGAGTGAGATGCCAGCTCCTTTCATTCAGTCAGTAGCTTCAAACATTTCTGGACGTTTTTCAATGGCAAAAATCAATGAATATTGTAAATGCACAAACAGTAATTTCTCCACATTTCAAGGTGCAATTCGGAAATTTTTTGCTTTTTCCTGCTCCTCTTAGCATGATAAAGAAGATTCAAAGAGAGTGAGATGCCAGCTCCTTTCATTCAGTCAGTAGCTTCAAACATTTCTGGTATATGAATAACATGATGTTTTTCAATGGCAAAAATCAATGAATATTGTAAATGCACAAACAGTAATTTCTCCGCATTGCAATGTGCAATTCTGAAATTTTTTGCTTTTTACTGCTCCTCTTAGCATGATAAAGAAGATTCAAAGAGAGTGAGATGCCAGCTCCTTTCATTCAGTCAGTAGCTTCAATCATTTCTGGACGTTTTTCAATGGCAAAAATCAATGAATATTGTAAATGCACAAACAGTAATTTCGCCGCATTGCAAGGTGCAATTCTGAAATTTTTTGCTTTTTCCTGCTCCTCTTAGCATGATAAAGAAGATTCAAAGAGAGTGAGATGCCAGCTCCTTTCATTCAGTCAGTAGCTTCAATCATTTCTGGACGTTTTTCAATGGCAAAAATCAATGAATATTGTAAATGCACAAACAGTAATTTCTCCGCATTGCAAGGTGCAATTCTGAAATTTTTTGCTTTTTCCTGCTCCTCTTAGCATGATAAAGAAGATTCAAAGAGAGTGAGATGCCAGCTCCTTTCATTCAGTCAGTAGCTTCAATCATTTCTGGATGTTTTTCAATGGCAAAAATCAATGAATATTGTAAATGCACAAACAGTAATTTCTCCGCATTGCAAGGTGCAATTCTGAAATTTTTTGCTTTTTCCTGCTCCTCTTAGCATGATAAAGAAGATTCAAAGAGAGTGAGATGCCAGCTCCTTTCATTCAGTCAGTAGCTTCAATCATTTCTGGACGTTTTTCAATGGCAAAAATCAATGAATATTGTAAATGCACAAACAGTAATTTCTCTGCATTGCAAGGTGCAATTCTGAAATTTTTTGCTTTTTCCTGCTCCTCTTAGCATGATAAAGAAGATTCAAAGAGAGTGAGATGCCAGCTCCTTTCATTCAGTCAGTAGCTTCAATCATTTCTGGTATATCAATAACATGATGTTTTTCAATGGCAAAAATCAATGAATATTGTAAATGCACAAACAGTAATTTCTCCGCATTGCAAGGTGCAATTCTGAAATTTTTTGCTTTTTCCTGCTCCTCTTAGCATGATAAAGAAGATTCAAAGAGAGTGAGATGCCAGCTCCTTTCATTCAGTCAGTAGCTTCAATCATTTCTGGTATATGAATAACATGATGTTTTTCAATGGCAAAAATCAATGAATATTGTAAATGCACAAACAGTAATTTCTCCGCATTGCAAGGTGCAATTCTGAAATTTTTTGCTTTTTAGTGCTCCTCTTAGCATGATAAAGAAGATTCAAAGAGAGTGAGATGCCAGCTCCTTTCATTCAGTCAGTAGCTTCAAACATTTCTGGTATATGAATAACATGATGTTTTTCAATGGCAAAAATCAATGAATATTGTAAATGCACAAACAGTAATTTCTCCGCATTGCAAGGTGCAATTCTGAAATTTTTTGCTTTTTCCTGCTCCTCTTAGCATGATAAAGAAGATTCAAAGAGAGTGAGATGCCAGGTCCTTTCATTCAGTCAGTAGCTTCAATCATTTCTGGTATATGAATAACATGATGTTTTTCATTGGCAAAAATCAATGAATATTGTAAATGCACAAACAGTAATTTCTCCGCATTGCAAGGTGCAATTCTGAAATTTTTTGCTTTTTCCTGCTCCTCTTAGCATGATAAAGAAGATTCAAAGAGAGTGAGATGCCAGCTCCTTTCATTCAGTCAGTAGCTTCAAACATATCTGGTATATGAATAACATGATGTTTTTCAATGGCAAAAATCAATGAATATTGTAAATGCACAAACAGTAATTTCTCCGCATTGCAAGGTGCAATTCTGAAATTTTTTGCTTTTTCCTGCTCCTCTTAGCATGATAAAGAAGATTCAAAGAGAGTGAGATGCCAGCTCCTTTCATTCAGTCAGTAGCTTCAATCATTTCTGGACGTTTTTCAATGGCAAAAATCAATGAATATTGTAAATGCACAAACAGTAATTTCTCCGCATTGCAAGGTGCAATTCTGAAATTTTTTGCTTTTTCCTGCTCCTCTTAGCATGATAAAGAAGATTCAAAGAGAGTGAGATGCCAGGTCCTTTCATTCAGTCAGTAGCTTCAATCATTTCTGGTATATGAATAACATGATGTTTTTCATTGGCAAAAATCAATGAATATTGTAAATGCACAAACAGTAATTTCTCCGCATTGCAAGGTGCAATTCTGAAATTTTTTGCTTTTTCCTGCTCCTCTTAGCATGATAAAGAAGATTCAAAGAGAGTGAGATGCCAGCTCCTTTCATTCAGTCAGTAGCTTCAAACATATCTGGTATATGAATAACATGATGTTTTTCAATGGCAAAAATCAATGAATATTGTAAATGCACAAACAGTAATTTCTCCGCATTGCAAGGTGCAATTCTGAAATTTTTTGCTTTTTCCTGCTCCTCTTAGCATGATAAAGAAGATTCAAAGAGAGTGAGATGCCAGCTCCTTTCATTCAGTCAGTAGCTTCAAACATTTCTGGTATATGAATAACATGATGTTTTTCAATGGCAAAAATCAATGAATATTGTAAATGCACAAACAGGAATTTCTCCGCATTGCAAGGTGCAATTCTGAAATTTTTTGCTTTTTCCTGCTCCTCTTAGCATGATAAAGAAGATTCAAAGAGAGTGAGATGCCAGCTCCTTTCATTCAGTCAGTAGCTTCAATCATTTCTGGACGTTTTTCAATGGCAAAAATCAATGAATATTGTAAATGCACAAACAGTAATTTCTCCGCATTGCAAGGTGCAATTCTGAAATTTTTTGCTTTTTCCTGCTCCTCTTAGCATGATAAAGAAGATTCAAAGAGAGTGAGATGCCAGCTCCTTTCATTCAGTCAGTAGCTTCAATCATTTCTGGTCGTTTTTCAATGGCAAAAATCAATGAATATTGTAAATGCACAAACAGTAATTTCTCCGCATTGCAAGGTGCAATTCTGAAATTTTTTAGTTTTTCCTGCTCCTCTTAGCATGATAAAGAAGATTCAAAGAGAGTGAGATGCCAGCTCCTTTCATTCAGTCAGTAGCTTCAAACATTTCTGGTATATGAATAACATGATGTTTTTCAATGGCAAAAATCAATGAATATTGTAAATGCACAAACAGTAATTTCTCCACATTGCAAGGTGAAATTCGGAAATTTTTTGCTTTTTCCTGCTCCTCTTAGCATGATAAAGAAGATTCAAAGAGAGTGAGATGCCAGCTCCTTTCATTCAGTCAGTAGCTTCAAACATTTCTGGTATATGAATAACATGATGTTTTTCAATGGCAAAAATCAATGAATATTGTAAATGCACAAACAGTAATTTCTCCGCATTGCAATGTGCAATTCTGAAATTTTTTGCTTTTTACTGCTCCTCTTAGCATGATAAAGAAGATTCAAAGAGAGTGAGATGCCAGCTCCTTTCATTCAGTCAGTAGCTTCAATCATTTCTGGACGTTTTTCAATGGCAAAAATCAATGAATATTGTAAATGCACAAACAGTAATTTCTCCGCATTGCAAGGTGCAATTCTGAAATTTTTTGCTTTTTCCTGCTCCTCTTAGCATGATAAAGAAGATTCAAAGAGAGTGAGATGCCAGCTCCTTTCATTCAGTCAGTAGCTTCAATCATTTCTGGACGTTTTTCAATGGCAAAAATCAATGAATATTGTAAATGCACAAACAGTAATTTCTCCGCATTGCAAGGTGCAATTCTGAAATTTTTTGCTTTTTCCTGCTCCTCTTAGCATGATAAAGAAGATTCAAAGAGAGTGAGATGCCAGCTCCTTTCATTCAGTCAGTAGCTTCAATCATTTCTGGATGTTTTTCAATGGCAAAAATCAATGAATATTGTAAATGCACAAACAGTAATTTCTCCGCATTGCAAGGTGCAATTCTGAAATTTTTTGCTTTTTCCTGCTCCTCTTAGCATGATAAAGAAGATTCAAAGAGAGTGAGATGCCAGCTCCTTTCATTCAGTCAGTAGCTTCAATCATTTCTGGACGTTTTTCAATGGCAAAAATCAATGAATATTGTAAATGCACAAACAGTAATTTCTCTGCATTGCAAGGTGCAATTCTGAAATTTTTTGCTTTTTCCTGCTCCTCTTAGCATGATAAAGAAGATTCAAAGAGAGTGAGATGCCAGCTCCTTTCATTCAGTCAGTAGCTTCAATCATTTCTGGTATATCAATAACATGATGTTTTTCAATGGCAAAAATCAATGAATATTGTAAATGCACAAACAGTAATTTCTCCGCATTGCAAGGTGCAATTCTGAAATTTTTTGCTTTTTCCTGCTCCTCTTAGCATGATAAAGAAGATTCAAAGAGAGTGAGATGCCAGCTCCTTTCATTCAGTCAGTAGCTTCAATCATTTCTGGTATATGAATAACATGATGTTTTTCAATGGCAAAAATCAATGAATATTGTAAATGCACAAACAGTAATTTCTCCGCATTGCAAGGTGCAATTCTGAAATTTTTTGCTTTTTAGTGCTCCTCTTAGCATGATAAAGAAGATTCAAAGAGAGTGAGATGCCAGCTCCTTTCATTCAGTCAGTAGCTTCAAACATTTCTGGTATATGAATAACATGATGTTTTTCAATGGCAAAAATCAATGAATATTGTAAATGCACAAACAGTAATTTCTCCGCATTGCAAGGTGCAATTCTGAAATTTTTTGCTTTTTCCTGCTCCTCAGCATGATAAAGAAGATTCAAAGAGAGTGAGATGCCAGGTCCTTTCATTCAGTCAGTAGCTTCAATCATTTCTGGTATATGAATAACATGATGTTTTTCATTGGCAAAAATCAATGAATATTGTAAATGCACAAACAGTAATTTCTCCGCATTGCAAGGTGCAATTCTGAAATTTTTTGCTTTTTCCTGCTCCTCTTAGCATGATAAAGAAGATTCAAAGAGAGTGAGATGCCAGCTCCTTTCATTCAGTCAGTAGCTTCAATCATTTCTGGACGTTTTTCAATGGCAAAAATCAATGAATATTGTAAATGCACAAACAGTAATTTCTCCGCATTGCAAGGTGCAATTCTGAAATTTTTTGCTTTTTCCTGCTCCTCTTAGCATGATAAAGAAGATTCAAAGAGAGTGAGATGCCAGGTCCTTTCATTCAGTCAGTAGCTTCAATCATTTCTGGTATATGAATAACATGATGTTTTTCATTGGCAAAAATCAATGAATATTGTAAATGCACAAACAGTAATTTCTCCGCATTGCAAGGTGCAATTCTGAAATTTTTTGCTTTTTCCTGCTCCTCTTAGCATGATAAAGAAGATTCAAAGAGAGTGAGATGCCAGCTCCTTTCATTCAGTCAGTAGCTTCAAACATATCTGGTATATGAATAACATGATGTTTTTCAATGGCAAAAATCAATGAATATTGTAAATGCACAAACAGTAATTTCTCCGCATTGCAAGGTGCAATTCTGAAATTTTTTGCTTTTTCCTGCTCCTCTTAGCATGATAAAGAAGATTCAAAGAGAGTGAGATGCCAGCTCCTTTCATTCAGTCAGTAGCTTCAAACATTTCTGGTATATGAATAACATGATGTTTTTCAATGGCAAAAATCAATGAATATTGTAAATGCACAAACAGGAATTTCTCCGCATTGCAAGGTGCAATTCTGAAATTTTTTGCTTTTTCCTGCTCCTCTTAGCATGATAAAGAAGATTCAAAGAGAGTGAGATGCCAGCTCCTTTCATTCAGTCAGTAGCTTCAATCATTTCTGGACGTTTTTCAATGGCAAAAATCAATGAATATTGTAAATGCACAAACAGTAATTTCTCCGCATTGCAAGGTGCAATTCTGAAATTTTTTGCTTTTTCCTGCTCCTCTTAGCATGATAAAGAAGATTCAAAGAGAGTGAGATGCCAGCTCCTTTCATTCAGTCAGTAGCTTCAATCATTTCTGGTCGTTTTTCAATGGCAAAAATCAATGAATATTGTAAATGCACAAACAGTAATTTCTCCGCATTGCAAGGTGCAATTCTGAAATTTTTTAGTTTTTCCTGCTCCTCTTAGCATGATAAAGAAGATTCAAAGAGAGTGAGATGCCAGCTCCTTTCATTCAGTCAGTAGCTTCAAACATTTCTGGTATATGAATAACATGATGTTTTTCAATGGCAAAAATCAATGAATATTGTAAATGCACAAACAGTAATTTCTCCACATTGCAAGGTGCAATTCGGAAATTTTTTGCTTTTTCCTGCTCCTCTTAGCATGATAAAGAAGATTCAAAGAGAGTGAGATGCCAGCTCCTTTCATTCAGTCAGTAGCTTCAATCATTTCTGGATGTTTTTCAATGGCAAAAATCAATGAATATTGTAAATGCACAAACAGTAATTTCTCCGCATTGCAAGGTGCAATTCTGAAATTTTTTGCTTTTTCCTGCTCCTCTTAGCATGATAAAGAAGTTTCAAAGAGAGTGAGATGCCAGCTCCTTTCATTCAGTCAGTAGCTTCAATCATTTCTGGACGTTTTTCAATGGCAAAAATCAATGAATATTGTAAATGCACAAACAGTAATTTCTCTGCATTGCAAGGTGCAATTCTGAAATTTTTTGCTTTTTCCTGCTCCTCTTAGCATGATAAAGAAGATTCAAAGAGAGTGAGATGCCAGCTCCTTTCATTCAGTCAGTAGCTTCAATCATTTCTGGTATATCAATAACATGATGTTTTTCAATGGCAAAAATCAATGAATATTGTAAATGCACAAACAGTAATTTCTCCGCATTGCAAGGTGCAATTCTGAAATTTTTTGCTTTTTCCTGCTCCTCTTAGCATGATAAAGAAGATTCAAAGAGAGTGAGATGCCAGCTCCTTTCATTCAGTCAGTAGCTTCAATCATTTCTGGTATATGAATAACATGATGTTTTTCAATGGCAAAAATCAATGAATATTGTAAATGCACAAACAGTAATTTCTCCGCATTGCAAGGTGCAAATCTGAAATTTTTTGCTTTTTAGTGCTCCTCTTAGCATGATAAAGAAGATTCAAAGAGAGTGAGATGCCAGCTCCTTTCATTCAGTCAGTAGCTTCAAACATTTCTGGTATATGAATAACATGATGTTTTTCAATGGCAAAAATCAATGAATATTGTAAATGCACAAACAGTAATTTCTCCGCATTGCAAGGTGCAATTCTGAAATTTTTTGCTTTTTCCTGCTCCTCTTAGCATGATAAAGAAGATTCAAAGAGAGTGAGATGCCAGCTCCTTTCATTCAGTCAGTAGCTTCAATCATTTCTGGACGTTTTTCAATGGCAAAAATCAATGAATATTGTAAATGCACAAACAGTAATTTCTCCGCATTGCAAGGTGCAATTCTGAAATTTTTTGCTTTTTCCTGCTCCTCTTAGCATGATAAAGAAGATTCAAAGAGAGTGAGATGCCAGGTCCTTTCATTCAGTCAGTAGCTTCAATCATTTCTGGTATATGAATAACATGATGTTTTTCATTGGCAAAAATCAATGAATATTGTAAATGCACAAACAGTAATTTCTCCGCATTGCAAGGTGCAATTCTGAAATTTTTTGCTTTTTCCTGCTCCTCTTAGCATGATAAAGAAGATTCAAAGAGAGTGAGATGCCAGCTCCTTTCATTCAGTCAGTAGCTTCAAACATATCTGGTATATGAATAACATGATGTTTTTCAATGGCAAAAATCAATGAATATTGTAAATGCACAAACAGTAATTTCTCCGCATTGCAAGGTGCAATTCTGAAATTTTTTGCTTTTTCCTGCTCCTCTTAGCATGATAAAGAAGATTCAAAGAGATTGAGATGCCAGCTCCTTTCATTCAGTCAGTAGCTTCAATCATTTCTGGACGTTTTTCAATGGCAAAAATCAATGAATATTGTAAATGCACAAACAGTAATTTCTCCGCATTGCAAGGTGCAATTCTGAAATTTTTTGCTTTTTCCTGCTCCTCTTAGCATGATAAAGAAGATTCAAAGAGAGTGAGATGCCAGCTCCTTTCATTCAGTCAGTAGCTTCAAACATTTCTGGTATATGAATAACATGATGTTTTTCAATGGCAAAAATCAATGAATATTGTAAATGCACAAACAGGAATTTCTCCGCATTGCAAGGTGCAATTCTGAAATTTTTTGCTTTTTCCTGCTCCTCTTAGCATGATAAAGAAGATTCAAAGAGAGTGAGATGCCAGCTCCTTTCATTCAGTCAGTAGCTTCAATCATTTCTGGACGTTTTTCAATGGCAAAAATCAATGAATATTGTAAATGCACAAACAGTAATTTCTCCGCATTGCAAGGTGCAATTCTGAAATTTTTTGCTTTTTCCTGCTCCTCTTAGCATGATAAAGAAGATTCAAAGAGAGTGAGATGCCAGCTCCTTTCATTCAGTCAGTAGCTTCAATCATTTCTGGTATATGAATAACATGATGTTTTTCAATGGCAAAAATCAATGAATATTGTAAATGCACAAACAGTAATTTCTCCGCATTGCAAGGTGCAATTCTGAAATTTTTTGCTTTTTCCTGCTCCTCTTAGCATGATAAAGAAGATTCAAAGAGAGTGAGATGCCAGCTCCTTTCATTCAGTCAGTAGCTTCAATCATTTCTGTACGTTTTTCAATGGCAAAAATCAATGAATATTGTAAATGCACAAACAGTAATTTCTCCGCATTGCAAGGTGCAATTCTGAAATTTTTTGCTTTTTCCTGCTCCTCTTAGTATGATAAAGAAGATTCAAAGAGAGTGAGATGCCAGCTCCTTTCATTCAGTCAGTAGCTTCAATCATTTCTGGACGTTTTTCAATGGCAAAAATCAATGAATATTGTAAATGCACAAACAGTAATTTCTCCGCATTGCAAGGTGCAATTCTGAAATTTTTTGCTTTTTCCTGCTCCTCTTAGCATGATAAAGAAGATTCAAAGAGAGTGAGATGCCAGCTCCTTTCATTCAGTCAGTAGCTTCAAACATTTCTGGTATATGAATAACATGATGTTTTTCAATGGCAAAAATCAATGAATTTTGTAAATGCACAAACAGTAATTTCTCCACATTGCAAGGTGCAATTCTGAAATTTTTTGCTTTTTCCTGCTCCTCTTAGCATGATAAAGAAGATTCAAAGAGAGTGAGATACCAGCTCCTTTCATTCAGTCAGTAGCTTCAATAATTTCTGGACGTTTTTCAATGGCAAAAATCAATGAATATTGTAAATGCACAAACAGTAATTTCTCCGCATTGCAAGGTGCAATTCTGAAATTTTTTGCTTTTTCCTGCTCCTCTTAGCATGATAAAGAAGATTCAAAGAGAGTGAGATGCCAGCTCCTTTCATTCAGTCAGTAGCTTCAATCATTTCTGGATGTTTTTCAATGGCAAAAATCAATGAATATTGTAAATGCACAGACAGTAATTTCTCCGCATTGCAAGGTGCAATTCTGAAATTTTTTGCTTTTTCCTGCTCCTCTTTGCATGATAAAGAAGATTCAAAGAGATTGAGATGTCAGCTCCTTTCATTCAGTCAGTAGCTTCAAACATTTCTGGTATATGAATAACATGGTGTTTTTCAATGGCAAAAATCAATGAATATTGTAAATGCACAAACAGTAATTTCTCTGCATTGCAAGGTGCAATTCTGAAATTTTTTGCTTTTTCCTGCTCTTCTTAGCATGATAAAGAAGATTCAAAGAGAGTGAGATGCCAGCTCCTTTCATTCAGTCAGTAGCTTCAATCATTTCTGGTCGTTTTTCAATGGCAAAAATCAATGAATATTGTAAATGCACAAACAGTAATTTCTCCGCATTGCAAGGTGCAATTCTGAAATTTTTTAGTTTTTCCTGCTCCTCTTAGCATGATAAAGAAGATTCAAAGAGAGTGAGATGCCAGCTCCTTTCATTCAGGTAGTAGCTTCAATCATTTCTGGACGTTTTTCAATGGCAAAAATCAATGAATATTGTAAATGCACAAACAGTAATTTCTCCGCATTGCAAGGTGCAATTCTGAAATTTTTTGCTTTTTCCTGCTCCTCTTAGCATGATAAAGAAGATTCAAAGAGACTGAGATGCCAGCTCCTTTCATTCAGTCAGTAGCTTCAATCATTTCTGGACGTTTTTCAATGGCAAAAATCAATGAATATTGTAAATGCACAAACAGTAATTTCTCCGCATTGCAAGGTGCAATTCTGAAATTTTTTGCTTTTTCCTGCTCCTCTTAGCATGATAAAGAAGATTCAAAGAGAGTGAGATGCCAGCTCCTTTCATTCAGTCAGTAGCTTCAAACATTTCTGGTATATGAATAACATGATGTTTTTCAATGGCAAAAATCAATGAATATTGTAAATGCACAAACAGGAATTTCTCCGCATTGCAAGGTGCAATTCTGAAATTTTTTGCTTTTTTCTGCTCCTCTTAGCATGATAAAGAAGATTCAAAGAGAGTGAGATGCCAGCTCCTTTCATTCAGTCAGTAGCTTCAATCATTTCTGGACGTTTTTCAATGGCAAAAATCAATGAATATTGTAAATGCACAAACAGTAATTTCTCCGCATTGCAAGGTGCAATTCTGAAATTTTTTGCTTTTTCCTGCTCCTCTTAGCATGATAAAGAAGATTCAAAGAGAGTGAGATGCCAGCTCCTTTCATTCAGTCAGTAGCTTCAATCATTTCTGGTCGTTTTTCAATGGCAAAAATCAATGAATATTGTAAATGCACAAACAGTAATTTCTCCGCATTGCAAGGTGCAATTCTGAAATTTTTTAGTTTTTCCTGCTCCTCTTAGCATGATAAAGAAGATTCAAAGAGAGTGAGATGCCAGCTCCTTTCATTCAGTCAGTAGCTTCAATCATTTCTGGTATATGAATAACATGATGTTTTTCAATGGCAAAAATCAATGAATATTGTAAATGCACAAACAGTAATTTCTCCGCATTGCAAGGTGCAATTCTGAAATTTTTTGCTTTTTCCTGCTCCTCTTAGCATGATAAAGAAGATTCAAAGAGAGTGAGATGCCAGCTCCTTTCATTCAGTCAGTAGCTTCAATCATTTCTGTACGTTTTTCAATGGCAAAAATCAATGAATATTGTAAATGCACAAACAGTAATTTCTCCGCATTGCAAGGTGCAATTCTGAAATTTTTTGCTTTTTCCTGCTCCTCTTAGTATGATAAAGAAGATTCAAAGAGAGTGAGATGCCAGCTCCTTTCATTCAGTCAGTAGCTTCAATCATTTCTGGACGTTTTTCAATGGCAAAAATCAATGAATATTGTAAATGCACAAACAGTAATTTCTCCGCATTGCAAGGTGCAATTCTGAAATTTTTTGCTTTTTCCTGCTCCTCTTAGCATGATAAAGAAGATTCAAAGAGAGTGAGATGCCAGCTCCTTTCATTCAGTCAGTAGCTTCAAACATTTCTGGTATATGAATAACATGATGTTTTTCAATGGCAAAAATCAATGAATTTTGTAAATGCACAAACAGTAATTTCTCCACATTGCAAGGTGCAATTCTGAAATTTTTTGCTTTTTCCTGCTCCTCTTAGCATGATAAAGAAGATTCAAAGAGAGTGAGATACCAGCTCCTTTCATTCAGTCAGTAGCTTCAATAATTTCTGGACGTTTTTCAATGGCAAAAATCAATGAATATTGTAAATGCACAAACAGTAATTTCTCCGCATTGCAAGGTGCAATTCTGAAATTTTTTGCTTTTTCCTGCTCCTCTTAGCATGATAAAGAAGATTCAAAGAGAGTGAGATGCCAGCTCCTTTCATTCAGTCAGTAGCTTCAATCATTTCTGGATGTTTTTCAATGGCAAAAATCAATGAATATTGTAAATGCACAGACAGTAATTTCTCCGCATTGCAAGGTGCAATTCTGAAATTTTTTGCTTTTTCCTGCTCCTCTTAGCATGATAAAGAAGATTCAAAGAGATTGAGATGTCAGCTCCTTTCATTCAGTCAGTAGCTTCAAACATTTCTGGTATATGAATAACATGGTGTTTTTCAATGGCAAAAATCAATGAATATTGTAAATGCACAAACAGTAATTTCTCCGCATTGCAAGGTGCAATTCTGAAATTTTTTGCTTTTTCCTGCTCCGCTTAGCATGATAAAGAAGATTCAAAGAGAGTGAGATGCCAGCTCCTTTCATTCAGGTAGTAGCTTCAATCATTTCTGGACGTTTTTCAATGGCAAAAATCAATGAATTTTGTAAATGCACAAACAGTAATTTCTCCGCATTGCAAGGTGCAATTCTGAAATTTTTTGCTTTTTCCTGCTCCTCTTAGCATGATAAAGAAGATTCAAAGAGACTGAGATGCCAGCTCCTTTCATTCAGTCAGTAGCTTCAATCATTTCTGGACGTTTTTCAATGGCAAAAATCAATGAATATTGTAAATGCACAAACAGTAATTTCTCCGCATTGCAAGGTGCAATTCTGAAATTTTTTGCTTTTTCCTGCTCCTCTTAGCATGATAAAGAAGATTCAAAGAGAGTGAGATGCCAGCTCCTTTCATTCAGTCAGTAGCTTCAATCATTTCTGGACGTTTTTCAATGGCAAAAATCAATGAATATTGTAAATGCACAAACAGTAATTTCTCCGCATTGCAAGGTGCAATTCTGAAATTTTTTGCTTTTTCCTGCTCCTCTTAGCATGATAAAGAAGATTCAAAGAGAGTGAGATGCCAGCTCCTTTCATTCAGTCAGTAGCTTCAAACATTTCTGGTATATGAATAACATGATGTTTTTCAATGGCAAAAATCAATGAATATTTTAAATGCACAAACAGTAATTTCTCCGCATTGCAAGGTGCAATTCTGAAATTTTTTGCTTTTTCCTGCTCCTCTTAGCATGATAAAGAAGATTCAAAGAGAGTGAGATACCAGCTCCTTTCATTCAGTCAGTAGCTTCAATCATTTCTGGACATTTTTCAATGGCAAAAATCAATGAATATTGTAAATGCACAAACAGTAATTTCTCCGCATTGCAAGGTGCAATTCTGAAATTTTTTGCTTTTTCCTGCTCCTCTTAGCATGATAAAGAAGATTCAAAGAGAGTGAGATGCCAGCTCCTTTCATTCAGTCAGTAGCTTTAATCATTTCTGGACGTTTTTCAATGGCAAAAATCAATGAATATTGTAAATGCACAGACAGTAATTTCTCCGCATTGGAAGGTGCAATTCTGAAATTTTTTGCTTTTTCCTGCTCCTCTTAGCATGATAAAGAAGATTCAAAGAGAGTGAGATGTCAGCTCCTTTCATTCAGTCAGTAGCTTCAATCATTTCTGGACGTTTTTCAATGGCAAAAATCAATGAATATTGTAAATGCACAAACAGTAATTTCTCCGCATTGCAAGGTGCAATTCTGACATTTTTTGCTTTTTCCTGCTCCTCTTAGCATGATAAAGAAGATTCAAAGAGAGTGAGATGCCAGCTCCTTTCATTCAGTCAGTAGCTTCAAACATTTCTGGTATATGAATAACATGATGTTTTTCAATGGCAAAAATCAATGAATATTTTAAATGCACAAACAGTAATTTCTCCGCATTGCAAGGTGCAATTCTGAAATTTTTTGCTTTTTCCTGCTCCTCTTAGCATGATAAAGAAGATTCAAAGAGAGTGAGATACCAGCTCCTTTCATTCAGTCAGTAGCTTCAATCATTTCTGGACGTTTTTCAATGGCAAAAATCAATGAATATTGTAAATGCACAAACAGTAATTTCTCCGCATTGCAAGGTGCAATTCTGAAATTTTTTGCTTTTTCCTGCTCCTCTTAGCATGATAAAGAAGATTCAAAGAGAGTGAGATGCCAGCTCCTTTCATTCAGTCAGTAGCTTCAATCATTTCTGGACGTTTTTCAATGGCAAAAATCAATGAATATTGTAAATGCACAGACAGTAATTTCTCCGCATTGGAAGGTGCAATTCTGAAATTTTTTGCTTTTTCCTGCTCCTCTTAGCATGATAAAGAAGATTCAAAGAGAGTGAGATGTCAGCTCCTTTCATTCAGTCAGTAGCTTCAAACATTTCTGGTCTATGAATAACATGATGTTTTTCAATGGCAAAAATCAATGAATATTGTAAATGCACAAACAGTAATTTCTCCGCATTGCAAGGTGCAATTCTGAAATTTTTTGCTTTTTCCTGCTCCTCTTAGCATGATAAAGAAGATTCAAAGAGAGTGAGATGCCAGCTCCTTTCATTCAGTCAGTAGCTTCAATCATTTCTGGACGTTTTTCAATGGCAAAAATCAATGAATATTGTAAATGCACAAACAGTAATTTCTCCGCATTGCAAGGTGCAATTCTGAAATTTTTTGCTTTTTCCTGCTCCTCTTAGCATGATAAAGAAGATTCAAAGAGAGTGAGATGCCAGCTCCTTTCATTCAGTCAGTAGCTTCAAACATTTCTGGTATATGAATAACATGATGTTTTTCAATGGCAAAAATCAATGAATATTGTAAATGCACAAACAGTAATTTCTCCGCATTGCAAGGTGCAATTCTGAAATTTTTTGCTTTTTCCTGCTCCTCTTAGCATGATAAAGAAGATTCAAAGAGAGTGAGATGCCAGCTCCTTTCATTCAGTCAGTAGCTTCAATCATTTCTGGACGTTTTTCAATGGCAAAAATCAATGAATATTGTAAATGCACAAACAGTAATTTCTCCGCATTGCAAGGTGCAATTCTGAAATTTTTTGCTTTTTCCTGCTCCTCTTAGCATGATAAAGAAGATTCAAAGAGAGTGAGATGCCAGCTCCTTTCATTCAGTCAGTAGCTTCAATCATTTCTGGACGTTTTTCACTGGCAAAAATCAATGAATATTGTAAATGCACAAACAGTAATTTCTCCGCATTGCAAGGTGCAATTCTGAAATTTTTTGCTTTTTCCTGCTCCTCTTAGCATGATAAAGAAGATTCAAAGAGAGTGAGATGCCAGCTCCTTTCAGTCAGTCAGTAGCTTCAAACATTTCTGGTATATGAATAACATGATGTTTTTCAATGGCAAAAATCAATGAATATTGTAAATGCACAAACAGTAATTTCTCCGCATTGCAAGGTGCAATTCTGAAATTTTTTGCTTTTTCCTGCTCCTCTTAGCATGATAAAGAAGATTCAAAGAGAGTGAGATGCCAGCTCCTTTCATTCAGTCAGTAGCTTCAAACATTTCTGGTATATGAATAACATGATGTTTTTCAATGGCAAAAATCAATGAATATTTTAAATGCACAAACAGTAATTTCTCCGCATTGCAAGGTGCAATTCTGAAATTTTTTGCTTTTTCCTGCTCCTCTTAGCATGATAAAGAAGATTCAAAGAGAGTGAGATACCAGCTCCTTTCATTCAGTCAGTAGCTTCAATCATTTCTGGACGTTTTTCAATGGCAAAAATCAATGAATATTGTAAATGCACAAACAGTAATTTCTCCGCATTGCAAGGTGCAATTCTGAAATTTTTTGCTTTTTCCTGCTCCTCTTAGCATGATAAAGAAGATTCAAAGAGAGTGAGATGCCAGCTCCTTTCATTCAGTCAGTAGCTTCAATCATTTCTGGACGTTTTTCAATGGCAAAAATCAATGAATATTGTAAATGCACAGACAGTAATTTCTCCGCATTGGAAGGTGCAATTCTGAAATTTTTTGCTTTTTCCTGCTCCTCTTAGCATGATAAAGAAGATTCAAAGAGAGTGAGATGTCAGCTCCTTTCATTTAGTCAGTAGCTTCAAACATTTCTGGTCTATGAATAACATGATGTTTTTCAATGGCAAAAATCAATGAATATTGTAAATGCACAAACAGTAATTTCTCCGCATTGCAAGGTGCAATTCTGAAATTTTTTGCTTTTTCCTGCTCCTCTTAGCATGATAAAGAAGATTCAAAGAGACTAAGATGCCAGCTCCTTTCATTCAGTCAGTAGCTTCAATCATTTCTGGACGTTTTTCAATGGCAAAAATCAATGAATATTGTAAATGCACAAACAGTAATTTCTCCGCATTGCAAGGTGCAATTCTGAAATTTTTTGCTTTTTCCTGCTCCTCTTAGCATGATAAAGAAGATTCAAAGAGAGTGAGATGCCAGCTCCTTTCATTCAGTCAGTAGCTTCAATCATTTCTGGACGTTTTTCAATGGCAAAAATCAATGAATATTGTAAATGCACAAACAGTAATTTCTCCGCATTGCAAGGTGCAATTCTGAAATTTTTTGCTTTTTCCTGCTCCTCTTAGCATGATAAAGAAGATTCAAAGAGAGTGAGATGCCAGCTCCTTTCATTCAGTCAGTAGCTTCAAACATTTCTGGTATATGAATAACATGATGTTTTTCAATGGCAAAAATCAATGAATATTGTAAATGCACAAACAGTAATTTCTCCGCATTGCAAGGTGCAATTCTGAAATTTTTTGCTTTTTCCTGCTCCTCTTAGCATGATAAAGAAGATTCAAAGAGAGTGAGATGCCAGCTCCTTTCATTCAGTCAGTAGCTTCAATCATTTCTGGACGTTTTTCAATGGCAAAAATCAATGAATATTGTAAATGCACAAACAGTAATTTCTCCGCATTGCAAGGTGCAATTCTGAAATTTTTTGCTTTTTCCTGCTCCTCTTAGCATGATAAAGAAGATTCAAAGAGAGTGAGATGCCAGCTCCTTTCATTCAGTCAGTAGCTTCAATCATTTCTGGACGTTTTTCAATGGCAAAAATCAATGAATATTGTAAATGCACAAACAGTAATTTCTCCGCATTGCAAGGTGCAATTCTGAAATTTTTTGCTTTTTCCTGCTCCTCTTAGCATGATAAAGAAGATTCAAAGAGAGTGAGATGCCAGCTCCTTTCATTCAGTCAGTAGCTTCAATCATTTCTGGACGTTTTTCAATGGCAAAAATCAATGAATATTGTAAATGCACAAACAGTAATTTCTCCGCATTGCAAGGTGCAATTCTGAAATTTTTTGCTTTTTCCTGCTCCTCTTAGCATGATAAAGAAGATTCAAAGAGAGTGAGATGCCAGCTCCTTTCATTCAGTCAGTAGCTTCAAACATTTCTGGTATATGAATAACATGATGTTTTTCAATGGCAAAAATCAATGAATATTGTAAATGCACAAACAGTAATTTCTCCGCATTGCAAGGTGCAATTCTGAAATTTTTTGCTTTTTCCTGCTCCTCTTAGCATGATAAAGAAGATTCAAAGAGAGTGAGATGCCAGCTCCTTTCATTCAGTCAGTAGCTTCAATCATTTCTGGACGTTTTTCAATGGCAAAAATCAATGAATATTGTAAATGCACAAACAGTAATTTCTCCGCATTGCAAGGTGCAATTCTGAAATTTTTTGCTTTTTCCTGCTCCTCTTAGCATGATAAAGAAGATTCAAAGAGAGTGAGATGCCAGCTCCTTTCATTCAGTCAGTAGCTTCAATCATTTCTGGACGTTTTTCAATGGCAAAAATCAATGAATATTGTAAATGCACAAACAGTAATTTCTCCGCATTGCAAGGTGCAATTCTGAAATTTTTTGCTTTTTCCTGCTCCTCTTAGCATGATAAAGAAGATTCAAAGAGAGTGAGATGCCAGCTCCTTTCATTCAGTCAGTAGCTTCAATCATTTCTGGACGTTTTTCAATGGCAAAAATCAATGAATATTGTAAATGCACAGACAGTAATTTCTCCGCATTGGAAGGTGCAATTCTGAAATTTTTTGCTTTTTCCTGCTCCTCTTAGCATGATAAAGAAGATTCAAAGAGAGTGAGATGTCAGCTCCTTTCATTCAGTCAGTAGCTTCAAACATTTCTGGTCTATGAATAACATGATGTTTTTCAATGGCAAAAATCAATGAATATTGTAAATGCACAAACAGTAATTTCTCCGCATTGCAAGGTGCAATTCTGAAATTTTTTGCTTTTTCCTGCTCCTCTTAGCATGATAAAGAAGATTCAAAGAGACTAAGATGCCAGCTCCTTTCATTCAGTCAGTAGCTTCAATCATTTCTGGACGTTTTTCAATGGCAAAAATCAATGAATATTGTAAATGCACAAACAGTAATTTCTCCGCATTGCAAGGTGCAATTCTGAAATTTTTTGCTTTTTCCTGCTCCTCTTAGCATGATAAAGAAGATTCAAAGAGAGTGAGATGCCAGCTCCTTTCATTCAGTCAGTAGCTTCAATCATTTCTGGACGTTTTTCAATGGCAAAAATCAATGAATATTGTAAATGCACAAACAGTAATTTCTCCGCATTGCAAGGTGCAATTCTGAAATTTTTTGCTTTTTCCTGCTCCTCTTAGCATGATAAAGAAGATTCAAAGAGAGTGAGATGCCAGCTCCTTTCATTCAGTCAGTAGCTTCAAACATTTCTGGTATATGAATAACATGATGTTTTTCAATGGCAAAAATCAATGAATATTGTAAATGCACAAACAGTAATTTCTCCGCATTGCAAGGTGCAATTCTGAAATTTTTTGCTTTTTCCTGCTCCTCTTAGCATGATAAAGAAGATTCAAAGAGAGTGAGATGCCAGCTCCTTTCATTCAGTCAGTAGCTTCAATCATTTCTGGACGTTTTTCAATGGCAAAAATCAATGAATATTGTAAATGCACAAACAGTAATTTCTCCGCATTGCAAGGTGCAATTCTGAAATTTTTTGCTTTTTCCTGCTCCTCTTAGCATGATAAAGAAGATTCAAAGAGAGTGAGATGCCAGCTCCTTTCATTCAGTCAGTAGCTTCAATCATTTCTGGACGTTTTTCAATGGCAAAAATCAATGAATATTGTAAATGCACAAACAGTAATTTCTCCGCATTGCAAGGTGCAATTCTGAAATTTTTCGCTTTTTCCTGCTCCTCTTAGCATGATAAAGAAGATTCAAAGAGAGTGAGATGCCAGCTCCTTTCAGTCAGTCAGTAGCTTCAAACATTTCTGGTATATGAATAACATGATGTTTTTCAATGGCAAAAATCAATGAATATTGTAAATGCACAAACAGTAATTTCTCCGCAGTGCAAGGTGCAATTCTGAAATTTTTTGCTTTTTCCTGCTCCTCTTAGCATGATAAAGAAGATTCAAAGAGAGTGAGATGCCAGCTCCTTTCATTCAGTCAGTAGCTTCAATCATTTGTGGACGTTTTTCAATAGCAAAAATCAATGAATATTGTAAATGCACAAACAGTAATTTCTCTGCATTGCAAAGTGCAATTCTGAAATTTTTTGCTTTTTCCTGCTCCTCTTAGCATGATAAAGAAGATTCAAAGAGAGTGAGATGCCAGCTCCTTTCATTCAGTCAGTAGCTTCAAACATTTCTGGTATATGAATAACATGATGTTTTTCAATGGCAAAAATCAATGAATATTGTAAATGCACAAACAGTAATTTCTCCGCATTGCAAGGTGCAATTCTGAAATTTTTTGCTTTTTCCTGCTCCTCTTAGCATGATAAAGAAGATTCAAAGAGAGTGAGATGCCAGCTCCTTTCATTCAGTCAGTAGCTTCAATCATTTCTGGACGTTTTTCAATGGCAAAAATCAATGAATATTGTAAATGCACAAACAGTAATTTCTCCGCATTGCAAGGTGCAATTCTGAAATGTTTTGCTTTTTCCTGCTCCTCTTAGCATGATAAAGAAGATTCAAAGAGAGTGAGATGCCATCTCCTTTCATTCAGTCAGTAGCTTCAATCATTTCTGGTATATGAATAACATGATGTTTTTCAATGGCAAAAATCAATGAATATTGTAAATGCACAAACAGTAATTTCTCCGCATTGCAAGGTGCAATTCTGAAATTTTTTGCTTTTTCCTGCTCCTCTTAGCATGATAAAGAAGATTCAAAGAGAGTGAGATGCCAGCTCCTTTCATTCAGTCAGTAGCTTCAATCATTTCTGGACGTTTTTCAATGGCAAAAATCAATGAATATTGTAAATGCACAAACAGTAATTTCTCCACATTGCAAGGTGCAATTCTGAAATTTTTTGCTTTTTCCTGCTCCTCTTAGCAGGATAAAGAAGATTCAAAGAGAGTGAGATGCCAGCTCCTTTCATTCAGTCAGTAGCTTCAATCATTTCTGGTATATGAATAACATGATGTTTTTCAATGGCAAAAATCAATGAATATTGTAAATGCACAAACAGTAATTTCTCCGCATTGCAAGGTGCAATTCTGAAATTTTTTGCTTTTTCCTGCTCCTCTTAGCATGATAAAGAAGATTCAAAGAGAGTGAGATGCGAGCTCCTTTCATTCAGTCAGTAGCTTCAAACATTTCTGGTATATGAATAACATGATGTTTTTCAATGGCAAAAATCAATGAATATTGTAAATGCGCAAACAGTAATTTCTCCGCATTGCAAGGTGCAATTCTGAAATTTTTTGCTTTTTCCTGCTCCTCTTAGCATGATAAAGAAGATTCAAAGAGAGTGAGATGCCAGCTCCTTTCATTCAGTCAGTAGCTTCAATCATTTGTGGACGTTTTTCAATAGCAAAAATCAATGAATATTGTAAATGCACAAACAGTAATTTCTCTGCATTGCAAAGTGCAATTCTGAAATTTTTTGCTTTTTCCTGCTCCTCTTAGCATGATAAAGAAGATTCAAAGAGAGTGAGATGCCAGCTCCTTTCATTCAGTCAGTAGCTTCAAACATTTCTGGTATATGAATAACATGATGTTTTTCAATGGCAAAAATCAATGAATATTGTAAATGCACAAACAGTAATTTCTCCGCATTGCAAGGTGCAATTCTGAAATTTTTTGCTTTTTCCTGCTCCTCTTAGCATGATAAAGAAGATTCAAAGAGAGTGAGATGCCAGCTCCTTTCATTCAGTCAGTAGCTTCAATCATTTCTGGACGTTTTTCAATGGCAAAAATCAATGAATATTGTAAATGCACAAACAGTAATTTCTCCGCATTGCAAGGTGCAATTCTGAAATGTTTTGCTTTTTCCTGCTCCTCTTAGCATGATAAAGAAGATTCAAAGAGAGTGAGATGCCATCTCCTTTCATTCAGTCAGTAGCTTCAATCATTTCTGGTATATGAATAACATGATGTTTTTCAATGGCAAAAATCAATGAATATTGTAAATGCACAAACAGTAATTTCTCCGCATTGCAAGGTGCAATTCTGAAATTTTTTGCTTTTTCCTGCTCCTCTTAGCATGATAAAGAAGATTCAAAGAGAGTGAGATGCCAGCTCCTTTCATTCAGTCAGTAGCTTCAATCATTTCTGGACGTTTTTCAATGGCAAAAATCAATGAATATTGTAAATGCACAAACAGTAATTTCTCCACATTGCAAGGTGCAATTCTGAAATTTTTTGCTTTTTCCTGCTCCTCTTAGCAGGATAAAGAAGATTCAAAGAGAGTGAGATGCCAGCTCCTTTCATTCAGTCAGTAGCTTCAATCATTTCTGGTATATGAATAACATGATGTTTTTCAATGGCAAAAATCAATGAATATTGTAAATGCACAAACAGTAATTTCTCCGCATTGCAAGGTGCAATTCTGAAATTTTTTGCTTTTTCCTGCTCCTCTTAGCATGATAAAGAAGATTCAAAGAGAGTGAGATGCGAGCTCCTTTCATTCAGTCAGTAGCTTCAAACATTTCTGGTATATGAATAACATGATGTTTTTCAATGGCAAAAATCAATGAATATTGTAAATGCGCAAACAGTAATTTCTCCGCATTGCAAGGTGCAATTCTGAAATTTTTTGCTTTTTCCTGCTCCTCTTAGCATGATAAATAAGATTCAAAGAGAGTGAGATGCCAGCTCCTTTCATTCAGTCAGTAGCTTCAATCATTTCTGGACGTTTTTCAATGGCAAAAATCAATGAATATTGTAAATGCACAAACAGTAATTTCTCCGCATTGCAAGGTGCAATTCTGAAATTTTTGGCTTTTTCCTGCCCCTCTTAGCATGATAAAGAAGATTCAAAGAGAGTGAGATGCCAGCTCCTTTCATTCAGTCAGTAGCTTCAATCATTTCTGGACGTTTTTCAATGGCAAAAATCAATGAATATTGTAAATGCACAAACAGTAATTTCTCCGCATTGCAAGGTGCAATTCTGAAATTTTTTGCTTTTTCCTGCTCCTCTTAGCATGATAAAGAAGATTCAAAGAGAGTGAGATGCCAGCTCCTTTCATTCAGTCAGTAGCTTCAATCATTTCTGGTATATGAATAACATGATGTTTTTCAATGGCAAAAATCAATGAATATTGTAAATGCACAAACAGTAATTTCTCCGCATTGCAAGGTGCAATTCTGAAATTTTTTGCTTTTTCCTGCTCCTCTTAGCATGATAAAGAAGATTCAAAGAGAGTGAGATGCCAGCTCCTTTCATTCAGTCAGTAGCTTCAAACATTTCTGGTATATGAATAACATGATGTTTTTCAATGGCAAAAATCAATGAATATTGTAAATGCACAAACAGTAATTTCTCCGCATTGCAAGGTGCAATTCTGAAATTTTTTGCTTTTTCCTGCTCCTCTTAGCATGATAAAGAAGATTCAAAGAGAGTGAGATGCCAGCTCCTTTCATTCAGTCAGTAGCTTCAATCATTTCTGGACGTTTTTCAATGGCAAAAATCAATGAATATTGTAAATGCACAAACAGTAATTTCTCCGCATTGCAAGGTGCAATTCTGAAATTTTTTGCTTTTTCCTGCTCCTCTTAGCATGATAAAGAAGATTCAAAGAGAGTGAGATGCCAGCTCCTTTCATTCAGTCAGTAGCTTCAAACATTTCTGGTATATGAATAACATGATGTTTTTCAATGGCAAAAATCAATGAATATTGTAAATGCGCAAACAGTAATTTCTCCGCATTGCAAGGTGCAATTCTGAAATTTTTTGCTTTTTCCTGCTCCTCTTAGCATGATAAAGAAGATTCAAAGAGAGTGAGATGCCAGCTCCTTTCATTCAGTCAGTAGCTTCAAACATTTCTGGTATATGAATAACGATGTTTTTCAATGGCAAAAATCAATGAATATTGTAAATGCACAAACAGTAATTTCTCAGTATTGCAAGGTGCAATTCTGAAATGTTTTGCTTTTTCCTGCTCCTCTTAGCATGATAAAGAAGATTCAAAGAGAGTGAGATGCCAGCTCCTTTCATTCAGTCAGTAGCTTCAATCATTTCTGGACGTTTTTCAATGGCAAAAATCAATGAATATTGTAAATGCACAAACAGTAATTTCTCCGCATTGCAAGGTGCAATTCTGAAATTTTTTGCTTTTTCCTGCTCCTCTTAGCATGATAAAGAAGATTCAAAGAGAGTGAGATGCCAGCTCCTTTCATTCAGTCAGTAGCTTCAAACATTTCTGGTATATGAATAACATGATGTTTTTCAATGGCAAAAATCAATGAATATTGTAAATGCACAAAAAGTAATTTCTCTGCATTGCAAGGTGCAATTCTGAAATTTTTTGCTTTTTCCTGCTCATCTTAGCATGATAAAGAAGATTCAAAGAGAGTGAGATGCCAGCTCCTTTCATTCAGTCAGTAGCTTCAATCATTTCTGGACGTTTTTCAATGGCAAAAATCAATGAATATTGTAAATGCACAAACAGTAATTTCTCCGCATTGCAAGGTGCAATTCTGAAATTTTTTGCTTTTTCCTGCTCCTCTTAGCATGATAAAGAAGATTCAAAGAGAGTGAGATGCCAGCTCCTTTCATTCAGTCAGTAGCTTCAATCATTTCTGGACGTTTTTCAATGGCAAAAATCAATGAATATTGTAAATGCACAAACAGTAATTTCTCCGCATTGCAAGGTGCAATTCTGAAATTTTTTGCTTTTTCCTGCTCCTCTTAGCATGATAAAGAAGATTCAAAGAGAGTGAGATGCCAGCTCCTTTCATTCAGTCAGTAGCTTCAATCATTTCTGGACGTTTTTCAATGGCAAAAATCAATGAATATTGTAAATGCACAAACAGTAATTTCTCCGCATTGCAAGGTGCAATTCTGAAATTTTTTGCTTTTTCCTGCTCCTCTTAGCATGATAAAGAAGATTCAAAGAGAGTGAGATGCCAGCTCCTTTCATTCAGTCAGTAGCTTCAATCATTTCTGGACGTTTTTCAATGGCAAAAATCAATGAATATTGTAAATGCACAAACAGTAATTTCTCCGCATTGCAAGGTGCAATTCTGAAATTTTTTGCTTTTTCCTGCTCCTCTTAGCATGATAAAGAAGATTCAAAGAGAGTGAGATGCCAGCTCCTTTCATTCAGTCAGTAGCTTCAAACATTTCTGGTATATGAATAACGATGTTTTTCAATGGCAAAAATCAATGAATATTGTAAATGCACAAACAGTAATTTCTCAGTATTGCAAGGTGCAATTCTGAAATTTTTTGCTTTTTCCTGCTCCTCTTAGCATGATAAAGAAGATTCAAAGAGAGTGAGATGCCAGCTCCTTTCATTCAGTCAGTAGCTTCAATCATTTCTGGACGTTTTTCAATGGCAAAAATCAATGAATATTGTAAATGCACAAACAGTAATTTCTCCGCATTGCAAGGTGCAATTCTGAAATTTTTTGCTTTTTCCTGCTCCTCTTAGCATGATAAAGAAGATTCAAAGAGAGTGAGATGCCAGCTCCTTTCATTCAGTCAGTAGCTTCAAACATTTCTGGTATATGAATAACATGATGTTTTTCAATGGCAAAAATCAATGAATATTGTAAATGCACAAAAAGTAATTTCTCTGCATTGCAAGGTGCAATTCTGAAATTTTTTGCTTTTTCCTGCTCATCTTAGCATGATAAAGAAGATTCAAAGAGAGTGAGATGCCAGCTCCTTTCATTCATTCAGTAGCTTCAATCATTTCTGGACGTTTTTCAATGGCAAAAATCAATGAATATTGTAAATGCACAAACAGTAATTTCTCCGCATTGCAAGGTGCAATTCTGAAATTTTTTGCTTTTTCCTGCTCCTCTTAGCATGATAAAGAAGATTCAAAGAGAGTGAGATGCCAGCTCCTTTCATTCAGTCAGTAGCTTCAATCATTTCTGGACGTTTTTCAATGGCAAGAATCAATGAATATTGTAAATGCACAAACAGTAATTTCTCCGCATTGCAAGGTGCAATTCTGAAATTTTTTGCTTTTTCCTGCTCCTCTTAGCATGATAAAGAAGATTCAAAGAGAGTGAGATGCCAGCTCCTTTCATTCAGTCAGTAGCTTCAAACATTTCTGGACGTTTTTCAATGGCAAAAATCAATGAATATTGTAAATGCACAAACAGTAATTTCTCCGCATTGCAAGGTGCAATTCTGAAATTTTTTGCTTTTTCCTGCTCCTCTTAGCATGATAAAGAAGATTCAAAGAGAGTGAGATGCCAGCTCCTTTCATTCAGTCAGTAGCTTCAATCATTTCTGGACGTTTTTCAATGGCAAAAATCAATGAATATTGTAAATGCACAAACAGTAATTTCTCCGCATTGCAAGGTGCAATTCTGAAATTTTTTGCTTTTTCCTGCTCCTCTTAGCATGATAAAGAAGATTCAAAGAGAGTGAGATGCCAGCTCCTTTCATTCAGTCAGTAGCTTCAATCATTTCTGGTATATGAATAACATGATGTTTTTCAATGGCAAAAATCAATGAATATTGTAAATGCACAAACAGTAATTTCTCCGCATTGCAAGGTGCAATTCTGAAATTTTTTGCTTTTTAGTACTCCTCTTAGCATGATAAAGAAGATTCAAAGAGAGTGAGATGCCAGCTCCTTTCATTCAGTCAGTAGCTTCAAACATTTCTGGTATATGAATAACATGATGTTTTTCAATGGCAAAAATCAATGAATATTGTAAATGCACAAACAGTAATTTCTCCGCATTGCAAGGTGCAATTCTGAAATTTTTTGCTTTTTCCTGCTCCTCTTAGCATGATAAAGAAGATTCAAAGAGAGTGAGATGCCAGCTCCTTTCATTCAGTCAGTAGCTTCAATCATTTCTGGACGTTTTTCAATGGCAAAAATCAATGAATATTGTAAATGCACAAACAGTAATTTCTCCGCATTGCAAGGTGCAATTCTGAAATTTTTTGCTTTTTCCTGCTCCTCTTAGCATGATAAAGAAGATTCAAAGAGAGTGAGATGCCAGGTCCTTTCATTCAGTCAGTAGCTTCAATCATTTCTGGTATATGAATAACATGATGTTTTTCAATGGCAAAAATCAATGAATATTGTAAATGCACAAACAGTAATTTCTCCGCATTGCAAGGTGCAATTCTGAAATTTTTTGCTTTTTCCTGCTCCTCTTAGCATGATAAAGAAGATTCAAAGAGAGTGAGATGCCAGCTCCTTTCATTCAGTCAGTAGCTTCAAACATTTCTGGTATATGAATAACATGATGTTTTTCAATGGCAAAAATCAATGAATATTGTAAATGCACAAACAGTAATTTCTCCGCATTGCAAGGTGCAATTCTGAAATTTTTTGCTTTTTCCTGCTCCTCTTAGCATGATAAAGAAGATTCAAAGAGAGTGAGATGCCAGCTCCTTTCATTCAGTCAGTAGCTTCAATCATTTCTGGACGTTTTTCAATGGCAAAAATCAATGAATATTGTAAATGCACAAACAGTAATTTCTCCGCATTGCAAGGTGCAAATCTGAAATTTTTTGCTTTTTCCTGCTCCTCTTAGCATGATAAAGAAGATTCAAAGAGAGTGAGATGCCAGCTCCTTTCATTCAGTCAGTAGCTTCAATTATTTCTGGACGTTTTTCAATGGCAAAAATCAATGAATATTGTAAATGCACAAACAGTAATTTCTCCGCATTGCAAGGTGCAATTCTGAAATTTTTTGCTTTTTCCTGCTCCTCATAGCATGATAAAGAAGATTCAAAGAGAGTGAGATGCCAGCTCCTTTCATTCAGTCAGTAGCTTCAAACATTTCTGGACGTTTTTCAATGGCAAAAATCAATGAATATTGTAAATGCACAAACAGTAATTTCTCCGCATTGCAAGGTGCAATTCTGAAATTTTTTGCTTTTTCCTGCTCCTCTTAGCATGATAAAGAAGATTCAAAGAGAGTGAGATGCCAGCTCCTTTCATTCAGTCAGTAGCTTCAATCATTTCTGGTATATGAATAACATGATGTTTTTCAATGGCAAAAATCAATGAATATTGTAAATGCACAAACAGTAATTTCTCCGCATTGCAAGGTGCAATTCTGAAATTTTTTGCTTTTTCCTGCTCCTCTTAGCATGATAAAGAAGATTCAAAGAGAGTGAGATGCCAGCTCCTTTCATTCAGTCAGTAGCTTCAATCATTTCTGGACGTTTTTCAATGGCAAAAATCAATGAATATTGTAAATGCACAAACAGTAATTTCTCCGCATTGCAAGGTGCAATTCTGAAATTTTTTGCTTTTTCCTGCTCCTCTTAGCATGATAAAGAAGATTCAAAGAGAGTGAGATGCCAGCTCCTTTCATTCAGTCAGTAGCTTCAAACATTTCTGGTATATGAATAACGATGTTTTTCAATGGCAAAAATCAATGAATATTGTAAATGCACAAACAGTAATTTCTCAGTATTGCAAGGTGCAATTCTGAAATTTTTTGCTTTTTCCTGCTCCTCTTAGCATGATAAAGAAGATTCAAAGAGAGTGAGATGCCAGCTCCTTTCATTCAGTCAGTAGCTTCAATCATTTCTGGACGTTTTTCAATGGCAAAAATCAATGAATATTGTAAATGCACAAAGAGTAATTTCTCCGCATTGCAAGGTGCAATTCTGAAATTTTTTGCTTTTTCCTGCTCCTCTTAGCATGATAAAGAAGATTCAAAGAGAGTGAGATGCCAGCTCCTTTCATTCAGTCAGTAGCTTCAAACATTTCTGGTATATGAATAACATGATGTTTTTCAATGGCAAAAATCAATGAATATTGTAAATGCACAAACAGTAATTTCTCTGCATTGCAAGGTGCAATTCTGAAATTTTTTGCTTTTTCCTGCTCTTCTTAGCATGATAAAGAAGATTCAAAGAGAGTGAGATGCCAGCTCCTTTCATTCAGTCAGTAGCTTCAATCATTTCTGGACGTTTTTCAATGGCAAAAATCAATGAATATTGTAAATGCACAAACAGTAATTTCTCCGCATTGCAAGGTGCAATTCTGAAATTTTTTGCTTTTTCCTGCTCCTCTTAGCATGATAAAGAAGATTCAAAGAGAGTGAGATGCCAGCTCCTTTCATTCAGTCAGTAGCTTCAATCATTTCTGGACGTTTTTTAATGGCAAAAATCAATGAATATTGTAAATGCACAAACAGTAATTTCTCCGCATTGCAAGGTGCAATTCTGAAATTTTTTGCTTTTTCCTGCTCCACTTAGCATGATAAAGAAGATTCAAAGAGAGTGAGATGCCAGCTCCTTTCATTCAGTCAGTAGCTTCAATCATTTCTGGACGTTTTTCAATGGCAAGAATCAATGAATATTGTAAATGCACAAACAGTAATTTCTCCGCATTGCAAGGTGCAATTCTGAAATTTTTTGCTTTTTCCTGCTCCTCTTAGCATGATAAAGAAGATTCAAAGAGAGTGAGATGCCAGCTCCTTTCATTCAGTCAGTAGCTTCAAACATTTCTGGTATATGAATAACATGATGTTTTTCAATGGCAAAAATCAATGAATATTGTAAATGCACAAACAGTAATTTCTCCGCATTGCAAGGTGCAATTCTGAAATTTTTTGCTTTTTCCTGCTCCTCTTAGCATGATAAAGAAGATTCAAAGAGAGTGAGATGCCAGCTCCTTTCATTCAGTCAGTAGCTTCAATCATTTCTGGACGTTTTTCAATGGCAAAAATCAATGAATATTGTAAATGCACAAACAGTAATTTCTCCGCATTGCAAGGTGCAAATCTGAAATTTTTTGCTTTTTCCTGCTCCTCTTAGCATGATAAAGAAGATTCAAAGAGAGTGAGATGCCAGCTCCTTTCATTCAGTCAGTAGCTTCAATTATTTCTGGACGTTTTTCAATGGCAAAAATCAATGAATATTGTAAATGCACAAACAGTAATTTCTCCGCATTGCAAGGTGCAATTCTGAAATTTTTTGCTTTTTCCTGCTCCTCATAGCATGATAAAGAAGATTCAAAGAGAGTGAGATGCCAGCTCCTTTCATTCAGTCAGTAGCTTCAAACATTTCTGGACGTTTTTCAATGGCAAAAATCAATGAATATTGTAAATGCACAAACAGTAATTTCTCCGCATTGCAAGGTGCAATTCTGAAATTTTTTGCTTTTTCCTGCTCCTCTTAGCATGATAAAGAAGATTCAAAGAGAGTGAGATGCCAGCTCCTTTCATTCAGTCAGTAGCTTCAATCATTTCTGGTATATGAATAACATGATGTTTTTCAATGGCAAAAATCAATGAATATTGTAAATGCACAAACAGTAATTTCTCCGCATTGCAAGGTGCAATTCTGAAATTTTTTGCTTTTTCCTGCTCCTCTTAGCATGATAAAGAAGATTCAAAGAGAGTGAGATGCCAGCTCCTTTCATTCAGTCAGTAGCTTCAATCATTTCTGGACGTTTTTCAATGGCAAAAATCAATGAATATTGTAAATGCACAAACAGTAATTTCTCCGCATTGCAAGGTGCAATTCTGAAATTTTTTGCTTTTTCCTGCTCCTCTTAGCATGATAAAGAAGATTCAAAGAGAGTGAGATGCCAGCTCCTTTCATTCAGTCAGTAGCTTCAATCATTTCTGGTATATGAATAACATGATGTTTTTCAATGGCAAAAATCAATGAATATTGTAAATGCACAAACAGTAATTTCTCCGCATTGCAAGGTGCAATTCTGAAATTTTTTGCTTTTTCCTGCTCCTCTTAGCATGATAAAGAAGATTCAAAGAGAGTGAGATGCCAGCTCCTTTCATTCAGTCAGTAGCTTCAAACATTTCTGGTATATGAATAACATGATGTTTTTCAATGGCAAAAATCAATGAATATTGTAAATGCACAAACAGTAATTTCTCCGCATTGCAAGGTGCAATTCTGAAATTTTTTGCTTTTTCCTGCTCCTCTTAGCATGATAAAGAAGATTCAAAGAGAGTGAGATGCCAGCTCCTTTCATTCAGTCAGTAGCTTCAATCATTTCTGGACGTTTTTCAATGGCAAAAATCAATGAATATTGTAAATGCACAAACAGTAATTTCTCCGCATTGCAAGGTGCAATTCTGAAATTTTTTGCTTTTTCCTGCTCCTCTTAGCATGATAAAGAAGATTCAAAGAGAGTGAGATGCCAGCTCCTTTCATTCAGTCAGTAGCTTCAATCATTTCTGGACGTTTTTCAATGGCAAAAATCAATGAATATTGTAAATGCACAAACAGTAATTTCTCCGCATTGCAAGGTGCAATTCTGAAATTTTTTGCTTTTTCCTGCTCCTCTTAGCATGATAAAGAAGATTCAAAGAGAGTGAGATGCCAGCTCCTTTCATTCAGTCAGTAGCTTCAAACATTTCTGGTATATGAATAACATGATGTTTTTCAATGGCAAAAATCAATGAATATTGTAAATGCACAAACAGTAATTTCTCTGCATTGCAAGGTGCAATTCTGAAATTTTTTGCTTTTTCCTGCTCTTCTTAGCATGATAAAGAAGATTCAAAGAGAGTGAGATGCCAGCTCCTTTCATTCAGTCAGTAGCTTCAATCATTTCTGGACGTTTTTCAATGGCAAAAATCAATGAATATTGTAAATGCACAAACAGTAATTTCTCCGCATTGCAAGGTGCAATTCTGAAATTTTTTGCTTTTTCCTGCTCCTCTTAGCATGATAAAGAAGATTCAAAGAGAGTGAGATGCCAGCTCCTTTCATTCAGTCAGTAGCTTCAATCATTTCTGGACGTTTTTTAATGGCAAAAATCAATGAATATTGTAAATGCACAAACAGTAATTTCTCCGCATTGCAAGGTGCAATTCTGAAATTTTTTGCTTTTTCCTGCTCCTCTTAGCATGATAAAGAAGATTCAAAGAGAGTGAGATGCCAGCTCCTTTCATTCAGTCAGTAGCTTCAAACATTTCTGGACGTTTTTCAATGGCAAAAATCAATGAATATTGTAAATGCACAAACAGTAATTTCTCCGCATTGCAAGGTGCAATTCGGAAATTTTTTGCTTTTTCCTGCTCCTCTTAGCATGATAAAGAAGATTCAAAGAGAGTGAGATGCCAGCTCCTTTCATTCAGTCAGTAGCTTCAAACATTTCTGGTATATGAATAACATGATGTTTTTCAATGGCAAAAATCAATGAATATTGTAAATGCACAAACAGTAATTTCTCCGCATTGCAATGTGCAATTCTGAAATTTTTTGCTTTTTACTGCTCCTCTTAGCATGATAAAGAAGATTCAAAGAGAGTGAGATGCCAGCTCCTTTCATTCAGTCAGTAGCTTCAATCATTTCTGGACGTTTTTCAATGGCAAAAATCAATGAATATTGTAAATGCACAAACAGTAATTTCGCCGCATTGCAAGGTGCAATTCTGAAATTTTTTGCTTTTTCCTGCTCCTCTTAGCATGATAAAGAAGATTCAAAGAGAGTGAGATGCCAGCTCCTTTCATTCAGTCAGTAGCTTCAATCATTTCTGGACGTTTTTCAATGGCAAAAATCAATGAATATTGTAAATGCACAAACAGTAATTTCTCCGCATTGCAAGGTGCAATTCTGAAATTTTTTGCTTTTTCCTGCTCCTCTTAGCATGATAAAGAAGATTCAAAGAGAGTGAGATGCCAGCTCCTTTCATTCAGTCAGTAGCTTCAATCATTTCTGGATGTTTTTCAATGGCAAAAATCAATGAATATTGTAAATGCACAAACAGTAATTTCTCCGCATTGCAAGTTGCAATTCTGAAATTTTTTGCTTTTTCCTGCTCCTCTTAGCATGATAAAGAAGATTCAAAGAGAGTGAGATGCCAGCTCCTTTCATTCAGTCAGTAGCTTCAATCATTTCTGGACGTTTTTCAATGGCAAAAATCAATGAATATTGTAAATGCACAAACAGTAATTTCTCTGCATTGCAAGGTGCAATTCTGAAATTTTTTGCTTTTTCCTGCTCCTCTTAGCATGATAAAGAAGATTCAAAGAGAGTGAGATGCCAGCTCCTTTCATTCAGTCAGTAGCTTCAATCATTTCTGGTATATCAATAACATGATGTTTTTCAATGGCAAAAATCAATGAATATTGTAAATGCACAAACAGTAATTTCTCCGCATTGCAAGGTGCAATTCTGAAATTTTTTGCTTTTTCCTGCTCCTCTTAGCATGATAAAGAAGATTCAAAGAGAGTGAGATGCCAGCTCCTTTCATTCAGTCAGTAGCTTCAATCATTTCTGGTATATGAATAACATGATGTTTTTCAATGGCAAAAATCAATGAATATTGTAAATGCACAAACAGTAATTTCTCCGCATTGCAAGGTGCAATTCTGAAATTTTTTGCTTTTTAGTGCTCCTCTTAGCATGATAAAGAAGATTCAAAGAGAGTGAGATGCCAGCTCCTTTCATTCAGTCAGTAGCTTCAAACATTTCTGGTATATGAATAACATGATGTTTTTCAATGGCAAAAATCAATGAATATTGTAAATGCACAAACAGTAATTTCTCCGCATTGCAAGGTGCAATTCTGAAATTTTTTGCTTTTTCCTGCTCCTCTTAGCATGATAAAGAAGATTCAAAGAGAGTGAGATGCCAGCTCCTTTAATTCAGTCAGTAGCTTCAATCATTTCTGGACGTTTTTCAATGGCAAGAATCAATGAATATTGTAAATGCACAAACAGTAATTTCTCCGCATTGCAAGGTGCAATTCTGAAATTTTTTGCTTTTTCCTGCTCCTCTTAGCATGATAAAGAAGATTCAAAGAGAGTGAGATGCCAGCTCCTTTCATTCAGTCAGTAGCTTCAAACATTTCTGGTATATGAATAACATGATGTTTTTCAATGGCAAAAATCAATGAATATTGTAAATGCACAAACAGTAATTTCTCCGCATTGCAAGGTGCAATTCTGAAATTTTTTGCTTTTTCCTGCTCCTCTTAGCATGATAAAGAAGATTCAAAGAGAGTGAGATGCCAGCTCCTTTCATTCAGTCAGTAGCTTCAATCATTTCTGGACGTTTTTCAATGGCAAAAATCAATGAATATTGTAAATGCACAAACAGTAATTTCTCCGCATTGCAAGGTGCAAATCTGAAATTTTTTGCTTTTTCCTGCTCCTCTTAGCATGATAAAGAAGATTCAAAGAGAGTGAGATGCCAGCTCCTTTCATTCAGTCAGTAGCTTCAATTATTTCTGGACGTTTTTCAATGGCAAAAATCAATGAATATTGTAAATGCACAAACAGTAATTTCTCCGCATTGCAAGGTGCAATTCTGAAATTTTTTGCTTTTTCCTGCTCCTCATAGCATGATAAAGAAGATTCAAAGAGAGTGAGATGCCAGCTCCTTTCATTCAGTCAGTAGCTTCAAACATTTCTGGACGTTTTTCAATGGCAAAAATCAATGAATATTGTAAATGCACAAACAGTAATTTCTCCGCATTGCAAGGTGCAATTCTGAAATTTTTTGCTTTTTCCTGCTCCTCTTAGCATGATAAAGAAGATTCAAAGAGAGTGAGATGCCAGCTCCTTTCATTCAGTCAGTAGCTTCAATCATTTCTGGTATATGAATAACATGATGTTTTTCAATGGCAAAAATCAATGAATATTGTAAATGCACAAACAGTAATTTCTCCGCATTGCAAGGTGCAATTCTGAAATTTTTTGCTTTTTCCTGCTCCTCTTAGCATGATAAAGAAGATTCAAAGAGAGTGAGATGCCAGCTCCTTTCATTCAGTCAGTAGCTTCAATCATTTCTGGACGTTTTTCAATGGCAAAAATCAATGAATATTGTAAATGCACAAACAGTAATTTCTCCGCATTGCAAGGTGCAATTCTGAAATTTTTTGCTTTTTCCTGCTCCTCTTAGCATGATAAAGAAGATTCAAAGAGAGTGAGATGCCAGCTCCTTTCATTCAGTCAGTAGCTTCAATCATTTCTGGTATATGAATAACATGATGTTTTTCAATGGCAAAAATCAATGAATATTGTAAATGCACAAACAGTAATTTCTCCGCATTGCAAGGTGCAATTCTGAAATTTTTTGCTTTTTCCTGCTCCTCTTAGCATGATAAAGAAGATTCAAAGAGAGTGAGATGCCAGCTCCTTTCATTCAGTCAGTAGCTTCAAACATTTCTGGTATATGAATAACATGATGTTTTTCAATGGCAAAAATCAATGAATATTGTAAATGCACAAACAGTAATTTCTCCGCATTGCAAGGTGCAATTCTGAAATTTTTTGCTTTTTCCTGCTCCTCTTAGCATGATAAAGAAGATTCAAAGAGAGTGAGATGCCAGCTCCTTTCATTCAGTCAGTAGCTTCAATCATTTCTGGACGTTTTTCAATGGCAAAAATCAATGAATATTGTAAATGCACAAACAGTAATTTCTCCGCATTGCAAGGTGCAATTCTGAAATTTTTTGCTTTTTCCTGCTCCTCTTAGCATGATAAAGAAGATTCAAAGAGAGTGAGATGCCAGCTCCTTTCATTCAGTCAGTAGCTTCAATCATTTCTGGACGTTTTTCAATGGCAAAAATCAATGAATATTGTAAATGCACAAACAGTAATTTCTCCGCATTGCAAGGTGCAATTCTGAAATTTTTTGCTTTTTCCTGCTCCTCTTAGCATGATAAAGAAGATTCAAAGAGAGTGAGATGCCAGCTCCTTTCATTCAGTCAGTAGCTTCAAACATTTCTGGTATATGAATAACATGATGTTTTTCAATGGCAAAAATCAATGAATATTGTAAATGCACAAACAGTAATTTCTCTGCATTGCAAGGTGCAATTCTGAAATTTTTTGCTTTTTCCTGCTCTTCTTAGCATGATAAAGAAGATTCAAAGAGAGTGAGATGCCAGCTCCTTTCATTCAGTCAGTAGCTTCAATCATTTCTGGACGTTTTTCAATGGCAAAAATCAATGAATATTGTAAATGCACAAACAGTAATTTCTCCGCATTGCAAGGTGCAATTCTGAAATTTTTTGCTTTTTCCTGCTCCTCTTAGCATGATAAAGAAGATTCAAAGAGAGTGAGATGCCAGCTCCTTTCATTCAGTCAGTAGCTTCAATCATTTCTGGACGTTTTTTAATGGCAAAAATCAATGAATATTGTAAATGCACAAACAGTAATTTCTCCGCATTGCAAGGTGCAATTCTGAAATTTTTTGCTTTTTCCTGCTCCTCTTAGCATGATAAAGAAGATTCAAAGAGAGTGAGATGCCAGCTCCTTTCATTCAGTCAGTAGCTTCAAACATTTCTGGACGTTTTTCAATGGCAAAAATCAATGAATATTGTAAATGCACAAACAGTAATTTCTCCGCATTGCAAGGTGCAATTCGGAAATTTTTTGCTTTTTCCTGCTCCTCTTAGCATGATAAAGAAGATTCAAAGAGAGTGAGATGCCAGCTCCTTTCATTCAGTCAGTAGCTTCAAACATTTCTGGTATATGAATAACATGATGTTTTTCAATGGCAAAAATCAATGAATATTGTAAATGCACAAACAGTAATTTCTCCGCATTGCAATGTGCAATTCTGAAATTTTTTGCTTTTTACTGCTCCTCTTAGCATGATAAAGAAGATTCAAAGAGAGTGAGATGCCAGCTCCTTTCATTCAGTCAGTAGCTTCAATCATTTCTGGACGTTTTTCAATGGCAAAAATCAATGAATATTGTAAATGCACAAACAGTAATTTCGCCGCATTGCAAGGTGCAATTCTGAAATTTTTTGCTTTTTCCTGCTCCTCTTAGCATGATAAAGAAGATTCAAAGAGAGTGAGATGCCAGCTCCTTTCATTCAGTCAGTAGCTTCAATCATTTCTGGACGTTTTTCAATGGCAAAAATCAATGAATATTGTAAATGCACAAACAGTAATTTCTCCGCATTGCAAGGTGCAATTCTGAAATTTTTTGCTTTTTCCTGCTCCTCTTAGCATGATAAAGAAGATTCAAAGAGAGTGAGATGCCAGCTCCTTTCATTCAGTCAGTAGCTTCAATCATTTCTGGATGTTTTTCAATGGCAAAAATCAATGAATATTGTAAATGCACAAACAGTAATTTCTCCGCATTGCAAGTTGCAATTCTGAAATTTTTTGCTTTTTCCTGCTCCTCTTAGCATGATAAAGAAGATTCAAAGAGAGTGAGATGCCAGCTCCTTTCATTCAGTCAGTAGCTTCAATCATTTCTGGACGTTTTTCAATGGCAAAAATCAATGAATATTGTAAATGCACAAACAGTAATTTCTCTGCATTGCAAGGTGCAATTCTGAAATTTTTTGCTTTTTCCTGCTCCTCTTAGCATGATAAAGAAGATTCAAAGAGAGTGAGATGCCAGCTCCTTTCATTCAGTCAGTAGCTTCAATCATTTCTGGTATATCAATAACATGATGTTTTTCAATGGCAAAAATCAATGAATATTGTAAATGCACAAACAGTAATTTCTCCGCATTGCAAGGTGCAATTCTGAAATTTTTTGCTTTTTCCTGCTCCTCTTAGCATGATAAAGAAGATTCAAAGAGAGTGAGATGCCAGCTCCTTTCATTCAGTCAGTAGCTTCAATCATTTCTGGTATATGAATAACATGATGTTTTTCAATGGCAAAAATCAATGAATATTGTAAATGCACAAACAGTAATTTCTCCGCATTGCAAGGTGCAATTCTGAAATTTTTTGCTTTTTAGTGCTCCTCTTAGCATGATAAAGAAGATTCAAAGAGAGTGAGATGCCAGCTCCTTTCATTCAGTCAGTAGCTTCAAACATTTCTGGTATATGAATAACATGATGTTTTTCAATGGCAAAAATCAATGAATATTGTAAATGCACAAACAGTAATTTCTCCGCATTGCAAGGTGCAATTCTGAAATTTTTTGCTTTTTCCTGCTCCTCTTAGCATGATAAAGAAGATTCAAAGAGAGTGAGATGCCAGCTCCTTTAATTCAGTCAGTAGCTTCAATCATTTCTGGACGTTTTTCAATGGCAAAAATCAATGAATATTGTAAATGCACAAACAGTAATTTCTCCGCATTGCAAGGTGCAATTCTGAAATTTTTTGCTTTTTCCTGCTCTTCTTAGCATGATAAAGAAGATTCAAAGAGAGTGAGATGCCAGCTCCTTTCATTCAGTCAGTAGCTTCAAACATTTCTGGTATATGAATAACGATGTTTTTCAATGGCAAAAATCAATGAATATTGTAAATGCACAAACAGTAATTTCTCCGCATTGCAAGGTGCAATTCTGAAATTTTTTGCTTTTTAGTGCTCCTCTTAGCATGATAAAGAAGATTCAAAGAGAGTGAGATGCCAGCTCCTTTCATTCAGTCAGTAGCTTCAAACATTTCTGGTATATGAATAACATGATGTTTTTCAATGGCAAAAATCAATGAATATTGTAAATGCACAAACAGTAATTTCTCCGCATTGCAAGGTGCAATTCTGAAATTTTTTGCTTTTTCCTGCTCCTCTTAGCATGATAAAGAAGATTCAAAGAGAGTGAGATGCCAGCTCCTTTCATTCAGTCAGTAGCTTCAATCATTTCTGGACGTTTTTCAATGGCAAAAATCAATGAATATTGTAAATGCACAAACAGTAATTTCTCCGCATTGCAAGGTGCAATTCTGAAATTTTTTGCTTTTTCCTGCTCCTCTTAGCATGATAAAGAAGATTCAAAGAGAGTGAGATGCCAGCTCCTTTCATTCAGTCAGTAGCTTCAAACATTTCTGGAATATGAATAACGATGTTTTTCAATGGCAAAAATCAATGAATATTGTAAATGCACAAACAGTAATTTCTCAGTATTGCAAGGTGCAATTCTGAAATTTTTTGCTTTTTCCTGCTCCTCTTAGCATGATAAAGAAGATTCAAAGAGAGTGAGATGCCAGCTCCTTTCATTCAGTCAGTAGCTTCAATCATTTCTGGACGTTTTTCAATGGCAAAAATCAATGAATATTGTAAATGCACAAAGAGTAATTTCTCCGCATTGCAAGGTGCAATTCTGAAATTTTTTGCTTTTTCCTGCTCCTCTTAGCATGATAAAGAAGATTCAAAGAGAGTGAGATGCCAGCTCCTTTCATTCAGTCAGTAGCTTCAATCATTTCTGGATGTTTTTCAATGGCAAAAATCAATGAATATTGTAAATGCACAAACAGTAATTTCTCCGCATTGCAAGGTGCAATTCTGAAATTTTTTGCTTTTTCCTGCTCCTCTTAGCATGATAAAGAAGATTCAAAGAGAGTGAGATGCCAGCTCCTTTCATTCAGTCAGTAGCTTCAATCATTTCTGGACGTTTTTCAATGGCAAAAATCAATGAATATTGTAAATGCACAAACAGTAATTTCTCTGCATTGCAAGGTGCAATTCTGAAATTTTTTGCTTTTTCCTGCTCCTCTTAGCATGATAAAGAAGATTCAAAGAGAGTGAGATGCCAGCTCCTTTCATTCAGTCAGTAGCTTCAATCATTTCTGGTATATCAATAACATGATGTTTTTCAATGGCAAAAATCAATGAATATTGTAAATGCACAAACAGTAATTTCTCCGCATTGCAAGGTGCAATTCTGAAATTTTTTGCTTTTTCCTGCTCCTCTTAGCATGATAAAGAAGATTCAAAGAGAGTGAGATGCCAGCTCCTTTCATTCAGTCAGTAGCTTCAATCATTTCTGGTATATGAATAACATGATGTTTTTCAATGGCAAAAATCAATGAATATTGTAAATGCACAAACAGTAATTTCTCCGCATTGCAAGGTGCAATTCTGAAATTTTTTGCTTTTTAGTGCTCCTCTTAGCATGATAAAGAAGATTCAAAGAGAGTGAGATGCCAGCTCCTTTCATTCAGTCAGTAGCTTCAAACATTTCTGGTATATGAATAACATGATGTTTTTCAATGGCAAAAATCAATGAATATTGTAAATGCACAAACAGTAATTTCTCCGCATTGCAAGGTGCAATTCTGAAATTTTTTGCTTTTTCCTGCTCCTCTTAGCATGATAAAGAAGATTCAAAGAGAGTGAGATGCCAGCTCCTTTAATTCAGTCAGTAGCTTCAATCATTTCTGGACGTTTTTCAATGGCAAAAATCAATGAATATTGTAAATGCACAAACAGTAATTTCTCCGCATTGCAAGGTGCAATTCTGAAATTTTTTGCTTTTTCCTGCTCTTCTTAGCATGATAAAGAAGATTCAAAGAGAGTGAGATGCCAGCTCCTTTCATTCAGTCAGTAGCTTCAAACATTTCTGGTATATGAATAACGATGTTTTTCAATGGCAAAAATCAATGAATATTGTAAATGCACAAACACTAATTTCTCCGCATTGCAAGGTGCAATTCTGAAATTTTTTGCTTTTTAGTGCTCCTCTTAGCATGATAAAGAAGATTCAAAGAGAGTGAGATGCCAGCTCCTTTCATTCAGTCAGTAGCTTCAAAAATTTCTGGTATATGAATAACATGATGTTTTTCAATGGCAAAAATCAATGAATATTGTATATGCACAAACAGTAATTTCTCCGCATTGCAAGGTGCAATTCTGAAATTTTTTGCTTTTTCCTGCTCCTCTTAGCATGATAAAGAAGATTCAAAGAGAGTGAGATGCCAGCTCCTTTCATTCAGTCAGTAGCTTCAATCATTTCTGGACGTTTTTCAATGGCAAAAATCAATGAATATTGTAAATGCACAAACAGTAATTTCTCCGCATTGCAAGGTGCAATTCTGAAATTTTTTGCTTTTTCCTGCTCCTCTTAGCATGATAAAGAAGATTCAAAGAGAGTGAGATGCCAGCTCCTTTCATTCAGTCAGTAGCTTCAAACATTTCTGGTATATGAATAACGATGTTTTTCAATGGCAAAAATCAATGAATATTGTAAATGCACAAACAGTAATTTCTCAGTATTGCAAGGTGCAATTCTGAAATTTTTTGCTTTTTCCTGCTCCTCTTAGCATGATAAAGAAGATTCAAAGAGAGTGAGATGCCAGCTCCTTTCATTCAGTCAGTAGCTTCAATCATTTCTGGACGTTTTTCAATGGCAAAAATCAATGAATATTGTAAATGCACAAAGAGTAATTTCTCCGCATTGCAAGGTGCAATTCTGAAATTTTTTGCTTTTTCCTGCTCCTCTTAGCATGATAAAGAAGATTCAAAGAGAGTGAGATGCCAGCTCCTTTCATTCAGTCAGTAGCTTCAATCATTTCTGGATGTTTTTCAATGGCAAAAATCAATGAATATTGTAAATGCACAAACAGTAATTTCTCCGCATTGCAAGGTGCAATTCTGAAATTTTTTGCTTTTTCCTGCTCCTCTTAGCATGATAAAGAAGATTCAAAGAGAGTGAGATGCCAGCTCCTTTCATTCAGTCAGTAGCTTCAATCATTTCTGGACGTTTTTCAATGGCAAAAATCAATGAATATTGTAAATGCACAAACAGTAATTTCTCTGCATTGCAAGGTGCAATTCTGAAATTTTTTGCTTTTTCCTGCTCCTCTTAGCATGATAAAGAAGATTCAAAGAGAGTGAGATGCCAGCTCCTTTCATTCAGTCAGTAGCTTCAATCATTTCTGGTATATCAATAACATGATGTTTTTCAATGGCAAAAATCAATGAATATTGTAAATGCACAAACAGTAATTTCTCCGCATTGCAAGGTGCAATTCTGAAATTTTTTGCTTTTTCCTGCTCCTCTTAGCATGATAAAGAAGATTCAAAGAGAGTGAGATGCCAGCTCCTTTCATTCAGTCAGTAGCTTCAATCATTTCTGGTATATGAATAACATGATGTTTTTCAATGGCAAAAATCAATGAATATTGTAAATGCACAAACAGAAATTTCTCCGCATTGCAAGGTGCAATTCTGAAATTTTTTGCTTTTTAGTGCTCCTCTTAGCATGATAAAGAAGATTCAAAGAGAGTGAGATGCCAGCTCCTTTCATTCAGTCAGTAGCTTCAAACATTTCTGGTATATGAATAACATGATGTTTTTCAATGGCAAAAATCAATGAATATTGTAAATGCACAAACAGTAATTTCTCCGCATTGCAAGGTGCAATTCTGAAATTTTTTGCTTTTTCCTGCTCCTCTTAGCATGATAAAGAAGATTCAAAGAGAGTGAGATGCCAGCTCCTTTAATTCAGTCAGTAGCTTCAATCATTTCTGGACGTTTTTCAATGGCAAAAATCAATGAATATTGTAAATGCACAAACAGTAATTTCTCCGCATTGCAAGTTGCAATTCTGAAATTTTTTGCTTTTTCCTGCTCTTCTTAGCATGATAAAGAAGATTCAAAGAGAGTGAGATGCCAGCTCCTTTCATTCAGTCAGTAGCTTCAAACATTTCTGGTATATGAATAACGATGTTTTTCAATGGCAAAAATCAATGAATATTGTAAATGCACAAACACTAATTTCTCCGCATTGCAAGGTGCAATTCTGAAATTTTTTGCTTTTTAGTGCTCCTCTTAGCATGATAAAGAAGATTCAAAGAGAGTGAGATGCCAGCTCCTTTCATTCAGTCAGTAGCTTCAAACATTTCTGGTATATGAATAACATGATGTTTTTCAATGGCAAAAATCAATGAATATTGTAAATGCACAAACAGTAATTTCTCCGCATTGCAAGGTGCAATTCTGAAATTTTTTGCTTTTTCCTGCTCCTCTTAGCATGATAAAGAAGATTCAAAGAGAGTGAGATGCCAGCTCCTTTCATTCAGTCAGTAGCTTCAATCATTTCTGGACGTTTTTCAATGGCAAAAATCAATGAATATTGTAAATGCACAAACAGTAATTTCTCCGCATTGCAAGGTGCAATTCTGAAATTTTTTGCTTTTTCCTGCTCCTCTTAGCATGATAAAGAAGATTCAAAGAGAGTGAGATGCCAGCTCCTTTCATTCAGTCAGTAGCTTCAAACATTTCTGGTATATGAATAACGATGTTTTTCAATGGCAAAAATCAATGAATATTGTAAATGCACAAACAGTAATTTCTCAGTATTGCAAGGTGCAATTCTGAAATTTTTTGCTTTTTCCTGCTCCTCTTAGCATGATAAAGAAGATTCAAAGAGAGTGAGATGCCAGCTCCTTTCATTCAGTCAGTAGCTTCAATCATTTCTGGACGTTTTTCAATGGCAAAAATCAATGAATATTGTAAATGCACAAAGAGTAATTTCTCCGCATTGCAAGGTGCAATTCTGAAATTTTTTGCTTTTTCCTGCTCCTCTTAGCATGATAAAGAAGATTCAAAGAGAGTGAGATGCCAGCTCCTTTCATTCAGTCAGTAGCTTCAAACATTTCTGGTATATGAATAACATGATATTTTTCAATGGCAAAAATCAATGAATATTGTAAATGCACAAACAGTAATTTCTCTGCATTGCAAGGTGCAATTCTGAAATTTTTTGCTTTTTCCTGCTCTTCTTAGCATGATAAAGAAGATTCAAAGAGAGTGAGATGCCAGCTCCTTTCATTCAGTCAGTAGCTTCAATCATTTCTGGACGTTTTTCAATGGCAAAAATCAATGAATATTGTAAATGCACAAACAGTAATTTCTCCGCATTGCAAGGTGCAATTCTGAAATTTTTTGCTTTTTCCTGCTCCTCTTAGCATGATAAAGAAGATTCAAAGAGAGTGAGATGCCAGCTCCTTTCATTCAGTCAGTAGCTTCAATCATTTCTGGACGTTTTTTATTGGCAAAAATCAATGAATATTGTAAATGCACAAACAGTAATTTCTCCGCATTGCAAGGTGCAATTCTGAAATTTTTTGCTTTTTCCTGCTCCTCTTAGCATGATAAAGAAGATTCAAAGAGAGTGAGATGCCAGCTCCTTTCATTCAGTCAGTAGCTTCAAACATTTCTGGACGTTTTTCAATGGCAAAAATCAATGAATATTGTAAATGCACAAAAAGTAATTTCTCTGCATTGCAAGGTGCAATTCTGAAATTTTTTGCTTTTTCCTGCTCATCTTAGCATGATAAAGAAGATTCAAAGAGAGTGAGATGCCAGCTCCTTTCATTCAGTCAGTAGCTTCAATCATTTCTGGACGTTTTTCAATGGCAAAAATCAATGAATATTGTAAATGCACAAACAGTAATTTCTCCGCATTGCAAGGTGCAATTCTGAAATTTTTTGCTTTTTCCTGCTCCTCTTAGCATGATAAAGAAGATTCAAAGAGAGTGAGATGCCAGCTCCTTTCATTCAGTCAGTAGCTTCAATCATTTCTGGACGTTTTTCAATGGCAAGAATCAATGAATATTGTAAATGCACAAACAGTAATTTCTCCGCATTGCAAGGTGCAATTCTGAAATTTTTTGCTTTTTCCTGCTCCTCTTAGCATGATAAAGAAGATTCAAAGAGAGTGAGATGCCAGCTCCTTTCATTCAGTCAGTAGCTTCAAACATTTCTGGACGTTTTTCAATGGCAAAAATCAATGAATATTGTAAATGCACAAACAGTAATTTCTCCGCATTGCAAGGTGCAATTCTGAAATTTTTTGCTTTTTCCTGCTCCTCTTAGCATGATAAAGAAGATTCAAAGAGAGTGAGATGCCAGCTCCTTTCATTCAGTCAGTAGCTTCAATCATTTCTGGACGTTTTTCAATGGCAAAAATCAATGAATATTGTAAATGCACAAACAGTAATTTCTCCGCATTGCAAGGTGCAATTCTGAAATTTTTTGCTTTTTCCTGCTCCTCTTAGCATGATAAAGAAGATTCAAAGAGAGTGAGATGCCAGCTCCTTTCATTCAGTCAGTAGCTTCAATCATTTCTGGTATATGAATAACATGATGTTTTTCAATGGCAAAAATCAATGAATATTGTAAATGCACAAACAGTAATTTCTCCGCATTGCAAGGTGCAATTCTGAAATTTTTTGCTTTTTAGTACTCCTCTTAGCATGATAAAGAAGATTCAAAGAGAGTGAGATGCCAGCTCCTTTCATTCAGTCAGTAGCTTCAAACATTTCTGGTATATGAATAACATGATGTTTTTCAATGGCAAAAATCAATGAATATTGTAAATGCACAAACAGTAATTTCTCCGCATTGCAAGGTGCAATTCTGAAATTTTTTGCTTTTTCCTGCTCCTCTTAGCAAGATAAAGAAGATTCAAAGAGAGTGAGATGCCAGCTCCTTTCATTCAGTCAGTAGCTTCAATCATTTCTGGACGTTTTTCAATGGCAAAAATCAATGAATATTGTAAATGCACAAACAGTAATTTCTCCGCATTGCAAGGTGCAATTCTGAAATTTTTTGCTTTTTCCTGCTCCTCTTAGCATGATAAAGAAGATTCAAAGAGAGTGAGATGCCAGGTCCTTTCATTCAGTCAGTAGCTTCAATCATTTCTGGTATATGAATAACATGATGTTTTTCAATGGCAAAAATCAATGAATATTGTAAATGCACAAACAGTAATTTCTCCGCATTGCAAGGTGCAATTCTGAAATTTTTTGCTTTTTGCTGCTCCTCTTAGCATGATAAAGAAGATTCAAAGAGAGTGAGATGCCAGCTCCTTTCATTCAGTCAGTAGCTTCAAACATTTCTGGTATATGAATAACATGATGTTTTTCAATGGCAAAAATCAATGAATATTGTAAATGCACAAACAGTAATTTCTCCGCATTGCAAGGAGCAATTCTGAAATTTTTTGCTTTTTCCTGCTCCTCTTAGCATGATAAAGAAGATTCAAAGAGAGTGAGATGCCAGCTCCTTTCATTCAGTCAGTAGCTTCAATCATTTCTGGACGTTTTTCAATGGCAAAAATCAATGAATATTGTAAATGCACAAACAGTAATTTCTCCGCATTGCAAGGTGCAAATCTGAAATTTTTTGCTTTTTCCTGCTCCTCTTAGCATGATAAAGAAGATTCAAAGAGAGTGAGATGCCAGCTCCTTTCATTCAGTCAGTAGCTTCAATTATTTCTGGACGTTTTTCAATGGCAAAAATCAATGAATATTGTAAATGCACAAACAGTAATTTCTCCGCATTGCAAGGTGCAATTCTGAAATTTTTTGCTTTTTCCTGCTCCTCATAGCATGATAAAGAAGATTCAAAGAGAGTGAGATGCCAGCTCCTTTCATTCAGTCAGTAGCTTCAAACATTTCTGGACGTTTTTCAATGGCAAAAATCAATGAATATTGTAAATGCACAAACAGTAATTTCTCCGCATTGCAAGGTGCAATTCTGAAATTTTTTGCTTTTTCCTGCTCCTCTTAGCATGATAAAGAAGATTCAAAGAGAGTGAGATGCCAGCTCCTTTCATTCAGTCAGTAGCTTCAATCATTTCTGGTATATGAATAACATGATGTTTTTCAATGGCAAAAATCAATGAATATTGTAAATGCACAAACTGTAATTTCTCCGCATTGCAAGGTGCAATTCTGAAATTTTTTGCTTTTTCCTGCTCCTCTTAGCATGATAAAGAAGATTCAAAGAGAGTGAGATGCCAGCTCCTTTCATTCAGTCAGTAGCTTCAATCATTTCTGGACGTTTTTCAATGGCAAAAATCAATGAATATTGTAAATGCACAAACAGTAATTTCTCCGCATTGCAAGGTGCAATTCTGAAATTTTTTGCTTTTTCCTGCTCCTCTTAGCATGATAAAGAAGATTCAAAGAGAGTGAGATGCCAGCTCCTTTCATTCAGTCAGTAGCTTCAATCATTTCTGGTATATGAATAACATGATGTTTTTCAATGGCAAAAATCAATGAATATTGTAAATGCACAAACAGTAATTTCTCCGCATTGCAAGGTGCAATTCTGAAATTTTTTGCTTTTTCCTGCTCCTCTTAGCATGATAAAGAAGATTCAAAGAGAGTGAGATGCCAGCTCCTTTCATTCAGTCAGTAGCTTCAAACATTTCTGGTATATGAATAACATGATGTTTTTCAATGGCAAAAATCAATGAATATTGTAAATGCACAAACAGTAATTTCTCCGCATTGCAAGGTGCAATTCTGAAATTTTTTGCTTTTTCCTGCTCCTCTTAGCATGATAAAGAAGATTCAAAGAGAGTGAGATGCCAGCTCCTTTCATTCAGTCAGTAGCTTCAATCATTTCTGGACGTTTTTCAATGGCAAAAATCAATGAATATTGTAAATGCACAAACAGTAATTTCTCCGCATTGCAAGGTGCAATTCTGAAATTTTTTGCTTTTTCCTGCTCCTCTTAGCATGATAAAGAAGATTCAAAGAGAGTGAGATGCCAGCTCCTTTCATTCAGTCAGTAGCTTCAATCATTTCTGGACGTTTTTCAATGGCAAAAATCAATGAATATTGTAAATGCACAAACAGTAATTTCTCCGCATTGCAAGGTGCAATTCTGAAATTTTTTGCTTTTTCCTGCTCCTCTTAGCATGATAAAGAAGATTCAAAGAGAGTGAGATGCCAGCTCCTTTCATTCAGTCAGTAGCTTCAAACATTTCTGGTATATGAATAACATGATGTTTTTCAATGGCAAAAATCAATGAATATTGTAAATGCACAAACAGTAATTTCTCTGCATTGCAAGGTGCAATTCTGAAATTTTTTGCTTTTTCCTGCTCTTCTTAGCATGATAAAGAAGATTCAAAGAGAGTGAGATGCCAGCTCCTTTCATTCAGTCAGTAGCTTCAATCATTTCTGGACGTTTTTCAATGGCAAAAATCAATGAATATTGTAAATGCACAAACAGTAATTTCTCCGCATTGCAAGGTGCAATTCTGAAATTTTTTGCTTTTTCCTGCTCCTCTTAGCATGATAAAGAAGATTCAAAGAGAGTGAGATGCCAGCTCCTTTCATTCAGTCAGTAGCTTCAAACATTTCTGGTATATGAATAACGATGTTTTTCAATGGCAAAAATCAATGAATATTGTAAATGCACAAACAGTAATTTCTCAGTATTGCAAGGTGCAATTCTGAAATTTTTTGCTTTTTCCTGCTCCTCTTAGCATGATAAAGAAGATTCAAAGAGAGTGAGATGCCAGCTCCTTTCATTCAGTCAGTAGCTTCAATCATTTCTGGACGTTTTTCAATGGCAAAAATCAATGAATATTGTAAATGCACAAAGAGTAATTTCTCCGCATTGCAAGGTGCAATTCTGAAATTTTTTGCTTTTTCCTGCTCCTCTTAGCATGATAAAGAAGATTCAAAGAGAGTGAGATGCCAGCTCCTTTCATTCAGTCAGTAGCTTCAATCATTTCTGGTATATGAATAACATGATGTTTTTCAATGGCAAAAATCAATGAATATTGTAAATGCACAAACAGTAATTTCTCCGCATTGCAAGGTGCAATTCTGAAATTTTTTGCTTTTTAGTACTCCTCTTAGCATGATAAAGAAGATTCAAAGAGAGTGAGATGCCAGCTCCTTTCATTCAGTCAGTAGCTTCAAACATTTCTGGTATATGAATAACATGATGTTTTTCAATGGCAAAAATCAATGAATATTGTAAATGCACAAACAGTAATTTCTCCGCATTGCAAGGTGCAATTCGGAAATGTTTTGCTTTTTCCTGCTCCTCTTAGCATGATAAAGAAGATTCAAAGAGAGTGAGATGCCAGCTCCTTTCATTCAGTCAGTAGCTTCAATCATTTCTGGACGTTTTTCAATGGCAAAAATCAATGAATATTGTAAATGCACAAACAGTAATTTCTCCGCATTGCAAGGTGCAATTCTGAAATTTTTTGCTTTTTCCTGCTCCTCTTAGCATGATAAAGAAGATTCAAAGAGAGTGAGATGCCAGGTCCTTTCATTCAGTCAGTAGCTTCAATCATTTCTGGTATATGAATAACATGATGTTTTTCAATGGCAAAAATCAATGAATATTGTAAATGCACAAACAGTAATTTCTCCGCATTGCAAGGTGCAATTCTGAAATTTTTTGCTTTTTGCTGCTCCTCTTAGCATGATAAAGAAGATTCAAAGAGAGTGAGATGCCAGCTCCTTTCATTCAGTCAGTAGCTTCAATCATTTCTGGTATATCAATAACATGATGTTTTTCAATGGCAAAAATCAATGAATATTGTAAATGCACAAACAGTAATTTCTCCGCATTGCAAGGTGCAATTCTGAAATTTTTTGCTTTTTCCTGCTCCTCTTAGCATGATAAAGAAGATTCAAAGAGAGTGAGATGCCAGCTCCTTTCATTCAGTCAGTAGCTTCAATCATTTCTGATATATGAATAACATGATGTTTTTCAATGGCAAAAATCAATGAATATTGTAAATGCACAAACAGTAATTTCTCCGCATTGCAAGGTGCAATTCTGAAATTTTTTGCTTTTTAGTGCTCCTCTTAGCATGATAAAGAAGATTCAAAGAGAGTGAGATGCCAGCTCCTTTCATTCAGTCAGTAGCTTCAAACATTTCTGGTATATGAATAACATGATGTTTTTCAATGGCAAAAATCAATGAATATTGTAAATGCACAAACAGTAATTTCTCCGCATTGCAAGGTGCAATTCTGAAATTTTTTGCTTTTTCCTGCTCCTCTTAGCATGATAAAGAAGATTCAAAGAGAGTGAGATGCCAGCTCCTTTAATTCAGTCAGTAGCTTCAATCATTTCTGGACGTTTTTCAATGGCAAAAATCAATGAATATTGTAAATGCACAAACAGTAATTTCTCCGCATTGCAAGTTGCAATTCTGAAATTTTTTGCTTTTTCCTGCTCTTCTTAGCATGATAAAGAAGATTCAAAGAGAGTGAGATGCCAGCTCCTTTCATTCAGTCAGTAGCTTCAAACATTTCTGGTATATGAATAACGATGTTTTTCAATGGCAAAAATCAATGAATATTGTAAATGCACAAACACTAATTTCTCCGCATTGCAAGGTGCAATTCTGAAATTTTTTGCTTTTTAGTGCTCCTCTTAGCATGATAAAGAAGATTCAAAGAGAGTGAGATGCCAGCTCCTTTCATTCAGTCAGTAGCTTCAAACATTTCTGGTATATGAATAACATGATGTTTTTCAATGGCAAAAATCAATGAATATTGTAAATGCACAAACAGTAATTTCTCCGCATTGCAAGGTGCAATTCTGAAATTTTTTGCTTTTTCCTGCTCCTCTTAGCATGATAAAGAAGATTCAAAGAGAGTGAGATGCCAGCTCCTTTCATTCAGTCAGTAGCTTCAATCATTTCTGGACGTTTTTCAATGGCAAAAATCAATGAATATTGTAAATGCACAAACAGTAATTTCTCCGCATTGCAAGGTGCAATTCTGAAATTTTTTGCTTTTTCCTGCTCCTCTTAGCATGATAAAGAAGATTCAAAGAGAGTGAGATGCCAGCTCCTTTCATTCAGTCAGTAGCTTCAAACATTTCTGGTATATGAATAACGATGTTTTTCAATGGCAAAAATCAATGAATATTGTAAATGCACAAACAGTAATTTCTCAGTATTGCAAGGTGCAATTCTGAAATTTTTTGCTTTTTCCTGCTCCTCTTAGCATGATAAAGAAGATTCAAAGAGAGTGAGATGCCAGCTCCTTTCATTCAGTCAGTAGCTTCAATCATTTCTGGACGTTTTTCAATGGCAAAAATCAATGAATATTGTAAATGCACAAACAGTAATTTCTCCGCATTGCAAGGTGCAATTCTGAAATTTTTTGCTTTTTCCTGCTCCTCTTAGCATGATAAAGAAGATTCAAAGAGAGTGAGATGCCAGCTCCTTTCATTCAGTCAGTAGCTTCAATCATTTCTGGACGTTTTTTATTGGCAAAAATCAATGAATATTGTAAATGCACAAACAGTAATTTCTCCGCATTGCAAGGTGCAATTCTGAAATTTTTTGCTTTTTCCTGCTCCTCTTAGCATGATAAAGAAGATTCAAAGAGAGTGAGATGCCAGCTCCTTTCATTCAGTCAGTAGCTTCAAACATTTCTGGACGTTTTTCAATGGCAAAAATCAATGAATATTGTAAATGCACAAAAAGTAATTTCTCTGCATTGCAAGGTGCAATTCTGAAATTTTTTGCTTTTTCCTGCTCATCTTAGCATGATAAAGAAGATTCAAAGAGAGTGAGATGCCAGCTCCTTTCATTCAGTCAGTAGCTTCAATCATTTCTGGACGTTTTTCAATGGCAAAAATCAATGAATATTGTAAATGCACAAACAGTAATTTCTCCGCATTGCAAGGTGCAATTCTGAAATTTTTTGCTTTTTCCTGCTCCTCTTAGCATGATAAAGAAGATTCAAAGAGAGTGAGATGCCAGCTCCTTTCATTCAGTCAGTAGCTTCAATCATTTCTGGACGTTTTTCAATGGCAAGAATCAATGAATATTGTAAATGCACAAACAGTAATTTCTCCGCATTGCAAGGTGCAATTCTGAAATTTTTTGCTTTTTCCTGCTCCTCTTAGCATGATAAAGAAGATTCAAAGAGAGTGAGATGCCAGCTCCTTTCATTCAGTCAGTAGCTTCAAACATTTCTGGACGTTTTTCAATGGCAAAAATCAATGAATATTGTAAATGCACAAACAGTAATTTCTCCGCATTGCAAGGTGCAATTCTGAAATTTTTTGCTTTTTCCTGCTCCTCTTAGCATGATAAAGAAGATTCAAAGAGAGTGAGATGCCAGCTCCTTTCATTCAGTCAGTAGCTTCAATCATTTCTGGACGTTTTTCAATGGCAAAAATCAATGAATATTGTAAATGCACAAACAGTAATTTCTCCGCATTGCAAGGTGCAATTCTGAAATTTTTTGCTTTTTCCTGCTCCTCTTAGCATGATAAAGAAGATTCAAAGAGAGTGAGATGCCAGCTCCTTTCATTCAGTCAGTAGCTTCAATCATTTCTGGTATATGAATAACATGATGTTTTTCAATGGCAAAAATCAATGAATATTGTAAATGCACAAACAGTAATTTCTCCGCATTGCAAGGTGCAATTCTGAAATTTTTTGCTTTTTAGTACTCCTCTTAGCATGATAAAGAAGATTCAAAGAGAGTGAGATGCCAGCTCCTTTCATTCAGTCAGTAGCTTCAAACATTTCTGGTATATGAATAACATGATGTTTTTCAATGGCAAAAATCAATGAATATTGTAAATGCACAAACAGTAATTTCTCCGCATTGCAAGGTGCAATTCTGAAATTTTTTGCTTTTTCCTGCTCCTCTTAGCAAGATAAAGAAGATTCAAAGAGAGTGAGATGCCAGCTCCTTTCATTCAGTCAGTAGCTTCAATCATTTCTGGACGTTTTTCAATGGCAAAAATCAATGAATATTGTAAATGCACAAACAGTAATTTCTCCGCATTGCAAGGTGCAATTCTGAAATTTTTTGCTTTTTCCTGCTCCTCTTAGCATGATAAAGAAGATTCAAAGAGAGTGAGATGCCAGGTCCTTTCATTCAGTCAGTAGCTTCAATCATTTCTGGTATATGAATAACATGATGTTTTTCAATGGCAAAAATCAATGAATATTGTAAATGCACAAACAGTAATTTCTCCGCATTGCAAGGTGCAATTCTGAAATTTTTTGCTTTTTGCTGCTCCTCTTAGCATGATAAAGAAGATTCAAAGAGAGTGAGATGCCAGCTCCTTTCATTCAGTCAGTAGCTTCAAACATTTCTGGTATATGAATAACATGATGTTTTTCAATGGCAAAAATCAATGAATATTGTAAATGCACAAACAGTAATTTCTCCGCATTGCAAGGAGCAATTCTGAAATTTTTTGCTTTTTCCTGCTCCTCTTAGCATGATAAAGAAGATTCAAAGAGAGTGAGATGCCAGCTCCTTTCATTCAGTCAGTAGCTTCAATCATTTCTGGACGTTTTTCAATGGCAAAAATCAATGAATATTGTAAATGCACAAACAGTAATTTCTCCGCATTGCAAGGTGCAAATCTGAAATTTTTTGCTTTTTCCTGCTCCTCTTAGCATGATAAAGAAGATTCAAAGAGAGTGAGATGCCAGCTCCTTTCATTCAGTCAGTAGCTTCAATTATTTCTGGACGTTTTTCAATGGCAAAAATCAATGAATATTGTAAATGCACAAACAGTAATTTCTCCGCATTGCAAGGTGCAATTCTGAAATTTTTTGCTTTTTCCTGCTCCTCATAGCATGATAAAGAAGATTCAAAGAGAGTGAGATGCCAGCTCCTTTCATTCAGTCAGTAGCTTCAAACATTTCTGGACGTTTTTCAATGGCAAAAATCAATGAATATTGTAAATGCACAAACAGTAATTTCTCCGCATTGCAAGGTGCAATTCTGAAATTTTTTGCTTTTTCCTGCTCCTCTTAGCATGATAAAGAAGATTCAAAGAGAGTGAGATGCCAGCTCCTTTCATTCAGTCAGTAGCTTCAATCATTTCTGGTATATGAATAACATGATGTTTTTCAATGGCAAAAATCAATGAATATTGTAAATGCACAAACAGTAATTTCTCCGCATTGCAAGGTGCAATTCTGAAATTTTTTGCTTTTTCCTGCTCCTCTTAGCATGATAAAGAAGATTCAAAGAGAGTGAGATGCCAGCTCCTTTCATTCAGTCAGTAGCTTCAATCATTTCTGGACGTTTTTCAATGGCAAAAATCAATGAATATTGTAAATGCACAAACAGTAATTTCTCCGCATTGCAAGGTGCAATTCTGAAATTTTTTGCTTTTTCCTGCTCCTCTTAGCATGATAAAGAAGATTCAAAGAGAGTGAGATGCCAGCTCCTTTCATTCAGTCAGTAGCTTCAATCATTTCTGGTATATGAATAACATGATGTTTTTCAATGGCAAAAATCAATGAATATTGTAAATGCACAAACAGTAATTTCTCCGCATTGCAAGGTGCAATTCTGAAATTTTTTGCTTTTTCCTGCTCCTCTTAGCATGATAAAGAAGATTCAAAGAGAGTGAGATGCCAGCTCCTTTCATTCAGTCAGTAGCTTCAAACATTTCTGGTATATGAATAACATGATGTTTTTCAATGGCAAAAATCAATGAATATTGTAAATGCACAAACAGTAATTTCTCCGCATTGCAAGGTGCAATTCTGAAATTTTTTGCTTTTTCCTGCTCCTCTTAGCATGATAAAGAAGATTCAAAGAGAGTGAGATGCCAGCTCCTTTCATTCAGTCAGTAGCTTCAATCATTTCTGGACGTTTTTCAATGGCAAAAATCAATGAATATTGTAAATGCACAAACAGTAATTTCTCCGCATTGCAAGGTGCAATTCTGAAATTTTTTGCTTTTTCCTGCTCCTCTTAGCATGATAAAGAAGATTCAAAGAGAGTGAGATGCCAGCTCCTTTCATTCAGTCAGTAGCTTCAATCATTTCTGGACGTTTTTCAATGGCAAAAATCAATGAATATTGTAAATGCACAAACAGTAATTTCTCCGCATTGCAAGGTGCAATTCTGAAATTTTTTGCTTTTTCCTGCTCCTCTTAGCATGATAAAGAAGATTCAAAGAGAGTGAGATGCCAGCTCCTTTCATTCAGTCAGTAGCTTCAAACATTTCTGGTATATGAATAACATGATGTTTTTCAATGGCAAAAATCAATGAATATTGTAAATGCACAAACAGTAATTTCTCTGCATTGCAAGGTGCAATTCTGAAATTTTTTGCTTTTTCCTGCTCTTCTTAGCATGATAAAGAAGATTCAAAGAGAGTGAGATGCCAGCTCCTTTCATTCAGTCAGTAGCTTCAATCATTTCTGGACGTTTTTCAATGGCAAAAATCAATGAATATTGTAAATGCACAAACAGTAATTTCTCCGCATTGCAAGGTGCAATTCTGAAATTTTTTGCTTTTTCCTGCTCCTCTTAGCATGATAAAGAAGATTCAAAGAGAGTGAGATGCCAGCTCCTTTCATTCAGTCAGTAGCTTCAAACATTTCTGGTATATGAATAACGATGTTTTTCAATCGCAAAAATCAATGAATATTGTAAATGCACAAACAGTAATTTCTCAGTATTGCAAGGTGCAATTCTGAAATTTTTTGCTTTTTCCTGCTCCTCTTAGCATGATAAAGAAGATTCAAAGAGAGTGAGATGCCAGCTCCTTTCATTCAGTCAGTAGCTTCAATCATTTCTGGACGTTTTTCAATGGCAAAAATCAATGAATATTGTAAATGCACAAAGAGTAATTTCTCCGCATTGCAAGGTGCAATTCTGAAATTTTTTGCTTTTTCCTGCTCCTCTTAGCATGATAAAGAAGATTCAAAGAGAGTGAGATGCCAGCTCCTTTCATTCAGTCAGTAGCTTCAATCATTTCTGGTATATGAATAACATGATGTTTTTCAATGGCAAAAATCAATGAATATTGTAAATGCACAAACAGTAATTTCTCCGCATTGCAAGGTGCAATTCTGAAATTTTTTGCTTTTTAGTACTCCTCTTAGCATGATAAAGAAGATTCAAAGAGAGTGAGATGCCAGCTCCTTTCATTCAGTCAGTAGCTTCAAACATTTCTGGTATATGAATAACATGATGTTTTTCAATGGCAAAAATCAATGAATATTGTAAATGCACAAACAGTAATTTCTCCGCATTGCAAGGTGCAATTCTGAAATTTTTTGCTTTTTCCTGCTCCTCTTAGCATGATAAAGAAGATTCAAAGAGAGTGAGATGCCAGCTCCTTTCATTCAGTCAGTAGCTTCAATCATTTCTGGACGTTTTTCAATGGCAAAAATCAATGAATATTGTAAATGCACAAACAGTAATTTCTCCGCATTGCAAGGTGCAATTCTGAAATTTTTTGCTTTTTCCTGCTCCTCTTAGCATGATAAAGAAGATTCAAAGAGAGTGAGATGCCAGCTCCTTTCATTCAGTCAGTAGCTTCAATCATTTCTGGTATATGAATAACATGATGTTTTTCAATGGCAAAAATCAATGAATATTGTAAATGCACAAACAGTAATTTCTCCGCATTGCAAGGTGCAATTCTGAAATTTTTTGCTTTTTGCTGCTCCTCTTAGCATGATAAAGAAGATTCAAAGAGAGTGAGATGCCAGCTCCTTTCATTCAGTCAGTAGCTTCAAACATTTCTGGTATATGAATAACATGATGTTTTTCAATGGCAAAAATCAATGAATATTGTAAATGCACAAACAGTAATTTCTCCGCATTGCAAGGAGCAATTCTGAAATTTTTTGCTTTTTCCTGCTCCTCTTAGCATGATAAAGAAGATTCAAAGAGAGTGAGATGCCAGCTCCTTTCATTCAGTCAGTAGCTTCAATCATTTCTGGACGTTTTTCAATGGCAAAAATCAATGAATATTGTAAATGCACAAACAGTAATTTCTCCGCATTGCAAGGTGCAATTCTGAAATTTTTTGCTTTTTCCTGCTCCTCTTAGCATGATAAAGAAGATTCAAAGAGAGTGAGATGCCAGCTCCTTTCATTCAGTCAGTAGCTTCAATCATTTCTGGTATATGAATAACATGATGTTTTTCAATGGCAAAAATCAATGAATATTGTAAATGCACAAACAGTAATTTCTCCGCATTGCAAGGTGCAATTCTGAAATTTTTTGCTTTTTCCTGCTCCTCTTAGCATGATAAAGAAGATTCAAAGAGAGTGAGATGCCAGCTCCTTTCATTCAGTCAGTAGCTTCAAACATTTCTGGTATATGAATAACATGATGTTTTTCAATGGCAAAAATCAATGAATATTGTAAATGCACAAACAGTAATTTCTCCGCATTGCAAGGTGCAATTCTGAAATTTTTTGCTTTTTCCTGCTCCTCTTAGCATGATAAAGAAGATTCAAAGAGAGTGAGATGCCAGCTCCTTTCATTCAGTCAGTAGCTTCAATCATTTCTGGACGTTTTTCAATGGCAAAAATCAATGAATATTGTAAATGCACAAACAGTAATTTCTCCGCATTGCAAGGTGCAATTCTGAAATTTTTTGCTTTTTCCTGCTCCTCTTAGCATGATAAAGAAGATTCAAAGAGAGTGAGATGCCAGCTCCTTTCATTCAGTCAGTAGCTTCAATCATTTCTGGACGTTTTTCAATGGCAAAAATCAATGAATATTGTAAATGCACAAACAGTAATTTCTCCGCATTGCAAGGTGCAATTCTGAAATTTTTTGCTTTTTCCTGCTCCTCTTAGCATGATAAAGAAGATTCAAAGAGAGTGAGATGCCAGCTCCTTTCATTCAGTCAGTAGCTTCAAACATTTCTGGTATATGAATAACATGATGTTTTTCAATGGCAAAAATCAATGAATATTGTAAATGCACAAACAGTAATTTCTCTGCATTGCAAGGTGCAATTCTGAAATTTTTTGCTTTTTCCTGCTCTTCTTAGCATGATAAAGAAGATTCAAAGAGAGTGAGATGCCAGCTCCTTTCATTCAGTCAGTAGCTTCAATCATTTCTGGACGTTTTTCAATGGCAAAAATCAATGAATATTGTAAATGCACAAACAGTAATTTCTCCGCATTGCAAGGTGCAATTCTGAAATTTTTTGCTTTTTCCTGCTCCTCTTAGCATGATAAAGAAGATTCAAAGAGAGTGAGATGCCAGCTCCTTTCATTCAGTCAGTAGCTTCAAACATTTCTGGTATATGAATAACGATGTTTTTCAATGGCAAAAATCAATGAATATTGTAAATGCACAAACAGTAATTTCTCAGTATTGCAAGGTGCAATTCTGAAATTTTTTGCTTTTTCCTGCTCCTCTTAGCATGATAAAGAAGATTCAAAGAGAGTGAGATGCCAGCTCCTTTCATTCAGTCAGTAGCTTCAATCATTTCTGGACGTTTTTCAATGGCAAAAATCAATGAATATTGTAAATGCACAAAGAGTAATTTCTCCGCATTGCAAGGTGCAATTCTGAAATTTTTTGCTTTTTCCTGCTCCTCTTAGCATGATAAAGAAGATTCAAAGAGAGTGAGATGCCAGCTCCTTTCATTCAGTCAGTAGCTTCAATCATTTCTGGTATATGAATAACATGATGTTTTTCAATGGCAAAAATCAATGAATATTGTAAATGCACAAACAGTAATTTCTCCGCATTGCAAGGTGCAATTCTGAAATTTTTTGCTTTTTAGTACTCCTCTTAGCATGATAAAGAAGATTCAAAGAGAGTGAGATGCCAGCTCCTTTCATTCAGTCAGTAGCTTCAAACATTTCTGGTATATGAATAACATGATGTTTTTCAATGGCAAAAATCAATGAATATTGTAAATGCACAAACAGTAATTTCTCCGCATTGCAAGGTGCAATTCTGAAATTTTTTGCTTTTTCCTGCTCCTCTTAGCATGATAAAGAAGATTCAAAGAGAGTGAGATGCCAGCTCCTTTCATTCAGTCAGTAGCTTCAATCATTTCTGGACGTTTTTCAATGGCAAAAATCAATGAATATTGTAAATGCACAAACAGTAATTTCTCCGCATTGCAAGGTGCAATTCTGAAATTTTTTGCTTTTTCCTGCTCCTCTTAGCATGATAAAGAAGATTCAAAGAGAGTGAGATGCCAGCTCCTTTCATTCAGTCAGTAGCTTCAATCATTTCTGGTATATGAATAACATGATGTTTTTCAATGGCAAAAATCAATGAATATTGTAAATGCACAAACAGTAATTTCTCCGCATTGCAAGGTGCAATTCTGAAATTTTTTGCTTTTTGCTGCTCCTCTTAGCATGATAAAGAAGATTCAAAGAGAGTGAGATGCCAGCTCCTTTCATTCAGTCAGTAGCTTCAAACATTTCTGGTATATGAATAACGATGTTTTTCAATGGCAAAAATCAATGAATATTGTAAATGCACAAACAGTAATTTCTCCGCATTGCAAGGAGCAATTCTGAAATTTTTTGCTTTTTCCTGCTCCTCTTAGCATGATAAAGAAGATTCAAAGAGAGTGAGATGCCAGCTCCTTTCATTCAGTCAGTAGCTTCAATCATTTCTGGACGTTTTTCAATGGCAAAAATCAATGAATATTGTAAATGCACAAACAGTAATTTCTCCGCATTGCAAGGTGCAAATCTGAAATTTTTTGCTTTTTCCTGCTCCTCTTAGCATGATAAAGAAGATTCAAAGAGAGTGAGATGCCAGCTCCTTTCATTCAGTCAGTAGCTTCAATTATTTCTGGACGTTTTTCAATGGCAAAAATCAATGAATATTGTAAATGCACAAACAGTAATTTCTCCGCATTGCAAGGTGCAATTCTGAAATTTTTTGCTTTTTCCTGCTCCTCATAGCATGATAAAGAAGATTCAAAGAGAGTGAGATGCCAGCTCCTTTCATTCAGTCAGTAGCTTCAAACATTTCTGGACGTTTTTCAATGGCAAAAATCAATGAATATTGTAAATGCACAAACAGTAATTTCTCCGCATTGCAAGGTGCAATTCTGAAATTTTTTGCTTTTTCCTGCTCCTCTTAGCATGATAAAGAAGATTCAAAGAGAGTGAGATGCCAGCTCCTTTCATTCAGTCAGTAGCTTCAATCATTTCTGGTATATGAATAACATGATGTTTTTCAATGTCAAAAATCAATGAATATTGTAAATGCACAAACAGTAATTTCTCCGCATTGCAAGGTGCAATTCTGAAATTTTTTGCTTTTTCCTGCTCCTCTTAGCATGATAAAGAAGATTCAAAGAGAGTGAGATGCCAGCTCCTTTCATTCAGTCAGTAGCTTCAAACATTTCTGGTATATGAATAACATGATGTTTTTCAATGGCAAAAATCAATGAATATTGTAAATGCACAAACAGTAATTTCTCCGCATTGCAAGGTGAAATTCTGAAATTTTTTGCTTTTTCCTGCTCCTCTTAGCATGATAAAGAAGATTCAAAGAGAGTGAGATGCCAGCTCCTTTCATTCAGTCAGTAGCTTCAATCATTTCTGGACGTTTTTCAATGGCAAAAATCAATGAATATTGTAAATGCACAAACAGTAATTTCTCCGCATTGCAAGGTGCAATTCTGAAATTTTTTGCTTTTTCCTGCTCCTCTTAGCATGATAAAGAAGATTCAAAGAGAGTGAGATGCCAGCTCCTTTCATTCAGTCAGTAGCTTCAATCATTTCTGGACGTTTTTCAATGGCAAAAATCAATGAATATTGTAAATGCACAAACAGTAATTTCTCCGCATTGCAAGGTGCAATTCTGAAATTTTTTGCTTTTTCCTGCTCCTCTTAGCATGATAAAGAAGATTCAAAGAGAGTGAGATGCCAGGTCCTTTCATTCAGTCAGTAGCTTCAATCATTTCTGGTATATGAATAACATGATGTTTTTCAATGGCAAAAATCAATGAATATTGTAAATGCACAAACAGTAATTTCTCCGCATTGCAAGGTGCAATTCTGAAATTTTTTGCTTTTTGCTGCTCCTCTTAGCATGATAAAGAAGATTCAAAGAGAGTGAGATGCCAGCTCCTTTCATTCAGTCAGTAGCTTCAAACATTTCTGGTATATGAATAACATGATGTTTTTCAATGGCAAAAATCAATGAATATTGTAAATGCACAAACAGTAATTTCTCCGCATTGCAAGGAGCAATTCTGAAATTTTTTGCTTTTTCCTGCTCCTCTTAGCATGATAAAGAAGATTCAAAGAGAGTGAGATGCCAGCTCCTTTCATTCAGTCAGTAGCTTCAATCATTTCTGGACGTTTTTCAATGGCAAAAATCAATGAATATTGTAAATGCACAAACAGTAATTTCTCCGCATTGCAAGGTGCAAATCTGAAATTTTTTGCTTTTTCCTGCTCCTCTTAGCATGATAAAGAAGATTCAAAGAGAGTGAGATGCCAGCTCCTTTCATTCAGTCAGTAGCTTCAATTATTTCTGGACGTTTTTCAATGGCAAAAATCAATGAATATTGTAAATGCACAAACAGTAATTTCTCCGCATTGCAAGGTGCAATTCTGAAATTTTTTGCTTTTTCCTGCTCCTCATAGCATGATACAGAAGATTCAAAGAGAGTGAGATGCCAGCTCCTTTCATTCAGTCAGTAGCTTCAAACATTTCTGGACGTTTTTCAATGGCAAAAATCAATGAATATTGTAAATGCACAAACAGTAATTTCTCCGCATTGCAAGGTGCAATTCTGAAATTTTTTGCTTTTTCCTGCTCCTCTTAGCATGATAAAGAAGATTCAAAGAGAGTGAGATGCCAGCTCCTTTCATTCAGTCAGTAGCTTCAATCATTTCTGGTATATGAATAACATGATGTTTTTCAATGTCAAAAATCAATGAATATTGTAAATGCACAAACAGTAATTTCTCCGCATTGCAAGGTGCAATTCTGAAATTTTTTGCTTTTTCCTGCTCCTCTTAGCATGATAAAGAAGATTCAAAGAGAGTGAGATGCCAGCTCCTTTCATTCAGTCAGTAGCTTCAATCATTTCTGGACGTTTTTCAATGGCAAAAATCAATGAATATTGTAAATGCACAAACAGTAATTTCTCCGCATTGCAAGGTGCAAATCTGAAATTTTTTGCTTTTTCCTGCTCCTCTTAGCATGATAAAGAAGATTCAAAGAGAGTGAGATGCCAGCTCCTTTCATTCAGTCAGTAGCTTCAATTATTTCTGGACGTTTTTCAATGGCAAAAATCAATGAATATTGTAAATGCACAAACAGTAATTTCTCCGCATTGCAAGGTGCAATTCTGAAATTTTTTGCTTTTTCCTGCTCCTCATAGCATGATAAAGAAGATTCAAAGAGAGTGAGATGCCAGCTCCTTTCATTCAGTCAGTAGCTTCAAACATTTCTGGACGTTTTTCAATGGCAAAAATCAATGAATATTGTAAATGCACAAACAGTAATTTCTCCGCATTGCAAGGTGCAATTCTGAAATTTTTTGCTTTTTCCTGCTCCTCTTAGCATGATAAAGAAGATTCAAAGAGAGTGAGATGCCAGCTCCTTTCATTCAGTCAGTAGCTTCAATCATTTCTGGTATATGAATAACATGATGTTTTTCAATGTCAAAAATCAATGAATATTGTAAATGCACAAACAGTAATTTCTCCGCATTGCAAGGTGCAATTCTGAAATTTTTTGCTTTTTCCTGCTCCTCTTAGCATGATAAAGAAGATTCAAAGAGAGTGAGATGCCAGCTCCTTTCATTCAGTCAGTAGCTTCAATCATTTCTGGACGTTTTTCAATGGCAAAAATCAATGAATATTGTAAATGCACAAACAGTAATTTCTCCGCATTGCAAGGTGCAATTCTGAAATTTTTTGCTTTTTCCTGCTCCTCTTAGCATGATAAAGAAGATTCAAAGAGAGTGAGATGCCAGCTCCTTTCATTCAGTCAGTAGCTTCAATCATTTCTGGTATATGAATAACATGATGTTTTTCAATGGCAAAAATCAATGAATATTGTAAATGCACAAACAGTAATTTCTCCGCATTGCAAGGTGCAATTCTGAAATTTTTTGCTTTTTCCTGCTCCTCTTAGCATGATAAAGAAGATTCAAAGAGAGTGAGATGCCAGCTCCTTTCATTCAGTCAGTAGCTTCAAACATTTCTGGTATATGAATAACATGATGTTTTTCAATGGCAAAAATCAATGAATATTGTAAATGCACAAACAGTAATTTCTCCGCATTGCAAGGTGCAATTCTGAAATTTTTTGCTTTTTCCTGCTCCTCTTAGCATGATAAAGAAGATTCAAAGAGAGTGAGATGCCAGCTCCTTTCATTCAGTCAGTAGCTTCAATCATTTCTGGACGTTTTTCAATGGCAAAAATCAATGAATATTGTAAATGCACAAACAGTAATTTCTCCGCATTGCAAGGTGCAATTCTGAAATTTTTTGCTTTTTCCTGCTCCTCTTAGCATGATAAAGAAGATTCAAAGAGAGTGAGATGCCAGCTCCTTTCATTCAGTCAGTAGCTTCAATCATTTCTGGACGTTTTTCAATGGCAAAAATCAATGAATATTGTAAATGCACAAACAGTAATTTCTCCGCATTGCAAGGTGCAATTCTGAAATTTTTTGCTTTTTCCTGCTCCTCTTAGCATGATAAAGAAGATTCAAAGAGAGTGAGATGCCAGCTCCTTTCATTCAGTCAGTAGCTTCAAACATTTCTGGTATATGAATAACATGATGTTTTTCAATGGCAAAAATCAATGAATATTGTAAATGCACAAACAGTAATTTCTCTGCATTGCAAGGTGCAATTCTGAAATTTTTTGCTTTTTCCTGCTCTTCTTAGCATGATAAAGAAGATTCAAAGAGAGTGAGATGCCGGCTCCTTTCATTCAGTCAGTAGCTTCAATCATTTCTGGACGTTTTTCAATGGCAAAAATCAATGAATATTGTAAATGCACAAACAGTAATTTCTCCGCATTGCAAGGTGCAATTCTGAAATTTTTTGCTTTTTCCTGCTCTTCTTAGCATGATAAAGAAGATTCAAAGAGAGTGAGATGCCAGCTCCTTTCATTCAGTCAGTAGCTTCAATCATTTCTGGACGTTTTTCAATGGCAAAAATCAATGAATATTGTAAATGCACAAACAGTAATTTCTCCGCATTGCAAGGTGCAATTCTGAAATTTTTTGCTTTTTCCTGCTCCTCTTAGCATGATAAAGAAGATTCAAAGAGAGTGAGATGCCAGCTCCTTTCATTCAGTCAGTAGCTTCAAACATTTCTGGTATATGAATAACGATGTTTTTCAATGGCAAAAATCAATGAATATTGTAAATGCACAAACAGTAATTTCTCAGTATTGCAAGGTGCAATTCTGAAATTTTTTGCTTTTTCCTGCTCCTCTTAGCATGATAAAGAAGATTCAAAGAGAGTGAGATGCCAGCTCCTTTCATTCAGTCAGTAGCTTCAATCATTTCTGGACGTTTTTCAATGGCAAAAATCAATGAATATTGTAAATGCACAAAGAGTAATTTCTCCGCATTGCAAGGTGCAATTCTGAAATTTTTTGCTTTTTCCTGCTCCTCTTAGCATGATAAAGAAGATTCAAAGAGAGTGAGATGCCAGCTCCTTTCATTCAGTCAGTAGCTTCAAACATTTCTGGTATATGAATAACATGATGTTTTTCAATGGCAAAAATCAATGAATATTGTAAATGCACAAACAGTAATTTCTCTGCATTGCAAGGTGCAATTATGAAATTTTTTGCTTTTTCCTGCTCTTCTTAGCATGATAAAGAAGATTCAAAGAGAGTGAGATGCCAGCTCCTTTCATTCAGTCAGTAGCTTCAATCATTTCTGGACGTTTTTCAATGGCAAAAATCAATGAATATTGTAAATGCACAAACAGTAATTTCTCCGCATTGCAAGGTGCAATTCTGAAATTTTTTGCTTTTTCCTGCTCCTCTTAGCATGATAAAGAAGATTCAAAGAGAGTGAGATGCCAGCTCCTTTCATTCAGTCAGTAGCTTCAATCATTTCTGGACGTTTTTTAATGGCAAAAATCAATGAATATTGTAAATGCACAAACAGTAATTTCTCCGCATTGCAAGGTGCAATTCTGAAATTTTTTGCTTTTTCCTGCTCCTCTTAGCATGATAAAGAAGATTCAAAGAGAGTGAGATGCCAGCTCCTTTCATTCAGTCAGTAGCTTCAAACATTTCTGGACGTTTTTCAATGGCAAAAATCAATGAATATTGTAAATGCACAAAAAGTAATTTCTCTGCATTGCAAGGTGCAATTCTGAAATTTTTTGCTTTTTCCTGCTCATCTTAGCATGATAAAGAAGATTCAAAGAGAGTGAGATGCCAGCTCCTTTCATTCAGTCAGTAGCTTCAATCATTTCTGGACGTTTTTCAATGGCAAAAATCAATGAATATTGTAAATGCACAAACAGTAATTTCTCCGCATTGCAAGGTGCAATTCTGAAATTTTTTGCTTTTTCCTGCTCCTCTTAGCATGATAAAGAAGATTCAAAGAGAGTGAGATGCCAGCTCCTTTCATTCAGTCAGTAGCTTCAATCATTTCTGGACGTTTTTCAATGGCAAGAATCAATGAATATTGTAAATGCACAAACAGTAATTTCTCCGCATTGCAAGGTGCAATTCTGAAATTTTTTGCTTTTTCCTGCTCCTCTTAGCATGATAAAGAAGATTCAAAGAGAGTGAGATGCCAGCTCCTTTCATTCAGTCAGTAGCTTCAATCATTTCTGGACGTTTTTCAATGGCAAAAATCAATGAATATTGTAAATGCACAAACAGTAATTTCTCCGCATTGCAAGGTGCAATTCTGAAATTTTTTGCTTTTTCCTGCTCCTCTTAGCATGATAAAGAAGATTCAAAGAGAGTGAGATGCCAGCTCCTTTCATTCAGTCAGTAGCTTCAATCATTTCTGGACGTTTTTCAATGGCAAAAATCAATGAATATTGTAAATGCACAAACAGTAATTTCTCCGCATTGCAAGGTGCAATTCTGAAATTTTTTGCTTTTTCCTGCTCCTCTTAGCATGATAAAGAAGATTCAAAGAGAGTGAGATGCCAGCTCCTTTCATTCAGTCAGTAGCTTCAATCATTTCTGGACGTTTTTCAATGGCAAGAATCAATGAATATTGTAAATGCACAAACAGTAATTTCTCCGCATTGCAAGGTGCAATTCTGAAATTTTTTGCTTTTTCCTGCTCCTCTTAGCATGATAAAGAAGATTCAAAGAGAGTGAGATGCCAGCTCCTTTCATTCAGTCAGTAGCTTCAATCATTTCTGGACGTTTTTTAATGGCAAAAATCAATGAATATTGTAAATGCACAAACAGTAATTTCTCCGCATTGCAAGGTGCAATTCTGAAATTTTTTGCTTTTTCCTGCTCCTCTTAGCATGATAAAGAAGATTCAAAGAGAGTGAGATGCCAGCTCCTTTCATTCAGTCAGTAGCTTCAAACATTTCTGGACGTTTTTCAATGGCAAAAATCAATGAATATTGTAAATGCACAAAAAGTAATTTCTCTGCATTGCAAGGTGCAATTCTGAAATTTTTTGCTTTTTCCTGCTCATCTTAGCATGATAAAGAAGATTCAAAGAGAGTGAGATGCCAGCTCCTTTCATTCAGTCAGTAGCTTCAATCATTTCTGGACGTTTTTCAATGGCAAAAATCAATGAATATTGTAAATGCACAAACAGTAATTTCTCCGCATTGCAAGGTGCAATTCTGAAATTTTTTGCTTTTTCCTGCTCCTCTTAGCATGATAAAGAAGATTCAAAGAGAGTGAGATGCCAGCTCCTTTCATTCAGTCAGTAGCTTCAATCATTTCTGGACGTTTTTCAATGGCAAGAATCAATGAATATTGTAAATGCACAAACAGTAATTTCTCCGCATTGCAAGGTGCAATTCTGAAATTTTTTGCTTTTTCCTGCTCCTCTTAGCATGATAAAGAAGATTCAAAGAGAGTGAGATGCCAGCTCCTTTCATTCAGTCAGTAGCTTCAATCATTTCTGGACGTTTTTCAATGGCAAAAATCAATGAATATTGTAAATGCACAAACAGTAATTTCTCCGCATTGCAAGGTGCAATTCTGAAATTTTTTGCTTTTTCCTGCTCCTCTTAGCATGATAAAGAAGATTCAAAGAGAGTGAGATGCCAGCTCCTTTCATTCAGTCAGTAGCTTCAATCATTTCTGGTATATGAATAACATGATGTTTTTCAATGTCAAAAATCAATGAATATTGTAAATGCACAAACAGTAATTTCTCCGCATTGCAAGGTGCAATTCTGAAATTTTTTGCTTTTTCCTGCTCCTCTTAGCATGATAAAGAAGATTCAAAGAGAGTGAGATGCCAGCTCCTTTCATTCAGTCAGTAGCTTCAATCATTTCTGGACGTTTTTCAATGGCAAAAATCAATGAATATTGTAAATGCACAAACAGTAATTTCTCCGCATTGCAAGGTGCAAATCTGAAATTTTTTGCTTTTTCCTGCTCCTCTTAGCATGATAAAGAAGATTCAAAGAGAGTGAGATGCCAGCTCCTTTCATTCAGTCAGTAGCTTCAATTATTTCTGGACGTTTTTCAATGGCAAAAATCAATGAATATTGTAAATGCACAAACAGTAATTTCTCCGCATTGCAAGGTGCAATTCTGAAATTTTTTGCTTTTTCCTGCTCCTCATAGCATGATAAAGAAGATTCAAAGAGAGTGAGATGCCAGCTCCTTTCATTCAGTCAGTAGCTTCAAACATTTCTGGACGTTTTTCAATGGCAAAAATCAATGAATATTGTAAATGCACAAACAGTAATTTCTCCGCATTGCAAGGTGCAATTCTGAAATTTTTTGCTTTTTCCTGCTCCTCTTAGCATGATAAAGAAGATTCAAAGAGAGTGAGATGCCAGCTCCTTTCATTCAGTCAGTAGCTTCAATCATTTCTGGTATATGAATAACATGATGTTTTTCAATGTCAAAAATCAATGAATATTGTAAATGCACAAACAGTAATTTCTCCGCATTGCAAGGTGCAATTCTGAAATTTTTTGCTTTTTCCTGCTCCTCTTAGCATGATAAAGAAGATTCAAAGAGAGTGAGATGCCAGCTCCTTTCATTCAGTCAGTAGCTTCAATCATTTCTGGACGTTTTTCAATGGCAAAAATCAATGAATATTGTAAATGCACAAACAGTAATTTCTCCGCATTGCAAGGTGCAATTCTGAAATTTTTTGCTTTTTCCTGCTCCTCTTAGCATGATAAAGAAGATTCAAAGAGAGTGAGATGCCAGCTCCTTTCATTCAGTCAGTAGCTTCAATCATTTCTGGTATATGAATAACATGATGTTTTTCAATGGCAAAAATCAATGAATATTGTAAATGCACAAACAGTAATTTCTCCGCATTGCAAGGTGCAATTCTGAAATTTTTTGCTTTTTCCTGCTCCTCTTAGCATGATAAAGAAGATTCAAAGAGAGTGAGATGCCAGCTCCTTTCATTCAGTCAGTAGCTTCAAACATTTCTGGTATATGAATAACATGATGTTTTTCAATGGCAAAAATCAATGAATATTGTAAATGCACAAACAGTAATTTCTCCGCATTGCAAGGTGCAATTCTGAAATTTTTTGCTTTTTCCTGCTCCTCTTAGCATGATAAAGAAGATTCAAAGAGAGTGAGATGCCAGCTCCTTTCATTCAGTCAGTAGCTTCAATCATTTCTGGACGTTTTTCAATGGCAAAAATCAATGAATATTGTAAATGCACAAACAGTAATTTCTCCGCATTGCAAGGTGCAATTCTGAAATTTTTTGCTTTTTCCTGCTCCTCTTAGCATGATAAAGAAGATTCAAAGAGAGTGAGATGCCAGCTCCTTTCATTCAGTCAGTAGCTTCAATCATTTCTGGACGTTTTTCAATGGCAAAAATCAATGAATATTGTAAATGCACAAACAGTAATTTCTCCGCATTGCAAGGTGCAATTCTGAAATTTTTTGCTTTTTCCTGCTCCTCTTAGCATGATAAAGAAGATTCAAAGAGAGTGAGATGCCAGCTCCTTTCATTCAGTCAGTAGCTTCAAACATTTCTGGTATATGAATAACATGATGTTTTTCAATGGCAAAAATCAATGAATATTGTAAATGCACAAACAGTAATTTCTCTGCATTGCAAGGTGCAATTCTGAAATTTTTTGCTTTTTCCTGCTCTTCTTAGCATGATAAAGAAGATTCAAAGAGAGTGAGATGCCAGCTCCTTTCATTCAGTCAGTAGCTTCAATCATTTCTGGACGTTTTTCAATGGCAAAAATCAATGAATATTGTAAATGCACAAACAGTAATTTCTCCGCATTGCAAGGTGCAATTCTGAAATTTTTTGCTTTTTCCTGCTCTTCTTAGCATGATAAAGAAGATTCAAAGAGAGTGAGATGCCAGCTCCTTTCATTCAGTCAGTAGCTTCAATCATTTCTGGACGTTTTTCAATGGCAAAAATCAATGAATATTGTAAATGCACAAACAGTAATTTCTCCGCATTGCAAGGTGCAATTCTGAAATTTTTTGCTTTTTCCTGCTCCTCTTAGCATGATAAAGAAGATTCAAAGAGAGTGAGATGCCAGCTCCTTTCATTCAGTCAGTAGCTTCAAACATTTCTGGTATATGAATAACGATGTTTTTCAATGGCAAAAATCAATGAATATTGTAAATGCACAAACAGTAATTTCTCAGTATTGCAAGGTGCAATTCTGAAATTTTTTGCTTTTTCCTGCTCCTCTTAGCATGATAAAGAAGATTCAAAGAGAGTGAGATGCCAGCTCCTTTCATTCAGTCAGTAGCTTCAATCATTTCTGGACGTTTTTCAATGGCAAAAATCAATGAATATTGTAAATGCACAAAGAGTAATTTCTCCGCATTGCAAGGTGCAATTCTGAAATTTTTTGCTTTTTCCTGCTCCTCTTAGCATGATAAAGAAGATTCAAAGAGAGTGAGATGCCAGCTCCTTTCATTCAGTCAGTAGCTTCAAACATTTCTGGTATATGAATAACATGATGTTTTTCAATGGCAAAAATCAATGAATATTGTAAATGCACAAACAGTAATTTCTCTGCATTGCAAGGTGCAATTCTGAAATTTTTTGCTTTTTCCTGCTCTTCTTAGCATGATAAAGAAGATTCAAAGAGAGTGAGATGCCAGCTCCTTTCATTCAGTCAGTAGCTTCAATCATTTCTGGACGTTTTTCAATGGCAAAAATCAATGAATATTGTAAATGCACAAACAGTAATTTCTCCGCATTGCAAGGTGCAATTCTGAAATTTTTTGCTTTTTCCTGCTCCTCTTAGCATGATAAAGAAGATTCAAAGAGAGTGAGATGCCAGCTCCTTTCATTCAGTCAGTAGCTTCAATCATTTCTGGACGTTTTTTAATGGCAAAAATCAATGAATATTGTAAATGCACAAACAGTAATTTCTCCGCATTGCAAGGTGCAATTCTGAAATTTTTTGCTTTTTCCTGCTCCTCTTAGCATGATAAAGAAGATTCAAAGAGAGTGAGATGCCAGCTCCTTTCATTCAGTCAGTAGCTTCAAACATTTCTGGACGTTTTTCAATGGCAAAAATCAATGAATATTGTAAATGCACAAAAAGTAATTTCTCTGCATTGCAAGGTGCAATTCTGAAATTTTTTGCTTTTTCCTGCTCATCTTAGCATGATAAAGAAGATTCAAAGAGAGTGAGATGCCAGCTCCTTTCATTCAGTCAGTAGCTTCAATCATTTCTGGACGTTTTTCAATGGCAAAAATCAATGAATATTGTAAATGCACAAACAGTAATTTCTCCGCATTGCAAGGTGCAATTCTGAAATTTTTTGCTTTTTCCTGCTCCTCTTAGCATGATAAAGAAGATTCAAAGAGAGTGAGATGCCAGCTCCTTTCATTCAGTCAGTAGCTTCAATCATTTCTGGACGTTTTTCAATGGCAAGAATCAATGAATATTGTAAATGCACAAACAGTAATTTCTCCGCATTGCAAGGTGCAATTCTGAAATTTTTTGCTTTTTCCTGCTCCTCTTAGCATGATAAAGAAGATTCAAAGAGAGTGAGATGCCAGCTCCTTTCATTCAGTCAGTAGCTTCAATCATTTCTGGACGTTTTTCAATGGCAAAAATCAATGAATATTGTAAATGCACAAACAGTAATTTCTCCGCATTGCAAGGTGCAATTCTGAAATTTTTTGCTTTTTCCTGCTCCTCTTAGCATGATAAAGAAGATTCAAAGAGAGTGAGATGCCAGCTCCTTTCATTCAGTCAGTAGCTTCAATCATTTCTGGACGTTTTTCAATGGCAAAAATCAATGAATATTGTAAATGCACAAACAGTAATTTCTCCGCATTGCAAGGTGCAATTCTGAAATTTTTTGCTTTTTCCTGCTCCTCTTAGCATGATAAAGAAGATTCAAAGAGAGTGAGATGCCAGCTCCTTTCATTCAGTCAGTAGCTTCAATCATTTCTGGACGTTTTTCAATGGCAAGAATCAATGAATATTGTAAATGCACAAACAGTAATTTCTCCGCATTGCAAGGTGCAATTCTGAAATTTTTTGCTTTTTCCTGCTCCTCTTAGCATGATAAAGAAGATTCAAAGAGAGTGAGATGCCAGCTCCTTTCATTCAGTCAGTAGCTTCAATCATTTCTGGACGTTTTTTAATGGCAAAAATCAATGAATATTGTAAATGCACAAACAGTAATTTCTCCGCATTGCAAGGTGCAATTCTGAAATTTTTTGCTTTTTCCTGCTCCTCTTAGCATGATAAAGAAGATTCAAAGAGAGTGAGATGCCAGCTCCTTTCATTCAGTCAGTAGCTTCAAACATTTCTGGACGTTTTTCAATGGCAAAAATCAATGAATATTGTAAATGCACAAAAAGTAATTTCTCTGCATTGCAAGGTGCAATTCTGAAATTTTTTGCTTTTTCCTGCTCATCTTAGCATGATAAAGAAGATTCAAAGAGAGTGAGATGCCAGCTCCTTTCATTCAGTCAGTAGCTTCAATCATTTCTGGACGTTTTTCAATGGCAAAAATCAATGAATATTGTAAATGCACAAACAGTAATTTCTCCGCATTGCAAGGTGCAATTCTGAAATTTTTTGCTTTTTCCTGCTCCTCTTAGCATGATAAAGAAGATTCAAAGAGAGTGAGATGCCAGCTCCTTTCATTCAGTCAGTAGCTTCAATCATTTCTGGACGTTTTTCAATGGCAAGAATCAATGAATATTGTAAATGCACAAACAGTAATTTCTCCGCATTGCAAGGTGCAATTCTGAAATTTTTTGCTTTTTCCTGCTCCTCTTAGCATGATAAAGAAGATTCAAAGAGAGTGAGATGCCAGCTCCTTTCATTCAGTCAGTAGCTTCAATCATTTCTGGACGTTTTTCAATGGCAAAAATCAATGAATATTGTAAATGCACAAACAGTAATTTCTCCGCATTGCAAGGTGCAATTCTGAAATTTTTTGCTTTTTCCTGCTCCTCTTAGCATGATAAAGAAGATTCAAAGAGAGTGAGATGCCAGCTCCTTTCATTCAGTCAGTAGCTTCAATCATTTCTGGACGTTTTTCAATGGCAAAAATCAATGAATATTGTAAATGCACAAACAGTAATTTCTCCGCATTGCAAGGTGCAATTCTGAAATTTTTTGCTTTTTCCTGCTCCTCTTAGCATGATAAAGAAGATTCAAAGAGAGTGAGATGCCAGCTCCTTTCATTCAGTCAGTAGCTTCAATCATTTCTGGACGTTTTTCAATGGCAAAAATCAATGAATATTGTAAATGCACAAACAGTAATTTCTCCGCATTGCAAGGTGCAATTCTGAAATTTTTTGCTTTTTCCTGCTCCTCTTAGCATGATAAAGAAGATTCAAAGAGAGTGAGATGCCAGCTCCTTTCATTCAGTCAGTAGCTTCAATCATTTCTGGACGTTTTTCAATGGCAAGAATCAATGAATATTGTAAATGCACAAACAGTAATTTCTCCGCATTGCAAGGTGCAATTCTGAAATTTTTTGCTTTTTCCTGCTCCTCTTAGCATGATAAAGAAGATTCAAAGAGAGTGAGATGCCAGCTCCTTTCATTCAGTCAGTAGCTTCAATCATTTCTGGACGTTTTTCAATGGCAAAAATCAATGAATATTGTAAATGCACAAACAGTAATTTCTCCGCATTGCAAGGTGCAATTCTGAAATTTTTTGCTTTTTCCTGCTCCTCTTAGCATGATAAAGAAGATTCAAAGAGAGTGAGATGCCAGCTCCTTTCATTCAGTCAGTAGCTTCAAACATTTCTGGTATATGAATAACGATGTTTTTCAATGGCAAAAATCAATGAATATTGTAAATGCACAAACAGTAATTTCTCAGTATTGCAAGGTGCAATTCTGAAATTTTTTGCTTTTTCCTGCTCCTCTTAGCATGATAAAGAAGATTCAAAGAGAGTGAGATGCCAGCTCCTTTCATTCAGTCAGTAGCTTCAATCATTTCTGGACGTTTTTCAATGGCAAAAATCAATGAATATTGTAAATGCACAAAGAGTAATTTCTCCGCATTGCAAGGTGCAATTCTGAAATTTTTTGCTTTTTCCTGCTCCTCTTAGCATGATAAAGAAGATTCAAAGAGAGTGAGATGCCAGCTCCTTTCATTCAGTCAGTAGCTTCAAACATTTCTGGTATATGAATAACATGATGTTTTTCAATGGCAAAAATCAATGAATATATAAATGCACAAACAGTAATTTCTCTGCATTGCAAGGTGCAATTCTGAAATTTTTTGCTTTTTCCTGCTCTTCTTAGCATGATAAAGAAGATTCAAAGAGAGTGAGATGCCAGCTCCTTTCATTCAGTCAGTAGCTTCAATCATTTCTGGACGTTTTTCAATGGCAAAAATCAATGAATATTGTAAATGCACAAACAGTAATTTCTCCGCATTGAAAGGTGCAATTCTGAAATTTTTTGCTTTTTCCTGCTCCTCTTAGCATGATAAAGAAGATTCAAAGAGAGTGAGATGCCAGCTCCTTTCATTCAGTCAGTAGCTTCAATCATTTCTGGACGTTTTTTAATGGCAAAAATCAATGAATATTGTAAATGCACAAACAGTAATTTCTCCGCATTGCAAGGTGCAATTCTGAAATTTTTTGCTTTTTCCTGCTCCTCTTAGCATGATAAAGAAGATTCAAAGAGAGTGAGATGCCAGCTCCTTTCATTCAGTCAGTAGCTTCAAACATTTCTGGACGTTTTTCAATGGCAAAAATCAATGAATATTGTAAATGCACAAAAAGTAATTTCTCTGCATTGCAAGGTGCAATTCTGAAATTTTTTGCTTTTTCCTGCTCATCTTAGCATGATAAAGAAGATTCAAAGAGAGTGAGATGCCAGCTCCTTTCATTCAGTCAGTAGCTTCAATCATTTCTGGACGTTTTTCAATGGCAAAAATCAATGAATATTGTAAATGCACAAACAGTAATTTCTCCGCATTGCAAGGTGCAATTCTGAAATTTTTTGCTTTTTCCTGCTCCTCTTAGCATGATAAAGAAGATTCAAAGAGAGTGAGATGCCAGCTCCTTTCATTCAGTCAGTAGCTTCAATCATTTCTGGACGTTTTTCAATGGCAAAAATCAATGAATATTGTAAATGCACAAACAGTAATTTCTCCGCATTGCAAGGTGCAAATCTGAAATTTTTTGCTTTTTCCTGCTCCTCTTAGCATGATAAAGAAGATTCAAAGAGAGTGAGATGCCAGCTCCTTTCATTCAGTCAGTAGCTTCAATTATTTCTGGACGTTTTTCAATGGCAAAAATCAATGAATATTGTAAATGCACAAACAGTAATTTCTCCGCATTGCAAGGTGCAATTCTGAAATTTTTTGCTTTTTCCTGCTCCTCATAGCATGATAAAGAAGATTCAAAGAGAGTGAGATGCCAGCTCCTTTCATTCAGTCAGTAGCTTCAAACATTTCTGGACGTTTTTCAATGGCAAAAATCAATGAATATTGTAAATGCACAAACAGTAATTTCTCCGCATTGCAAGGTGCAATTCTGAAATTTTTTGCTTTTTCCTGCTCCTCTTAGCATGATAAAGAAGATTCAAAGAGAGTGAGATGCCAGCTCCTTTCATTCAGTCAGTAGCTTCAATCATTTCTGGTATATGAATAACATGATGTTTTTCAATGGCAAAAATCAATGAATATTGTAAATGCACAAACAGTAATTTCTCCGCATTGCAAGGTGCAATTCTGAAATTTTTTGCTTTTTCCTGCTCCTCATAGCATGATAAAGAAGATTCAAAGAGAGTGAGATGCCAGCTCCTTTCATTCAGTCAGTAGCTTCAAACATTTCTGGACGTTTTTCAATGGCAAAAATCAATGAATATTGTAAATGCACAAACAGTAATTTCTCCGCATTGCAAGGTGCAATTCTGAAATTTTTTGCTTTTTCCTGCTCCTCTTAGCATGATAAAGAAGATTCAAAGAGAGTGAGATGCCAGCTCCTTTCATTCAGTCAGTAGCTTCAATCATTTCTGGACGTTTTTCAATGGCAAAAATCAATGAATATTGTAAATGCACAAACAGTAATTTCTCCGCATTGCAAGGTGCAATTCTGAAATTTTTTGCTTTTTCCTGCTCCTCTTAGCATGATAAAGAAGATTCAAAGAGAGTGAGATGCCAGCTCCTTTCATTCAGTCAGTAGCTTCAATCATTTCTGGTATATGAATAACATGATGTTTTTCAATGGCAAAAATCAATGAATATTGTAAATGCACAAACAGTAATTTCTCCGCATTGCAAGGTGCAATTCTGAAATTTTTTGCTTTTTCCTGCTCCTCTTAGCATGATAAAGAAGATTCAAAGAGAGTGAGATGCCAGCTCCTTTCATTCAGTCAGTAGCTTCAAACATTTCTGGTATATGAATAACATGATGTTTTTCAATGGCAAAAATCAATGAATATTGTAAATGCACAAACAGTAATTTCTCCGCATTGCAAGGTGCAATTCTGAAATTTTTTGCTTTTTCCTGCTCCTCTTAGCATGATAAAGAAGATTCAAAGAGAGTGAGATGCCAGCTCCTTTCATTCAGTCAGTAGCTTCAATCATTTCTGGACGTTTTTCAATGGCAAAAATCAATGAATATTGTAAATGCACAAACAGTAATTTCTCCGCATTGCAAGGTGCAATTCTGAAATTTTTTGCTTTTTCCTGCTCCTCTTAGCATGATAAAGAAGATTCAAAGAGAGTGAGATGCCAGCTCCTTTCATTCAGTCAGTAGCTTCAAACATTTCTGGTATATGAATAACATGATGTTTTTCAATGGCAAAAATCAATGAATATTGTAAATGCACAAACAGTAATTTCTCCGCATTGCAAGGTGCAATTCTGAAATTTTTTGCTTTTTCCTGCTCCTCTTAGCATGATAAAGAAGATTCAAAGAGAGTGAGATGCCAGCTCCTTTCATTCAGTCAGTAGCTTCAATCATTTCTGGACGTTTTTCAATGGCAAAAATCAATGAATATTGTAAATGCACAAACAGTAATTTCTCCGCATTGCAAGGTGCAATTCTGAAATTTTTTGCTTTTTCCTGCTCCTCTTAGCATGATAAAGAAGATTCAAAGAGAGTGAGATGCCAGCTCCTTTCATTCAGTCAGTAGCTTCAAACATTTCTGGTATATGAATAACATGATGTTTTTCAATGGCAAAAATCAATGAATATTGTAAATGCACAAACAGTAATTTCTCTGCATTGCAAGGTGCAATTCTGAAATTTTTTGCTTTTTCCTGCTCTTCTTAGCATGATAAAGAAGATTCAAAGAGAGTGAGATGCCAGCTCCTTTCATTCAGTCAGTAGCTTCAATCATTTCTGGACGTTTTTCAATGGCAAAAATCAATGAATATTGTAAATGCACAAACAGTAATTTCTCCGCATTGCAAGGTGCAATTCTGAAATTTTTTGCTTTTTCCTGCTCCTCTTAGCATGATAAAGAAGATTCAAAGAGAGTGAGATGCCAGCTCCTTTCATTCAGTCAGTAGCTTCAAACATTTCTGGTATATGAATAACGATGTTTTTCAATGGCAAAAATCAATGAATATTGTAAATGCACAAACAGTAATTTCTCAGTATTGCAAGGTGCAATTCTGAAATTTTTTGCTTTTTCCTGCTCCTCTTAGCATGATAAAGAAGATTCAAAGAGAGTGAGATGCCAGCTCCTTTCATTCAGTCAGTAGCTTCAATCATTTCTGGACGTTTTTCAATGGCAAAAATCAATGAATATTGTAAATGCACAAAGAGTAATTTCTCCGCATTGCAAGGTGCAATTCTGAAATTTTTTGCTTTTTCCTGCTCCTCTTAGCATGATAAAGAAGATTCAAAGAGAGTGAGATGCCAGCTCCTTTCATTCAGTCAGTAGCTTCAAACATTTCTGGTATATGAATAACATGATGTTTTTCAATGGCAAAAATCAATGAATATTGTAAATGCACAAACAGTAATTTCTCCGCATTGCAAGGTGCAATTCTGAAATTTTTTGCTTTTTCCTGCTCCTCTTAGCATGATAAAGAAGATTCAAAGAGAGTGAGATGCCAGCTCCTTTCATTCAGTCAGTAGCTTCAATCATTTCTGGACGTTTTTCAATGGCAAAAATCAATGAATATTGTAAATGCACAAACAGTAATTTCTCCGCATTGCAAGGTGCAATTCTGAAATTTTTTGCTTTTTCCTGCTCCTCTTAGCATGATAAAGAAGATTCAAAGAGAGTGAGATGCCAGCTCCTTTCATTCAGTCAGTAGCTTCAATCATTTCTGGACGTTTTTCAATGGCAAAAATCAATGAATATTGTAAATGCACAAACAGTAATTTCTCCGCATTGCAAGGTGCAATTCTGAAATTTTTTGCTTTTTCCTGCTCCTCTTAGCATGATAAAGAAGATTCAAAGAGAGTGAGATGCCAGCTCCTTTCATTCAGTCAGTAGCTTCAAACATTTCTGGTATATGAATAACATGATGTTTTTCAATGGCAAAAATCAATGAATATTGTAAATGCACAAACAGTAATTTCTCTGCATTGCAAGGTGCAATTCTGAAATTTTTTGCTTTTTCCTGCTCTTCTTAGCATGATAAAGAAGATTCAAAGAGAGTGAGATGCCAGCTCCTTTCATTCAGTCAGTAGCTTCAATCATTTCTGGACGTTTTTCAATGGCAAAAATCAATGAATATTGTAAATGCACAAACAGTAATTTCTCCGCATTGCAAGGTGCAATTCTGAAATTTTTTGCTTTTTCCTGCTCCTCTTAGCATGATAAAGAAGATTCAAAGAGAGTGAGATGCCAGCTCCTTTCATTCAGTCAGTAGCTTCAATCATTTCTGGTATATGAATAACGATGTTTTTCAATGGCAAAAATCAATGAATATTGTAAATGCACAAACAGTAATTTCTCAGTATTGCAAGGTGCAATTCTGAATTTTTTTGCTTTTTCCTGCTCCTCTTAGCATGATAAAGAAGATTCAAAGAGAGTGAGATGCCAGCTCCTTTCATTCAGTCAGTAGCTTCAATCATTTCTGGACGTTTTTCAATGGCAAAAATCAATGAATATTGTAAATGCACAAAGAGTAATTTCTCCGCATTGCAAGGTGCAATTCTGAAATTTTTTGCTTTTTCCTGCTCCTCTTAGCATGATAAAGAAGATTCAAAGAGAGTGAGATGCCAGCTCCTTTCATTCAGTCAGTAGCTTCAAACATTTCTGGTATATGAATAACATGATGTTTTTCAATGGCAAAAATCAATGAATATTGTAAATGCACAAACAGTAATTTCTCTGCATTGCAAGGTGCAATTCTGAAATTTTTTGCTTTTTCCTGCTCTTCTTAGCATGATAAAGAAGATTCAAAGAGAGTGAGATGCCAGCTCCTTTCATTCAGTCAGTAGCTTCAATCATTTCTGGACGTTTTTCAATGGCAAAAATCAATGAATATTGTAAATGCACAAACAGTAATTTCTCCGCATTGCAAGGTGCAATTCTGAAATTTTTTGCTTTTTCCTGCTTCTCTTAGCATGATAAAGAAGATTCAAAGAGAGTGAGATGCCAGCTCCTTTCATTCAGTCAGTAGCTTCAATCATTTCTGGACGTTTTTTAATGGCAAAAATCAATGAATATTGTAAATGCACAAACAGTAATTTCTCCGCATTGCAAGGTGCAATTCTGAAATTTTTTGCTTTTTCCTGCTCCTCTTAGCATGATAAAGAAGATTCAAAGAGAGTGAGATGCCAGCTCCTTTCATTCAGTCAGTAGCTTCAAACATTTCTGGACGTTTTTCAATGGCAAAAATCAATGAATATTGTAAATGCACAAAAAGTAATTTCTCTGCATTGCAAGGTGCAATTCTGAAATTTTTTGCTTTTTCCTGCTCATCTTAGCATGATAAAGAAGATTCAAAGAGAGTGAGATGCCAGCTCCTTTCATTCAGTCAGTAGCTTCAATCATTTCTGGACGTTTTTCAATGGCAAAAATCAATGAATATTGTAAATGCACAAACAGTAATTTCTCCGCATTGCAAGGTGCAATTCTGAAATTTTTTGCTTTTTCCTGCTCCTCTTAGCATGATAAAGAAGATTCAAAGAGAGTGAGATGCCAGCTCCTTTCATTCAGTCAGTAGCTTCAATCATTTCTGGACGTTTTTCAATGGCAAGAATCAATGAATATTGTAAATGCACAAACAGTAATTTCTCCGCATTGCAAGGTGCAATTCTGAAATTTTTTGCTTTTTCCTGCTCCTCTTAGCATGATAAAGAAGATTCAAAGAGAGTGAGATGCCAGCTCCTTTCATTCAGTCAGTAGCTTCAATCATTTCTGGACGTTTTTCAATGGCAAAAATCAATGAATATTGTAAATGCACAAACAGTAATTTCTCCGCATTGCAAGGTGCAATTCTGAAATTTTTTGCTTTTTCCTGCTCCTCTTAGCATGATAAAGAAGATTCAAAGAGAGTGAGATGCCAGCTCCTTTCATTCAGTCAGTAGCTTCAATCATTTCTGGACGTTTTTCAATGGCAAAAATCAATGAATATTGTAAATGCACAAACAGTAATTTCTCCGCATTGCAAGGTGCAATCCTGAAATTTTTTGCTTTTTCCTGCTCCTCTTAGCATGATAAAGAAGATTCAAAGAGAGTGAGATGCCAGCTCCTTTCATTCAGTCAGTAGCTTCAATCATTTCTGGACGTTTTTCAATGGCAAGAATCAATGAATATTGTAAATGCACAAACAGTAATTTCTCCGCATTGCAAGGTGCAATTCTGAAATTTTTTGCTTTTTCCTGCTCCTCTTAGCATGATAAAGAAGATTCAAAGAGAGTGAGATGCCAGCTCCTTTCATTCAGTCAGTAGCTTCAATCATTTCTGGACGTTTTTTAATGGCAAAAATCAATGAATATTGTAAATGCACAAACAGTAATTTCTCCGCATTGCAAGGTGCAATTCTGAAATTTTTTGCTTTTTCCTGCTCCTCTTAGCATGATAAAGAAGATTCAAAGAGAGTGAGATGCCAGCTCCTTTCATTCAGTCAGTAGCTTCCAACATTTCTGGACGTTTTTCAATGGCAAAAATCAATGAATATTGTAAATGCACAAAAAGTAATTTCTCTGCATTGCAAGGTGCAATTCTGAAATTTTTTGCTTTTTCCTGCTCATCTTAGCATGATAAAGAAGATTCAAAGAGAGTGAGATGCCAGCTCCTTTCATTCAGTCAGTAGCTTCAATCATTTCTGGACGTTTTTCAATGGCAAAAATCAATGAATATTGTAAATGCACAAACAGTAATTTCTCCGCATTGCAAGGTGCAATTCTGAAATTTTTTGCTTTTTCCTGCTCCTCTTAGCATGATAAAGAAGATTCAAAGAGAGTGAGATGCCAGCTCCTTTCATTCAGTCAGTAGCTTCAATCATTTCTGGACGTTTTTCAATGGCAAGAATCAATGAATATTGTAAATGCACAAACAGTAATTTCTCCGCATTGCAAGGTGCAATTCTGAAATTTTTTGCTTTTTCCTGCTCCTCTTAGCATGATAAAGAAGATTCAAAGAGAGTGAGATGCCAGCTCCTTTCATTCAGTCAGTAGCTTCAATCATTTCTGGACGTTTTTCAATGGCAAAAATCAATGAATATTGTAAATGCACAAACAGTAATTTCTCCGCATTGCAAGGTGCAATTCTGAAATTTTTTGCTTTTTCCTGCTCCTCTTAGCATGATAAAGAAGATTCAAAGAGAGTGAGATGCCAGCTCCTTTCATTCAGTCAGTAGCTTCAATCATTTCTGGACGTTTTTCAATGGCAAAAATCAATGAATATTGTAAATGCACAAACAGTAATTTCTCCGCATTGCAAGGTGCAATCCTGAAATTTTTTGCTTTTTCCTGCTCCTCTTAGCATGATAAAGAAGATTCAAAGAGAGTGAGATGCCAGCTCCTTTCATTCAGTCAGTAGCTTCAATCATTTCTGGACGTTTTTCAATGGCAAGAATCAATGAATATTGTAAATGCACAAACAGTAATTTCTCCGCATTGCAAGGTGCAATTCTGAAATTTTTTGCTTTTTCCTGCTCCTCTTAGCATGATAAAGAAGATTCAAAGAGAGTGAGATGCCAGCTCCTTTCATTCAGTCAGTAGCTTCAATCATTTCTGGACGTTTTTTAATGGCAAAAATCAATGAATATTGTAAATGCACAAACAGTAATTTCTCCGCATTGCAAGGTGCAATTCTGAAATTTTTTGCTTTTTCCTGCTCCTCTTAGCATGATAAAGAAGATTCAAAGAGAGTGAGATGCCAGCTCCTTTCATTCAGTCAGTAGCTTCAAACATTTCTGGACGTTTTTCAATGGCAAAAATCAATGAATATTGTAAATGCACAAAAAGTAATTTCTCTGCATTGCAAGGTGCAATTCTGAAATTTTTTGCTTTTTCCTGCTCATCTTAGCATGATAAAGAAGATTCAAAGAGAGTGAGATGCCAGCTCCTTTCATTCAGTCAGTAGCTTCAATCATTTCTGGACGTTTTTCAATGGCAAAAATCAATGAATATTGTAAATGCACAAACAGTAATTTCTCCGCATTGCAAGGTGCAATTCTGAAATTTTTTGCTTTTTCCTGCTCCTCTTAGCATGATAAAGAAGATTCAAAGAGAGTGAGATGCCAGCTCCTTTCATTCAGTCAGTAGCTTCAATCATTTCTGGACGTTTTTCAATGGCAAGAATCAATGAATATTGTAAATGCACAAACAGTAATTTCTCCGCATTGCAAGGTGCAATTCTGAAATTTTTTGCTTTTTCCTGCTCCTCTTAGCATGATAAAGAAGATTCAAAGAGAGTGAGATGCCAGCTCCTTTCATTCAGTCAGTAGCTTCAATCATTTCTGGACGTTTTTCAATGGCAAAAATCAATGAATATTGTAAATGCACAAACAGTAATTTCTCCGCATTGCAAGGTGCAATTCTGAAATTTTTTGCTTTTTCCTGCTCCTCTTAGCATGATAAAGAAGATTCAAAGAGAGTGAGATGCCAGCTCCTTTCATTCAGTCAGTAGCTTCAATCATTTCTGGACGTTTTTCAATGGCAAAAATCAATGAATATTGTAAATGCACAAACAGTAATTTCTCCGCATTGCAAGGTGCAATTCTGAAATTTTTTGCTTTTTCCTGCTCCTCTTAGCATGATAAAGAAGATTCAAAGAGAGTGAGATGCCAGCTCCTTTCATTCAGTCAGTAGCTTCAATCATTTCTGGACGTTTTTCAATGGCAAGAATCAATGAATATTGTAAATGCACAAACAGTAATTTCTCCGCATTGCAAGGTGCAATTCTGAAATTTTTTGCTTTTTCCTGCTCCTCTTAGAATGATAAAGAAGATTCAAAGAGAGTGAGATGCCAGCTCCTTTCATTCAGTCAGTAGCTTCAATCATTTCTGGACGTTTTTCAATGGCAAAAATCAATGAATATTGTAAATGCACAAAGAGTAATTTCTCCGCATTGCAAGGTGCAATTCTGAAATTTTTTGCTTTTTCCTGCTCCTCTTAGCATGATAAAGAAGATTCAAAGAGAGTGAGATGCCAGCTCCTTTCATTCAGTCAGTAGCTTCAAACATTTCTGGTATATGAATAACATGATGTTTTTCAATGGCAAAAATCAATGAATATTGTAAATGCACAAACAGTAATTTCTCTGCATTGCAAGGTGCAATTCTGAAATTTTTTGCTTTTTCCTGCTCTTCTTAGCATGATAAAGAAGATTCAAAGAGAGTGAGATGCCAGCTCCTTTCATTCAGTCAGTAGCTTCAATCATTTCTGGACGTTTTTCAATGGCAAAAATCAATGAATATTGTAAATGCACAAACAGTAATTTCTCCGCATTGCAAGGTGCAATTCTGAAATTTTTTGCTTTTTCCTGCTCCTCTTAGCATGATAAAGAAGATTCAAAGAGAGTGAGATGCCAGCTCCTTTCATTCAGTCAGTAGCTTCAATCATTTCTGGACGTTTTTTAATGGCAAAAATCAATGAATATTGTAAATGCACAAACAGTAATTTCTCCGCATTGCAAGGTGCAATTCTGAAATTTTTTGCTTTTTCCTGCTCCTCTTAGCATGATAAAGAAGATTCAAAGAGAGTGAGATGCCAGCTCCTTTCATTCAGTCAGTAGCTTCAAACATTTCTGGACGTTTTTCAATGGCAAAAATCAATGAATATTGTAAATGCACAAAAAGTAATTTCTCTGCATTGCAAGGTGCAATTCTGAAATTTTTTTCTTTTTCCTGCTCATCTTAGCATGATAAAGAAGATTCAAAGAGAGTGAGATGCCAGCTCCTTTCATTCAGTCAGTAGCTTCAATCATTTCTGGACGTTTTTCAATGGCAAAAATCAATGAATATTGTAAATGCACAAACAGTAATTTCTCCGCATTGCAAGGTGCAATTCTGAAATTTTTTGCTTTTTCCTGCTCCTCTTAGCATGATAATGAAGATTCAAAGAGAGTGAGATGCCAGCTCCTTTCATTCAGTCAGTAGCTTCAATCATTTCTGGACGTTTTTCAATGGCAAGAATCAATGAATATTGTAAATGCACAAACAGTAATTTCTCCGCATTGCAAGGTGCAATTCTGAAATTTTTTGCTTTTTCCTGCTCCTCTTAGCATGATAAAGAAGATTCAAAGAGAGTGAAATGCCAGCTCCTTTCATTCAGTCAGTAGCTTCAAACATTTCTGGACGTTTTTCAATGGCAAAAATCAATGAATATTGTAAATGCACAAACAGTAATTTCTCCGCATTGCAAGGTGCAATTCTGAAATTTTTTGCTTTTTCCTGCTCCTCTTAGCATGATAAAGAAGATTCAAAGAGAGTGAGATGCCAGCTCCTTTCATTCAGTCAGTAGCTTCAATCATTTCTGGACGTTTTTCAATGGCAAAAATCAATGAATATTGTAAATGCACAAACAGTAATTTCTCCGCATTGCAAGGTGCAATTCTGAAATTTTTTGCTTTTTCCTGCTCCTCTTAGCATGATAAAGAAGATTCAAAGAGAGTGAGATGCCAGCTCCTTTCATTCAGTCAGTAGCTTCAATCATTTCTGGTATATGAATAACATGATGTTTTTCAATGGCAAAAATCAATGAATATTGTAAATGCACAAACAGTAATTTCTCCGCATTGCAAGGTGCAATTCTGAAATTTTTTGCTTTTTAGTACTCCTCTTAGCATGATAAAGAAGATTCAAAGAGAGTGAGATGCCAGCTCCTTTCATTCAGTCAGTAGCTTCAAACATTTCTGGTATATGAATAACATGATGTTTTTCAATGGCAAAAATCAATGAATATTGTAAATGCACAAACAGTAATTTCTCCGCATTGCAAGGTGCAATTCTGAAATTTTTTGCTTTTTCCTGCTCCTCTTAGCATGATAAAGAAGATTCAAAGAGAGTGAGATGCCAGCTCCTTTCATTCAGTCAGTAGCTTCAATCATTTCTGGACGTTTTTCAATGGCAAAAATCAATGAATATTGTAAATGCACAAACAGTAATTTCTCCGCATTGCAAGGTGCAATTCTGAAATTTTTTGCTTTTTCCTGCTCCTCTTAGCATGATAAAGAAGATTCAAAGAGAGTGAGATGCCAGGTCCTTTCATTCAGTCAGTAGCTTCAATCATTTCTGGTATATGAATAACATGATGTTTTTCAATGGCAAAAATCAATGAATATTGTAAATGCACAAACAGTAATTTCTCCGCATTGCAAGGTGCAATTCTGAAATTTTTTGCTTTTTGCTGCTCCTCTTAGCATGATAAAGAAGATTCAAAGAGAGTGAGATGCCAGCTCCTTTCATTCAGTCAGTAGCTTCAAACATTTCTGGTATATGAATAACATGATGTTTTTCAATGGCAAAAATCAATGAATATTGTAAATGCACAAACAGTAATTTCTCCGCATTGCAAGGAGCAATTCTGAAATTTTTTGCTTTTTCCTGCTCCTCTTAGCATGATAAAGAAGATTCAAAGAGAGTGAGATGCCAGCTCCTTTCATTCAGTCAGTAGCTTCAATCATTTCTGGACGTTTTTCAATGGCAAAAATCAATGAATATTGTAAATGCACAAACAGTAATTTCTCCGCATTGCAAGGTGCAAATCTGAAATTTTTTGCTTTTTCCTGCTCCTCTTAGCATGATAAAGAAGATTCAAAGAGAGTGAGATGCCATCTCCTTTCATTCAGTCAGTAGCTTCAATTATTTCTGGACGTTTTTCAATGGCAAAAATCAATGAATATTGTAAATGCACAAACAGTAATTTCTCCGCATTGCAAGGTGCAATTCTGAAATTTTTTGCTTTTTCCTGCTCCTCATAGCATGATAAAGAAGATTCAAAGAGAGTGAGATGCCAGCTCCTTTCATTCAGTCAGTAGCTTCAAACATTTCTGGACGTTTTTCAATGGCAAAAATCAATGAATATTGTAAATGCACAAACAGTAATTTCTCCGCATTGCAAGGTGCAATTCTGAAATTTTTTGCTTTTTCCTGCTCCTCTTAGCATGATAAAGAAGATTCAAAGAGAGTGAGATGCCAGCTCCTTTCATTCAGTCAGTAGCTTCAATCATTTCTGGTATATGAATAACATGATGTTTTTCAATGGCAAAAATCAATGAATATTGTAAATGCACAAACAGTAATTTCTCCGCATTGCAAGGTGCAATTCTGAAATTTTTTGCTTTTTCCTGCTCCTCTTAGCATGATAAAGAAGATTCAAAGAGAGTGAGATGCCAGCTCCTTTCATTCAGTCAGTAGCTTCAATCATTTCTGGACGTTTTTCAATGGCAAAAATCAATGAATATTGTAAATGCACAAACAGTAATTTCTCCGCATTGCAAGGTGCAATTCTGAAATTTTTTGCTTTTTCCTGCTCCTCTTAGCATGATAAAGAAGATTCAAAGAGAGTGAGATGCCAGCTCCTTTCATTCAGTCAGTAGCTTCAATCATTTCTGGACGTTTTTCAATGGCAAAAATCAATGAATATTGTAAATGCACAAAGAGTAATTTCTCCGCATTGCAAGGTGCAATTCTGAAATTTTTTGCTTTTTCCTGCTCCTCTTAGCATGATAAAGAAGATTCAAAGAGAGTGAGATGCCAGCTCCTTTCATTCAGTCAGTAGCTTCAAACATTTCTGGTATATGAATAACATGATGTTTTTCAATGGCAAAAATCAATGAATATTGTAAATGCACAAACAGTAATTTCTCTGCATTGCAAGGTGCAATTCTGAAATTTTTTGCTGTTTCCTGCTCTTCTTAGCATGATAAAGAAGATTCAAAGAGAGTGAGATGCCAGCTCCTTTCATTCAGTCAGTAGCTTCAATCATTTCTGGACGTTTTTCAATGGCAAAAATCAATGAATATTGTAAATGCACAAACAGTAATTTCTCCGCATTGCAAGGTGCAATTCTGAAATTTTTTGCTTTTTCCTGCTCCTCTTAGCATGATAAAGAAGATTCAAAGAGAGTGAGATGCCAGCTCCTTTCATTCAGTCAGTAGCTTCAATCATTTCTGGACGTTTTTCAATGGCAAAAATCAATGAATATTGTAAATGCACAAACAGTAATTTCTCCGCATTGCAAGGTGCAATTCTGAAATTTTTTGCTTTTTCCTGCTCCTCTTAGCATGATAAAGAAGATTCAAAGAGAGTGAGATGCCAGCTCCTTTCATTCAGTCAGTAGCTTCAAACATTTCTGGTATATGAATAACATGATGTTTTTCAATGGCAAAAATCAATGAATATTGTAAATGCACAAACAGTAATTTCTCTGCATTGCAAGGTGCAATTCTGAAATTTTTTGCTTTTTCCTGCTCTTCTTAGCATGATAAAGAAGATTCAAAGAGAGTGAGATGCCAGCTCCTTTCATTCAGTCAGTAGCTTCAATCATTTCTGGACGTTTTTCAATGGCAAAAATCAATGAATATTGTAAATGCACAAACAGTAATTTCTCCGCATTGCAAGGAGCAATTCTGAAATTTTTTGCTTTTTCCTGCTCCTCTTAGCATGATAAAGAAGATTCAAAGAGAGTGAGATGCCAGCTCCTTTCATTCAGTCAGTAGCTTCAATCATTTCTGGACGTTTTTCAATGGCAAAAATCAATGAATATTGTAAATGCACAAACAGTAATTTCTCCGCATTGCAAGGTGCAAATCTGAAATTTTTTGCTTTTTCCTGCTCCTCTTAGCATGATAAAGAAGATTCAAAGAGAGTGAGATGCCATCTCCTTTCATTCAGTCAGTAGCTTCAATTATTTCTGGACGTTTTTCAATGGCAAAAATCAATGAATATTGTAAATGCACAAACAGTAATTTCTCCGCATTGCAAGGTGCAATTCTGAAATTTTTTGCTTTTTCCTGCTCCTCATAGCATGATAAAGAAGATTCAAAGAGAGTGAGATGCCAGCTCCTTTCATTCAGTCAGTAGCTTCAAACATTTCTGGACGTTTTTCAATGGCAAAAATCAATGAATATTGTAAATGCACAAACAGTAATTTCTCCGCATTGCAAGGTGCAATTCTGAAATTTTTTGCTTTTTCCTGCTCCTCTTAGCATGATAAAGAAGATTCAAAGAGAGTGAGATGCCAGCTCCTTTCATTCAGTCAGTAGCTTCAATCATTTCTGGTATATGAATAACATGATGTTTTTCAATGGCAAAAATCAATGAATATTGTAAATGCACAAACAGTAATTTCTCCGCATTGCAAGGTGCAATTCTGAAATTTTTTGCTTTTTCCTGCTCCTCTTAGCATGATAAAGAAGATTCAAAGAGAGTGAGATGCCAGCTCCTTTCATTCAGTCAGTAGCTTCAATCATTTCTGGACGTTTTTCAATGGCAAAAATCAATGAATATTGTAAATGCACAAACAGTAATTTCTCCGCATTGCAAGGTGCAAATCTGAAATTTTTTGCTTTTTCCTGCTCCTCTTAGCATGATAAAGAAGATTCAAAGAGAGTGAGATGCCAGCTCCTTTCATTCAGTCAGTAGCTTCAATCATTTCTGGACGTTTTTCAATGGCAAAAATCAATGAATATTGTAAATGCACAAAGAGTAATTTCTCCGCATTGCAAGGTGCAATTCTGAAATTTTTTGCTTTTTCCTGCTCCTCTTAGCATGATAAAGAAGATTCAAAGAGAGTGAGATGCCAGCTCCTTTCATTCAGTCAGTAGCTTCAAACATTTCTGGTATATGAATAACATGATGTTTTTCAATGGCAAAAATCAATGAATATTGTAAATGCACAAACAGTAATTTCTCTGCATTGCAAGGTGCAATTCTGAAATTTTTTGCTTTTTCCTGCTCTTCTTAGCATGATAAAGAAGATTCAAAGAGAGTGAGATGCCAGCTCCTTTCATTCAGTCAGTAGCTTCAATCATTTCTGGACGTTTTTCAATGGCAAAAATCAATGAATATTGTAAATGCACAAACAGTAATTTCTCCGCATTGCAAGGTGCAATTCTGAAATTTTTTGCTTTTTCCTGCTCCTCTTAGCATGATAAAGAAGATTCAAAGAGAGTGAGATGCCAGCTCCTTTCATTCAGTCAGTAGCTTCAATCATTTCTGGACGTTTTTCAATGGCAAAAATCAATGAATATTGTAAATGCACAAAGAGTAATTTCTCCGCATTGCAAGGTGCAATTCTGAAATTTTTTGCTTTTTCCTGCTCCTCTTAGCATGATAAAGAAGATTCAAAGAGAGTGAGATGCCAGCTCCTTTCATTCAGTCAGTAGCTTCAAACATTTCTGGTATATGAATAACATGATGTTTTTCAATGGCAAAAATCAATGAATATTGTAAATGCACAAACAGTAATTTCTCTGCATTGCAAGGTGCAATTCTGAAATTTTTTGCTTTTTCCTGCTCTTCTTAGCATGATAAAGAAGATTCAAAGAGAGTGAGATGCCAGCTCCTTTCATTCAGTCAGTATCTTCAATCATTTCTGGACGTTTTTCAATGGCAAAAATCAATGAATATTGTAAATGCACAAACAGTAATTTCTCCGCATTGCAAGGTGCAATTCTGAAATTTTTTGCTTTTTCCTGCTCCTCTTAGCATGATAAAGAAGATTCAAAGAGAGTGAGATGCCAGCTCCTTTCATTCAGTCAGTAGCTTCAAACATTTCTGGACGTTTTTCAATGGCAAAAATCAATGAATATTGTAAATGCACAAAAAGTAATTTCTCTGCATTGCAAGGTGCAATTCTGAAATTTTTTGCTTTTTCCTGCTCATCTTAGCATGATAAAGAAGATTCAAAGAGAGTGAGATGCCAGCTCCTTTCATTCAGTCAGTAGCTTCAATCATTTCTGGACGTTTTTCAATGGCAAAAATCAATGAATATTGTAAATGCACAAACAGTAATTTCTCCGCATTGCAAGGTGCAATTCTGAAATTTTTTGCTTTTTCCTGCTCCTCTTAGCATGATAAAGAAGATTCAAAGAGAGTGAGATGCCAGCTCCTTTCATTCAGTCAGTAGCTTCAATCATTTCTGGACGTTTTTCAATGGCAAGAATCAATGAATATTGTAAATGCACAAACAGTAATTTCTCCGCATTGCAAGGTGCAATTCTGAAATTTTTTGCTTTTTCCTGCTCCTCTTAGCATGATAAAGAAGATTCAAAGAGAGTGAGATGCCAGCTCCTTTCATTCAGTCAGTAGCTTCAAACATTTCTGGACGTTTTTCAATGGCAAAAATCAATGAATATTGTAAATGCACAAACAGTAATTTCTCCGCATTGCAAGGTGGAATTCTGAAATTTTTTGCTTTTTCCTGCTCCTCTTAGCATGATAAAGAAGATTCAAAGAGAGTGAGATGCCAGCTCCTTTCATTCAGTCAGTAGCTTCAATCATTTCTGGACGTTTTTCAATGGCAAAAATCAATGAATATTGTAAATGCACAAACAGTAATTTCTCCGCATTGCAAGGTGCAATTCTGAAATTTTTTGCTTTTTCCTGCTCCTCTTAGCATGATAAAGAAGATTCAAAGAGAGTGAGATGCCAGCTCCTTTCATTCAGTCAGTAGCTTCAATCATTTCTGGTATATGAATAACATGATGTTTTTCAATGGCAAAAATCAATGAATATTGTAAATGCACAAACAGTAATTTCTCCGCATTGCAAGGTGCAATTCTGAAATTTTTTGCTTTTTAGTACTCCTCTTAGCATGATAAAGAAGATTCAAAGAGAGTGAGATGCCAGCTCCTTTCATTCAGTCAGTAGCTTCAAACATTTCTGGTATATGAATAACATGATGTTTTTCAATGGCAAAAATCAATGAATATTGTAAATGCACAAACAGTAATTTCTCCGCATTGCAAGGTGCAATTCTGAAATTTTTTGCTTTTTCCTGCTCCTCTTAGCATGATAAAGAAGATTCAAAGAGAGTGAGATGCCAGCTCCTTTCATTCAGTCAGTAGCTTCAATCATTTCTGGACGTTTTTCAATGGCAAAAATCAATGAATATTGTAAATGCACAAACAGTAATTTCTCCGCATTGCAAGGTGCAATTCTGAAATTTTTTGCTTTTTCCTGCTCCTCTTAGCATGATAAAGAAGATTCAAAGAGAGTGAGATGCCAGGTCCTTTCATTCAGTCAGTAGCTTCAATCATTTCTGGTATATGAATAACATGATGTTTTTCAATGGCAAAAATCAATGAATATTGTAAATGCACAAACAGTAATTTCTCCGCATTGCAAGGTGCAATTCTGAAATTTTTTGCTTTTTGCTGCTCCTCTTAGCATGATAAAGAAGATTCAAAGAGAGTGAGATGCCAGCTCCTTTCATTCAGTCAGTAGCTTCAAACATTTCTGGTATATGAATAACATGATGTTTTTCAATGGCAAAAATCAATGAATATTGTAAATGCACAAACAGTAATTTCTCCGCATTGCAAGGAGCAATTCTGAAATTTTTTGCTTTTTCCTGCTCCTCTTAGCATGATAAAGAAGATTCAAAGAGAGTGAGATGCCAGCTCCTTTCATTCAGTCAGTAGCTTCAATCATTTCTGGACGTTTTTCAATGGCAAAAATCAATGAATATTGTAAATGCACAAACAGTAATTTCTCCGCATTGCAAGGTGCAAATCTGAAATTTTTTGCTTTTTCCTGCTCCTCTTAGCATGATAAAGAAGATTCAAAGAGAGTGAGATGCCAGCTCCTTTCATTCAGTCAGTAGCTTCAATTATTTCTGGACGTTTTTCAATGGCAAAAATCAATGAATATTGTAAATGCACAAACAGTAATTTCTCCGCATTGCAAGGTGCAATTCTGAAATTTTTTGCTTTTTCCTGCTCCTCATAGCATGATAAAGAAGATTCAAAGAGAGTGAGATGCCAGCTCCTTTCATTCAGTCAGTAGCTTCAAACATTTCTGGACGTTTTTCAATGGCAAAAATCAATGAATATTGTAAATGCACAAACAGTAATTTCTCCGCATTGCAAGGTGCAATTCTGAAATTTTTTGCTTTTTCCTGCTCCTCTTAGCATGATAAAGAAGATTCAAAGAGAGTGAGATGCCAGCTCCTTTCATTCAGTCAGTAGCTTCAATCATTTCTGGTATATGAATAACATGATGTTTTTCAATGGCAAAAATCAATGAATATTGTAAATGCACAAACAGTAATTTCTCCGCATTGCAAGGTGCAATTCTGAAATTTTTTGCTTTTTCCTGCTCCTCTTAGCATGATAAAGAAGATTCATAGAGAGTGAGATGCCAGCTCCTTTCATTCAGTCAGTAGCTTCAATCATTTCTGGACGTTTTTCAATGGCAAAAATCAATGAATATTGTAAATGCACAAACAGTAATTTCTCCGCATTGCAAGGTGCAATTCTGAAATTTTTTGCTTTTTCCTGCTCCTCTTAGCATGATAAAGAAGATTCAAAGAGAGTGAGATGCCAGCTCCTTTCATTCAGTCAGTAGCTTCAATCATTTCTGGTATATGAATAACATGATGTTTTTCAATGGCAAAAATCAATGAATATTGTAAATGCACAAACAGTAATTTCTCCGCATTGCAAGGTGCAATTCTGAAATTTTTTGCTTTTTCCTGCTCCTCTTAGCATGATAAAGAAGATTCAAAGAGAGTGAGATGCCAGCTCCTTTCATTCAGTCAGTAGCTTCAAACATTTCTGGTATATGAATAACATGATGTTTTTCAATGGCAAAAATCAATGAATATTGTAAATGCACAAACAGTAATTTCTCCGCATTGCAAGGTGCAATTCTGAAATTTTTTGCTTTTTCCTGCTCCTCTTAGCATGATAAAGAAGATTCAAAGAGAGTGAGATGCCAGCTCCTTTCATTCAGTCAGTAGCTTCAATCATTTCTGGACGTTTTTCAATGGCAAAAATCAATGAATATTGTAAATGCACAAACAGTAATTTCTCCGCATTGCAAGGTGCAATTCTGAAATTTTTTGCTTTTTCCTGCTCCTCTTAGCATGATAAAGAAGATTCAAAGAGAGTGAGATGCCAGCTCCTTTCATTCAGTCAGTAGCTTCAATCATTTCTGGACGTTTTTCAATGGCAAAAATCAATGAATATTGTAAATGCACAAACAGTAATTTCTCCGCATTGCAAGGTGCAATTCTGAAATTTTTTGCTTTTTCCTGCTCCTCTTAGCATGATAAAGAAGATTCAAAGAGAGTGAGATGCCAGCTCCTTTCATTCAGTCAGTAGCTTCAAACATTTCTGGTATATGAATAACGATGTTTTTCAATGGCAAAAATCAATGAATATTGTAAATGCACAAACAGTAATTTCTCAGTATTGCAAGGTGCAATTCTGAAATTTTTTGCTTTTTCCTGCTCCTCTTAGCATGATAAAGAAGATTCAAAGAGAGTGAGATGCCAGCTCCTTTCATTCAGTCAGTAGCTTCAATCATTTCTGGACGTTTTTCAATGGCAAAAATCAATGAATATTGTAAATGCACAAAGAGTAATTTCTCCGCATTGCAAGGTGCAATTCTGAAATGTTTTGCTTTTTCCTGCTCCTCTTAGCATGATAAAGAAGATTCAAAGAGAGTGAGATGCCAGCTCCTTTCATTCAGTCAGTAGCTTCAAACATTTCTGGTATATGAATAACATGATATTTTTCAATGGCAAAAATCAATGAATATTGTAAATGCACAAACAGTAATTTCCCTGCATTGCAAGGTGCAATTCTGAAATTTTTTGCTTTTTCCTGCTCTTCTTAGCATGATAAAGAAGATTCAAAGAGAGTGAGATGCCAGCTCCTTTCATTCAGTCAGTAGCTTCAATCATTTCTGGACGTTTTTCAATGGCAAAAATCAATGAATATTGTAAATGCACAAACAGTAATTTCTCCGCATTGCAAGGTGCAATTCTGAAATTTTTTGCTTTTTCCTGCTCCTCTTAGCATGATAAAGAAGATTCAAAGAGAGTGAGATGCCAGCTCCTTTCATTCAGTCAGTAGCTTCAATCATTTCTGGACGTTTTTTAATGGCAAAAATCAATGAATATTGTAAATGCACAAACAGTAATTTCTCCGCATTGCAAGGTGCAATTCTGAAATTTTTTGCTTTTTCCTGCTCCTCTTAGCATGATAAAGAAGATTCAAAGAGAGTGAGATGCCAGCTCCTTTCATTCAGTCAGTAGCTTCAAACATTTCTGGACGTTTTTCAATGGCAAAAATCAATGAATATTGTAAATGCACAAACAGTAATTTCTCCGCATTGCAAGGTGCAATTCGGAAATTTTTTGCTTTTTCCTGCTCCTCTTAGCATGATAAAGAAGATTCAAAGAGAGTGAGATGCCAGCTCCTTTCATTCAGTCAGTAGCTTCAAACATTTCTGGTATATGAATAACATGATGTTTTTCAATGGCAAAAATCAATGAATATTGTAAATGCACAAACAGTAATTTCTCCGCATTGCAATGTGCAATTCTGAAATTTTTTGCTTTTTACTGCTCCTCTTAGCATGATAAAGAAGATTCAAAGAGAGTGAGATGCCAGCTCCTTTCATTCAGTCAGTAGCTTCAATCATTTCTGGACGTTTTTCAATGGCAAAAATCAATGAATATTGTAAATGCACAAACAGTAATTTCGCCGCATTGCAATTTGCAATTCTGAAATTTTTTGCTTTTTCCTGCTCCTCTTAGCATGATAAAGAAGATTCAAAGAGAGTGAGATGCCAGCTCCTTTCATTCAGTCAGTAGCTTCAATCATTTCTGGACGTTTTTCAATGGCAAAAATCAATGAATATTGTAAATGCACAAACAGTAATTTCTCCGCATTGCAAGGTGCAATTCTGAAATTTTTTGCTTTTTCCTGCTCCTCTTAGCATGGTAAAGAAGATTCAAAGAGAGTGAGATGCCAGCTCCTTTCATTCAGTCAGTAGCTTCAATCATTTCTGGTATATCAATAACATGATGTTTTTCAATGGCAAAAATCAATGAATATTGTAAATGCACAAACAGTAATTTCTCCGCATTGCAAGGTGCAATTCTGAAATTTTTTGCTTTTTCCTGCTCCTCTTAGCATGATAAAGAAGATTCAAAGAGAGTGAGATGCCAGCTCCTTTCATTCAGTCAGTAGCTTCAATCATTTCTGGTATATGAATAACATGATGTTTTTCAATGGCAAAAATCAATGAATATTGTAAATGCACAAACAGTAATTTCTCCGCATTGCAAGGTGCAATTCTGAAATTTTTTGCTTTTTAGTGCTCCTCTTAGCATGATAAAGAAGATTCAAAGAGAGTGAGATGCCAGCTCCTTTCATTCAGTCAGTAGCTTCAAACATTTCTGGTATATGAATAACATGATGTTTTTCAATGGCAAAAATCAATGAATATTGTAAATGCACAAACAGTAATTTCTCCGCATTGCAAGGTGCAATTCTGAAATTTTTTGCTTTTTCCTGCTCCTCTTAGCATGATAAAGAAGATTCAAAGAGAGTGAGATGCCAGCTCCTTTCATTCAGTCAGTAGCTTCAATCATTTCTGGACGTTTTTCAATGGCAAAAATCAATGAATATTGTAAATGCACAAACAGTAATTTCTCCGCATTGCAAGGTGCAATTCTGAAATTTTTTGCTTTTTCCTGCTCCTCTTAGCATGATAAAGAAGATTCAAAGAGAGTGAGATGCCAGCTCCTTTCATTCAGTCAGTAGCTTCAAACATTTCTGGTATATGAATAACGATGTTTTTCAATGGCAAAAATCAATGAATATTGTAAATGCACAAACAGTAATTTCTTCGCATTGCAAGGTGCAATTCTGAAATTTTTTGCTTTTTAGTGCTCCTCTTAGCATGATAAAGAAGATTCAAAGAGAGTGAGATGCCAGCTCCTTTCATTCAGTCAGTAGCTTCAAACATTTCTGGTATATGAATAACATGATGTTTTTCAATGGCAAAAATCAATGAATATTGTAAATGCACAAACAGTAATTTCTCCGCATTGCAAGGTGCAATTCTGAAATTTTTTGCTTTTTCCTGCTCCTCTTAGCATGATAAAGAAGATTCAAAGAGAGTGAGATGCCAGCTCCTTTCATTCAGTCAGTAGCTTCAATCATTTCTGGTATATGAATAACATGATGTTTTTCAATGGCAAAAATCAATGAATATTGTAAATGCACAAACAGTAATTTCTCCGCATTGCAAGGTGCAATTCTGAAATTTTTTGCTTTTTCCTGCTCCTCTTAGCATGATAAAGAAGATTCAAAGAGAGTGAGATGCCAGCTCCTTTCATTCAGTCAGTAGCTTCAATCATTTCTGGACGTTTTTCAATGGCAAAAATCAATGAATATTGTAAATGCACAAACAGTAATTTCTCCGCATTGCAAGGTGCAATTCTGAAATTTTTTGCTTTTTCCTGCTCCTCTTAGCATGATAAAGAAGATTCAAAGAGAGTGAGATGCCAGCTCCTTTCATTCAGTCAGTAGCTTCAATCATTTCTGGTATATCAATAACATGATGTTTTTCAATGGCAAAAATCAATGAATATTGTAAATGCACAAACAGTAATTTCTCCGCATTGCAAGGTGCAATTCTGAAATTTTTTGCTTTTTCCTGCTCCTCTTAGCATGATAAAGAAGATTCAAAGAGAGTGAGATGCCAGCTCCTTTCATTCAGTCAGTAGCTTCAAACATTTCAGGTATATGAATAACATGATGTTTTTCAATGGCAAAAATCAATGAATATTGTAAATGCACAAACAGTAATTTCTCCGCATTGCAAGGTGCAATTCTGAAATTTTTTGCTTTTTCCTGCTCCTCTTAGCATGATAAAGAAGATTCAAAGAGAGTGAGATGCCAGCTCCTTTCATTCAGTCAGTAGCTTCAATCATTTCTGGACGTTTTTCAATGGCAAAAATCAATGAATATTGTAAATGCACAAACAGTAATTTCTCCGCATTGCAAGGTGCAATTCTGAAATTTTTTGCTTTTTCCTGCTCCTCTTAGCATGATAAAGAAGATTCAAAGAGAGTGAGATGCCAGCTCCTTTCATTCAGTCAGTAGCTTCAAACATTTCTGGTATATGAATAACGATGTTTTTCAATGGCAAAAATCAATGAATATTGTAAATGCACAAACAGTAATTTCTCAGTATTGCAAGGTGCAATTCTGAAATTTTTTGCTTTTTCCTGCTCCTCTTAGCATGATAAAGAAGATTCAAAGAGAGTGAGATGCCAGCTCCTTTCATTCAGTCAGTAGCTTCAATCATTTCTGGACGTTTTTCAATGGCAAAAATCAATGAATATTGTAAATGCACAAACAGTAATTTCTCCGCATTGCAAGGTGCAATTCTGAAATTTTTTGCTTTTTCCTGCTCCTCTTAGCATGATAAAGAAGATTCAAAGAGAGTGAGATGCCAGCTCCTTTCATTCAGTCAGTAGCTTCAAACATTTCTGGTATATGAATAACATGATGTTTTTCAATGGCAAAAATCAATGAATATTGTAAATGCACAAACAGTAATTTCTCAGTATTGCAAGGTGCAATTCTGAAATTTTTTGCTTTTTCCTGCTCCTCTTAGCATGATAAAGAAGATTCAAAGAGAGTGAGATGCCAGCTCCTTTCATTCAGTCAGTAGCTTCAATCATTTCTGGACGTTTTTCAATGGCAAAAATCAATGAATATTGTAAATGCACAAACAGTAATTTCTCCGCATTGCAAGGTGCAATTCTGAAATTTTTTGCTTTTTCCTGCTCCTCTTAGCATGATAAAGAAGATTCAAAGAGAGTGAGATGCCAGCTCCTTTCATTCAGTCAGTAGCTTCAAACATTTCTGGTATATGAATAACATGATGTTTTTCAATGGCAAAAATCAATGACTATTGTAAATGCACAAACAGTAATTTCTCAGTATTGCAAGGTGCAATTCTGAAATTTTTTGCTTTTTCCTGCTCCTCTTAGCATGATAAAGAAGATTCAAAGAGAGTGAGATGCCAGCTCCTTTCATTCAGTCAGTAGCTTCAATCATTTCTGGACGTTTTTCAATGGCAAAAATCAATGAATATTGTAAATGCACAAACAGTAATTTCTCCGCATTGCAAGGTGCAATTCTGAAATTTTTTGCTTTTTCCTGCTCCTCTTAGCATGATAAAGAAGATTCAAAGAGAGTGAGATGCCAGCTCCTTTCATTCAGTCAGTAGCTTCAATCATTTCTGGACGTTTTTTAATGGCAAAAATCAATGAATATTGTAAATGCACAAACAGTAATTTCTCCGCATTGCAAGGTGCAATTCGGAAATTTTTTGCTTTTTCCTGCTCCTCTTAGCATGATAAAGAAGATTCAAAGAGAGTGAGATGCCAGCTCCTTTCATTCAGTCAGTAGCTTCAAACATTTCTGGTATATGAATAACATGATGTTTTTCAATGGCAAAAATCAATGAATATTGTAAATGCACAAACAGTAATTTCTCCGCATTGCAATGTGCAATTCTGAAATTTTTTGCTTTTTACTGCTCCTCTTAGCATGATAAAGAAGATTCAAAGAGAGTGAGATGCCAGCTCCTTTCATTCAGTCAGTAGCTTCAATCATTTCTGGACGTTTTTCAATGGCAAAAATCAATGAATATTGTAAATGCACAAACAGTAATTTCGCCGCATTGCAATTTGCAATTCTGAAATTTTTTGCTTTTTCCTGCTCCTCTTAGCATGATAAAGAAGATTCAAAGAGAGTGAGATGCCAGCTCCTTTCATTCAGTCAGTAGCTTCAATCATTTCTGGACGTTTTTCAATGGCAAAAATCAATGAATATTGTAAATGCACAAACAGTAATTTCTCCGCATTGCAAGGTGCAATTCTGAAATTTTTTGCTTTTTCCTGCTCCTCTTAGCATGATAAAGAAGATTCAAAGAGAGTGAGATGCCAGCTCCTTTCATTCAGTCAGTAGCTTCAATCATTTCTGGATGTTTTTCAATGGCAAAAATCAATGAATATTGTAAATGCACAAACAGTAATTTCTCCGAATTGCAAGGTGCAATTCTGAAATTTTTTGCTTTTTCCTGCTCCTCTTAGCATGATAAAGAAGATTCAAAGAGAGTGAGATGCCAGCTCCTTTCATTCAGTCAGTAGCTTCAATCATTTCTGGACGTTTTTCAATGGCAAAAATCAATGAATATTGTAAATGCACAAACAGTAATTTCTCTGCATTGCAAGGTGCAATTCTGAAATTTTTTGCTTTTTCCTGCTCCTCTTAGCATGATAAAGAAGATTCAAAGAGAGTGAGATGCCAGCTCCTTTCATTCAGTCAGTAGCTTCAATCATTTCTGGTATATCAATAACATGATGTTTTTCAATGGCAAAAATCAATGAATATTGTAAATGCACAAACAGTAATTTCTCCGCATTGCAAGGTGCAATTCTGAAATTTTTTGCTTTTTCCTGCTCCTCTTAGCATGATAAAGAAGATTCAAAGAGAGTGAGATGCCAGCTCCTTTCATTCAGTCAGTAGCTTCAATCATTTCTGGTATATGAATAACATGATGTTTTTCAATGGCAAAAATGAATGAATATTGTAAATGCACAAACAGTAATTTCTCCGCATTGCAAGGTGCAATTCTGAAATTTTTTGCTTTTTAGTGCTCCTCTTAGCATGATAAAGAAGATTCAAAGAGAGTGAGATGCCAGCTCCTTTCATTCAGTCAGTAGCTTCAAACATTTCTGGTATATGAATAACATGATGTTTTTCAATGGCAAAAATCAATGAATATTGTAAATGCACAAACAGTAATTTCTCCGCATTGCAAGGTGCAATTCTGAAATTTTTTGCTTTTTCCTGCTCCTCTTAGCATGATAAAGAAGATTCAAAGAGAGTGAGATGCCAGCTCCTTTCATTCAGTCAGTAGCTTCAATCATTTCTGGACGTTTTTCAATGGCAAAAATCAATGAATATTGTAAATGCACAAACAGTAATTTCTCCGCATTGCAAGGTGCAATTCTGAAATTTTTTGCTTTTTCCTGCTCCTCTTAGCATGATAAAGAAGATTCAAAGAGAGTGAGATGCCAGCTCCTTTCATTCAGTCAGTAGCTTCAAATATTTCTGGTATATGAATAACGATGTTTTTCAATGGCAAAAATCAATGAATATTGTAAATGCACAAACAGTAATTTCTTCGCATTGCAAGGTGCAATTCTGAAATTTTTTGCTTTTTAGTGCTCCTCTTAGCATGATAAAGAAGATTCAAAGAGAGTGAGATGCCAGCTCCTTTCATTCAGTCAGTAGCTTCAAACATTTCTGGTATATGAATAACATGATGTTTTTCAATGGCAAAAATCAATGAATATTGTAAATGCACAAACAGTAATTTCTCCGCATTGCAAGGTGCAATTCTGAAATTTTTTGCTTTTTCCTGCTCCTCTTAGCATGATAAAGAAGATTCAAAGAGAGTGAGATGCCAGCTCCTTTCATTCAGTCAGTAGCTTCAATCATTTCTGGACGTTTTTCAATGGCAAAAATCAATGAATATTGTAAATGCACAAACAGTAATTTCTCCGCATTGCAAGGTGCAATTCTGAAATTTTTTGCTTTTTCCTGCTCCTCTTAGCATGATAAAGAAGATTCAAAGAGAGTGAGATGCCAGCTCCTTTCATTCAGTCAGTAGCTTCAAACATTTCTGGTATATGAATAACGATGTTTTTCAATGGCAAAAATCAATGAATATTGTAAATGCACAAACAGTAATTTCTCAGTATTGCAAGGTGCAATTCTGAAATTTTTTGCTTTTTCCTGCTCCTCTTAGCATGATAAAGAAGATTCAAAGAGAGTGAGATGCCAGCTCCTTTCATTCAGTCAGTAGCTTCAATCATTTCTGGACGTTTTTCAATGGCAAAAATCAATGAATATTGTAAATGCACAAAGAGTAATTTCTCCGCATTGCAAGGTGCAATTCTGAAATTTTTTGCTTTTTCCTGCTCCTCTTAGCATGATAAAGAAGATTCAAAGAGAGTGAGATGCCAGCTCCTTTCATTCAGTCAGTAGCTTCAAACATTTCTGGTATATGAATAACATGATGTTTTTCAATGGCAAAAATCAATGAATATTGTAAATGCACAAACAGTAATTTCTCTGCATTGCAAGGTGCAATTCTGAAATTTTTTGCTTTTTCCTGCTCTTCTTAGCATGATAAAGAAGATTCAAAGAGAGTGAGATGCCAGCTCCTTTCATTCAGTCAGTAGCTTCAATCATTTCTGGACGTTTTTCAATGGCAAAAATCAATGAATATTGTAAATGCACAAACAGTAATTTCTCCGCATTGCAAGGTGCAATTCTGAAATTTTTTGCTTTTTCCTGCTCCTCTTAGCATGATAAAGAAGATTCAAAGAGAGTGAGATGCCAAGCTCCTTTCATTCAGTCAGTAGCTTCAATCATTTCTGGACGTTTTTTAATGGAAAAAAATCAATGAATATTGTAAATGCACAAACAGTAATTTCTCCGCATTGCAAGGTGCAATTCTGAAATTTTTTGCTTTTTCCTGCTCCTCTTAGCATGATAAAGAAGATTCAAGACAGTGAGATGCCAGCTCCTTTCATTCAGTCAGTAGCTTCAAACATTTCTGGACGTTTTTCAATGGCAAAAATCAATGAATATTGTAAATGCACAAAAAGTAATTTCTCTGCATTGCAAGGTGCAATTCTGAAATTTTTTGCTTTTTCCTGCTCATCTTAGCATGATAAAGAAGATTCAAAGAGAGTGAGATGCCAGCTCCTTTCATTCAGTCAGTAGCTTCAATCATTTCTGGACGTTTTTCAATGGCAAAAATCAATGAATATTGTAAATGCACAAACAGTAATTTCTCCGCATTGCAAGGTGCAATTCTGAAATTTTTTGCTTTTTCCTGCTCCTCTTAGCATGATAAAGAAGATTCAAAGAGAGTGAGATGCCAGCTCCTTTCATTCAGTCAGTAGCTTCAATCATTTCTGGACGTTTTTCAATGGCAAGAATCAATGAATATTGTAAATGCACAAACAGTAATTTCTCCGCATTGCAAGGTGCAATTCTGAAATTTTTTGCTTTTTCCTGCTCCTCTTAGCATGATAAAGAAGATTCAAAGAGAGTGAGATGCCAGCTCCTTTCATTCAGTCAGTAGCTTCAAACATTTCTGGACGTTTTTCAATGGCAAAAATCAATGAATATTGTAAATGCACAAACAGTAATTTCTCCGCATTGCAAGGTGCAATTCTGAAATTTTTTGCTTTATCCTGCTCCTCTTAGCATGATAAAGAAGATTCAAAGAGAGTGAGATGCCAGCTCCTTTCATTCAGTCAGTAGCTTCAATCATTTCTGGACGTTTTTCAATGGCAAAAATCAATGAATATTGTAAATGCACAAACAGTAATTTCTCCGCATTGCAAGGTGCAATTCTGAAATTTTTTGCTTTTTCCTGCTCCTCTTAGCATGATAAAGAAGATTCAAAGAGAGTGAGATGCCAGCTCCTTTCATTCAGTCAGTAGCTTCAATCATTTCTGGTATATGAATAACATGATGTTTTTCAATGGCAAAAATCAATGAATATTGTAAATGCACAAACAGTAATTTCTCCGCATTGCAAGGTGCAATTCTGAAATTTTTTGCTTTTTAGTACTCCTCTTAGCATGATAAAGAAGATTCAAAGATAGTGAGATGCCAGCTCCTTTCATTCAGTCAGTAGCTTCAAACATTTCTGGTATATGAATAACATGATGTTTTTCAATGGCAAAAATCAATGAATATTGTAAATGCACAAACAGTAATTTCTCCGCATTGCAAGGTGCAATTCTGAAATTTTTTGCTTTTTCCTGCTCCTCTTAGCATGATAAAGAAGATTCAAAGAGAGTGAGATGCCAGCTCCTTTCATTCAGTCAGTAGCTTCAAACATTTCTGGACGTTTTTCAATGGCAAAAATCAATGAATATTGTAAATGCACAAAAAGTAATTTCTCTGCATTGCAAGGTGCAATTCTGAAATTTTTTGCTTTTTCCTGCTCATCTTAGCATGATAAAGAAGATTCAAAGAGAGTGAGATGCCAGCTCCTTTCATTCAGTCAGTAGCTTCAATCATTTCTGGATGTTTTTCAATGGCAAAAATCAATGAATATTGTAAATGCACAAACAGTAATTTCTCCGCATTGCAAGGTGCAATTCTGAAATTTTTTGCTTTTTCCTGCTCCTCTTAGCATGATAAAGAAGATTCAAAGAGAGTGAGATGCCAGCTCCTTTCATTCAGTCAGTAGCTTCAATCATTTCTGGACGTTTTTCAATGGCAAGAATCAATGAATATTGTAAATGCACAAACAGTAATTTCTCCGCATTGCAAGGTGCAATTCTGAAATTTTTTGCTTTTTCCTGCTCCTCTTAGCATGATAAAGAAGATTCAAAGAGAGTGAGATGCCAGCTCCTTTCATTCAGTCAGTAGCTTCAAACATTTCTGGACGTTTTTCAATGGCAAAAATCAATGAATATTGTAAATGCACAAACAGTAATTTCTCCGCATTGCAAGGTGCAATTCTGAAATTTTTTGCTTTATCCTGCTCCTCTTAGCATGATAAAGAAGATTCAAAGAGAGTGAGATGCCAGCTCCTTTCATTCAGTCAGTAGCTTCAATCATTTCTGGTATATGAATAACATGATGTTTTTCAATGGCAAAAATCAATGAATATTGTAAATGCACAAACAGTAATTTCTCCGCATTGCAAGGTGCAATTCTGAAATTTTTTGCTTTTTAGTACTCCTCTTAGCATGATAAAGAAGATTCAAAGAGAGTGAGATGCCAGCTCCTTTCATTCAGTCAGTAGCTTCAAACATTTCTGGTATATGAATAACATGATGTTTTTCAATGGCAAAAATCAATGAATATTGTAAATGCACAAACAGTAATTTCTCCGCATTGCAAGGTGCAATTCTGAAATTTTTTGCTTTTTCCTGCTCCTCTTAGCATGATAAAGAAAATTCAAAGAGAGTGAGATGCCAGCTCCTTTCATTCAGTCAGTAGCTTCAATCATTTCTGGACGTTTTTCAATGGCAAAAATCAATGAATATTGTAAATGCACAAACAGTAATTTCTCCGCATTGCAAGGTGCAATTCTGAAATTTTTTGCTTTTTCCTGCTCCTCTTAGCATGATAAAGAAGATTCAAAGAGAGTGAGATGCCAGGTCCTTTCATTCAGTCAGTAGCTTCAATCATTTCTGGTATATGAATAACATGATGTTTTTCAATGGCAAAAATCAATGAATATTGTAAATGCACAAACAGTAATTTCTCCGCATTGCAAGGTGCAATTCTGAAATTTTTTGCTTTTTCCTGCTTCTCTTAGCATGATAAAGAAGATTCAAAGAGAGTGAGATGCCAGCTCCTTTCATTCAGTCAGTAGCTTCAATCATTTCTGGACGTTTTTCAAAGGCAAAAATCAATGAATATTGTAAATGCACAAACAGTAATTTCTCCGCATTGCAAGGTGCAATTCTGAAATTTTTTGCTTTTTCCTGCTCCTCTTAGCATGATAAAGAAGATTCAAAGAGAGTGAGATGCCAGCTCCTTTCATTCAGTCAGTAGCTTCAATCATTTCGGGACGTTTTTCAATGGCAAAAATCAATGAATATTGTAAATGCACAAACAGTAATTTCTCCGCATTGCAAGGTGCAATTCTGAAATTTTTTGCTTTTTCCTGCTCCTCTTAGCATGATAAAGAAGATTCAAAGAGAGTGAGATGCCAGCTCCTTTCATTCAGTCAGTAGCTTCAAACATTTCTGGTATATGAATAACGATGTTTTTCAATGGCAAAAATCAATGAATATTGTAAATGCACAAACAGTAATTTCTCAGTATTGCAAGGTGCAATTCTGAAATTTTTTGCTTTTTCCTGCTCCTCTTAGCATGATAAAGAAGATTCAAAGAGAGTGAGATGCCAGCTCCTTTCATTCAGTCAGTAGCTTCAATCATTTCTGGACGTTTTTCAATGGCAAAAATCAATGAATATTGTAAATGCACAAAGAGTAATTTCTCCGCATTGCAAGGTGCAATTCTGAAATTTTTTGCTTTTTCCTGCTCCTCTTAGCATGATAAAGAAGATTCAAAGAGAGTGAGATGCCAGCTCCTTTCATTCAGTCAGTAGCTTCAAACATTTCTGGTATATGAATAACATGATGTTTTTCAATGGCAAAAATCAATGAATATTGTAAATGCACAAACAGTAATTTCTCTGCATTGCAAGGTGCAATTCTGAAATTTTTTGCTTTTTCCTGCTCTTCTTAGCATGATAAAGAAGATTCAAAGAGAGTGAGATGCCAGCTCCTTTCATTCAGTCAGTAGCTTCAATCATTTCTGGACGTTTTTCAATGGCAAAAATCAATGAATATTGTAAATGCACAAACAGTAATTTCTCCGCATTGCAAGGTGCAATTCTGAAATTTTTTGCTTTTTCCTGCTCCTCTTAGCATGATAAAGAAGATTCAAAGAGAGTGAGATGCCAGCTCCTTTCATTCAGTCAGTAGCTTCAATCATTTCTGGACGTTTTTTAATGGCAAAAATCAATGAATATTGTAAATGCACAAACAGTAATTTCTCCGCATTGCAAGGTGCAATTCTGAAATTTTTTGCTTTTTCCTGCTCCTCTTAGCATGATAAAGAAGATTCAAAGAGAGTGAGATGCCAGCTCCTTTCATTCAGTCAGTAGCTTCAAACATTTCTGGTATATGAATAACATGATGTTTTTCAATGGCAAAAATCAATGAATATTGTAAATGCACAAACAGGAATTTCTCCGCATTGCAAGGTGCAATTCTGAAATTTTTTGCTTTTTAGTACTCCTCTTAGCATGATAAAGAAGATTCAAAGAGAGTGAGATGCCAGCTCCTTTCATTCAGTCAGTAGCTTCAAACATTTCTGGTATATGAATAACATGATGTTTTTCAATGGCAAAAATCAATGAATATTGTAAATGCACAAACAGTAATTTCTCCGCATTGCAAGGTGCAATTCTGAAATTTTTTGCTTTTTCCTGCTCCTCTTAGCATGATAAAGAAGATTCAAAGAGAGTGAGATGCCAGCTCCTTTCATTCAGTCAGTAGCTTCAATCATTTCTGGACGTTTTTCAATGGCAAAAATCAATGAATATTGTAAATGCACAAACAGTAATTTCTCCGCATTGCAAGGTGCAATTCTGAAATTTTTTGCTTTTTCCTGCTCCTCTTAGCATGATAAAGAAGATTCAAAGAGAGTGAGATGCCAGGTCCTTTCACTCAGTCAGTAGCTTCAATCATTTCTGGTATATGAATAACATGATGTTTTTCAATGGCAAAAATCAATGAATATTGTAAATGCACAAACAGTAATTTCTCCGCATTGCAAGGTGCAATTCTGAAATTTTTTGCTTTTTCCTGCTCCTCTTAGCATGATAAAGAAGATTCAAAGAGAGTGAGATGCCAGCTCCTTTCATTCAGTCAGTAGCTTCAATCATTTCTGGACGTTTTTCAATGGCAAAAATCAATGAATATTGTAAATGCACAAACAGTAATTTCTCCGCATTGCAAGGTGCAATTCTGAAATTTTTTGCTTTTTCCTGCTCCTCTTAGCATGATAAAGAAGATTCAAAGAGAGTGAGATGCCAGCTCCTTGCATTCAGTCAGTAGCTTCAATCATTTCTGGACATTTTTCAATGGCAAAAATCAATGAATATTGTAAATGCACAAACAGTAATTTCTCCGCATTGCAAGGTGCAATTCTGAAATTTTTTGCTTTTTCCTGCTCCTCTTAGCATGATAAAGAAGATTCAAAGAGAGTGAGATGCCAGCTCCTTTCATTCAGTCAGTAGCTTCAAACATTTCTGGTATATGAATAACGATGTTTTTCAATGGCAAAAATCAATGAATATTGTAAATGCACAAACAGTAATTTCTCAGTATTGCAAGGTGCAATTCTGAAATTTTTTGCTTTTTCCTGCTCCTCTTAGCATGATAAAGAAGATTCAAAGAGAGTGAGATGCCAGCTCCTTTCATTCAGTCAGTAGCTTCAATCATTTCTGGACGTTTTTCAATGGCAAAAATCAATGAATATTGTAAATGCACAAAGAGTAATTTCTCCGCATTGCAAGGTGCAATTCTGAAATTTTTTGCTTTTTCCTGCTCCTCTTAGCATGATAAAGAAGATTCAAAGAGAGTGAGATGCCAGCTCCTTTCATTCAGTCAGTAGCTTCAAACATTTCTGGTATATGAATAACATGATGTTTTTCAATGGCAAAAATCAATGAATATTGTAAATGCACAAACAGTAATTTCTCTGCATTGCAAGGTGCAATTCTGAAATTTTTTGCTTTTTCCTGCTCTTCTTAGCATGATAAAGAAGATTCAAAGAGAGTGAGATGCCAGCTCCTTTCATTCAGTCAGTAGCTTCAATCATTTCTGGACGTTTTTCAATGGCAAAAATCAATGAATATTGTAAATGCACAAACAGTAATTTCTCCGCATTGCAAGGTGCAATTCTGAAATTTTTTGCTTTTTCCTGCTCCTCTTAGCATGATAAAGAAGATTCAAAGAGAGTGAGATGCCAGCTCCTTTCATTCAGTCAGTAGCTTCAATCATTTCTGGACGTTTTTTAATGGCAAAAATCAATGAATATTGTAAATGCACAAACAGTAATTTCTCCGCATTGCAAGGTGCAATTCTGAAATTTTTTGCTTTTTCCTGCTCCTCTTAGCATGATAAAGAAGATTCAAAGAGAGTGAGATGCCAGCTCCTTTCATTCAGTCAGTAGCTTCAAACATTTCTGGACGTTTTTCAATGGCAAAAATCAATGAATATTGTAAATGCACAAACAGTAATTTCTCCGCATTGCAAGGTGCAATTCGGAAATTTTTTGCTTTTTCCTGCTCCTCTTAGCATGATAAAGAAGATTCAAAGAGAGTGAGATGCCAGCTCCTTTCATTCAGTCAGTAGCTTCAATCATTTCTGGACGTTTTTCAATGGCAAAAATCAATGAATATTGTAAATGCACAAACAGTAATTTCGCCGCATTGCAAGGTGCAATTCTGAAATTTTTTGCTTTTTCCTGCTCCTCTTAGCATGATAAAGAAGATTCAAAGAGAGTGAGATGCCAGCTCCTTTCATTCAGTCAGTAGCTTCAAACATTTCTGGTATATGAATAACATGATGTTTTTCAATGGCAAAAATCAATGAATATTGTAAATGCACAAACAGGAATTTCTCCGCATTGCAAGGTGCAATTCTGAAATTTTTTGCTTTTTAGTACTCCTCTTAGCATGATAAAGAAGATTCAAAGAGAGTGAGATGCCAGCTCCTTTCATTCAGTCAGTAGCTTCAAACATTTCTGGTATATGAATAACATGATGTTTTTCAATGGCAAAAATCAATGAATATTGTAAATGCACAAACAGTAATTTCTCCGCATTGCAAGGTGCAATTCTGAAATTTTTTGCTTTTTCCTGCTCCTCTTAGCATGATAAAGAAGATTCAAAGAGAGTGAGATGCCAGCTCCTTTCATTCAGTCAGTAGCTTCAATCATTTCTGGACGTTTTTCAATGGCAAAAATCAATGAATATTGTAAATGCACAAACAGTAATTTCTCCGCATTGCAAGGTGCAATTCTGAAATTTTTTGCTTTTTCCTGCTCCTCTTAGCATGATAAAGAAGATTCAAAGAGAGTGAGATGCCAGGTCCTTTCACTCAGTCAGTAGCTTCAATCATTTCTGGTATATGAATAACATGATGTTTTTCAATGGCAAAAATCAATGAATATTGTAAATGCACAAACAGTAATTTCTCCGCATTGCAAGGTGCAATTCTGAAATTTTTTGCTTTTTCCTGCTCCTCTTAGCATGATAAAGAAGATTCAAAGAGAGTGAGATGCCAGCTCCTTTCATTCAGTCAGTAGCTTCAATCATTTCTGGACGTTTTTCAATGGCAAAAATCAATGAATATTGTAAATGCACAAACAGTAATTTCTCCGCATTGCAAGGTGCAATTCTGAAATTTTTTGCTTTTTCCTGCTCCTCTTAGCATGATAAAGAAGATTCAAAGAGAGTGAGATGCCAGCTCCTTTCATTCAGTCAGTAGCTTCAATCATTTCTGGACATTTTTCAATGGCAAAAATCAATGAATATTGTAAATGCACAAACAGTAATTTCTCCGCATTGCAAGGTGCAATTCTGAAATTTTTTGCTTTTTCCTGCTCCTCTTAGCATGATAAAGAAGATTCAAAGAGAGTGAGATGCCAGCTCCTTTCATTCAGTCAGTAGCTTCAAACATTTCTGGTAAATGAATAACGATGTTTTTCAATGGCAAAAATCAATGAATATTGTAAATGCACAAACAGTAATTTCTCAGTATTGCAAGGTGCAATTCTGAAATTTTTTGCTTTTTCCTGCTCCTCTTAGCATGATAAAGAAGATTCAAAGAGAGTGAGATGCCAGCTCCTTTCATTCAGTCAGTAGCTTCAATCATTTCTGGACGTTTTTCAATGGCAAAAATCAATGAATATTGTAAATGCACAAAGAGTAATTTCTCCGCATTGCAAGGTGCAATTCTGAAATTTTTTGCTTTTTCCTGCTCCTCTTAGCATGATAAAGAAGATTCAAAGAGAGTGAGATGCCAGCTCCTTTCATTCAGTCAGTAGCTTCAAACATTTCTGGTATATGAATAACATGATGTTTTTCAATGGCAAAAATCAATGAATATTGTAAATGCACAAACAGTAATTTCTCTGCATTGCAAGGTGCAATTCTGAAATTTTTTGCTTTTTCCTGCTCTTCTTAGCATGATAAAGAAGATTCAAAGAGAGTGAGATGCCAGCTCCTTTCATTCAGTCAGTAGCTTCAATCATTTCTGGACGTTTTTCAATGGCAAAAATCAATGAATATTGTAAATGCACAAACAGTAATTTCTCCGCATTGCAAGGTGCAATTCTGAAATTTTTTGCTTTTTCCTGCTCCTCTTAGCATGATAAAGAAGATTCAAAGAGAGTGAGATGCCAGCTCCTTTCATTCAGTCAGTAGCTTCAATCATTTCTGGACGTTTTTTAATGGCAAAAATCAATGAATATTGTAAATGCACAAACAGTAATTTCTCCGCATTGCAAGGTGCAATTCTGAAATTTTTTGCTTTTTCCTGCTCCTCTTAGCATGATAAAGAAGATTCAAAGAGAGTGAGATGCCAGCTCCTTTCATTCAGTCAGTAGCTTCAAACATTTCTGGACGTTTTTCAATGGCAAAAATCAATGAATATTGTAAATGCACAAACAGTAATTTCTCCGCATTGCAAGGTGCAATTCGGAAATTTTTTGCTTTTTCCTGCTCCTCTTAGCATGATAAAGAAGATTCAAAGAGAGTGAGATGCCAGCTCCTTTCATTCAGTCAGTAGCTTCAATCATTTCTGGACGTTTTTCAATGGCAAAAATCAATGAATATTGTAAATGCACAAACAGTAATTTCGCCGCATTGCAAGGTGCAATTCTGAAATTTTTTGCTTTTTCCTGCTCCTCTTAGCATGATAAAGAAGATTCAAAGAGAGTGAGATGCCAGCTCCTTTCATTCAGTCAGTAGCTTCAATCATTTCTGGACGTTTTTCAATGGCAAAAATCAATGAATATTGTAAATGCACAAACAGTAATTTCTCCGCATTGCAAGGTGCAATTCTGAAATTTTTTGCTTTTTCCTGCTCCTCTTAGCATGATAAAGAAGATTCAAAGAGAGTGAGATGCCAGCTCCTTTCATTCAGTCAGTAGCTTCAATCATTTCTGGATGTTTTTCAATGGCAAAAATCAATGAATATTGTAAATGCACAAACAGTAATTTCTCCGCATTGCAAGGTGCAATTCTGAAATTTTTTGCTTTTTCCTGCTCCTCTTAGCATGATAAAGAAGATTCAAAGAGAGTGAGATGCCAGCTCCTTTCATTCAGTCAGTAGCTTCAATCATTTCTGGTATATGAATAACATGATGTTTTTCAATGGCAAAAATCAATGAATATTGTAAATGCACAAACAGTAATTTCTCCGCATTGCAAGGTGCAATTCTGAAATTTTTTGCTTTTTAGTGCTCCTCTTAGCATGATAAAGAAGATTCAAAGAGAGTGAGATGCCAGCTCCTTTCATTCAGTCAGTAGCTTCAAACATTTCTGGTATATGAATAACATGATGTTTTTCAATGGCAAAAATCAATGAATATTGTAAATGCACAAACAGTAATTTCTCCGCATTGCAAGGTGCAATTCTGAAATTTTTTGCTTTTTCCTGCTCCTCTTAGCATGATAAAGAAGATTCAAAGAGAGTGAGATGCCAGCTCCTTTCATTCAGTCAGTAGCTTCAATCATTTCTGGACGTTTTTCAATGGCAAAAATCAATGAATATTGTAAATGCACAAACAGTAATTTCTCCGCATTGCAAGGTGCAATTCTGAAATTTTTTGCTTTTTCCTGCTCCTCTTAGCATGATAAAGAAGATTCAAAGAGAGTGAGATGCCAGGTCCTTTCATTCAGTCAGTAGCTTCAATCATTTCTGGTATATGAATAACATGATGTTTTTCATTGGCAAAAATCAATGAATATTGTAAATGCACAAACAGTAATTTCTCCGCATTGCAAGGTGCAATTCTGAAATTTTTTGCTTTTTCCTGCTCCTCTTAGCATGATAAAGAAGATTCAAAGAGAGTGATATGCCAGCTCCTTTCATTCAGTCAGTAGCTTCAAACATATCTGGTATATGAATAACATGATGTTTTTCAATGGCAAAAATCAATGAATATTGTAAATGCACAAACAGTAATTTCTCCGCATTGCAAGGTGCAATTCTGAAATTTTTTGCTTTTTCCTGCTCCTCTTAGCATGATAAAGAAGATTCAAAGAGATTGAGATGCCAGCTCCTTTCATTCAGTCAGTAGCTTCAATCATTTCTGGACATTTTTCAATGGCAAAAATCAATGAATATTGTAAATGCACAAACAGTAATTTCTCCGCATTGCAAGGTGCAATTCTGAAATTTTTTGCTTTTTCCTGCTCCTCTTAGCATGATAAAGAAGATTCAAAGAGAGTGAGATGCCAGCTCCTTTCATTCAGTCAGTAGCTTCAATCATTTCTGGTCGTTTTTCAATGGCAAAAATCAATGAATATTGTAAATGCACAAACAGTAATTTCTCCGCATTGCAAGGTGCAATTCTGAAATTTTTTAGTTTTTCCTGCTCCTCTTAGCATGATAAAGAAGATTCAAAGAGAGTGAGATGCCAGCTCCTTTCATTCAGTCAGTAGCTTCAAACATTTCTGGTATATGAATAACATGATGTTTTTCAATGGCAAAAATCAATGAATATTGTAAATGCACAAACAGTAATTTCTCCGCATTGCAAGGTGCAATTCTGAAATTTTTTGCTTTTTCCTGCTCCTCTTAGCATGATAAAGAAGATTCAAAGAGAGTGAGATGCCAGCTCCTTTCATTCAGTCAGTAGCTTCAATCATTTCTGGTATATGAATAACATGATGTTTTTCAATGGCAAAAATCAATGAATATTGTAAATGCACAAACAGTAATTTCTCCGCATTGCAAGGTGCAATTCTGAAATTTTTTGCTTTTTCCTGCTCCTCTTAGCATGATAAAGAAGATTCAAAGAGAGTGAGATGCCAGCTCCTTTCATTCAGTCAGTAGCTTCAATCATTTCTGTACGTTTTTCAATGGCAAAAATCAATGAATATTGTAAATGCACAAACAGTAATTTCTCCGCATTGCAAGGTGCAATTCTGAAATTTTTTGCTTTTTCCTGCTCCTCTTAGTATGATAAAGAAGATTCAAAGAGAGTGAGATGCCAGCTCCTTTCATTCAGTCAGTAGCTTCAATCATTTCTGGACGTTTTTCAATGGCAAAAATCAATGAATATTGTAAATGCACAAACAGTAATTTCTCCGCATTGCAAGGTGCAATTCTGAAATTTTTTGCTTTTTCCTGCTCCTCTTAGCATGATAAAGAAGATTCAAAGAGAGTGAGATGCCAGCTCCTTTCATTCAGTCAGTAGCTTCAAACATTTCTGGTATATGAATAACATGATGTTTTTCAATGGCAAAAATCAATGAATTTTGTAAATGCACAAACAGTAATTTCTCCACATTGCAAGGTGCAATTCTGAAATTTTTTGCTTTTTCCTGCTCCTCTTAGCATGATAAAGAAGATTCAAAGAGAGTGAGATACCAGCTCCTTTCATTCAGTCAGTAGCTTCAATAATTTCTGGACGTTTTTCAATGGCAAAAATCAATGAATATTGTAAATGCACAAACAGTAATTTCTCCGCATTGCAAGGTGCAATTCTGAAATTTTTTGCTTTTTCCTGCTCCTCTTAGCATGATAAAGAAGATTCAAAGAGAGTGAGATGCCAGCTCCTTTCATTCAGTCAGTAGCTTCAATCATTTCTGGATGTTTTTCAATGGCAAAAATCAATGAATATTGTAAATGCACAGACAGTAATTTCTCCGCATTGCAAGGTGCAATTCTGAAATTTTTTGCTTTTTCCTGCTCCTCTTAGCATGATAAAGAAGATTCAAAGAGATTGAGATGTCAGCTCCTTTCATTCAGTCAGTAGCTTCAAACATTTCTGGTATATGAATAACATGGTGTTTTTCAATGGCAAAAATCAATGAATATTGTAAATGCACAAACAGTAATTTCTCCGCATTGCAAGGTGCAATTCTGAAATTTTTTGCTTTTTCCTGCTCCTCTTAGCATGATAAAGAAGATTCAAAGAGAGTGAGATGCCAGCTCCTTTCATTCAGGTAGTAGCTTCAATCATTTCTGGACGTTTTTCAATGGCAAAAATCAATGAATATTGTAAATGCACAAACAGTAATTTCTCCGCATTGCAAGGTGCAATTCTGAAATTTTTTGCTTTTTCCTGCTCCTCTTAGCATGATAGAGAAGATTCAAAGAGAGTGAGATGCCAGCTCCTTTCATTCAGTCAGTAGCTTCAATCATTTCTGGACGTTTTTCAATGGCAAAAATCAATGAATATTGTAAATGCACAAACAGTAATTTCTCCGCATTGCAAGTTGCAATTCTGAAATTTTTTGCTTTTTCCTGCTCCTCTTAGCATGATAAAGAAGATTCAAAGAGAGTGAGATGCCAGCTCCTTTCATTCAGTCAGTAGCTTCAAACATTTCTGGTATATGAATAACAATGTTTTTCAATGGCAAAAATCAATGAATATTGTAAATGCACAAACAGTAATTTCTCAGTATTGCAAGGTGCAATTCTGAAATTTTTTGCTTTTTCCTGCTCCTCTTAGCATGATAAAGAAGATTCAAAGAGAGTGAGATGCCAGCTCCTTTTATTCAGTCAGTAGCTTCAATCATTTCTGGACGTTTTTCAATGGCAAAAATCAATGAATATTGTAAATGCACAAAGAGTAATTTCTCCGCATTGCAAGGTGCAATTCTGAAATTTTTTGCTTTTTCCTGCTCCTCTTAGCATGATAAAGAAGATTCAAAGAGAGTGAGATGCCAGCTCCTTTCATTCAGTCAGTAGCTTCAAACATTTCTGGTATATGAATAACATGATGTTTTTCAATGGCAAAAATCAATGAATATTGTAAATGCACAAACAGTAATTTCTCTGCATTGCAAGGTGCAATTCTGAAATTTTTTGCTTTTTCCTGCTCCTCTTAGCATGATAAAGAAGATTCAAAGAGAGTGAGATGCCAGCTCCTTTCATTCAGTCAGTAGCTTCAATCATTTCTGGACGTTTTTCAATGGCAAAAATCAATGAATATTGTAAATGCACAAACAGTAATTTCTCCGCATTGCAAGGTGCAATTCTGAAATTTTTTGCTTTTTCCTGCTCCTCTTAGCATGATAAAGAAGATTCAAAGAGAGTGAGATGCCAGCTCCTTTCATTCAGTCAGTAGCTTCAATCATTTCTGGACGTTTTTCAATGGCAAAAATCAATGAATATTGTAAATGCACAAACAGTAATTTCTCCGCATTGCAAGGTGCAATTCTGAAATTTTTTGCTTTTTCCTGCTCCTCTTAGCATGATAAAGAAGATTCAAAGAGAGTGAGATGCCAGCTCCTTTCATTCAGTCAGTAGCTTCAAACATTTCTGGACGTTTTTCAATGGCAAAAATCAATGAATATTGTAAATGCACAAACAGTAATTTCTCCGCATTGCAAGGTGCAATTCGGAAATTTTTTGCTTTTTCCTGCTCCTCTTAGCATGATAAAGAAGATTCAAAGAGAGTGAGATGTCAGCTCCTTTCATTCAGTCAGTAGCTTCAAACATTTCTGGTATATGAATAACATGATGTTTTTCAATGGCAAAAATCAATGAATATTGTAAATGCACAAACAGTAATTTCTCCGCATTGCAATGTGCAATTCTGAAATTTTTTGCTTTTTACTGCTCCTCTTAGCATGATAAAGAAGATTCAAAGAGAGTGAGATGCCAGCTCCTTTCATTCAGTCAGTAGCTTCAATCATTTCTGGACGTTTTTCAATGGCAAAAATCAATGAATATTGTAAATGCACAAACAGAAATTTCTCCGCATTGCAAGGTGCAATTCTGAAATTTTTTGCTTTTTCCTGCTCCTCTTAGCATGATAAAGAAGATTCAAAGAGAGTGAGATGCCTGCTCCTTTCATTCAGTCAGTAGCTTCAATCATTTCTGGACGTTTTTCAATGGCAAAAATCAATGAATATTGTAAATGCACAAACAGTAATTTCTCCGCATTGCAAGGTGCAATTCTGAAATTTTTTGCTTTTTCCTGCTCCTCTTAGCATGATAAAGAAGATTCAAAGAGAGTGAGATGCCAGCTCCTTTCATTCAGTCAGTAGCTTCAATCATTTCTGGATGTTTTTCAATGGCAAAAATCAATGAATATTGTAAATGCACAAACAGTAATTTCTCCGCATTGCAAGGTGCAATTCTGAAATTTTTTGCTTTTTCCTGCTCCTCTTAGCATGATAAAGAAGATTCAAAGAGAGTGAGATGCCAGCTCCTTTCATTCAGTCAGTAGCTACAATCATTTCTGGATGTTTTTCAATGGCAAAAATCAATGAATATTGTAAATGCACAAACAGTAATTTCTCCGCATTGCAAGGTGCAATTCTGAAATTTTTTGCTTTTTCCTGCTCCTCTTAGCATGATAAAGAAGATTCAAAGAGAGTGAGATGCCAGCTCCTTTCATTCAGTCAGTAGCTTCAATCATTTCTGGTATATCAATAACATGATGTTTTTCAATGGCAAAAATCAATGAATATTGTAAATGCACAAACAGTAATTTCTCCGCATTGCAAGGTGCAATTCTGAAATTTTTTGCTTTTTCCTGCTCCTCTTAGCATGATAAAGAAGATTCAAAGAGAGTGAGATGCCAGCTCCTTTCATTCAGTCAGTAGCTTCAATCATTTCTGGTATATGAATAGCATGATGTTTTTCAATGGCAAAAATCAATGAATATTGTAAATGCACAAACAGTAATTTCTCCGCATTGCAAGGTGCAATTCTGAAATTTTTTGCTTTTTCCTGCTCCTCTTAGCATGATAAAGAAGATTCAAAGAGAGTGAGATGCCAGCTCCTTTCATTCAGTCAGTAGCTTCAAACATTTCTGGTATATGAATAACATGATGTTTTTCAATGGCAAAAATCAATGAATATTGTAAATGCACAAACAGTAATTTCTCCGCATTGCAAGGTGCAATTCTGAAATTTTTTGCTTTTTCCTGCTCCTCTTAGCATGATAAAGAAGATTCAAAGAGACTGAGATGCCAGCTCCTTTCATTCAGTCAGTAGCTTCAATCATTTCTGGACGTTTTTCAATGGCAAAAATCAATGGATATTGTAAATGCACAAACAGTAATTTCTCCGCATTGCAAGGTGCAATTCTGAAATTTTTTGCTTTTTCCTGCTCCTCTTAGCATGATAAAGAAGATTCAAAGAAAGTGAGATGCCAGCTCCTTTCATTCAGTCAGTAGCTTCAATCATTTCTGGTATATGAATAACATGATGTTTTTCAATGGCAAAAATCAATGAATATTGTAAATGCACAAACAGTAATTTCTCCGCATTGCAAGGTGCAATTCTGAAATTTTTTGCTTTTTCCTGCTCCTCTTAGTATGATAAAGAAGATTCAAAGAGAGTGAGATGCCAGCTCCTTTCATTCAGTCAGTAGCTTCAATCATTTCTGGACGTTTTTCAATGGCAAAAATCAATGAATATTGTAAATGCACAAACAGTAATTTCTCCGCATTGCAAGGTGCAATTCTGAAATTTTTTGCTTTTTCCTGCTCCTCTTAGCATGATAAAGAAGATTCAAAGAGAGTGAGATGCCAGCTCCTTTCATTCAGTCAGTAGCTTCAATCATTTCTGGTATATGAATAACATGATGTTTTTCAATGGCAAAAATCAATGAATATTGTAAATGCACAAACAGTAATTTCTCCGCATTGCAAGGTGCAATTCTGAAATTTTTTGCTTTTTCCTGCTCCTCTTAGCATGATAAAGAAGATTCAAAGAGAGTGAGATGCCAGCTCCTTTCATTCAGTCAGTAGCTTCAAACATTTCTGGTATATGAATAACATGATGTTTTTCAATGGCAAAAATCAATGAATATTGTAAATGCACAAACAGTAATTTCTCCGCATTGCAAGGTGCAATTCTGAAATTTTTTGCTTTTTCCTGCTCCTCTTAGCATGATAAAGAAGATTCAAAGAGACTGAGATGCCAGCTCCTTTCATTCAGTCAGTAGCTTCAATCATTTCTGGACGTTTTTCAATGGCAAAAATCAATGGATATTGTAAATGCACAAACAGTAATTTCTCCGCATTGCAAGGTGCAATTCTGAAATTTTTTGCTTTTTCCTGCTCCTCTTAGCATGATAAAGAAGATTCAAAGAAAGTGAGATGCCAGCTCCTTTCATTCAGTCAGTAGCTTCAATCATTTCTGGTATATGAATAACATGATGTTTTTCAATGGCAAAAATCAATGAATATTGTAAATGCACAAACAGTAATTTCTCCGCATTGCAAGGTGCAATTCTGAAATTTTTTGCTTTTTCCTGCTCCTCTTAGTATGATAAAGAAGATTCAAAGAGAGTGAGATGCCAGCTCCTTTCATTCAGTCAGTAGCTTCAATCATTTCTGGACGTTTTTCAATGGCAAAAATCAATGAATATTGTAAATGCACAAACAGTAATTTCTCCGCATTGCAAGGTGCAATTCTGAAATTTTTTGCTTTTTCCTGCTCCTCTTAGCATGATAAAGAAGATTCAAAGAGAGTGAGATGCCAGCTCCTTTCATTCAGTCAGTAGCTTCAAACATTTCTGGTATATGAATAACATGATGTTTTTCAATGGCAAAAATCAATGAATTTTGTAAATGCACAAACAGTAATTTCTCCGCATTGCAAGGTGCAATTCTGAAATTTTTTGCTTTTTCCTGCTCCTCTTAGCATGATAAAGAAGATTCAAAGAGAGTGAGATACCAGCTCCTTTCATTCAGTCAGTAGCTTCAATAATTTCTGGACGTTTTTCAATGGCAAAAATCAATGAATATTGTAAATGCACAAACAGTAATTTCTCCGCATTGCAAGGTGCAATTCTGAAATTTTTTGCTTTTTCCTGCTCCTCTTAGCATGATAAAGAAGATTCAAAGAGAGTGAGATGCCAGCTCCTTTCATTCAGTCAGTAGCTTCAATCATTTCTGGTCGTTTTTCAATGGCAAAAATCAATGAATATTGTAAATGCACAAACAGTAATTTCTCCGCATTGCAAGGTGCAATTCTGAAATTTTTTAATTTTTCCTGCTCCTCTTAGCATGACAAAGAAGATTCAAAGAGAGTGAGATGCCAGCTCCTTTCATTCAGTCAGTAGCTTCAAACATTTCTGGTATATGAATAACGATGTTTTTCAATGGCAAAAATCAATGAATATTGTAAATGCACAAACAGTAATTTCTCCGCATTGCAAGGTGCAATTCTGAAATTTTATGCTTTTTCCTGCTCCTCTTAGCATGATAAAGAAGATTCAAAGAGACTGAGATGCCAGCTCCTTTCATTCAGTCAGTAGCTTCAATCATTTCTGGACGTTTTTCAATGGCAAAAATCAATGAATATTGTAAATGCACAAACAGTATTTTCTCCGCATTGCAAGGTGCAATTCTGAAATTTTTTGCTTTTTCCTGCTCCTCTTAGCATGATAAAGAAGATTCAAAGAGACTGAGATGCCAGCTCCTTTCATTCAGTCAGTAGCTTCAATCATTTCTGGACGTTTTTCAATGGCAAAAATCAATGAATATTGTAAATGCACAAACAGTAATTTCTCCGCATTGCAAGGTGCAATTCTGAAATTTTTTGCTTTTTCCTGCTCCTCTTAGCATGATAGAGAAGATTCAAAGAGAGTGAGATGCCAGCTCCTTTCATTCAGTCAGTAGCTTCAATCATTTCTGGACGTTTTTCAATGGCAAAAATCAATGAATATTGTAAATGCACAAACAGTAATTTCTCCGCATTGCAAGGTGCAATTCTGAAATTTTTTGCTTTTTCCTGCTCCTCTTAGCATGATAAAGAAGATTCAAAGAGAGTGAGATGCCAGCTCCTTTCATTCAGTCAGTAGCTTCAAACATTTCTGGTATATGAATAACAATGTTTTTCAATGGCAAAAATCAATGAATATTGTAAATGCACAAACAGTAATTTCTCAGTATTGCAAGGTGCAATTCTGAAATTTTTTGCTTTTTCCTGCTCCTCTTAGCATGATAAAGAAGATTCAAAGAGAGTGAGATGCCAGCTCCTTTTATTCAGTCAGTAGCTTCAATCATTTCTGGACGTTTTTCAATGGCAAAAATCAATGAATATTGTAAATGCACAAAGAGTAATTTCTCCGCATTGCAAGGTGCAATTCTGAAATTTTTTGCTTTTTCCTGCTCCTCTTAGCATGATAAAGAAGATTCAAAGAGAGTGAGATGCCAGCTCCTTTCATTCAGTCAGTAGCTTCAAACATTTCTGGTATATGAATAACATGATGTTTTTCAATGGCAAAAATCAATGAATATTGTAAATGCACAAACAGTAATTTCTCTGCATTGCAAGGTGCAATTCTGAAATTTTTTGCTTTTTCCTGCTCCTCTTAGCATGATAAAGAAGATTCAAAGAGAGTGAGATGCCAGCTCCTTTCATTCAGTCAGTAGCTTCAATCATTTCTGGACGTTTTTCAATGGCAAAAATCAATGAATATTGTAAATGCACAAACAGTAATTTCTCCGCATTGCAAGGTGCAATTCTGAAATTTTTTGCTTTTTCCTGCTCCTCTTAGCATGATAAAGAAGATTCAAAGAGAGTGAGATGCCAGCTCCTTTCATTCAGTCAGTAGCTTCAATCATTTCTGGACGTTTTTCAATGGCAAAAATCAATGAATATTGTAAATGCACAAACAGTAATTTCTCCGCATTGCAAGGTGCAATTCTGAAATTTTTTGCTTTTTCCTGCTCCTCTTAGCATGATAAAGAAGATTCAAAGAGAGTGAGATGCCAGCTCCTTTCATTCAGTCAGTAGCTTCAAACATTTCTGGACGTTTTTCAATGGCAAAAATCAATGAATATTGTAAATGCACAAACAGTAATTTCTCCGCATTGCAAGGTGCAATTCGGAAATTTTTTGCTTTTTCCTGCTCCTCTTAGCATGATAAAGAAGATTCAAAGAGAGTGAGATGTCAGCTCCTTTCATTCAGTCAGTAGCTTCAAACATTTCTGGTATATGAATAACATGATGTTTTTCAATGGCAAAAATCAATGAATATTGTAAATGCACAAACAGTAATTTCTCCGCATTGCAATGTGCAATTCTGAAATTTTTTGCTTTTTACTGCTCCTCTTAGCATGATAAAGAAGATTCAAAGAGAGTGAGATGCCAGCTCCTTTCATTCAGTCAGTAGCTTCAATCATTTCTGGACGTTTTTCAATGGCAAAAATCAATGAATATTGTAAATGCACAAACAGAAATTTCTCCGCATTGCAAGGTGCAATTCTGAAATTTTTTGCTTTTTCCTGCTCCTCTTAGCATGATAAAGAAGATTCAAAGAGAGTGAGATGCCTGCTCCTTTCATTCAGTCAGTAGCTTCAATCATTTCTGGACGTTTTTCAATGGCAAAAATCAATGAATATTGTAAATGCACAAACAGTAATTTCTCCGCATTGCAAGGTGCAATTCTGAAATTTTTTGCTTTTTCCTGCTCCTCTTAGCATGATAAAGAAGATTCAAAGAGAGTGAGATGCCAGCTCCTTTCATTCAGTCAGTAGCTTCAATCATTTCTGGATGTTTTTCAATGGCAAAAATCAATGAATATTGTAAATGCACAAACAGTAATTTCTCCGCATTGCAAGGTGCAATTCTGAAATTTTTTGCTTTTTCCTGCTCCTCTTAGCATGATAAAGAAGATTCAAAGAGAGTGAGATGCCAGCTCCTTTCATTCAGTCAGTAGCTACAATCATTTCTGGATGTTTTTCAATGGCAAAAATCAATGAATATTGTAAATGCACAAACAGTAATTTCTCCGCATTGCAAGGTGCAATTCTGAAATTTTTTGCTTTTTCCTGCTCCTCTTAGCATGATAAAGAAGATTCAAAGAGAGTGAGATGCCAGCTCCTTTCATTCGGTCAGTAGCTTCAATCATTTCTGGTATATCAATAACATGATGTTTTTCAATGGCAAAAATCAATGAATATTGTAAATGCACAAACAGTAATTTCTCCGCATTGCAAGGTGCAATTCTGAAATTTTTTGCTTTTTCCTGCTCCTCTTAGCATGATAAAGAAGATTCAAAGAGAGTGAGATGCCAGCTCCTTTCATTCAGTCAGTAGCTTCAATCATTTCTGGTATATGAATAACATGATGTTTTTCAATGGCAAAAATCAATGAATATTGTAAATGCACAAACAGTAATTTCTCCGCATTGCAAGGTGCAATTCTGAAATTTTTTGCTTTTTAGTGCTCCTCTTAGCATGATAAAGAAGATTCAAAGAGAGTGAGATGCCAGCTCCTTTCATTCAGTCAGTAGCTTCAAACATTTCTGGTATATGAATAACATGATGTTTTTCAATGGCAAAAATCAATGAATATTGTAAATGCACAAACAGTAATTTCTCCGCATTGCAAGGTGCAATTCTGAAATTTTTTGCTTTTTACTGCTCCTCTTAGCATGATAAAGAAGATTCAAAGAGAGTGAGATGCCAGCTCCTTTCATTCAGTCAGTAGCTTCAATCATTTCTGGACGTTTTTCAATGGCAAAAATCAATGAATATTGTAAATGCACAAACAGTAATTTCTCCGCATTGCAAGGTGCAATTCTGAAATTTTTTGCTTTTTCCTGCTCCTCTTAGCATGATAAAGAAGATTCAAAGAGAGTGAGATGCCAGCTCCTTTCATTCAGTCAGTAGCTTCAAACATTTCTGGTATATGAATAACATGATGTTTTTCAATGGCAAAAATCAATGAATATTGTAAATGCACAAACAGTAATTTCTCCGCATTGCAAGGTGCAATTCTGAAATTTTTTGCTTTTTCCTGCTCCTCTTAGCATGATAAAGAAGATTCAAAGAGACTGAGATGCCAGCTCCTTTCATTCAGTCAGTAGCTTCAATCATTTCTGGACGTTTTTCAATGGCAAAAATCAATGGATATTGTAAATGCACAAACAGTAATTTCTCCGCATTGCAAGGTGCAATTCTGAAATTTTTTGCTTTTTCCTGCTCCTCTTAGCATGATAAAGAAGATTCAAAGAAAGTGAGATGCCAGCTCCTTTCATTCAGTCAGTAGCTTCAATCATTTCTGGTATATGAATAACATGATGTTTTTCAATGGCAAAAATCAATGAATATTGTAAATGCACAAACAGTAATTTCTCCGCATTGCAAGGTGCAATTCTGAAATTTTTTGCTTTTTCCTGCTCCTCTTAGTATGATAAAGAAGATTCAAAGAGAGTGAGATGCCAGCTCCTTTCATTCAGTCAGTAGCTTCAATCATTTCTGGACGTTTTTCAATGGCAAAAATCAATGAATATTGTAAATGCACAAACAGTAATTTCTCCGCATTGCAAGGTGCAATTCTGAAATTTTTTGCTTTTTCCTGCTCCTCTTAGCATGATAAAGAAGATTCAAAGAGAGTGAGATGCCAGCTCCTTTCATTCAGTCAGTAGCTTCAAACATTTCTGGTATATGAATAACATGATGTTTTTCAATGGCAAAAATCAATGAATTTTGTAAATGCACAAACAGTAATTTCTCCGCATTGCAAGGTGCAATTCTGAAATTTTTTGCTTTTTCCTGCTCCTCTTAGCATGATAAAGAAGATTCAAAGAGAGTGAGATACCAGCTCCTTTCATTCAGTCAGTAGCTTCAATAATTTCTGGACGTTTTTCAATGGCAAAAATCAATGAATATTGTAAATGCACAAACAGTAATTTCTCCGCATTGCAAGGTGCAATTCTGAAATTTTTTGCTTTTTCCTGCTCCTCTTAGCATGATAAAGAAGATTCAAAGAGAGTGAGATGCCAGCTCCTTTCATTCAGTCAGTAGCTTCAATCATTTCTGGTCGTTTTTCAATGGCAAAAATCAATGAATATTGTAAATGCACAAACAGTAATTTCTCCGCATTGCAAGGTGCAATTCTGAAATTTTTTAATTTTTCCTGCTCCTCTTAGCATGACAAAGAAGATTCAAAGAGAGTGAGATGCCAGCTCCTTTCATTCAGTCAGTAGCTTCAAACATTTCTGGTATATGAATAACGATGTTTTTCAATGGCAAAAATCAATGAATATTGTAAATGCACAAACAGTAATTTCTCCGCATTGCAAGGTGCAATTCTGAAATTTTATGCTTTTTCCTGCTCCTCTTAGCATGATAAAGAAGATTCAAAGAGATTGAGATGCCAGCTCCTTTCATTCAGTCAGTAGCTTCAATCATTTCTGGACGTTTTTCAATGGCAAAAATCAATGAATATTGTAAATGCACAAACAGTAATTTCTCCGCATTGCAAGGTGCAATTCTGAAATTTTTTGCTTTTTCCTGCTCCTCTTAGCATGATAAAGAAGATTCAAAGAGAGTGAGATGCCAGCTCCTTTCATTCAGTCAGTAGCTTCAAACATTTCTGGTATATGAATAACATGATGTTTTTCAATGGCAAAAATCAATGAATATTGTAAATGCACAAACAGGAATTTCTCCGCATTGCAAGGTGCAATTCTGAAATTTTTTGCTTTTTCCTGCTCCTCTTAGCATGATAAAGAAGATTCAAAGAGAGTGAGATGCCAGCTCCTTTCATTCAGTCAGTAGCTTCAATCATTTCTGGACGTTTTTCAATGGCAAAAATCAATGAATATTGTAAATGCACAAACAGTAATTTCTCCGCATTGCAAGGTGCAATTCTGAAATTTTTTGCTTTTTCCTGCTCCTCTTAGCATGATAAAGAAGATTCAAAGAGAGTGAGATGCCAGCTCCTTTCATTCAGTCAGTAGCTTCAATCATTTCTGGTCGTTTTTCAATGGCAAAAATCAATGAATATTGTAAATGCACAAACAGTAATTTCTCCGCATTGCAAGGTGCAATTCTGAAATTTTTTACTTTTTCCTGCTCCTCTTAGCATGATAAAGAAGATTCAAAGAGAGTGAGATGCCAGCTCCTTTCATTCAGTCAGTAGCTTCAAACATTTCTGGTATATGAATAACATGATGTTTTTCAATGGCAAAAATCAATGAATATTGTAAATGCACAAACAGTAATTTCTCCGCATTGCAAGGTGCAATTCTGAAATTTTTTGCTTTTTCCTGCTCCTCTTAGCATGATAAAGAAGATTCAAAGAGAGTGAGATGCCAGCTCCTTTCATTCAGTCAGTAGCTTCAATCATTTCTGGACGTTTTTCAATGGCAAAAATCAATGGATATTGTAAATGCACAAACAGTAATTTCTCCGCATTGCAAGGTGCAATTCTGAAATTTTTTGCTTTTTCCTGCTCCTCTTAGCATGATAAAGAAGATTCAAAGAGAGTGAGATGCCAGCTCCTTTCATTCAGTCAGTAGCTTCAATCATTTCTGGTATATGAATAACATGATGTTTTTCAATGGCAAAAATCAATGAATATTGTAAATGCACAAACAGTAATTTCTCCGCATTGCAAGGTGCAATTCTGAAATTTTTTGCTTTTTCCTGCTCCTCTTAGCATGATAAAGAAGATTCAAAGAGAGTGAGATGCCAGCTCCTTTCATTCAGTCAGTAGCTTCAATCATTTCTGTACGTTTTTCAATGGCAAAAATCAATGAATATTGTAAATGCACAAACAGTAATTTCTCCGCATTGCAAGGTGCAATTCTGAAATTTTTTGCTTTTTCCTGCTCCTCTTAGTATGATAAAGAAGATTCAAAGAGAGTGAGATGCCAGCTCCTTTCATTCAGTCAGTAGCTTCAATCATTTCTGGACGTTTTTCAATGGCAAAAATCAATGAATATTGTAAATGCACAAACAGTAATTTCTCCGCATTGCAAGGTGCAATTCTGAAATTTTTTGCTTTTTCCTGCTCCTCTTAGCATGATAAAGAAGATTCAAAGAGAGTGAGATGCCAGCTCCTTTCATTCAGTCAGTAGCTTCAAACATTTCTGGTATATGAATAACATGATGTTTTTCAATGGCAAAAATCAATGAATTTTGTAAATGCACAAACAGTAATTTCTCCACATTGCAAGGTGCAATTCTGAAATTTTTTGCTTTTTCCTGCTCCTCTTAGCATGATAAAGAAGATTCAAAGAGAGTGAGATACCAGCTCCTTTCATTCAGTCAGTAGCTTCAATAATTTCTGGACGTTTTTCAATGGCAAAAATCAATGAATATTGTAAATGCACAAACAGTAATTTCTCCGCATTGCAAGGTGCAATTCTGAAATTTTTTGCTTTTTCCTGCTCCTCTTAGCATGATAAAGAAGATTCATAGAGAGTGAGATGCCAGCTCCTTTCATTCAGTCAGTAGCTTCAATCATTTCTGGATGTTTTTCAATGGCAAAAATCAATGAATATTGTAAATGCACAGACAGTAATTTCTCCGCATTGCAAGGTGCAATTCTGAAATTTTTTGCTTTTTCCTGCTCCTCTTAGCATGATAAAGAAGATTCAAAGAGACTGAGATGCCAGCTCCTTTCATTCAGTCAGTAGCTTCAATCATTTCTGGACGTTTTTCAATGGCAAAAATCAATGAATATTGTAAATGCACAAACAGTAATTTCTCCGCATTGCAAGGTGCAATTCTGAAATTTTTTGCTTTTTCCTTCTCCTCTTAGCATGATAAAGAAGATTCAAAGAGAGTGAGATGCCAGCTCCTTTCATTCAGTCAGTAGCTTCAATCATTTCTGGACGTTTTTCAATGGCAAAAATCAATGAATATTGTAAATGCACAAACAGTAATTTCTCCGCATTGCAAGGTGCAATTCTGAAATTTTTTGCTTTTTCCTGCTCCTCTTAGCATGATAAAGAAGATTCAAAGAGAGTGAGATGCCAGCTCCTTTCATTCAGTCAGTAGCTTCAAACATTTCTGGTATATGAATAACATGATGTTTTTCAATGGCAAAAATCAATGAATATTTTAAATGCACAAACAGTAATTTCTCCGCATTGCAAGGTGCAATTCTGAAATTTTTTGCTTTTTCCTGCTCCTCTTAGCATGATAAAGAAGATTCAAAGAGAGTGAGATACCAGCTCCTTTCATTCAGTCAGTAGCTTCAATCATTTCTGGACGTTTTTCAATGGCAAAAATCAATGAATATTGTAAATGCACAAACAGTAATTTCTCCGCATTGCAAGGTGCAATTCTGAAATTTTTTGCTTTTTCCTGCTCCTCTTAGCATGATAAAGAAGATTCAAAGAAAGTGAGATGCCAACTCCTTTCATTCAGTCAGTAGCTTCAATCATTTCTGGACGTTTTTCAATGGCAAAAATCAATGAATATTGTAAATGCACAGACAGTAATTTCTCCGCATTGCAAGGTGCAATTCTGAAATTTTTTGCTTTTTCCTGCTCCTCTTAGCATGATAAAGAAGATTCAAAGAGAGTGAGATGCCAGCTCCTTTCATTCAGGCAGTAGCTTCAAACATTTCTGGTATATGAATAACAATGTTTTTCAATGGCAAAAATCAATGAATATTGTAAATGCACAAACAGTAATTTCTCAGTATTGCAAGGTGCAATTCTGAAATTTTTTGCTTTTTCCTGCTCCTCTTAGCATGATAAAGAAGATTCAAAGAGAGTGAGATGCCAGGTCCTTTTATTCAGTCAGTAGCTTCAATCATTTCTGGACGTTTTTCAATGGCAAAAATCAATGAATATTGTAAATGCACAAAGAGTAATTTCTCCGCATTGCAAGGTGCAATTCTGAAATTTTTTGCTTTTTCCTGCTCCTCTTAGCATGATAAAGAAGATTCAAAGAGAGTGAGATGCCAGCTCCTTTCATTCAGTCAGTAGCTTCAAACATTTCTGGTATATGAATAACATGATGTTTTTCAATGGCAAAAATCAATGAATATTGTAAATGCACAAACAGTAATTTCTCTGCATTGCAAGGTGCAATTCTGAAATTTTTTGCTTTTTCCTGCTCCTCTTAGCATGATAAAGAAGATTCAAAGAGAGTGAGATGCCAGCTCCTTTCATTCAGTCAGTAGCTTCAATCATTTCTGGACATTTTTCAATGGCAAAAATCAATGAATATTGTAAATGCACAAACAGTAATTTCTCCGCATTGCAAGGTGCAATTCTGAAATTTTTTGCTTTTTCCTGCTCCTCTTAGCATGATAAAGAAGATTCAAAGAGAGTGAGATGCCAGCTCCTTTCATTCAGTCAGTAGCTTCAAACATTTCTGGACGTTTTTTCAATGGCAAAAATCAATGAATATTGTAAATGCACAAACAGTAATTTCTCCGCATTGCAAGGTGCAATTCGGAAATTTTTTGCTTTTTCCTGCTCCTCTTAGCATGATAAAGAAGATTCAAAGAGAGTGAGATGTCAGCTCCTTTCATTCAGTCAGTAGCTTCAAACATTTCTGGTATATGAATAACATGATGTTTTTCAATGGCAAAAATCAATGAATATTGTAAATGCACAAACAGTAATTTCTCCGCATTGCAATGTGCAATTCTGAAATTTTTTGCTTTTTACTGCTCCTCTTAGCATGATAAAGAAGATTCAAAGAGAGTGAGATGCCAGCTCCTTTCATTCAGTCAGTAGCTTCAATCATTTCTGGACGTTTTTCAATGGCAAAAATCAATGAATATTGTAAATGCACAAACAGAAATTTCTCCGCATTGCAAGGTGCAATTCTGAAATTTTTTGCTTTTTCCTGCTCCTCTTAGCATGATAAAGAAGATTCAAAGAGAGTGAGATGCCAGCTCCTTTCATTCAGTCAGTAGCTTCAATCATTTCTGGACGTTTTTCAATGGCAAAAATCAATGAATATTGTAAATGCACAAACAGTAATTTCTCCGCATTGCAAGGTGCAATTCTGAAATTTTTTGCTTTTTCCTGCTCCTCTTAGCATGATAAAGAAGATTCAAAGAGAGTGAGATGCCAGCTCCTTTCATTCAGTCAGTAGCTTCAATCATTTCTGGATGTTTTTCAATGGCAAAAATCAATGAATATTGTAAATGCACAAACAGTAATTTCTCCGCATTGCAAGGTGCAATTCTGAAATTTTTTGCTTTTTCCTGCTCCTCTTAGCATGATAAAGAAGATTCAAAGAGAGTGAGATGCCAGCTCCTTTCATTCAGTCAGTAGCTACAATCATTTCTGGATGTTTTTCAATGGCAAAAATCAATGAATATTGTAAATGCACAAACAGTAATTTCTCCGCATTGCAAGGTGCAATTCTGAAATTTTTTGCTTTTTCCTGCTCCTCTTAGCATGATAAAGAAGATTCAAAGAGAGTGAGATGCCAGCTCCTTTCATTCAGTCAGTAGCTTCAATCATTTCTGGTATATCAATAACATGATGTTTTTCAATGGCAAAAATCAATGAATATTGTAAATGCACAAACAGTAATTTCTCCGCATTGCAAGGTGCAATTCTGAAATTTTTTGCTTTTTCCTGCTCCTCTTAGCATGATAAAGAAGATTCAAAGAGAGTGAGATGCCAGCTCCTTTCATTCAGTCAGTAGCTTCAATCATTTCTGGTATATGAATAACATGATGTTTTTCAATGGCAAAAATCAATGAATATTGTAAATGCACAAACAGTAATTTCTCCGCATTGCAAGGTGCAATTCTGAAATTTTTTGCTTTTTAGTGCTCCTCTTAGCATGATAAAGAAGATTCAAAGAGAGTGAGATGCCAGCTCCTTTCATTCAGTCAGTAGCTTCAAACATTTCTGGTATATGAATAACATGATGTTTTTCAATGGCAAAAATCAATGAATATTGTAAATGCACAAACAGTAATTTCTCCGCATTGCAAGGTGCAATTCTGAAATTTTTTGCTTTTTACTGCTCCTCTTAGCATGATAAAGAAGATTCAAAGAGAGTGAGATGCCAGCTCCTTTCATTCAGTCAGTAGCTTCAATCATTTCTGGACGTTTTTCAATGGCAAAAATCAATGAATATTGTAAATGCACAAACAGTAATTTCTCCGCATTGCAAGGTGCAATTCTGAAATTTTTTGCTTTTTCCTGCTCCTCTTAGCATGATAAAGAAGATTCAAAGAGAGTGAGATGCCAGCTCCTTTCATTCAGTCAGTAGCTTCAAACATTTCTGGTATATGAATAACATGATGTTTTTCAATGGCAAAAATCAATGAATTTTGTAAATGGACAAACAGTAATTTCTCCGCATTGCAAGGTGCAATTCTGAAATTTTTTGCTTTTTCCTGCTCCTCTTAGCATGATAAAGAAGATTCAAAGAGAGTGAGATACCAGCTCCTTTCATTCAGTCAGTAGCTTCAATAATTTCTGGACGTTTTTCAATGGCAAAAATCAATGAATATTGTAAATGCACAAACAGTAATTTATCCGCATTGCAAGGTGCAATTCTGAAATTTTTTGCTTTTTCCTGCTCCTCTTAGCATGATAAAGAAGATTCAAAGAGAGTGAGATGCCAGCTCCTTTCATTCAGTCAGTAGCTTCAATCATTTCTGGTCGTTTTTCAATGGCAAAAATCAATGAATATTGTAAATGCACAAACAGTAATTTCTCCGCATTGCAAGGTGCAATTCTGAAATTTTTTAATTTTTCCTGCTCCTCTTAGCATGACAAAGAAGATTCAAAGAGAGTGAGATGCCAGCTCCTTTCATTCAGTCAGTAGCTTCAAACATTTCTGGTATATGAATAACATGATGTTTTTCAATGGCAAAAATCATTGAATATTGTAAATGCACAAACAGTAATTTCTCCGCATTGCAAGGTGCAATTCTGAAATTTTTTGCTTTTTCCTGCTCCTCTTAGCATGATAAAGAAGATTCAAAGAGAGTGAGATGCCAGCTCCTTTCATTCAGTCAGTAGCTTCAATCATTTCTGGACGTTTTTCAATGGCAAAAATCAATGGATATTGTAAATGCACAAACAGTAATTTCTCCGCATTGCAAGGTGCAATTCTGAAATTTTTTGCTTTTTCCTGCTCCTCTTAGCATGATAAAGAAGATTCAAAGAGAGTGAGATGCCAGCTCCTTTCATTCAGTCAGTAGCTTCAATCATTTCTGGTATATGAATAACATGATGTTTTTCAATGGCAAAAATCAATGAATATTGTAAATGCACAAACAGTAATTTCTCCGCATTGCAAGGTGCAATTCTGAAATTTTTTGCTTTTTCCTGCTCCTCTTAGCATGATAAAGAAGATTCAAAGAGAGTGAGATGCCAGCTCCTTTCATTCAGTCAGTAGCTTCAATCATTTCTGTACGTTTTTCAATGGCAAAAATCAATGAATATTGTAAATGCACAAACAGTAATTTCTCCGCATTGCAAGGTGCAATTCTGAAATTTTTTGCTTTTTCCTGCTCCTCTTAGTATGATAAAGAAGATTCAAAGAGAGTGAGTTGCCAGCTCCTTTCATTCAGTCAGTATCTTCAATCATTTCTGGACGTTTTTCAATGGCAAAAATCAATGAATATTGTAAATGCACAAACAGTAATTTCTCCGCATTGCAAGTTGCAATTCTGAAATTTTTTGCTTTTTCCTGCTCCTCTTAGCATGATAAAGAAGATTCAAAGAGAGTGAGATGCCAGCTCCTTTCATTCAGTCAGTAGCTTCAAACATTTCTGGTATATGAATAACATGATGTTTTTCAATGGCAAAAATCAATGAATTTTGTAAATGCACAAACAGTAATTTCTCCGCATTGCAAGGTGCAATTCTGAAATTTTTTGCTTTTTCCTGCTCCTCTTAGCATGATAAAGAAGATTCAAAGAGAGTGAGATACCAGCTCCTTTCATTCAGTCAGTAGCTTCAATAATTTCTGGACGTTTTTCAATGGCAAAAATCAATGAATATTGTAAATGCACAAACAGTAATTTCTCCGCATTGCAAGGTGCAATTCTGAAATTTTTTGCTTTTTCCTGCTCCTCTTAGCATGATAAAGAAGATTCAAAGAGACTGAGATGCCAGCTCCTTTCATTCAGTCAGTAGCTTCAATCATTTCTGGACGTTTTTCAATGGCAAAAATCAATGAATATTGTAAATGCACAAACAGTAATTTCTCCGCATTGCAAGGTGCAATTCTGAAATTTTTTGCTTTTTCCTGCTCCTCTTAGCATGATAAAGAAGATTCAAAGAGAGTGAGATGCCAGCTCCTTTCATTCAGTCAGTAGCTTCAATCATTTCTGGACGTTTTTCAATGGCAAAAATCAATGAATATTGTAAATGCACAAACAGTAATTTCTCCGCATTGCAAGGTGCAATTCTGAAATTTTTTGCTTTTTCCTGCTCCTCTTAGCATGATAAAGAAGATTCAAAGAGACTGAGATGCCAGCTCCTTTCATTCAGTCAGTAGCTTCAATCATTTCTGGACGTTTTTCAATGGCAAAAATCAATGAATATTGTAAATGCACAAACAGTAATTTCTCCGCATTGCAAGGTGCAATTCTGAAATTTTTTGCTTTTTTCTGCTCCTCTTAGCATGATAAAGAAGATTCAAAGAGAGTGAGATGCCAGATCCTTTCATTCAGTCAGTAGCTTCAATCATTTCTGGACGTTTTTCAATGGCAAAAATCAATGGATATTGTAAATGCACAAACAGTAATTTCTCCGCATTGCAAGGTGCAATTCTGAAATTTTTTGCTTTTTCCTGCTCCTCTTAGCATGATAAAGAAGATTCAAAGAGAGTGAGATGCCAGCTCCTTTCATTCAGTCAGTAGCTTCAATCATTTCTGGTATATGATTAACATGATGTTTTTCAATGGCAAAAATCAATGAATATTGTAAATGCACAAACAGTAATTTCTCCGCATTGCAAGGTGCAATTCTGAAATTTTTTGCTTTTTCCTGCTCCTCTTAGCATGATAAAGATTCAAAGAGAGTGAGATGCCAGCTCCTTTCATTCAGTCAGTAGCTTCAATCATTTCTGTACGTTTTTCAATGGCAAAAATCAATGAATATTGTAAATGCACAAACAGTAATTTCTCCGCATTGCAAGGTGCAATTCTGAAATTTTTTGCTTTTTCCTGCTCCTCTTAGCATGATAAAGAAGATTCAAAGAGAGTGAGATGCCAGCTCCTTTCATTCAGTCAGTAGCTTCAAACATTTCTGGTATATGAATAACATGATGTTTTTCAATGGCAAAAATCAATGAATTTTGTAAATGCACAAACAGTAATTTCTCCGCATTGCAAGGTGCAATTCTGAAATTTTTTGCTTTTTCCTGCTCCTCTTAGCATGATAAAGAAGATTCAAAGAGAGTGAGATGCCAGCTCCTTTCATTCAGTCAGTAGCTTCAATCATTTCTGGACATTTTTCAATGGCAAAAATCAATGAATATTGTAAATGCACAAACAGTAATTTCTCCGCATTGCAAGGTGCAATTCTGAAATTTTTTGCTTTTTCCTGCTCCTCTTAGCATGATAAAGAAGATTCAAAGAGAGTGAGATGCCAGCTCCTTTCATTCAGTCAGTAGCTTCAAACATTTCTGGACGTTTTTCAATGGCAAAAATCAATGAATATTGTAAATGCACAAACAGTAATTTCTCCGCATTGCAAGGTGCAATTCGGAAATTTTTTGCTTTTTCCTGCTCCTCTTAGCATGATAAAGAAGATTCAAAGAGAGTGAGATGTCAGCTCCTTTCATTCAGTCAGTAGCTTCAAACATTTCTGGTATATGAATAACATGATGTTTTTCAATGGCAAAAATCAATGAATATTGTAAATGCACAAACAGTAATTTCTCCGCATTGCAATGTGCAATTCTGAAATTTTTTGCTTTTTACTGCTCCTCTTAGCATGATAAAGAAGATTCAAAGAGAGTGAGATGCCAGCTCCTTTCATTCAGTCAGTAGCTTCAATCATTTCTGGACGTTTTTCAATGGCAAAAATCAATGAATATTGTAAATGCACAAACAGAAATTTCTCCGCATTGCAAGGTGCAATTCTGAAATTTTTTGCTTTTTCCTGCTCCTCTTAGCATGATAAAGAAGATTCAAAGAGAGTGAGATGCCAGCTCCTTTCATTCAGTCAGTAGCTTCAATCATTTCTGGACGTTTTTCAATGGCAAAAATCAATGAATATTGTAAATGCACAAACAGTAATTTCTCCGCATTGCAAGGTGCAATTCTGAAATTTTTTGCTTTTTCCTGCTCCTCTTAGCATGATAAAGAAGATTCAAAGAGAGTGAGATGCCAGCTCCTTTCATTCAGTCAGTAGCTTCAATCATTTCTGGATGTTTTTCAATGGCAAAAATCAATGAATATTGTAAATGCACAAACAGTAATTTCTCCGCATTGCAAGGTGCAATTCTGAAATTTTTTGCTTTTTCCTGCTCCTCTTAGCATGATAAAGAAGATTCAAAGAGAGTGAGATGCCAGCTCCTTTCATTCAGTCAGTAGCTACAATCATTTCTGGATGTTTTTCAATGGCAAAAATCAATGAATATTGTAAATGCACAAACAATAATTTCTCCGCATTGCAAGGTGCAATTCTGAAATTTTTTGCTTTTTCCTGCTCCTCTTAGCATGATAAAGAAGATTCAAAGAGAGTGAGATGCCAGCTCCTTTCATTCAGTCAGTAGCTTCAATCATTTCTGGTATATCAATAACATGATGTTTTTCAATGGCAAAAATCAATGAATATTGTAAATGCACAAACAGTAATTTCTCCGCATTGCAAGGTGCAATTCTGAAATTTTTTGCTTTTTCCTGCTCCTCTTAGCATGATAAAGAAGATTCAAAGAGAGTGAGATGCCAGCTCCTTTCATTCAGTCAGTAGCTTCAATCATTTCTGGTATATGAATAACATGATGTTTTTCAATGGCAAAAATCAATGAATATTGTAAATGCACAAACAGTAATTTCTCCGCATTGCAAGGTGCAATTCTGAAATTTTTTGCTTTTTAGTGCTCCTCTTAGCATGATAAAGAAGATTCAAAGAGAGTGAGATGCCAGCTCCTTTCATTCAGTCAGTAGCTTCAAACATTTCTGGTATATGAATAACATGATGTTTTTCAATGGCAAAAATCAATGAATATTGTAAATGCACAAACAGTAATTTCTCCGCATTGCAAGGTGCAATTCTGAAATTTTTTGCTTTTTCCTGCTCCTCTTAGCATGATAAAGAAGATTCAAAGAGAGTGAGATACCAGCTCCTTTCATTCAGTCAGTAGCTTCAATAATTTCTGGACGTTTTTCAATGGCAAAAATCAATGAATATTGTAAATGCACAAACAGTAATTTCTCCGCATTTCAAGGTGCAATTCTGAAATTTTTTGCTTTTTCCTGCTCCTCTTAGCATGATAAAGAAGATTCAAAGAGAGTGAGATGCCAGCTCCTTTCATTCAGTCAGTAGCTTCAATCATTTCTGGTCGTTTTTCAATGGCAAAAATCAATGAATATTGTAAATGCACAAACAGTAATTTCTCCGCATTGCAAGGTGCAATTCTGAAATTTTTTAATTTTTCCTGCTCCTCTTAGCATGACAAAGAAGATTCAAAGAGAGTGAGATGCCAGCTCCTTTCATTCAGTCAGTAGCTTCAAACATTTCTGGTATATGAATAACATGATGTTTTTCAATGGCAAAAATCATTGAATATTGTAAATGCACAAACAGTAATTTCTCCGCATTGCAAGGTGCAATTCTGAAATTTTTTGCTTTTTCCTGCTCCTCTTAGCATGATAAAGAAGATTCAAAGAGAGTGAGATGCCAGCTCCTTTCATTCAGTCAGTAGCTTCAATCATTTCTGGACGTTTTTCAATGGCAAAAATCAATGGATATTGTAAATGCACAAACAGTAATTTCTCCGCATTGCAAGGTGCAATTCTGAAATTTTTTGCTTTTTCCTGCTCCTCTTAGCATGATAAAGAAGATTCAAAGAGAGTGAGATGCCAGCTCCTTTCATTCAGTCAGTAGCTTCAATCATTTCTGGTATATGAATAACATGATGTTTTTCAATGGCAAAAATCAATGAATATTGTAAATGCACAAACAGTAATTTCTCCGCATTGCAAGGTGCAATTCTGAAATTTTTTGCTTTTTCCTGCTCCTCTTAGCATGATAAAGAAGATTCAAAGAGAGTGAGATGCCAGCTCCTTTCATTCAGTCAGTAGCTTCAATCATTTCTGTACGTTTTTCAATGGCAAAAATCAATGAATATTGTAAATGCACAAACAGTAATTTCTCCGCATTGCAAGGTGCAATTCTGAAATTTTTTGCTTTTTCCTGCTCCTCTTAGTATGATAAAGAAGATTCAAAGAGAGTGAGTTGCCAGCTCCTTTCATTCAGTCAGTAGCTTCAATCATTTCTGTACGTTTTTCAATGGCAAAAATCAATGAATATTGTAAATGCACAAACAGTAATTTCTCCGCATTGCAAGGTGCAATTCTGAAATTTTTTGCTTTTTCCTGCTCCTCTTAGCATGATAAAGAAGATTCAAAGAGAGTGAGATGCCAGCTCCTTTCATTCAGTCAGTAGCTTCAATCATTTCTGGTATATCAATAACATGATGTTTTTCAATGGCAAAAATCAATGAATATTGTAAATGCACAAACAGTAATTTCTCCGCATTGCAAGGTGCAATTCTGAAATTTTTTGCTTTTTCCTGCTCCTCTTAGCATGATAAAGAAGATTCAAAGAGAGTGAGATGCCAGCTCCTTTCATTCAGTCAGTAGCTTCAATCATTTCTGGTATATGAATAACATGATGTTTTTCAATGGCAAAAATCAATGAATATTGTAAATGCACAAACAGTAATTTCTCCGCATTGCAAGGTGCAATTCTGAAATTTTTTGCTTTTTAGTGCTCCTCTTAGCATGATAAAGAAGATTCAAAGAGAGTGAGATGCCAGCTCCTTTCATTCAGTCAGTAGCTTCAAACATTTCTGGTATATGAATAACATGATGTTTTTCAATGGCAAAAATCAATGAATATTGTAAATGCACAAACAGTAATTTCTCCGCATTGCAAGGTGCAATTCTGAAATTTTTTGCTTTTTACTGCTCCTCTTAGCATGATAAAGAAGATTCAAAGAGAGTGAGATGCCAGCTCCTTTCATTCAGTCAGTAGCTTCAATCATTTCTGGACGTTTTTCAATGGCAAAAATCAATGAATATTGTAAATGCACAAACAGTAATTTCTCCGCATTGCAAGGTGCAATTCTGAAATTTTTTGCTTTTTCCTGCTCCTCTTAGCATGATAAAGAAGATTCAAAGAGAGTGAGATGCCAGCTCCTTTCATTCAGTCAGTAGCTTCAATCATTTCTGGTATATGAATAACATGATGTTTTTCAATGGCAAAAATCAATGAATATTGTAAATGCACAAACAGTAATTTCTCCGCATTGCAAGGTGCAATTCTGAAATTTTTTGCTTTTTCCTGCTCCTCTTAGCATGATAAAGAAGATTCAAAGAGAGTGAGATGCCAGCTCCTTTCATTCAGTCAGTAGCTTCAATCATTTCTGTACGTTTTTCAATGGCAAAAATCAATGAATATTGTAAATGCACAAACAGTAATTTCTCCGCATTGCAAGGTGCAATTCTGAAATTTTTTGCTTTTTCCTGCTCCTCTTAGTATGATAAAGAAGATTCAAAGAGAGTGAGTTGCCAGCTCCTTTCATTCAGTCAGTAGCTTCAATCATTTCTGGACGTTTTTCAATGGCAAAAATCAATGAATATTGTAAATGCACAAACAGTAATTTCTCCGCATTGCAAGGTGCAATTCTGAAATTTTTTGCTTTTTCCTGCTCCTCTTAGCATGATAAAGAAGATTCAAAGAGAGTGAGATGCCAGCTCCTTTCATTCAGTCAGTAGCTTCAAACATTTCTGGTATATGAATAACATGATGTTTTTCAATGGCAAAAATCAATGAATTTTGTAAATGCACAAACAGTAATTTCTCCGCATTGCAAGGTGCAATTCTGAAATTTTTTGCTTTTTCCTGCTCCTCTTAGCATGATAAAGAAGATTCAAAGAGAGTGAGATACCAGCTCCTTTCATTCAGTCAGTAGCTTCAATAATTTCTGGACGTTTTTCAATGGCAAAAATCAATGAATATTGTAAATGCACAAACAGTAATTTCTCCGCATTGCAAGGTGCAATTCTGAAATTTTTTGCTTTTTCCTGCTCCTCTTAGCATGATAAAGAAGATTCAAAGAGACTGAGATGCCAGCTCCTTTCATTCAGTCAGTAGCTTCAATCATTTCTGGACGTTTTTCAATGGCAAAAATCAATGAATATTGTAAATGCACAAACAGTAATTTCTCCGCATTGCAAGGTGCAATTCTGAAATTTTTTGCTTTTTCCTGCTCCTCTTAGCATGATAAAGAAGATTCAAAGAGAGTGAGATGCCAGCTCCTTTCATTCAGTCAGTAGCTTCAATCATTTCTGGACGTTTTTCAATGGCAAAAATCAATGAATATTGTAAATGCACAAACAGTAATTTCTCCGCATTGCAAGGTGCAATTCTGAAATTTTTTGCTTTTTCCTGCTCCTCTTAGCATGATAAAGAAGATTCAAAGAGACTGAGATGCCAGCTCCTTTCATTCAGTCAGTAGCTTCAATCATTTCTGGACGTTTTTCAATGGCAAAAATCAATGAATATTGTAAATGCACAAACAGTAATTTCTCCGCATTGCAAGGTGCAATTCTGAAATTTTTTGCTTTTTTCTGCTCCTCTTAGCATGATAAAGAAGATTCAAAGAGAGTGAGATGCCAGATCCTTTCATTCAGTCAGTAGCTTCAATCATTTCTGGACGTTTTTCAATGGCAAAAATCAATGGATATTGTAAATGCACAAACAGTAATTTCTCCGCATTGCAAGGTGCAATTCTGAAATTTTTTGCTTTTTCCTGCTCCTCTTAGCATGATAAAGAAGATTCAAAGAGAGTGAGATGCCAGCTCCTTTCATTCAGTCAGTAGCTTCAATCATTTCTGGTATATGAATAACATGATGTTTTTCAATGGCAAAAATCAATGAATATTGTAAATGCACAAACAGTAATTTCTCCGCATTGCAAGGTGCAATTCTGAAATTTTTTGCTTTTTCCTGCTCCTCTTAGCATGATAAAGAAGATTCAAAGAGAGTGAGATGCCAGCTCCTTTCATTCAGTCAGTAGCTTCAATCATTTCTGTACGTTTTTCAATGGCAAAAATCAATGAATATTGTAAATGCACAAACAGTAATTTCTCCGCATTGCAAGGTGCAATTCTGAAATTTTTTGCTTTTTCCTGCTCCTCTTAGCATGATAAAGAAGATTCAAAGAGAGTGAGATGCCAGCTCCTTTCATTCAGTCAGTAGCTTCAAACATTTCTGGTATATGAATAACATGATGTTTTTCAATGGCAAAAATCAATGAATTTTGTAAATGCACAAACAGTAATTTCTCCGCATTGCAAGGTGCAATTCTGAAATTTTTTGCTTTTTCCTGCTCCTCTTAGCATGATAAAGAAGATTCAAAGAGAGTGAGATACCAGCTCCTTTCATTCAGTCAGTAGCTTCAATAATTTCTGGACGTTTTTCAATGGCAAAAATCAATGAATATTGTAAATGCACAAACAGTAATTTCTCCGCATTGCAAGGTGCAATTCTGAAATTTTTTGCTTTTTCCTGCTCCTCTTAGCATGATAAAGAAGATTCAAAGAGACTGAGATGCCAGCTCCTTTCATTCAGTCAGTAGCTTCAATCATTTCTGTACGTTTTTCAATGGCAAAAATCAATGAATATTGTAAATGCACAAACAGTAATTTCTCCGCATTGCAAGGTGCAATTCTGAAATTTTTTGCTTTTTCCTGCTCCTCTTAGCATGATAAAGAAGATTCAAAGAGAGTGAGATGCCAGCTCCTTTCATTCAGTCAGTAGCTTCAATCATTTCTGGACGTTTTTCAATGGCAAAAATCAATAAATATTGTAAATGCACAAACAGTAATTTCTCCGCATTGCAAGGTGCAATTCTGAAATTTTTTGCTTTTTCCTGCTCCTCTTAGCATGATAAAGAAGATTCAAAGAGACTGAGATGCCAGCTCCTTTCATTCAGTCAGTAGCTTCAATCATTTCTGGACGTTTTTCAATGGCAAAAATCAATGAATATTGTAAATGCACAAACAGTAATTTCTCCGCATTGCAAGGTGCAATTCTGAAATTTTTTGCTTTTTCCTGCTCCTCTTAGCATGATAAAGAAGATTCAAAGAGAGTGAGATGCCAGCTCCTTTCATTCAGTCAGTAGCTTCAATCATTTCTGGACGTTTTTCAATGGCAAAAATCAATGAATATTGTAAATGCACAAACAGTAATTTCTCCGCATTGCAAGGTGCAATTCTGAAATTTTTTGCTTTTTCCTGCTCCTCTTAGCATGATAAAGAAGATTCAAAGAGAGTGAGATGCCAGCTCCTTTCATTCAGTCAGTAGCTTCAAACATTTCTGGTATATGAATAACATGATGTTTTTCAATGGCAAAAATCAATGAATATTTTAAATGCACAAACAGTAATTTCTCCGCATTGCAAGGTGCAATTCTGAAATTTTTTGCTTTTTCCTGCTCCTCTTAGCATGATAAAGAAGATTCAAAGAGAGTGAGATACCAGCTCCTTTCATTCAGTCAGTAGCTTCAATCATTTCTGGACGTTTTTCAATGGCAAAAATCAATGAATATTGTAAATGCACAAACAGTAATTTCTCCGCATTGCAAGGTGCAATTCTGAAATTTTTTGCTTTTTCCTGCTCCTCTTAGCATGATAAAGAAGATTCAAAGAGAGTGAGATGCCAGCTCCTTTCATTCAGTCAGTAGCTTCAATCATTTCTGGACGTTTTTCAATGGCAAAAATCAATGAATATTGTAAATGCACAGACAGTAATTTCTCCGCATTGGAAGGTGCAATTCTGAAATTTTTTGCTTTTTCCTGCTCCTCTTAGCATGATAAAGAAGATTCAAAGAGAGTGAGATGTCAGCTCCTTTCATTCAGTCAGTAGCTTCAAACATTTCTGGTATATGAATAACATGATGTTTTTCAATGGCAAAAATCAATGAATATTGTAAATGCACAAACAGTAATTTCTCCGCATTGCAAGGTGCAATTCTGAAATTTTTTGCTTTTTCCTGCTCCTCTTAGCATGATAAAGAAGATTCAAAGAGAGTAAGATGCCAGCTCCTTTCATTCAGTCAGTAGCTTCAATCATTTCTGGACGTTTTTCAATGGCAAAAATCAATGAATATTGTAAATGCACAAACAGTAATTTCTCCGCATTGCAAGGTGCAATTCTGAAATTTTTTGCTTTTTCCTGCTCCTCTTAGCATGATAAAGAAGATTCAAAGAGAGTGAGATGCCAGCTCCTTTCATTCAGTCAGTAGCTTCAATCATTTCTGGACGTTTTTCAGTGGCAAAAATCAATGAATATTGTAAATGCACAAACAGTAATTTCTCCGCATTGCAAGGTGCAATTCTGAAATTTTTTGCTTTTTCCTGCTCCTCTTAGCATGATAAAGAAGATTCAAAGAGAGTGAGATGCCAGCTCCTTTCATTCAGTCAGTAGCTTCAAACATTTCTGGTATATGAATAACATGTTTTTCAATGGCAAAAATCAATGAATATTTTAAATGCACAAACAGTAATTTCTCCGCATTGCAAGGTGCAATTCTGAAATTTTTTGCTTTTTCTTGCTCCTCTTAGCATGATAAAGAAGATTCAAAGAGAGTGAGATACCAGCTCCTTTCATTCAGTCAGTAGCTTCAATCATTTCTGGACGTTTTTCAATGGCAAAAATCAATGAATATTGTAAATGCACAAACAGTAATTTCTCCGCATTGCAAGGTGCAATTCTGAAATTTTTTGCTTTTTCCTGCTCCTCTTAGCATGATAAAGAGGATTCAAAGAGAGTGAGATGCCAGATCCTTTCATTCAGTCAGTAGCTTCAATCATTTCTGGACGTTTTTCAATGGCAAAAATCAATGAATATTGTAAATGCACAGACAGTAATTTCTCCGCATTGGAAGGTGCAATTCTGAAATTTTTTGCTTTTTCCTGCTCCTCTTAGCATGATAAAGAAGATTCAAAGAGACTGAGATGTCAACTCCTTTCATTCAGTCAGTAGCTTCAAACATTTCTGGTATATGAATAACATGATGTTTTTCAATGGCAAAAATCAATGAATATTGTAAATGCACAAACAGTAATTTCTCCGCATTGCAAGGTGCAATGCTGAAATTTTTTGCTTTTTCCTGCTCCTCTTAGCATGATAAAGAAGATTCAAAGAGAGTAAGATGCCAGCTCCTTTCATTCAGTCAGTAGCTTCAATCATTTCTGGACGTTTTTCAATGGCAAAAATCAATGAATATTGTAAATGCACAAACAGTAATTTCTCCGCATTGCAAGGTGCAATTCTGAAATTTTTTGCTTTTTCCTGCTCCTCTTAGCATGATAAAGAAGATTCAAAGAGAGTGAGATGCCAGCTCCTTTCATTCAGTCAGTAGCTTCAATCATTTCTGGACGTTTTTCAATGGCAAAAATCAATGAATATTGTAAATGCACAAACAGTAATTTCTCCGCATTGCAAGGTGCAATTCTGAAATTTTTTGCTTTTTCCTGCTCCTCTTAGCATGATAAAGAAGATTCAAAGAGAGTGAGATGCCAGCTCCTTTCATTCAGTCAGTAGCTTCAAACATTTCTGGTATATGAATAACATGATGTTTTTCAATGGCAAAAATCAATGAATATTGTAAATGCACAAACAGTAATTTCTCCGCATTGCAAGGTGCAATTCTGAAATTTTTTGCTTTTTCCTGCTCCTCTTAGCATGATAAAGAAGATTCAAAGAGAGTAAGATGCCAGCTCCTTTCATTCAGTCAGTAGCTTCAATCATTTCTGGACGTTTTTCAATGGCAAAAATCAATGAATATTGTAAATGCACAAACAGTAATTTCTCCGCATTGCAAGGTGCAATTCTGAAATTTTTTGCTTTTTCCTGCTCCTCTTAGCATGATAAAGAAGATTCAAAGAGAGTGAGATGCCAGCTCCTTTCATTCAGTCAGTAGCTTCAATCATTTCTGGACGTTTTTCAATGGCAAAAATCAATGAATATTGTAAATGCACAAACAGTAATTTCTCCGCATTGCAAGGTGCAATTCTGAAATTTTTTGCTTTTTCCTGCTCCTCTTAGCATGATAAAGAAGATTCAAAGAGAGTGAGATGCCAGCTCCTTTCATTCAGTCAGTAGCTTCAAACATTTCTGGTATATGAATAACATGATGTTTTTCAATGGCAAAAATCAATGAATATTGTAAATGCACAAACAGTAATTTCTCCGCATTGCAAGGTGCAATTCTGAAATTTTTTGCTTTTTCCTGCTCCTCTTAGCATGATAAAGAAGATTCAAAGAGAGTGAGATGCCAGCTCCTTTCATTCAGTCAGTAGCTTCAATCATTTCTGGACGTTTTTCAATGGCAAAAATCAATGAATATTGTAAATGCACAAACAGTAATTTCTCCGCATTGCAAGGTGCAATTCTGAAATTTTTTGCTTTTTCCTGCTCCTCTTAGCATGATAAAGAAGATTCAAAGAGAGTGAGATGCCAGCTCCTTTCATTCAGTCAGTAGCTTCAATCATTTCTGGACGTTTTTCAATGGCAAAAATCAATGAATATTGTAAATGCACAAACAGTAATTTCTCCGCATTGCAAGGTGCAATTCTGAAATTTTTTGCTTTTTCCTGCTCCTCTTAGCATGATAAAGAAGATTCAAAGAGAGTGAGATGCCAGCTCCTTTCAGTCAGTCTGTAGCTTCAAACATTTCTGGTATATGAATAACATGATGTTTTTCAATGGCAAAAATCAATGAATATTGTAAATGCACAAACAGTAATTTCTCCGCATTGCAAGGTGCAATTCTGAAATTTTTTGCTTTTTCCTGCTCCTCTTAGCATGATAAAGAAGATTCAAAGAGACTGAGATGCCAGCTCCTTTCATTCAGTCAGTAGCTTCAATCATTTCTGGACGTTTTTCAATGGCAAAAATCAATGAATATTGTAAATGCACAAACAGTAATTTCTCCGCATTGCAAGGTGCAATTCTGAAATTTTTTGCTTTTTCCTGCTCCTCTTAGCATGATAAAGAAGATTCAAAGAGAGTGAGATGCCAGCTCCTTTCATTCAGTCAGTAGCTTCAATCATTTCTGGACGTTTTTCAATGGCAAAAATCAATGAATATTGTAAATGCACAAACAGTAATTTCTCCGCATTGCAAGGTGCAATTCTGAAATTTTTTGCTTTTTCCTGCTCCTCTTAGCATGATAAAGAAGATTCAAAGAGAGTGAGATGCCAGCTCCTTTCATTCAGTCAGTAGCTTCAAACATTTCTGGTATATGAATAACATGATGTTTTTCAATGGCAAAAATCAATGAATATTTTAAATGCACAAACAGTAATTTCTCCGCATTGCAAGGTGCAATTCTGAAATTTTTTGCTTTTTCCTGCTCCTCTTAGCATGATAAAGAAGATTCAAAGAGAGTGAGATACCAGCTCCTTTCATTCAGTCAGTAGCTTCAATCATTTCTGGACGTTTTTCAATGGCAAAAATCAATGAATATTGTAAATGCACAAACAGTAATTTCTCCGCATTGCAAGGTGCAATTCTGAAATTTTTTGCTTTTTCCTGCTCCTCTTAGCATGATAAAGAAGATTCAAAGAGAGTGAGATGCCAGCTCCTTTCATTCAGTCAGTAGCTTCAATCATTTCTGGACGTTTTTCAATGGCAAAAATCAATGAATATTGTAAATGCACAGACAGTAATTTCTCCGCATTGGAAGGTGCAATTCTGAAATTTTTTTCCTTTTTCCTGCTCCTCTTAGCATGATAAAGAAGATTCAAAGAGAGTGAGATGTCAGCTCCTTTCATTCAGTCAGTAGCTTCAAACATTTCTGGTATATGAATAACATGATGTTTTTCAATGGCAAAAATCAATGAATATTGTAAATGCACAAACAGTAATTTCTCCGCATTGCAAGGTGCAATTCTGAAATTTTTTGCTTTTTCCTGCTCCTCTTAGCATGATAAAGAAGATTCAAAGAGAGTAAGATGCCAGCTCCTTTCATTCAGTCAGTAGCTTCAATCATTTCTGGACGTTTTTCAATGGCAAAAATCAATGAATATTGTAAATGCACAAACAGTAATTTCTCCGCATTGCAAGGTGCAATTCTGAAATTTTTTGCTTTTTCCTGCTCCTCTTAGCATGATAAAGAAGATTCAAAGAGAGTGAGATGCCAGCTCCTTTCATTCAGTCAGTAGCTTCAATCATTTCTGGACGTTTTTCAATGGCAAAAATCAATGAATATTGTAAATGCACAAACAGTAATTTCTCCGCATTGCAAGGTGCAATTCTGAAATTTTTTGCTTTTTCCTGCTCCTCTTAGCATGATAAAGAAGATTCAAAGAGAGTGAGATGCCAGCTCCTTTCATTCAGTCAGTAGCTTCAAACATTTCTGGTATATGAATAACATGATGTTTTTCAATGGCAAAAATCAATGAATATTGTAAATGCACAAACAGTAATTTCTCCGCATTGCAAGGTGCAATTCTGAAATTTTTTGCTTTTTCCTGCTCCTCTTAGCATGATAAAGAAGATTCAAAGAGAGTAAGATGCCAGCTCCTTTCATTCAGTCAGTAGCTTCAATCATTTCTGGACGTTTTTCAATGGCAAAAATCAATGAATATTGTAAATGCACAAACAGTAATTTCTCCGCATTGCAAGGTGCAATTCTGAAATTTTTTGCTTTTTCCTGCTCCTCTTAGCATGATAAAGAAGATTCAAAGAGAGTGAGATGCCAGCTCCTTTCATTCAGTCAGTAGCTTCAATCATTTCTGGACGTTTTTCAATGGCAAAAATCAATGAATATTGTAAATGCACAAACAGTAATTTCTCCACATTGCAAGGTGCAATTCTGAAATTTTTTGCTTTTTCCTGCTCCTCTTAGCATGATAAAGAAGATTCAAAGAGAGTGAGATGCCAGCTCCTTTCATTCAGTCAGTAGCTTCAAACATTTCTGGTATATGAATAACATGATGTTTTTCAATGGCAAAAATCAATGAATATTGTAAATGCACAAACAGTAATTTCTCCGCATTGCAAGGTGCAATTCTGAAATTTTTTGCTTTTTCCTGCTCCTCTTAGCATGATAAAGAAGATTCAAAGAGAGTGAGATGCCAGCTCCTTTCATTCAGTCAGTAGCTTCAATCATTTCTGGACGTTTTTCAATGGCAAAAATCAATGAATATTGTAAATGCACAAACAGTAATTTCTCCGCATTGCATGGTGCAATTCTGAAATTTTTTGCTTTTTCCTGCTCCTCTTAGCATGATAAAGAAGATTCAAAGAGAGTGAGATGCCAGCTCCTTTCATTCAGTCAGTAGCTTCAATCATTTCTGGACGTTTTTCAATGGCAAAAATCAATGAATATTGTAAATGCACAAACAGTAATTTCTCCGCATTGCAAGGTGCAATTCTGAAATTTTTTGCTTTTTCCTGCTCCTCTTAGCATGATAAAGAAGATTCAAAGAGAGTGAGATGCCAGCTCCTTTCAGTCAGTCAGTAGCTTCAAACATTTCTGGTATATGAATAACATGATGTTTTTCAATGGCAAAAATCAATGAATATTGTAAATGCACAAACAGTAATTTCTCCGCATTGCAAGGTGCAATTCTGAAATTTTTTGCTTTTTCCTGCTCCTCTTAGCATGATAAAGAAGATTCAAAGAGAGTGAGATGCCAGCTCCTTTCATTCAGTCAGTAGCTTCAATCATTTGTGGACGTTTTTCAATAGCAAAAATCAATGAATATTGTAAATGCACAAACAGTAATTTCTCTGCATTGCAAAGTGCAATTCTGAAATTTTTTGCTTTTTCCTGCTCCTCTTAGCATGATAAAGAAGATTCAAAGAGAGTGAGATGCCAGCTCCTTTCATTCAGTCAGTAGCTTCAAACATTTCTAGTATATGAATAACATGATGTTTTTCAATGGCAAAAATCAATGAATATTGTAAATGCACAAACAGTAATTTCTCCGCATTGCAAGGTGCAATTCTGAAATTTTTTGCTTTTTCCTGCTCCTCTTAGCATGATAAAGAAGATTCAAAGAGAGTGAGATGCCAGCTCCTTTCATTCAGTCAGTAGCTTCAATCATTTCTGGACGTTTTTCAACGGCAAAAATCAATGAATATTGTAAATGCACAAACAGTAATTTCTCCGCATTGCAAGGTGCAATTCTGAAATTTTTTGCTTTTTCCTGCTCCTCTTAGCATGATAAAGAAGATTCAAAGAGAGTGAGATGCCAGCTCCTTTCATTTAGTCAGTAGCTTCAATCATTTCTGGTAAATGAATAACATGATGTTTTTCAATGGCAAAAATCAATGAATATTGTAAATGCACAAACAGTAATTTCTCCGCATTGCAAGGTGCAATTCTGAATTTTTTTGCTTTTTCCTGCTCCTCTGAGCATGATAAAGAAGATTCAAAGAGAGTGAGATGCCAGCTCCTTTCATTCAGTCAGTAGCTTCAATCATTTCTGGACGTTTTTCAATGGCAAAAATCAATGAATATTGTAAATGCACAAACAGTAATTTCTCCGCATTGCAAGGTGCAATTCTGAAATTTTTTGCTTTTTCCTGCTCCTCTTAGCATGATAAAGAAGATTCAAAGAGAGTGAGATGCCAGCTCCTTTCATTCAGTCAGTAGCTTCAATCATTTCTGGTATATGAATAACATGATGTTTTTCAATGGCAAAAATCAATGAATATTGTAAATGCACAAACAGTAATTTCTCCGCATTGCAAGGTGCAATTCTGAAATTTTTTGCTTTTTCCTGCTCCTCTTAGCATGATAAAGAAGATTCAAAGAGAGTGAGATGCCAGCTCCTTTCATTCAGTCAGTAGCTTCAATCATTTCTGGACGTTTTTCAATGGGAAAAATCAATGAATATTGTAAATGCACAAACAGTAATTTCTCCGCATTGCAAGGTGCAATTCTGAAATTTTTTGCTTTTTCCTGCTCCTCTTAGCATGATAAAGAAGATTCAAAGAGAGTGAGATGCCAGCTCCTTTCATTCAGTCAGTAGCTTCAATCATTTCTGGACGTTTTTCAATGGCAAAAGTCAATGAATATTGTAAATGCACAAACAGTAATTTCTACGCATTGCAAGGTGCAATTCTGAAATTTTTTGCTTTTTCCTGCTCCTCTTAGCATGATAAAGAAGATTCAAAGAGAGTGAGATGTCAGCTCCTTTCATTCAGTCAGTAGCTTCAAACATTTCTGGTATATGAATAACATGATGTTTTTCAATGGCAAAAATCAATGAATATTGTAAATGCACAAACAGTAATTTCTCCGCATTGCAAGGTGCAATTCTGAAATTTTTTGCTTTTTCCTGCTCCTCTTAGCATGATAAAGAAGATTCAAAGAGAGTGAGATGCCAGCTCCTTTCATTCAGTCAGTAGCTTCAATCATTTCTGGACGTTTTTCAATGGGAAAAATCAATGAATATTGTAAATGCACAAACAGTAATTTCTCCGCATTGCAAGGTGCAATTCTGAAATTTTTTGCTTTTTCCTGCTCCTCTTAGCATGATAAAGAAGATTCAAAGAGAGTGAGATGCCAGCTCCTTTCATTCAGTCAGTAGCTTCAATCATTTCTGGACGTTTTTCAATGGCAAAAATCAATGAATATTGTAATTGCACAAACAGTAATTTCTCCGCATTGCAAGGTGCAATTCTGAAATTTTTTGCTTTTTCCTGCTCCTCTTAGCATGATAAAGAAGATTCAAAGAGAGTGAGATGCCAGCTCCTTTCATTCAGTCAGTAGCTTCAAACATTTCTGGTATATGAATAACATGATGTTTTTCTATGGCAAAAATCAATGAATATTGTAAATGCACAAACAGTAATTTCTCCGCATTGCAAGGTGCAATTCTGAAATTTTTTGCTTTTTCCTGCTCCTCTTAGCATGATAAAGAAGATTCAAAGAGACTGAGATGCCAGCTCCTTTCATTCAGTCAGTAGCTTCAATCATTTCTGGACGTTTTTCAATGGCAAAAATCAATGAATATTGTAAATGCACAAACAGTAATTTCTCCGCATTGCAAGGTGCAATTCTGAAATTTTTTGCTTTTTCATGCTCCTCTTAGCATGATAAAGAAGATTCAAAGAGAGTGAGATGCCAGCTCCTTTCATTCAGTCAGTAGCTTCAAACATTTCTGGTATATGAATAACATGATGTTTTTCAATGGCAAAAATCAATGAATATTTTAAATGCACAAACAGTAATTTCTCCGCATTGCAAGGTGCAATTCTGAAATTTTTTGCTTTTTCCTGATCCTCTTAGCATGATAAAGAAGATTCAAAGAGAGTGAGATACCAGCTCCTTTCATTCAGTCAGTAGCTTCAATCATTTCTGGACGTTTTTCAATGGCAAAAATCAATGAATATTGTAAATGCACAAACAGTAATTTCTCCGCATTGCAAGGTGCAATTCAGAAATTTTTTGCTTTTTCCTGCTCCTCTTAGCATGATAAAGAAGATTCAAAGAGAGTAAGATGCCAGCTCCTTTCATTCAGTCAGTAGCTTCAATCATTTCTGGACGTTTTTCAATGGCAAAAATCAATGAATATTGTAAATGCACAAACAGTAATTTCTCCGCATTGCAAGGTGCAATTCTGAAATTTTTTGCTTTTTCCTGCTCCTCTTAGCATGATAAAGAAGATTCAAAGAGAGTGAGATGCCAGCTCCTTTCATTCAGTCAGTAGCTTCAATCATTTCTGGACGTTTTTCAGTGGCAAAAATCAATGAATATTGTAAATGCACAAACAGTAATTTCTCCGCATTGCAAGGTGCAATTCTGAAATTTTTTGCTTTTTCCTGCTCCTCTTAGCATGATAAAGAAGATTCAAAGAGAGTGAGATGCCAGCTCCTTTCATTCAGTCAGTAGCTTCAAACATTTCTGGTATATGAATAACATGTTTTTCAATGGCAAAAATCTATGAATATTGTAAATGCACAAACAGTAATTTCTCTGCATTGCAAGGTGCAATTCTGAAATTTTTTGCTTTTTCCTGCTCCTCTTAGCATGATAAAGAAGATTCAAAGAGAGTGAGATGCCAGCTCCTTTCATTCAGTCAGTAGCTTCAATCATTTCTGGACGTTTTTCAGTGGCAAAAATCAATGAATATTGTAAATGCACAAACAGTAATTTCTCCGCATTGCAAGGTGCAATTCTGAAATTTTTTGCTTTTTCCTGCTCCTCTTAGCATGATAAAGAAGATTCAAAGAGAGTGAGATGCCAGCTCCTTTCATTCAGTCAGTAGCTTCAATCATTTCTGGACGTTTTTCAATGGCAAAAATCAATGAATATTGTAAATGCACAAACAGTAATTTCTCCGCATTGCAAGGTGCAATTCTGAAATTTTTTGCTTTTTCCTGCTCCTCTTAGCATGATAAAGAAGATTCAAAGAGAGTGAGATGCCAGCTCCTTTCATTCAGTCAGTAGCTTCAATCATTTCTGGACGTTTTTCAGTGGCAAAAATCAATGAATATTGTAAATGCACAAACAGTAATTTCTCCGCATTGCAAGGTGCAATTCTGAAATTTTTTGCTTTTTCCTGCTCCTCTTAGCATGATAAAGAAGATTCAAAGAGAGTGAGATGCCAGCTCCTTTCATTCAGTCAGTAGCTTCAAACATTTCTGGTATATGAATAACATGTTTTTCAATGGCAAAAATCTATGAATATTTTAAATGCACAAACAGTAATTTCTCCGCATTGCAAGGTGCAATTCTGAAATTTTTTGCTTTTTCTTGCTCCTCTTAGCATGATAAAGAAGATTCAAAGAGAGTGAGATACCAGCTCCTTTCATTCAGTCAGTAGCTTCAATCATTTCTGGACGTTTTTCAATGGCAAAAATCAATGAATATTGTAAATGCACAAACAGTAATTTCTCCGCATTGCAAGGTGCAATTCTGAAATTTTTTGCTTTTTCCTGCTCCTCTTAGCATGATAAAGAAGATTCAAAGAGAGTGAGATGCCAGCTCCTTTCATTCAGTCAGTAGCTTCAATCATTTGTGGACGTTTTTCAATAGCAAAAATCAATGAATATTGTAAATGCACAAACAGTAATTTCTCTGCATTGCAAAGTGCAATTCTGAAATTTTTTGCTTTTTCCTGCTCCTCTTAGCATGATAAAGAAGATTCAAAGAGAGTGAGATGCCAGCTCCTTTCATTCAGTCAGTAGCTTCAAACATTTCTAGTATATGAATAACATGATGTTTTTCAATGGCAAAAATCAATGAATATTGTAAATGCACAAACAGTAATTTCTCCGCATTGCAAGGTGCAATTCTGAAATTTTTTGCTTTTTCCTGCTCCTCTTAGCATGATAAAGAAGATTCAAAGAGAGTGAGATGCCAGCTCCTTTCATTCAGTCAGTAGCTTCAATCATTTCTGGACGTTTTTCAACGGCAAAAATCAATGAATATTGTAAATGCACAAACAGTAATTTCTCCGCATTGCAAGGTGCAATTCTGAAATTTTTTGCTTTTTCCTGCTCCTCTTAGCATGATAAAGAAGATTCAAAGAGAGTGAGATGCCAGCTCCTTTCATTTAGTCAGTAGCTTCAATCATTTCTGGTAAATGAATAACATGATGTTTTTCAATGGCAAAAATCAATGAATATTGTAAATGCACAAACAGTAATTTCTCCGCATTGCAAGGTGCAATTCTGAAATTTTTTGCTTTTTCCTGCTCCTCTTAGCATGATAAAGAAGATTCAAAGAGAGTGAGATGCCAGCTCCTTTCATTCAGTCAGTAGCTTCAATCATTTCTGGACGTTTTTCAATGGCAAAAATCAATGAATATTGTAAATGCACAAACAGTAATTTCTCCGCATTGCAAGGTGCAATTCTGAAATTTTTTGCTTTTTCCTGCTCCTCTTAGCATGATAAAGAAGATTCAAAGAGAGTGAGATGCCAGCTCCTTTCGTTCAGTCAGTAGCTTCAAACATTTCTGGTATATGAATAACATGATGTTTTTCAATGGCAAAAATCAATGAATATTGTAAATGCACAAACAGTAATTTCTCCGCATTGCAAGGTGCAATTCTGAATTTTTTTGCTTTTTCCTGCTCCTCTGAGCATGATAAAGAAGATTCAAAGAGAGTGAGATGCCAGCTCCTTTCATTCAGTCAGTAGCTTCAATCATTTCTGGACGTTTTTCAATGGCAAAAATCAATGAATATTGTAAATGCACAAACAGTAATTTCTCCGCATTGCAAGGTGCAATTCTGAAATTTTTTGCTTTTTCCTGCTCCTCTTAGCATGATAAAGAAGATTCAAAGAGAGTGAGATGCCAGCTCCTTTCATTCAGTCAGTAGCTTCAAACATTTCTGGTATATGAATAACATGATGTTTTTCAATGGCAAAAATCAATGAATATTGTAAATGCACAAACAGTAATTTCTCCGCATTGCAAGGTGCAATTCTGAAATTTTTTGCTTTTTCCTGCTCCTCTTAGCATGATAAAGAAGATTCAAAGAGAGTGAGATGCCAGCTCCTTTCATTCAGTCAGTAGCTTCAATCATTTCTGGACGTTTTTCAATGGGAAAAATCAATGAATATTGTAAATGCACAAACAGTAATTTCTCCGCATTGCAAGGTGCAATTCTGAAATTTTTTGCTTTTTCCTGCTCCTCTTAGCATGATAAAGAAGATTCAAAGAGAGTGAGATGCCAGCTCCTTTCATTCAGTCAGTAGCTTCAATCATTTCTGGACGTTTTTCAATGGCAAAAGTCAATGAATATTGTAAATGCACAAACAGTAATTTCTACGCATTGCAAGGTGCAATTCTGAAATTTTTTGCTTTTTCCTGCTCCTCTTAGCATGATAAAGAAGATTCAAAGAGAGTGAGATGTCAGCTCCTTTCATTCAGTCAGTAGCTTCAAACATTTCTGGTATATGAATAACATGATGTTTTTCAATGGCAAAAATCAATGAATATTGTAAATGCACAAACAGTAATTTCTCCGCATTGCAAGGTGCAATTCTGAAATTTTTTGCTTTTTCCTGCTCCTCTTAGCATGATAAAGAAGATTCAAAGAGAGTGAGATGCCAGCTCCTTTCATTCAGTCAGTAGCTTCAATCATTTCTGGACGTTTTTCAATGGGAAAAATCAATGAATATTGTAAATGCACAAACAGTAATTTCTCCGCATTGCAAGGTGCAATTCTGAAATTTTTTGCTTTTTCCTGCTCCTCTTAGCATGATAAAGAAGATTCAAAGAGAGTGAGATGCCAGCTCCTTTCATTCAGTCAGTAGCTTCAATCATTTCTGGACGTTTTTCAATGGCAAAAATCAATGAATATTGTAAATGCACAAACAGTAATTTCTCCGCATTGCAAGGTGCAATTCTGAAATTTTTTGCTTTTTCCTGCTCCTCTTAGCATGATAAAGAAGATTCAAAGAGAGTGAGATGCCAGCTCCTTTCATTCAGTCAGTAGCTTCAAACATTTCTGGTATATGAATAACATGATGTTTTTCTATGGCAAAAATCAATGAATATTGTAAATGCACAAACAGTAATTTCTCCGCATTGCAAGGTGCAATTCTGAAATTTTTTGCTTTTTCCTGCTCCTCTTAGCATGATAAAGAAGATTCAAAGAGACTGAGATGCCAGCTCCTTTCATTCAGTCAGTAGCTTCAATCATTTCTGGACGTTTTTCAATGGCAAAAATCAATGAATATTGTAAATGCACAAACAGTAATTTCTCCGCATTGCAAGGTGCAATTCTGAAATTTTTTGCTTTTTCATGCTCCTCTTAGCATGATAAAGAAGATTCAAAGAGAGTGAGATGCCAGCTCCTTTCATTCAGTCAGTAGCTTCAAACATTTCTGGTATATGAATAACATGATGTTTTTCAATGGCAAAAATCAATGAATATTTTAAATGCACAAACAGTAATTTCTCCGCATTGCAAGGTGCAATTCTGAAATTTTTTGCTTTTTCCTGATCCTCTTAGCATGATAAAGAAGATTCAAAGAGAGTGAGATACCAGCTCCTTTCATTCAGTCAGTAGCTTCAATCATTTCTGGACGTTTTTCAATGGCAAAAATCAATGAATATTGTAAATGCACAAACAGTAATTTCTCCGCATTGCAAGGTGCAATTCTGAAATTTTTTGCTTTTTCCTGCTCCTCTTAGCATGATAAAGAAGATTCAAAGAGAGTGAGATGCCAGCTCCTTTCATTCAGTCAGTAGCTTCAATCATTTCTGGACGTTTTTCAATGGCAAAAATCAATGAATATTGTAAATGCACAGACAGTAATTTCTTCGCATTGGAAGGTGGAATTCTGAAATTTTTTGCTTTTTCCTGCTCCTCTTAGCATGATAAAGAAGATTCAAAGAGAGTCAGATGTCAGCTCCTTTCATTCAGTCAGTCGCTTCAAACATTTCTGGTATATGAATAACATGATGTTTTTCAATGGCAAAAATCAATGAATATTGTAAATGCACAAACAGTAATTTCTCCGCATTGCAAGGTGCAATTCTGAAATTTTTTGCTTTTTCCTGCTCCTCTTAGCATGATAAAGAAGATTCAAAGAGAGTAAGATGCCAGCTCCTTTCATTCAGTCAGTAGCTTCAATCATTTCTGGACGTTTTTCAATGGCAAAAATCAATGAATATTGTAAATGCACAAACAGTAATTTCTCCGCATTGCAAGGTGCAATTCTGAAATTTTTTGCTTTTTCCTGCTCCTCTTAGCATGATAAAGAACATTCAAAGAGAGTGAGATGCCAGCTCCTTTCATTCAGTCAGTAGCTTCAATCATTTCTGGACGTTTTTCAGTGGCAAAAATCAATGAATATTGTAAATGCACAAACAGTAATTTCTCCGCATTGCAAGGTGCAATTCTGAAATTTTTTGCTTTTTCCTGCTCCTCTTAGCATGATAAAGAAGATTCAAAGAGAGTGAGATGCCAGCTCCTTTCATTCAGTCAGTAGCTTCAAACATTTCTGGTATATGAATAACATGTTTTTCAATGGCAAAAATCAATGAATATTTTAAATGCACAAACAGTAATTTCTCCGCATTGCAAGGTGCAATTCTGAAATTTTTTGCTTTTTCTTGCTCCTCTTAGCATGATAAAGAAGATTCAAAGAGAGTGAGATACCAGCTCCTTTCATTCAGTCAGTAGCTTCAATCATTTCTGGACGTTTTTCAATGGCAAAAATCAATGAATATTGTAAATGCACAAACAGTAATTTCTCCGCATTGCAAGGTGCAATTCTGAAATTTTTTGCTTTTTCCTGCTCCTCAGCATGATAAAGAAGATTCAAAGAGAGTGAGATGCCAGATCCTTTCATTCAGTCAGTAGCTTCAATCATTTCTGGACGTTTTTCAATGGCAAAAATCAATGAATATTGTAAATGCACAGACAGTAATTTCTCCGCATTGGAAGGTGCAATTCTGAAATTTTTTGCTTTTTCCTGCTCCTCTTAGCATGATAAAGAAGATTCAAAGAGACTGAGATGTCAACTCCTTTCATTCAGTCAGTAGCTTCAAACATTTCTGGTATATGAATAACATGATGTTTTTCAATGGCAAAAATCAATGAATATTGTAAATGCACAAACAGTAATTTCTCCGCATTGCAAGGTGCAATTCTGAAATTTTTTGCTTTTTCCTGCTCCTCTTAGCATGATAAAGAAGATTCAAAGAGAGTAAGATGCCAGCTCCTTTCATTCAGTCAGTAGCTTCAATCATTTCTGGACGTTTTTCAATGGCAAAAATCAATGAATATTGTAAATGCACAAACAGTAATTTCTCCGCATTGCAAGGTGCAATTCTGAAATTTTTTGCTTTTTCCTGCTCCTCTTAGCATGATAAAGAAGATTCAAAGAGAGTGAGATGCCAGCTCCTTTCATTCAGTCAGTAGCTTCAATCATTTCTGGACGTTTTTCAATGGCAAAAATCAATGAATATTGTAAATGCACAAACAGTAATTTCTCCGCATTGCAAGGTGCAATTCTGAAATTTTTTGCTTTTTCCTGCTCCTCTTAGCATGATAAAGAAGATTCAAAGAGAGTGAGATGCCAGCTCCTTTCATTCAGTCAGTAGCTTCAAACATTTCTGGTATATGAATAACATGATGTTTTTCAATGGCAAAAATCAATGAATATTGTAAATGCACAAACAGTAATTTCTCCGCATTGCAAGGTGCAATTCTGAAATTTTTTGCTTTTTCCTGCTCCTCTTAGCATGATAAAGAAGATTCAAAGAGAGTAAGATGCCAGCTCCTTTCATTCAGTCAGTAGCTTCAATCATTTCTGGACGTTTTTCAATGGCAAAAATCAATGAATATTGTAAATGCACAAACAGTAATTTCTCCGCATTGCAAGGTGCAATTCTGAAATTTTTTGCTTTTTCCTGCTCCTCTTAGCATGATAAAGAAGATTCAAAGAGAGTGAGATGCCAGCTCCTTTCATTCAGTCAGTAGCTTCAATCATTTCTGGACGTTTTTCAATGGCAAAAATCAATGAATATTGTAAATGCACAAACAGTAATTTCTCCGCATTGCAAGGTGCAATTCTGAAATTTTTTGCTTTTTCCTGCTCCTCTTAGCATGATAAAGAAGATTCAAAGAGAGTGAGATGCCAGCTCCTTTCATTCAGTCAGTAGCTTCAAACATTTCTGGTATATGAATAACATGATGTTTTTCAATGGCAAAAATCAATGAATATTGTAAATGCACAAACAGTAATTTCTCCGCATTGCAAGGTGCAATTCTGAAATTTTCTGCTTTTTCCTGCTCCTCTTAGCATGATAAAGAAGATTCAAAGAGAGTGAGATGCCAGCTCCTTTCATTCAGTCAGTAGCTTCAATCATTTCTGGACGTTTTTCAATGGCAAAAATCAATGAATATTGTAAATGCACAAACAGTAATTTCTCCGCATTGCAAGGTGCAATTCTGAAATTTTTTGCTTTTTCCTGCTCCTCTTAGCATGATAAAGAAGATTCAAAGAGAGTGAGATGCCAGCTCCTTTCATTCAGTCAGTAGCTTCAATCATTTCTGGACGTTTTTCAATGGCAAAAATCAATGAATATTGTAAATGCACAAACAGTAATTTCTCCGCATTGCAAGGTGCAATTCTGAAATTTTTTGCTTTTTCCTGCTCCTCTTAGCATGATAAAGAAGATTCAAAGAGAGTGAGATGCCAGCTCCTTTCAGTCAGTCAGTAGCTTCAAACATTTCTGGTATATGAATAACATGATGTTTTTCAATGGCAAAAATCAATGAATATTGTAAATGCACAAACAGTAATTTCTCCGCATTGCAAGGTGCAATTCTGAAATTTTTTGCTTTTTCCTGCTCCTCTTAGCATGATAAAGAAGATTCAAAGAGAGTGAGATGCCAGCTCCTTTCATTCAGTCAGTAGCTTCAATCATTTGTGGACGTTTTTCAATAGCAAAAATCAATGAATATTGTAAATGCACAAACAGTAATTTCTCTGCATTGCAAAGTGCAATTCTGAAATTTTTTGCTTTTTCCTGCTCCTCTTAGCATGATAAAGAAGATTCAAAGAGAGTGAGATGCCAGCTCCTTTCATTCAGTCAGTAGCTTCAAACATTTCTAGTATATGAATAACATGATGTTTTTCAATGGCAAAAATCAATGAATATTGTAAATGCACAAACAGTAATTTCTCCGCATTGCAAGGTGCAATTCTGAAATTTTTTGCTTTTTCCTGCTCCTCTTAGCATGATAAAGAAGATTCAAAGAGAGTGAGATGCCAGCTCCTTTCATTCAGTCAGTAGCTTCAATCATTTCTGGACGTTTTTCAACGGCAAAAATCAATGAATATTGTAAATGCACAAACAGTAATTTCTCCGCATTGCAAGGTGCAATTCTGAAATTTTTTGCTTTTTCCTGCTCCTCTTAGCATGATAAAGAAGATTCAAAGAGAGTGAGATGCCAGCTCCTTTCATTTAGTCAGTAGCTTCAATCATTTCTGGTATATGAATAACATGATGTTTTTCAATGGCAAAAATCAATGAATATTGTAAATGCACAAACAGTAATTTCTCCGCATTGCAAGGTGCAATTCTGAAATTTTTTGCTTTTTCCTGCTCCTCTTAGCATGATAAAGAAGATTCAAAGAGAGTGAGATGCCAGCTCCTTTCATTCAGTCAGCAGCTTCAATCATTTCTGGACGTTTTTCAATGGCAAAAATCAATGAATATTGTAAATGCACAAACAGTAATTTCTCCGCATTGCAAGGTGCAATTCTGAAATTTTTTGCTTTTTCCTTCTCCTCTTAGCATGATAAAGAAGATTCAAAGAGAGTGAGATGCCAGCTCCTTTCGTTCAGTCAGTAGCTTCAAACATTTCTGGTATATGAATAACATGATGTTTTTCAATGGCAAAAATCAATGAATATTGTAAATGCACAAACAGTAATTTCTCCGCATTGCAAGGTGCAATTCTGAATTTTTTTGCTTTTTCCTGCTCCTCTGAGCATGATAAAGAAGATTCAAAGAGAGTGAGATGCCAGCTCCTTTCATTCAGTCAGTAGCTTCAATCATTTCTGGACGTTTTTCAATGGCAAAAATCAATGAATATTGTAAATGCACAAACAGTAATTTCTCCGCATTGCAAGGTGCAATTCTGAAATTTTTTGCTTTTTCCTGCTCCTCTTAGCATGATAAAGAAGATTCAAAGAGAGTGAGATGCCAGCTCCTTTCATTCAGTCAGTAGCTTCAAACATTTCTGGTATATGAATAACATGATGTTTTTCAATGGCAAAAATCAATGAATATTGTAAATGCACAAACAGTAATTTCTCCGCATTGCAAGGTGCAATTCTGAAATTTTTTGCTTTTTCCTGCTCCTCTTAGCATGATAAAGAAGATTCAAAGAGAGTGAGATGCCAGCTCCTTTCATTCAGTCAGTAGCTTCAATCATTTCTGGACGTTTTTCAATGGGAAAAATCAATGAATATTGTAAATGCACAAACAGTAATTTCTCCGCATTGCAAGGTGCAATTCTGAAATTTTTTGCTTTTTCCTGCTCCTCTTAGCATGATAAAGAAGATTCAAAGAGAGTGAGATGCCAGCTGCTTTCATTCAGTCAGTAGCTTCAATCATTTCTGGACGTTTTTCAATGGCAAAAATCAATGAATATTGTAAATGCACAAACAGTAATTTCTACGCATTCCAAGGTGCAATTCTGAAATTTTTTGCTTTTTCCTGCTCCTCTTAGCATGATAAAGAAGATTCAAAGAGAGTGAGATGCCAGCTCCTTTCATTCAGTCAGTAGCTTCAAACATTTCTGGTATATGAATAACATGATGTTTTTCAATGGCAAAAATCAATGAATATTGTAAATGCACAAACAGTAATTTCTCCGCATTGCAAGGTGCAATTCTGAAATTTTTTGCTTTTTCCTGCTCCTCTTAGCATGATAAAGAAGATTCAAAGAGAGTGAGATGCCAGCTCCTTTCATTTAGTCAGTAGCTTCAATCATTTCTGGTATATGAATAACATGATGTTTTTCAATGGCAAAAATCAATGAATATTGTAAATGCACAAACAGTAATTTCTCCGCATTGCAAGGTGCAATTCTGAAATTTTTTGCTTTTTCCTGCTCCTCTTAGCATGATAAAGAAGATTCAAAGAGAGTGAGATGCCAGCTCCTTTCATTCAGTCAGTAGCTTCAATCATTTCTGGACGTTTTTCAATGGCAAAAATCAATGAATATTGTAAATGCACAAACAGTAATTTCTCCGCATTGCAAGGTGCAATTCTGAAATTTTTTGCTTTTTCCTGCTCCTCTTAGCATGATAAAGAAGATTCAAAGAGAGTGAGATGCCAGCTCCTTTCGTTCAGTCAGTAGCTTCAAACATTTCTGGTATATGAATAACATGATGTTTTTCAATGGCAAAAATCAATGAATATTGTAAATGCACAAACAGTAATTTCTCCGCATTGCAAGGTGCAATTCTGAATTTTTTTGCTTTTTCCTGCTCCTCTTAGCATGATAAAGAAGATTCAAAGAGAGTGAGATGCCAGCTCCTTTCATTCAGTCAGTAGCTTCAAACATTTCTGGTATATGAATAACATGATGTTTTTCAATGGCAAAAATCAATGAATATTGTAAATGCACAAACAGTAATTTCTCCGCATTGCAAGGTGCAATTCTGAAATTTTTTGCTTTTTCCTGCTCCTCTTAGCATGATAAAGAAGATTCAAAGAGAGTGAGATGCCAGCTCCTTTCATTCAGTCAGTAGCTTCAATCATTTCTGGACGTTTTTCAATGGGAAAAATCAATGAATATTGTAAATGCACAAACAGTAATTTCTCCGCATTGCAAGGTGCAATTCTGAAATTTTTTGCTTTTTCCTGCTCCTCTTAGCATGATAAAGAAGATTCAAAGAGAGTGAGATGCCAGCTCCTTTCATTCAGTCAGTAGCTTCAATCATTTCTGGACGTTTTTCAATGGCAAAAATCAATGAATATTGTAAATGCACAAACAGTAATTTCTATGCATTCCAAGGTGCAATTCTGAAATTTTTTGCTTTTTCCTGCTCCTCTTAGCATGATAAAGAAGATTCAAAGAGAGTGAGATGCCAGCTCCTTTCATTCAGTCAGTAGCTTCAAACATTTCTGGTATATGAATAACATGATGTTTTTCAATGGCAAAAATCAATGAATATTGTAAATGCACAAACAGTAATTTCTCCGCATTGCAAGGTGCAATTCTGAAATTTTTTGCTTTTTCCTGCTCCTCTTAGCATGATAAAGAAGATTCAAAGAGAGTGAGATGCCAGCTCCTTTCATTTAGTCAGTAGCTTCAATCATTTCTGGTATATGAATAACATGATGTTTTTCAATGGCAAAAATCAATGAATATTGTAAATGCACAAACAGTAATTTCTCCGCATTGCAAGGTGCAATTCTGAAATTTTTTGCTTTTTCCTGCTCCTCTTAGCATGATAAAGAAGATTCAAAGAGAGTGAGATGCCAGCTCCTTTCATTCAGTCAGTAGCTTCAATCATTTCTGGACGTTTTTCAATGGCAAAAATCAATGAATATTGTAAATGCACAAACAGTAATTTCTCCGCATTGCAAGGTGCAATTCTGAAATTTTTTGCTTTTTCCTGCTCCTCTTAGCATGATAAAGAAGATTCAAAGAGAGTGAGATGCCAGCTCCTTTCGTTCAGTCAGTAGCTTCAAACATTTCTGGTATATGAATAACATGATGTTTTTCAATGGCAAAAATCAATGAATATTGTAAATGCACAAACAGTAATTTCTCCGCATTGCAAGGTGCAATTCTGAATTTTTTTGCTTTTTCCTGCTCCTCTGAGCATGATAAAGAAGATTCAAAGAGAGTGAGATGCCAGCTCCTTTCATTCAGTCAGTAGCTTCAATCATTTCTGGACGTTTTTCAATGGCAAAAATCAATGAATATTGTAAATGCACAAACAGTAATTTCTCCGCATTGCAAGGTGCAATTCTGAAATTTTTTGCTTTTTCCTGCTCCTCTTAGCATGATAAAGAAGATTCAAAGAGAGTGAGATGCCAGCTCCTTTCATTCAGTCAGTAGCTTCAATCATTTCTGGACGTTTTTCAATGGGAAAAATCAATGAATATTGTAAATGCACAAACAGTAATTTCTCCGCATTGCAAGGTGCAATTCTGAAATTTTTTGCTTTTTCCTGCTCCTCTTAGTATGATAAAGAAGATTCAAAGAGAGTGAGATGCCAGCTCCTTTCATTCAGTCAGTAGCTTCAATCATTTCTGGACGTTTTTCAATGGCAAAAATCAATGAATATTGTAAATGCACAAACAGTAATTTCTACGCATTGCAAGGTGCAATTCTGAAATTTTTTGCTTTTTCCTGCTCCTCTTAGCATGATAAAGAAGATTCAAAGAGAGTGAGATGCCAGCTCCTTTCATTCAGTCAGTAGCTTCAAACATTTCTGGTATATGAATAACATGATGTTTTTCAATGGCAAAAATCAATGAATATTGTAAATGCACAAACAGTAATTTCTCCGCATTGCAAGGTGCAATTCTGAAATTTTTTGCTTTTTCCTGCTCCTCTTAGCATGATAAAGAAGATTCAAAGAGAGTGAGATGCCAGCTCCTTTCATTCAGTCAGTAGCTTCAATCATTTCTGGACGTTTTTCAATGGGAAAAATCAATGAATATTGTAAATGCACAAACAGTAATTTCTCCGCATTGCAAGGTGCAATTCTGAAATTTTTTGCTTTTTCCTGCTCCTCTTAGCATGATAAAGAAGATTCAAAGAGAGTGAGATGCCAGCTCCTTTCATTCAGTCAGTAGCTTCAATCATTTCTGGACGTTTTTCAATGGGAAAAATCAATGAATATTGTAAATGCACAAACAGTAATTTCTCCGCATTGCAAGGTGCAATTCTGAAATTTTTTGCTTTTTCCTGCTCCTCTTAGTATGATAAAGAAGATTCAAAGAGAGTGAGATGCCAGCTCCTTTCATTCAGTCAGTAGCTTCAATCATTTCTGGACGTTTTTCAATGGCAAAAATCAATGAATATTGTAAATGCACAAACAGTAATTTCTACGCATTGCAAGGTGCAATTCTGAAATTTTTTGCTTTTTCCTGCTCCTCTTAGCATGATAAAGAAGATTCAAAGAGAGTGAGATGCCAGCTCCTTTCATTCAGTCAGTAGCTTCAAACATTTCTGGTATATGACTAACATGATGTTTTTCAATGGCAAAAATCAATGAATATTGTAAATGCACAAACAGTAATTTCTCCGCATTGCAAGGTGCAATTCTGAAATTTTTTGCTTTTTCCTGCTCCTCTTAGCATGATAAAGAAGATTCAAAGAGAGTGAGATGCCAGCTCCTTTCATTCAGTCAGTAGCTTCAATCATTTCTGGACGTTTTTCAATGGGAAAAATCAATGAATATTGTAACTGCACAAACAGTAATTTCTCCGCATTGCAAGGTGCAATTCTGAAATTTTTTGCTTTTTCCTGCTCCGCTTAGCATGATAAAGAAGATTCAAAGAGAGTGAGATGCCAGCTCCTTTCATTCAGTCAGTAGCTTCAATCATTTCTGGACGTTTTTCAATGGCAAAAATCAATGAATATTGTAAATGCACAAACAGTAATTTCTCCGCATTGCAAGGTGCAATTCTGAAATTTTTTGCTTTTTCCTGCTCCTCTTAGCATGATAAAGAAGATTCAAAGAGAGTGAGATGCCAGCTCCTTTCATTCAGTCAGTAGCTTCAAACATTTCTGGTATATGAATAACATGATGTTTTTCAATGGCAAAAATCAATGAATATTGTAAATGCACAAACAGTAATTTCTCCGCATTGCAAGGTGCAATTCTGAAATTTTATGCTTTTTCCTGCTCCTCTTAGCATGATAAAGAAGATTCAAAGAGAGTGAGATGCCAGCTCCTTTCATTCAGTCAGTAGCTTCAATCATTTCTGGACGTTTTTCAATGGCAAAAATCAATGAATATTGTAAATGCACAAACAGTAATTTCTCCGCATTGCAAGGTGCAATTCTGAAATTTTTTGCTTTTTCCTGCTCCTCTTAGCATGATAAAGAAGATTCAAAGAGAGTGAGATGCCAGCTCCTTTCATTCAGTCAGTAGCTTCAATCATTTCTGGTATATGAACAACATGATGTTTTTCAATGGCAAAAATCAATGAATATTGTAAATGCACAAACAGTAATTTCTCCGCATTGCAAGGTGCAATTCTGAAATTTTTTGCTTTTTCCTGCTCCTCTTAGCATGATAAAGAAGATTCAAAGAGAGTGAGATGCCAGCTCCTTTCATTCAGTCAGTAGCTTCAATCATTTCTGGACGTTTTTCAATGGCAAAAATCAATGAATATTGTAAATGCACAAACAGTAATTTCTCCGCATTGCAAGGTGCAATTCTGAAATTTTTTGCTTTTTCCTGCTCCTCTTAGCATGATAAAGAAGATTCAAAGAGAGTGAGATGCCAGCTCCTTTCATTCAGTCAGTAGCTTCAAACATTTCTGGTATATGAATAACGATGTTTTTCAATGGCAAAAATCAATGAATATTGTAAATGCACAAACAGTAATTTCTCCGCATTGCAAGGTGCAATTCTGAAATTTTTTGCTTTTTCCTGCTCCTCTTAGCATGATAAAGATTCAAAGAGAGTGAGATGCCAGCTCCTTTCATTCAGTCAGTAGCTTCAATCATTTCTGGACGTTTTTCAATGGCAAAAATCAATGAATATTGTAAATGCACAAACAGTAATTTCTCCGCATTGCAAGGTGCAATTCTGAAATTTTTTGCTTTTTCCTGCTCCTCTTAGCATGATAAAGAAGATTCAAAGAGAGTGAGATGCCAGCTCCTTTCATTCAGTCAGTAGCTTCAATCATTTCTGGTATATGAATAACATGATGTTTTTCAATGGCAAAAATCAATGAATATTGTAAATGCACAAACAGTAATTTCTCCGCATTGCAAGGTGCAATTCTGAAATTTTTTGCTTTTTCCTGCTCCTCTTAGCATGATAAAGAAGATTCAAAGAGAGTGAGATGCCAGCTCCTTTCATTCAGTCAGTAGCTTCAAACATTTCTGGTATATGAATAACATGATGTTTTTCAATGGCAAAAATCAATGAATATTGTAAATGCACAAACAGTAATTTCTCCGCATTGCAAGGTTCAATTTTGAAATTTTTTGCTTTTTCCTACTCCTCTTAGCATGATAAAGAAGATTCAAAGAGAGTGAGATGCCAGCTCCTTTCATTTAGTCAGGAGCTTCAATCATTTCTGGTATATGAATAACATGATGTTTTTCAATGGCAAAAATCAATGAATATTGTAAATGCACAAACAGTAATTTCTCCGCATTGCAAGGTGCAATTCTGAAATTTTTTGCTTTTTCCTGCTCCTCTTAGCATGATAAAGAAGATTGAAAGAGAGTGAGATGCCAGCTCCTTTCATTCAGTCAGTAGCTTCAAACATTTCTGGTATATGAATAACATGATGTTTTTCAATGGCAAAAATCAATGAATATTGTAAATGCACAAACAGTAATTTCTCCGCATTGCAAGGTGCAATTCTGAAATTTTTTGCTTTTTCCTGCTCCTCTTAGCATGATAAAGAAGATTCAAAGAGAGTGAGATGCCAGCTCCTTTCATTCAGTCAGTAGCTTCAATCATTTCTGGACGTTTTTCAATGGGAAAAATCAATGAATATTGTAAATGCACAAACAGTAATTTCTCCGCATTGCAAGGTGCAATTCTGAAATTTTTTGCTTTTTCCTGCTCCTCTTAGCATGATAAAGAAGATTCAAAGAGAGTGAGATGCCAGCTCCTTTCATTCAGTCAGTAGCTTCAATCATTTCTGGACGTTTTTCAATGGCAAAAATCAATGAATATTGTAAATGCACAAACAGTAATTTCTCCGCATTGCAAGGTGCAATTCTGAAATTTTTTGCTTTTTCCTGCTCCTCTTAGCATGATAAAGAAGATTCAAAGAGAGTGAGATGCCAGCTCCTTTCATTCAGTCAGTAGCTTCAAACATTTCTGGACGTTTTTCAATGGCAAAAATCAATGAATATTGTAAATGCACAAACAGTAATTTCTCCGCATTGCAATGTGCAATTCTGAAATTTTTTGCTTTTTCCAGCTCCTCTTAGCATGATAAAGAAGATTCAAAGAGAGTGAGATGCCAGCTCCTTTCATTCAGTCAGTAGCTTCAAACATTTCTGGTATATGAATAACATGATGTTTTTCAATGGCAAAAATCAATGAATATTGTAAATGCACAAACAGTAATTTCTCCGCATTGCAAGGTGCAATTCTGAAATTTTAAGCTTTTTCCTGCTCCTCTTAGCATGATAAAGAAAATTCAAAGAGAGTGAGATGCCAGCTCCTTTCATTCAGTCAGTAGCTTCAATCATTTCTGGACGTTTTTCAATGGCAAAAATCAATGAATATTGTAAATGCACAAACAGTAATTTCTCCGCATTGCAAGGTGCAATTCTGAAATTTTTTGCTTTTTCCTGCTCCTCTTAGCATGATAAAGAAGATTCAAAGAGAGTGAGATGCCAGCTCCTTTCATTCAGTCAGTAGCTTCAATCATTTCTGGTATATGAATAACATGATGTTTTTCAATGGCAAAAATCAATGAATATTGTAAATGCACAAACAGTAATTTCTCCGCATTGCAAGGTGCAATTCTGAAATTTTTTGCTTTTTCCTGCTCCTCTTAGCATGATAAAGAAGATTCAAAGAGAGTGAGATGCCAGCTCCTTTCATTCAGTCAGTAGCTTCAATCATTTCTGGACGTTTTTCAATGGCAAAAATCAATGAATATTGTAAATGCACAAACAGTAATTTCTCCGCATTGCAAGGTGCAATTCTGAAATTTTTTGCTTTTTCCTGCTCCTCTTAGCATGATAAAGAAGATTCAAAGAGAGTGAGATGCCAGCTCCTTTCATTCAGTCAGTAGCTTCAATCATTTCTGGTATATGAATAACATGATGTTTTTCAATGGCAAAAATCAATGAATATTGTAAATGCACAAACAGTAATTTCTCCGCATTGCAAGGTGCAATTCTGAAATTTTTTGCTTTTTCCTGCTCCTCTTAGCATGATAAAGAAGATTCAAAGAGAGTGAGATGCCAGCTCCTTTCATTCAGTCAGTAGCTTCAAACATTTCTGGTATATGAATAACATGATGTTTTTCAATGGCAAAAATCAATGAATATTGTAAATGCACAAACAGTAATTTCTCCGCATTGCAAGGTGCAATTCTGAAATTTTTTGCTTTTTCCTGCTCCTCTTAGCATGATAAAGAAGATTCAAAGAGAGTGAGATGCCAGCTCCTTTCATTCAGTCAGTAGCTTCAATCATTTCTGGACGTTTTTCAATGGCAAAAATCAATGAATATTGTAAATGCACAAACAGTAATTTCTCCGCATTGCAAGTTGCAATTCTGAAATTTTTTGCTTTTTCCTGCTCCTCTTAGCATGATAAAGAAGATTCAAAGAGAGTGAGATGCCAGCTCCTTTCATTCAGTCAGTAGCTTCAATCATTTCTGGTATATGAATAACATGATGTTTTTCAATGGCAAAAATCAATGAATATTGTAAATGCACAAACAGTAATTTCTCCGCATTGCAAGGTGCAATTGTGAAATTTTTTGCTTTTTCCTGCTCCTCTTAGCATGATAAAGAAGATTCAAAGAGAGTGAGATGCCAGCTCCTTTCATTCAGTCAGTAGCTTAAATCATTTCTGGACGTTTTTCAATGGCAAAAATCAATGAATATTGTAAATGCACAAACAGTAATTTCTCCGCATTGCAAGGTGCAATTCTGAAATTTTTTGCTTTTTCCTGCTCCTCTTAGCATGATAAAGAAGATTCAAAGAGAGTGAGATGCCAACTCCTTTCATTCAGTCAGTAGCTTCAATCATTTCTGGTATATGAATAACATGATGTTTTTCAAAGGCAAAAATCAATGAATATTGTAAATGCACAAACAGTAATTTCTCCGCATTGCAAGGTGCAATTCTGAAATTTTTTGCTTTTTCCTGCTCCTCTTAGCATGATAAAGAAGATTCAAAGAGAGTGAGATGCCAGCTCCTTTCATTCAGTCAGTAGCTTCAAACATATCTGGTATATGAATAACATGATGTTTTTCAATGGCAAAAATCAATGAATATTGTAAATGCACAAACAGTAATTTCTCCGCATTGCAAGGTGCAATTCTGAAATTTTTTGCTTTTTCCTGCTCCTCTTAGCATGATAAAGAAGATTCAAAGAGAGTGAGATGCCAGCTCCTTTCATTCAGTCAGTAGCTTCAATCATTTCTGGACGTTTTTCAATGGCAAAAATCAATGAATATTGTAAATGCACAAACAGTAATTTCTCCGCATTGCAAGGTGCAATTCTGAAATTTTTTGCTTTTTCCTGCTCCTCTTAGCATGATAAAGAAGATTCAAAGAGAGTGAGATGCCAGCTCCTTTCATTTAGTCAGTAGCTTCAATCATTTCTGGTATATGAATAACATGATGTTTTTCAATGGCAAAAATCAATGAATATTGTAAGTGCACAAACAGTAATTTCTCCGCATTGCAAGGTGCAATTCTGAAATTTTTTGCTTTTTCCTGCTCCTCTTAGCATGATAAAGAAGATTCAAAGAGAGTGAGATGCCAGCTCCTTTCATTCAGTCAGTAGCTTCAATCATTTCTGGTATATGAATAACATGATGTTTTTCAATGGCAAAAATCAATGAATATTGTAAATGCACAAACAGTAATTTCTCCGCATTGCAAGGTGCAATTCTGAAATTTTTTGCTTTTTCCTGCTCCTCTTAGCATGATAAAGAAGATTCAAAGAGAGTGAGATGCCAGCTCCTTTCATTCAGTCAGTAGCTTCAAACATTTCTGGTATATGAATAACATGATGTTTTTCAATGGCAAAAATCAATGAATATTGTAAATGCACAAACAGTAATTTCTCCGCATTGCAAGGTTCAATTCTGAAATTTTTTGCTTTTTCCTGCTCCTCTTAGCATGATAAAAAAGATTCAAAGAGAGTGAGATGCCAGCTCCTTTCATTTAGTCAGGAGCTTCAATCATTTCTGGTATATGAATAACATGATGTTTTTCAATGGCAAAAATCAATGAATATTGTAAATGCACAAACAGTAATTTCTCCGCATTGCAAGGTGCAATTCTGAAATTTTTTGCTTTTTCCTGCTCCTCTTAGCATGATAAAGAAGATTCAAAGAGAGTGAGATGCCAGCTCCTTTCATTCAGTCAGTAGCTTCAATCATTTCTGGACGTTTTTCAATGGCAAAAATCAATGAATATTGTAAATGCACAAACAGTAATTTCTCCGCATTGCAAGGTGCAATTCTGAAATTTTTTGCTTTTTCCTGCTCCTCTTAGCATGATAAAGAAGATTGAAAGAGAGTGAGATGCCAGCTCCTTTCATTCAGTCAGTAGCTTCAAACATTTCTGGTATATGAATAACATGATGTTTTTCAATGGCAAAAATCAATGAATATTGTAAATGCACAAACAGTAATTTCTCCGCATTGCAAGGTGCAATTCTGAAATTTTTTGCTTTTTCCTGCTCCTCTTAGCATGATAAAGAAGATTCAAAGAGAGTGAGATGCCAGCTCCTTTCATTCAGTCAGTAGCTTCAATAATTTCTGGACGTTTTTCAATGGGAAAAATCAATGAATATTGTAAATGCACAAACAGTAATTTCTCCGCATTGCAAGGTGCAATTCTGAAATTTTTTGCTTTTTCCTGCTCCTCTTAGCATGATAAAGAAGATTCAAAGAGAGTGAGATGCCAGCTCCTTTCATTCAGTCAGTAGCTTCAATCATTTCTGGACGTTTTTCAATGGCAAAAATCAATGAATATTGTAAATGCACAAACAGTAATTTCTCCGCATTGCAAGGTGCAATTCTGAAATTTTTTGCTTTTTCCTGCTCCTCTTAGCATGATAAAGAAGATTCAAAGAGAGTGAGATGCCAGCTCCTTTCATTCAGTCAGTAGCTTCAAACATTTCTGGTATATGAATAACATGATGTTTTTCAATGGCAAAAATCAATGAATATTGTAAATGCACAAACAATAATTTCTCCGCATTGCAAGGTGCAATTCTGAAATTTTAAGCTTTTTCCTGCTCCTCTTAGCATGATAAAGAAGATTCAAAGAGAGTGAGATGCCAGCTCCTTTCATTCAGTCAGTAGCTTCAATCATTTCTGGACGTTTTTCAATGGCAAAAATCAATGAATATTGTAAATGCACAAACAGTAATTTCTCTGCATTGCAAGGTGCAATTCTGAAATTTTTTGCTTTTTCCTGCTCCTCATAGCATGATAAAGAAGATTCAAAGAGAGTGAGATGCCAGCTCCTTTCATTCAGTCAGTAGCTTCAATCATTTCTGGTATATGAATAACATGATGTTTTTCAATGGCAAAAATCAATGAATATTGTAAATGCACAAACAGTAATTTCTCCGCATTGCAAGGTGCAATTCTGAAATTTTTTGCTTTTTCCTGCTCCTCTTAGCATGATAAAGAAGACTCAAAGAGAGTGAGATGCCAGCTCCTTTCATTCAGTCAGTAGCTTCAATCATTTCTGGACGTTTTTCAATGGCAAAAATCAATGAATATTGTAAATGCACAAACAGTAATTTCTCCGCATTGCAAGGTGCAATTCTGAAATTTTTTGCTTTTTCCTGCTCCTCTTAGCATGATAAAGAAGATTCAAAGAGAGTGAGATGCCAGCTCCTTTCATTCAGTCAGTAGCTTCAAACATTTCTGGTATATGAATAACATGATGTTTTTCAATGGCAAAAATCAATGAATATTGTAAATGCACAAACAGTAATTTCTCCGCATTGCAAGGTGCAATTCTGAAATTTTTTGCTTTTTCCTGCTCCTCTTAGCATGATAAAGAAGATTCAAAGAGAGTGAGATGCCAGCTCCTTTCATTCAGTCAGTAGCTTCAATCATTTCTGGACGTTTTTCAATGGCAAAAATCAATGAATATTGTAAATGCACAAACAGTAATTTCTCCGCATTGCAAGTTGCAATTCTGAAATTTTTTGCTTTTTCCTGCTCCTCTTAGCATGATAAAGAAGATTCAAAGAGAGTGAGATGCCAGCTCCTTTCATTCAGTCAGTAGCTTCAATCATTTCTGGTATATGAATAACATGATGTTTTTCAATGGCAAAAATCAATGAATATTGTAAATGCACAAACAGTAATTTCTCCGCATTGCAAGGTGCAATTGTGAAATTTTTTGCTTTTTCCTGCTCCTCTTAGCATGATAAAGAAGATTCAAAGAGAGTGAGATGCCAGCTCCTTTCATTCAGTCAGTAGCTTAAATCATTTCTGGACGTTTTTCAATGGCAAAAATCAATGAATATTGTAAATGCACAAACAGTAAATTCTCCGCATTGCAAGGTGCAATTCTGAAATTTTTTGCTTTTTCCTGCTCCTCTTAGCATGATAAAGAAGATTCAAAGAGAGTGAGATGCCAGCTCCTTTCATTCAGTCAGTAGCTTCAATCATTTCTGGTATATGAATAACATGATGTTTTTCAATGGCAAAAATCAATGAATATTGTAAATGCACAAACAGTAATTTCTCCGCATTGCAAGGTGCAATTCTGAAATTTTTTGCTTTTTCCTGCTCCTCTTAGCATGATAAAGAAGATTCAAAGAGAGTGAGATGCCAGCTCCTTTCATTCAGTCAGTAGCTTCAAACATTTCTGGTATATGAATAACATGATGTTTTTCAATGGCAAAAATCAATGAATATTGTAAATGCACAAACAGTAATTTCTCCGCATTGCAAGGTGCAATTCTGAAATTTTTTGCTTTTTCCTGCTCCTCTTAGCATGATAAAGAAGATTCAAAGAGAGTGAGATGCCAGCTCCTTTCATTCAGTCAGTAGCTTCAATCATTTCTGGACGTTTTTCAATGGCAAAAATCAATGAATATTGTAAATGCACAAACAGTAATTTCTCCGCATTGCAAGGTGCAATTCTGAAATTTTTTGCTTTTTCCTGCTCCTCTTAGCATGATAAAGAAGATTCAAAGAGAGTGAGATGCCAGCTCCTTTCATTTAGTCAGTAGCTTCAATCATTTCTGGTATATGAATAACATGATGTTTTTCAATGGCAAAAATCAATGAATATTGTAAGTGCACAAACAGTAATTTCTCCGCATTGCAAGGTGCAATTCTGAAATTTTTTGCTTTTTCCTGCTCCTCTTAGCATGATAAAGAAGATTCAAAGAGAGTGAGATGCCAGCTCCTTTCATTTAGTCAGTAGCTTCAATCATTTCTGGACGTTTTTCAATGGCAAAAATCAATGAATATTGTAAATGCACAAACAGTAATTTCTCCGCATTGCAAGGTGCAATTCTGAAATTTTTTGCTTTTTCCTGCTCCTCTTAGCATGATAAAGAAGATTCAAAGAGAGTGAGATGCCAGCTCGTTTCATTCAGTCAGTAGCTTCAAACATTTCTGGTATATGAATAACATGATGTTTTTCAATGGCAAAAATCAATGAATATTGTAAATGCACAAACAGTAATTTCTCCGCATTGCAAGGTGCAATTCTGAAATTTTTTGCTTTTTCCTGCTCCTCTTAGCATGATAAAGAAGATTCAAAGAGAGTGAGATGCCAGCTCCTTTCATTCAGTCAGTAGCTTCAATCATTTCTGGACGTTTTTCAAAGGCAAAAATCAATGAATATTGTAAATGCACAAACAGTAATTTCTCCGCATTGCAAGGTGCAAATCTGAAATTTTTTGCTTTTTCCTGCTCCTCTTAGCATGATAAAGAAGATTCAAAGAGAGTGAGATGCCAGCTCCTTTCATTCAGTCAGTAGCTTCAATCATTTCTGGACGTTTTTCAATGGCAAAAATCAATGAATATTGTAAATGCACAAACAGTAATTTCTCCGCATTGCAAGGTGCAATTCTGAAATTTTTTGCTTTTTCCTGCTCCTCATAGCATGATAAAGAAGATTCAAAGAGAGTGAGATGCCAGCTCCTTTCATTCAGTCAGTGGCTTCAAACATTTCTGGATGTTTTTCAATGGCAAAAATCAATGAATATTGTAAATGCACAAACAGTAATTTCTCCGCATTGCAATGTGCAATTCTGAAATTTTTTGCTTTTTCCTGCTCCTCTTAGCATGATAAAGAAGATTCAAAGAGAGTGAGATGCCAGCTCCTTTCATTCAGTCAGTAGCTTCAAACATTTCTGGTATATGAATAACATGATGTTTTTCAATGGCAAAAATCAATGAATATTGTAAATGCACAAACAGTAATTTCTCCGCATTGCAAGGTGCAATTCTGAAATTTTTTGCTTTTTCCTGCTCCTCTTAGCATGATAAAGAAGATTCAAAGAGAGTGAGATGCCAGCTCCTTTCATTCAGTCAGTAGCTTCAAACATTTCTGGTATATGAATAACATGATGTTTTTCAATGGCAAAAATCAATGAATATTGTAAATGCACAAACAGTAATTTCTCCGCATTGCAAGGTGCAATTCTGAAATTTTTTGCTTTTTCCTGCTCCTCTTAGCATGATAAAGAAGATTCAAAGAGAGTGAGATGCCAGCTCCTTTCATTCAGTCAGTAGCTTCAATCATTTCTGGACGTTTTTCAAAGGCAAAAATCAATGAATATTGTAAATGCACAAACAGTAATTTCTCCGCATTGCAAGGTGCAAATCTGAAATTTTTTGCTTTTTACTGCTCCTCTTAGCATGATAAAGAAGATTCAAAGAGAGTGAGATGCCAGCTCCTTTCATTCAGTCAGTAGCTTCAATCATTTCTGGACGTTTTTCAATGGCAAAAATCAATGAATATTGTAAATGCACAAACAGTAATTTCTCCGCATTGCAAGGTGCAATTCTGAAATTTTTTGCTTTTTCCTGCTCCTCATAGCATGATAAAGAAGATTCAAAGAGAGTGAGATGCCAGCTCCTTTCATTCAGTCAGTGGCTTCAAACATTTCTGGACGTTTTTCAATGGCAAAAATCAATGAATATTGTAAATGCACAAACAGTAATTTCTCCGCATTGCAAGGTGCAATTCTGAAATTTTTTGCTTTTTCCTGCTCCTCTTAACATGATAAAGAAGATTCAAAGAGAGTGAGATGCCAGCTCCTTTCATTCAGTCAGTAGCTTCAATCATTTCTGGTATATGAATAACATGATGTTTTTCAATGGCAAAAATCAATGAATATTGTAAATGCACAAACAGTAATTTCTCCGCATTGCAAGGTGCAATTCTGAAATTTTTTGCTTTTTCCTGCTCCTCTTAGCATGATAAAGAAGATTCAAAGAGAGTGAGATGCCAGCTCCTTTCATTCAGTCAGTAGCTTCAATCATTTCTGGACGTTTTTCAATGGCAAAAATCAATGAATATTGTAAATGCACAAACAGTAATTTCTCCGCATTGCAAGGTGCAATTCTGAAATTTTTTGCTTTTTCCTGCTCCTCTTAGCATGATAAAGAAGATTCAAAGAGAGTGAGATGCCAGCTCCTTTCATTCAGTCAGTAGCTTCAATCATTTCTGGTATATGAATAACATGATGTTTTTCAATGGCAAAAATCAATGAATATTGTAAATGCACAAACAGTAATTTCTCCGAATTGCAAGGTGCAATTCTGAAATTTTTTGCTTTTTCCTGCTCCTCTTAGCATGATAAAGAAGATTCAAAGAGAGTGAGATGCCAGCTCCTTTCATTCAGTCAGTAGCTTCAAACATTTCTGGTATATGAATAACATGATGTTTTTCAATGGCAAAAATCAATGAATATTGTAAATGCACAAACAGTAATTTCTCCGCATTGCAAGGTGCAATTCTGAAACTTTTGCTTTTTCCTGCTCCTCTTAGCATGATAAAGAAGATTCAAAGAGAGTGAGATGCCAGCTCCTTTCATTCAGTCAGTAGCTTCAATCATTTCTGGACGTTTTTCAATGGCAAAAATCAATGAATATTGTAAATGCACAAACAGTAATTTCTCCGCATTGCAAGGTGCAATTCTGAAATTTTTTGCTTTTTCCTGCTCCTCTTAGCATGATAAAGAAGATTCAAAGAGAGTGAGATGCCAGCTCCTTTCATTTAGTCAGTAGCTTCAATCATTTCTGGTATATGAATAACATGATGTTTTTCAATGGCAAAAATCAATGAATATTGTAAGTGCACAAACAGTAATTTCTCCGCATTGCAAGGTGCAATTCTGAAATTTTTTGCTTTTTCCTGCTCCTCTTAGCATGATAAAGAAGATTCAAAGAGAGTGAGATGCCAGCTCCTTTCATTTAGTCAGTAGCTTCAATCATTTCTGGACGTTTTTCAATGGCAAAAATCAATGAATATTGTAAATGCACAAACAGTAATTTCTCCGCATTGCAAGGTGCAATTCTGAAATTTTTTGCTTTTTCCTGCTCCTCTTAGCATGATAAAGAAGATTCAAAGAGAGTGAGATGCCAGCTCCTTTCATTCAGTAAGTAGCTTCAAACATTTCTGGTATATGAATAACATGATGTTTTTCAATGGCAAAAATCAATGAATATTGTAAATGCACAAACTGTAATTTCTCCGCATTGCAAGGTGCAATTCTGAAATTTTTTGCTTTTTCCTGCTCCTCTTAGCATGATAAAGAAGATTCAAAGAGAGTGAGATGCCAGCTCCTTTCATTCAGTCAGTAGCTTCAATCATTTCTGGACGTTTTGCAAAGGCAAAAATCAATGAATATTGTAAGTGCACAAACAGTAATTTCTCCGCATTGCAAGGTGCAAATCTGAAATTTTTTGCTTTTTCCTGCTCCTCTTAGCATGATAAAGAAGATTCAAAGAGAGTGAGATGCCAGCTCCTTTCATTCAGTCAGTAGCTTCAATCATTTCTGGACGTTTTTCAATGGCAAAAATCAATGAATATTGTAAATGCACAAACAGTAATTTCTCCGCATTGCAAGGTGCAATTCTGAAATTTTTTGCTTTTTCCTGCTCCTCATAGCATGATAAAGAAGATTCAAAGAGAGTGAGATGCCAGCTCCTTTCATTCAGTCAGTAGCTTCAAACATTTCTGGACGTTTTTCAATGGCAAAAATCAATGAATATTGTAAATGCACAAACAGTAATTTCTCCGCATTGCAATGTGCAATTCTGAAATTTTTTGCTTTTTCCTGCTCCTCTTAGCATGATAAAGAAGATTCAAAGAGAGTGAGATGCCAGCTCCTTTCATTCAGTCAGTAGCTTCAAACATTTCTGGTATATGAATAACATGATGTTTTTCAATGGCAAAAATCAATGAATATTGTAAATGCACAAACAGTAATTTCTCCGCATTGCAAGGTGCAATTCTGAAATTTTTTGCTTTTTCCTGCTCCTCTTAGCATGATAAAGAAGATTCAAAGAGAGTGAGATGCCAGCTCCTTTCATTCAGTCAGTAGCTTCAATCATTTCTGGTATATGAATAACATGATGTTTTTCAATGGCAAAAATCAATGAATATTGTAAATGCACAAACAGTAATTTCTCCGCATTGCAAGGTGCAATTCTGAAATTTTTTGCTTTTTCCTGCTCCTCTTAGCATGATAAAGAAGATTCAAAGAGAGTGAGATGCCAGCTCCTTTCATTCAGTCAGTAGCTTCAATCATTTCTGGACGTTTTTCAATGGCAAAAATCAATGAATATTGTAAATGCACAAACAGTAAATTCTCCGCATTGCAAGGTGCAATTCTGAAATTTTTTGCTTTTTCCTGCTCCTCTTAGCATGATAAAGAAGATTCAAAGAGAGTGAGATGCCAGCTCCTTTCATTCAGTCAGTAGCTTCAATCATTTCTGGTATATGAATAACATGATGTTTTTCAATGGCAAAAATCAATGAATATTGTAAATGCACAAACAGTAATTTCTCCGCATTGCAAGGTGCAATTCTGAAATTTTTTGCTTTTTCCTGCTCCTCTTAGCATGATAAAGAAGATTCAAAGAGAGTGAGATGCCAGCTCCTTTCATTCAGTCAGTAGCTTCAAACATTTCTGGTATATGAATAACATGATGTTTTTCAATGGCAAAAATCAATGAATATTGTAAATGCACAAACAGTAATTTCTCCGCATTGCAAGGTGCAATTCTGAAATTTTTTGCTTTTTCCTGCTCCTCTTAGCATGATAAAGAAGATTCAAAGAGAGTGAGATGCCAGCTCCTTTCATTCAGTCAGTAGCTTCAATCATTTCTGGACGTTTTTCAATGGCAAAAATCAATGAATATTGTAAATGCACAAACAGTAATTTCTCCGCATTGCAAGGTGCAATTCTGAAATTTTTTGCTTTTTCCTGCTCCTCTTAGCATGATAAAGAAGATTCAAAGAGAGTGAGATGCCAGCTCCTTTCATTTAGTCAGTAGCTTCAATCATTTCTGGTATATGAATAACATGATGTTTTTCAATGGCAAAAATCAATGAATATTGTAAGTGCACAAACAGTAATTTCTCCGCATTGCAAGGTGCAATTCTGAAATTTTTTGCTTTTTCCTGCTCCTCTTAGCATGATAAAGAAGATTCAAAGAGAGTGAGATGCCAGCTCCTTTCATTTAGTCAGTAGCTTCAATCATTTCTGGACGTTTTTCAATGGCAAAAATCAATGAATATTGTAAATGCACAAACAGTAATTTCTCCGCATTGCAAGGTGCAATTCTGAAATTTTTTGCTTTTTCCTGCTCCTCTTAGCATGATAAAGAAGATTCAAAGAGAGTGAGATGCCAGCTCGTTTCATTCAGTCAGTAGCTTCAAACATTTCTGGTATATGAATAACATGATGTTTTTCAATGGCAAAAATCAATGAATATTGTAAATGCACAAACAGTAATTTCTCCGCATTGCAAGGTGCAATTCTGAAATTTTTTGCTTTTTCCTGCTCCTCTTAGCATGATAAAGAAGATTCAAAGAGAGTGAGATGCCAGCTCCTTTCATTCAGTCAGTAGCTTCAATCATTTCTGGACGTTTTTCAAAGGCAAAAATCAATGAATATTGTAAATGCACAAACAGTAATTTCTCCGCATTGCAAGGTGCAAATCTGAAATTTTTTGCTTTTTCCTGCTCCTCTTAGCATGATAAAGAAGATTCAAAGAGAGTGAGATGCCAGCTCCTTTCATTCAGTCAGTAGCTTCAATCATTTCTGGACGTTTTTCAATGGCAAAAATCAATGAATATTGTAAATGCACAAACAGTAATTTCTCCGCATTGCAAGGTGCAATTCTGAAATTTTTTGCTTTTTCCTGCTCCTCATAGCATGATAAAGAAGATTCAAAGAGAGTGAGATGCCAGCTCCTTTCATTCAGTCAGTGGCTTCAAACATTTCTGGATGTTTTTCAATGGCAAAAATCAATGAATATTGTAAATGCACAAACAGTAATTTCTCCGCATTGCAATGTGCAATTCTGAAATTTTTTGCTTTTTCCTGCTCCTCTTAGCATGATAAAGAAGATTCAAAGAGAGTGAGATGCCAGCTCCTTTCATTCAGTCAGTAGCTTCAAACATTTCTGGTATATGAATAACATGATGTTTTTCAATGGCAAAAATCAATGAATATTGTAAATGCACAAACAGTAATTTCTCCGCATTGCAAGGTGCAATTCTGAAATTTTTTGCTTTTTCCTGCTCCTCTTAGCATGATAAAGAAGATTCAAAGAGAGTGAGATGCCAGCTCCTTTCATTCAGTCAGTAGCTTCAAACATTTCTGGTATATGAATAACATGATGTTTTTCAATGGCAAAAATCAATGAATATTGTAAATGCACAAACAGTAATTTCTCCGCATTGCAAGGTGCAATTCTGAAATTTTTTGCTTTTTCCTGCTCCTCTTAGCATGATAAAGAAGATTCAAAGAGAGTGAGATGCCAGCTCCTTTCATTCAGTCAGTAGCTTCAATCATTTCTGGACGTTTTTCAAAGGCAAAAATCAATGAATATTGTAAATGCACAAACAGTAATTTCTCCGCATTGCAAGGTGCAAATCTGAAATTTTTTGCTTTTTACTGCTCCTCTTAGCATGATAAAGAAGATTCAAAGAGAGTGAGATGCCAGCTCCTTTCATTCAGTCAGTAGCTTCAATCATTTCTGGACGTTTTTCAATGGCAAAAATCAATGAATATTGTAAATGCACAAACAGTAATTTCTCCGCATTGCAAGGTGCAATTCTGAAATTTTTTGCTTTTTCCTGCTCCTCATAGCATGATAAAGAAGATTCAAAGAGAGTGAGATGCCAGCTCCTTTCATTCAGTCAGTGGCTTCAAACATTTCTGGACGTTTTTCAATGGCAAAAATCAATGAATATTGTAAATGCACAAACAGTAATTTCTCCGCATTGCAAGGTGCAATTCTGAAATTTTTTGCTTTTTCCTGCTCCTCTTAACATGATAAAGAAGATTCAAAGAGAGTGAGATGCCAGCTCCTTTCATTCAGTCAGTAGCTTCAATCATTTCTGGTATATGAATAACATGATGTTTTTCAATGGCAAAAATCAATGAATATTGTAAATGCACAAACAGTAATTTCTCCGCATTGCAAGGTGCAATTCTGAAATTTTTTGCTTTTTCCTGCTCCTCTTAGCATGATAAAGAAGATTCAAAGAGAGTGAGATGCCAGCTCCTTTCATTCAGTCAGTAGCTTCAATCATTTCTGGACGTTTTTCAATGGCAAAAATCAATGAATATTGTAAATGCACAAACAGTAATTTCTCCGCATTGCAAGGTGCAATTCTGAAATTTTTTGCTTTTTCCTGCTCCTCTTAGCATGATAAAGAAGATTCAAAGAGAGTGAGATGCCAGCTCCTTTCATTCAGTCAGTAGCTTCAATCATTTCTGGTATATGAATAACATGATGTTTTTCAATGGCAAAAATCAATGAATATTGTAAATGCACAAACAGTAATTTCTCCGAATTGCAAGGTGCAATTCTGAAATTTTTTGCTTTTTCCTGCTCCTCTTAGCATGATAAAGAAGATTCAAAGAGAGTGAGATGCCAGCTCCTTTCATTCAGTCAGTAGCTTCAAACATTTCTGGTATATGAATAACATGATGTTTTTCAATGGCAAAAATCAATGAATATTGTAAATGCACAAACAGTAATTTCTCCGCATTGCAAGGTGCAATTCTGAAACTTTTGCTTTTTCCTGCTCCTCTTAGCATGATAAAGAAGATTCAAAGAGAGTGAGATGCCAGCTCCTTTCATTCAGTCAGTAGCTTCAATCATTTCTGGACGTTTTTCAATGGCAAAAATCAATGAATATTGTAAATGCACAAACAGTAATTTCTCCGCATTGCAAGGTGCAATTCTGAAATTTTTTGCTTTTTCCTGCTCCTCTTAGCATGATAAAGAAGATTCAAAGAGAGTGAGATGCCAGCTCCTTTCATTTAGTCAGTAGCTTCAATCATTTCTGGTATATGAATAACATGATGTTTTTCAATGGCAAAAATCAATGAATATTGTAAGTGCACAAACAGTAATTTCTCCGCATTGCAAGGTGCAATTCTGAAATTTTTTGCTTTTTCCTGCTCCTCTTAGCATGATAAAGAAGATTCAAAGAGAGTGAGATGCCAGCTCCTTTCATTTAGTCAGTAGCTTCAATCATTTCTGGACGTTTTTCAATGGCAAAAATCAATGAATATTGTAAATGCACAAACAGTAATTTCTCCGCATTGCAAGGTGCAATTCTGAAATTTTTTGCTTTTTCCTGCTCCTCTTAGCATGATAAAGAAGATTCAAAGAGAGTGAGATGCCAGCTCCTTTCATTCAGTAAGTAGCTTCAAACATTTCTGGTATATGAATAACATGATGTTTTTCAATGGCAAAAATCAATGAATATTGTAAATGCACAAACTGTAATTTCTCCGCATTGCAAGGTGCAATTCTGAAATTTTTTGCTTTTTCCTGCTCCTCTTAGCATGATAAAGAAGATTCAAAGAGAGTGAGATGCCAGCTCCTTTCATTCAGTCAGTAGCTTCAATCATTTCTGGACGTTTTGCAAAGGCAAAAATCAATGAATATTGTAAGTGCACAAACAGTAATTTCTCCGCATTGCAAGGTGCAAATCTGAAATTTTTTGCTTTTTCCTGCTCCTCTTAGCATGATAAAGAAGATTCAAAGAGAGTGAGATGCCAGCTCCTTTCATTCAGTCAGTAGCTTCAATCATTTCTGGACGTTTTTCAATGGCAAAAATCAATGAATATTGTAAATGCACAAACAGTAATTTCTCCGCATTGCAAGGTGCAATTCTGAAATTTTTTGCTTTTTCCTGCTCCTCATAGCATGATAAAGAAGATTCAAAGAGAGTGAGATGCCAGCTCCTTTCATTCAGTCAGTAGCTTCAAACATTTCTGGACGTTTTTCAATGGCAAAAATCAATGAATATTGTAAATGCACAAACAGTAATTTCTCCGCATTGCAATGTGCAATTCTGAAATTTTTTGCTTTTTCCTGCTCCTCTTAGCATGATAAAGAAGATTCAAAGAGAGTGAGATGCCAGCTCCTTTCATTCAGTCAGTAGCTTCAAACATTTCTGGTATATGAATAACATGATGTTTTTCAATGGCAAAAATCAATGAATATTGTAAATGCACAAACAGTAATTTCTCCGCATTGCAAGGTGCAATTCTGAAATTTTTTGCTTTTTCCTGCTCCTCTTAGCATGATAAAGAAGATTCAAAGAGAGTGAGATGCCAGCTCCTTTCATTCAGTCAGTAGCTTCAATCATTTCTGGTATATGAATAACATGATGTTTTTCAATGGCAAAAATCAATGAATATTGTAAATGCACAAACAGTAATTTCTCCGCATTGCAAGGTGCAATTCTGAAATTTTTTGCTTTTTCCTGCTCCTCTTAGCATGATAAAGAAGATTCAAAGAGAGTGAGATGCCAGCTCCTTTCATTCAGTCAGTAGCTTCAATCATTTCTGGACGTTTTTCAATGGCAAAAATCAATGAATATTGTAAATGCACAAACAGTAATTTCTCCGCATTGCAAGGTGCAATTCTGAAATTTTTTGCTTTTTCCTGCTCCTCTTAGCATGATAAAGAAGATTCAAAGAGAGTGAGATGCCAGCTCCTTTCATTCAGTCAGTAGCTTCAATCATTTCTGGTATATGAATAACATGATGTTTTTCAATGGCAAAAATCAATGAATATTGTAAATGCACAAACAGTAATTTCTCCGCATTGCAAGGTGCAATTCTGAAATTTTTTGCTTTTTCCTGCTCCTCTTAGCATGATAAAGAAGATTCAAAGAGAGTGAGATGCCAGCTCCTTTCATTCAGTCAGTAGCTTCAAACATTTCTGGTATATGAATAACATGATGTTTTTCAATGGCAAAAATCAATGAATATTGTAAATGCACAAACAGTAATTTCTCCGCATTGCAAGGTGCAATTCTGAAATTTTTTGCTTTTTCCTGCTCCTCTTAGCATGATAAAGAAGATTCAAAGAGAGTGAGATGCCAGCTCCTTTCATTCAGTCAGTAGCTTCAATCATTTCTGGACGTTTTTCAAAGATAAAAATCAATGAATATTGTAAAAGCACAAACAGTAATTTCTCCGCATTGCAAGGTGCAATTCTGAAATTTTTTGCTTTTTCCTGCTCCTCTTAGCATGATAAAGAAGATTCAAAGAGAGTGAGATGCCAGCTCCTTTCATTCAGTCAGTAGCTTCAATCATTTCTGGTATATGAATAACATGACGTTTTTCAATGGCAAAAATCAATGAATATTGTAAATGCACAAACAGTAATTTCTCCGCATTGCAAGGTGCAATTCTGAAATTTTTTGCTTTTTCCTGCTCCTCTTAGCATGATAAAGAAGACTCAAAGAGAGTGAGATGCCAGCTCCTTTCATTCAGTCAGTAGCTTCAATCATTTCTGGACGTTTTTCAATGGCAAAAATCAATGAATATTGTAAATGCACAAACAGTAATTTCTCCGCATTGCAAGGTGCAATTCTGAAATTTTTTGCTTTTTCCTGCTCCTCTTAGCATGATAGAGAAGATTCAAAGAGAGTGAGATGCCAGCTCCTTTCATTCAGTCAGTAGCTTCAATCATTTCTGGTATATGAATAACATGATGTTTTTCAATGGCAAAAATCAATGAATATTGTAAATGCACAAACAGTAATTTCTCCGCATTGCAAGGTGCAATTCTGAAATTTTTTGCTTTTTCCTGCTCCTCTTAGCATGATAAAGAAGATTCAAAGAGAGTGAGATGCCAGCTCCTTTCATTCAGTCAGTAGCTTCAAACATTTCTGGTATATGAATAACATGATGTTTTTCAATGGCAAAAATCAATGAATATTGTAAATGCACAAACAGTAATTTCTCCGCATTGCAAGGTGCAATTCTGAAATTTTTTGCTTTTTCCTGCTCCTCTTAGCATGATAAAGAAGATTCAAAGAGAGTGAGATGCCAGCTCCTTTCATTCAGTCAGTAGCTTCAATCATTTCTGGACGTTTTTCAAAGACAAAAATCAATGAATATTGTAAAAGCACAAACAGTAATTTCTCCGCATTGCAAGGTGCAATTCTGAAATTTTTTGCTTTTTCCTGCTCCTCTTAGCATGATAAAGAAGATTCAAAGAGAGTGAGATGCCAGCTCCTTTCATTCAGTCAGTAGCTTCAATCATTTCTGGTATATGAATAACATGTTTTTCAATGGCAAAAATCAATGAATATAGTAAATGCACAAACAGTAATTTCTCCGCATTGCAAGGTGCAATTCTGAAATTTTTTGCTTTTTCCTGCTCCTCTTAGCATGATAAAGAAGACTCAAAGAGAGTGAGATGCCAGCTCCTTTCATTCAGTCAGTAGCTTCAATCATTTCTGGACGTTTTTCAATGGCAAAAATCAATGAATATTGTAAATGCACAAACAGTAATTTCTCCGCATTGCAAGGTGCAATTCTGAAATTTTTTGCTTTTTCCTGCTCCTCTTAGCATGATAAAGAAGATTCAAAGAGAGTGAGATGCCAGCTCCTTTCATTCAGTCAGTAGCTTCAAACATTTCTGGTATATGAATAACATGATGTTTTTCAATGGCAAAAATCAATGAATATTGTAAATGCACAAACAGTAATTTCTCCGCATTGCAAGGTGCAATTCTGAAATTTTTTGCTTTTTCCTGCTCCTCTTAGCATGATAAAGAAGATTCAAAGAGAGTGAGATGCCAGCTCCTTTCATTCAGTCAGTAGCTTCAATCATTTCTGGACGTTTTTCAATGGCAAAAATCAATGAATATTGTAAATGCACAAACAGTAATTTCTCCGCATTGCAAGTTGCAATTCTGAAATTTTTTGCTTTTTCCTGCTCCTCTTAGCATGATAAAGAAGATTCAAAGAGAGTGAGATGCCAGCTCCTTTCATTCAGTCAGTAGCTTCAATCATTTCTGGTATATGAATAACATGATGTTTTTCAATGGCAAAAATCAATGAATATTGTAAATGCACAAACAGTAATTTCTCCGCATTGCAAGGTGCAATTGTGAAATTTTTTGCTTTTTCCTGCTCCTCTTAGCATGATAAAGAAGATTCAAAGAGAGTGAGATGCCAGCTCCTTTCATTCAGTCAGTAGCTTAAATCATTTCTGGACGTTTTTCAATGGCAAAAATCAATGAATATTGTAAATGCACAAACAGTAATTTCTCCGCATTGCAAGGTGCAATTCTGAAATTTTTTGCTTTTTCCTGCTCCTCTTAGCATGATAAAGAAGATTCAAAGAGAGTGAGATGCCAGCTCCTTTCATTCAGTCAGTAGCTTCAATCATTTCTGGTATATGAATAACATGATGTTTTTCAATGGCAAAAATCAATGAATATTGTAAATGCACAAACAGTAATTTCTCCGCATTGCAAGGTGCAATTCTGAAATTTTTTGCTTTTTCCTGCTCCTCTTAGCATGATAAAGAAGATTCAAAGAGAGTGAGATGCCAGCTCCTTTCATTCAGTCAGTAGCTTCAAACATTTCTGGTATATGAATAACATGATGTTTTTCAATGGCAAAAATCAATGAATATTGTAAATGCACAAACAGTAATTTCTCCGCATTGCAAGGTGCAATTCTGAAATTTTTTGCTTTTTCCTGCTCCTCTTAGCATGATAAAGAAGATTCAAAGAGAGTGAGATGCCAGCTCCTTTCATTCAGTCAGTAGCTTCAATCATTTCTGGACGTTTTTCAATGGCAAAAATCAATGAATATTGTAAATGCACAAACAGTAATTTCTCCGCATTGCAAGGTGCAATTCTGAAATTTTTTGCTTTTTCCTGCTCCTCTTAGCATGATAAAGAAGATTCAAAGAGAGTGAGATGCCAGCTCCTTTCATTTAGTCAGTAGCTTCAATCATTTCTGGTATATGAATAACATGATGTTTTTCAATGGCAAAAATCAATGAATATTGTAAGTGCACAAACAGTAATTTCTCCGCATTGCAAGGTGCAATTCTGAAATTTTTTGCTTTTTCCTGCTCCTCTTAGCATGATAAAGAAGATTCAAAGACAGTGAGATGCCAGCTCCTTTCATTTAGTCAGTAGCTTCAATCATTTCTGGACGTTTTTCAATGGCAAAAATCAATGAATATTGTAAATGCACAAACAGTAATTTCTCCGCATTGCAAGGTGCAATTCTGAAATTTTTTGCTTTTTCCTGCTCCTCTTAGCATGATAAAGAAGATTCAAAGAGAGTGAGATGCCAGCTCCTTTCATTCAGTCAGTAGCTTCAATCATTTCTGGACGTTTTTCAAAGGCAAAAATCAATGAATATTGTAAATGCACAAACAGTAATTTCTCCGCATTGCAAGGTGCAAATCTGAAATTTTTTGCTTTTTCCTGCTCCTCTTAGCATGATAAAGAAGATTCAAAGAGAGTGAGATGCCAGCTCCTTTCATTCAGTCAGTAGCTTCAATCATTTCTGGACGTTTTTCAATGGCAAAAATCAATGAATATTGTAAATGCACAAACAGTAATTTCTCCGCATTGCAAGGTGCAATTCTGAAATTTTTTGCTTTTTCCTGCTCCTCATAGCATGATAAAGAAGATTCAAAGAGAGTGAGATGCCAGCTCCTTTCATTCAGTCAGTGGCTTCAAACATTTCTGGACGTTTTTCAATGGCAAAAATCAATGAATATTGTAAATGCACAAACAGTAATTTCTCCGCATTGCAATGTGCAATTCTGAAATTTTTTGCTTTTTCCTGCTCCTCTTAGCATGATAAAGAAGATTCAAAGAGAGTGAGATGCCAGCTCCTTTCATTCAGTCAGTAGCTTCAAACATTTCTGGTATATGAATAACATGATGTTTTTCAATGGCAAAAATCAATGAATATTGTAAATGCACAAACAGTAATTTCTCCGCATTGCAAGGTGCAATTCTGAAATGTTTTGCTTTTTCCTGCTCCTCTTAGCATGATAAAGAAGATTCAAAGAGAGTGAGATGCCAGCTCCTTTCATTCAGTCAGTAGCTTCAATCATTTCTGGACGTTTTTCAATGGCAAAAATCAATGAATATTGTAAATGCACAAACAGTAATTTCTCCGCATTGCAAGGTGCAATTCTGAAATTTTTTGCTTTTTCCTGCTCCTCTTAGCATGATAAAGAAGATTCAAAGAGAGTGAGATGCCAGCTCCTTTCATTCAGTCAGTAGCTTCAATCATTTCTGGTATATGAATAACATGATGTTTTTCAATGGCAAAAATCAATGAATATTGTAAATGCACAAACAGTAATTTCTCCGCATTGCAAGGTGCAATTCTGAAATTTTTTGCTTTTTCCTGCTCCTCTTAGCATGATAAAGAAGATTCAAAGAGAATGAGATGCCAGCTCCTTTCATTCAGTCAGTAGCTTCAATCATTTCTGGACGTTTTTCAATGGCAAAAATCAATGAATATTGTAAATGCACAAACAGTAATTTCTCCGCATTGCAAGGTGCAATTCTGAAATTTTTTGCTTTTTCCTGCTCCTCTTAGCATGATAAAGAAGATTCAAAGAGAGTGAGATGCCAGCTCCTTTCATTCAGTCAGTAGCTTCAATCATTTCTGGTATATGAATAACATGATGTTTTTCAATGGCAAAAATCAATGAATATTGTAAATGCACAAACAGTAATTTCTCCGCATTGCAAGGTGCAATTCTGAAATTTTTTGCTTTTTCCTGCTCCTCTTAGCATGATAAAGAAGATTCAAAGAGAGTGAGATGCCAGCTCCTTTCATTCAGTCAGTAGCTTCAAACATTTCTGGTATATGAATAACATGATGTTTTTCAATGGCAAAAATCAATGAATATTGTAAATGCACAAACAGTAATTTCTCCGCATTGCAAGGTGCAATTCTGAAATTTTTTGCTTTTTCCTGCTCCTCTTAGCATGATAAAGAAGATTCAAAGAGAATGAGATGCCAGCTCCTTTCATTCAGTCAGTAGCTTCAATCATTTCTGGACGTTTTTCAATGGCAAAAATCAATGAATATTGTAAATGCACAAACAGTAATTTCTCCGCATTGCAAGGTGCAATTCTGAAATTTTTTGCTTTTTCCTGCTCCTCTTAGCATGATAAAGAAGATTCAAAGAGAGTGAGATGCCAGCTCCTTTCATTTAGTCAGTAGCTTCAATCATTTCTGGTATATGAATAACATGATGTTTTTCAATGGCAAAAATCAATGAATATTGTAAGTGCACAAACAGTAATTTCTCCGCATTGCAATGTGCAATTCTGAAATTTTTTGCTTTTTCCTGCTCCTCTTAGCATGATAAAGAAGATTCAAAGAGAGTGAGATGCCAGCTCCTTTCATTTAGTCAGTAGCTTCAATCATTTCTGGACGTTTTTCAATGGCAAAAATCAATGAATATTGTAAATGCACAAACAGTAATTTCTCCGCATTGCAAGGTGCAATTCTGAAATTTTTTGCTTTTTCCTGCTCCTCTTAGCATGATAAAGAAGATTCAAAGAGAGTGAGATGCCAGCTCCTTTCATTCAGTCAGTAGCTTCAATCATTTCTGGACGTTTTTCAAAGGCAAAAATCAATGAATATTGTAAATGCACAAACAGTAATTTCTCCGCATTGCAAGGTGCAAATCTGAAATTTTTTGCTTTTTGCTGCTCCTCTTAGCATGATAAAGAAGATTCAAAGAGAGTGAGATGCCAGCTCCTTTCATTCAGTCAGTAGCTTCAATCATTTCTGGACGTTTTTCAATGGCAAAAATCAATGAATATTGTAAATGCACAAACAGTAATTTCTCCGCATTGCAAGGTGCAATTCTGAAATTTTTTGCTTTTTCCTGCTCCTCATAGCATGATAAAGAAGATTCAAAGAGAGTGAGATGCCAGCTCCTTTCATTCAGTCAGTGGCTTCAAACATTTCTGGACGTTTTTCAATGGCAAAAATCAATGAATATTGTAAATGCACAAACAGTAATTTCTCCGCATTGCAATGTGCAATTCTGAAATTTTTTGCTTTTTCCTGCTCCTCTTAGCATGATAAAGAAGATTCAAAGAGAGTGAGATGCCAGCTCCTTTCATTCAGTCAGTAGCTTCAAACATTTCTGGTATATGAATAACATGATGTTTTTCAATGGCAAAAATCAATGAATATTGTAAATGCACAAACAGTAATTTCTCCGCATTGCAAGGTGCAATTCTGAAATTTTTTGCTTTTTCCTGCTCCTCTTAGCATGATAAAGAAGATTCAAAGAGAGTGAGATGCCAGCTCCTTTCATTCAGTCAGTAGCTTCAATCATTTCTGGACGTTTTTCAATGGCAAAAATCAATGAATATTGTAAATGCACAAACAGTAATTTCTCCGCATTGCAAGGTGCAATTCTGAAATTTTTTGCTTTTTCCTGCTCCTCTTAGCATGATAAAGAAGATTCAAAGAGAGTGAGATGCCAGCTCCTTTCATTCAGTCAGTAGCTTCAATCATTTCTGGTATATGAATAACATGATGTTTTTCAATGGCAAAAATCAATGAATATTGTAAATGCACAAACAGTAATTTCTCCGCATTGCAAGGTGCAATTCTGAAATTTTTTGCTTTTTCCTGCTCCTCTTAGCATGATAAAGAAGATTCAAAGAGAGTGAGATGCCAGCTCCTTTCATTCAGTCAGTAGCTTCAATCATTTCTGGACGTTTTTCAATGGCAAAAATCAATGAATATTGTAAATGCACAAACAGTAATTTCTCCGCATTGCAAGGTGCAATTCTGAAATTTTTTGCTTTTTCCTGCTCCTCTTAGCATGATAAAGAAGATTCAAAGAGAGTGAGATGCCAGCTCCTTTCATTCAGTCAGTAGCTTCAATCATTTCTGGTATATGAATAACATGATGTTTTTCAATGGCAAAAATCAATGAATATTGTAAATGCACAAACAGTAATTTCTCCGCATTGCAAGGTGCAATTCTGAAATTTTTTGCTTTTTCCTGCTCCTCTTAGCATGATAAAGAAGATTCAAAGAGAGTGAGATGCCAGCTCCTTTCATTCAGTCAGTAGCTTCAAACATTTCTGGTATATGAATAACATGATGTTTTTCAATGGCAAAAATCAATGAATATTGTAAATGCACAAACAGTAATTTCTCCGCATTGCAAGGTGCAATTCTGAAATTTTTTGCTTTTTCCTGCTCCTCTTAGCATGATAAAGAAGATTCAAAGAGAGTGAGATGCCAGCTCCTTTCATTCAGTCAGTAGCTTCAATCATTTCTGGACGTTTTTCAATGGCAAAAATCAATGAATATTGTAAATGCACAAACAGTAATTTCTCCGCATTGCAAGGTGCAATTCTGAAATTTTTTGCTTTTTCCTGCTCCTCTTAGAATGATAAAGAAGATTCAAAGAGAGTGAGATGCCAGCTCCTTTCATTTAGTCAGTAGCTTCAATCATTTCTGGTATATGAATAACATGATGTTTTTCAATGGCAAAAATCAATGAATATTGTAAGTGCACAAACAGTAATTTCTCCGCATTGCAAGGTGCAATTCTGAAATTTTTTGCTTTTTCCTGCTCCTCTTAGCATGATAAAGAAGATTCAAAGAGAGTGAGATGCCAGCTCCTTTCATTTAGTCAGTAGCTTCAATCATTTCTGGACGTTTTTCAATGGCAAAAATCAATGAATATTGTAAATGCACAAACAGTAATTTCTCCGCATTGCAAGGTGCAATTCTGAAATTTTTTGCTTTTTCCTGCTCCTCTTAGCATGATAAAGAAGATTCAAAGAGAGTGAGATGCCAGCTCCTTTCATTCAGTAAGTAGCTTCAAACATTTCTGGTATATGAATAACATGATGTTTTTCAATGGCAAAAATCAATGAATATTGTAAATGCACAAACTGTAATTTCTCCGCATTGCAAGGTGCAATTCTGAAATTTTTTGCTTTTTCCTGCTCCTCTTAGCATGATAAAGAAGATTCAAAGAGAGTGAGATGCCAGCTCCTTTCATTCAGTCAGTAGCTTCAATCATTTCTGGACGTTTTGCAAAGGCAAAAATCAATGAATATTGTAAATGCACAAACAGTAATTTCTCCGCATTGCAAGGTGCAAATCTGAAATTTTTTGCTTTTTCCTGCTCCTCTTAGCATGATAAAGAAGATTCAAAGAGAGTGAGATGCCAGCTCCTTTCATTCAGTCAGTAGCTTCAATCATTTCTGGACGTTTTTCAATGGCAAAAATCAATGAATATTGTAAATGCACAAACAGTAATTTCTCCGCATTGCAAGGTGCAATTCTGAAATTTTTTGCTTTTTCCTGCTCCTCATAGCATGATAAAGAAGATTCAAAGAGAGTGAGATGCCAGCTCCTTTCATTCAGTCAGTAGCTTCAAACATTTCTGGACGTTTTTCAATGGCAAAAATCAATGAATATTGTAAATGCACAAACAGTAATTTCTCCGCATTGCAATGTGCAATTCTGAAATTTTTTGCTTTTTCCTGCTCCTCTTAGCATGATAAAGAAGATTCAAAGAGAGTGAGATGCCAGCTCCTTTCATTCAGTCAGTAGCTTCAAACATTTCTGGTATATGAATAACATGATGTTTTTCAATGGCAAAAATCAATGAATATTGTAAATGCACAAACAGTAATTTCTCCGCATTGCAAGGTGCAATTCTGAAATTTTTTGCTTTTTCCTGCTCCTCTTAGCATGATAAAGAAGATTCAAAGAGAGTGAGATGCCAGCTCCTTTCATTCAGTCAGTAGCTTCAATCATTTCTGGTATATGAATAACATGATGTTTTTCAATGGCAAAAATCAATGAATATTGTAAATGCACAAACAGTAATTTCTCCGCATTGCAAGGTGCAATTCTGAAATTTTTTGCTTTTTCCTGCTCCTCTTAGCATGATAAAGAAGATTCAAAGAGAGTGAGATGCCAGCTCCTTTCATTCAGTCAGTAGCTTCAATCATTTCTGGACGTTTTTCAATGGCAAAAATCAATGAATATTGTAAATGCACAAACAGTAATTTCTCCGCATTGCAAGGTGCAATTCTGAAATTTTTTGCTTTTTCCTGCTCCTCTTAGCATGATAAAGAAGATTCAAAGAGAGTGAGATGCCAGCGTCTTTCATTCAGTCAGTAGCTTCAATCATTTCTGGTATATGAATAACATGATGTTTTTCAATGGCAAAAATCAATGAATATTGTAAATGCACAAACAGTAATTTCTCCGCATTGCAAGGTGCAATTCTGAAATTTTTTGCTTTTTCCTGCTCCTCTTAGCATGATAAAGAAGATTCAAAGAGAGTGAGATGCCAGCTCCTTTCATTCAGTCAGTAGCTTCAAACATTTCTGGTATATGAATAACATGATGTTTTTCAATGGCAAAAATCAATGAATATTGTAAATGCACAAACAGTAATTTCTCCGCATTGCAAGGTGCAATTCTGAAATTTTTTGCTTTTTCCTGCTCCTCTTAGCATGATAAAGAAGATTCAAAGAGAGTGAGATGCCAGCTCCTTTCATTCAGTCAGTAGCTTCAATCATTTCTGGACGTTTTTCAAAGACAAAAATCAATGAATATTGTAAATGCACAAACAGTAATTTCTCCGCATTGCAAGGTGCAATTCTGAAATTTTTTGCTTTTTCCTGCTCCTCTTAGCATGATAAAGAAGATTCAAAGAGAGTGAGATGCCAGCTCCTTTCATTCAGTCAGTAGCTTCAATCATTTCTGGTATATGAATAACATGATGTTTTTCAATGGCAAAAATCAATGAATATTGTAAATGCACAAACAGTAATTTCTCCGCATTGCAAGGTGCAATTCTGAAATTTTTTGCTTTTTCCTGCTCCTCTTAGCATGATAAAGAAGATTCAAAGAGAGTGAGATGCCAGCTCCTTTCATTCAGTCAGTAGCTTCAAACATTTCTGGTATATGAATAACATGATGTTTTTCAATGGCAAAAATCAATGAATATTGTAAATGCACAAACAGTAATTTCTCCGCATTACAAGGTGCAATTCTGAAATTTTTTGCTTTTTCCTGCTCCTCTTAGCATGATAAAGAAGATTCAAAGAGAGTGAGATGCCAGCTCCTTTCATTCAGTCAGTAGCTTCAATCATTTCTGGACGTTTTTCAATGGCAAAAATCAATGAATATTGTAAATGCACAAACAGTAATTTCTCCGCATTGCAAGGTGCAATTCTGAAATTTTTTGCTTTTTCCTGCTCCTCTTAGCATGATAAAGAAGATTCAAAGAGAGTGAGATGCCAGCTCCTTTCATTTAGTCAGTAGCTTCAATCATTTCTGGTATATGAATAACATGATGTTTTTCAATGGCAAAAATCAATGAATATTGTAAGTGCACAAACAGTAATTTCTCCGCATTGCAAGGTGCAATTCTGAAATTTTTTGCTTTTTCCTGCTCCTCTTAGCATGATAAAGAAGATTCAAAGAGAGTGAGATGCCAGCTCCTTTCATTTAGTCAGTAGCTTCAATCATTTCTGGACGTTTTTCAATGGCAAAAATCAATGAATATTGTAAATGCACAAACAGTAATTTCTCCGCATTGCAAGGTGCAATTCTGAAATTTTTTGCTTTTTCCTGCTCCTCTTAGCATGATAAAGAAGATTCAAAGAGAGTGAGATGCCAGCTCCTTTCATTCAGTAAGTAGCTTCAAACATTTCTGGTATATGAATAACATGATGTTTTTCAATGGCAAAAATCAATGAATATTGTAAATGCACAAACAGTAATTTCTCCGCATTGCAAGGTGCAATTCTGAAATTTTTTGCTTTTTCCTGCTCCTCTTAGCATGATAAAGAAGATTCAAAGAGAGTGAGATGCCAGCTCCTTTCATTCAGTCAGTAGCTTCAATCATTTCTGGACGTTTTTCAATGGCAAAAATCAATGAATATTGTAAATGCACAAACAGTAATTTCTCCGCATTGCAAGGTGCAATTCTGAAATTTTTTGCTTTTTCCTGCTCCTCTTAGCATGATAAAGAAGATTCAAAGAGAGTGAGATGCCAGCTCCTTTCATTCAGTAAGTAGCTTCAAACATTTCTGGTATATGAATAACATGATGTTTTTCAATGGCAAAAATCAATGAATATTGTAAATGCACAAACAGTAATTTCTCCGCATTGCAAGGTGCAATTCTGAAATTTTTTGCTTTTTCCTGCTCCTCTTAGCATGATAAAGAAGATTCAAAGAGAGTGAGATGCCAGCTCCTTTCATTCAGTCAGTAGCTTCAATCATTTCTGGACGTTTTTCAATGGCAAAAATCAATGAATATTGTAAATGCACAAACAGTAATTTCTCCGCATTGCAAGGTGCAATTCTGAAATTTTTTGCTTTTTCCTGCTCCTCTTAGCATGATAAAGAAGATTCAAAGAGAGTGAGATGCCAGCTCCTTTCATTCAGTCAGTAGCTTCAATCATTTCTGGTATATGAATAACATGATGTTTTTCAATGGCAAAAATCAATGAATATTGTAAATGCACAAACAGTAATTTCTCCGCATTGCAAGGTGCAATTCTGAAATTTTTTGCTTTTTCCTGCTCCTCTTAGCATGATAAAGAAGATTCAAAGAGAGTGAGATGCCAGCTCCTTTCATTCAGTCAGTAGCTTCAAACATTTCTGGTATATGAATAACATGATGTTTTTCAATGGCAAAAATCAATGAATATTGTAAATGCACAAACAGTAATTTCTCCGCATTGCAAGGTGCAATTCTGAAATTTTTTGCTTTTTCCTGCTCCTCTTAGCATGATAAAGAAGATTCAAAGAGAGTGAGATGCCAGCTCCTTTCATTCAGTCAGTAGCTTCAATCATTTCTGGACGTTTTTCAATGGCAAAAATCAATGAATATTGTAAATGCACAAACAGTAATTTCTCCGCATTGCAAGGTGCAATTCTGAAATTTTTTGCTTTTTCCTGCTCCTCTTAGAATGATAAAGAAGATTCAAAGAGAGTGAGATGCCAGCTCCTTTCATTTAGTCAGTAGCTTCAATCATTTCTGGTATATGAATAACATGATGTTTTTCAATGGCAAAAATCAATGAATATTGTAAGTGCACAAACAGTAATTTCTCCGCATTGCAAGATGCAATTCTGAAATTTTTTGCTTTTTCCTGCTCCTCTTAGCATGATAAAGAAGATTCAAAGAGAGTGAGATGCCAGCTCCTTTCATTTAGTCAGTAGCTTCAATCATTTCTGGACGTTTTTCAATGGCAAAAATCAATGAATATTGTAAATGCACAAACAGTAATTTCTCCGCATTGCAAGGTGCAATTCTGAAATTTTTTGCTTTTTCCTGCTCCTCTTAGCATGATAAAGAAGATTCAAAGAGAGTGAGATGCCAGCTCCTTTCATTCAGTAAGTAGCTTCAAACATTTCTGGTATATGAATAACATGATGTTTTTCAATGGCAAAAATCAATGAATATTGTAAATGCACAAACTGTAATTTCTCCGCATTGCAAGGTGCAATTCTGAAATTTTTTGCTTTTTCCTGCTCCTCTTAGCATGATAAAGAAGATTCAAAGAGAGTGAGATGCCAGCTCCTTTCATTCAGTCAGTAGCTTCAATCATTTCTGGACGTTTTGCAAAGGCAAAAATCAATGAATATTGTAAATGCACAAACAGTAATTTCTCCGCATTGCAAGGTGCAAATCTGAAATTTTTTGCTTTTTCCTGCTCCTCTTAGCATGATAAAGAAGATTCAAAGAGAGTGAGATGCCAGCTCCTTTCATTCAGTCAGTAGCTTCAATCATTTCTGGACGTTTTTCAATGGCAAAAATCAATGAATATTGTAAATGCACAAACAGTAATTTCTCCGCATTGCAAGGTGCAATTCTGAAATTTTTTGCTTTTTCCTGCTCCTCATAGCATGATAAAGAAGATTCAAAGAGAGTGAGATGCCAGCTCCTTTCATTCAGTCAGTAGCTTCAAACATTTCTGGTATATGAATAACATGATGTTTTTCAATGGCAAAAATCAATGAATATTGTAAATGCACAAACAGTAATTTCTCCGCATTGCAAGGTGCAATTCTGAAATTTTTTGCTTTTTCCTGCTCCTCTTAGCATGATAAAGAAGATTCAAAGAGAGTGAGATGCCAGCTCCTTTCATTCAGTCAGTAGCTTCAATCATTTCTGGTATATGAATAACATGATGTTTTTCAATGGCAAAAATCAATGAATATTGTAAATGCACAAACAGTAATTTCTCCGCATTGCAAGGTGCAATTCTGAAATTTTTTGCTTTTTCCTGCTCCTCTTAGCATGATAAAGAAGATTCAAAGAGAGTGAGATGCCAGCTCCTTTCATTCAGTCAGTAGCTTCAATCATTTCTGGACGTTTTTCAATGGCAAAAATCAATGAATATTGTAAATGCACAAACAGTAATTTCTCCGCATTGCAAGGTGCAATTCTGAAATTTTTTGCTTTTTCCTGCTCCTCTTAGCATGATAAAGAAGATTCAAAGAGAGTGAGATGCCAGCGTCTTTCATTCAGTCAGTAGCTTCAATCATTTCTGGTATATGAATAACATGATGTTTTTCAATGGCAAAAATCAATGAATATTGTAAATGCACAAACAGTAATTTCTCCGCATTGCAAGGTGCAATTCTGAAATTTTTTGCTTTTTCCTGCTCCTCTTAGCATGATAAAGAAGATTCAAAGAGAGTGAGATGCCAGCTCCTTTCATTCAGTCAGTAGCTTCAAACATTTCTGGTATATGAATAACATGATGTTTTTCAATGGCAAAAATCAATGAATATTGTAAATGCACAAACAGTAATTTCTCCGCATTGCAAGGTGCAATTCTGAAATTTTTTGCTTTTTCCTGCTCCTCTTAGCATGATAAAGAAGATTCAAAGAGAGTGAGATGCCAGCTCCTTTCATTCAGTCAGTAGCTTCAATCATTTCTGGACGTTTTTCAAAGACAAAAATCAATGAATATTGTAAATGCACAAACAGTAATTTCTCCGCATTGCAAGGTGCAATTCTGAAATTTTTTGCTTTTTCCTGCTCCTCTTAGCATGATAAAGAAGATTCAAAGAGAGTGAGATGCCAGCTCCTTTCATTCAGTCAGTAGCTTCAATCATTTCTGGTATATGAATAACATGATGTTTTTCAATGGCAAAAATCAATGAATATTGTAAATGCACAAACAGTAATTTCTCCGCATTGCAAGGTGCAATTCTGAAATTTTTTGCTTTTTCCTGCTCCTCTTAGCATGATAAAGAAGATTCAAAGAGAGTGAGATGCCAGCTCCTTTCATTCAGTCAGTAGCTTCAAACATTTCTGGTATATGAATAACATGATGTTTTTCAATGGCAAAAATCAATGAATATTGTAAATGCACAAACAGTAATTTCTCCGCATTACAAGGTGCAATTCTGAAATTTTTTGCTTTTTCCTGCTCCTCTTAGCATGATAAAGAAGATTCAAAGAGAGTGAGATGCCAGCTCCTTTCATTCAGTCAGTAGCTTCAATCATTTCTGGACGTTTTTCAATGGCAAAAATCAATGAATATTGTAAATGCACAAACAGTAATTTCTCCGCATTGCAAGGTGCAATTCTGAAATTTTTTGCTTTTTCCTGCTCCTCTTAGCATGATAAAGAAGATTCAAAAAGAGTGAGATGCCAGCTCCTTTCATTTAGTCAGTAGCTTCAATCATTTCTGGTATATGAATAACATGATGTTTTTCAATGGCAAAAATCAATGAATATTGTAAGTGCACAAACAGTAATTTCTCCGCATTGCAAGGTGCAATTCTGAAATTTTTTGCTTTTTCCTGCTCCTCTTAGCATGATAAAGAAGATTCAAAGAGAGTGAGATGCCAGCTCCTTTCATTTAGTCAGTAGCTTCAATCATTTCTGGACGTTTTTCAATGGCAAAAATCAATGAATATTGTAAATGCACAAACAGTAATTTCTCCGCATTGCAAGGTGCAATTCTGAAATTTTTTGCTTTTTCCTGCTCCTCTTAGCATGATAAAGAAGATTCAAAGAGAGTGAGATGCCAGCTCCTTTCATTCAGTAAGTAGCTTCAAACATTTCTGGTATATGAATAACATGATGTTTTTCAATGGCAAAAATCAATGAATATTGTAAATGCACAAACAGTAATTTCTCCGCATTGCAAGGTGCAATTCTGAAATTTTTTGCTTTTTCCTGCTCCTCTTAGCATGATAAAGAAGATTCAAAGAGAGTGAGATGCCAGCTCCTTTCATTCAGTCAGTAGCTTCAATCATTTCTGGACGTTTTTCAAAGGCAAAAATCAATGAATATTGTAAATGCACAAACAGTAATTTCTCCGCATTGCAAGGTGCAAATCTGAAATTTTTTGCTTTTTCCTGCTCCTCTTAGCATGATAAAGAAGATTCAAAGAGAGTGAGATGCCAGCTCCTTTCATTCAGTCAGTAGCTTCAATCATTTCTGGACGTTTTTCAATGGCAAAAATCAATGAATATTGTAAATGCACAAACAGTAATTTCTCCGCATTGCAAGGTGCAATTCTGAAATTTTTTGCTTTTTCCTGCTCCTCATAGCATGATAAAGAAGATTCAAAGAGAGTGAGATGCCAGCTCCTTTCATTCAGTCAGTAGCTTCAAACATTTCTGGACGTTTTTCAATGGCAAAAATCAATGAATATTGTAAATGCACAAACAGTAATTTCTCCGCATTGCAATGTGCAATTCTGAAATTTTTTGCTTTTTCCTGCTCCTCTTAGCATGATAAAGAAGATTCAAAGAGAGTGAGATGCCAGCTCCTTTCATTCAGTCAGTAGCTTCAAACATTTCTGGTATATGAATAACATGATGTTTTTCAATGGCAAAAATCAATGAATATTGTAAATGCACAAACAGTAATTTCTCCGCATTGCAAGGTGCAATTCTGAAATTTTTTGCTTTTTCCTGCTCCTCTTAGCATGATAAAGAAGATTCAAAGAGAGTGAGATGCCAGCTCCTTTCATTCAGTCAGTAGCTTCAATCATTTCTGGACGTTTTTCAATGGCAAAAATCAATGAATATTGTAAATGCACAAACAGTAATTTCTCCGCATTGCAAGGTGCAATTCTGAAATTTTTTGCTTTTTCCTGCTCCTCTTAGCATGATAAAGAAGATTCAAAGAGAGTGAGATGCCAGCTCCTTTCATTTAGTCAGTAGCTTCAATCATTTCTGGTATATGAATAACATGATGTTTTTCAATGGCAAAAATCAATGAATATTGTAAGTGCACAAACAGTAATTTCTCCGCATTGCAAGGTGCAATTCTGAAATTTTTTGCTTTTTCCTGCTCCTCTTAGCATGATAAAGAAGATTCAAAGAGAGTGAGATGCCAGCTCCTTTCATTCAGTCAGTAGCTTCAAACATTTCTGGTATATGAATAACATGATGTTTTTCAATGGCAAAAATCAATGAATATTGTAAATGCACAAACAGTAATTTCTCCGCATTACAAGGTGCAATTCTGAAATTTTTTGCTTTTTCCTGCTCCTCTTAGCATGATAAAGAAGATTCAAAGAGAGTGAGATGCCAGCTCCTTTCATTCAGTCAGTAGCTTCAATCATTTCTGGACGTTTTTCAATGGCAAAAATCAATGAATATTGTAAATGCACAAACAGTAATTTCTCCGCATTGCAAGGTGCAATTCTGAAATTTTTTGCTTTTTCCTGCTCCTCTTAGCATGATAAAGAAGATTCAAAGAGAGTGAGATGCCAGCTCCTTTCATTTAGTCAGTAGCTTCAATCATTTCTGGTATATGAATAACATGATGTTTTTCAATGGCAAAAATCAATGAATATTGTAAGTGCACAAACAGTAATTTCTCCGCATTGCAAGGTGCAATTCTGAAATTTTTTGCTTTTTCCTGCTCCTCTTAGCATGATAAAGAAGATTCAAAGAGAGTGAGATGCCAGCTCCTTTCATTTAGTCAGTAGCTTCAATCATTTCTGGACGTTTTTCAATGGCAAAAATCAATGAATATTGTAAATGCACAAACAGTAATTTCTCCGCATTGCAAGGTGCAATTCTGAAATTTTTTGCTTTTTCCTGCTCCTCTTAGCATGATAAAGAAGATTCAAAGAGAGTGAGATGCCAGCTCCTTTCATTCAGTAAGTAGCTTCAAACATTTCTGGTATATGAATAACATGATGTTTTTCAATGGCAAAAATCAATGAATATTGTAAATGCACAAACAGTAATTTCTCCGCATTGCAAGGTGCAATTCTGAAATTTTTTGCTTTTTCCTGCTCCTCTTAGCATGATAAAGAAGATTCAAAGAGAGTGAGATGCCAGCTCCTTTCATTCAGTCAGTAGCTTCAATCATTTCTGGACGTTTTTCAAAGGCAAAAATCAATGAATATTGTAAATGCACAAACAGTAATTTCTCCGCATTGCAAGGTGCAAATCTGAAATTTTTTGCTTTTTCCTGCTCCTCTTAGCATGATAAAGAAGATTCAAAGAGAGTGAGATGCCAGCTCCTTTCATTCAGTCAGTAGCTTCAATCATTTCTGGACGTTTTTCAATGGCAAAAATCAATGAATATTGTAAATGCACAAACAGTAATTTCTCCGCATTGCAAGGTGCAATTCTGAAATTTTTTGCTTTTTCCTGCTCCTCATAGCATGATAAAGAAGATTCAAAGAGAGTGAGATGCCAGCTCCTTTCATTCAGTCAGTAGCTTCAAACATTTCTGGACGTTTTTCAATGGCAAAAATCAATGAATATTGTAAATGCACAAACAGTAATTTCTCCGCATTGCAATGTGCAATTCTGAAATTTTTTGCTTTTTCCTGCTCCTCTTAGCATGATAAAGAAGATTCAAAGAGAGTGAGATGCCAGCTCCTTTCATTCAGTCAGTAGCTTCAAACATTTCTGGTATATGAATAACATGATGTTTTTCAATGGCAAAAATCAATGAATATTGTAAATGCACAAACAGTAATTTCTCCGCATTGCAAGGTGCAATTCTGAAATTTTTTGCTTTTTCCTGCTCCTCTTAGCATGATAAAGAAGATTCAAAGAGAGTGAGATGCCAGCTCCTTTCATTCAGTCAGTAGCTTCAATCATTTCTGGACGTTATTCAATGGCAAAAATCAATGAATATTGTAAATGCACAAACAGTAATTTCTCCGCATTGCAAGGTGCAATTCTGAAATTTTTTGCTTTTTCCTGCTCCTCTTAGCATGATAAAGAAGATTCAAAGAGAGTGAGATGCCAGCTCCTTTCATTCAGTCAGTAGCTTCAATCATTTCTGGTATATGAATAACATGATGTTTTTCAATGGCAAAAATCAATGAATATTGTAAATGCACAAACAGTAATTTCTCCGCATTGCAAGGTGCAATTCTGAAATTTTTTGCTTTTTCCTGCTCCTCTTAGCATGATAAAGAAGATTCAAAGAGAGTGAGATGCCAGCTCCTTTCATTCAGTCAGTAGCTTCAATCATTTCTGGACGTTTTTCAATGGCAAAAATCAATGAATATTGTAAATGCACAAACAGTAATTTCTCCGCATTGCAAGGTGCAATTCTGAAATTTTTTGCTTTTTCCTGCTCCTCTTAGCATGATAAAGAAGATTCAAAGAGAGTGAGATGCCAGCTCCTTTCATTTAGTCAGTAGCTTCAATCATTTCTGGTATATGAATAACATGATGTTTTTCAATGGCAAAAATCAATGAATATTGTAAGTGCACAAACAGTAATTTCTCCGCATTGCAAGGTGCAATTCTGAAATTTTTTGCTTTTTCCTGCTCCTCTTAGCATGATAAAGAAGATTCAAAGAGAGTGAGATGCCAGCTCCTTTCATTTAGTCAGTAGCTTCAATCATTTCTGGACGTTTTTCAATGGCAAAAATCAATGAAGATTGTAAATGCACAAACAGTAATTTCTCCGCATTGCAAGGTGCAATTCTGAAATTTTTTGCTTTTTCCTGCTCCTCTTAGCATGATAAAGAAGATTCAAAGAGAGTGAGATGCCAGCTCCTTTCATTCAGTAAGTAGCTTCAAACATTTCTGGTATATGAATAACATGATGTTTTTCAATGGCAAAAATCAATGAATATTGTAAATGCACAAACAGTAATTTCTCCGCATTGCAAGGTGCAATTCTGAAATTTTTTGCTTTTTCCTGCTCCTCTTAGCATGATAAAGAAGATTCAAAGAGAGTGAGATGCCAGCTCCTTTCATTCAGTCAGTAGCTTCAATCATTTCTGGACGTTTTTCAAAGGCAAAAATCAATGAATATTGTAAATGCACAAACAGTAATTTCTCCGCATTGCAAGGTGCAAATCTGAAATTTTTTGCTTTTTCCTGCTCCTCTTAGCATGATAAAGAAGATTCAAAGAGAGTGAGATGCCAGCTCCTTTCATTCAGTCAGTAGCTTCAATCATTTCTGGACGTTTTTCAATGGCAAAAATCAATGAATATTGTAAATGCACAAACAGTAATTTCTCCGCATTGCAAGGTGCAATTCTGAAATTTTTTGCTTTTTCCTGCTCCTCATAGCATGATAAAGAAGATTCAAAGAGAGTGAGATGCCAGCTCCTTTCATTCAGTCAGTAGCTTCAAACATTTCTGGACGTTTTTCAATGGCAAAAATCAATGAATATTGTAAATGCACAAACAGTAATTTCTCCGCATTGCAATGTGCAATTCTGAAATTTTTTGCTTTTTCCTGCTCCTCTTAGCATGATAAAGAAGATTCAAAGAGAGTGAGATGCCAGCTCCTTTCATTCAGTCAGTAGCTTCAAACATTTCTGGTATATGAATAACATGATGTTTTTCAATGGCAAAAATCAATGAATATTGTAAATGCACAAACAGTAATTTCTCCGCATTGCAAGGTGCAATTCTGAAATTTTTTGCTTTTTCCTGCTCCTCTTAGCATGATAAAGAAGATTCAAAGAGAGTGAGATGCCAGCTCCTTTCATTCAGTCAGTAGCTTCAATCATTTCTGGACGTTTTTCAATGGCAAAAATCAATGAATATTGTAAATGCACAAACAGTAATTTCTCCGCATTGCAAGGTGCAATTCTGAAATTTTTTGCTTTTTCCTGCTCCTCTTAGCATGATAAAGAAGATTCAAAGAGAGTGAGATGCCAGCTCCTTTCATTCAGTCAGTAGCTTCAATCATTTCTGGTATATGAATAACATGATGTTTTTCAATGGCAAAAATCAATGAATATTGTAAATGCACAAACAGTAATTTCTCCGCATTGCAAGGTGCAATTCTGAAATTTTTTGCTTTTTCCTGCTCCTCTTAGCATGATAAAGAAGATTCAAAGAGAGTGAGATGCCAGTTCCTTTCATTCAGTCAGTAGCTTCAATCATTTCTGGACGTTTTTCAATGGCAAAAATCAATGAATATTGTAAATGCACAAACAGTAATTTCTCCGCATTGCAAGGTGCAATTCTGAAATTTTTTGCTTTTTCCTGCTCCTCTTAGCATGATAAAGAAGATTCAAAGAGAGTGAGATGCCAGCTCCTTTCATTCAGTCAGTAGCTTCAATCATTTCTGGTATATGAATAACATGATGTTTTTCAATGGCAAAAATCAATGAATATTGTAAATGCACAAACAGTAATTTCTCCGCATTGCAAGGTGCAATTCTGAAATTTTTTCCTTTTTCCTGCTCCTCTTAGCATGATAAAGAAGATTCAAAGAGAGTGAGATGCCAGCTCCTTTCATTCAGTCAGTAGCTTCAAACATTTCTGGTATATGAATAACATGATGTTTTTCAATGGCAAAAATCAATGAATATTGTAAATGCACAAACAGTAATTTCTCCGCATTGCAAGGTGCAATTCTGAAATTTTTTGCTTTTTCCTGCTCCTCTTAGCATGATAAAGAAGATTCAAAGAGAGTGAGATGCCAGCTCCTTTCATTCAGTCAGTAGCTTCAATCATTTCTGGACGTTTTTCAATGGCAAAAATCAATGAATATTGTAAATGCACAAACAGTAATTTCTCCGCATTGCAAGGTGCAATTCTGAAATTTTTTGCTTTTTCCTGCTCCTCTTAGCATGATAAAGAAGATTCAAAGAGAGTGAGATGCCAGCTCCTTTCATTCAGTCAGTAGCTTCAATCATTTCTGGACGTTTTTCAATGGCAAAAATCAATGAATATTGTAAATGCACAAACAGTAATTTCTCCGCATTGCAAGGTGCAATTCTGAAATTTTTTGCTTTTTCCTGCTCCTCTTAGCATGATAAAGAAGATTCAAAGAGAGTGAGATGCCAGCTCCTTTCATTCAGTCAGTAGCTTCAAACATTTCTGGTATATGAATAACATGATGTTTTTCAATGGCAAAAATCAATGAATATTGTAAATGCACAAACAGTAATTTCTCAGTATTGCAAGGTGCAATTCTGAAATTTTTTGCTTTTTCCTGCTCCTCTTAGCATGATAAAGAAGATTCAAAGAGAGTGGGATGCCAGCTCCTTTCATTCAGTCAGTAGCTTCAATCATTTCTGGACGTTTTTCAATGGCAAAAATCAATGAATATTGTAAATGCACAAACAGTAATTTCTCCGCATTGCAAGGTGCAATTCTGAAATTTTTTGCTTTTTCCTGCTCCTCTTAGCATGATAAAGAAGATTCAAAGAGAGTGAGATGCCAGCTCCTTTCATTCAGTCAGTAGCTTCAATCATTTCTGGTATATGAATAACATGATGTTTTTCAATGGCAAAAATCAATGAATATTGTAAATGCACAAACAGTAATTTCTCCGCATTGCAAGGTGCAATTCTGAAATTTTTTGCTTTTTCCTGCTCCTCTTAGCATGATAAAGAAGATTCAAAGAGAGTGAGATGCCAGCTCCTTTCATTCAGTCAGTAGCTTCAATCATTTCTGGTATATGAATAACATGATGTTTTTCAATGGCAAAAATCAATGAATATTGTAAATGCACAAACAGTAATTTCTCCGCATTGCAAGGTGCAATTCTGAAATTTTTTGCTTTTTAGTGGTCCTCTTAGCATGATAAAGAAGATTCAAAGAGAGTGAGATGCCAGCTCCTTTCATTCAGTCAGTAGCTTCAAACATTTCTGGTATATGAATAACATGATGTTTTTCAATGGCAAAAATCAATGAATATTGTAAATGCACAAACAGTAATTTTTCCGCATTGCAAGGTGCAATTCTGAAATTTTTTGCTTTTTCCTGCTCCTCTTAGCATGATAAAGAAGATTCAAAGAGAGTGAGATGCCAGCTCCTTTCATTCAGTCAGTAGCTTCAATCATTTCTGGACGTTTTTCAATGGCAAAAATCAATGAATATTGTAAATGCACAAACAGTAATTTCTCCGCATTGCAAGGTGCAATTCTGAAATTTTTTGCTTTTTCCTGCTCCTCTTAGCATGATAAAGAAGATTCAAAGAGAGTGAGATGCCAGGTCCTTTCATTCAGTCAGTAGCTTCAATCATTTCTGGTATATGAATAACATGATGTTTTTCAATGGCAAAAATCAATGAATATTGTAAATGCACAAACAGTAATTTCTCCGCATTGCAAGGTGCAATTCTGAAATTTTTTGCTTTTTCCTGCTCCTCTTAGCATGATAAAGAAGATTCAAAGAGAGTGAGATGCCAGCTCCTTTCATTCAGTCAGTAGCTTCAAACATTTCTGGTATATGAATAACATGATGTTTTTCAATGGCAAAAATCAATGAATATTCTAAATGCACAAACAGTAATTTCTCCGCATTGCAAGGTGCAATTCTGAAATTTTTTTCTTTTTCCTGCTCCTCTTAGCATGATAAAGAAGATTCAAAGAGAGTGAGATGCCAGCTCCTTTCATTCAGTCAGTAGCTTCAATCATTTCTGGACGTTTTTCAATGGCAAAAATCAATGAATATTGTAAATGCACAAACAGTAATTTCTCCGCATTGCAAGGTGCAATTCTGAAATTTTTTGCTTTTTCCTGCTCCTCTTAGCATGATAAAGAAGATTCAAAGAGAGTGAGATGCCAGCTCCTTTCATTCAGTCAGTAGCTTCAATCATTTCTGGACGTTTTTCAATGGCAAAAATCAATGAATATTGTAAATGCACAAACAGTAATTTCTCCGCATTGCAAGGTGCAATTCTGAAATTTTTTGCTTTTTCCTGCTCCTCTTAGCATGATAAAGAAGATTCAAAGAGAGTGAGATGCCAGCTCCTTTCATTCAGTCAGTAGCTTCAAACATTTCTGGTATATGAATAACATGATGTTTTTCAATGGCAAAAATCAATGAATATTGTAAATGCACAAACAGTAATTTCTCAGTATTGCAAGGTGCAATTCTGAAATTTTTTGCTTTTTCCTGCTCCTCTTAGCATGATAAAGAAGATTCAAAGAGAGTGAGATGCCAGCTCCTTTCATTCAGTCAGTAGCTTCAATCATTTCTGGACGTTTTTCAATGGCAAAAATCAATGAATATTGTAAATGCACAAACAGTAATTTCTCCGCATTGCAAGGTGCAATTCTGAAATTTTTTGCTTTTTCCTGCTCCTCTTAGCATGATAAAGAAGATTCAAAGAGAGTGAGATGCCAGCTCCTTTCATTCAGTCAGTAGCTTCAAACATTTCTGGTATATGAATAACATGATGTTTTTCAATGGCAAAAATCAATGAATATTGTAAATGCACAAACAGTAATTTCTCTGCATTGCAAGGTGCAATTCTGAAATTTTTTGCTTTTTCCTGCTCCTCTTAGCATGATAAAGAAGATTCAAAGAGAGTGAGATGCCAGCTCCTTTCATTCAGTCAGTAGCTTCAATCATTTCTGGACGTTTTTCAATGGCAAAAATCAATGAATATTGTAAATGCACAAACAGTAATTTCTCCGCATTGCAAGGTGCAATTCTGAAATTTTTTGCTTTTTCCTGCTCCTCTTAGCATGATAAAGAAGATTCAAAGAGAGTGAGATGCCAGCTCCTTTCATTCAGTCAGTAGCTTCAATCATTTCTGGTATATGAATAACATGATGTTTTTCAATGGCAAAAATCAATGAATATTGTAAATGCACAAACAGTAATTTCTCCGCATTGCAAGGTGCAATTCTGAAATTTTTTGCTTTTTCCTGCTCCTCTTAGCATGATAAAGAAGATTCAAAGAGAGTGAGAAGCCAGCTCCTTTCATTCAGTCAGTAGCTTCAATCATTTCTGGTATATGAATAACATGATGTTTTTCAATGGCAAAAATCAATGAATATTGTAAATGCACAAACAGTAATTTCTCCGCATTGCAAGGTGCAATTCTGAAATTTTTTGCTTTTTAGTGCTCCTCTTAGCATGATAAAGAAGATTCAAAGAGAGTGAGATGCCAGCTCCTTTCATTCAGTTAGTAGCTTCAAACATTTCTGGTATATGAATAACATGATGTTTTTCAATGGCAAAAATCAATGAATATTGTAAATGCAGAAACAGTAATTTTTCCGCATTGCAAGGTGCAATTCTGAAATTTTTTGCTTTTTCCTGCTCCTCTTAGCATGATAAAGAAGATTCAAAGAGAGTGAGATGCCAGCTCCTTTCATTCAGTCAGTAGCTTCAATCATTTCTGGACGTTTTTCAATGGCAAAAATCAATGAATATTGTAAATGCACAAACAGTAATTTCTCCGCATTGCAAGGTGCAATTCTGAAATTTTTTGCTTTTTCCTGCTCCTCTTAGCATGATAAAGAAGATTCAAAGAGAGTGAGATGCCAGCTCCTTTCATTCAGTCAGTAGCTTCAAACATTTCTGGTATATGAATAACATGATGTTTTTCAATGGCAAAAATCAATGAATATTGTAAATGCACAAACAGTAATTTCTCTGCATTGCAAGGTGCAATTCTGAAATTTTTTGCTTTTTCCTGCTCCTCTTAGCATGATAAAGAAGATTCAAAGAGAGTGGGATGCCAGCTCCTTTCATTCAGTCAGTAGCTTCAATCATTTCTGGACGTTTTTCAATGGCAAAAATCAATGAATATTGTAAATGCACAAACAGTAATTTCTCCGCATTGCAAGGTGCAATTCTGAAATTTTTTGCTTTTTCCTGCTCCTCTTAGCATGATAAAGAAGATTCAAAGAGAGTGAGATGCCAGCTCCTTTCATTCAGTCAGTAGCTTCAATCATTTCTGGTATATGAATAACATGATGTTTTTCAATGGCAAAAATCAATGAATATTGTAAATGCACAAACAGTAATTTCTCCGCATTGCAAGGTGCAATTCTGAAATTTTTTGCTTTTTCCTGCTCCTCTTAGCATGATAAAGAAGATTCAAAGAGAGTGAGATGCCAGCTCCTTTCATTCAGTCAGTAGCTTCAATCATTTCTGGTATATGAATAACATGATGTTTTTCAATGGCAAAAATCAATGAATATTGTAAATGCACAAACAGTAATTTCTCCGCATTGCAAGGTGCAATTCTGAAATTTTTTGCTTTTTAGTGCTCCTCTTAGCATGATAAAGAAGATTCAAAGAGAGTGAGATGCCAGCTCCTTTCATTCAGTCAGTAGCTTCAAACATTTCTGGTATATGAATAACATGATGTTTTTCAATGGCAAAAATCAATGAATATTGTAAATGCACAAACAGTAATTTTTCCGCATTGCAAGGTGCAATTCTGAAATTTTTTGCTTTTTCCTGCTCCTCTTAGCATGATAAAGAAGATTCAAAGAGAGTGAGATGCCAGCTCCTTTCATTCAGTCAGTAGCTTCAATCATTTCTGGACGTTTTTCAATGGCAAAAATCAATGAATATTGTAAATGCACAAACAGTAATTTCTCCGCATTGCAAGGTGCAATTCTGAAATTTTTTGCTTTTTCCTGCTCCTCTTAGCATGATAAAGAAGATTCAAAGAGAGTGAGATGCCAGGTCCTTTCATTCAGTCAGTAGCTTCAATCATTTCTGGTATATGAATAACATGATGTTTTTCAATGGCAAAAATCAATGAATATTGTAAATGCACAAACAGTAATTTCTCCGCATTGCAAGGTGCAATTCTGAAATTTTTTGCTTTTTCCTGCTCCTCTTAGCATGATAAAGAAGATTCAAAGAGAGTGAGATGCCAGCTCCTTTCATTCAGTCAGTAGCTTCAAACATTTCTGGTATATGAATAACATGATGTTTTTCAATGGCAAAAATCAATGAATATTCTAAATGCACAAACAGTAATTTCTCCGCATTGCAAGGTGCAATTCTGAAATTTTTTGCTTTTTCCTGCTCCTCTTAGCATGATAAAGAAGATTCAAAGAGAGTGAGATGCCAGCTCCTTTCATTCAGTCAGTAGCTTCAATCATTTCTGGACGTTTTTCAATGGCAAAAATGAATGAATATTGTAAATGCACAAACAGTAATTTCTCCGCATTGCAAGGTGCAATTCTGAAATTTTTTGCTTTTTCCTGCTCCTCTTAGCATGATAAAGAAGATTCAAAGAGAGTGAGATGCCAGCTCCTTTCATTCAGTCAGTAGCTTCAATCATTTCTGGACGTTTTTCAATGGCAAAAATCAATGAATATTGTAAATGCACAAACAGTAATTTCTCCGCATTGCAAGGTGCAATTCTGAAATTTTTTGCTTTTTCCTGCTCCTCTTAGCATGATAAAGAAGATTCAAAGAGAGTGAGATGCCAGCTCCTTTCATTCAGTCAGTAGCTTCAAACATTTCTGGTATATGAATAACATGATGTTTTTCAATGGCAAAAATCAATGAATATTGTAAATGCACAAACAGTAATTTCTCAGTATTGCAAGGTGCAATTCTGAAATTTTTTGCTTTTTCCTGCTCCTCTTAGCATGATAAAGAAGATTCAAAGAGAGTGAGATGCCAGCTCCTTTCATTCAGTCAGTAGCTTCAATCATTTCTGGACGTTTTTCAATGGCAAAAATCAATGAATATTGTAAATGCACAAACAGTAATTTCTCCGCATTGCAAGGTGCAATTCTGAAATTTTTTGCTTTTTCCTGCTCCTCTTAGCATGATAAAGAAGATTCAAAGAGAGTGAGATGCCAGCTCCTTTCATTCAGTCAGTAGCTTAAAACATTTCTGGTATATGAATAACATGATGTTTTTCAATGGCAAAAATCAATGAATATTGTAAATGCACAAACAGTAATTTCTCTGCATTGCAAGGTGCAATTCTGAAATTTTTTGCTTTTTCCTGCTCCTCTTAGCATGATAAAGAAGATTCAAAGAGAGTGAGATGCCAGCTCCTTTCATTCAGTCAGTAGCTTCAATCATTTCTGGACGTTTTTCAATGGCAAAAATCAATGAATATTGTAAATGCACAAACAGTAATTTCTCCGCATTGCAAGGTGCAATTCTGAAATTTTTTGCTTTTTCCTGCTCCTCTTAGCATGATAAAGAAGATTCAAAGAGAGTGAGATGCCAGCTCCTTTCATTCAGTCAGTAGCTTCAATCATTTCTGGTATATGAATAACATGATGTTTTTCAATGGCAAAAATCAATGAATATTGTAAATGCACAAACAGTAATTTCTCCGCATTGCAAGGTGCAATTCTGAAATTTTTTGCTTTTTCCTGCTCCTCTTAGCATGATAAAGAAGATTCAAAGAGAGTGAGATGCCAGCTCCTTTCATTCAGTCAGTAGCTTCAATCATTTCTGGTATATGAATAACATGATGTTTTTCAATGGCAAAAATCAATGAATATTGTAAATGCGCAAACATTAATTTCTCCGCATTGCAAGGTGCAATTCTGAAATTTTTTGCTTTTTAGTGCTCCTCTTAGCATGATAAAGAAGATTCAAAGAGAGTGAGATGCCAGCTCCTTTCATTCAGTCAGTAGCTTCAAACATTTCTGGTATATGAATAACATGATGTTTTTCAATGGCAAAAATCAATGAATATTGTAAATGCAGAAACAGTAATTTTTCCGCATTGCAAGGTGCAATTCTGAAATTTTTTGCTTTTTCCTGCTCCTCTTAGCATGATAAAGAAGATTCAAAGAGAGTGAGATGCCAGCTCCTTTCATTCAGTTAGTAGCTTCAATCATTTCTGGACGTTTTTCAATGGCAAAAATCAATGAATATTGTAAATGCACAAACAGTAATTTCTCCGCATTGCAAGGTGCAATTCTGAAATTTTTTGCTTTTTCCTGCTCCTCTTAGCATGATAAAGAAGATTCAAAGAGAGTGAGATGCCAGCTCCTTTCATTCAGTCAGTAGCTTCAATCATTTCTGGACGTTTTTCAATGGCAAAAATCAATGAATATTGTAAATGCACAAACAGTAATTTCTCCGCATTGCAAGGTGCAATTCTGAAATTTTTTGCTTTTTCCTGCTCCTCTTAGCATGATAAAGAAGATTCAAAGAGAGTGAGATGCCAGCTCCTTTCATTCAGTCAGTAGCTTCAATCATTTCTGGTATATGAATAACATGATGTTTTTCAATGGCAAAAATCAATGAATATTGTAAATGCACAAACAGTAATTTCTCCGCATTGCAAGGTGCAATTCTGAAATTTTTTGCTTTTTCCTGCTCCTCTTAGCATGATAAAGAAGATTCAAAGAGAGTGAGATGCCAGCTCCTTTCATTCAGTCAGTAGCTTCAATCATTTCTGGTATATGAATAACATGATGTTTTTCAATGGCAAAAATCAATGAATATTGTAAATGCGCAAACAGTAATTTCTCCGCATTGCAAGGTGCAATTCTGAAATTTTTTGCTTTTTAGTGCTCCTCTTAGCATGATAAAGAAGATTCAAAGAGAGTGAGATGCCAGCTCCTTTCATTCAGTCAGTAGCTTCAAACATTTCTGGTATATGAATAACATGATGTTTTTCAATGGCAAAAATCAATGAATATTGTAAATGCAGAAACAGTAATTTTTCCGCATTGCAAGGTGCAATTCTGAAATTTTTTGCTTTTTCCTGCTCCTCTTAGCATGATAAAGAAGATTCAAAGAGAGTGAGATGCCAGCTCCTTTCATTCAGTTAGTAGCTTCAATCATTTCTGGACGTTTTTCAATGGCAAAAATCAATGAATATTGTAAATGCACAAACAGTAATTTCTCCGCATTGCAAGGTGCAATTCTGAAATTTTTTGCTTTTTCCTGCTCCTCTTAGCATGATAAAGAAGATTCAAAGAGAGTGAGATGCCAGCTCCTTTCATTCAGTCAGTAGCTTCAATCATTTCTGGTATATGAATAACATGATGTTTTTCAATGGCAAAAATCAATGAATATTGTAAATGCACAAACAGTAATTTCTCCGCATTGCAAGGTGCAATTCTGAAATTTTTTGCTTTTTCCTGCTCCTCTTAGCATGATAAAGAAGATTCAAAGAGAGTGAGATGCCAGCTCCTTTCATTCAGTCAGTAGCTTCAAACATTTCTGGTATATGAATAACATGATGTTTTTCAATGGCAAAAATCAATGAATATTGTAAATGCACAAACAGTAATTTCTCTGCATTGCAAGGTGCAATTCTGAAATTTTTTGCTTTTTCCTGCTCCTCTTAGCATGATAAAGAAGATTCAAAGAGAGTGGGATGCCAGCTCCTTTCATTCAGTCAGTAGCTTCAATCATTTCTGGACGTTTTTCAATGGCAAAAATCAATGAATATTGTAAATGCACAAACAGTAATTTCTCCGCATTGCAAGGTGCAATTCTGAAATTTTTTGCTTTTTCCTGCTCCTCTTAGCATGATAAAGAAGATTCAAAGAGAGTGAGATGCCAGCTCCTTTCATTCAGTCAGTAGCTTCAATCATTTCTGGTATATGAATAACATGATGTTTTTCAATGGCAAAAATCAATGAATATTGTAAATGCACAAACAGTAATTTCTCCGCATTGCAAGGTGCAATTCTGAAATTTTTTGCTTTTTCCTGCTCCTCTTAGCATGATAAAGAAGATTCAAAGAGAGTGAGATGCCAGCTCCTTTCATTCAGTCAGTAGCTTCAATCATTTCTGGTATATGAATAACATGATGTTTTTCAATGGCAAAAATCAATGAATATTGTAAATGCACAAACAGTAATTTCTCCGCATTGCAAGGTGCAATTCTGAAATTTTTTGCTTTTTAGTGCTCCTCTTAGCATGATAAAGAAGATTCAAAGAGAGTGAGATGCCAGCTCCTTTCATTCAGTCAGTAGCTTCAAACATTTCTGGTATATGAATAACATGATGTTTTTCAATGGCAAAAATCAATGAATATTGTAAATGCACAAACAGTAATTTTTCCGCATTGCAAGGTGCAATTCTGAAATTTTTTGCTTTTTCCTGCTCCTCTTAGCATGATAAAGAAGATTCAAAGAGAGTGAGATGCCAGCTCCTTTCATTCAGTCAGTAGCTTCAATCATTTCTGGACGTTTTTCAATGGCAAAAATCAATGAATATTGTAAATGCACAAACAGTAATTTCTCCGCATTGCAAGGTGCAATTCTGAAATTTTTTGCTTTTTCCTGCTCCTCTTAGCATGATAAAGAAGATTCAAGGAGAGTGAGATGCCAGGTCCTTTCATTCAGTCAGTAGCTTCAATCATTTCTGGTATATGAATAACATGATGTTTTTCAATGGCAAAAATCAATGAATATTGTAAATGCACAAACAGTAATTTCTCCGCATTGCAAGGTGCAATTCTGAAATTTTTTGCTTTTTCCTGCTCCTCTTAGCATGATAAAGAAGATTCAAAGAGAGTGAGATGCCAGCTCCTTTCATTCAGTCAGTAGCTTCAAACATTTCTGGTATATGAATAACATGATGTTTTTCAATGGCAAAAATCAATGAATATTCTAAATGCACAAACAGTAATTTCTCCGCATTGCAAGGTGCAATTCTGAAATTTTTTGCTTTTTCCTGCTCCTCTTAGCATGATAAAGAAGATTCAAAGAGAGTGAGATGCCAGCTCCTTTCATTCAGTCAGTAGCTTCAATCATTTCTGGACGTTTTTCAATGGCAAAAATCAATGAATATTGTAAATGCACAAACAGTAATTTCTCCGCATTGCAAGGTGCAATTCTGAAATTTTTTGCTTTTTCCTGCTCCTCTTAGCATGATAAAGAAGATTCAAAGAGAGTGAGATGCCAGCTCCTTTCATTCAGTCAGTAGCTTCAAACATTTCTGGTATATGAATAACATGATGTTTTTCAATGGCAAAAATCAATGAATATTGTAAATGCACAAACAGTAATTTCTCAGTATTGCAAGGTGCAATTCTGAAATTTTTTGCTTTTTCCTGCTCCTCTTAGCATGATAAAGAAGATTCAAAGAGAGTGAGATGCCAGCTCCTTTCATTCAGTCAGTAGCTTCAATCATTTCTGGACGTTTTTCAATGGCAAAAATCAATGAATATTGTAAATGCACAAACAGTAATTTCTCCGCATTGCAAGGTGCAATTCTGAAATTTTTTGCTTTTTCCTGCTCCTCTTAGCATGATAAAGAAGATTCAAAGAGAGTGAGATGCCAGCTCCTTTCATTCAGTCAGTAGCTTCAAACATTTCTGGTATATGAATAACATGATGTTTTTCAATGGCAAAAATCAATGAATATTGTAAATGCACAAACAGTAATTTCTCTGCATTGCAAGGTGCAATTCTGAAATTTTTTGCTTTTTCCTGCTCCTCTTAGCATGATAAAGAAGATTCAAAGAGAGTGAGATGCCAGCTCCTTTCATTCAGTCAGTAGCTTCAATCATTTCTGGACGTTTTTCAATGGCAAAAATCAATGAATATTGTAAATGCACAAACAGTAATTTCTCCGCATTGCAAGGTGCAATTCTGAAATTTTTTGCTTTTTCCTGCTCCTCTTAGCATGATAAAGAAGATTCAAAGAGAGTGAGATGCCAGCTCCTTTCATTCAGTCAGTAGCTTCAATCATTTCTGGTATATGAATAACATGATGTTTTTCAATGGCAAAAATCAATGAATATTGTAAATGCACAAACAGTAATTTCTCCGCATTGCAAGGTGCAATTCTGAAATTTTTTGCTTTTTCCTGCTCCTCTTAGCATGATAAAGAAGATTCAAAGAGAGTGAGATGCCAGCTCCTTTCATTCAGTCAGTAGCTTCAATCATTTCTGGTATATGAATAACATGATGTTTTTCAATGGCAAAAATCAATGAATATTGTAAATGCGCAAACAGTAATTTCTCCGCATTGCAAGGTGCAATTCTGAAATTTTTTGCTTTTTAGTGCTCCTCTTAGCATGATAAAGAAGATTCAAAGAGAGTGAGATGCCAGCTCCTTTCATTCAGTCAGTAGCTTCAAACATTTCTGGTATATGAATAACATGATGTTTTTCAATGGCAAAAATCAATGAATATTGTAAATGCAGAAACAGTAATTTTTCCGCATTGCAAGGTGCAATTCTGAAATTTTTTGCTTTTTCCTGCTCCTCTTAGCATGATAAAGAAGATTCAAAGAGAGTGAGATGCCAGCTCCTTTCATTCAGTCAGTAGCTTCAATCATTTCTGGACGTTTTTCAATGGCAAAAATCAATGAATATTGTAAATGCACAAACAGTAATTTCTCCGCATTGCAAGGTGCAATTCTGAAATTTTTTGCTTTTTCCTGCTCCTCTTAGCATGATAAAGAAGATTCAAAGAGAGTGAGATGCCAGCTCCTTTCATTCAGTCAGTAGCTTCAATCATTTCTGGTATATGAATAACATGATGTTTTTCAATGGCAAAAATCAATGAATATTGTAAATGCACAAACAGTAATTTCTCCGCATTGCAAGGTGCAATTCTGAAATTTTTTGCTTTTTCCTGCTCCTCTTAGCATGATAAAGAAGATTCAAAGAGAGTGAGATGCCAGCTCCTTTCATTCAGTCAGTAGCTTCAAACATTTCTGGTATATGAATAACATGATGTTTTTCAATGGCAAAAATCAATGAATATTGTAAATGCACAAACAGTAATTTCTCCGCATTGCAAGGTGCAATTCTGAAATTTTTTGCTTTTTCCTGCTCCTCTTAGCATGATAAAGAAGATTCAAAGAGAGTGAGATGCCAGCTCCTTTCATTCAGTCAGTAGCTTCAATCATTTCTGGACGTTTTTCAATGGCAAAAATCAATGAATATTGTAAATGCACAAACAGTAATTTCTCCGCATTGCAAGGTGCAATTCTGAAATTTTTTGCTTTTTCCTGCTCCTCTTAGCATGATAAAGAAGATTCAAAGAGAATGAGATGCCAGCTCCTTTCATTTAGTCAGTAGCTTCAATCATTTCTGGTATATGAATAACATGATGTTTTTCAATGGCAAAAATCAATGAATATTGTAAGTGCACAAACAGTAATTTCTCCGCATTGCAAGGTGCAATTCTGAAATTTTTTGCTTTTTCCTGCTCCTCTTAGCATGATAAAGAAGATTCAAAGAGAGTGAGATGCCAGCTCCTTTCATTTAGTCAGTAACTTCAATCATTTCTGGACGTTTTTCAATGGCAAAAATCAATGAATATTGTAAATGCACAAACAGTAATTTCTCCGCATTGCAAGGTGCAATTCTGAAATTTTTTGCTTTTTCCTGCTCCTCTTAGCATGATAAAGAAGATTCAAAGAGAGTGAGATGCCAGCTCCTTTCATTCAGTAAGTAGCTTCAAACATTTCTGGTATATGAATAACATGATGTTTTTCAATGGCAAAAATCAATGAATATTGTAAATGCACAAACAGTAATTTCTCCGCATTGCAAGGTGCAATTCTGAAATTTTTTGCTTTTTCCTGCTCCTCTTAGCATGTTAAAGAAGATTCAAAGAGAGTGAGATGCCAGCTCCTTTCATTCAGTCAGTAGCTTCAATCATTTCTGGACGTTTTTCAAAGGCAAAAATCAATGAATATTGTAAATGCACAAACAGTAATTTCTCCGCATTGCAAGGTGCAAATCTGAAATTTTTTGCTTTTTCCTGCTCCTCTTAGCATGATAAAGAAGATTCAAAGAGAGTGAGATGCCAGCTCCTTTCATTCAGTCAGTAGCTTCAATCATTTCTGGACGTTTTTCAATGGCAAAAATCAATGAATATTGTAAATGCACAAACAGAAATTTCTCCGCATTGCAAGGTGCAATTCTGAAATTTTTTGCTTTTTCCTGCTCCTCTTAGCATGATAAAGAAGATTCAAAGAGAGTGAGATGCCAGCTCCTTTCATTCAGTCAGTAGCTTCAATCATTTCTGGTATATGAATAACATGATGTTTTTCAATGGCAAAAATCAATGAATATTGTAAATGCACAAACAGTAATTTCTCCGCATTGCAATGTGCAATTCTGAAATTTTTTGCTTTTTCCTGCTCCTCTTAGCATGATAAAGAAGATTCAAAGAGAGTGAGATGCCAGCTCCTTTCATTCAGTCAGTAGCTTCAAACATTTCTGGTATATGAATAACATGATGTTTTTCAATGGCAAAAATCAATGAATATTGTAAATGCACAAACAGTAATTTCTCCGCATTGCAAGGTGCAATTCTGAAATTTTTTGCTTTTTCCTGCTCCTCTTAGCATGATAAAGAAGATTCAAAGAGAGTGAGATGCCAGCTCCTTTCATTCAGTCAGTAGCTTCAATCATTTCTGGTATATGAATAACATGATGTTTTTCAATGGCAAAAATCAATGAATATTGTAAATGCACAAACAGTAATTTCTCCGCATTGCAAGGTGCAATTCTGAAATTTTTTGCTTTTTAGTGCTCCTCTTAGCATGATAAAGAAGATTCAAAGAGAGTGAGATGCCAGCTCCTTTCATTCAGTCAGTAGCTTCAAACATTTCTGGTATATGAATAACATGATGTTTTTCAATGGCAAAAATCAATGAATATTGTAAATGCACAAACAGTAATTTTTCCGCATTGCAAGGTGCAATTCTGAAATTTTTTGCTTTTTCCTGCTCCTCTTAGCATGATAAAGAAGATTCAAAGAGAGTGAGATGCCAGCTCCTTTCATTCAGTCAGTAGCTTCAATCATTTCTGGACGTTTTTCAATGGCAAAAATCAATGAATATTGTAAATGCACAAACAGTAATTTCTCCGCATTGCAAGGTGCAATTCTGAAATTTTTTGCTTTTTCCTGCTCCTCTTAGCATGATAAAGAAGATTCAAAGAGAGTGAGATGCCAGGTCCTTTCATTCAGTCAGTAGCTTCAATCATTTCTGGTATATGAATAACATGATGTTTTTCAATGGCAAAAATCAATGAATATTGTAAATGCACAAACAGTAATTTCTCCGCATTGCAAGGTGCAATTCTGAAATTTTTTGCTTTTTCCTGCTCCTCTTAGCATGATAAAGAAGATTCAAAGAGAGTGAGATGCCAGCTCCTTTCATTCAGTCAGTAGCTTCAAACATTTCTGGTATATGAATAACATGATGTTTTTCAATGGCAAAAATCAATGAATATTCTAAATGCACAAACAGTAATTTCTCCGCATTGCAAGGTGCAATTCTGAAATTTTTTGCTTTTTCCTGCTCCTCTTAGCATGATAAAGAAGATTCAAAGAGAGTGAGATGCCAGCTCCTTTCATTCAGTCAGTAGCTTCAATCATTTCTGGACGTTTTTCAATGGCAAAAATCAATGAATATTGTAAATGCACAAACAGTAATTTCTCCGCATTGCAAGGTGCAATTCTGAAATTTTTTGCTTTTTCCTGCTCCTCTTAGCATGATAAAGAAGATTCAAAGAGAGTGAGATGCCAGCTCCTTTCATTCAGTCAGTAGCTTCAATCATTTCTGGACGTTTTTCAATGGCAAAAATCAATGAATATTGTAAATGCACAAACAGTAATTTCTCCGCATTGCAAGGTGCAATTCTGAAATTTTTTGCTTTTTCCTGCTCCTCTTAGCATGATAAAGAAGTTTCAAAGAGAGTGAGATGCCAGCTCCTTTCATTCAGTCAGTAGCTTCAAACATTTCTGGTATATGAATAACATGATGTTTTTCAATGGCAAAAATCAATGAATATTGTAAATGCACAAACAGTAATTTCTCAGTATTGCAAGGTGCAATTCTGAAATTTTTTGCTTTTTCCTGCTCCTCTTAGCATGATAAAGAAGATTCAAAGAGAGTGAGATGCCAGCTCCTTTCATTCAGTCAGTAGCTTCAATCATTTCTGGACGTTTTTCAATGGCAAAAATCAATGAATATTGTAAATGCACAAACAGTAATTTCTCCGCATTGCAAGGTGCAATTCTGAAATTTTTTGCTTTTTCCTGCTCCTCTTAGCATGATAAAGAAGATTCAAAGAGAGTGAGATGCCAGCTCCTTTCATTCAGTCAGTAGCTTCAAACATTTCTGGTATATGAATAACATGATGTTTTTCAATGGCAAAAATCAATGAATATTGTAAATGCACAAACAGTAATTTCTCTGCATTGCAAGGTGCAATTCTGAAATTTTTTGCTTTTTCCTGCTCCTCTTAGCATGATAAAGAAGATTCAAAGAGAGTGAGATGCCAGCTCCTTTCATTCAGTCAGTAGCTTCAATCATTTCTGGACGTTTTTCAATGGCAAAAATCAATGAATATTGTAAATGCACAAACAGTAATTTCTCCGCATTGCAAGGTGCAATTCTGAAATTTTTTGCTTTTTCCTGCTCCTCTTAGCATGATAAAGAAGATTCAAGGAGAGTGAGATGCCAGCTCCTTTCATTCAGTCAGTAGCTTCAATCATTTCTGGTATATGAATAACATGATGTTTTTCAATGGCAAAAATCAATGAATATTGTAAATGCACAAACAGTAATTTCTCCGCATTGCAAGGTGCAATTCTGAAATTTTTTGCTTTTTCCTGCTCCTCTTAGCATGATAAAGAAGATTCAAAGAGAGTGAGATGCCAGCTCCTTTCATTCAGTCAGTAGCTTCAAACATTTCTGGTATATGAATAACATGATGTTTTTCAATGGCAAAAATCAATGAATATTGTAAATGCACAAACAGTAATTTCTCCGCATTGCAAGGTGCAATTCTGAAATTTTTTGCTTTTTCCTGCTCCTCTTAGCATGATAAAGAAGATTCAAAGAGAGTGAGATGCCAGCTCCTTTCATTCAGTCAGTAGCTTCAATCATTTCTGGACGTTTTTCAATGGCAAAAATCAATGAATATTGTAAATGCACAAACAGTAATTTCTCCGCATTGCAAGGTGCAATTCTGAAATTTTTTGCTTTTTCCTGCTCCTCTTAGCATGATAAAGAAGATTCAAAGAGAATGAGATGCCAGCTCCTTTCATTTAGTCAGTAGCTTCAATCATTTCTGGTATATGAATAACATGATGTTTTTCAATGGCAAAAATCAATGAATATTGTAAGTGCACAAACAGTAATTTCTCCGCATTGCAAGGTGCAATTCTGAAATTTTTTGCTTTTTCCTGCTCCTCTTAGCATGATAAAGAAGATTCAAAGAGAGTGAGATGCCAGCTCCTTTCATTTAGTCAGTAACTTCAATCATTTCTGGACGTTTTTCAATGGCAAAAATCAATGAATATTGTAAATGCACAAACAGTAATTTCTCCGCATTGCAAGGTGCAATTCTGAAATTTTTTGCTTTTTCCTGCTCCTCTTAGCATGATAAAGAAGATTCAAAGAGAGTGAGATGCCAGCTCCTTTCATTCAGTAAGTAGCTTCAAACATTTCTGGTATATGAATAACATGATGTTTTTCAATGGCAAAAATCAATGAATATTGTAAATGCACAAACAGTAATTTCTCCGCATTGCAAGGTGCAATTCTGAAATTTTTTGCTTTTTCCTGCTCCTCTTAGCATGTTAAAGAAGATTCAAAGAGAGTGAGATGCCAGCTCCTTTCATTCAGTCAGTAGCTTCAATCATTTCTGGACGTTTTTCAAAGGCAAAAATCAATGAATATTGTAAATGCACAAACAGTAATTTCTCCGCATTGCAAGGTGCAAATCTGAAATTTTTTGCTTTTTCCTGCTCCTCTTAGCATGATAAAGAAGATTCAAAGAGAGTGAGATGCCAGCTCCTTTCATTCAGTCAGTAGCTTCAATCATTTCTGGTATATGAATAACATGATGTTTTTCAATGGCAAAAATCAATGAATATTGTAAATGCGCAAACAGTAATTTCTCCGCATTGCAAGGTGCAATTCTGAAATTTTTTGCTTTTTAGTGCTCCTCTTAGCATGATAAAGAAGATTCAAAGAGAGTGAGATGCCAGCTCCTTTCATTCAGTCAGTAGCTTCAAACATTTCTGGTATATGAATAACATGATGTTTTTCAATGGCAAAAATCAATGAATATTGTAAATGCAGAAACAGTAATTTTTCCGCATTGCAAGGTGCAATTCTGAAATTTTTTGCTTTTTCCTGCTCCTCTTAGCATGATAAAGAAGATTCAAAGAGAGTGAGATGCCAGCTCCTTTCATTCAGTCAGTAGCTTCAATCATTTCTGGACGTTTTTCAATGGCAAAAATCAATGAATATTGTAAATGCACAAACAGTAATTTCTCCGCATTGCAAGGTGCAATTCTGAAATTTTTTGCTTTTTCCTGCTCCTCTTAGCATGATAAAGAAGATTCAAAGAGAGTGAGATGCCAGCTCCTTTCATTCAGTCAGTAGCTTCAATCATTTCTGGTATATGAATAACATGATGTTTTTCAATGTCAAAAATCAATGAATATTGTAAATGCACAAACAGTAATTTCTCCGCATTGCAAGGTGCAATTCTGAAATTTTTTGCTTTTTCCTGCTCCTCTTAGCATGATAAAGAAGATTCAAAGAGAGTGAGATGCCAGCTCCTTTCATTCAGTCAGTAGCTTCAAACATTTCTGGTATATGAATAACATGATGTTTTTCAATGGCAAAAATCAATGAATATTGTAAATGCACAAACAGTAATTTCTCCGCATTGCAAGGTGCAATTCTGAAATTTTTTGCTTTTTCCTGCTCCTCTTAGCATGATAAAGAAGATTCAAAGAGAGTGAGATGCCAGCTCCTTTCATTCAGTCAGTAGCTTCAATCATTTCTGGACGTTTTTCAATGGCAAAAATCAATGAATATTGTAAATGCACAAACAGTAATTTCTCCGCATTGCAAGGTGCAATTCTGAAATTTTTTGCTTTTTCCTGCTCCTCTTAGCATGATAAAGAAGATTCAAAGAGAATGAGATGCCAGCTCCTTTCATTTAGTCAGTAGCTTCAATCATTTCTGGTATATGAATAACATGATGTTTTTCAATGGCAAAAATCAATGAATATTGTAAGTGCACAAACAGTAATTTCTCCGCATTGCAAGGTGCAATTCTGAAATTTTTTGCTTTTTCCTGCTCCTCTTAGCATGATAAAGAAGATTCAAAGAGAGTGAGATGCCAGCTCCTTTCATTTAGTCAGTAACTTCAATCATTTCTGGACGTTTTTCAATGGCAAAAATCAATGAATATTGTAAATGCACAAACAGTAATTTCTCCGCATTGCAAGGTGCAATTCTGAAATTTTTTGCTTTTTCCTGCTCCTCTTAGCATGATAAAGAAGATTCAAAGAGAGTGAGATGCCAGCTCCTTTCATTCAGTAAGTAGCTTCAAACATTTCTGGTATATGAATAACATGATGTTTTTCAATGGCAAAAATCAATGAATATTGTAAATGCACAAACAGTAATTTCTCCGCATTGCAAGGTGCAATTCTGAAATTTTTTGCTTTTTCCTGCTCCTCTTAGCATGTTAAAGAAGATTCAAAGAGAGTGAGATGCCAGCTCCTTTCATTCAGTCAGTAGCTTCAATCATTTCTGGACGTTTTTCAAAGGCAAAAATCAATGAATATTGTAAATGCACAAACAGTAATTTCTCCGCATTGCAAGGTGCAAATCTGAAATTTTTTGCTTTTTCCTGCTCCTCTTAGCATGATAAAGAAGATTCAAAGAGAGTGAGATGCCAGCTCCTTTCATTCAGTCAGTAGCTTCAATCATTTCTGGACGTTTTTCAATGGCAAAAATCAATGAATATTGTAAATGCACAAACAGAAATTTCTCCGCATTGCAAGGTGCAATTCTGAAATTTTTTGCTTTTTCCTGCTCCTCTTAGCATGATAAAGAAGATTCAAAGAGAGTGAGATGCCAGCTCCTTTCATTCAGTCAGTAGCTTCAATCATTTCTGGTATATGAATAACATGATGTTTTTCAATGGCAAAAATCAATGAATATTGTAAATGCACAAACAGTAATTTCTCCGCATTGCAATGTGCAATTCTGAAATTTTTTGCTTTTTCCTGCTCCTCTTAGCATGATAAAGAAGATTCAAAGAGAGTGAGATGCCAGCTCCTTTCATTCAGTCAGTAGCTTCAAACATTTCTGGTATATGAATAACATGATGTTTTTCAATGGCAAAAATCAATGAATATTGTAAATGCACAAACAGTAATTTCTCCGCATTGCAAGGTGCAATTCTGAAATTTTTTGCTTTTTCCTGCTCCTCTTAGCATGATAAAGAAGTTTCAAAGAGAGTGAGATGCCAGCTCCTTTCATTCAGTCAGTAGCTTCAATCATTTCTGGTATATGAATAACATGATGTTTTTCAATGGCAAAAATCAATGAATATTGTAAATGCACAAACAGTAATTTCTCCGCATTGCAAGGTGCAATTCTGAAATTTTTTGCTTTTTCCTGCTCCTCTTAGCATGATAAAGAAGATTCAAAGAGAGTGAGATGCCAGCTCCTTTCATTCAGTCAGTAGCTTCAATCATTTCTGGTATATGAATAACATGATGTTTTTCAATGGCAAAAATCAATGAATATTGTAAATGCACAAACAGTAATTTCTCCGCATTGCAAGGTGCAATTCTGAAATTTTTTGCTTTTTCCTGCTCCTCTTAGCATGATAAAGAAGATTCAAAGAGAGTGAGATGCCAGCTCCTTTCATTCAGTCAGTAGCTTCAATCATTTCTGGACGTTTTTCAATGGCAAAAATCAATGAATATTGTAAATGCACAAACAGTAATTTCTCCGCATTGCAAGGTGCAATTCTGAAATTTTTTGCTTTTTCCTGCTCCTCTTAGCATGATAAAGAAGATTCAAAGAGAGTGAGATGCCAGCTCCTTTCATTCAGTCAGTAGCTTCAATCATTTCTGGTATATGAATAACATGATGTTTTTCAATGGCAAAAATCAATGAATATTGTAAATGCACAAACAGTAATTTCTCCGCATTGCAAGGTGCAATTCTGAAATTTTTTGCTTTTTCCTGCTCCTCTTAGCATGATAAAGAAGATTCAAAGAGAGTGAGATGCCAGCTCCTTTCATTCAGTCAGTAGCTTCAAACATTTCTGGTATATGAATAACATGATGTTTTTCAATGGCAAAAATCAATGAATATTGTAAATGCACAAACAGTAATTTCTCCGCATTGCAAGGTTCAATTCTGAAATTTTTTGCTTTTTCCTGCTCCTCTTAGCATGATAAAGAAGATTCAAAGAGAGTGAGATGCCAGCTCCTTTCATTTAGTCAGTAGCTTCAATCATTTCTGGTATATGAATAACATGATGTTTTTCAATGGCAAAAATCAATGAATATTGTAAATGCAAAAACAGTAATTTCTCCGCATTGCAAGGTGCAATTCTGAAATTTTTTGCTTTTTCCTGCTCCTCTTAGCATGATAAAGAAGATTCAAAGAGAGTGAGATGCCAGCTCCTTTCATTCAGTCAGTAGCTTCAATCATTTCTGGACGTTTTTCAATGGCAAAAATCAATGAATATTGTAAATGCACAAACAGTAATTTCTCCGCATTGCAAGGTGCAATTCTGAAATTTTTTGCTTTCTCCTGCTCCTCTTAGCATGATAAAGAAGATTCAAAGAGAGTGAGATGCCAGCTCCTTTCGTTCAGTCAGTAGCTTCAAACATTTCTGGTATATGAATAACATGATGTTTTTCAATGGCAAAAATCAATGAATATTGTAAATGCACAAACAGTAATTTCTCCGCATTGCAAGGTGCAATTCTGAATTTTTTTGCTTTTTCCTGCTCCTCTTAGCATGATAAAGAAGATTCAAAGAGAGTGAGATGCCAGCTCCTTTCATTCAGTCAGTAGCTTCAAACATTTCTGGTATATGAATAACATGATGTTTTTCAATGGCAAAAATCAATGAATATTGTAAATGCACAAACAGTAATTTCTCCGCATTGCAAGGTGCAATTCTGAAATTTTTTGCTTTTTCCTGCTCCTCTTAGCATGATAAAGAAGATTCAAAGAGAGTGAGATGCCAGCTCCTTTCATTCAGTCAGTAGCTTCAATCATTTCTGGTATATGAATAACATGATGTTTTTCAATGGCAAAAATCAATGAATATTGTAAATGCACAAACAGTAATTTCTCCGCATTGCAAGGTGCAATTCTGAAATTTTTTGCTTTTTCCTGCTCCTCTTAGCATGATAAAGAAGATTCAAAGAGAGTGAGATGCCAGCTCCTTTCATTCAGTCAGTAGCTTCAATCATTTCTGGTATATGAATAACATGATGTTTTTCAATGGCAAAAATCAATGAATATTGTAAATGCACAAACAGTAATTTCTCCGCATTGCAAGGTGCAATTCTGAAATTTTTTGCTTTTTCCTGCTCCTCTTAGCATGATAAAGAAGATTCAAAGAGAGTGAGATGCCAGCTCCTTTCATTCAGTCAGTAGCTTCAATCATTTCTGGACGTTTTTCAATGGCAAAAATCAATGAATATTGTAAATGCACAAACAGTAATTTTTCCGCATTGCAAGGTGCAATTCTGAAATTTTTTGCTTTTTCCTGCTCCTCTTAGCATGATAAAGAAGATTCAAAGAGAGTGAGATGCCAGCTCCTTTCATTCAGTCAGTAGCTTCAATCATTTCTGGTATATGAATAACATGATGTTTTTCAATGGCAAAAATCAATGAATATTGTAAATGCACAAACAGTAATTTCTCCGCATTGCAAGGTGCAATTCTGAAATTTTTTGCTTTTTCCTGCTCCTCTTAGCATGATAAAGAAGATTCAAAGAGAGTGAGATGCCAGCTCCTTTCATTCAGTCAGTAGCTTCAAACATTTCTGGTATATGAATAACATGATGTTTTTCAATGGCAAAAATCAATGAATATTGTAAATGCACAAACAGTAATTTCTCCGCATTGCAAGGTTCAATTCTGAAATTTTTTGCTTTTTCCTGCTCCTCTTAGCATGATAAAGAAGATTCAAAGAGAGTGAGATGCCAGCTCCTTTCATTTAGTCAGTAGCTTCAATCATTTCTGGTATATGAATAACATGATGTTTTTCAATGGCAAAAATCAATGAATATTGTAAATGCACAAACAGTAATTTCTCCGCATTGCAAGGTGCAATTCTGAAATTTTTTGCTTTTTCCTGCTCCTCTTAGCATGATAAAGAAGATTCAAAGAGAGTGAGATGCCAGCTCCTTTCATTCAGTCAGTAGCTTCAATCATTTCTGGACGTTTTTCAATGGCAAAAATCAATGAATATTGTAAATGCACAAACAGTAATTTCTCCGCATTGCAAGGTGCAATTCTGAAATTTTTTGCTTTCTCCTGCTCCTCTTAGCATGATAAAGAAGATTCAAAGAGAGTGAGATGCCAGCTCCTTTCGTTCAGTCAGTAGCTTCAAACATTTCTGGTATATGAATAACATGATGTTTTTCAATGGCAAAAATCAATGAATATTGTAAATGCACAAACAGTAATTTCTCCGCATTGCAAGGTGCAATTCTGAATTTTTTTGCTTTTTCCTGCTCCTCTTAGCATGATAAAGAAGATTCAAAGAGAGTGAGATGCCAGCTCCTTTCATTGTCAGTAGCTTCAATCATTTCTGGACGTTTTTCAATGGCAAAAATCAATGAAAATTGTAAATGCACAAACAGTAATTTCTCCGCATTGCAAGGTGCAATTCTGAAATTTTTTGCTTTTTCCTGCTCCTCTTAGCATGATAAAGAAGATTGAAAGAGAGTGAGATGCCAGCTCCTTTCATTCAGTCAGTAGCTTCAAACATTTCTGGTATATGAATAACATGATGTTTTTCAATGGCAAAAATCAATGAATATTGTAAATGCACAAACAGTAATTTCTCCGCATTGCAAGGTGCAATTCTGAAATTTTTTGCTTTTTCCTGCTCCTCTTAGCATGATAAAGAAGATTCAAAGAGAGTGAGATGCCAGCTCCTTTCATTCAGTCAGTAGCTTCAATCATTTCTGGACGTTTTTCAATGGGAAAAATCAATGAATATTGTAAATGCACAAACAGTAATTTCTCCGCATTGCAAGGTGCAATTCTGAAATTTTTTGCTTTTTCCTGCTCCTCTTAGCATGATAAAGAAGATTCAAAGAGAGTGAGATGCCAGCTCCTTTCATTCAGTCAGTAGCTTCAATCATTTCTGGACGTTTTTCAATGGCAAAAATCAATGAATATTGTAAATGCACAAACAGTAATTTCTCCGCATTGCAAGGTGCAATTCTGAAATTTTTTGCTTTTTACTGCTCCTCTTAGCATGATAAAGAAGATTCAAAGAGAGTGAGATGCCAGCTCCTTTCATTCAGTCAGTAGCTTCAAACATTTCTGGACGTTTTTCAATGGCAAAAATCAATGAATATTGTAAATGCACAAACAGTAATTTCTCCGCATTGCAATGTGCAATTCTGAAATTTTTTGCTTTTTCCTGCTCCTCTTAGCATGATAAAGAAGATTCAAAGAGAGTGAGATGCCAGCTCCTTTCATTCAGTCAGTAGCTTCAAACATTTCTGGTATATGAATAACATGATGTTTTTCAATGGCAAAAATCAATGAATATTGTAAATGCACAAACAGTAATTTCTCCTCATTGCAAGGTGCAATTCTGAAATGTTATGCTTTTTCCTGCTCCTCTTAGCATGATAAAGAAGATTCAAAGAGAGTGAGATGCCAGCTCCTTTCATTCAGTCAGTAGCTTCAATCATTTCTGGACGTTTTTCAATGGCAAAAATCAATGAATATTGTAAATGCACAAACAGTAATTTCTCCACATTGCAAGGTGCAATTCTGAAATTTTTTGCTTTTTCCTGCTCCTCTTAGCATGATAAAGAAGATTCAAAGAGAGTGAGATGCCAGCTCCTTTCATTCAGTCAGTAGCTTCAATCATTTCTGGTATATGAATAACATGATGTTTTTCAATGGCAAAAATCAATGAATATTGTAAATGCACAAACAGTAATTTCTCCGCATTGCAAGGTGCAATTCTGAAATTTTTTGCTTTTTCCTGCTCCTCTTAGCATGATAAAGAAGATTCAAAGAGAGTGAGATGCCAGCTCCTTTCATTCAGTCAGTAGCTTCAATCATTTCTGGACGTTTTTCAATGGCAAAAATCAATGAATATTGTAAATGCACAAACAGTAATTTCTCCGCATTGCAAGGTGCAATTCTGAAATTTTTTGCTTTTTCCTGCTCCTCTTAGCATGATAAAGAAGATTCAAAGAGAGTGAGATGCCAGCTCCTTTCATTCAGTCAGTAGCTTCAATCATTTCTGGTATATGAATAACATGATGTTTTTCAATGGCAAAAATCAATGAATATTGTAAATGCACAAACAGTAATTTCTCCGCATTGCAAGGTGCAATTCTGAAATTTTTTCCTTTTTCCTGCTCCTCTTAGCATGATAAAGAAGATTCAAAGAGAGTGAGATGCCAGCTCCTTTCATTCAGTCAGTAGCTTCAAACATTTCTGGTATATGAATAACGATGTTTTTCAATGGCAAAAATCAATGAATATTGTAAATGCACAAACAGTAATTTCTCCGCATTGCAAGGTGCAATTCTGAAATTTTTTGCTTTTTCCTGCTCCTCTTAGCATGATAAAGAAGATTCAAAGAGAGTGAGATGCCAGCTCCTTTCATTCAGTCAGTAGCTTCAATCATTTCTGGACGTTTTTCAATGGCAAAAATCAATGAATATTGTAAATGCACAAACAGTAATTTCTCCGCATTGCAATGTGCAATTCTGAAATTTTTTGCTTTTTCCTGCTCCTCTTAGCATGATAAAGAAGATTCAAAGAGAGTGAGATGCCAGCTCCTTTCATTCAGTCAGTAGCTTCAAACATTTCTGGTATATGAATAACATGATGTTTTTCAATGGCAAAAATCAATGAATATTGTAAATGCACAAACAGTAATTTCTCCGCATTGCAAGGTGCAATTCTGAAATGTTATGCTTTTTCCTGCTCCTCTTAGCATGATAAAGAAGATTCAAAGAGAGTGAGATGCCAGCTCCTTTCATTCAGTCAGTAGCTTCAATCATTTCTGGACGTTTTTCAATGGCAAAAATCAATGAATATTGTAAATGCACAAACAGTAATTTCTCCGCATTGCAAGGTGCAATTCTGAATTTTTTTGCTTTTTCCTGCTCCTCTTAGCATGATAAAGAGGATTCAAAGAGAGTGAGATGCCAGCTCCTTTCATTCAGTCAGTAGCTTCAATCATTTCTGGTATATGAATAACATGATGTTTTTCAATGGCAAAAATCAATGAATATTGTAAATGCACAAACAGTAATTTCTCCGCATTGCAAGGTGCAATTCTGAAATTTTTTGCTTTTTCCTGCTCCTCTTAGCATGATAAAGAAGATTCAAAGAGAGTGAGATGCCAGCTCCTTTCATTCAGTCAGTAGCTTCAATCATTTCTGGACATTTTTCAATGGCAAAAATCAATGAATATTGTAAATGCACAAACAGTAATTTCTCCGCATTGCAAGGTGCAATTCTGAAATTTTTTGCTTTTTCCTGCTCCTCTTAGCATGATAAAGAAGATTCAAAGAGAGTGAGATGCCAGCTCCTTTCATTCAGTCAGTAGCTTCAATCATTTCTGGTATATGAATAACATGATGTTTTTCAATGGCAAAAATCAATGAATATTGTAAATGCACAAACAGTAATTTCTCCGCATTGCAAGGTGCAATTCTGAAATTTTTTGCTTTTTCCTGCTCCTCTTAGCATGATAAAGAAGATTCAAAGAGAGTGAGATGCCAGCTCCTTTCATTCAGTCAGTAGCTTCAAACATTTCTGGTATATGAATAACGATGTTTTTCAATGGCAAAAATCAATGAATATTGTAAATGCACAAACAGTAATTTCTCCGCATTGCAAGGTGCAATTCTGAAATTTTTTGCTTTTTCCTGCTCCTCTTAGCATGATAAAGAAGATTCAAAGAGAGTGAGATGCCAGCTCCTTTCATTCAGTCAGTAGCTTCAATCATTTCTGGACGTTTTTCAATGGCAAAAATCAATGAATATTGTAAATGCACAAACAGTAATTTCTCCGCATTGCAAGGTGCAATTCTGAAATTTTTTGCTTTTTCCTGCTCCTCTTAGCATGATAAAGAAGATTCAAAGAGAGTGAGATGCCAGCTCCTTTCATTCAGTCAGTAGCTTCAATCATTTCTGGTATTTGAATAACATGATGTTTTTCAATGGCAAAAATCAATGAATATTGTAAATGCACAAACAGTAATTTTTCCGCATTGCAAGGTGCAATTGTGAAATTTTTTGCTTTTTCCTGCTCCTCTTAGCATGATAAAGAAGATTCAAAGAGAGTGAGATGCCAGCTCCTTTCATTCAGTCAGTAGCTTCAATCATTTCTGGACGTTTTTCAATGGCAAAAATCAATGAATATTGTAAATGCACAAACAGTAATTTCTCCGCATTGCAAGGTGCAATTCTGAAATTTTTTGCTTTTTCCTGCTCCTCTTAGCATGATAAAGAAGATTCAAAGAGAGTGAGATGCCAGCTCCTTTCATTCAGTCAGTAGCTTCAATCATTTCTGGTATATGAATAACATGATGTTTTTCAATGGCAAAAATCAATGAATATTGTAAATGCACAAACAGTAATTTCTCCGCATTGCAAGGTGCAATTCTGAAATTTTTTGCTTTTTCCTGCTCCTCTTAGCATGATAAAGAAGATTCAAAGAGAGTGAGATGCCAGCTCCTTTCATTCAGTCAGTAGCTTCAAACATTTCTGGTATATGAATAACATGATGTTTTTCAATGGCAAAAATCAATGAATATTGTAAATGCACAAACAGTAATTTCTCCGCATTGCAAGGTGCAATTCTGAAATTTTTTGCTTTTTCCTGCTTCTCTTAGCATGATAAAGAAGATTCAAAGAGAGTGAGATGCCAGCTCCTTTCATTCAGTCAGTAGCTTCAATCATTTCTGGACGTTTTTCAATGGCAAAAATCAATGAATATTGTAAATGCACAAACAGTAATTTCTCCGCATTGCAAGGTGCAATTCTGAAATTTTTTGCTTTTTCCTGCTCCTCTTAGCATGATAAAGAAGATTCAAAGAGAGTGAGATGCCAGCTCCTTTCATTTAGTCAGTATCTTCAATCATTTCTGGTATATGAATAACATGATGTTTTTCAATGGCAAAAATCAATGAATATTGTAAGTGCACAAACAGTAATTTCTCCGCATTGCAAGGTGCAATTCTGAAATTTTTTGCTTTTTCCTGCTCCTCTTAGCATGATAAAGAAGATTCAAAGAGAGTGAGATGCCAGCTCCTTTCATTTAGTCAGTAGCTTCAATCATTTCTGGACGTTTTTCAATGGCAAAAATCAATGAATATTGTAAATGCACAAACAGTAATTTCTCCGCATTGCAAGGTGCAATTCTGAAATTTTTTGCTTTTTCCTGCTCCTCTTAGCATGATAAAGAAGATTCAAAGAGAGTGAGATGCCAGCTCCTTTCATTCAGTAAGTAGCTTCAAACATTTCTGGTATATGAATAACATGATGTTTTTCAATGGCAAAGATCAATGAATATTGTAATTGCACAAACAGTAATTTCTCCGCATTGCAAGGTGCAATTCTGAAATTTTTTGCTTTTTCCTGCTCCTCTTAGCATGATAAAGAGGATTCAAAGAGAGTGAGATGCCAGCTCCTTTCATTCAGTCAGTAGCTTCAATCATTTCTGGTATATGAATAACATGATGTTTTTCAATGGCAAAAATCAATGAATATTGTAAATGCACAAACAGTAATTTCTCCGCATTGCAAGGTGCAATTCTGAAATTTTTTGCTTTTTCCTGCTCCTCTTAGCATGATAAAGAAGATTCAAAGAGAGTGAGATGCCAGCTCCTTTCATTCAGTCAGTAGCTTCAATCATTTCTGGACATTTTTCAATGGCAAAAATCAATGAATATTGTAAATGCACAAACAGTAATTTCTCCGCATTGCAAGGTGCAATTCTGAAATTTTTTGCTTTTTCCTGCTCCTCTTAGCATGATAAAGAAGATTCAAAGAGAGTGAGATGCCAGCTCCTTTCATTCAGTCAGTAGCTTCAATCATTTCTGGTATATGAATAACATGATGTTTTTCAATGGCAAAAATCAATGAATATTGTAAATGCACAAACAGTAATTTCTCCGCATTGCAAGGTGCAATTCTGAAATTTTTTGCTTTTTCCTGCTCCTCTTAGCATGATAAAGAAGATTCAAAGAGAGTGAGATGCCAGCTCCTTTCATTCAGTCAGTAGCTTCAAACATTTCTGGTATATGAATAACGATGTTTTTCAATGGCAAAAATCAATGAATATTGTAAATGCACAAACAGTAATTTCTCCGCATTGCAAGGTGCAATTCTGAAATTTTTTGCTTTTTCCTGCTCCTCTTAGCATGATAAAGAAGATTCAAAGAGAGTGAGATGCCAGCTCCTTTCATTCAGTCAGTAGCTTCAATCATTTCTGGACGTTTTTCAATGGCAAAAATCAATGAATATTGTAAATGCACAAACAGTAATTTCTCCGCATTGCAAGGTGCAATTCTGAAATTTTTTGCTTTTTCCTGCTCCTCTTAGCATGATAAAGAAGATTCAAAGAGAGTGAGATGCCAGCTCCTTTCATTCAGTCAGTAGCTTCAATCATTTCTGGTATTTGAATAACATGATGTTTTTCAATGGCAAAAATCAATGAATATTGTAAATGCACAAACAGTAATTTCTCCGCATTGCAAGGTGCAATTCTGAAATTTTTTGCTTTTTCCTGCTCCTCTTAGCATGATAAAGAAGATTCAAAGAGAGTGAGATGCCAGCTCCTTTCATTCAGTCAGTAGCTTCAATCATTTCTGGACGTTTTTCAATGGCAAAAATCAATGAATATTGTAAATGCACAAACAGTAATTTCTCCGCATTGCAAGGTGCAATTCTGAAATTTTTTGCTTTTTCCTGCTCCTCTTAGCATGATAAAGAAGATTCAAAGAGAGTGAGATGCCAGCTCCTTTCATTCAGTCAGTAGCTTCAATCATTTCTGGTATATGAATAACATGATGTTTTTCAATGGCAAAAATCAATGAATATTGTAAATGCACAAACAGTAATTTCTCCGCATTGCAAGGTGCAATTCTGAAATTTTTTGCTTTTTCCTGCTCCTCTTAGCATGATAAAGAAGATTCAAAGAGAGTGAGATGCCAGCTCCTTTCATTCAGTCAGTAGCTTCAATCATTTCTGGACATTTTTCAATGGCAAAAATCAATGAATATTGTAAATGCACAAACAGTAATTTCTCCGCATTGCAAGGTGCAATTCTGAAATTTTTTGCTTTTTCCTGCTCCTCTTAGCATGATAAAGAAGATTCAAAGAGAGTGAGATGCCAGCTCCTTTCATTCAGTCAGTAGCTTCAATCATTTCTGGTATATGAATAACATGATGTTTTTCAATGGCAAAAATCAATGAATATTGTAAATGCACAAACAGTAATTTCTCCGCATTGCAAGGTGCAATTCTGAAATTTTTTGCTTTTTCCTGCTCCTCTTAGCATGATAAAGAAGATTCAAAGAGAGTGAGATGCCAGCTCCTTTCATTCAGTCAGTAGCTTCAAACATTTCTGGTATATGAATAACATGATGTTTTTCAATGGCAAAAATCAATGAATATTGTAAATGCACAAACAGTAATTTCTCCGCATTGCAAGGTGCAATTCTGAAATTTTTTGCTTTTTCCTGCTTCTCTTAGCATGATAAAGAAGATTCAAAGAGAGTGAGATGCCAGCTCCTTTCATTCAGTCAGTAGCTTCAATCATTTCTGGACGTTTTTCAATGGCAAAAATCAATGAATATTGTAAATGCACAAACAGTAATTTCTCCGCATTGCAAGGTGCAATTCTGAAATTTTTTGCTTTTTCCTGCTCCTCTTAGCATGATAAAGAAGATTCAAAGAGAGTGAGATGCCAGCTCCTTTCATTTAGTCAGTATCTTCAATCATTTCTGGTATATGAATAACATGATGTTTTTCAATGGCAAAAATCAATGAATATTGTAAGTGCACAAACAGTAATTTCTCCGCATTGCAATGTGCAATTCTGAAATTTTTTGCTTTTTCCTGCTCCTCTTAGCATGATAAAGAAGATTCAAAGAGAGTGAGATGCCAGCTCCTTTCATTTAGTCAGTAGCTTCAATCATTTCTGGACGTTTTTCAATGGCAAAAATCAATGAATATTGTAAATGCACAAACAGTAATTTCTCCGCATTGCAAGGTGCAATTCTGAAATTTTTTGCTTTTTCCTGCTCCTCTTAGCATGATAAAGAAGATTCAAAGAGAGTGAGATGCCAGCTCCTTTCATTCAGTCAGTAGCTTCAATCATTTCTGGACGTTTTTCAATGGCAAAAATCAATGAATATTGTAAATGCACAAACAGTAATTTCTCCGCATTGCAAGGTGCAATTCTGAAATTTTTTGCTTTTTCCTGCTCCTCTTAGCATGATAAAGAAGATTCAAAGAGAGTGAGATGCCAGCTCCTTTCATTCAGTCAGTAGCTTCAAACATTTCTGGTATATGAATAACGATGTTTTTCAATGGCAAAAATCAATGAATATTGTAAATGCACAAACAGTAATTTCTCCGCATTGCAAGGTGCAATTCTGAAATTTTTTGCTTTTTCCTGCTCCTCTTAGCATGATAAAGAAGATTCAAAGAGAGTGAGATGCCAGCTCCTTTCATTCAGTCAGTAGCTTCAATCATTTCTGGACGTTTTTCAATGGCAAAAATCAATGAATATTGTAAATGCACAAACAGTAATTTCTCCGCATTGCAAGGTGCAATTCTGAAATTTTTTGCTTTTTCCTGCTCCTCTTAGCATGATAAAGAAGATTCAAAGAGAGTGAGATGCCAGCTCCTTTCATTCAGTCAGTAGCTTCAATCATTTCTGGTATTTGAATAACATGATGTTTTTCAATGGCAAAAATCAATGAATATTGTAAATGCACAAACAGTAATTTCTCCACATTGCAAGGTGCAATTCTGAAATTTTTTGCTTTTTCCTGCTCCTCTTAGCATGATAAAGAAGATTCAAAGAGAGTGAGATGCCAGCTCCTTTCATTCAGTCAGTAGCTTCAATCATTTCTGGACGTTTTTCAATGGCAAAAATCAATGAATATTGTAAATGCACAAACAGTAATTTCTCCGCATTGCAAGGTGCAATTCTGAAATTTTTTGCTTTTTCCTGCTCCTCTTAGCATGATAAAGAAGATTCAAAGAGAGTGAGATGCCAGCTCCTTTCATTCAGTCAGTAGCTTCAATCATTTCTGGTATATGAATAACATGATGTTTTTCAATGGCAAAAATCAATGAATATTGTAAATGCACAAACAGTAATTTCTCCGCATTGCAAGGTGCAATTCTGAAATTTTTTGCTTTTTCCTGCTCCTCTTAGCATGATAAAGAAGATTCAAAGAGAGTGAGATGCCAGCTCCTTTCATTCAGTCAGTAGCTTCAATCATTTCTGGACATTTTTCAATGGCAAAAATCAATGAATATTGTAAATGCACAAACAGTAATTTCTCCGCATTGCAAGGTGCAATTCTGAAATTTTTTGCTTTTTCCTGCTCCTCTTAGCATGATAAAGAAGATTCAAAGAGAGTGAGATGCCAGCTCCTTTCATTCAGTCAGTAGCTTCAATCATTTCTGGTATATGAATAACATGATGTTTTTCAATGGCAAAAATCAATGAATATTGTAAATGCACAAACAGTAATTTCTCCGCATTGCAAGGTGCAATTCTGAAATTTTTTGCTTTTTCCTGCTCCTCTTAGCATGATAAAGAAGATTCAAAGAGAGTGAGATGCCAGCTCCTTTCATTCAGTCAGTAGCTTCAAACATTTCTGGTATATGAATAACATGATGTTTTTCAATGGCAAAAATCAATGAATATTGTAAATGCACAAACAGTAATTTCTCCGCATTGCAAGGTGCAATTCTGAAATTTTTTGCTTTTTCCTGCTTCTCTTAGCATGATAAAGAAGATTCAAAGAGAGTGAGATGCCAGCTCCTTTCATTCAGTCAGTAGCTTCAATCATTTCTGGACGTTTTTCAATGGCAAAAATCAATGAATATTGTAAATGCACAAACAGTAATTTCTCCGCATTGCAAGGTGCAATTCTGAAATTTTTTGCTTTTTCCTGCTCCTCTTAGCATGATAAAGAAGATTCAAAGAGAGTGAGATGCCAGCTCCTTTCATTTAGTCAGTATCTTCAATCATTTCTGGTATATGAATAACATGATGTTTTTCAATGGCAAAAATCAATGAATATTGTAAGTGCACAAACAGTAATTTCTCCGCATTGCAAGGTGCAATTCTGAAATTTTTTGCTTTTTCCTGCTCCTCTTAGCATGATAAAGAAGATTCAAAGAGAGTGAGATGCCAGCTCCTTTCATTTAGTCAGTAGCTTCAATCATTTCTGGACGTTTTTCAATGGCAAAAATCAATGAATATTGTAAATGCACAAACAGTAATTTCTCCGCATTGCAAGGTGCAATTCTGAAATTTTTTGCTTTTTCCTGCTCCTCTTAGCATGATAAAGAAGATTCAAAGAGAGTGAGATGCCAGCTCCTTTCATTCAGTAAGTAGCTTCAAACATTTCTGGTATATGAATAACATGATGTTTTTCAATGGCAAAAATCAATGAATATTGTAAATGCACAAACAGTAATTTCTCCGCATTGCAAGGTGCAATTCTGAAATTTTTTGCTTTTTCCTGCTCCTCTTAGCATGATAAAGAAGATTCAAAGAGAGTGAGATGCCAGCTCCTTTCATTCAGTCAGTAGCTTCAATCATTTCTGGACGTTTTTCAATGGCAAAAATCAATGAATATTGTAAATGCACAAACAGTAATTTCTCCGCATTGCAAGGTGCAATTCTGAAATTTTTTGCTTTTTCCTGCTCCTCTTAGCATGATAAAGAAGATTCAAAGAGAGTGAGATGCCAGCTCCTTTCATTCAGTCAGTAGCTTCAAACATTTCTGGACGTTTTTCAATGGCAAAAATCAATGAATATTGTAAATGCACAAACAGTAATTTCTCCGCATTGCAATGTGCAATTCTGAAATTTTTTGCTTTTTCCTGCTCCTCTTAGCATGATAAAGAAGATTCAAAGAGAGTGAGATGCCAGCTCCTTTCATTCAGTAAGTAGCTTCAAACATTTCTGGTATATGAATAACATGATGTTTTTCAATGGCAAAGATCAATGAATATTGTAAATGCACAAACAGTAATTTCTCCGCATTGCAAGGTGCAATTCTGAAATTTTTTGCTTTTTCCTGCTCCTCTTAGCATGATAAAGAGGATTCAAAGAGAGTGAGATGCCAGCTCCTTTCATTCAGTCAGTAGCTTCAATCATTTCTGGTATATGAATAACATGATGTTTTTCAATGGCAAAAATCAATGAATATTGTAAATGCACAAACAGTAATTTCTCCGCATTGCAAGGTGCAATTCTGAAATTTTTTGCTTTTTCCTGCTCCTCTTAGCATGATAAAGAAGATTCAAAGAGAGTGAGATGCCAGCTCCTTTCATTCAGTCAGTAGCTTCAATCATTTCTGGACATTTTTCAATGGCAAAAATCAATGAATATTGTAAATGCACAAACAGTAATTTCTCCGCATTGCAAGGTGCAATTCTGAAATTTTTTGCTTTTTCCTGCTCCTCTTAGCATGATAAAGAAGATTCAAAGAGAGTGAGATGCCAGCTCCTTTCATTCAGTCAGTAGCTTCAATCATTTCTGGTATATGAATAACATGATGTTTTTCAATGGCAAAAATCAATGAATATTGTAAATGCACAAACAGTAATTTCTCCGCATTGCAAGGTGCAATTCTGAAATTTTTTGCTTTTTCCTGCTCCTCTTAGCATGATAAAGAAGATTCAAAGAGAGTGAGATGCCAGCTCCTTTCATTCAGTCAGTAGCTTCAAACATTTCTGGTATATGAATAACGATGTTTTTCAATGGCAAAAATCAATGAATATTGTAAATGCACAAACAGTAATTTCTCCGCATTGCAAGGTGCAATTCTGAAATTTTTTGCTTTTTCCTGCTCCTCTTAGCATGATAAAGAAGATTCAAAGAGAGTGAGATGCCAGCTCCTTTCATTCAGTCAGTAGCTTCAATCATTTCTGGACGTTTTTCAATGGCAAAAATCAATGAATATTGTAAATGCACAAACAGTAATTTCTCCGCATTGCAAGGTGCAATTCTGAAATTTTTTGCTTTTTCCTGCTCCTCTTAGCATGATAAAGAAGATTCAAAGAGAGTGAGATGCCAGCTCCTTTCATTCAGTCAGTAGCTTCAATCATTTCTGGTATTTGAATAACATGATGTTTTTCAATGGCAAAAATCAATGAATATTGTAAATGCACAAACAGTAATTTCTCCGCATTGCAAGGTGCAATTCTGAAATTTTTTGCTTTTTCCTGCTCCTCTTAGCATGATAAAGAAGATTCAAAGAGAGTGAGATGCCAGCTCCTTTCATTCAGTCAGTAGCTTCAATCATTTCTGGACGTTTTTCAATGGCAAAAATCAATGAATATTGTAAATGCACAAACAGTAATTTCTCCGCATTGCAAGGTGCAATTCTGAAATTTTTTGCTTTTTCCTGCTCCTCTTAGCATGATAAAGAAGATTCAAAGAGAGTGAGATGCCAGCTCCTTTCATTCAGTCAGTAGCTTCAATCATTTCTGGTATATGAATAACATGATGTTTTTCAATGGCAAAAATCAATGAATATTGTAAATGCACAAACAGTAATTTCTCCGCATTGCAAGGTGCAATTCTGAAATTTTTTGCTTTTTCCTGCTCCTCTTAGCATGATAAAGAAGATTCAAAGAGAGTGAGATGCCAGCTCCTTTCATTCAGTCAGTAGCTTCAATCATTTCTGGACATTTTTCAATGGCAAAAATCAATGAATATTGTAAATGCACAAACAGTAATTTCTCCGCATTGCAAGGTGCAATTCTGAAATTTTTTGCTTTTTCCTGCTCCTCTTAGCATGATAAAGAAGATTCAAAGAGAGTGAGATGCCAGCTCCTTTCATTCAGTCAGTAGCTTCAATCATTTCTGGTATATGAATAACATGATGTTTTTCAATGGCAAAAATCAATGAATATTGTAAATGCACAAACAGTAATTTCTCCGCATTGCAAGGTGCAATTCTGAAATTTTTTGCTTTTTCCTGCTCCTCTTAGCATGATAAAGAAGATTCAAAGAGAGTGAGATGCCAGCTCCTTTCATTCAGTCAGTAGCTTCAAACATTTCTGGTATATGAATAACATGATGTTTTTCAATGGCAAAAATCAATGAATATTGTAAATGCACAAACAGTAATTTCTCCGCATTGCAAGGTGCAATTCTGAAATTTTTTGCTTTTTCCTGCTTCTCTTAGCATGATAAAGAAGATTCAAAGAGAGTGAGATGCCAGCTCCTTTCATTCAGTCAGTAGCTTCAATCATTTCTGGACGTTTTTCAATGGCAAAAATCAATGAATATTGTAAATGCACAAACAGTAATTTCTCCGCATTGCAAGGTGCAATTCTGAAATTTTTTGCTTTTTCCTGCTCCTCTTAGCATGATAAAGAAGATTCAAAGAGAGTGAGATGCCAGCTCCTTTCATTTAGTCAGTATCTTCAATCATTTCTGGTATATGAATAACATGATGTTTTTCAATGGCAAAAATCAATGAATATTGTAAGTGCACAAACAGTAATTTCTCCGCATTGCAAGGTGCAATTCTGAAATTTTTTGCTTTTTCCTGCTCCTCTTAGCATGATAAAGAAGATTCAAAGAGAGTGAGATGCCAGCTCCTTTCATTTAGTCAGTAGCTTCAATCATTTCTGGACGTTTTTCAATGGCAAAAATCAATGAATATTGTAAATGCACAAACAGTAATTTCTCCGCATTGCAAGGTGCAATTCTGAAATTTTTTGCTTTTTCCTGCTCCTCTTAGCATGATAAAGAAGATTCAAAGAGAGTGAGATGCCAGCTCCTTTCATTCAGTCAGTAGCTTCAATCATTTCTGGACGTTTTTCAATGGCAAAAATCAATGAATATTGTAAATGCACAAACAGTAATTTCTCCGCATTGCAAGGTGCAATTCTGAAATTTTTTGCTTTTTCCTGCTCCTCTTAGCATGATAAAGAAGATTCAAAGAGAGTGAGATGCCAGCTCCTTTCATTCAGTCAGTAGCTTCAAACATTTCTGGTATATGAATAACGATGTTTTTCAATGGCAAAAATCAATGAATATTGTAAATGCACAAACAGTAATTTCTCCGCATTGCAAGGTGCAATTCTGAAATTTTTTGCTTTTTCCTGCTCCTCTTAGCATGATAAAGAAGATTCAAAGAGAGTGAGATGCCAGCTCCTTTCATTCAGTCAGTAGCTTCAATCATTTCTGGACGTTTTTCAATGGCAAAAATCAATGAATATTGTAAATGCACAAACAGTAATTTCTCCGCATTGCAAGGTGCAATTCTGAAATTTTTTGCTTTTTCCTGCTCCTCTTAGCATGATAAAGAAGATTCAAAGAGAGTGAGATGCCAGCTCCTTTCATTCAGTCAGTAGCTTCAATCATTTCTGGTATTTGAATAACATGATGTTTTTCAATGGCAAAAATCAATGAATATTGTAAATGCACAAACAGTAATTTCTCCGCATTGCAAGGTGCAATTCTGAAATTTTTTGCTTTTTCCTGCTCCTCTTAGCATGATAAAGAAGATTCAAAGAGAGTGAGATGCCAGCTCCTTTCATTCAGTCAGTAGCTTCAATCATTTCTGGACGTTTTTCAATGGCAAAAATCAATGAATATTGTAAATGCACAAACAGTAATTTCTCCGCATTGCAAGGTGCAATTCTGAAATTTTTTGCTTTTTCCTGCTCCTCTTAGCATGATAAAGAAGATTCAAAGAGAGTGAGATGCCAGCTCCTTTCATTCAGTCAGTAGCTTCAATCATTTCTGGTATATGAATAACATGATGTTTTTCAATGGCAAAAATCAATGAATATTGTAAATGCACAAACAGTAATTTCTCCGCATTGCAAGGTGCAATTCTGAAATTTTTTGCTTTTTCCTGCTCCTCTTAGCATGATAAAGAAGATTCAAAGAGAGTGAGATGCCAGCTCCTTTCATTCAGTCAGTAGCTTCAATCATTTCTGGACATTTTTCAATGGCAAAAATCAATGAATATTGTAAATGCACAAACAGTAATTTCTCCGCATTGCAAGGTGCAATTCTGAAATTTTTTGCTTTTTCCTGCTCCTCTTAGCATGATAAAGAAGATTCAAAGAGAGTGAGATGCCAGCTCCTTTCATTCAGTCAGTAGCTTCAATCATTTCTGGTATATGAATAACATGATGTTTTTCAATGGCAAAAATCAATGAATATTGTAAATGCACAAACAGTAATTTCTCCGCATTGCAAGGTGCAATTCTGAAATTTTTTGCTTTTTCCTGCTCCTCTTAGCATGATAAAGAAGATTCAAAGAGAGTGAGATGCCAGCTCCTTTCATTCAGTCAGTAGCTTCAAACATTTCTGGTATATGAATAACATGATGTTTTTCAATGGCAAAAATCAATGAATATTGTAAATGCACAAACAGTAATTTCTCCGCATTGCAAGGTGCAATTCTGAAATTTTTTGCTTTTTCCTGCTTCTCTTAGCATGATAAAGAAGATTCAAAGAGAGTGAGATGCCAGCTCCTTTCATTCAGTCAGTAGCTTCAATCATTTCTGGACGTTTTTCAATGGCAAAAATCAATGAATATTGTAAATGCACAAACAGTAATTTCTCCGCATTGCAAGGTGCAATTCTGAAATTTTTTGCTTTTTCCTGCTCCTCTTAGCATGATAAAGAAGATTCAAAGAGAGTGAGATGCCAGCTCCTTTCATTTAGTCAGTATCTTCAATCATTTCTGGTATATGAATAACATGATGTTTTTCAATGGCAAAAATCAATGAATATTGTAAGTGCACAAACAGTAATTTCTCCGCATTGCAAGGTGCAATTCTGAAATTTTTTGCTTTTTCCTGCTCCTCTTAGCATGATAAAGAAGATTCAAAGAGAGTGAGATGCCAGCTCCTTTCATTTAGTCAGTAGCTTCAATCATTTCTGGACGTTTTTCAATGGCAAAAATCAATGAATATTGTAAATGCACAAACAGTAATTTCTCCGCATTGCAAGGTGCAATTCTGAAATTTTTTGCTTTTTCCTGCTCCTCTTAGCATGATAAAGAAGATTCAAAGAGAGTGAGATGCCAGCTCCTTTCATTCAGTAAGTAGCTTCAAACATTTCTGGTATATGAATAACATGATGTTTTTCAATGGCAAAAATCAATGAATATTGTAAATGCACAAACAGTAATTTCTCCGCATTGCAAGGTGCAATTCTGAAATTTTTTGCTTTTTCCTGCTCCTCTTAGCATGATAAAGAAGATTCAAAGAGAGTGAGATGCCAGCTCCTTTCATTCAGTCAGTAGCTTCAATCATTTCTGGACGTTTTTCAATGGCAAAAATCAATGAATATTGTAAATGCACAAACAGTAATTTCTCCGCATTGCAAGGTGCAATTCTGAAATTTTTTGCTTTTTCCTGCTCCTCTTAGCATGATAAAGAAGATTCAAAGAGAGTGAGATGCCAGCTCCTTTCATTCAGTCAGTAGCTTCAAACATTTCTGGACGTTTTTCAATGGCAAAAATCAATGAATATTGTAAATGCACAAACAGTAATTTCTCCGCATTGCAATGTGCAATTCTGAAATTTTTTGCTTTTTCCTGCTCCTCTTAGCATGATAAAGAAGATTCAAAGAGAGTGAGATGCCAGCTCCTTTCATTCAGTCAGTAGCTTCAAACATTTCTGGTATATGAATAACATGATATTTTTCAATGGCAAAAATCAATGAATATTGTAAATGCACAAACAGTAATTTCTCCGCATTGCAAGGTGCAATTCTGAAATTTTATGCTTTTTCCTGCTCCTCTTAGCATGATAAAGAAGATTCAAAGAGAGTGAGATGCCAGCTCCTTTCATTCAGTCAGTAGCTTCAATCATTTCTGGACGTTTTTCAATGGCAAAAATCAATGAATATTGTAAATGCACAAACAGTAATTTCTCCGCATTGCAAGGTGCAATTCTGAAATTTTTTGCTTTTTCCTGCTCCTCTTAGCATGATAAAGAAGATTCAAAGAGAGTGAGATGCCAGCTCCTTTCATTCAGTCAGTAGCTTCAATCATTTCTGGTATATGAATAACATGATGTTTTTCAATGGCAAAAATCAATGAATATTGTAAATGCACAAACAGTAATTTCTCCGCATTGCAAGGTGCAATTCTGAAATTTTTTGCTTTTTCCTGCTCCTCTTAGCATGATAAAGAAGATTCAAAGAGAGTGAGATGCCAGCTCCTTTCATTCAGTCAGTAGCTTCAATCATTTCTGGACGTTTTTCAGTGGCAAAAATCAATGAATATTGTAAATGCAGAAACAGTAATTTCTCCGCATTGCAAGGTGCAATTCTGAAATTTTTTGCTTTTTCCTGCTCCTCTTAGCATGATAAAGAAGATTCAAAGAGAGTGAGATGCCAGCTCCTTTCATTCAGTCAGTAGCTTCAAACATTTCTGGTATATGAATAACATGATGTTTTTCAATGGCAAAAATCAATGAATATTGTAAATGCACAAACAGTAATTTCTCCGCATTGCAAGGTGCAATTCTGAAATTTTTTGCTTTTTCCTGCTCCTCTTAGCATGATAAAGAAGATTCAAAGAGAGTGAGATGCCAGCTCCTTTCATTCAGTCAGTAGCTTCAATCATTTCTGGACGTTTTTCAATGGCAAAAATCAATGAATATTGTAAATGCACAAACAGTAATTTCTCCGCATTGCAAGGTGCAATTCTGAAATTTTTTGCTTTTTCCTGCTCCTCTTAGCATGATAAAGAAGATTCAAAGAGAGTGAGATGCCAGCTCCTTTCATTTAGTCAGTAGCTTCAATCATTTCTGGTATATGAATAACATGATGTTTTTCAATGGCAAAAATCAATGAATATTGTAAGTGCACAAACAGTAATTTCTCCGCATTGCAAGGTGCAATTCTGAAATTTTTTGCTTTTTCCTGCTTCTCTTAGCATGATAAAGAAGATTCAAAGAGAGTGAGATGCCAGCTCCTTTCATTTAGTCAGTAGCTTCAATCATTTCTGGACGTTTTTCAATGGCAAAAATCAATGAATATTGTAAATGCACAAACAGTAATTTCTCCGCATTGCAAGGTGCAATTCTGAAATTTTTTGCTTTTTCCTGCTCCTCTTAGCATGATAAAGAAGATTCAAAGAGAGTGAGATGCCAGCTCCTTTCATTCAGTAAGTAGCTTCAAACATTTCTGGTATATGAATAACATGATGTTTTTCAATGGCAAAAATCAATGAATATTGTAAATGCACAAACAGTAATTTCTCCGCATTGCAAGGTGCAATTCTGAAATTTTTTGCTTTTTCCTGCTCCTCTTAGCATGATAAAGAAGATTCAAAGAGAGTGAGATGCCAGCTCCTTTCATTCAGTCAGTAGCTTCAATCATTTCTGGACGTTTTTCAAAGGCAAAAATCAATGAATATTGTAAATGCACAAACAGTAATTTCTCCGCATTGCAAGGTGCAAATCTGAAATTTTTTGCTTTTTCCTGCTCCTCTTAGCATGATAAAGAAGATTCAAAGAGAGTGAGATGCCAGCTCCTTTCATTCAGTCAGTAGCTTCAATCATTTCTGGACATTTTTCAATGGCAAAAATCAATGAATATTGTAAATGCACAAACAGTAATTTCTCCGCATTGCAAGGTGCAATTCTGAAATTTTTTGCTTTTTCCTGCTCCTCATAGCATGATAAAGAAGATTCAAAGAGAGTGAGATGCCAGCTCCTTTCATTCAGTCAGTAGCTTCAAACATTTCTGGACGTTTTTCAATGGCAAAAATCAATGAATATTGTAAATGCACAAACAGTAATTTCTCCGCATTGCAATGTGCAATTCTGAAATTTTTTGCTTTTTCCTGCTCCTCTTAGCATGATAAAGAAGATTCAAAGAGAGTGAGATGCCAGCTCCTTTCATTCAGTCAGTAGCTTCAAACAATTCTGGTATATGAATAACATGATGTTTTTCAATGGCAAAAATCAATGAATATTGTAAATGCACAAACAGTAATTTCTCCGCATTGCAAGGTGCAATTCTGAAATTTTTTGCTTTTTCCTGCTCCTCAGCATGATAAAGAAGATTAAAAGAGAGTGAGATGCCAGCTCCTTTCATTCAGTCAGTAGCTTCAATCATTTCTGGACGTTTTTCAATGGCAAAAATCAATGAATATTGTAAATGCACAAACAGTAATTTCTCCGCATTGCAAGGTGCAATTCTGAAATTTTTTGCTTTTTCCTGCTCCTCTTAGCATGATAAAGAAGATTCAAAGAGAGTGAGATGCCAGCTCCTTTCATTCAGTCAGTAGCTACAATCATTTCTAGTATATGAATAACATGATGTTTTTCAATGGCAAAAATCAATGAATATTGTAAATGCACAAACAATAATTTCTCCGCATTGCAAGGTGCAATTCTGAAATTTTTTGCTTTTTCCTGCTCCTCTTAGCATGATAAAGAAGATTCAAAGAGAGTGAGATGCCAGCTCCTTTCATTCAGTCAGTAGCTTCAATCATTTCTGGACGTTTTTCAATGGCAAAAATCAATGAATATTGTAAATGCACAAACAGTAATTTCTCCGCATTGCAAGGTGCAATTCTGAAATTTTTTGCTTTTTCCTGCTCCTCTTAGCATGATAAAGAAGATTCAAAGAGAGTGAGATGCCAGCTCCTTTCATTCAGTCAGTAGCTTCAATCATTTCTGGTATATGAATAACATGATGTTTTTCAATGGCAAAAATCAATGAATATTGTAAATGCACAAACAGTAATTTCTCCGCATTGCAAGGTGCAATTCTGAAATTTTTTGCTTTTTCCTGCTCCTCTTAGCATGATAAAGAAGATTCAAAGAGAGTGAGATGCCAGCTCCTTTCATTCAGTCAGTAGCTTCAATCATTTCTGGTATATGAATAACATGATGTTTTTCAATGGCAAAAATCAATGAATATTGTAAATGCACAAACAGTAATTTCTCCGCATTGCAAGGTGCAATTCTGAAATTTTTTGCTTTTTCCTGCTCCTCTTAGCTGATAAAGAAGATTCAAAGAGAGTGAGATGCCAGCTCCTTTCATTCAGTCAGTAGCTTCAATCATTTCTGGACGTTTTTCAATGGCAAAAATCAATGAATATTGTAAATGCACAAACAGTAATTTCTCCGCATTGCAAGGTGCAATTCTGAAATTTTTTGCTTTTTCCTGCTCCTCTTAGCATGATAAAGAAGATTCAAAGAGAGTGAGATGCCAGCTCCTTTCATTCAGTCAGTAGCTTCAATCATTTCTGGTATATGAATAACATGATGTTTTTCAATGGCAAAAATCAATGAATATTGTAAATGCACAAACAGTAATTTCTCCGCATTGCAAGGTGCAATTCTGAAATTTTTTGCTTTTTCCTGCTCCTCTTAGCATGATAAAGAAGATTCAAAGAGAGTGAAATGCCAGCTCCTTTCATTCAGTCAGTAGCTTCAAACATTTCTGGTATATGAATAACATGATGTTTTTCAATGGCAAAAATCAATGAATATTGTAAATGCACAAACACTAATTTCTCCGCATTGCAAGGTTCAATTCTGAAATTTTTTGCTTTTTCCTGCTCCTCTTAGCATGATAAAGAAGATTCAAAGAGAGTGAGATGCCAGCTCCTTTCATTTAGTCAGTAGCTTCAATCATTTCTGGTATATGAATAACATGATGTTTTTCAATGGCAAAAATCAATGAATATTGTAAATGCACAAACAGTAATTTCTCCGCATTGCAAGGTGCAATTCTGAAATTTTTTGCTTTTTCCTGCTCCTCTTAGCATGATAAAGAAGATTCAAAGAGAGTGAGATGCCAGCTCCTTTCATTCAGTCAGTAGCTTCAATCATTTCTGGACGTTTTTCAATGGCAAAAATCAATGAATATTGTAAATGCACAAACAGTAATTTCTCCGCATTGCAAGGTGCAATTCTGAAATTTTTTGCTTTTTCCTGCTCCTCTTAGCATGATAAAGAAGATTCAAAGAGAGTGAGATGCCAGCTCCTTTCGTTCAGTCAGTAGCTTCAAACATTTCTGGTATATGAATAACATGATGTTTTTCAATGGCAAAAATCAATGAATATTGTAAATGCACAAACAGTAATTTCTCCGCATTGCAATTTGCAATTCTGAATTTTTTTGCTTTTTCCTGCTCCTCTTAGCATGATAAAGAAGATTCAAAGAGAGTGAGATGCCAGCTCCTTTCATTCAGTCAGTAGCTTCAATCATTTCTGGACGTTTTTCAATGGCAAAAATCAATGAAAATTGTAAATGCACAAACAGTAATTTCTCCGCATTGCAAGGTGCAATTCTGAAATTTTTTGCTTTTTCCTGCTCCTCTTAGCATGATAAAGAAGATTGAAAGAGAGTGAGATGCCAGCTCCTTTCATTCAGTCAGTAGCTTCAAACATTTCTGGTATATGAATAACATGATGTTTTTCAATGGCAAAAATCAATGAATATTGTAAATGCACAAACAGTAATTTCTCCGCATTGCAAGGTGCAATTCTGAAATTTTTTGCTTTTTCCTGCTCCTCTTAGCATGATAAAGAAGATTCAAAGAGAGTGAGATGCCAGCTCCTTTCATTCAGTCAGTAGCTTCAATCATTTCTGGACGTTTTTCAATGGGAAAAATCAATGAATATTGTAAATGCACAAACAGTAATTTCTCCGCATTGCAAGGTGCAATTCTGAAATTTTTTGCTTTTTCCTGCTCCTCTTAGCATGATAAAGAAGATTCAAAGAGAGTGAGATGCCAGCTCCTTTCATTCAGTCAGTAGCTTCAATCATTTCTGGACGTTTTTCAATGGCAAAAATCAATGAATATTGTAAATGCACAAACAGTAATTTCTCCGCATTGCAAGGTGCAATTCTGAAATTTTTTGCTTTTTACTGCTCCTCTTAGCATGATAAAGAAGATTCAAAGAGAGTGAGATGCCAGCTCCTTTCATTCAGTCAGTAGCTTCAAACATTTCTGGACGTTTTTCAATGGCAAAAATCAATGAATATTGTAAATGCACAAACAGTAATTTCTCCGCATTGCAATGTGCAATTCTGAAATTTTTTGCTTTTTCCTGCTCCTCTTAGCATGATAAAGAAAATTCAAAGAGAGTGAGATGCCAGCTCCTTTCATTTAGTCAGTAGCTTCAATCATTTCTGGTATATGAATAACATGATGTTTTTCAATGGCAAAAATCAATGAATATTGTAAGTGCACAAACAGTAATTTCTCCGCATTGCAAGGTGCAATTCTGAAATTTTTTGCTTTTTCCTGCTTCTCTTAGCATGATAAAGAAGATTCAAAGAGAGTGAGATGCCAGCTCCTTTCATTTAGTCAGTAGCTTCAATCATTTCTGGACGTTTTTCAATGGCAAAAATCAATGAATATTGTAAATGCACAAACAGTAATTTCTCCGCATTGCAAGGTGCAATTCTGAAATTTTTTGCTTTTTCCTGCTCCTCTTAGCATGATAAAGAAGATTCAAAGAGAGTGAGATGCCAGCTCCTTTCATTCAGTAAGTAGCTTCAAACATTTCTGGTATATGAATAACATGATGTTTTTCAATGGCAAAAATCAATGAATATTGTAAATGCACAAACAGTAATTTCTCCGCATTGCAAGGTGCAATTCTGAAATTTTTTGCTTTTTCCTGCTCCTCTTAGCATGATAAAGAAGATTCAAAGAGAGTGAGATGCCAGCTCCTTTCATTCAGTCAGTAGCTTCAATCATTTCTGGACGTTTTTCAAAGGCAAAAATCAATGAATATTGTAAATGCACAAACAGTAATTTCTCCGCATTGCAAGGTGCAAATCTGAAATTTTTTGCTTTTTCCTGCTCCTCTTAGCATGATAAAGAAGATTCAAAGAGAGTGAGATGCCAGCTCCTTTCATTCAGTCAGTAGCTTCAATCATTTCTGGACATTTTTCAATGGCAAAAATCAATGAATATTGTAAATGCACAAACAGTAATTTCTCCGCATTGCAAGGTGCAATTCTGAAATTTTTTGCTTTTTCCTGCTCCTCATAGCATGATAAAGAAGATTCAAAGAGAGTGAGATGCCAGCTCCTTTCATTCAGTCAGTAGCTTCAAACATTTCTGGACGTTTTTCAATGGCAAAAATCAATGAATATTGTAAATGCACAAACAGTAATTTCTCCGCATTGCAATGTGCAATTCTGAAATTTTTTGCTTTTTCCTGCTCCTCTTAGCATGATAAAGAAGATTCAAAGAGAGTGAGATGCCAGCTCCTTTCATTCAGTCAGTAGCTTCAAACAATTCTGGTATATGAATAACATGATGTTTTTCAATGGCAAAAATCAATGAATATTGTAAATGCACAAACAGTAATTTCTCCGCATTGCAAGGTGCAATTCTGAAATTTTTTGCTTTTTCCTGCTCCTCAGCATGATAAAGAAGATTCAAAGAGAGTGAGATGCCAGCTCCTTTCATTCAGTCAGTAGCTTCAATCATTTCTGGACGTTTTTCAATGGCAAAAATCAATGAATATTGTAAATGCACAAACAGTAATTTCTCCGCATTGCAAGGTGCAATTCTGAAATTTTTTGCTTTTTCCTGCTCCTCTTAGCATGATAAAGAAGATTCAAAGAGAGTGAGATGCCAGCTCCTTTCATTCAGTCAGTAGCTACAATCATTTCTAGTATATGAATAACATGATGTTTTTCAATGGCAAAAATCAATGAATATTGTAAATGCACAAACAATAATTTCTCCGCATTGCAAGGTGCAATTCTGAAATTTTTTGCTTTTTCCTGCTCCTCTTAGCATGATAAAGAAGATTCAAAGAGAGTGAGATGCCAGCTCCTTTCATTCAGTCAGTAGCTTCAATCATTTCTGGACGTTTTTCAATGGCAAAAATCAATGAATATTGTAAATGCACAAACAGTAATTTCTCCGCATTGCAAGGTGCAATTCTGAAATTTTTTGCTTTTTCCTGCTCCTCTTAGCATGATAAAGAAGATTCAAAGAGAGTGAGATGCCAGCTCCTTTCATTCAGTCAGTAGCTTCAATCATTTCTGGTATATGAATAACATGATGTTTTTCAATGGCAAAAATCAATGAATATTGTAAATGCACAAACAGTAATTTCTCCGCATTGCAAGGTGCAATTCTGAAATTTTTTGCTTTTTCCTGCTCCTCTTAGCATGATAAAGAAGATTCAAAGAGAGTGAGATGCCAGCTCCTTTCATTCAGTCAGTAGCTTCAATCATTTCTGGTATATGAATAACATGATGTTTTTCAATGGCAAAAATCAATGAATATTGTAAATGCACAAACAGTAATTTCTCCGCATTGCAAGGTGCAATTCTGAAATTTTTTGCTTTTTCCTGCTCCTCTTAGCTGATAAAGAAGATTCAAAGAGAGTGAGATGCCAGCTCCTTTCATTCAGTCAGTAGCTTCAATCATTTCTGGACGTTTTTCAATGGCAAAAATCAATGAATATTGTAAATGCACAAACAGTAATTTCTCCGCATTGCAAGGTGCAATTCTGAAATTTTTTGCTTTTTCCTGCTCCTCTTAGCATGATAAAGAAGATTCAAAGAGAGTGAGATGCCAGCTCCTTTCATTCAGTCAGTAGCTTCAATCATTTCTGGTATATGAATAACATGATGTTTTTCAATGGCAAAAATCAATGAATATTGTAAATGCACAAACAGTAATTTCTCCGCATTGCAAGGTGCAATTCTGAAATTTTTTGCTTTTTCCTGCTCCTCTTAGCATGATAAAGAAGATTCAAAGAGAGTGAGATGCCAGCTCCTTTCATTCAGTCAGTAGCTTCAAACATTTCTGGTATATGAATAACATGATGTTTTTCAATGGCAAAAATCAATGAATATTGTAAATGCACAAACACTAATTTCTCCGCATTGCAAGGTTCAATTCTGAAATTTTTTGCTTTTTCCTGCTCCTCTTAGCATGATAAAGAAGATTCAAAGAGAGTGAGATGCCAGCTCCTTTCATTTAGTCAGTAGCTTCAATCATTTCTGGTATATGAATAACATGATGTTTTTCAATGGCAAAAATCAATGAATATTGTAAATGCACAAACAGTAATTTCTCCGCATTGCAAGGTGCAATTCTGAAATTTTTTGCTTTTTCCTGCTCCTCTTAGCATGATAAAGAAGATTCAAAGAGAGTGAGATGCCAGCTCCTTTCATTCAGTCAGTAGCTTCAATCATTTCTGGACGTTTTTCAATGGCAAAAATCAATGAATATTGTAAATGCACAAACAGTAATTTCTCCGCATTGCAAGGTGCAATTCTGAAATTTTTTGCTTTTTCCTGCTCCTCTTAGCATGATAAAGAAGATTCAAAGAGAGTGAGATGCCAGCTCCTTTCGTTCAGTCAGTAGCTTCAAACATTTCTGGTATATGAATAACATGATGTTTTTCAATGGCAAAAATCAATGAATATTGTAAATGCACAAACAGTAATTTCTCCGCATTGCAAGGTGCAATTCTGAATTTTTTTGCTTTTTCCTGCTCCTCTTAGCATGATAAAGAAGATTCAAAGAGAGTGAGATGCCAGCTCCTTTCATTCAGTCAGTAGCTTCAATCATTTCTGGACGTTTTTCAATGGCAAAAATCAATGAAAATTGTAAATGCACAAACAGTAATTTCTCCGCATTGCAAGGTGCAATTCTGAAATTTTTTGCTTTTTCCTGCTCCTCTTAGCATGATAAAGAAGATTGAAAGAGAGTGAGATGCCAGCTCCTTTCATTCAGTCAGTAGCTTCAAACATTTCTGGTATATGAATAACATGATGTTTTTCAATGGCAAAAATCAATGAATATTGTAAATGCACAAACAGTAATTTCTCCGCATTGCAAGGTGCAATTCTGAAATTTTTTGCTTTTTCCTGCTCCTCTTAGCATGATAAAGAAGATTCAAAGAGAGTGAGATGCCAGCTCCTTTCATTCAGTCAGTAGCTTCAATCATTTCTGGACGTTTTTCAATGGGAAAAATCAATGAATATTGTAAATGCACAAACAGTAATTTCTCCGCATTGCAAGGTGCAATTCTGAAATTTTTTGCTTTTTCCTGCTCCTCTTAGCATGATAAAGAAGATTCAAAGAGAGTGAGATGCCAGCTCCTTTCATTCAGTCAGTAGCTTCAATCATTTCTGGACGTTTTTCAATGGCAAAAATCAATGAATATTGTAAATGCACAAACAGTAATTTCTCCGCATTGCAAGGTGCAATTCTGAAATTTTTTGCTTTTTACTGCTCCTCTTAGCATGATAAAGAAGATTCAAAGAGAGTGAGATGCCAGCTCCTTTCATTCAGTCAGTAGCTTCAAACATTTCTGGACGTTTTTCAATGGCAAAAATCAATGAATATTGTAAATGCACAAACAGTAATTTCTCCGCATTGCAATGTGCAATTCTGAAATTTTTTGCTTTTTCCTGCTCCTCTTAGCATGATAAAGAAAATTCAAAGAGAGTGAGATGCCAGCTCCTTTCATTTAGTCAGTAGCTTCAATCATTTCTGGTATATGAATAACATGATGTTTTTCAATGGCAAAAATCAATGAATATTGTAAGTGCACAAACAGTAATTTCTCCGCATTGCAAGGTGCAATTCTGAAATTTTTTGCTTTTTCCTGCTTCTCTTAGCATGATAAAGAAGATTCAAAGAGAGTGAGATGCCAGCTCCTTTCATTTAGTCAGTAGCTTCAATCATTTCTGGACGTTTTTCAATGGCAAAAATCAATGAATATTGTAAATGCACAAACAGTAATTTCTCCGCATTGCAAGGTGCAATTCTGAAATTTTTTGCTTTTTCCTGCTCCTCTTAGCATGATAAAGAAGATTCAAAGAGAGTGAGATGCCAGCTCCTTTCATTCAGTAAGTAGCTTCAAACATTTCTGGTATATGAATAACATGATGTTTTTCAATGGCAAAAATCAATGAATATTGTAAATGCACAAACAGTAATTTCTCCGCATTGCAAGGTGCAATTCTGAAATTTTTTGCTTTTTCCTGCTCCTCTTAGCATGATAAAGAAGATTCAAAGAGAGTGAGATGCCAGCTCCTTTCATTCAGTCAGTAGCTTCAATCATTTCTGGACGTTTTTCAAAGGCAAAAATCAATGAATATTGTAAATGCACAAACAGTAATTTCTCCGCATTGCAAGGTGCAAATCTGAAATTTTTTGCTTTTTCCTGCTCCTCTTAGCATGATAAAGAAGATTCAAAGAGAGTGAGATGCCAGCTCCTTTCATTCAGTCAGTAGCTTCAATCATTTCTGGACATTTTTCAATGGCAAAAATCAATGAATATTGTAAATGCACAAACAGTAATTTCTCCGCATTGCAAGGTGCAATTCTGAAATTTTTTGCTTTTTCCTGCTCCTCATAGCATGATAAAGAAGATTCAAAGAGAGTGAGATGCCAGCTCCTTTCATTCAGTCAGTAGCTTCAAACATTTCTGGACGTTTTTCAATGGCAAAAATCAATGAATATTGTAAATGCACAAACAGTAATTTCTCCGCATTGCAATGTGCAATTCTGAAATTTTTTGCTTTTTCCTGCTCCTCTTAGCATGATAAAGAAGATTCAAAGAGAGTGAGATGCCAGCTCCTTTCATTCAGTCAGTAGCTTCAAACAATTCTGGTATATGAATAACATGATGTTTTTCAATGGCAAAAATCAATGAATATTGTAAATGCACAAACAGTAATTTCTCCGCATTGCAAGGTGCAATTCTGAAATTTTTTGCTTTTTCCTGCTCCTCAGCATGATAAAGAAGATTCAAAGAGAGTGAGATGCCAGCTCCTTTCATTCAGTCAGTAGCTTCAATCATTTCTGGACGTTTTTCAATGGCAAAAATCAATGAATATTGTAAATGCACAAACAGTAATTTCTCCGCATTGCAAGGTGCAATTCTGAAATTTTTTGCTTTTTCCTGCTCCTCTTAGCATGATAAAGAAGATTCAAAGAGAGTGAGATGCCAGCTCCTTTCATTCAGTCAGTAGCTACAATCATTTCTAGTATATGAATAACATGATGTTTTTCAATGGCAAAAATCAATGAATATTGTAAATGCACAAACAATAATTTCTCCGCATTGCAAGGTGCAATTCTGAAATTTTTTGCTTTTTCCTGCTCCTCTTAGCATGATAAAGAAGATTCAAAGAGAGTGAGATGCCAGCTCCTTTCATTCAGTCAGTAGCTTCAATCATTTCTGGACGTTTTTCAATGGCAAAAATCAATGAATATTGTAAATGCACAAACAGTAATTTCTCCGCATTGCAAGGTGCAATTCTGAAATTTTTTGCTTTTTCCTGCTCCTCTTAGCATGATAAAGAAGATTCAAAGAGAGTGAGATGCCAGCTCCTTTCATTCAGTCAGTAGCTTCAATCATTTCTGGTATATGAATAACATGATGTTTTTCAATGGCAAAAATCAATGAATATTGTAAATGCACAAACAGTAATTTCTCCGCATTGCAAGGTGCAATTCTGAAATTTTTTGCTTTTTCCTGCTCCTCTTAGCATGATAAAGAAGATTCAAAGAGAGTGAGATGCCAGCTCCTTTCATTCAGTCAGTAGCTTCAATCATTTCTGGTATATGAATAACATGATGTTTTTCAATGGCAAAAATCAATGAATATTGTAAATGCACAAACAGTAATTTCTCCGCATTGCAAGGTGCAATTCTGAAATTTTTTGCTTTTTCCTGCTCCTCTTAGCTGATAAAGAAGATTCAAAGAGAGTGAGATGCCAGCTCCTTTCATTCAGTCAGTAGCTTCAATCATTTCTGGACGTTTTTCAATGGCAAAAATCAATGAATATTGTAAATGCACAAACAGTAATTTCTCCGCATTGCAAGGTGCAATTCTGAAATTTTTTGCTTTTTCCTGCTCCTCTTAGCATGATAAAGAAGATTCAAAGAGAGTGAGATGCCAGCTCCTTTCATTCAGTCAGTAGCTTCAATCATTTCTGGTATATGAATAACATGATGTTTTTCAATGGCAAAAATCAATGAATATTGTAAATGCACAAACAGTAATTTCTGCGCATTGCAAGGTGCAATTCTGAAATTTTTTGCTTTTTCCTGCTCCTCTTAGCATGATAAAGAAGATTCAAAGAGAGTGAGATGCCAGCTCCTTTCATTCAGTCAGTAGCTTCAAACATTTCTGGTATATGAATAACATGATGTTTTTCAATGGCAAAAATCAATGAATATTGTAAATGCACAAACACTAATTTCTCCGCATTGCAAGGTTCAATTCTGAAATTTTTTGCTTTTTCCTGCTCCTCTTAGCATGATAAAGAAGATTCAAAGAGAGTGAGATGCCAGCTCCTTTCATTTAGTCAGTAGCTTCAATCATTTCTGGTATATGAATAACATGATGTTTTTCAATGGCAAAAATCAATGAATATTGTAAATGCACAAACAGTAATTTCTCCGCATTGCAAGGTGCAATTCTGAAATTTTTTGCTTTTTCCTGCTCCTCTTAGCATGATAAAGAAGATTCAAAGAGAGTGAGATGCCAGCTCCTTTCATTCAGTCAGTAGCTTCAATCATTTCTGGACGTTTTTCAATGGCAAAAATCAATGAATATTGTAAATGCACAAACAGTAATTTCTCCGCATTGCAAGGTGCAATTCTGAAATTTTTTGCTTTTTCCTGCTCCTCTTAGCATGATAAAGAAGATTCAAAGAGAGTGAGATGCCAGCTCCTTTCGTTCAGTCAGTAGCTTCAAACATTTCTGGTATATGAATAACATGATGTTTTTCAATGGCAAAAATCAATGAATATTGTAAATGCACAAACAGTAATTTCTCCGCATTGCAAGGTGCAATTCTGAATTTTTTTGCTTTTTCCTGCTCCTCTTAGCATGATAAAGAAGATTCAAAGAGAGTGAGATGCCAGCTCCTTTCATTCAGTCAGTAGCTTCAATCATTTCTGGACGTTTTTCAATGGCAAAAATCAATGAAAATTGTAAATGCACAAACAGTAATTTCTCCGCATTGCAAGGTGCAATTCTGAAATTTTTTGCTTTTTCCTGCTCCTCTTAGCATGATAAAGAAGATTGAAAGAGAGTGAGATGCCAGCTCCTTTCATTCAGTCAGTAGCTTCAAACATTTCTGGTATATGAATAACATGATGTTTTTCAATGGCAAAAATCAATGAATATTGTAAATGCACAAACAGTAATTTCTCCGCATTGCAAGGTGCAATTCTGAAATTTTTTGCTTTTTCCTGCTCCTCTTAGCATGATAAAGAAGATTCAAAGAGAGTGAGATGCCAGCTCCTTTCATTCAGTCAGTAGCTTCAATCATTTCTGGACGTTTTTCAATGGGAAAAATCAATGAATATTGTAAATGCACAAACAGTAATTTCTCCGCATTGCAAGGTGCAATTCTGAAATTTTTTGCTTTTTCCTGCTCCTCTTAGCATGATAAAGAAGATTCAAAGAGAGTGAGATGCCAGCTCCTTTCATTCAGTCAGTAGCTTCAATCATTTCTGGACGTTTTTCAATGGCAAAAATCAATGAATATTGTAAATGCACAAACAGTAATTTCTCCGCATTGCAAGGTGCAATTCTGAAATTTTTTGCTTTTTACTGCTCCTCTTAGCATGATAAAGAAGATTCAAAGAGAGTGAGATGCCAGCTCCTTTCATTCAGTCAGTAGCTTCAAACATTTCTGGACGTTTTTCAATGGCAAAAATCAATGAATATTGTAAATGCACAAACAGTAATTTCTCCGCATTGCAATGTGCAATTCTGAAATTTTTTGCTTTTTCCTGCTCCTCTTAGCATGATAAAGAAAATTCAAAGAGAGTGAGATGCCAGCTCCTTTCATTCAGTCAGTAGCTTCAAACATTTCTGGTATATGAATAACATGATGTTTTTCAATGGCAAAAATCAATGAATATTGTAAATGCACAAACAGTAATTTCTCCGCATTGCAAGGTGCAATTCTGAAATGTTATGCTTTTTCCTGCTCCTCTTAGCATGATAAAGAAGATTCAAAGAGAGTGAGATGCCAGCTCCTTTCATTCAGTCAGTAGCTTCAATCATTTCTGGACGTTTTTCAATGGCAAAAATCAATGAATATTGTAAATGCACAAACAGTAATTTCTCCGCATTGCAAGGTGCAATTCTGAAATTTTTTGCTTTTTCCTGCTCCTCTTAGCATGATAAAGAAGATTCAAAGAGAGTGAGATGCCAGCTCCTTTCATTCAGTAAGTAGCTTCAAACATTTCTGGTATATGAATAACATGATGTTTTTCAATGGCAAAAATCAATGAATATTGTAAATGCACAAACAGTAATTTCTCCGCATTGCAAGGTGCAATTCTGAAATTTTTTGCTTTTTCCTGCTCCTCTTAGCATGATAAAGAAGATTCAAAGAGAGTGAGATGCCAGCTCCTTTCATTCAGTCAGTAGCTTCAATCATTTCTGGACGTTTTTCAAAGGCAAAAATCAATGAATATTGTAAATGCACAAACAGTAATTTCTCCGCATTGCAAGGTGCAAATCTGAAATTTTTTGCTTTTTCCTGCTCCTCTTAGCATGATAAAGAAGATTCAAAGAGAGTGAGATGCCAGCTCCTTTCATTCAGTCAGTAGCTTCAATCATTTCTGGACATTTTTCAATGGCAAAAATCAATGAATATTGTAAATGCACAAACAGTAATTTCTCCGCATTGCAAGGTGCAATTCTGAAATTTTTTGCTTTTTCCTGCTCCTCATAGCATGATAAAGAAGATTCAAAGAGAGTGAGATGCCAGCTCCTTTCATTCAGTCAGTAGCTTCAAACATTTCTGGACGTTTTTCAATGGCAAAAATCAATGAATATTGTAAATGCACAAACAGTAATTTCTCCGCATTGCAATGTGCAATTCTGAAATTTTTTGCTTTTTCCTGCTCCTCTTAGCATGATAAAGAAGATTCAAAGAGAGTGAGATGCCAGCTCCTTTCATTCAGTCAGTAGCTTCAAACAATTCTGGTATATGAATAACATGATGTTTTTCAATGGCAAAAATCAATGAATATTGTAAATGCACAAACAGTAATTTCTCCGCATTGCAAGGTGCAATTCTGAAATTTTTTGCTTTTTCCTGCTCCTCAGCATGATAAAGAAGATTCAAAGAGAGTGAGATGCCAGCTCCTTTCATTCAGTCAGTAGCTTCAATCATTTCTGGACGTTTTTCAATGGCAAAAATCAATGAATATTGTAAATGCACAAACAGTAATTTCTCCGCATTGCAAGGTGCAATTCTGAAATTTTTTGCTTTTTCCTGCTCCTCTTAGCATGATAAAGAAGATTCAAAGAGAGTGAGATGCCAGCTAATTTCATTCAGTCAGTAGCTACAATCATTTCTAGTATATGAATAACATGATGTTTTTCAATGGCAAAAATCAATGAATATTGTAAATGCACAAACAATAATTTCTCCGCATTGCAAGGTGCAATTCTGAAATTTTTTGCTTTTTCCTGCTCCTCTTAGCATGATAAAGAAGATTCAAAGAGAGTGAGATGCCAGCTCCTTTCATTCAGTCAGTAGCTTCAATCATTTCTGGACGTTTTTCAATGGCAAAAATCAATGAATATTGTAAATGCACAAACAGTAATTTCTCCGCATTGCAAGGTGCAATTCTGAAATTTTTTGCTTTTTCCTGCTCCTCTTAGCATGATAAAGAAGATTCAAAGAGAGTGAGATGCCAGCTCCTTTCATTCAGTCAGTAGCTTCAATCATTTCTGGTATATGAATAACATGATGTTTTTCAATGGCAAAAATCAATGAATATTGTAAATGCACAAACAGTAATTTCTCCGCATTGCAAGGTGCAATTCTGAAATTTTTTGCTTTTTCCTGCTCCTCTTAGCTGATAAAGAAGATTCAAAGAGAGTGAGATGCCAGCTCCTTTCATTCAGTCAGTAGCTTCAATCATTTCTGGACGTTTTTCAATGGCAAAAATCAATGAATATTGTAAATGCACAAACAGTAATTTCTCCGCATTGCAAGGTGCAATTCTGAAATTTTTTGCTTTTTCCTGCTCCTCTTAGCATGATAAAGAAGATTCAAAGAGAGTGAGATGCCAGCTCCTTTCATTCAGTCAGTAGCTTCAATCATTTCTGGTATATGAATAACATGATGTTTTTCAATGGCAAAAATCAATGAATATTGTAAATGCACAAACAGTAATTTCTCCGCATTGCAAGGTGCAATTCTGAAATTTTTTGCTTTTTCCTGCTCCTCTTAGCATGATAAAGAAGATTCAAAGAGAGTGAGATGCCAGCTCCTTTCATTCAGTCAGTAGCTTCAAACATTTCTGGTATATGAATAACATGATGTTTTTCAATGGCAAAAATCAATGAATATTGTAAATGCACAAACACTAATTTCTCCGCATTGCAAGGTTCAATTCTGAAATTTTTTGCTTTTTCCTGCTCCTCTTAGCATGATAAAGAAGATTCAAAGAGAGTGAGATGCCAGCTCCTTTCATTTAGTCAGTAGCTTCAATCATTTCTGGTATATGAATAACATGATGTTTTTCAATGGCAAAAATCAATGAATATTGTAAATGTACAAACAGTAATTTCTCCGCATTGCAAGGTGCAATTCTGAAATTTTTTGCTTTTTCCTGCTCCTCTTAGCATGATAAAGAAGATTCAAAGAGAGTGAGATGCCAGCTCCTTTCATTCAGTCAGTAGCTTCAATCATTTCTGGACGTTTTTCAATGGCAAAAATCAATGAATATTGTAAATGCACAAACAGTAATTTCTCCGCATTGCAAGGTGCAATTCTGAAATTTTTTGCTTTTTCCTGCTCCTCTTAGCATGATAAAGAAGATTCAAAGAGAGTGAGATGCCAGCTCCTTTCGTTCAGTCAGTAGCTTCAAACATTTCTGGTATATGAATAACATGATGTTTTTCAATGGCAAAAATCAATGAATATTGTAAATGCACAAACAGTAATTTCTCCGCATTGCAAGGTGCAATTCTGAATTTTTTTGCTTTTTCCTGCTCCTCTTAGCATGATAAAGAAGATTCAAAGAGAGTGAGATGCCAGCTCCTTTCATTCAGTCAGTAGCTTCAATCATTTCTGGACGTTTTTCAATGGCAAAAATCAATGAAAATTGTAAATGCACAAACAGTAATTTCTCCGCATTGCAAGGTGCAATTCTGAAATTTTTTGCTTTTTCCTGCTCCTCTTAGCATGATAAAGAAGATTGAAAGAGAGTGAGATGCCAGCTCCTTTCATTCAGTCAGTAGCTTCAAACATTTCTGGTATATGAATAACATGATGTTTTTCAATGGCAAAAATCAATGAATATTGTAAATGCACAAACAGTAATTTCTCCGCATTGCAAGGTGCAATTCTGAAATTTTTTGCTTTTTCCTGCTCCTCTTAGCATGATAAAGAAGATTCAAAGAGAGTGAGATGCCAGCTCCTTTCATTCAGTCAGTAGCTTCAATCATTTCTGGACGTTTTTCAATGGGAAAAATCAATGAATATTGTAAATGCACAAACAGTAATTTCTCCGCATTGCAAGGTGCAATTCTGAAATTTTTTGCTTTTTCCTGCTCCTCTTAGCATGATAAAGAAGATTCAAAGAGAGTGAGATGCCAGCTCCTTTCATTCAGTCAGTAGCTTCAATCATTTCTGGACGTTTTTCAATGGCAAAAATCAATGAATATTGTAAATGCACAAACAGTAATTTCTCCGCATTGCAAGGTGCAATTCTGAAATTTTTTGCTTTTTACTGCTCCTCTTAGCATGATAAAGAAGATTCAAAGAGAGTGAGATGCCAGCTCCTTTCATTCAGTCAGTAGCTTCAAACATTTCTGGACGTTTTTCAATGGCAAAAATCAATGAATATTGTAAATGCACAAACAGTAATTTCTCCGCATTGCAATGTGCAATTCTGAAATTTTTTGCTTTTTCCTGCTCCTCTTAGCATGATAAAGAAAATTCAAAGAGAGTGAGATGCCAGCTCCTTTCATTCAGTCAGTAGCTTCAAACATTTCTGGTATATGAATAACATGATGTTTTTCAATGGCAAAAATCAATGAATATTGTAAATGCACAAACAGTAATTTCTCCGCATTGCAAGGTGCAATTCTGAAATGTTATGCTTTTTCCTGCTCCTCTTAGCATGATAAAGAAGATTCAAAGAGAGTGAGATGCCAGCTCCTTTCATTCAGTCAGTAGCTTCAATCATTTCTGGACGTTTTTCAATGGCAAAAATCAATGAATATTGTAAATGCACAAACAGTAATTTCTCCGCATTGCAAGGTGAAATTCTGAAATTTTTTGCTTTTTCCTGCTCCTCTTAGCATGATAAAGAAGATTCAAAGAGAGTGAGATGCCAGCTCCTTTCATTCAGTCAGTAGCTTCAATCATTTCTGGTATATAACATGATGTTTTTCAATGGCAAAAATCAATGAATATTGTAAATGCACAAACAGTAATTTCTCCGCATTGCAAGGTGCAATTCTGAAATTTTTTGCTTTTTCCTGCTCCTCTTAGCATGATAAAGAAGATTCAAAGAGAGTGAGATGCCAGCTCCTTTCATTCAGTCAGTAGCTTCAATCATTTCTGGACGTTTTTCAATGGCAAAAATCAATGAATATTGTAAATGCACAAACAGTAATTTCTCCGCATTGCAAGGTGCAATTCTGAAATTTTTTGCTTTTTCCTGCTCCTCTTAGCATGATAAAGAAGATTCAAAGAGAGTGAGATGCCAGCTCCTTTCATTCAGTCAGTAGCTTCAATCATTTCTGGTATATGAATAACATGATGTTTTTCAATGGCAAAAATCAATGAATATTGTAAATGCACAAACAGTAATTTCTCCGCATTGCAAGGTGCAATTCTGAAATTTTTTGCTTTTTCCTGCTCCTCTTAGCATGATAAAGAAGATTCAAAGAGAGTGACATGCCAGCTCCTTTCATTCAGTCAGTAGCTTCAAACATTTCTGGTATATGAATAGCATGATGTTTTTCAATGGCAAAAATCAATGAATATTGTAAATGCACAAACAGTAATTTCTCCGCATTGCAAGGTGCAATTCTGAAATTTTTTGCTTTTTCCTGCTCCTCTTAGCATGATAAAGAAGATTCAAAGAGAGTGAGATGCCAGCTCCTTTCATTCAGTCAGTAGCTTCAATCATTTCTGGACGTTTTTCAATGGCAAAAATCAATGAATATTGTAAATGCACAAACAGTAATTTCTCCGCATTGCAAGGTGCAATTCTGAAATTTTTTGCTTTTTCCTGCTCCTCTTAGCATGATAAAGAAGATTCAAAGAGAGTGAGATGCCAGCTCCTTTCATTCAGTCAGTAGCTTCAATCATTTCTGGTATTTGAATAACATGATGTTTTTCAATGGCAAAAATCAATGAATATTGTAAATGCACAAACAGTAATTTCTCCGCATTGCAAGGTGCAATTGTGAAATTTTTTGCTTTTTCCTGCTCCTCTTAGCATGATAAAGAAGATTCGAAGAGAGTGAGATGCCAGCTCCTTTCATTCAGTCAGTAGCTTCAATCATTTCTGGACGTTTTTCAATGGCAAAAATCAATGAATATTGTAAATGCACAAACAGTAATTTCTCCGCATTGCAAGGTGCAATTCTGAAATTTTTTGCTTTTTCCTGCTCCTCTTAGCATGATAAAGAAGATTCAAAGAGAGTGAGATGCCAGCTCCTTTCATTCAGTCAGTAGCTTCAATCATTTCTGGTATATGAATAACATGATGTTTTTCAATGGCAAAAATCAATGAATATTGTAAATGCACAAGCAGTAATTTCTCCGCATTGCAAGGTGCAATTCTGAAATTTTTTGCTTTTTCCTGCTCCTCTTAGCATGATAAAGAAGATTCAAAGAGAGTGAGATGCCAGCTCCTTTCATTCAGTCAGTAGCTTCAAACATTTCTGGTATATGAATAACATGATGTTTTTCAATGGCAAAAATCAATGAATATTGTAAGTGCACAAACAGTAATTTCTCCGCATTGCAAGGTGCAATTCTGAAATTTTTTGCTTTTTCCTGCTCCTCTTAGCATGATAAAGAAGATTCAAAGAGAGTGAGATGCCAGCTCCTTTCATTTAGTCAGTAGCTTCAATCATTTCTGGACGTTTTTCAATGGCAAAAATCAATGAATATTGTAAATGCACAAACAGTAATTTCTCCGCATTGCAAGGTGCAATTCTGAAATTTTTTGCTTTTTCCTGCTCCTCTTAGCATGATAAAGAAGATTCAAAGAGAGTGAGATGCCAGCTCCTTTCATTCAGTAAGTAGCTTCAAACATTTCTGGTATATGAATAACATGATGTTTTTCAATGGCAAAAATCAATGAATATTGTAAATGCACAAACAGTAATTTCTCCGCATTGCAAGGTGCAATTCTGAAATTTTTTGCTTTTTCCTGCTCCTCTTAGCATGATAAAGAAGATTCAAAGAGAGTGAGATGCCAGCTCCTTTCATTCAGTCAGTAGCTTCAATCATTTCTGGACGTTTTTCAATGGCAAAAATCAATGAATATTGTAAATGCACAAACAGTAATTTCTCCGCATTGCAAGGTGCAATTCTGAAATTTTTTGCTTTTTCCTGCTCCTCTTAGCATGATAAAGAAGATTCAAAGAGAGTGAGATGCCAGCTCCTTTCATTCAGTCAGTAGCTTCAAACATTTCTGGACGTTTTTCAATGGCAAAAATCAATGAATATTGTAAATGCACAAACAGTAATTTCTCCGCATTGCAAGGTGCAATTCTGAAATTTTTTGCTTTTTCCTGCTCCTCTTAGCATGATAAAGAAGATTCAAAGAGAGTGAGATGCCAGCTCCTTTCATTCAGTCAGTAGCTTCAATCATTTCTGGTATATGAATAACATGATGTTTTTCAATGGCAAAAATCAATGAATATTGTAAATGCACAAACAGTAATTTCTCCGCATTGCAAGGTGCAATTCTGAAATTTTTTGCTTTTTCCAGCTCCTCTTAGCATGATAAAGAAGATTCAAAGAGAGTGAGATGCCAGCTCCTTTCATTCAGTCAGTAGCTTCAATCATTTCTGGACGTTTTTCAATGGCAAAAATCAATGAATATTGTAAATGCACAAACAGTAATTTCTCCGCATTGCAAGGTGCAATTCTGAAATTTTTTGCTTTTTCCTGCTCCTCTTAGCATGATAAAGAAGATTGAAAGAGAGTGAGATGCCAGCTCCTTTCATTCAGTCAGTAGCTTCAAACATTTCTGGTATATGAATAACATGATGTTTTTCAATGGCAAAAATCAATGAATATTGTAAATGCACAAACAGTAATTTCTCCGCATTGCAAGGTGCAATTCTGAAATTTTTTGCTTTTTCCTGCTCCTCTTAGCATGATAAAGAAGATTCAAAGAGAGTGAGATGCCAGCTCCTTTCATTCAGTCAGTAGCTTCAATCATTTCTGGACGTTTTTCAATGGGAAAAATCAATGAATATTGTAAATGCACAAACAGTAATTTCTCCGCATTGCAAGGTGCAATTCTGAAATTTTTTGCTTTTTCCTGCTCCTCTTAGCATGATAAAGAAGATTCAAAGAGAGTGAGATGCCAGCTCCTTTCATTCAGTCAGTAGCTTCAATCATTTCTGGACGTTTTTCAATGGCAAAAATCAATGAATATTGTAAATGCACAAACAGTAATTTCTCCGCATTGCAAGGTGCAATTCTGAAATTTTTTGCTTTTTACTGCTCCTCTTAGCATGATAAAGAAGATTCAAAGAGAGTGAGATGCCAGCTCCTTTCATTCAGTCAGTAGCTTCAAACATTTCTGGACGTTTTTCAATGGCAAAAATCAATGAATATTGTAAATGCACAAACAGTAATTTCTCCGCATTGCAATGTGCAATTCTGAAATTTTTTGCTTTTTCCTGCTCCTCTTAGCATGATAAAGAAAATTCAAAGAGAGTGAGATGCCAGCTCCTTTCATTCAGTCAGTAGCTTCAAACATTTCTGGTATATGAATAACATGATGTTTTTCAATGGCAAAAATCAATGAATATTGTAAATGCACAAACAGTAATTTCTCCGCATTGCAAGGTGCAATTCTGAAATGTTATGCTTTTTCCTGCTCCTCTTAGCATGATAAAGAAGATTCAAAGAGAGTGAGATGCCAGCTCCTTTCATTCAGTCAGTAGCTTCAATCATTTCTGGTATATGAATAACATGATGTTTTTCAATGGCAAAAATCAATGAATATTGTAAATGCACAAGCAGTAATTTCTCCGCATTGCAAGGTGCAATTCTGAAATTTTTTGCTTTTTCCTGCTCCTCTTAGCATGATAAAGAAGATTCAAAGAGAGTGACATGCCAGCTCCTTTCATTCAGTCAGTAGCTTCAAACATTTCTGGTATATGAATAGCATGATGTTTTTCAATGGCAAAAATCAATGAATATTGTAAATGCACAAACAGTAATTTCTCCGCATTGCAAGGTGCAATTCTGAAATTTTTTGCTTTTTCCTGCTCCTCTTAGCATGATAAAGAAGATTCAAAGAGAGTGAGATGCCAGCTCCTTTCATTCAGTCAGTAGCTTCAATCATTTCTGGACGTTTTTCAATGGCAAAAATCAATGAATATTGTAAATGCACAAACAGTAATTTCTCCGCATTGCAAGGTGCAATTCTGAAATTTTTTGCTTTTTCCTGCTCCTCTTAGCATGATAAAGAAGATTCAAAGAGAGTGAGATGCCAGCTCCTTTCATTCAGTCAGTAGCTTCAATCATTTCTGGTATTTGAATAACATGATGTTTTTCAATGGCAAAAATCAATGAATATTGTAAATGCACAAACAGTAATTTCTCCGCATTGCAAGGTGCAATTGTGAAATTTTTTGCTTTTTCCTGCTCCTCTTAGCATGATAAAGAAGATTCGAAGAGAGTGAGATGCCAGCTCCTTTCATTCAGTCAGTAGCTTCAATCATTTCTGGACGTTTTTCAATGGCAAAAATCAATGAATATTGTAAATGCACAAACAGTAATTTCTCCGCATTGCAAGGTGCAATTCTGAAATTTTTTGCTTTTTCCTGCTCCTCTTAGCATGATAAAGAAGATTCAAAGAGAGTGAGATGCCAGCTCCTTTCATTCAGTCAGTAGCTTCAATCATTTCTGGTATATGAATAACATGATGTTTTTCAATGGCAAAAATCAATGAATATTGTAAATGCACAAGCAGTAATTTCTCCGCATTGCAAGGTGCAATTCTGAAATTTTTTGCTTTTTCCTGCTCCTCTTAGCATGATAAAGAAGATTCAAAGAGAGTGAGATGCCAGCTCCTTTCATTCAGTCAGTAGCTTCAAACATTTCTGGTATATGAATAACATGATGTTTTTCAATGGCAAAAATCAATGAATATTGTAAATGCACAAACAGTAATTTCTCCGCATTGCAAGGTGCAATTCTGAAATTTTTTGCTTTTTCCTGCTCCTCTTAGCATGATAAAGAAGATTCAAAGAGAGTGAGATGCCAGCTCCTTTCATTCAGTCAGTAGCTTCAATCATTTCTGGACGTTTTTCAATGGCAAAAATCAATGAATATTGTAAATGCACAAACAGTAATTTCTCCGCATTGCAAGGTGCAATTCTGAAATTTTTTGCTTTTTCCTGCTCTTCTTAGCATGATAAAGAAGATTCAAAGAGAGTGAGATGCCAGCTCCTTTCATTTAGTCAGTAGCTTCAATCATTTCTGGTATATGAATAACATGATGTTTTTCAATGGCAAAAATCAATGAATATTGTAAGTGCACAAACAGTAATTTCTCCGCATTGCAAGGTGCAATTCTGAAATTTTTTGCTTTTTCCTGCTCCTCTTAGCATGATAAAGAAGATTCAAAGAGAGTGAGATGCCAGCTCCTTTCATTTAGTCAGTAGCTTCAATCATTTCTGGACGTTTTTCAATGGCAAAAATCAATGAATATTGTAAATGCACAAACAGTAATTTCTCCGCATTGCAAGGTGCAATTCTGAAATTTTTTGCTTTTTCCTGCTCCTCTTAGCATGATAAAGAATATTCAAAGAGAGTGAGATGCCAGCTCCTTTCATTCAGTAAGTAGCTTCAAACATTTCTGGTATATGAATAACATGATGTTTTTCAATGGCAAAAATCAATGAATATTGTAAATGCACAAACAGTAATTTCTCCGCATTGCAAGGTGCAATTCTGAAATTTTTTGCTTTTTCCTGCTCCTCTTAGCATGATAAAGAAGATTCAAAGAGAGTGAGATGCCAGCTCCTTTCATTCAGTCAGTAGCTTCAATCATTTCTGGACGTTTTTCAATGGCAAAAATCAATGAATATTGTAAATGCACAAACAGTAATTTCTCCGCATTGCAAGGTGCAATTCTGAAATTTTTTGCTTTTTCCTGCTCCTCTTAGCATGATAAAGAAGATTCAAAGAGAGTGAGATGCCAGCTCCTTTCATTCAGTCAGTAGCTTCAAACATTTCTGGACGTTTTTCAATGGCAAAAATCAATGAATATTGTAAATGCACAAACAGTAATTTCTCCGCATTGCAATGTGCAATTCTGAAATTTTTTGCTTTTTCCTGCTCCTCTTAGCATGATAAAGAAGATTCAAAGAGAGTGAGATGCCAGCTCCTTTCATTCAGTCAGTAGCTTCAAACATTTCTGGTATATGAATAACATGATATTTTTCAATGGCAAAAATCAATGAATATTGTAAATGCACAAACAGTGATTTCTCCGCATTGCAAAGTGCAATTCTGAAATTTTATGCTTTTTCCTGCTCCTCTTAGCATGATAAAGAAGATTCAAAGAGAGTGAGATGCCAGCTCCTTTCATTCAGTCAGTAGCTTCAATCATTTCTGGACGTTTTTCAATGGCAAAAATCAATGAATATTTTAAATGCACAAACAGTAATTTCTCCGCATTGCAAGGTGCAATTCTGAAATTTTTTGCTTTTTCCTGCTCCTCTTAGCATGATAAAGAAGATTCAAAGAGAGTGAGATGCCAGCTCCTTTCATTCAGTCAGTAGCTTCAATCATTTCTGGTATATGAATAACATGATGTTTTTCAATGGCAAAAATCAATGAATATTGTAAATGCACAAACAGTAATTTCTCCGCATTGCAAGGTGCAATTCTGAAATTTTTTGCTTTTTCCTGCTCCTCTTAGCATGATAAAGAAGATTGAAAGAGAGTGAGATGCCAGCTCCTTTCATTCAGTCAGTAGCTTCAAACATTTCTGGTATATGAATAACATGATGTTTTTCAATGGCAAAAATCAATGAATATTGTAAATGCACAAACAGTAATTTCTCCGCATTGCAAGGTGCAATTCTGAAATTTTTTGCTTTTTCCTGCTCCTCTTAGCATGATAAAGAAGATTCAAAGAGAGTGAGATGCCAGCTCCTTTCATTCAGTCAGTAGCTTCAATCATTTCTGGACGTTTTTCAATGGGAAAAATCAATGAATATTGTAAATGCACAAACAGTAATTTCTCCGCATTGCAAGGTGCAATTCTGAAATTTTTTGCTTTTTCCTGCTCCTCTTAGCATGATAAAGAAGATTCAAAGAGAGTGAGATGCCAGCTCCTTTCATTCAGTCAGTAGCTTCAATCATTTCTGGACGTTTTTCAATGGCAAAAATCAATGAATATTGTAAATGCACAAACAGTAATTTCTCCGCATTGCAAGGTGCAATTCTGAAATTTTTTGCTTTTTACTGCTCCTCTTAGCATGATAAAGAAGATTCAAAGAGAGTGAGATGCCAGCTCCTTTCATTCAGTCAGTAGCTTCAAACATTTCTGGACGTTTTTCAATGGCAAAAATCAATGAATATTGTAAATGCACAAACAGTAATTTCTCCGCATTGCAATGTGCAATTCTGAAATTTTTTGCTTTTTCCTGCTCCTCTTAGCATGATAAAGAAAATTCAAAGAGAGTGAGATGCCAGCTCCTTTCATTCAGTCAGTAGCTTCAAACATTTCTGGTATATGAATAACATGATGTTTTTCAATGGCAAAAATCAATGAATATTGTAAATGCACAAACAGTAATTTCTCCGCATTGCAAGGTGCAATTCTGAAATGTTATGCTTTTTCCTGCTCCTCTTAGCATGATAAAGAAGATTCAAAGAGAGTGAGATGCCAGCTCCTTTCATTCAGTCAGTAGCTTCAATCATTTCTGGTATATGAATAACATGATGTTTTTCAATGGCAAAAATCAATGAATATTGTAAATGCACAAGCAGTAATTTCTCCGCATTGCAAGGTGCAATTCTGAATTTTTTTGCTTTTTCCTGCTCCTCTTAGCATGATAAAGAAGATTCAAAGAGAGTGAGATGCCAGCTCCTTTCATTCAGTCAGTAGCTTCAAACATTTCTGGTATATGAATAACATGATGTTTTTCAATGGCAAAAATCAATGAATATTGTAAATGCACAAACAGTAATTTCTCCGCATTGCAAGGTGCAATTCTGAAATTTTTTGCTTTTTCCTGCTCCTCTTAGCATGATAAAGAAGATTCAAAGAGAGTGAGATGCCAGCTCCTTTCATTCAGTCAGTAGCTTCAATCATTTCTGGACGTTTTTCAATGGCAAAAATCAATGAATATTGTAAATGCACAAACAGTAATTTCTCCGCATTGCAAGGTGCAATTCTGAAATTTTTTGCTTTTTCCTGCTCTTCTTAGCATGATAAAGAAGATTCAAAGAGAGTGAGATGCCAGCTCCTTTCATTTAGTCAGTAGCTTCAATCATTTCTGGTATATGAATAACATGATGTTTTTCAATGGCAAAAATCAATGAATATTGTAAGTGCACAAACAGTAATTTCTCCGCATTGCAAGGTGCAATTCTGAAATTTTTTGCTTTTTCCTGCTCCTCTTAGCATGATAAAGAAGATTCAAAGAGAGTGAGATGCCAGCTCCTTTCATTTAGTCAGTAGCTTCAATCATTTCTGGACGTTTTTCAATGGCAAAAATCAATGAATATTGTAAATGCACAAACAGTAATTTCTCCGCATTGCAAGGTGCAATTCTGAAATTTTTTGCTTTTTCCTGCTCCTCTTAGCATGATAAAGAAGATTCAAAGAGAGTGAGATGCCAGCTCCTTTCATTCAGTAAGTAGCTTCAAACATTTCTGGTATATGAATAACATGATGTTTTTCAATGGCAAAAATCAATGAATATTGTAAATGCACAAACAGTAATTTCTCCGCATTGCAAGGTGCAATTCTGAAATTTTTTGCTTTTTCCTGCTCCTCTTAGCATGATAAAGAAGATTCAAAGAGAGTGAGATGCCAGCTCCTTTCATTCAGTCAGTAGCTTCAATCATTTCTGGACGTTTTTCAATGGCAAAAATCAATGAATATTGTAAATGCACAAACAGTAATTTCTCCGCATTGCAAGGTGCAATTCTGAAATTTTTTGCTTTTTCCTGCTCCTCTTAGCATGATAAAGAAGATTCAAAGAGAGTGAGATGCCAGCTCCTTTCATTCAGTCAGTAGCTTCAAACATTTCTGGACGTTTTTCAATGGCAAAAATCAATGAATATTGTAAATGCACAAACAGTAATTTCTCCGCATTGCAATGTGCAATTCTGAAATTTTTTGCTTTTTCCTGCTCCTCTTAGCATGATAAAGAAGATTCAAAGAGAGTGAGATGCCAGCTCCTTTCATTCAGTCAGTAGCTTCAAACATTTCTGGTATATGAATAACATGATATTTTTCAATGGCAAAAATCAATGAATATTGTAAATGCACAAACAGTGATTTCTCCGCATTGCAAAGTGCAATTCTGAAATTTTATGCTTTTTCCTGCTCCTCTTAGCATGATAAAGAAGATTCAAAGAGAGTGAGATGCCAGCTCCTTTCATTCAGTCAGTAGCTTCAATCATTTCTGGACGTTTTTCAATGGCAAAAATCAATGAATATTGTAAATGCACAAACAGTAATTTCTCCGCATTGCAAGGTGCAATTCTGAAATTTTTTGCTTTTTCCTGCTCCTCTTAGCATGATAAAGAAGATTCAAAGAGAGTGAGATGCCAGCTCCTTTCATTCAGTCAGTAGCTTCATTCATTTCTGGTATATGAATAACATGATGTTTTTCAATGGCAAAAATCAATGAATATTGTAAATGCACAAACAGTAATTTCTCCGCATTGCAAGGTGCAATTCTGAAATTTTTTGCTTTTTCCAGCTCCTCTTAGCATGATAAAGAAGATTCAAAGAGAGTGAGATGCCAGCTCCTTTCATTCAGTCAGTAGCTTCAATCATTTCTGGACGTTTTTCAATGGCAAAAATCAATGAATATTGTAAATGCACAAACAGTAATTTCTCCGCATTGCAAGGTGCAATTCTGAAATTTTTTGCTTTTTCCTGCTCCTCTTAGCATGATAAAGAAGATTGAAAGAGAGTGAGATGCCAGCTCCTTTCATTCAGTCAGTAGCTTCAAACATTTCTGGTATATGAATAACATGATGTTTTTCAATGGCAAAAATCAATGAATATTGTAAATGCACAAACAGTAATTTCTCCGCATTGCAAGGTGCAATTCTGAAATTTTTTGCTTTTTCCTGCTCCTCTTAGCATGATAAAGAAGATTCAAAGAGAGTGAGATGCCAGCTCCTTTCATTCAGTCAGTAGCTTCAATCATTTCTGGACGTTTTTCAATGGGAAAAATCAATGAATATTGTAAATGCACAAACAGTAATTTCTCCGCATTGCAAGGTGCAATTCTGAAATTTTTTGCTTTTTCCTGCTCCTCTTAGCATGATAAAGAAGATTCAAAGAGAGTGAGATGCCAGCTCCTTTCATTCAGTCAGTAGCTTCAATCATTTCTGGACGTTTTTCAATGGCAAAAATCAATGAATATTGTAAATGCACAAACAGTAATTTCTCCGCATTGCAAGGTGCAATTCTGAAATTTTTTGCTTTTTACTGCTCCTCTTAGCATGATAAAGAAGATTCAAAGAGAGTGAGATGCCAGCTCCTTTCATTCAGTCAGTAGCTTCAAACATTTCTGGACGTTTTTCAATGGCAAAAATCAATGAATATTGTAAATGCACAAACAGTAATTTCTCCGCATTGCAATGTGCAATTCTGAAATTTTTTGCTTTTTCCTGCTCCTCTTAGCATGATAAAGAAAATTCAAAGAGAGTGAGATGCCAGCTCCTTTCATTCAGTCAGTAGCTTCAAACATTTCTGGTATATGAATAACATGATGTTTTTCAATGGCAAAAATCAATGAATATTGTAAATGCACAAACAGTAATTTCTCCGCATTGCAAGGTGCAATTCTGAAATGTTATCCTTTTTCCTGCTCCTCTTAGCATGATAAAGAAGATTCAAAGAGAGTGAGATGCCAGCTCCTTTCATTCAGTCAGTAGCTTCAATCATTTCTGGACGTTTTTCAATGGCAAAAATCAATGAATATTGTAAATGCACAAACAGTAATTTCTCCGCATTGCAAGGTGCAATTCTGAAATTTTTTGCTTTTTCCTGCTCCTCTTAGCATGATAAAGAAGATTCAAAGAGAGTGAGATGCCAGCTCCTTTCATTCAGTCAGTAGCTTCAATCATTTCTGGTATATAACATGATGTTTTTCAATGGCAAAAATCAATGAATATTGTAAATGCATAAACAGTAATTTCTCCGCATTGCAAGGTGCAATTCTGAAATTTTTTGCTTTTTCCTGCTCCTCTTAGCATGATAAAGAAGATTCAAAGAGAGTGAGATGCCAGCTCCTTTCATTCAGTCAGTAGCTTCAATCATTTCTGGACGTTTTTCAATGGCAAAAATCAATGAATATTGTAAATGCACAAACAGTAATTTCTCCGCATTGCAAGGTGCAATTCTGAAATTTTTTGCTTTTTCCTGCTCCTCTTAGCATGGTAAAGAAGATTCAAAGAGAGTGAGATGCCAGCTCCTTTCATTCAGTCAGTAGCTTCAATCATTTCTGGTATATGAATAACATGATGTTTTTCAATGGCAAAAATCAATGAATATTGTAAATGCACAAACAGTAATTTCTCCGCATTGCAAGGTGCAATTCTGAAATTTTTTGCTTTTTCCTGCTCCTCTTAGCATGATAAAGAAGATTCAAAGAGAGTGAGATGCCAGCTCCTTTCATTCAGTCAGTAGCTTCAATCATTTCTGGTATATGAATAACATGATGTTTTTCAATGGCAAAAATCAATGAATATTGTAAATGCACAAACAGTAATTTCTCCGCATTGCAAGGTGCAATTCTGAAATTTTTTGCTTTTTCCTGCTCCTCTTAGCATGATAAAGAAGATTCAAAGAGAGTGAGATGCCAGCTCCTTTCATTCAGTCAGTAGCTTCAATCATTTCTGGACGTTTTTCAATGGCAAAAATCAATGAATATTGTAAATGCACAAACAGTAATTTCTCCGCATTGCAAGGTGCAATTCTGAAATTTTTTGCTTTTTCCTGCTCCTCTTAGCATGATAAAGAAGATTCAAAGAGAGTGAGATGCCAGCTCCTTTCATTCAGTCAGTAGCTTCAATCATTTCTGGTATATGAATAACATGATGTTTTTCAATGGCAAAAATCAATGAATATTGTAAATGCACAAACAGTAATTTCTCCGCATTGCAAGGTGCAATTCTGAAATTTTTTGCTTTTTCCTGCTCCTCTTAGCATGATAAAGAAGATTCAAAGAGAGTGAGATGCCAGCTCCTTTCATTCAGTCAGTAGCTTCAAACATTTCTGGTATATGAATAACATGATGTTTTTCAATGGCAAAAATCAATGAATATTGTAAATGCACAAACAGTAATTTCTCCGCATTGCAAGGTGCAATTCTGAAATTTTTTGCTTTTTCCTGCTCCTCTTAGCATGATAAAGAAGATTCAAAGAGAGTGAGATGCCAGCTCCTTTCATTCAGTCAGTAGCTTCAATCATTTCTGGACGTTTTTCAATGGCAAAAATCAATGAATATTGTAAATGCACAAACAGTAATTTCTCCGCATTGCAAGGTGCAATTCTGAAATTTTTTGCTTTTTCCTGCTCCTCTTAGCATGATAAAGAAGATTCAAAGAGAGTGAGATGCCAGCTCCTTTCATTCAGTCAGTAGCTTCAATCATTTCTGGACGTTTTTCAATGGCAAAAATCAATGAATATTGTAAATGCACAAACAGTAATTTCTCCGCATTGCAAGGTGCAATTCTGAAATTTTTTGCTTTTTCCTGCTCCTCTTAGCATGGTAAAGAAGATTCAAAGAGAGTGAGATGCCAGCTCCTTTCATTCAGTCAGTAGCTTCAATCATTTCTGGTATATGAATAACATGATGTTTTTCAATGGCAAAAATCAATGAATATTGTAAATGCACAAACAGTAATTTCTCCGCATTGCAAGGTGCAATTCTGAAATTTTTTGCTTTTTCCTGCTCCTCTTAGCATGATAAAGAAGATTCAAAGAGAGTGAGATGCCAGCTCCTTTCATTCAGTCAGTAGCTTCAATCATTTCTGGTATATGAATAACATGATGTTTTTCAATGGCAAAAATCAATGAATATTGTAAATGCACAAACAGTAATTTCTCCGCATTGCAAGGTGCAATTCTGAAATTTTTTGCTTTTTCCTGCTCCTCTTAGCATGATAAAGAAGATTCAAAGAGAGTGAGATGCCAGCTCCTTTCATTCAGTCAGTAGCTTCAATCATTTCTGGACGTTTTTCAATGGCAAAAATCAATGAATATTGTAAATGCACAAACAGTAATTTCTCCGCATTGCAAGGTGCAATTCTGAAATTTTTTGCTTTTTCCTGCTCCTCTTAGCATGATAAAGAAGATTCAAAGAGAGTGAGATGCCAGCTCCTTTCATTCAGTCAGTAGCTTCAATCATTTCTGGTATATGAATAACATGATGTTTTTCAATGGCAAAAATCAATGAATATTGTAAATGCACAAACAGTAATTTCTCCGCATTGCAAGGTGCAATTCTGAAATTTTTTGCTTTTTCCTGCTCCTCTTAGCATGATAAAGAAGATTCAAAGAGAGTGAGATGCCAGCTCCTTTCATTCAGTCAGTAGCTTCAAACATTTCTGGTATATGAATAACATGATGTTTTTCAATGGCAAAAATCAATGAATATTGTAAATGCACAAACAGTAATTTCTCCGCATTGCAAGGTGCAATTCTGAAATTTTTTGCTTTTTCCTGCTCCTCTTAGCATGATAAAGAAGATTCAAAGAGAGTGAGATGCCAGCTCCTTTCATTCAGTCAGTAGCTTCAATCATTTCTGGACGTTTTTCAATGGCAAAAATCAATGAATATTGTAAATGCACAAACAGTAATTTCTCCGCATTGCAAGGTGCAATTCTGAAATTTTTTGCTTTTTCCTGCTCCTCTTAGCATGATAAAGAAGATTCAAAGAGAGTGAGATGCCAGCTCCTTTCATTCAGTCAGTAGCTTCAATCATTTCTGGTATTTGAATAACATGATGTTTTTCAATGGCAAAAATCAATGAATATTGTAAATGCACAAACAGTAATTTCTCCGCATTGCAAGGTGCAATTGTGAAATTTTTTGCTTTTTCCTGCTCCTCTTAGCATGATAAAGAAGATTCAAAGAGAGTGAGATGCCAGCTCCTTTCATTCAGTCAGTAGCTTCAATCATTTCTGGACGTTTTTCAATGGCAAAAATCAATGAATATTGTAAATGCACAAACAGTAATTTCTCCGCATTGCAAGTTGCAATTCTGAAATTTTTTGCTTTTTCCTGCTCCTCTTAGCATGATAAAGAAGATTCAAAGAGAGTGAGATGCCAGCTCCTTTCATTCAGTCAGTAGCTTCAATCATTTCTGGTATATGAATAACATGATGTTTTTCAATGGCAAAAATCAATGAATATTGTAAATGCACAGACAGTAATTTCTCCGCATTGCAAGGTGCAATTCTGAAATTTTTTGCTTTTTCCTGCTCCTCTTAGCATGATAAAGAAGATTCAAAGAGAGTGAGATGCCAGCTCCTTTCATTCAGTCAGTAGCTTCAAACATTTCTGGTATATGAATAACATGATGTTTTTCAATGGCAAAAATCAATGAATATTGTAAATGCACAAACAGTAATTTCTCCGCATTGCAAGGTGCAATTCTGAAATTTTTTGCTTTTTCCTGCTCCTCTTAGCATGATAAAGAAGATTCAAAGAGAGTGAGATGCCAGCTCCTTTCATTCAGTCAGTAGCTTCAATCATTTCTGGACGTTTTTCAATGGCAAAAATCAATGAATATTGTAAATGCACAAACAGTAATTTCTCCGCATTGCAAGGTGCAATTCTGAAATTTTTGCTTTTTCCTGCTCTTCTTAGCATGATAAAGAAGATTCAAAGAGAGTGAGATGCCAGCTCCTTTCATTTAGTCAGTAGCTTCAATCATTTCTGGTATATGAATAACATGATGTTTTTCAATGGCAAAAATCAATGAATATTGTAAGTGCACAAACAGTAATTTCTCCGCATTGCAAGGTGCAATTCTGAAATTTTTTGCTTTTTCCTGCTCCTCTTAGCATGATAAAGAAGATTCAAAGAGAGTGAGATGCCAGCTCCTTTCATTTAGTCAGTAGCTTCAATCATTTCTGGACGTTTTTCAATGGCAAAAATCAATGAATATTGTAAATGCACAAACAGTAATTTCTCCGCATTGCAAGGTGCAATTCTGAAATTTTTTGCTTTTTCCTGCTCCTCTTAGCATGATAAATAAGATTCAAAGAGAGTGAGATGCCAGCTCCTTTCATTCAGTAAGTAGCTTCAAACATTTCTGGTATATGAATAACATGATGTTTTTCAATGGCAAAAATCAATGAATATTGTAAATGCACAAACAGTAATTTCTCCGCATTGCAAGGTGCAATTCTGAAATTTTTTGCTTTTTCCTGCTCCTCTTAGCATGATAAAGAAGATTCAAAGAGAGTGAGATGCCAGCTCCTTTCATTCAGTCAGTAGCTTCAATCATTTCTGGACGTTTTTCAATGGCAAAAATCAATGAATATTGTAAATGCACAAACAGTAATTTCTCCGCATTGCAAGGTGCAATTCTGAAATTTTTTGCTTTTTCCTGCTCCTCTTAGCATGATAAAGAAGATTCAAAGAGAGTGAGATGCCAGCTCCTTTCATTCAGTCAGTAGCTTCAAACATTTCTGGACGTTTTTCAATGGCAAAAATCAATGAATATTGTAAATGCACAAACAGTAATTTCTCCGCATTGCAATGTGCAATTCTGAAATTTTTTGCTTTTTCCTGCTCCTCTTAGCATGATAAAGAAGATTCAAAGAGAGTGAGATACCAGCTCCTTTCATTCAGTCAGTAGCTTCAAACATTTCTGGTATATGAATAACATGATATTTTTCAATGGCAAAAATCAATGAATATTGTAAATGCACAAACAGTAATTTCTCCGTATTGCAAAGTGCAATTCTGAAATTTTATGCTTTTTCCTGCTCCTCTTAGCATGATAAAGAAGATTCAAAGAGAGTGAGATGCCAGCTCCTTTCATTCAGTCAGTAGCTTCAATCATTTCTGGACGTTTTTCAATGGCAAAAATCAATGAATATTGTAAATGCACAAACAGTAATTTCTCCGCATTGCAAGGTGCAATTCTGAAATTTTTTGCTTTTTCCTGCTCCTCTTAGCATGATAAAGAAGATTCAAAGAGAGTGAGATGCCAGCTCCTTTCATTCAGTCAGTAGCTTCAATCATTTCTGGTATATGAATAACATGATGTTTTTCAATGGCAAAAATCAATGAATATTGTAAATGCACAAACAGTAATTTCTCCGCATTGCAAGGTGCAATTCTGAAATTTTTTGCTTTTTCCTGCTCCTCTTAGCATGATAAAGAAGATTCAAAGAGAGTGAGATGCCAGCTCCTTTCATTCAGTCAGTAGCTTCAATCATTTCTGGACGTTTTTCAATGGCAAAAATCAATGAATATTGTAAATGCACAAACAGTAATTTCTCCGCATTGCAAGGTGCAATTCTGAATTTTTTTGCTTTTTCCTGCTCCTCTTAGCATGATAAAGAAGATTCAAAGAGAGTGAGATGCCAGCTCCTTTCATTCAGTCAGTAGCTTCAATCATTTCTGGACGTTTTTCAATGGCAAAAATCAATGAAAATTGTAAATGCACAAACAGTAATTTCTCCGCATTGCAAGGTGCAATTCTGAAATTTTTTGCTTTTTCCTGCTCCTCTTAGCATGATAAAGAAGATTGAAAGAGAGTGAGATGCCAGCTCCTTTCATTCAGTCAGTAGCTTCAAACATTTCTGGTATATGAATAACATGATGTTTTTCAATGGCAAAAATCAATGAATATTGTAAATGCACAAACAGTAATTTCTCCGCATTGCAAGGTGCAATTCTGAAATTTTTTGCTTTTTCCTGCTCCTCTTAGCATGATAAAGAAGATTCAAAGAGAGTGAGATGCCAGCTCCTTTCATTCAGTCAGTAGCTTCAATCATTTCTGGACGTTTTTCAATGGGAAAAATCAATGAATATTGTAAATGCACAAACAGTAATTTCTCCGCATTGCAAGGTGCAATTCTGAAATTTTTTGCTTTTTCCTGCTCCTCTTAGCATGATAAAGAAGATTCAAAGAGAGTGAGATGCCAGCTCCTTTCATTCAGTCAGTAGCTTCAATCATTTCTGGACGTTTTTCAATGGCAAAAATCAATGAATATTGTAAATGCACAAACAGTAATTTCTCCGCATTGCAAGGTGCAATTCTGAAATTTTTTGCTTTTTACTGCTCCTCTTAGCATGATAAAGAAGATTCAAAGAGAGTGAGATGCCAGCTCCTTTCATTCAGTCAGTAGCTTCAAACATTTCTGGACGTTTTTCAATGGCAAAAATCAATGAATATTGTAAATGCACAAACAGTAATTTCTCCGCATTGCAATGTGCAATTCTGAAATTTTTTGCTTTTTCCTGCTCCTCTTAGCATGATAAAGAAAATTCAAAGAGAGTGAGATGCCAGCTCCTTTCATTCAGTCAGTAGCTTCAAACATTTCTGGTATATGAATAACATGATGTTTTTCAATGGCAAAAATCAATGAATATTGTAAATGCACAAACAGTAATTTCTCCGCATTGCAAGGTGCAATTCTGAAATGTTATGCTTTTTCCTGCTCCTCTTAGCATGATAAAGAAGATTCAAAGAGAGTGAGATGCCAGCTCCTTTCATTCAGTCAGTAGCTTCAATCATTTCTGGACATTTTTCAATGGCAAAAATCAATGAATATTGTAAATGCACAAACAGTAATTTCTCCGCATTGCAAGGTGCAATTCTGAAATTTTTTGCTTTTTCCTGCTCCTCTTAGCATGATAAAGAAGATTCAAAGAGAGTGAGATGCCAGCTCCTTTCATTCAGTCAGTAGCTTCAATCATTTCTGGTATTTGAATAACATGATGTTTTTCAATGGCAAAAATCAATGAATATTGTAAATGCACAAACAGTAATTTCTCCGCATTGCAAGGTGCAATTCTGAAATTTTTTGCTTTTTCCTGCTCCTCTTAGCATGATAAAGAAGATTCAAAGAGAGTGAGATGCCAGCTCCTTTCATTCAGTCAGTAGCTTCAATCATTTCTGGACGTTTTTCAATGGCAAAAATCAATGAATATTGTAAATGCACAAACAGTAATTTCTCCGCATTGCAAGGTGCAATTCTGAAATTTTTTGCTTTTTCCTGCTCCTCTTAGCATGATAAAGAAGATTCAAAGAGAGTGAGATGCCAGCTCCTTTCATTCAGTCAGTAGCTTCAAACATTTCTGGACGTTTTTCAATGGCAAAAATCAATGAATATTGTAAATGCACAAACAGTAATTTCTCCGCATTGCAATGTGCAATTCTGAAATTTTTTGCTTTTTCCTGCTCCTCTTAGCATGATAAAGAAGATTCAAAGAGAGTGAGATGCCAGCTCCTTTCATTCAGTCAGTAGCTTCAAACATTTCTGGTATATGAATAACATGATATTTTTCAATGGCAAAAATCAATGAATATTGTAAATGCACAAACAGTAATTTCTCCGTATTGCAAAGTGCAATTCTGAAATTTTATGCTTTTTCCTGCTCCTCTTAGCATGATAAAGAAGATTCAAAGAGAGTGAGATGCCAGCTCCTTTCATTCAGTCAGTAGCTTCAATCATTTCTGGACGTTTTTCAATGGCAAAAATCAATGAATATTGTAAATGCACAAACAGTAATTTCTCCGCATTGCAAGGTGCAATTCTGAAATTTTTTGCTTTTTCCTGCTCCTCTTAGCATGATAAAGAAGATTCAAAGAGAGTGAGATGCCAGCTCCTTTCATTCAGTCAGTAGCTTCAATCATTTCTGGTATATGAATAACATGATGTTTTTCAATGGCAAAAATCAATGAATATTGTAAATGCACAAACAGTAATTTCTCCGCATTGCAAGGTGCAATTCTGAAATTTTTTGCTTTTTCCTGCTCCTCTTAGCATGATAAAGAAGATTCAAAGAGAGTGAGATGCCAGCTCCTTTCATTCAGTCAGTAGCTTCAATCATTTCTGGACGTTTTTCAATGGCAAAAATCAATGAATATTGTAAATGCACAAACAGTAATTTCTCCGCATTGCAAGGTGCAATTCTGAATTTTTTTGCTTTTTCCTGCTCCTCTTAGCATGATAAAGAAGATTCAAAGAGAGTGAGATGCCAGCTCCTTTCATTCAGTCAGTAGCTTCAATCATTTCTGGACGTTTTTCAATGGCAAAAATCAATGAAAATTGTAAATGCACAAACAGTAATTTCTCCGCATTGCAAGGTGCAATTCTGAAATTTTTTGCTTTTTCCTGCTCCTCTTAGCATGATAAAGAAGATTGAAAGAGAGTGAGATGCCAGCTCCTTTCATTCAGTCAGTAGCTTCAAACATTTCTGGTATATGAATAACATGATGTTTTTCAATGGCAAAAATCAATGAATATTGTAAATGCACAAACAGTAATTTCTCTGCATTGCAAGGTGCAATTCTGAAATTTTTTGCTTTTTCCTGCTCCTCTTAGCATGATAAAGAAGATTCAAAGAGAGTGAGATGCCAGCTCCTTTCATTCAGTCAGTAGCTTCAATCATTTCTGGACGTTTTTCAATGGGAAAAATCAATGAATATTGTAAATGCACAAACAGTAATTTCTCCGCATTGCAAGGTGCAATTCTGAAATTTTTTGCTTTTTCCTGCTCCTCTTAGCATGATAAAGAAGATTCAAAGAGAGTGAGATGCCAGCTCCTTTCATTCAGTCAGTAGCTTCAATCATTTCTGGACGTTTTTCAATGGCAAAAATCAATGAATATTGTAAATGCACAAACAGTAATTTCTCCGCATTGCAAGGTGCAATTCTGAAATTTTTTGCTTTTTACTGCTCCTCTTAGCATGATAAAGAAGATTCAAAGAGAGTGAGATGCCAGCTCCTTTCATTCAGTCAGTAGCTTCAAACATTTCTGGACGTTTTTCAATGGCAAAAATCAATGAATATTGTAAATGCACAAACAGTAATTTCTCCGCATTGCAATGTGCAATTCTGAAATTTTTTGCTTTTTCCTGCTCCTCTTAGCATGATAAAGAAAATTCAAAGAGAGTGAGATGCCAGCTCCTTTCATTCAGTCAGTAGCTTCAAACATTTCTGGTATATGAATAACATGATGTTTTTCAATGGCAAAAATCAATGAATATTGTAAATGCACAAACAGTAATTTCTCCGCATTGCAAGGTGCAATTCTGAAATGTTATGCTTTTTCCTGCTCCTCTTAGCATGATAAAGAAGATTCAAAGAGAGTGAGATGCCAGCTCCTTTCATTCAGTCAGTAGCTTCAATCATTTCTGGACATTTTTCAATGGCAAAAATCAATGAATATTGTAAATGCACAAACAGTAATTTCTCCGCATTGCAAGGTGCAATTCTGAAATTTTTTGCTTTTTCCTGCTCCTCTTAGCATGATAAAGAAGATTCAAAGAGAGTGAGATGCCAGCTCCTTTCATTCAGTCAGTAGCTTCAATCATTTCTGGTATTTGAATAACATGATGTTTTTCAATGGCAAAAATCAATGAATATTGTAAATGCACAAACAGTAATTTCTCCGCATTGCAAGGTGCAATTGTGAAATTTTTTGCTTTTTCCTGCTCCTCTTAGCATGATAAAGAAGATTCAAAGAGAGTGAGATGCCAGCTCCTTTCATTCAGTCAGTAGCTTCAATCATTTCTGGACGTTTTTCAATGGCAAAAATCAATGAATATTGTAAATGCACAAACAGTAATTTCTCCGCATTGCAAGGTGCAATTCTGAAATTTTTTGCTTTTTCCTGCTCCTCTTAGCATGATAAAGAAGATTCAAAGAGAGTGAGATGCCAGCTCCTTTCATTCAGTCAGTAGCTTCAATCATTTCTGGTATATGAATAACATGATGTTTTTCAATGGCAAAAATCAATGAATATTGTAAATGCACAAACAGTAATTTCTCCGCATTGCAAGGTGCAATTCTGAAATTTTTTGCTTTTTCCTGCTCCTCTTAGCATGATAAAGAAGATTCAAAGAGAGTGAGATGCCAGCTCCTTTCATTCAGTCAGTAGCTTCAAACATTTCTGGTATATGAATAACATGATGTTTTTCAATGGCAAAAATCAATGAATATTGTAAATGCACAAACAGTAATTTCTCCGCATTGCAAGGTGCAATTCTGAAATTTTTTGCTTTTTCCTGCTCCTCTTAGCATGATAAAGAAGATTCAAAGAGAGTGAGATGCCAGCTCCTTTCATTCAGTCAGTAGCTTCAATCATTTCTGGACGTTTTTCAATGGCAAAAATCAATGAATATTGTAAATGCACAAACAGTAATTTCTCCGCATTGCAAGGTGCAATTCTGAAATTTTTTGCTTTTTCCTGCTCCTCTTAGCATGATAAAGAAGATTCAAAGAGAGTGAGATGCCAGCTCCTTTCATTTAGTCAGTAGCTTCAATCATTTCTGGTATATGAATAACATGATGTTTTTCAATGGCAAAAATCAATGAATATTGTAAGTGCACAAACAGTAATTTCTCCGCATTGCAAGGTGCAATTCTGAAATTTTTTGCTTTTTCCTGCTCCTCTTAGCATGATAAAGAAGATTCAAAGAGAGTGAGATGCCAGCTCCTTTCATTTAGTCAGTAGCTTCAATCATTTCTGGACGTTTTTCAATGGTAAAAATCAATGAATATTGTAAATGCACAAACAGTAATTTCTCCGCATTGCAAGGTGCAATTCTGAAATTTTTTGCTTTTTCCTGCTCCTCTTAGCATGATAAAGAAGATTCAAAGAGAGTGAGATGCCAGCTCCTTTCATTCAGTAAGTAGCTTCAAACATTTCTGGTATATGAATAACATGATGTTTTTCAATGGCAAAAATCAATGAATATTGTAAATGCACAAACAGTAATTTCTCCGCATTGCAAGGTGCAATTCTGAAATTTTTTGCTTTTTCCTGCTCCTCTTAGCATGATAAAGAAGATTCAAAGAGAGTGAGATGCCAGCTCCTTTCATTCAGTCAGTAGCTTCAATCATTTCTGGACGTTTTTCAATGGCAAAAATCAATGAATATTGTAAATGCACAAACAGTAATTTCTCCGCATTGCAAGGTGCAATTCTGAAATTTTTTGCTTTTTCCTGCTCCTCTTAGCATGGTAAAGAAGATTCAAAGAGAGTGAGATGCCAGCTCCTTTCATTCAGTCAGTAGCTTCAAACATTTCTGGACGTTTTTCAATGGCAAAAATCAATGAATATTGTAAATGCACAAACAGTAATTTCTCCGCATTGCAATGTGCAATTCTGAAATTTTTTGCTTTTTCCTGCTCCTCTTAGCATGATAAAGAAGATTCAAAGAGAGTGAGATGCCAGCTCCTTTCATTCAGTCAGTAGCTTCAAACATTTCTGGTATATGAATAACATGATATTTTTCAATGGCAAAAATCAATGAATATTGTAAATGCACAAACAGTAATTTCTCCGCATTGCAAAGTGCAATTCTGAAATTTTATGCTTTTTCCTGCTCCTCTTAGCATGATAAAGAAGATTCAAAGAGAGTGAGATGCCAGCTCCTTTCATTCAGTCAGTAGCTTCAATCATTTCTGGACGTTTTTCAATGGCAAAAATCAATGAATATTGTAAATGCACAAACAGTAATTTCTCCGCATTGCAAGGTGCAATTCTGAAATTTTTTGCTTTTTCCTGCTCCTCTTAGCATGATAAAGAAGATTCAAAGAGAGTGAGATGCCAGCTCCTTTCATTCAGTCAGTAGCTTCAATCATTTCTGGTATATGAATAACATGATGTTTTTCAATGGCAAAAATCAATGAATATTGTAAATGCACAAACAGTAATTTCTCCGCATTGCAAGGTGCAATTCTGAAATTTTTTGCTTTTTCCTGCTCCTCTTAGCATGATAAAGAAGATTCAAAGAGAGTGAGATGCCAGCTCCTTTCATTCAGTCAGTAGCTTCAATCATTTCTGGACGTTTTTCAATGGCAAAAATCAATGAATATTGTAAATGCACAAACAGTAATTTCTCCGCATTGCAAGGTGCAATTCTGAAATTTTTTGCTTTTTCCTGCTCCTCTTAGCATGATAAAGAACATTCAAAGAGAGTGAGATGCCAGCTCCTTTCATTCAGTCAGTAGCTTCAAACATTTCTGGTATATGAATAACGATGTTTTTCAATGGCAAAAATCAATGAATATTGTAAATGCACAAACAGTAATTTCTCCGCATTGCAAGGTGCAATTCTGAAATTTTTTGCTTTTTCCTGCTCCTCTTAGCATGATAAAGAAGATTCAAAGAGAGTGAGATGCCAGCTCCTTTCATTCAGTCAGTAGCTTCAATCATTTCTGGACGTTTTTCAATGGCAAAAATCAATGAATATTGTAAATGCACAAACAGTAATTTCTCCGCATTGCAAGGTGCAATTCTGAAATTTTTTGCTTTTTCCTGCTCCTCTTAGCATGATAAAGAAGATTCAAAGAGAGTGAGATGCCAGCTCCTTTCATTTAGTCAGTAGCTTCAATCATTTCTGGTATATGAATAACATGATGTTTTTCAATGGCAAAAATCAATGAATATTGTAAGTGCACAAACAGTAATTTCTCCGCATTGCAAGGTGCAATTCTGAAATTTTTTGCTTTTTCCTGCTTCTCTTAGCATGATAAAGAAGATTCAAAGAGAGTGAGATGCCAGCTCCTTTCATTTAGTCAGTAGCTTCAATCATTTCTGGACGTTTTTCAATGGCAAAAATCAATGAATATTGTAAATGCACAAACAGTAATTTCTCCGCATTGCAAGGTGCAATTCTGAAATTTTTTGCTTTTTCCTGCTCCTCTTAGCATGATAAAGAAGATTCAAAGAGAGTGAGATGCCAGCTCCTTTCATTCAGTAAGTAGCTTCAAACATTTCTGGTATATGAATAACATGATGTTTTTCAATGGCAAAAATCAATGAATATTGTAAATGCACAAACAGTAATTTCTCCGCATTGCAAGGTGCAATTCTGAAATTTTTTGCTTTTTCCTGCTCCTCTTAGCATGATAACGAAGATTCAAAGAGAGTGAGATGCCAGCTCCTTTCATTCAGTCAGTAGCTTCAATCATTTCTGGACGTTTTTCAAAGGCAAAAATCAATGAATATTGTAAATGCACAAACAGTAATTTCTCCGCATTGCAAGGTGCAAATCTGAAATTTTTTGCTTTTTCCTGCTCCTCTTAGCATGATAAAGAAGATTCAAAGAGAGTGAGATGCTAGCTCCTTTCATTCAGTCAGTAGCTTCAATCATTTCTGGACGTTTTTCAATGGCAAAAATCAATGAATATTGTAAATGCACAAACAGTAATTTCTCCGCATTGCAAGGTGCAATTCTGAAATTTTTTGCTTTTTCCTGCTCCTCATAGCATGATAAAGAAGATTCAAAGAGAGTGAGATGCCAGCTCCTTTCATTCAGTCAGTAGCTTCAAACATTTATGGACGTTTTTCAATGGCAAAAATCAATGAATATTGTAAATGCACAAACAGTAATTTCTCCGCATTGCAATGTGCAATTCTGAAATTTTTTGCTTTTTCCTGCTCCTCTTAGCATGATAAAGAAGATTCAAAGAGAGTGAGATGCCAGCTCCTTTCATTCAGTCAGTAGCTTCAAACAATTCTGGTATATGAATAACATGATGTTTTTCAATGGCAAAAATCAATGAATATTGTAAATGCACAAACAGTAATTTCTCCGCATTGCAAGGTGCAATTCTGAAATTTTTTGCTTTTTCCTGCTCCTCTTAGCATGATAAAGAAGATTCAAAGAGAGTGAGATGCCAGCTCCTTTCATTCAGTCAGTAGCTTCAATCATTTCTGGACGTTTTTCAATGGCAAAAATCAATGAATATTGTAAATGCACAAACAGTAATTTCTCCGCATTGCAAGGTGCAATTCTGAAATTTTTTGCTTTTTCCTGCTCCTCTTAGCATGATAAAGAAGATTCAAAGAGAGTGAGATGCCAGCTCCTTTCATTCAGTCAGTAGCTTCAATCATTTCTAGTATATGAATAACATGATGTTTTTCAATGGCAAAAATCAATGAATATTGTAAATGCACAAACAATAATTTCTCCGCATTGCAAGGTGCAATTCTGAAATTTTTTGCTTTTTCCTGCTCCTCTTAGCATGATAAAGAAGATTCAAAGAGAGTGAGATGCCAGCTCCTTTCATTCAGTCAGTAGCTTCAATCATTTCTGGACGTTTTTCAATGGCAAAAATCAATGAATATTGTAAATGCACAAACAGTAATTTCTCCGCATTGCAAGGTGCAATTCTGAAATTTTTTGCTTTTTCCTGCTCCTCTTAGCATGATAAAGAAGATTCAAAGAGAGTGAGATGCCAGCTCCTTTCATTCAGTCAGTAGCTTCAATCATTTCTGGTATATGAATAACATGATGTTTTTCAATGGCAAAAATCAATGAATATTGTAAATGCACAAACAGTAATTTCTCCGCATTGCAAGGTGCAATTCTGAAATTTTTTGCTTTTTCCTGCTCCTCTTAGCATGATAAAGAAGATTCAAAGAGAGTGAGATGCCAGCTCCTTTCATTCAGTCAGTAGCTTCAAACATTTCTGGTATATGAATAACATGATGTTTTTCAATGGCAAAAATCAATGAATATTGTAAATGCACAAACAGTAATTTCTCCGCATTGCAAGGTGCAATTCTGAAATTTTTTGCTTTTTCCTGCTCCTCTTAGCATGATAAAGAAGATTCAAAGAGAGTGAGATGCCAGCTCCTTTCATTCAGTCAGTAGCTTCAATCATTTCTGGACGTTTTTCAATGGCAAAAATCAATGAATATTGTAAATGCACAAACAGTAATTTCTCCGCATTGCAAGGTGCAATTCTGAAATTTTTTGCTTTTTCCTGCTCCTCTTAGCATGATAAAGAAGATTCAAAGAGAGTGAGATGCCAGCTCCTTTCATTCAGTCAGTAGCTTCAATCATTTCTGGTATTTGAATAACATGATGTTTTTCAATGGCAAAAATCAATGAATATTGTAAATGCACAAACAGTAATTTCTCCGCATTGCAAGGTGCAATTGTGAAATTTTTTGCTTTTTCCTGCTCCTCTTAGCATGATAAAGAAGATTCAAAGAGAGTGAGATGCCAGCTCCTTTCATTCAGTCAGTAGCTTCAATCATTTCTGGACGTTTTTCAATGGCAAAAATCAATGAATATTGTAAATGCACAAACAGTAATTTCTCCGCATTGCAAGGTGCAATTCTGAAATTTTTTGCTTTTTCCTGCTCCTCTTAGCATGATAAAGAAGATTCAAAGAGAGTGAGATGCCAGCTCCTTTCATTCAGTCAGTAGCTTCAATCATTTCTGGTATATGAATAACATGATGTTTTTCAATGGCAAAAATCAATGAATATTGTAAATGCACAAACAGTAATTTCTCCGCATTGCAAGGTGCAATTCTGAAATTTTTTGCTTTTTCCTGCTCCTCTTAGCATGATAAAGAAGATTCAAAGAGAGTGAGATGCCAGCTCCTTTCATTCAGTCAGTAGCTTCAAACATTTCTGGTATATGAATAACATGATGTTTTTCAATGGCAAAAATCAATGAATATTGTAAATGCACAAACAGTAATTTCTCCGCATTGCAAGGTGCAATTCTGAAATTTTTTGCTTTTTCCTGCTCCTCTTAGCATGATAAAGAAGATTCAAAGAGAGTGAGATGCCAGCTCCTTTCATTCAGTCAGTAGCTTCAATCATTTCTGGACGTTTTTCAATGGCAAAAATCAATGAATATTGTAAATGCACAAACAGTAATTTCTCCGCATTGCAAGGTGCAATTCTGAAATTTTTTGCTTTTTCCTGCTCCTCTTAGCATGATAAAGAAGATTCAAAGAGAGTGAGATGCCAGCTCCTTTCATTTAGTCAGTAGCTTCAATCATTTCTGGTATATGAATAACATGATGTTTTTCAATGGCAAAAATCAATGAATATTGTAAGTGCACAAACAGTAATTTCTCCGCATTGCAAGGTGCAATTCTGAAATTTTTTGCTTTTTCCTGCTCCTCTTAGCATGATAAAGAAGATTCAAAGAGAGTGAGATGCCAGCTCCTTTCATTTAGTCAGTAGCTTCAATCATTTCTGGACGTTTTTCAATGGCAAAAATCAATGAATATTGTAAATGCACAAACAGTAATTTCTCCGCATTGCAAGGTGCAATTCTGAAATTTTTTGCTTTTTCCTGCTCCTCTTAGCATGATAAAGAAGATTCAAAGAGAGTGAGATGCCAGCTCCTTTCATTCAGTAAGTAGCTTCAAACATTTCTGGTATATGAATAACATGATGTTTTTCAATGGCAAAAATCAATGAATATTGTAAATGCACAAACAGTAATTTCTCCGCATTGCAAGGTGCAATTCTGAAATTTTTTGCTTTTTCCTGCTCCTCTTAGCATGATAAAGAAGATTCAAAGAGAGTGAGATGCCAGCTCCTTTCATTCAGTCAGTAGCTTCAATCATTTCTGGACGTTTTTCAATGGCAAAAATCAATGAATATTGTAAATGCACAAACAGTAATTTCTCCGCATTGCAAGGTGCAATTCTGAAATTTTTTGCTTTTTCCTGCTCCTCTTAGCATGATAAAGAAGATTCAAAGAGAGTGAGATGCCAGCTCCTTTCATTCAGTCAGTAGCTTCAAACATTTCTGGACGTTTTTCAATGGCAAAAATCAATGAATATTGTAAATGCACAAACAGTAATTTCTCCGCATTGCAATGTGCAATTCTGAAATTTTTTGCTTTTTCCTGCTCCTCTTAGCATGATAAAGAAGATTCAAAGAGAGTGAGATGCCAGCTCCTTTCATTCAGTCAGTAGCTTCAAACATTTCTGGTATATGAATAACATGATATTTTTCAATGGCAAAAATCAATGAATATTGTAAATGCACAAACAGTAATTTCTCCGCATTGCAAAGTGCAATTCTGAAATTTTATGCTTTTTCCTGCTCCTCTTAGCATGATAAAGAAGATTCAAAGAGAGTGAGATGCCAGCTCCTTTCATTCAGTCAGTAGCTTCAATCATTTCTGGACGTTTTTCAATGGCAAAAATCAATGAATATTGTAAATGCACAAACAGTAATTTCTCCGCATTGCAAGGTGCAATTCTGAAATTTTTTGCTTTTTCCTGCTCCTCTTAGCATGATAAAGAAGATTCAAAGAGAGTGAGATGCCAGCTCCTTTCATTCAGTCAGTAGCTTCAATCATTTCTGGTATATGAATAACATGATGTTTTTCAATGGCAAAAATCAATGAATATTGTAAATGCACAAACAGTAATTTCTCCGCATTGCAAGGTGCAATTCTGAAATTTTTTGCTTTTTCCTGCTCCTCTTAGCATGATAAAGAAGATTCAAAGAGAGTGAGATGCCAGCTCCTTTCATTCAGTCAGTAGCTTCAATCATTTCTGGACGTTTTTCAATGGCAAAAATCAATGAATATTGTAAATGCACAAACAGTAATTTCTCCGCATTGCAAGGTGCAATTCTGAAATTTTTTGCTTTTTCCTGCTCCTCTTAGCATGATAAAGAAGATTCAAAGAGAGTGAGATGCCAGCTCCTTTCATTCAGTCAGTAGCTTCAAACATTTCTGGTATATGAATAACATGATGTTTTTCAATGGCAAAAATCAATGAATATTGTAAATGCACAAACAGTAATTTCTCCGCATTGCAAGGTGCAATTCTGAAATTTTTTGCTTTTTCCTGCTCCTCTTAGCATGATAAAGAAGATTCAAAGAGAGTGAGATGCCAGCTCCTTTCATTCAGTCAGTAGCTTCAATCATTTCTGGACGTTTTTCAATGGCAAAAATCAATGAATATTGTAAATGCACAAACAGTAATTTCTCCGCATTGCAAGGTGCAATTCTGAAATTTTTTGCTTTTTCCTGCTCCTCTTAGCATGATAAAGAAGATTCAAAGAGAGTGAGATGCCAGCTCCTTTCATTTAGTCAGTAGCTTCAATCATTTCTGGTATATGAATAACATGATGTTTTTCAATGGCAAAAATCAATGAATATTGTAAGTGCACAAACAGTAATTTCTCCGCATTGCAAGGTGCAATTCTGAAATTTTTTGCTTTTTCCTGCTTCTCTTAGCATGATAAAGAAGATTCAAAGAGAGTGAGATGCCAGCTCCTTTCATTTAGTCAGTAGCTTCAATCATTTCTGGACGTTTTTCAATGGCAAAAATCAATGAATATTGTAAATGCACAAACAGTAATTTCTCCGCATTGCAAGGTGCAATTCTGAAATTTTTTGCTTTTTCCTGCTCCTCTTAGCATGATAAAGAAGATTCAAAGAGAGTGAGATGCCAGCTCCTTTCATTCAGTAAGTAGCTTCAAACATTTCTGGTATATGAATAACATGATGTTTTTCAATGGCAAAAATCAATGAATATTGTAAATGCACAAACAGTAATTTCTCCGCATTGCAAGGTGCAATTCTGAAATTTTTTGCTTTTTCCTGCTCCTCTTAGCATGATAAAGAAGATTCAAAGAGAGTGAGATGCCAGCTCCTTTCATTCAGTCAGTAGCTTCAATCATTTCTGGACGTTTTTCAAAGGCAAAAATCAATGAATATTGTAAATGCATAAACAGTAATTTCTCCGCATTGCAAGGTGCAAATCTGAAATTTTTTGCTTTTTCCTGCTCCTCTTAGCATGATAAAGAAGATTCAAAGAGAGTGAGATGCCAGCTCCTTTCATTCAGTCAGTAGCTTCAATCATTTCTGGACGTTTTTCAATGGCAAAAATCAATGAATATTGTAAATGCACAAACAGTAATTTCTCCGCATTGCAAGGTGCAATTCTGAAATTTTTTGCTTTTTCCTGCTCCTCATAGCATGATAAAGAAGATTCAAAGAGAGTGAGATGCCAGCTCCTTTCATTCAGTCAGTAGCTTCAAACATTTCTGGACGTTTTACAATGGCAAAAATCAATGAATATTGTAAATGCACAAACAGTAATTTCTCCGCATTGCAATGTGCAATTCTGAAATTTTTTGCTTTTTCCTGCTCCTCTTAGCATGATAAAGAAGATTCAAAGAGAGTGAGATGCCAGCTCCTTTCATTCAGTCAGTAGCTTCAAACAATTCTGGTATATGAATAACATGATGTTTTTCAATGGCAAAAATCAATGAATATTGTAAATGCACAAACAGTAATTTCTCCGCATTGCAAGGTGCAATTCTGAAATTTTTTGCTTTTTCCTGCTCCTCTTAGCATGATAAAGAAGATTCAAAGAGAGTGAGATGCCAGCTCCTTTCATTCAGTCAGTAGCTTCAATCATTTCTGGACGTTTTTCAATGGCAAAAATCAATGAATATTGTAAATGCACAAACAGTAATTTCTCCGCATTGCAAGGTGCAATTCTGAAATTTTTTGCTTTTTCCTGCTCCTCTTAGCATGATAAAGAAGATTCAAAGAGAGTGAGATGCCAGCTCCTTTCATTCAGTCAGTAGCTTCAATCATTTCTAGTATATGAATAACATGATGTTTTTCAATGGCAAAAATCAATGAATATTGTAAATGCACAAACAATAATTTCTCCGCATTGCAAGGTGCAATTCTGAAATTTTTTGCTTTTTCCTGCTCCTCTTAGCATGATAAAGAAGATTCAAAGAGAGTGAGATGCCAGCTCCTTTCATTCAGTCAGTAGCTTCAATCATTTCTGGACGTTTTTCAATGGCAAAAATCAATGAATATTGTAAATGCACAAACAGTAATTTCTCTGCATTGCAAGGTGCAATTCTGAAATTTTTTGCTTTTTCCTGCTCCTCTTAGCATGATAAAGAAGATTCAAAGAGAGTGAGATGCCAGCTCCTTTCATTCAGTCAGTAGCTTCAATCATTTCTGGTATATGAATAACATGATGTTTTTCAATGGCAAAAATCAATGAATATTGTAAATGCACAAACAGTAATTTCTCCGCATTGCAAGGTGCAATTCTGAAATTTTTTGTTTTTTCCTGCTCCTCTTAGCATGATAAAGAAGATTCAAAGAGAGTGAGATGCCAGCTCCTTTCATTCAGTCAGTAGCTTCAAACATTTCTGGTATATGAATAACATGATGTTTTTCAATGGCAAAAATCAATGAATATTGTAAATGCACAAACAGTAATTTCTCCGCATTGCAAGGTGCAATTCTGAAATTTTTTGCTTTTTCCTGCTCCTCTTAGCATGATAAAGAAGATTCAAAGAGAGTGAGATGCCAGCTCCTTTCATTCAGTCAGTAGCTTCAATCATTTCTGGACGTTTTTCAATGGCAAAAATCAATGAATATTGTAAATGCACAAACAGTAATTTCTCCGCATTGCAAGGTGCAATTCTGAAATTTTTTGCTTTTTCCTGCTCCTCTTAGCATGATAAAGAAGATTCAAAGAGAGTGAGATGCCAGCTCCTTTCATTCAGTCAGTAGCTTCAATCATTTCTGGTATATGAATAACATGATGTTTTTCAATGGCAAAAATCAATGAATATTGTAAATGCACAAACAGTAATTTCTCCGCATTGCAAGGTGCAATTCTGAAATTTTTTGCTTTTTCCTGCTCCTCTTAGCATGATAAAGAAGATTCAAAGAGAGTGAGATGCCAGCTCCTTTCATTCAGTCAGTAGCTTCAAACATTTCTGGTATATGAATAACATGATGTTTTTCAATGGCAAAAATCAATGAATATTGTAAATGCACAAACAGTAATTTCTCCGCATTGCAAGGTGCAATTCTGAAATTTTTTGCTTTTTCCTGCTCCTCTTAGCATGATAAAGAAGATTCAAAGAGAGTGAGATGCCAGCTCCTTTCATTCAGTCAGTAGCTTCAATCATTTCTGGACGTTTTTCAATGGCAAAAATCAATGAATATTGTAAATGCACAAACAGTAATTTCTCCGCATTGCAAGGTGCAATTCTGAAATTTTTTGCTTTTTCCTGCTCCTCTTAGCATGATAAAGAAGATTCAAAGAGAGTGAGATGCCAGCTCCTTTCATTTAGTCAGTAGCTTCAATCATTTCTGGTATATGAATAACATGATGTTTTTCAATGGCAAAAATCAATGAATATTGTAAGTGCACAAACAGTAATTTCTCCGCATTGCAAGGTGCAATTCTGAATTTTTTTGCTTTTTCCTTCTCCTCTTAGCATGATAAAGAAGATTCAAAGAGAGTGAGATGCCAGCTCCTTTCATTTAGTCAGTAGCTTCAATCATTTCTGGACGTTTTTCAATGGCAAAAATCAATGAATATTGTAAATGCACAAACAGTAATTTCTCCGCATTGCAAGGTGCAATTCTGAAATTTTTTGCTTTTTCCTGCTCCTCTTAGCATGATAAAGAAGATTCAAAGAGAGTGAGATGCCAGCTCCTTTCATTCAGTAAGTAGCTTCAAACATTTCTGGTATATGAATAACATGATGTTTTTCAATGGCAAAAATCAATGAATATTGTAAATGCACAAACAGTAATTTCTCCGCATTGCAAGGTGCAATTCTGAAATTTTTTGCTTTTTCCTGCTCCTCTTAGCATGATAAAGAAGATTCAAAGAGAGTGAGATGCCAGCTCCTTTCATTCAGTCAGTAGCTTCAATCATTTCTGGACGTTTTTCAAAGGCAAAAATCAATGAATATTGTAAATGCACAAACAGTAATTTCTCCGCATTGCAAGGTGCAAATCTGAAATTTTTTGCTTTTTCCTGCTCCTCTTAGCATGATAAAGAAGATTCAAAGAGAGTGAGATGCCAGCTCCTTTCATTCAGTCAGTAGCTTCAATCATTTCTGGTATATGAATAACATGATGTTTTTCAATGGCAAAAATCAATGAATATTGTAAATGCACAAACAGTAATTTCTCCGCATTGCAAGGTGCAATTCTGAAATTTTTTGCTTTTTCCTGCTCCTCTTAGCATGATAAAGAAGATTCAAAGAGAGTGAGATGCCAGCTCCTTTCATTCAGTCAGTAGCTTCAAACATTTCTGGTATATGAATAACATGATGTTTTTCAATGGCAAAAATCAATGAATATTGTAAATGCACAAACAGTAATTTCTCCGCATTGCAAGGTGCAATTCTGAAATTTTTTGCTTTTTCCTGCTCCTCTTAGCATGATAAAGAAGATTCAAAGAGAGTGAGATGCCAGCTCCTTTCATTCAGTCAGTAGCTTCAATCATTTCTGGACGTTTTTCAATGGCAAAAATCAATGAATATTGTAAATGCACAAACAGTAATTTCTCCGCATTGCAAGGTGCAATTCTGAAATTTTTTGCTTTTTCCTGCTCCTCTTAGCATGATAAAGAAGATTCAAAGAGAGTGAGATGCCAGCTCCTTTCATTTAGTCAGTAGCTTCAATCATTTCTGGTATATGAATAACATGATGTTTTTCAATGGCAAAAATCAATGAATATTGTAAGTGCACAAACAGTAATTTCTCCGCATTGCAAGGTGCAATTCTGAATTTTTTTGCTTTTTCCTTCTCCTCTTAGCATGATAAAGAAGATTCAAAGAGAGTGAGATGCCAGCTCCTTTCATTTAGTCAGTAGCTTCAATCATTTCTGGACGTTTTTCAATGGCAAAAATCAATGAATATTGTAAATGCACAAACAGTAATTTCTCCGCATTGCAAGGTGCAATTCTGAAATTTTTTGCTTTTTCCTGCTCCTCTTAGCATGATAAAGAAGATTCAAAGAGAGTGAGATGCCAGCTCCTTTCATTCAGTAAGTAGCTTCAAACATTTCTGGTATATGAATAACATGATGTTTTTCAATGGCAAAAATCAATGAATATTGTAAATGCACAAACAGTAATTTCTCCGCATTGCAAGGTGCAATTCTGAAATTTTTTGCTTTTTCCTGCTCCTCTTAGCATGATAAAGAAGATTCAAAGAGAGTGAGATGCCAGCTCCTTTCATTCAGTCAGTAGCTTCAATCATTTCTGGACGTTTTTCAAAGGCAAAAATCAATGAATATTGTAAATGCACAAACAGTAATTTCTCCGCATTGCAAGGTGCAAATCTGAAATTTTTTGCTTTTTCCTGCTCCTCTTAGCATGATAAAGAAGATTCAAAGAGAGTGAGATGCCAGCTCCTTTCATTCAGTCAGTAGCTTCAATCATTTCTGGACGTTTTTCAATGGCAAAAATCAATGAATATTGTAAATGCACAAACAGTAATTTCTCCGCATTGCAAGGTGCAATTCTGAAATTTTTTGCTTTTTCCTGCTCCGCATAGCATGATAAAGAAGATTCAAAGAGAGTGAGATGCCAGCTCCTTTCATTCAGTCAGTAGCTTCAAACATTTCTGGACGTTTTTCAATGGCAAAAATCAATGAATATTGTAAATGCACAAACAGTAATTTCTCCGTATTGCAATGTGCAATTCTGAAATTTTTTGCTTTTTCCTGCTCCTCTTAGCATGATAAAGAAGATTCAAAGAGAGTGAGATGCCAGCTCCTTTCATTCAGTCAGTAGCTTCAAACATTTCTGGTATATGAATAACATGATGTTTTTCAATGGCAAAAATCAATGAATATTGTAAATGCACAAACAGTAATTTCTCCGCATCGCAAGGTGCAATTCTGAAATTTTTTGCTTTTTCCTGCTCCTCTTAGCATGATAAAGAAGATTCAAAGAGAGTGAGATGCCAGCTCCTTTCATTCAGTCAGTAGCTTCAATCATTTCTGGACGTTTTTCAATGGCAAAAATCAATGAATATTGTAAATGCACAAACAGTAATTTCTCCGCATTGCAAGGTGCAATTCTGAAATTTTTTGCTTTTTCCTGCTCCTCTTAGCATGATAAAGAAGATTCAAAGAGAGTGAGATGGGGGGAGTGGCCTGAGCACAGGACGAGATGGCAGCTTGATCCTGAGCTCCCTGAGGGCTTCGCTTTAAAGCTACTTTTTAAGCAACAAAAGAAGATTTTTTTTCAAAATTCTTATATAATTTGACTTCCTATCATTCAGGGATCATTTTGACACCAAAGAATCCCTGCTAACCCCATCAACCCTGGAGATGTTTTGTGCTCAGACATTTGGGTGAGGCTCAGAATCCACCATTGAAGTGACTCTGTAACGTGGCCCTACAGGATTGTGGACCCATTTATGCCCTTCTACCTCCGGACCCAGGATTACATCGTTTTATACCGGACTTAAGGACTACCAGCAGGCTTTATATGCAGCTGCGGTAAGTCCTGGTGAGCATTCCAGTCCCTGAGGCTGTGACGTGCCCCTTTAAGCTCACAGATCGGTGGGGGCACATATTTCTCTCACTTCATTTAACTGAACATTATATACTGGGCCCCCTGACTGTTGTCAGAGCTTATTTTTAACCCACGGGGTGGCACATTTTGGTTCTGGTTCTGACACCCAGGCGATCACTGGCGGCCCTTTTCTTGTTTCCAGTCACTCTGCGGCCCTTTTCTTGTTTCCAGTCACTCAGCAGCGCTGCTTTGAAGTGACTGGAATAGCAGTAAAGGTCTGCTCTGCTCTGCCTTTTACTTTGGGAGCGGGACCCTACAGCAGTTTCAGCTGTTCTCTCACCGGACCCAAGAAAGAAAAGAGAAGAGGGGACTGAGACCGGGACACCGGCGACAGCTTGGAAATCCCTGCCCTGCAATCAACTATCGTTACTTCACGGAGGTCCGGACCGGACCCGCAGGACCTTACTCCGTAAGGAAGAGGCGCTGCCACCTCCGGACCAAAGATTCCCAACCCCACTGGTCCCCGTGGATAAGACCCCTGCTGCCGACAAGGGACCGTGAGCCTAGCCTAGCCTGTACGACGCGGAGTTCAGGAGACTGAGACGGAGCGGGACTGCATACTGCATACTTCTGTACAGGTCAGATAAGCCCTGGCTGAAGCCGGGGCTTTTACCGGGTTTCTGGGGGTCTGTTGCCGTGGTTCTGGGGCTGCTCCGGTGGTAACGGTGTCCCCTGGTGTCCCTGTGAAGCTGCTGCGTCCCTTTCCCCCCCCTCGGCTCACTGCCACCGCTGCTGTCTGCACCCGGCTCTCTCCTCTCCTTTGCGGCTGTTACCTGCACTCCGGGCTGTTCACATAGTAGCGGTCCCCCCTCCTCTGCTCCGGAGCCGGCATATCAGCTGTTCACTCTGATAACGAGCACTGCTGGTGTCCCCACGTCCCCAGGTTCCATATAGTGGCGGCGGCATCCCTCTTCCCCCTGATAAGAAGCTGCTCCGCTCCCCCTGCTCCCAGCTGTTGAGTGCCGCCGGTGCCGAGGTCCGTTCTATATACCCCCGCTGTGCCGCTCTGCTGTGTATGTTTTTATGGTGTCTGGACCCTGCAGACCCCTGTGACTGCCTCCCCCTCCTGTGACAGCGCTGCTGCGCTTTGATTTTTGCCTCTGGTCCCCCGCTGCAGCAGCCCCGCTACCCTCCACTGTCACACACTTCCTCTCCTTTGCGGCTGTTACCTGCACTCCGGGCTGTTCACATAGTAGCGGTCCCCCCTCCTCTGCTCCGGAGCCGGCATATCAGCTGTTCACTCTGATAACGAGCACTGCCGGTGTCCCCACGTCCCCAGGTTCCATATAGTGGCGGCGGCATCCCTCTTCCCCCTGATAAGAAGCTGCTCCGCTCCCCCTGCTCCCAGCTGTTGAGTGCCGCCGGTGCCGAGGTCCGTTCTATATACCCCCGCTGTGCCGCTCTGCTGTGTATGTTTTTATGGTGTCTGGACCCTGCAGACCCCTGTGACTGCCTCCCCCTCCTGTGACAGCGCTGCTGCGCTTTGATTTTTGCCTCTGGTCCCCCGCTGCAGCAGCCCCGCTACCCTCCACTGTCACACACTTCCAATCAGCTGATATTCTTTGAATCTCCCGCCCCCTGCTGCGGCGTAGCTCAGCACTGCTGTCCATGGTGCTGATCAGATTCTCCTGCCCTCTGCTGCGGCGTCGCTCTGCACTGCTGTCCATGGTGCTGATTTGAGCTGCTGTCCATGGTGCTGATCTTGTATTGGTCTGAACTGCTGTCCATGGTGCTGAACTTATACCAGTCAATTTCTCCTGCCTTCTGCTGCAGCGTCGCTCTGAACTGCTGTCCATGGTGCTGATTCTATATTATTACTGATACAGAGGTTTATTAAACTCCAAACGGTGTAATATCATTTTGACTGCGAGACTTGACTCTGAGGGGAGGGGGGGGATAGGAGGATCTGTTTCTGCCCTCATATATATACCCTGTGACTACGCTACTTGATATATATATAACAGTTGGTGCCCATGGAACTCTACAGATTTGCAAGCCTCCATAATAATTAGTTTCATGTTAAGAAATATATGTGCCTTTTATTTTTATCCCTCAGGTCAATTTCATTATTTTTTTTGTTACTTTTGATGGTAATTTATATTTTAAGGATTGCATTTTAGGGGGTACATAATATTGCAGTTTTTAAGGGTATTGATTGCCTCTTGTTGGATTGATATTTGTTTAACGCAAATTTCTTCTAGCCATTGTTCCCAGTCATTTTGCAACCCTAAAGTCTTTTGTCCACCCTTTAGGTCAAATATTTCTAGTGTTATTTTAGTGTTTTTCTATATATATATACCCATAGGTCTGATATTTTATAATGGCGGCTAATAAAAAAAATACCCAAAAGTCTTTGGAAGCTCCCCTTAAAACTAGTGCGGTTAGAGCGAAATCCTCCCAACGCTTTTCATTTTCAAACCCATCAGAAGATGCTGTTAATACTGTCAGTCCTCTTAAGTCCAGATCACCTCATAGAAATCCGGAAGACAGACAGAGTTCTAAAGTAAGCTCTCCCACCAAAGAATCTTCTAAAAGTCTATTATCTCCAAAACCACAGAGAATTCCTGATGCTAAACCTGCCCCTTCTACCGTAGTTAAAGAAAAAAAAGTGGAAGAGATGGATATTTCCATCTCATCAAAGAGAAGGGACCCAGGAGCCTGGAGCAACAAGTATTCTTCATTGGCTACGAGTTCGGAGGAGGAATCCTCGGACACGTCTCCTAATCCTAGTCCAGATAAGAGACGTGCTAAAAAGGACTTTTCCCCTTCGTCCCCAGACCCTACGCTTAGTGTCCCGGTCAAAATGCCCATTTCACAAGAGTTGGGAAATACCGACCTTGGTTCATATCTGGACAATCTTTTAAAGACAATTGACAGAAATATGAAACTGGGCTTCGAGAAACAGGTAGACACCATGAAATCTACTTTGGAAGCTTTTGGTCTTAAATTGGAGGAAAACACTAAAAGACTTGAAACGGTGGAGGGAAGGGTAGAGTCTGTCTCTTCTGATAATCTAGAAATTAAATCTGAACTTAAAAGACTCAGATTAAAAGTTGCGGATTTGGAGGATAGGAGTAGGAGAAATAATTTGAAAATTAGAGGCATATCTGAGGATGTTTCTCCCTCAGATGTCTTGGCTTTTGTCAAAGACTTATTTCACAAGACAATCCCATCCCTCTCTGAGCAGGATCTTATTATCGATAGGGCCCATCGCCTATTTCGTCCGACCTCCATCTCCTCGGATCTTCCTAGGGATGTAATAGTTAGGTTACATTTTTTCTCGACCAAAGAGAAAATCTTGAATTATATTAGGGAAAACAGGACTTTTCCAGAGCCTTTTTCGCACCTAAAAATCTTCTCAGATTTTTCCAAAGAAACCATGGATACAAGAAGGTCATACAAACTGACCACAGATAGACTGAGGGATATGAATATCCCGTATAGGTGGGGCTTTCCAGTAAAGTTGCTGATTTTCTTTAACCGGAAAACATTCACTCTTACAGATCCTGATGAAGGCCCTAAATTTTTTGATTTTATAAAAGACATTCCCTACAAAGTTACAAAGGCACCCCACCGCTGAAAGGATAAACACTACTCCCTCGGGAGTCCCCTTTAAAAATAAACTCATTTTATCACCTCACCTAACATGCTATAATAAATTTATCATTCTTCTTTACATTTAGCCTTCATGGTTTGTCCACATTATTTTTCCCCCCAATCTGAGGGAGAACCTTTTCGGTGAAGGTTCCCTCAGGAGATTTTTTGATTCGTTTTTTCTTTCTCTTTGAATACTTGGTTATTGTTATTACTATCTTTGAATTAATATTAGAGATATTGTATTCCAGCTTTGATTGTCGGTTGATTTTTATTTTTTGGGAATTTGTTGGACCAACTGACCCCTCTCCTTGGGATTTACTTTGATTATTAATTTACCTATGCCTATCAAGATCATCACCTATAATGTAAGAGGCCTAAACAGTCCCAATAAGAGATTCTCCCTTTGGAGGGAATTGGGTCATCTTGGTGCTGATGTTGCGTGTCTTCAGGAGACAAGGTTTGCCGAGGGAAAACACCCTACCTTCACCCACAAACGCTACCCTCATATATTTGAATCCACTAGCGACCGGAAAAAAGCCGGTGTAGCTACAGTGATCAGAGATTCTGTCCCATTTGAGTTTTTAGATCAGCATAAAGATGTCAATGGAAGGTTCCATATATTGCTCTGTAAACTGAATAATCATGAGTGCACTGTTGTTAACCTATACGCCCTAAATAAAAAGCAAATACCCTTTTTGAACAAGGTTTTCAGAAAGGTTGAAGAGGTTAGGAGAGGCGAATTGATTTTCTTAGGAGACTTCAACATGGTCCCAGACGGGCATATGGACTCTTCCTCCCCCAGCCGTCACTTATACCCGACGCTAAATAATTGGCTTTATAAAAACGAACTATTTGATACATTTAGATGTCTGCAAACTACCTCCAAAGAATTCTCCCACTTTTCGGATGCGCACCAAACGGCCTCTAGAATTGACTTAATAATAACTGATGTCTTTTCTTTACCCAAATTCTCTAACGTATCTATAGGCCTTAGGTCTCTATCAGATCATGCCCCTACGTCATGTGAAATTCATATTGGTCCTCTTATTAAAAATGGATTTCTTTGGAAATGTAGATCTTCACTTATTCATAACCCCAAAAACAAAAAAATTATTGAAAAAGCTATTTCTGATTATTTTAGGGAGAACGATACCCCAGACTTATCTAATCCTTTCTCCAGCTGGTGCGCTCACAAGGCTGTCCTTCGTGGTGTACTAATGCAGATATCCTCATCTGAAAAAAAAGAAAAAAGAACAAAAATTAATTCTCTTCAAAAACTGATTAGGGAAAAAGAACTAGAACAAATAAATCTTCCTTTCCCTTCCCCAATAATTCAAAAAGAGCTCTCAAATTTAAGGGTAGAGCTAAAATCAGAAATTTCTTCCTCCTATGATGCGATTATTCGGAAATCAAAATTTAATTACTATGCGGCTCTAAATAAACCTACCCGCTTTATGGCCCGCCTAGTCAAATGTAAAAGAGCAATTAATAGAATAGATAAAATAAAAAACAATAGTGGAATAACGTTTTGCCACCCTAAAGATATAGTGAACCAGTTTGCAGACTTTTACAAAAAACTCTACAACATCAAAACTGACCCTCTAATTCCCCATCCTCACCCAGATGCAATCAACAAATTTTTATCCTCCATTAACCTACCGAAATTGAGCCCTCTGGATCACGAGTCATTGAATAAGCCTTTTTCTAACCCTGAAATTATTAACACAATAAAGCAACTTAAAGATTTCAAGGCTCCGGGTCCAGATGGGTTCATCAATGAGTATTATAAAACTTTTTGTGACCTACTTTCTTCCCCTCTCACGAAAATCTTCAATCATGCTTCCTCAATAAGCTCCTTCCCCTCAGAAATGCTGGAAGCCACCATTACCCTAATACCCAAGTCTAAGGATGAGAGAGATAATGTTAAAAATTATAGGCCCATTTCGCTAATTAACACTGATATTAAGATATATTCGAAAATTCTGGCCAATCGTTTATCGACTATTCTCCCATCTCTCATCAACGACGATCAGATTGGCTTCGTTGGTGGGAGGCAAGCAACTGATGGCTCTAGAAGACTTCTGAATATTATTAAGGTGATAAATACGGCGAAACTCCCAACTTCATTGCTTGCTTTAGACGCTGAAAAAGCTTTCGACAGGTTAAATTGGCTATACCTTAAACTCACCCTTATTAAATTCGGTTTTGATAACAAATTTCTCTCTTCAATTATGGCCCTCTATTCTAACCCCCAAGCAAAAATTTATGTTAACAATTATCTCTCAAACCCAATCCCTATCACAAATGGTACTAGACAGGGTTGCCCACTTTCCCCCCTTCTCTTTGTCTTGGCTATGGAGCCTTTGGCACAGAGGATTAGAGAAAACACTGACATTAGGGGGATTTCTACCCCATCTCGAGAATTTAAAATTGGCCTCTTTGCAGATGATGTTATGCTTTCCTTGCTGGACCCAGTAAATTCGGTTGCGGAAGTTTCGAAGGTTCTAGAACTATTCTCTCAGATTTCTTATTTTAAGATCAATAATGAGAAGTCTAAACTTTTAAACATTAATCTGGACCGCCAGACGAGAGAGGTTTTACACTCGAGATTTTCCTTTGGTTTGGCTAAACGCAATCTGACTTATTTGGGGATCAGTATTGGTAAAACTATTAACTCAACAATTTCTGACAACCTGGTTCTGATTGAGGATATCGTCCGCGGAGATTTGATGGAATTTTTGAAAAGAGATTTGTCATGGTGGGGTAGAGTCCTCTCTATTAAGATGTTTGTTCTACCCAAAATCTTGTATTTTTTCCGCAACTTACCTTTAACTATTTCTCACATCTTTATTCAAAAAATTCAAAATCAGATTAATTCCTATGTCTGGGATAATAAACGTGCGAGGATATCTGCAGATATATTGTACAAGAATAAGTGTAACGGAGGTCTGAGCCACCCTAATATTTCCGCTTACTATTTGGCAAACCTCATCAAACAGAGCAGTAATTGGTTTAATTCTGACAGTCCCCCAGCTTGGATGACTCTGGAGACCTTCTTAAATAATGGCTCTTCTCCTCGTGAATTGTTACTTAGGCATCTCTTTAAACAGTGCACTCATGATTCTTCCCATCCTATTTTCCAGGCGATTATTGACGCCTGGAAAAAAATCGCCAAAAGAAAGAAAAAGAGTCCACTAAGAGATTCTGATATGGATAAGTTTTCGTTCGTCAAAAATTTTCCAATTGGTTTTGTTGCTGATCTGTATAACTCTTCCATTCCAGATCAGTGGGACAATAAAGGGTTAAGGAAAATTGGAGACTTCTATGAAGCTTCTGCATTTATTCCTTTCCAAATTCTTAAAAAAAGATTCAACTTACCTTCCTCTGATTTCTTTTTATACTCTCATTTAAAGAGCATTATTCTGGAATTTACTTCTGGTAAACTTATTGTTTCTGAAACCTCGGTGAACCTGTTAAGCAACCCATCCCACAAAATTTTTTGGAGCCTGAGACACATATATAACAGCTTCAATAATGATCTTTCCTTCCAAAAACACCTCTACATGATACGTTGGGAAAAAGACCTAAAACTCAATTTCCAATCCGATCAATGGGAGAGTGCTGTTCTTTTTTCTCAAGCCTCTAATATATCTATGCCCTTACAAGAGGCCTATTTCAAAATTCTAACCAGATGGTATTACACTCCAATCAGGCTCCACCATATAAAGCCCAGCAACTCTCCCCTTTGTTGGAGGGAGTGCGGCCTCAGGGGAGATCTTTTACATCTCTTTTGGAGCTGCCCCAAAATCCGGAATCTATGGGCTCAGATCTCTTCTTTGGTAGATGATCTTTTAGGCAGACCTTTAGTATTGACCCCTCAAATGGCTTTACTATCCTTAGATCTCGAATCATATAAGTCGTTTGAAAGATCTTTGGTGATTCACTTATTTTCAGTATGTAAGAACGCATTGGCTTTTTATTGGAGAAAGTCACATGTCCCCACTTTGGAGGACTTAGTTGATAAGATGAATCTCCATAGAATATTTGAACTCAGATTTGCCCTTATCAACAATAACTTACTTAAATTCTCTGGGAAGTGGGATATTTGGCTCACTAAGTTCCCTCAACCCTCTCATAATGCTGGTACATCTTAATGTGTGTCATGCTTAGCTCATTAATATGTTTAATTTTTGCTAATGATAGTAATGTGTGTTAAATTGTTCAAGTTTATGTACTATCGTATATACTATTTGACGAACAAATTTCTCCCATCTTTCCTGTTTATCCATTCCCGTTTGTACCCTTTCCCTTCCCCTTCCTTCAGAATTTATCCCTTATTACGAATATTTTTTTGTCACTACTTTTATGCTACGATTGTTATTCCCCTGTTAAATTGTTTATTAAAAATAAAAAAAATATGGTAAAACAAAGAGAGTGAGATGCCAGCTCCTTTCATTCAGTCAGTAGCTTCAATCATTTCTGGTATATGAATAACATGATGTTTTTCAATGGCAAAAATCAATGAATATTGTAAATGCACAAACAGTAATTTCTCCGCATTGCAAGATGCAATTCTGAAATTTTTTGCTTTTTCCTGCTCCTCTTAGCATGATAAAGAAGATTCAAAGAGAGTGAGATGCCAGCTCCTTTCATTCAGTCAGTAGCTTCAATCATTTCTGGTATATGAATAACATGATGTTTTTCAATGGCAAAAATCAATGAATATTGTAAATGCACAAACAGTAATTTCTCCGCATTGCAAGGTGCAATTCTGAAATTTTTTCCTTTTTCCTGCTCCTCTTAGCATGATAAAGAAGATTCAAAGAGAGTGAGATGCCAGCTCCTTTCATTCAGTCAGTAGCTTCAATCATTTCTGGACGTTTTTCAATGGCAAAAATCAATGAATATTGTAAATGCACAAACAGTAATTTCTCCGCATTGCAAGGTGCAATTCTGAAATTTTTTGCTTTTTCCTGCTCCTCTTAGCATGATAAAGAAGATTCAAAGAGAGTGAGATGCCAGCTCCTTTCATTCAGTCAGTAGCTTCAATCATTTCTGGACGTTTTTCAATGGCAAAAATCAATGAATATTGTAAATGCAAAAACAGTAATTTCTCCGCATTGCAAGGTGCAATTCTGAAATTTTTTGCTTTTTCCTGCTCCTCTTAGCATGATAAAGAAGATTCAAAGAGAGTGAGATGCCAGCTCCTTTCATTCAGTCAGTAGCTTCAAACATTTCTGGTATATGAATAACATGATGTTTTTCAATGGCAAAAATCAATGAATATTGTAAATGCACAAACAGTAATTTCTCAGTATTGCAAGGTGCAATTCTGAAATTTTTTGCTTTTTCCTGCTCCTCTTAGCATGATAAAGAAGATTCAAAGAGAGTGAGATGCCAGCTCCTTTCATTCAGTCAGTAGCTTCAATCATTTCTGGACGTTTTTCAATGGCAAAAATCAATGAATATTGTAAATGCACAAACAGTAATTTCTCCGCATTGCAAGGAGCAATTCTGAAATTTTTTGCTTTTTACTGCTCCTCTTAGCATGATAAAGAAGATTCAAAGAGAGTGAGATGCCAGCTCCTTTCATTCAGTCAGTAGCTTCAATCATTTCTGGTATATGAATAACATGATGTTTTTCAATGGCAAAAATCAATGAATATTGTAAATGCACAAACAGTAATTTCTCCGCATTGCAAGTTGCAATTCTGAAATTTTTTGCTTTTTCCTGCTCCTCTTAGCATGATAAAGAAGATTCAAAGAGAGTGAGATGCCAGCTCCTTTCATTCAGTCAGTAGCTTCAATCATTTCTGGTATATGAATAACATGATGTTTTTCAATGGCAAAAATCAATGAATATTGTAAATGCACAAACAGTAATTTCTCCGCATTGCAAGGTGCAATTCTGAAATTTTTTGCTTTTTAGTGCTCCTCTTAGCATGATAAAGAAGATTCAAAGAGATTGAGATGCCAGCTCCTTTCATTCAGTCAGTAGCTTCAATCATTTCTGGACGTTTTTCAATGGCAAAAATCAATGAATGTTGTAAATGCACAAACAGTAATTTCTCCGCATTGCAAGGTGCAATTCTGAAATTTTTTGCTTTTTCCTGCTCCTCTTAACATGATAAAGAATATTCAAAGAGAGTGAGATGCCAGCTCCTTTCATTCAGTCAGTAGCTTCAAACATTTCTGGTATATGAATAACATGATGTTTTTCAATGGCAAAAATCAATGAATATTGTAAATGCACAAACAGTAATTTCTCCGCATTGCAAGGTGCAATTCTGAAATTTTTTCCTTTTTCCTGCTCCTCTTAGCATGATAAAGAAGATTCAAAGAGAGTGAGATGCCAGCTCCTTTCATTCAGTCAGTAGCTTCAATCATTTCTGGACGTTTTTCAATGGCAAAAATCAATGAATATTGTAAATGCACAAACAGTAATTTCTCCGCATTGCATGGTGCAATTCTGAAATTTTTTGCTTTTTCCTGCTCCTCTTAGCATGATAAAGAAGATTCAAAGAGAGTGAGATGCCAGCTCCTTTCATTCAGTCAGTAGCTTCAATCATTTCTGGACGTTTTTCAATGGCAAAAATCAATGAATATTGTAAATGCACAAACAGTAATTTCTCCGCATTGCAAGGTGCAATTCTGAAATTTTTTGCTTTTTCCTGCTCCTCTTAGCATGATAAAGAAGATTCAAAGAGAGTGAGATGCCAGCTCCTTTCATTCAGTCAGTAGCTTCAAACATTTCTGGTATATGAATAACATGATGTTTTTCAATGGCAAAAATCAATGAATATTGTAAATGCACAAACAGTAATTTCTCAGTATTGCAAGGTGCAATTCTGAAATTTTTTGCTTTTTCCTGCTCCTCTTAGCATGATAAAGAAGATTCAAAGAGAGTGAGATGCCAGCTCCTTTCATTCAGTCAGTAGCTTCAATCATTTCTGGACGTTTTTCAATGGCAAAAATCAATGAATATTGTAAATGGACAAACAGTAATTTCTCCGCATTGCAAGGTGCAATTCTGAAATTTTTTGCTTTTTACTGCTCCTCTTAGCATGATAAAGAAGATTCAAAGAGAGTGAGATGCCAGCTCCTTTCATTCAGTCAGTAGCTTCAATCATTTCTGGTACATGAATAACATGATGTTTTTCAATGGCAAAAATCAATGAATATTGTAAATGCACAAACAGTAATTTCTCCGCATTGCAAGTTGCAATTCTGAAATTTTTTGCTTTTTCCTGCTCCTCTTAGCATGATAAAGAAGATTCAAAGAGAGTGAGATGCCAGCTCCTTTCATTCAGTCAGTAGCTTCAATCATTTCTGGTATATGAATAACATGATGTTTTTCAATGGCAAAAATAAATGAATATTGTAAATGCACAAACAGTAATTTCTCCGCATTGCAAGGTGCAATTCTGAAATTTTTTGCTTTTTAGTGCTCCTCTTAGCATGATAAAGAAGATTCAAAGAGATTGAGATGCCAGCTCCTTTCATTCAGTCAGTAGCTTCAATCATTTCTGGACGTTTTTCAATGGCAAAAATCAATGAATATTGTAAATGCACAAACAGTAATTTCTCCGCATTGCAAGGTGCAATTCTGAAATTTTTTGCTTTTTCCTGCTCCTCTTAGCATGATAAAGAAGATTCAAAGAGAGTGAGATGCCAGCTCCTTTCATTCAGTCAGTAGCTTCAAACATTTCTGGTATATGAATAACATGATGTTTTTCAATGGCAAAAATCAATGAATATTGTAAATGCAAAAACAGGAATTTCTCCGCATTGCAAGGTGCAATTCTGAAATTTTTTGCTTTTTCCTGCTCCTCTTAGCATGATAAAGAAGATTCAAAGAGAGTGAGATGCCAGCTCCTTTCATTCAGTCAGTAGCTTCAATCATTTCTGGACATTTTTCAATGGCAAAAATCAATGAATATTGGAAATGCACAAACAGTAATTTCTCCGCATTGCAAGGTGCAATTCTGAAATTTTTTGCTTTTTCCTGCTCCTCTTAGCATGATAAAGAAGAATCAAAGAGAGTGAGATGCCAGCTCCTTTCATTCAGTCAGTAGCTTCAATCATTTCTGGTATATGAATAACATGATGTTTTTCAATGGCAAAAATCAATGAATATTGTAAATGCACAAACAGTAATTTCTCCGCATTGCAAGGTGCAATTCTGAAATTTTTTCCTTTTTCCTGCTCCTCTTAGCATGATAAAGAAGATTCAAAGAGAGTGAGATGCCAGCTCCTTTCATTCAGTCAGTAGCTTCAATCATTTCTGGACGTTTTTCAATGGCAAAAATCAATGAATATTGTAAATGCACAAACAGTAATTTCTCCGCATTGCATGGTGCAATTCTGAAATTTTTTGCTTTTTCCTGCTCCTCTTAGCATGATAAAGAAGATTCAAAGAGAGTGAGATGCCAGCTCCTTTCATTCAGTCAGTAGCTTCAATCATTTCTGGACGTTTTTCAATGGCAAAAATCAATGAATATTGTAAATGCACAAACAGTAATTTCTCCGCATTGCAAGGTGCAATTCTGAAATTTTTTGCTTTTTCCTGCTCCTCTTAGCATGATAAAGAAGATTCAAAGAGAGTGAGATGCCAGCTCCTTTCATTCAGTCAGTAGCTTCAAACATTTCTGGTATATGAATAACATGATGTTTTTCAATGGCAAAAATCAATGAATATTGTAAATGCACAAACAGTAATTTCTCAGTATTGCAAGGTGCAATTCTGAAATTTTTTGCTTTTTCCTGCTCCTCTTAGCATGATAAAGAAGATTCAAAGAGAGTGAGATGCCAGCTCCTTTCATTCAGTCAGTAGCTTCAATCATTTCTGGACGTTTTTCAATGGCAAAAATCAATGAATATTGTAAATGCACAAACAGTAATTTCTCCGCATTGCAAGGTGCAATTCTGAAATTTTTTGCTTTTTACTGCTCCTCTTAGCATGATAAAGAAGATTCAAAGAGAGTGAGATGCCAGCTCCTTTCATTCAGTCAGTAGCTTCAATCATTTCTGGTATATGAATAACATGATGTTTTTCAATGGCAAAAATCAATGAATATTGTAAATGCACAAACAGTAATTTCTCCGCATTGCAAGTTGCAATTCTGAAATTTTTTGCTTTTTCCTGCTCCTCTTAGCATGATAAAGAAGATTCAAAGAGAGTGAGATGCCAGCTCCTTTCATTCAGTCAGTAGCTTCAATCATTTCTGGTATATGAATAACATGATGTTTTTCAATGGCAAAAATCAATGAATATTGTAAATGCACAAACAGTAATTTCTCCGCATTGCAAGGTGCAATTCTGAAATTTTTTGCTTTTTAGTGCTCCTCTTAGCATGATAAAGAAGATTCAAAGAGATTGAGATGCCAGCTCCTTTCATTCAGTCAGTAGCTTCAATCATTTCTGGACGTTTTTCAATGGCAAAAATCAATGAATATTGTAAATGCACAAACAGTAATTTCTCCGCATTGCAAGGTGCAATTCTGAAATTTTTTGCTTTTTCCTGCTCCTCTTAGCATGATAAAGAAGATTCAAAGAGAGTGAGATGCCAGCTCCTTTCATTCAGTCAGTAGCTTCAAACATTTCTGGTATATGAATAACATGATGTTTTTCAATGGCAAAAATCAATGAATATTGTAAATGCAAAAACAGGAATTTCTCCGCATTGCAAGGTGCAATTCTGAAATTTTTTGCTTTTTCCTGCTCCTCTTAGCATGATAAAGAAGATTCAAAGAGAGTGAGATGCCAGCTCCTTTCATTCAGTCAGTAGCTTCAATCATTTCTGGACGTTTTTCAATGGCAAAAATCAATGAATATTGTAAATGCACAAACAGTAATTTCTCCGCATTGCAAGGTGCAATTCTGAAATTTTTTGCTTTTTCCTGCTCCTCTTAGCATGATAAAGAAGATTCAAAGAGAGTGAGATGCCAGCTCCTTTCATTCAGTCAGTAGCTTCAAACATTTCTGGTATATGAATAACATGATGTTTTTCAATGGCAAAAATCAATGAATATTGTAAATGCACAAACAGTAATTTCTCAGTATTGCAAGGTGCAATTCTGAAATTTTTTGCTTTTTCCTGCTCCTCTTAGCATGATAAAGAAGATTCAAAGAGAATGAGATGCCAGCTCCTTTCATTCAGTCAGTAGCTTCAATCATTTCTGGACGTTTTTCAATGGCAAAAATCAATGAATATTGTAAATGCACAAACAGTAATTTCTCCGCATTGCAAGGTGCAATTCTGAAATTTTTTGCTTTTTCCTGCTCCTCTTAGCATGATAAAGAAGATTCAAAGAGAGTGAGATGCCAGCTCCTTTCATTCAGTCAGTAGCTTCAAACATTTCTGGTATATGAATAACATGATGTTTTTCAATGGCAAAAATCAATGAATATTGTAAATGCACAAACAGTAATTTCTCTGCATTGCAAGGTGCAGTTCTGAAATTTTTTGCTTTTTCCTGCTCCTCTTAGCATGATAAAGAAGATTCAAAGAGAGTGAGATGCCAGCTCCTTTCATTCAGTCAGTAGCTTCAATCATTTCTGGACGTTTTTCAATGGCAAAAATCAATGAATATTGTAAATGCACAAACAGTAATTTCTCCGCATTGCAAGGTGCAATTCTGAAATTTTTTGCTTTTTCCTGCTCCTCTTAGCATGATAAAGAAGATTCAAAGAGAGTGAGATGCCAGCTCCTTTCATTCAGTCAGTAGCTTCAATCATTTCTGGTATATGAATAACATGATGTTTTTCAATGGCAAAAATCAATGAATATTGTAAATGCACAAACAGTAATTTCTCCGCATTGCAAGGTGCAATTCTGAAATTTTTTGCTTTTTCCTGCTCCTCTTAGCATGATAAAGAAGATTCAAAGAGAGTGAGATGCCAGCTCCTTTCATTCAGTCAGTAGCTTCAAACATTTCTGGTATATGAATAACATGATGTTTTTCAATGGCAAAAATCAATGAATATTGTAAATGCACAAACAGTAATTTCTCCGCATTGCAAGGTGCAATTCTGAATTTTTTTGCTTTTTAGTGCTCCTCTTAGCATGATAAAGAAGATTCAAAGAGAGTGAGATGCCAGCTCCTTTCATTCAGTCTGTAGCTTCAAACATTTCTGGTATATGAATAACATGATGTTTTTCAATGGCAAAAATCAATGAATATTGTAAATGCACAAACAGTAATTTCTCCGCATTGCAAGGTGCAATTCTGAAATTTTTTGCTTTTTCCTGCTCCTCTTAGCATGATAAAGAAGATTCAAAGAGAGTGAGATGCCAGCTCCTTTCATTCAGTCAGTAGCTTCAATCATTTCTGGACGTTTTTCAATGGCAAAAATCAATGAATATTGTAAATGCACAAACAGTAATTTCTCCGCATTGCAAGGTGCAATTCTGAAATTTTTTGCTTTTTCCTGCTCCTCTTAGCATGATAAAGAAGATTCAAAGAGAGTGAGATGCCAGGTCCTTTCATTCAGTCAGTAGCTTCAATCATTTCTGGTATATGAATAACATGATGTTTTTCAATGGCAAAAATCAATGAATATTGTAAATGCACAAACAGTAATTTCTCCGCATTGCAAGGTGCAATTCTGAAATTTTTTGCTTTTTCCTGCTCCTCTTAGCATGATAAAGAAGATTCAAAGAGAGTGAGATGCCAGCTCCTTTCATTCAGTCAGTAGCTTCAAACATATCTGGTATATGAATAACATGATGTTTTTCAATGGCAAAAATCAATGAATATTGTAAATGGACAAACAGTAATTTCTCCGCATTGCAAGGTGCAATTCTGAAATTTTTTGCTTTTTCCTGCTCCTCTTAGCATGATAAAGAAGATTCAAAGAGATTGAGATGCCAGCTCCTTTCATTCAGTCAGTAGCTTCAATCATTTCTGGACGTTTTTCAATGGCAAAAATCAATGAATATTGTAAATGCACAAACAGTAATTTCTCCGCATTGCAAGGTGCAATTCTGAAATTTTTTGCTTTTTCCTGCTCCTCTTAGCATGATAAAGAAGATTCAAAGAGAGTGAGATGCCAGCTCCTTTCATTCAGTCAGTAGCTTCAAACATTTCTGGTATATGAATAACATGATGTTTTTCAATGGCAAAAATCAATGAATATTGTAAATGCACAAACAGGAATTTCTCCGCATTGCAAGGTGCAATTCTGAAATTTTTTGCTTTTTCCTGTTCCTCTTAGCATGATAAAGAAGATTCAAAAAGAGTGAGATGCCAGCTCCTTTCATTCAGTCAGTAGCTTCAATCATTTCTGGACGTTTTTCAATGGCAAAAATCAATGAATATTGTAAATGCACAAACAGTAATTTCTCCGCATTGCAAGGTGCAATTCTGAAATTTTTTGCTTTTTCCTGCTCCTCTTAGCATGATAAAGAAGATTCAAAGAGAGTGAGATGCCAGCTCCTTTCATTCAGTCAGTAGCTTCAAACATTTCTGGTATATGAATAACATGATGTTTTTCAATGGCAAAAATCAATGAATATTGTAAATGCACAAACAGGAATTTCTCCGCATTGCAAGGTGCAATTCTGAAATTTTTTGCTTTTTCCTGTTCCTCTTAGCATGATAAAGAAGATTCAAAAAGAGTGAGATGCCAGCTCCTTTCATTCAGTCAGTAGCTTCAATCATTTCTGGACGTTTTTCAATGGCAAAAATCAATGAATATTGTAAATGCACAAACAGTAATTTCTCAGTATTGCAAGGTGCAATTCTGAAATGTTTTGCTTTTTCCTGCTCCTCTTAGCATGATAAAGAAGATTCAAAGAGAGTGAGATGCCAGCTCCTTTCATTCAGTCAGTAGCTTCAATCATTTCTGGACGTTTTTCAATGGCAAAAATCAATGAATATTGTAAATGCACAAACAGTAATTTCTCCGCATTGCAAGGTGCAATTCTGAAATTTTTTTCTTTTTCCTGCTCCTCTTAGCATGATAAAGAAGATTCAAAGAGAGTGAGATGCCAGCTCCTTTCATTCAGTCAGTAGCTTCAAACATTTCTGGTATATGAATAACATGATGTTTTTCAATGGCAAAAATCAATGAATATTGTAAATGCACAAACAGTAATTTCTCTGCATTGCAAGGTGCAATTCTGAAATTTTTTGCTTTTTCCTGCTCCTCTTAGCATGATAAAGAAGATTCAAAGAGAGTGAGATGCCAGCTCCTTTCATTCAGTCAGTAGCTTCAATAATTTCTGAACGTTTTTCAATGGCAAAAATCAATGAATATTGTAAATGCACAAACAGTAATTTCTCCGCATTGCAAGGTGCAATTCTGAAATTTTTTGCTTTTTCCTGCTCCTCTTAGCATGATAAAGAAGATTCAAAGAGAGTGAGATGCCAGCTCCTTTCATTCAGTCAGTAGCTTCAATCATTTCTGGTATATGAATAACATGATGTTTTTCAATGGCAAAAATCAATGAATATTGTAAATGCACAAACAGTAATTTCTCCGCATTGCAAGGTGCAATTCTGAAATTTTTTGCTTTTTCCTGCTCCTCTTAGCATGATAAAGAAGATTCAAAGAGAGTGAGATGCCAGCTCCTTTCATTCAGTCAGTAGCTTCAAACATTTCTGGTATATGAATAACATGATGTTTTTCAATGGCAAAAATCAATGAATATTGTAAATGCACAAACAGTAATTTCTCCGCATTGCAAGGTGCAATTCTGAAATTTTTTGCTTTTTCCTGCTCCTCTTAGCATGATAAAGAAGATTCAAAGAGAGTGAGATGCCAGCTCCTTTCATTCAGTCAGTAGCTTCAATCATTTCTGGACGTTTTTCAATGGCAAAAATCAATGAATATTGTAAATGCACAAACTAATTTCTCCGCATTGCAAGGTGCAATTCTGAAATTTTTTGCTTTTTCCTGCTCCTCTTAGCATGATAAAGAAGATTCAAAGAGAGTGAGATGCCAGCTCCTTTCATTCAGTCAGTAGCTTCAATCATTTCTGGACGTTTTTCAATGGCAAAAATCAATGAATATTGTAAATGCACAAACAGTAATTTCTCCGCATTGCAAGGTGAAATTCTGAAATTTTTTAGTTTTTCCTGCTCCTCTTAGCATGATAAAGAAGATTCAAAGAGAGTGAGATGCCAGCTCCTTTCATTCAGTCAGTAGCTTCAAACATTTCTGGTATATGAATAACATGATGTTTTTCAATGGCAAAAATCAATGAATATTGTAAATGCACAAACAGTAATTTCTCCGCATTGCAAGGTGCAATTCTGAAATTTTTTGCTTTTTCCTGCTCCTCTTAGCATGATAAAGAAGATTCAAAGAGAGTGAGATGCCAGCTCCTTTCATTCAGTCAGTAGCTTCAATCATTTCTGGACGTTTTTCAATGGCAAAAATCAATGGATATTGTAAATGCACAAACAGTAATTTCTCCGCATTGCAAGGTGCAATTCTGAAATTTTTTGCTTTTTCCTGCTCCTCTTAGCATGATAAAGAAGATTCAAAGAGAGTGAGATGCCAGCTCCTTTCATTCAGTCAGTAGCTTCAATCATTTCTGGTATATGAATAACATGATGTTTTTCAATGGCAAAAATCAATGAATATTGTAAATGCACAAACAGTAATTTCTCCGCATTGCAAGGTGCACTTCTGAAATTTTTTGCTTTTTCCTGCTCCTCTTAGCATGATAAAGAAGATTCAAAGAGAGTGAGATGCCAGCTCCTTTCATTCAGTCAGTAGCTTCAATCATTTCTGTACGTTTTTCAATGGCAAAAATCAATGAATATTGTAAATGCACAAACAGTAATTTCTCCGCATTGCAAGGTGCAATTCTGAAATTTTTTGCTTTTTCCTGCTCCTCTTAGCATGATAAAGAAGATTCAAAGAGAGTGAGATGCCAGCTCCTTTCATTCAGTCAGTAGCTTCAATCATTTCTGTACGTTTTTCAATGGCAAAAATCAATGAATATTGTAAATGCACAAACAGTAATTTCTCCGCATTGCAAGGTGCAATTCTGAAATTTTTTGCTTTTTCCTGCTCCTCTTAGCATGATAAAGAAGATTCAAAGAGAGTGAGATGCCAGCTCCTTTCATTCAGTCAGTAGCTTCAATCATTTCTGTACGTTTTTCAATGGCAAAAATCAATGAATATTGTAAATGCACAAACAGTAATTTCTCCGCATTGCAAGGTGCAATTCTGAAATTTTTTGCTTTTTCCTGCTCCTCTTAGTATGATAAAGAAGATTCAAAGAGAGTGAGATGCCAGCTCCTTTCATTCAGTCAGTAGCTTCAATCATTTCTGGACGTTTTTCAATGGCAAAAATCAATGAATATTGTAAATGCACAAACAGTAATTTCTCCGCATTGCAAGGTGCAATTCTGAAATTTTTTGCTTTTTCCTGCTCCTCTTAGCATGATAAAGAAGATTCAAAGAGAGTGAGATGCCAGCTCCTTTCATTCAGTCAGTAGCTTCAAACATTTCTGGTATATGTATAACATGATGTTTTTCAATGGCAAAAATCAATGAATTTTGTAAATGCACAAACAGTAATTTCTCCGCATTGCAAGGTGCAATTCTGAAATTTTTTGCTTTTTCCTGCTCCTCTTAGCATGATAAAGAAGATTCAAAGAGAGTGAGATACCAGCTCCTTTCATTCAGTCAGTAGCTTCAATAATTTCTGGACGTTTTTCAATGGCAAAAATCAATGAATATTGTAAATGCACAAACAGTAATTTCTCCGCATTGCAAGGTGCAATTCTGAAATTTTTTGCTTTTTCCTGCTCCTCTTAGCATGATAAAGAAGATTCAAAGAGAGTGAGATGCCAGCTCCTTTCATTCAGTCAGTAGCTTCAATCATTTCTGGATGTTTTTCAATGGCAAAAATCAATGAATATTGTAAATGCACAGACAGTAATTTCTCCGCATTGCAAGGTGCAATTCTGAAATTTTTTGCTTTTTCCTGCTCCTCTTAGCATGATAAAGAAGATTCAAAGAGAGTGAGATGCCAGCTCCTTTCATTCAGTCAGTAGCGTCAATCATTTCTGGTATATGAATAACATGATGTTTTTCAATGGCAAAAATCAATGAATATTGTAAATGCACAAACAGTAATTTCTCCGCATTGCAAGGTGCAATTCTGAAATTTTTTGCTTTTTCCTGCTCCTCTTAGCATGATAAAGAAGATTCAAAGAGAGTGAGATGCCAGCTCCTTTTATTCAGTCTGTAGCTTCAATCATTTCTGTACGTTTTTCAATGGCAAAAATCAATGAATATTGTAAATGCACAAACAGTAATTTCTCCGCATTGCAAGGTGCAATTCTGAAATTTTTTGCTTTTTCCTGCTCCTCTTAGTATGATAAAGAAGATTCAAAGAGAGTGAGATGCCAGCTCCTTTCATTCAGTCAGTAGCTTCAATCATTTCTGGACGTTTTTCAATGGCAAAAATCAATGAATATTGTAAATGCACAAACAGTAATTTCTCCGCATTGCAAAGTGCAATTCTGAAATTTTTTGCTTTTTCCTGCTCCTCTTAGCAAGATAAAGAAGATTCAAAGAGAGTGAGATGCCAGCTCCTTTCATTCAGTCAGTAGCTTCAAACATTTCTGGTATATGAATAACATGATGTTTTTCAATGGCAAAAATCAATGAATATTGTAAATGCACAAACAGTAATTTCTCCGCATTGCAAGGTGCAATTCTGAAATTTTTTGCTTTTTCCTGCTCCTCTTAGCATGATAAAGAAGATTCAAAGAGACTGAGATGCCAGCTCCTTTCATTCAGTCAGTAGCTTCAATCATTTCTGGACATTTTTCAATGGCAAAAATCAATGAATATTGTAAATGCACAAACAGTAATTTCTCCGCATTGCAAGGTGCAATTCTGAAATTTTTTGCTTTTTCCTGCTCCTCTTAGCATGATAAAGAAGATTCAAAGAGAGTGAGATGCCAGCTCCTTTCATTCAGTCAGTAGCTTCAATCATTTCTGGACGTTTTTCAATGGCAAAAATCAATGAATATTGTAAATGCACAAACAGTAATTTCTCCGCATTGCAAGGTGCAATTCTGAAATTTTTTGCTTTTTCCTGCTCCTCTTAGCATGACAAAGAAGATTCAAAGAGAGTGAGATGCCAGCTCCTTTCATTCAGTCAGTAGCTTCAATAATTTCTGGACGTTTTTCAATGGCAAAAATCAATGAATATTGTAAATGCACAAACAGTAATTTCTCCGCATTGCAAGGTGCAATTCTGAAATTTTTTGCTTTTTCCTGCTCCTCTTAGCATGATAAAGAAGATTCAAAGAGAGTGAGATGCCAGCTCCTTTCATTCAGTCAGTAGCTTCAAACATTTCTGGACGTTTTTCAATGGCAAAAATCAATGAATATTGTAAATGCACAAACAGTAATTTCTCCGCATTGCAAAGTGCAATTCTGAAATTTTTTGCTTTTTCCTGCTCCTCTTAGCAAGATAAAGAAGATTCAAAGAGAGTGAGATGCCAGCTCCTTTCATTCAGTCAGTAGCTTCAAACATTTCTGGTATATGAATAACATGATGTTTTTCAATGGCAAAAATCAATGAATATTGTAAATGCACAAACAGTAATTTCTCCGCATTGCAAGGTGCAATTCTGAAATTTTTTGCTTTTTCCTGCTCCTCTTAGCATGATAAAGAAGATTCAAAGAGACTGAGATGCCAGCTCCTTTCATTCAGTCAGTAGCTTCAATCATTTCTGGACATTTTTCAATGGCAAAAATCAATGAATATTGTAAATGCACAAACAGTAATTTCTCCGCATTGCAAGGTGCAATTCTGAAATTTTTTTCTTTTTCCTGCTCCTCTTAGCATGATAAAGAAGATTCAAAGAGAGTGAGATGCCAGCTCCTTTCATTCAGTCAGTAGCTTCAAACATTTCTGGTATATGAATAACATGATGTTTTTCAATGGCAAAAATCAATGAATATTGTAAATGCACAAACAGTAATTTCTCTGCATTGCAAGGTGCAATTCTGAAATTTTTTGCTTTTTCCTGCTCCTCTTAGCATGATAAAGAAGATTCAAAGAGAGTGAGATGCCAGCTCCTTTCATTCAGTCAGTAGCTTCAATAATTTCTGAACGTTTTTCAATGGCAAAAATCAATGAATATTGTAAATGCACAAACAGTAATTTCTCCGCATTGCAAGGTGCAATTCTGAAATTTTTTGTTTTTTCCTGCTCCTCTTAGCATGATAAAGAAGATTCAAAGAGAGTGAGATGCCAGCTCCTTTCATTCAGTCAGTAGCTTCAATCATTTCTGGTATATGAATAACATGATGTTTTTCAATGGCAAAAATCAATGAATATTGTAAATGCACAAACAGTAATTTCTCCGCATTGCAAGGTGCAATTCTGAAATTTTTTGCTTTTTCCTGCTCCTCTTAGCATTATAAAGAAGATTCAAAGAGAGTGAGATGCCAGCTCCTTTCATTCAGTCAGTAGCTTCAAACATTTCTGGTATATGAATAACATGATGTTTTTCAATGGCAAAAATCAATGAATATTGTAAATGCACAAACAGTAATTTCTCCGCATTGCAAGGTGCAATTCTGAAATTTTTTGCTTTTTCCTGCTCCTCTTAGCATGATAAAGAAGATTCAAAGAGAGTGAGATGCCAGCTCCTTTCATTCAGTCAGTAGCTTCAATCATTTCTGGACGTTTTTCAATGGCAAAAATCAATGAATATTGTAAATGCACAAACAGTAATTTCTCCGCATTGCAAGGTGCAATTCTGAAATTTTTTGGTTTTTCCTGCTCCTCTTAGCATGATAAAGAAGATTCAAAGAGAGTGAGATGCCAGCTCCTTTCATTCAGTCAGTAGCTTCAAACATATCTGGTATATGAATAACATGATGTTTTTCAAAGGCAAAAATCAATGAATATTGTAAATGCACAAACAGTAATTTCTCCGCATTGCAAGTTGCAATTCTGAAATTTTTTGCTTTTTCCTGCTCCTCTTAGCATGATAAAGAAGATTCAAAGAGATTGAGATGCCAGCTCCTTTCATTCAGTCAGTAGCTTCAATCATTTCTGGACGTTTTTCAATGGCAAAAATCAATGAATATTGTAAATGCACAAACAGTAATTTCTCCGCATTGCAAGGTGCAATTCTGAAATTTTTTGCTTTTTCCTGCTCCTCTTAGCATGATAAAGAAGATTCAAAGAGAGTGAGATGCCAGCTCCTTTCATTCAGTCAGTAGCTTCAATCATTTCTGGACGTTTTTCAATGGCAAAAATCAATGAATATTGTAAATGCACAAACTAATTTCTCCGCATTGCAAGGTGCAATTCTGAAATTTTTTGCTTTTTCCTGCTCCTCTTAGCATGATAAAGAAGATTCAAAGAGAGTGAGATGCCAGCTCCTTTCATTCAGTCAGTAGCTTCAATCATTTCTGGACGTTTTTCAATGGCAAAAATCAATGAATATTGTAAATGCACAAACAGTAATTTCTCCGCATTGCAAGGTGAAATTCTGAAATTTTTTAGTTTTTCCTGCTCCTCTTAGCATGATAAAGAAGATTCAAAGAGAGTGAGATGCCAGCTCCTTTCATTCAGTCAGTAGCTTCAAACATTTCTGGTATATGAATAACATGATGTTTTTCAATGGCAAAAATCAATGAATATTGTAAATGCACAAACAGTAATTTCTCCGCATTGCAAGGTGCAATTCTGAAATTTTTTGCTTTTTCCTGCTCCTCTTAGCATGATAAAGAAGATTCAAAGAGAGTGAGATGCCAGCTCCTTTCATTCAGTCAGTAGCTTCAATCATTTCTGGACGTTTTTCAATGGCAAAAATCAATGGATATTGTAAATGCACAAACAGTAATTTCTCCGCATTGCAAGGTGCAATTCTGAAATTTTTTGCTTTTTCCTGCTCCTCTTAGCATGATAAAGAAGATTCAAAGAGAGTGAGATGCCAGCTCCTTTCATTCAGTCAGTAGCTTCAATCATTTCTGGTATATGAATAACATGATGTTTTTCAATGGCAAAAATCAATGAATATTGTAAATGCACAAACAGTAATTTCTCCGCATTGCAAGGTGCACTTCTGAAATTTTTTGCTTTTTCCTGCTCCTCTTAGCATGATAAAGAAGATTCAAAGAGAGTGAGATGCCAGCTCCTTTCATTCAGTCAGTAGCTTCAATCATTTCTGTACGTTTTTCAATGGCAAAAATCAATGAATATTGTAAATGCACAAACAGTAATTTCTCCGCATTGCAAGGTGCAATTCTGAAATTTTTTGCTTTTTCCTGCTCCTCTTAGCATGATAAAGAAGATTCAAAGAGAGTGAGATGCCAGCTCCTTTCATTCAGTCAGTAGCTTCAATCATTTCTGTACGTTTTTCAATGGCAAAAATCAATGAATATTGTAAATGCACAAACAGTAATTTCTCCGCATTGCAAGGTGCAATTCTGAAATTTTTTGCTTTTTCCTGCTCCTCTTAGCATGATAAAGAAGATTCAAAGAGAGTGAGATGCCAGCTCCTTTCATTCAGTCAGTAGCTTCAATCATTTCTGTACGTTTTTCAATGCAAAAATCAATGAATATTGTAAATGCACAAACAGTAATTTCTCCGCATTGCAAGGTGCAATTCTGAAATTTTTTGCTTTTTCCTGCTCCTCTTAGTATGATAAAGAAGATTCAAAGAGAGTGAGATGCCAGCTCCTTTCATTCAGTCAGTAGCTTCAATCATTTCTGGACGTTTTTCAATGGCAAAAATCAATGAATATTGTAAATGCACAAACAGTAATTTCTCCGCATTGCAAGGTGCAATTCTGAAATTTTTTGCTTTTTCCTGCTCCTCTTAGCATGATAAAGAAGATTCAAAGAGAGTGAGATGCCAGCTCCTTTCATTCAGTCAGTAGCTTCAAACATTTCTGGTATATGTATAACATGATGTTTTTCAATGGCAAAAATCAATGAATTTTGTAAATGCACAAACAGTAATTTCTCCGCATTGCAAGGTGCAATTCTGAAATTTTTTGCTTTTTCCTGCTCCTCTTAGCATGATAAAGAAGATTCAAAGAGAGTGAGATACCAGCTCCTTTCATTCAGTCAGTAGCTTCAATAATTTCTGGACGTTTTTCAATGGCAAAAATCAATGAATATTGTAAATGCACAAACAGTAATTTCTCCGCATTGCAAGGTGCAATTCTGAAATTTTTTGCTTTTTCCTGCTCCTCTTAGCATGATAAAGAAGATTCAAAGAGAGTGAGATGCCAGCTCCTTTCATTCAGTCAGTAGCTTCAATCATTTCTGGATGTTTTTCAATGGCAAAAATCAATGAATATTGTAAATGCACAGACAGTAATTTCTCCGCATTGCAAGGTGCAATTCTGAAATTTTTTGCTTTTTCCTGCTCCTCTTAGCATGATAAAGAAGATTCAAAGAGAGTGAGATGCCAGCTCCTTTCATTCAGTCAGTAGCGTCAATCATTTCTGGTATATGAATAACATGATGTTTTTCAATGGCAAAAATCAATGAATATTGTAAATGCACAAACAGTAATTTCTCCGCATTGCAAGGTGCAATTCTGAAATTTTTTGCTTTTTCCTGCTCCTCTTAGTATGATAAAGAAGATTCAAAGAGAGTGAGATGCCAGCTCCTTTCATTCAGTCAGTAGCTTCAATCATTTCTGGACGTTTTTCAATGGCAAAAATCAATGAATATTGTAAATGCACAAACAGTAATTTCTCCGCATTGCAAAGTGCAATTCTGAAATTTTTTGCTTTTTCCTGCTCCTCTTAGCAAGATAAAGAAGATTCAAAGAGAGTGAGATGCCAGCTCCTTTCATTCAGTCAGTAGCTTCAAACATTTCTGGTATATGAATAACATGATGTTTTTCAATGGCAAAAATCAATGAATATTGTAAATGCACAAACAGTAATTTCTCCGCATTGCAAGGTGCAATTCTGAAATTTTTTGCTTTTTCCTGCTCCTCTTAGCATGATAAAGAAGATTCAAAGAGACTGAGATGCCAGCTCCTTTCATTCAGTCAGTAGCTTCAATCATTTCTGGACATTTTTCAATGGCAAAAATCAATGAATATTGTAAATGCACAAACAGTAATTTCTCCGCATTGCAAGGTGCAATTCTGAAATTTTTTGCTTTTTCCTGCTCCTCTTAGCATGATAAAGAAGATTCAAAGAGGGTGAGATGCCAGCTCCTTTCATTCAGTCAGTAGCTTCAATCATTTCTGGACGTTTTTCAATGGCAAAAATCAATGAATATTGTAAATGCACAAACAGTAATTTCTCCGCATTGCAAGGTGCAATTCTGAAATTTTTTGCTTTTTCCTGCTCCTCTTAGCATGACAAAGAAGATTCAAAGAGAGTGAGATGCCAGCTCCTTTCATTCAGTCAGTAGCTTCAATAATTTCTGGACGTTTTTCAATGGCAAAAATCAATGAATATTGTAAATGCACAAACAGTAATTTCTCCGCATTGCAAGGTGCAATTCTGAAATTTTTTGCTTTTTCCTGCTCCTCTTAGCATGATAAAGAAGATTCAAAGAGAGTGAGATGCCAGCTCCTTTCATTCAGTCAGTAGCTTCAAACATTTCTGGACGTTTTTCAATGGCAAAAATCAATGAATATTGTAAATGCACAAACAGTAATTTCTCCGCATTGCAAAGTGCAATTCTGAAATTTTTTGCTTTTTCCTGCTCCTCTTAGCAAGATAAAGAAGATTCAAAGAGAGTGAGATGCCAGCTCCTTTCATTCAGTCAGTAGCTTCAAACATTTCTGGTATATGAATAACATGATGTTTTTCAATGGCAAAAATCAATGAATATTGTAAATGCACAAACAGTAATTTCTCCGCATTGCAAGGTGCAATTCTGAAATTTTTTGCTTTTTCCTGCTCCTCTTAGCATGATAAAGAAGATTCAAAGAGACTGAGATGCCAGCTCCTTTCATTCAGTCAGTAGCTTCAATCATTTCTGGACATTTTTCAATGGCAAAAATCAATGAATATTGTAAATGCACAAACAGTAATTTCTCCGCATTGCAAGGTGCAATTCTGAAATTTTTTGCTTTTTCCTGCTCCTCTTAGAATGATAAAGAAGATTCAAAGAGAGTGAGATGCCAGCTCCTTTCATTCAGTCAGTAGCTTCAAACATTTCTGGTATATGAATAACATGATGTTTTTCAATGGCAAAAATCAATGAATATTTTAAATGCACAAACAGTAATTTCTCCGCATTGCAAGGTGCAATTCTGAAATTTTTTGCTTTTTCCTGCTCCTCTTAGCATGATAAAGAAGATTCAAAGAGACTGAGATACCAGCTCCTTTCATTCAGTCAGTAGCTTCAATCATTTCTGGACGTTTTTCAATGGCAAAAATCAATGAATATTGTAAATGCACAAACAGTAATTTCTCCGCATTGCAAGGTGCAATTCTGAAATTTTTTGCTTTTTCCTGCTCCTCTTAGCATGATAAAGAAGATTCAAAGAGAGTGAGATGCCAGCTCCTTTCATTCAGTCAGTAGCTTCAATCATTTCTGGACGTTTTTCAATGGCAAAAATCAATGTATATTGTAAATGCACAAACAGTAATTTCTCCGCATTGCAAGGTGCAATTCTGAAATTTTTTGCTTTTTCCTGCTCCTCTTAGCATGATAAAGAAGATTCAAAGAGAGTAAGATGCCAGCTCCTTTCATTCAGTCAGTAGCTTCAATCATTTCTGGACGTTTTTCAATGGCAAAAATCAATGAATATTGTAAATGCACAAACAGTAATTTCTCCGCATTGCAAGGTGCAATTCTGAAATTTTTTGCTTTTTCCTGCTCCTCTTAGCATGATAAAGAAGATTCAAAGAGAGTGAGATGCCAGCTCCTTTCATTCAGTCAGTATCTTCAATCATTTCTGGACGTTTTTCAATGACAAAAATCAATGAATATTGTAAATGCACAAACAGTAATTTCTCCGCATTGCAAGGTGCAATTCTGAAATTTTTTGCTTTTTCCTGCTCCTCTTAGCATGATAAAGAAGATTCAATGAGAGTGAGATGCCAGCTCCTTTCATTCAGTCAGTAGCTTCAAACATTTCTGGTATATGAATAACATGATGTTTTTCAATGGCAAAAATCAATGAATATTGTAAATGCACGAACAGTAATTTCTCCGCATTGCAAGGTGCAATTCTGAAATTTTTTGCTTTTTCCTGCTCCTCTTAGCATGATAAAGAAGATTCAAAGAGAGTGAGATGCCAGCTCCTTTCATTCAGTCAGTAGCTTCAATCATTTCTGGACGTTTTTCAATGGCAAAAATCAATGAATATTGTAAATGCACAAACAGTAATTTCTCCGCATTGCAAGGTGCAATTCTGAAATTTTTTGCTTTTTCCTGCTCCTCTTAGCATGATAAAGAAGATTCAAAGAGAGTGAGATGCCAGCTCCTTTCATTCAGTCAGTAGCTTCAAACATTTCTGGTATATGAATAACATGAGGTTTTTCAATGGCAAAAATCAATGAATATTGTAAATGCACAAACAATTTCTCCGCATTGCAAGGTGCAATTCTGAAATTTTTTGCTTTTTCCTGCTCCTCTTAGCATGATAAAGAAGATTCAAAGAGAGTGAGATGCCAGCTCCTTTCATTCAGTCAGTAGCTTCAATCATTTCTGGACGTTTTTCAATGGCAAAAATCAATGAATATTGTAAATGCACAAACAGTAATTTCTCCGCATTGCAAGGTGCAATTCTGAAATTTTTTGCTTTTTCCTGCTCCTCTTAGCATGATAAAGAAGATTCAAAGAGAGTGAGATGCCAGCTCCTTTCATTCAGTCAGTAGCTTCAATCATTTCTGGACGTTTTTCAATGGCAAAAATCAATGAATATTGTAAATGCACAAACAGTAATTTCTCCGCATTGCAAGGTGCAATTCTGAAATTTTTTGCTTTTTCCTGCTCCTCTTAGCATGATAAAGAAGATTCAAAGAGAGTGAGATGCCAGCTCCTTTCATTCAGTCAGTAGCTTCAAACATTTCTGGTATATGAATAACATGATGTTTTTCAATGGCAAAAATCAATGAATATTGTAAATGCACAAACAGTAATTTCTCCGCATTGCAAGGTGCAATTCTGAAATTTTTTGCTTTTTCCTGCTCCTCTTTGCATGGTAAAGAAGATTCAAAGAGAGTGAGATGCCAGCTCCTTTCATTCAGTCAGTAGCTTCAATCATTTCTGGACGTTTTTCAATGGCAAAAATCAATGAATATTGTAAATGCACAAACAGTAATTTCTCCGCATTGCAAGGTGCAATTCTGAAATTTTTTGCTTTTTCCTGCTCCTCTTAGCATGATAAAGAAGATTCAAAGAGAGTGAGATGCCAGCTCCTTTCATTCAGTCAGTAGCTTCAATCATTTCTGGACGTTTTTCAATGGCAAAAATCAATGAATATTGTAAATGCACAAACAGTAATTTCTCCGCATTGCAAGGTGCAATTCTGAAATTTTTTGCTTTTTCCTGCTTCTCTTAGCATGATAAAGAAGATTCAAAGAGAGTAAGATGCCAGCTCCTTTCATTCAGTCAGTAGCTTCAATCATTTCTGGATGTTTTTCAATGGCAAAAATCAATGAATATTGTAAATGCACAAACAGTAATTTCTCCGCATTGCAAGGTGCAATTCTGAAATTTTTTGCTTTTTCCTGCTCCTCTTAGCATGATAAAGAAGATTCAAAGAGAGTGAGATGCCAGCTCCTTTCATTCAGTCAGTATCTTCAATCATTTCTGGACGTTTTTCAATGGCAAAAATCAATGAATATTGTAAATGCACAAACAGTAATTTCTCCGCATTGCAAGGTGCAATTCTGAAATTTTTTGCTTTTTCCTGCTCCTCTTAGCATGATAAAGAAGATTCAATGAGAGTGAGATGCCAGCTCCTTTCATTCAGTCAGTAGCTTCAAACATTTCTGGTATATGAATAACATGATGTTTTTCAATGGCAAAAATCAATGAATATTGTAAATGCACAAACAGTAATTTCTCCGCATTGCAAGGTGCAATTCTGAAATTTTTTGCTTTTTCCTGCTCCTCTTAGCATGATAAAGAAGATTCAAAGAGAGTGAGATGCCAGCTCCTTTCATTCAGTCAGTAGCTTCAATCATTTCTGGACGTTTTTCAATGGCAAAAATCAATGAATATTGTAAATGCACAAACAGTAATTTCTCCGCATTGCAAGGTGCAATTCTGAAATTTTTTGCTTTTTCCTGCTCCTCTTAGCATGATAAAGAAGATTCAAAGAGAGTGAGATGCCAGCTCCTTTCATTCAGTCAGTAGCTTCACACATTTCTGGTATATGAATAACATGATGTTTTTCAATGGCAAAAATCAATGTATATTGTAAATGCACAAACAGTAATTTCTCCGCATTGCAAGGTGCAATTCTGAAATTTTTTGCTTTTTCCTGCTCCTCTTAGCATGATAAAGAAGATTCAAAGAGAGTAAGATGCCAGCTCCTTTCATTCAGTCAGTAGCTTCAATCATTTCTGGACGTTTTTCAATGGCAAAAATCAATGAATATTGTAAATGCACAAACAGTAATTTCTCCGCATTGCAAGGTGCAATTCTGAAATTTTTTGCTTTTTCCTGCTCCTCTTTGCATGGTAAAGAAGATTCAAAGAGAGTGAGATGCCAGCTCCTTTCATTCAGTCAGTAGCTTCAATCATTTCTGGACGTTTTTCAATGGCAAAAATCAATGAATATTGTAAATGCACAAACAGTAATTTCTCCGCATTGCAAGGTGCAATTCTGAAATTTTTTGCTTTTTCCTGCTCCTCTTAGCATGATAAAGAAGATTCAAAGAGAGTGAGATGCCAGCTCCTTTCATTCAGTCAGTAGCTTCAATCATTTCTGGACGTTTTTCAATGGCAAAAATCAATGAATATTGTAAATGCACAAACAGTAATTTCTCCGCATTGCAAGGTGCAATTCTGAAATTTTTTGCTTTTTCCTGCTCCTCTTAGCATGATAAAGAAGATTCAAAGAGAGTAAGATGCCAGCTCCTTTCATTCAGTCAGTAGCTTCAATCATTTCTGGATGTTTTTCAATGGCAAAAATCAATGAATATTGTAAATGCACAAACAGTAATTTCTCCGCATTGCAAGGTGCAATTCTGAAATTTTTTGCTTTTTCCTGCTCCTCTTAGCATGATAAAGAAGATTCAAAGAGAGTGAGATGCCAGCTCCTTTCATTCAGTCAGTATCTTCAATCATTTCTGGACGTTTTTCAATGGCAAAAATCAATGAATATTGTAAATGCACAAACAGTAATTTCTCCGCATTGCAAGGTGCAATTCTGAAATTTTTTGCTTTTTCCTGCTCCTCTTAGCATGATAAAGAAGATTCAATGAGAGTGAGATGCCAGCTCCTTTCATTCAGTCAGTAGCTTCAAACATTTCTGGTATATGAATAACATGATGTTTTTCAATGGCAAAAATCAATGAATATTGTAAATGCACAAACAATTTCTCCGCATTGCAAGGTGCAATTCTGAAATTTTTTGCTTTTTCCTGCTCCTCTTAGCATGATAAAGAAGATTCAAAGAGAGTGAGATGCCAGCTCCTTTCATTCAGTCAGTAGCTTCAATCATTTCTGGACGTTTTTCAATGGCAAAAATCAATGAATATTGTAAATGCACAAACAGTAATTTCTCCGCATTGCAAGGTGCAATTCTGAAATTTTTTGCTTTTTCCTGCTCCTCTTAGCATGATAAAGAAGATTCAAAGAGAGTGAGATGCCAGCTCCTTTCATTCAGTCAGTAGCTTCAATCATTTCTGGACGTTTTTCAATGGCAAAAATCAATGAATATTGTAAATGCACAAACAGTAATTTCTCCGCATTGCAAGGTGCAATTCTGAAATTTTTTGCTTTTTCCTGCTCCTCTTAGCATGATAAAGAAGATTCAAAGAGAGTGAGATGCCAGCTCCTTTCATTCAGTCAGTAGCTTCAAACATTTCTGGTATATGAATAACATGATGTTTTTCAATGGCAAAAATCAATGAATATTGTAAATGCACAAACAGTAATTTCTCCGCATTGCAAGGTGCAATTCTGAAATTTTTTGCTTTTTCCTGCTCCTCTTTGCATGATAAAGAAGATTCAAAGAGAGTGAGATGCCAGCTCCTTTCATTCAGTCAGTAGCTTCAATCATTTCTGGACGTTTTTCAATGGCAAAAATCAATGAATATTGTAAATGCACAAACAGTAATTTCTCCGCATTGCAAGGTGCAATTCTGAAATTTTTTGCTTTTTCCTGCTCCTCTTAGCATGATAAAGAAGATTCAAAGAGAGTGAGATGCCAGCTCCTTTCATTCAGTCAGTAGCTTCAATCATTTCTGGACGTTTTTCAATGGCAAAAATCAATGAATATTGTAAATGCACAAACAGTAATTTCTCCGCATTGCAAGGTGCAATTCTGAAATTTTTTGCTTTTTCCTGCTCCTCTTAGCATGATAAAGAAGATTCAAAGAGAGTAAGATGCCAGCTCCTTTCATTCAGTCAGTAGCTTCAATCATTTCTGGATGTTTTTCAATGGCAAAAATCAATGAATATTGTAAATGCACAAACAGTAATTTCTCCGCATTGCAAGGTGCAATTCTGAAATTTTTTGCTTTTTCCTGCTCCTCTTAGCATGATAAAGAAGATTCAAAGAGAGTGAGATGCCAGCTCCTTTCATTCAGTCAGTATCTTCAATCATTTCTGGACGTTTTTCAATGGCAAAAATCAATGAATATTGTAAATGCACAAACAGTAATTTCTCCGCATTGCAAGGTGCAATTCTGAAATTTTTTGCTTTTTCCTGCTCCTCTTAGCATGATAAAGAAGATTCAATGAGAGTGAGATGCCAGCTCCTTTCATTCAGTCAGTAGCTTCAAACATTTCTGGTATATGAATAACATGATGTTTTTCAATGGCAAAAATCAATGAATATTGTAAATGCACAAACAGTAATTTCTCCGCATTGCAAGGTGCAATTCTGAAATTTTTTGCTTTTTCCTGCTCCTCTTAGCATGATAAAGAAGATTCAAAGAGAGTGAGATGCCAGCTCCTTTCATTCAGTCAGTAGCTTCAATCATTTCTGGACGTTTTTCAATGGCAAAAATCAATGAATATTGTAAATGCACAAACAGTAATTTCTCCGCATTGCAAGGTGCAATTCTGAAATTTTTTGCTTTTTCCTGCTCCTCTTAGCATGATAAAGAAGATTCAAAGAGAGTGAGATGCCAGTTCCTTTCATTCAGTCAGTAGCTTCAAACATTTCTGGTATATGAATAACATGATGTTTTTCAATGGCAAAAATCAATGTATATTGTAAATGCACAAACAGTAATTTCTCCGCATTGCAAGGTGCAATTCTGAAATTTTTTGCTTTTTCCTGCTCCTCTTAGCATGATAAAGAAGATTCAAAAAGAGTAAGATGCCAGCTCCTTTCATTCAGTCAGTAGCTTCAATCATTTCTGGACGTTTTTCAATGGCAAAAATCAATGAATATTGTAAATGCACAAACAGTAATTTCTCCGCATTGCAAGGTGCAATTCTGAAATTTTTTGCTTTTTCCTGCTCCTCTTAGCATGATAAAGAAGATTCAATGAGAGTGAGATGCCAGCTCCTTTCATTCAGTCAGTAGCTTCAAACATTTCTGGTATATGAATAACATGATGTTTTTCAATGGCAAAAATCAATGAATATTGTAAATGCACAAACAGTAATTTCTCCGCATTGCAAGGTGCAATTCTGAAATTTTTTTCTTTTTCCTGCTCCTCTTAGCATGATAAAGAAGATTCAAAGAGAGTGAGATGCCAGCTCCTTTCATTCAGTCAGTAGCTTCAATCATTTCTGGACATTTTTGAATGGCAAAAATCAATGAATATTGTAAATGCACAAACAGTAATTTCTCCGCATTGCAAGGTGCAATTCTGAAATTTTTTGCTTTTTCCTGCTCCTCTTAGCATGATAAAGAAGATTCAATGAGAGTGAGATGCCAGCTCCTTTCATTCAGTCAGTAGCTTCAAACATTTCTGGTATATGAATAACATGATGTTTTTCAATGGCAAAAATCAATGAATATTGTAAATGCACAAACAATTTCTCCGCATTGCAAGGTGCAATTCTGAAATTTTTTGCTTTTTCCTGCTCCTCTTAGCATGATAAAGAAGATTCAAAGAGAGTGAGATGCCAGCTCCTTTCATTCAGTCAGTAGCTTCAATCATTTCTGGACGTTTTTCAATGGCAAAAATCAATGAATATTGTAAATGCACAAACAGTAATTTCTCCGCATTGCAAGGTGCAATTCTGAAATTTTTTGCTTTTTCCTGCTCCTCTTAGCATGATAAAGAAGATTCAAAGAGAGTGAGATGCCAGCTCCTTTCATTCAGTCAGTAGCTTCAATCATTTCTGGACGTTTTTCAATGGCAAAAATCAATGAATATTGTAAATGCACAAACAGTAATTTCTCCGCATTGCAAGGTGCAATTCTGAAATTTTTTGCTTTTTCCTGCTCCTCTTAGCATGATAAAGAAGATTCAAAGAGAGTGAGATGCCAGCTCCTTTCATTCAGTCAGTAGCTTCAAACATTTCTGGTATATGAATAACATGATGTTTTTCAATGGCAAAAATCAATGAATATTGTAAATGCACAAACAGTAATTTCTCCGCATTGCAAGGTGCAATTCTGAAATTTTTTGCTTTTTCCTGCTCCTCTTTGCATGATAAAGAAGATTCAAAGAGAGTGAGATGCCAGCTCCTTTCATTCAGTCAGTAGCTTCAATCATTTCTGGACGTTTTTCAATGGCAAAAATCAATGAATATTGTAAATGCACAAACAGTAATTTCTCCGCATTGCAAGGTGCAATTCTGAAATTTTTTTCTTTTTCCTGCTCCTCTTAGCATGATAAAGAAGATTCAAAGAGAGTGAGATGCCAGCTCCTTTCATTCAGTCAGTAGCTTCAATCATTTCTGGACATTTTTGAATGGCAAAAATCAATGAATATTGTAAATGCACAAACAGTAATTTCTCCGCATTGCAAGGTGCAATTCTGAAATTTTTTGCTTTTTCCTGCTCCTCTTAGCATGATAAAGAAGATTCAATGAGAGTGAGATGCCAGCTCCTTTCATTCAGTCAGTAGCTTCAAACATTTCTGGTATATGAATAACATGATGTTTTTCAATGGCAAAAATCAATGAATATTGTAAATGCACAAACAATTTCTCCGCATTGCAAGGTGCAATTCTGAAATTTTTTGCTTTTTCCTGCTCCTCTTAGCATGATAAAGAAGATTCAAAGAGAGTGAGATGCCAGCTCCTTTCATTCAGTCAGTAGCTTCAATCATTTCTGGACGTTTTTCAATGGCAAAAATCAATGAATATTGTAAATGCACAAACAGTAATTTCTCCGCATTGCAAGGTGCAATTCTGAAATTTTTTGCTTTTTCCTGCTCCTCTTAGCATGATAAAGAAGATTCAAAGAGAGTGAGATGCCAGCTCCTTTCATTCAGTCAGTAGCTTCAATCATTTCTGGACGTTTTTCAATGGCAAAAATCAATGAATATTGTAAATGCACAAACAGTAATTTCTCCGCATTGCAAGGTGCAATTCTGAAATTTTTTGCTTTTTCCTGCTCCTCTTAGCATGATAAAGAAGATTCAAAGAGAGTGAGATGCCAGCTCCTTTCATTCAGTCAGTAGCTTCAAACATTTCTGGTATATGAATAACATGATGTTTTTCAATGGCAAAAATCAATGAATATTGTAAATGCACAAACAGTAATTTCTCCGCATTGCAAGGTGCAATTCTGAAATTTTTTGCTTTTTCCTGCTCCTCTTTGCATGATAAAGAAGATTCAAAGAGAGTGAGATGCCAGCTCCTTTCATTCAGTCAGTAGCTTCAATCATTTCTGGACGTTTTTCAATGGCAAAAATCAATGAATATTGTAAATGCACAAACAGTAATTTCTCCGCATTGCAAGGTGCAATTCTGAAATTTTTTGCTTTTTCCTGCTCCTCTTAGCATGATAAAGAAGATTCAAAGAGAGTGAGATGCCAGCTCCTTTCATTCAGTCAGTAGCTTCAATCATTTCTGGACGTTTTTCAATGGCAAAAATCAATGAATATTGTAAATGCACAAACAGTAATTTCTCCGCATTGCAAGGTGCAATTCTGAAATTTTTTGCTTTTTCCTGCTCCTCTTAGCATGATAAAGAAGATTCAAAGAGAGTAAGATGCCAGCTCCTTTCATTCAGTCAGTAGCTTCAATCATTTCTGGATGTTTTTCAATGGCAAAAATCAATGAATATTGTAAATGCACAAACAGTAATTTCTCCGCATTGCAAGGTGCAATTCTGAAATTTTTTGCTTTTTCCTGCTCCTCTTAGCATGATAAAGAAGATTCAAAGAGAGTGAGATGCCAGCTCCTTTCATTCAGTCAGTATCTTCAATCATTTCTGGACGTTTTTCAATGGCAAAAATCAATGAATATTGTAAATGCACAAACAGTAATTTCTCCGCATTGCAAGGTGCAATTCTGAAATTTTTTGCTTTTTCCTGCTCCTCTTAGCATGATAAAGAAGATTCAATGAGAGTGAGATGCCAGCTCCTTTCATTCAGTCAGTAGCTTCAAACATTTCTGGTATATGAATAACATGATGTTTTTCAATGGCAAAAATCAATGAATATTGTAAATGCACAAACAGTAATTTCTCCGCATTGCAAGGTGCAATTCTGAAATTTTTTGCTTTTTCCTGCTCCTCTTAGCATGATAAAGAAGATTCAAAGAGAGTGAGATGCCAGCTCCTTTCATTCAGTCAGTAGCTTCAATCATTTCTGGACGTTTTTCAATGGCAAAAATCAATGAATATTGTAAATGCACAAACAGTAATTTCTCCGCATTGCAAGGTGCAATTCTGAAATTTTTTGCTTTTTCCTGCTCCTCTTAGCATGATAAAGAAGATTCAAAGAGAGTGAGATGCCAGTTCCTTTCATTCAGTCAGTAGCTTCAAACATTTCTGGTATATGAATAACATGATGTTTTTCAATGGCAAAAATCAATGTATATTGTAAATGCACAAACAGTAATTTCTCCGCATTGCAAGGTGCAATTCTGAAATTTTTTGCTTTTTCCTGCTCCTCTTAGCATGATAAAGAAGATTCAAAAAGAGTAAGATGCCAGCTCCTTTCATTCAGTCAGTAGCTTCAATCATTTCTGGACGTTTTTCAATGGCAAAAATCAATGAATATTGTAAATGCACAAACAGTAATTTCTCCGCATTGCAAGGTGCAATTCTGAAATTTTTTGCTTTTTCCTGCTCCTCTTAGCATGATAAAGAAGATTCAATGAGAGTGAGATGCCAGCTCCTTTCATTCAGTCAGTAGCTTCAAACATTTCTGGTATATGAATAACATGATGTTTTTCAATGGCAAAAATCAATGAATATTGTAAATGCACAAACAGTAATTTCTCCGCATTGCAAGGTGCAATTCTGAAATTTTTTTCTTTTTCCTGCTCCTCTTAGCATGATAAAGAAGATTCAAAGAGAGTGAGATGCCAGCTCCTTTCATTCAGTCAGTAGCTTCAATCATTTCTGGACATTTTTGAATGGCAAAAATCAATGAATATTGTAAATGCACAAACAGTAATTTCTCCGCATTGCAAGGTGCAATTCTGAAATTTTTTGCTTTTTCCTGCTCCTCTTAGCATGATAAAGAAGATTCAAAGAGAGTGAGATGCCAGCTCCTTTCATTCAGTCAGTAGCTTCAAACATTTCTGGTCTATGAATAACATGATGTTTTTCAATGGCAAAAATCAATGAATATTGTAAATGCACAAACAGTAATTTCTCCGCATTGCAAGGTGCAATTCTGAAATTTTTTGCTTTTTCCTGCTCCTCTTAGCATGATAAAGAAGATTCAAAGAGAGTGAGATGCCAGCTCCTTTCATTCAGTCAGTAGCTTCAATCATTTCTGGACGTTTTTCAATGGCAAAAATCAATGAATATTGTAAATGCACAAACAGTAATTTCTCCGCATTGCAAGGTGCAATTCTGAAATTTTTTGCTTTTTCCTGCTCCTCTTAGCATGATAAAGAAGATTCAAAGAGAGTGAGATGCCAGCTCCTTTCATTCAGTCAGTAGCTTCAATCATTTCTGGACGTTTTTCAATGGCAAAAATCAATGAATATTGTAAATGCACAAACAGTAATTTCTCCGCATTGCAAGGTGCAATTCTGAAATTTTTTGCTTTTTCCTGCTCCTCTTAGCATGATAAAGAAGATTCAAAGAGAGTGAGATGCCAGCTCCTTTCATTCAGTCAGTAGCTTCAAACATTTCTGGTATATGAATAACATGATGTTTTTCAATGGCAAAAATCAATGAATATTGTAAATGCACAAACAGTAATTTCTCTGCATTGCAAGGTGCAATTCTGAAATTTTTTACTTTTTCCTGCTCCTCTTAGCATTATAAAGAAGATTCAAAGAGAGTGAGATGCCAGCTCCTTTCATTCAGTCAGTAGCTTCAATCATTTCTGGACGTTTTTCAATGGCAAAAATCAATGAATATTGTAAATGCACAAACAGTAATTTCTCCGCATTGCAAGGTGCAATTCTGAAATTTTTTGCTTTTTCCTGCTCCTCTTAGCATGATAAAGAAGATTCAAAGAGAGTGAGATGTCAGCTCCTTTCATTCAGTCAGTAGCTTCAAACATTTCTGGTATATGAATAACATGATGTTTTTCAATGGCAAAAATCAATGTATATTGTAAATGCACAAACAGTAATTTCTCCGCATTGCAAGGTGCAATTCTGAAATTTTTTGCTTTTTCCTGCTCCTCTTAGCATGATAAAGAAGATTCAAAGAGAGTAAGATGCCAGCTCCTTTCATTCAGTCAGTAGCTTCAATCATTTCTGGATGTTTTTCAATGGCAAAAATCAATGAATATTGTAAATGCACAAACAGTAATTTCTCCGCATTGCAAGGTGCAATTCTGAAATTTTTTGCTTTTTCCTGCTCCTCTTAGCATGATAAAGAAGATTCAAAGAGAGTGAGATGCCAGCTCCTTTCATTCAGTCAGTAGCTTCAAACATTTCTGGTATATGAATAACATGATGTTTTTCAATGGCAAAAATCAATGAATATTGTAAATGCACAAACAGTAATTTCTCCGCATTGCAAGGTGCAATTCTGAAATTTTTTGCTTTTTCCTGCTCCTCTTAGCATGATAAAGAAGATTCAAAGAGAGTGAGATGCCAGCTCCTTTCATTCAGTCAGTAGCTTCAATCATTTCTGGACGTTTTTCAATGGCAAAAATCAATGAATATTGTAAATGCACAAACAGTAATTTCTCCGCATTGCAAGGTGCAATTCTGAAATTTTTTGCTTTTTCCTGCTCCTCTTAGCATGATAAAGAAGATTCAAAGAGAGTGAGATGCCAGCTCCTTTCATTCAGTCAGTAGCTTCAAACATTTCTGGTATATGAATAACATGATGTTTTTCAATGGCAAAAATCAATGTATATTGTAAATGCACAAACAGTAATTTCTCCGCATTGCAAGGTGCAATTCTGAAATTTTTTGCTTTTTCCTGCTCCTCTTAGCATGATAAAGAAGATTCAAAGAGAGTAAGATGCCAGCTCCTTTCATTCAGTCAGTAGCTTCAATCATTTCTGGACGTTTTTCAATGGCAAAAATCAATGAATATTGTAAATGCACAAACAGTAATTTCTCCGCATTGCAAGGTGCAATTCTGAAATTTTTTGCTTTTTCCTGCTCCTCTTAGCATGATAAAGAAGATTCAAAGAGAGTGAGATGCCAGCTCCTTTCATTCAGTCAGTATCTTCAATCATTTCTGGACGTTTTTCAATGGCAAAAATCAATGAATATTGTAAATGCACAAACAGTAATTTCTCCGCATTGCAAGGTGCAATTCTGAAATTTTTTGCTTTTTCCTGCTCCTCTTAGCATGATAAAGAAGATTCAATGAGAGTGAGATGCCAGCTCCTTTCATTCAGTCAGTAGCTTCAAACATTTCTGGTATATGAATAACATGATGTTTTTCAATGGCAAAAATCAATGAATATTGTAAATGCACAAACAGTAATTTCTCCGCATTGCAAGGTGCAATTCTGAAATTTTTTGCTTTTTCCTGCTCCTCTTAGCATGATAAAGAAGATTCAAAGAGAGTGAGATGCCAGCTCCTTTCATTCAGTCAGTAGCTTCAATCATTTCTGGACATTTTTGAATGGCAAAAATCAATGAATATTGTAAATGCACAAACAGTAATTTCTCCGCATTGCAAGGTGCAATTCTGAAATTTTTTGCTTTTTCCTGCTCCTCTTAGCATGATAAAGAAGATTCAAATAGAGTGAGATGCCAGCTCCTTTCATTCAGTCAGTAGCTTCAAACATTTCTGGTATATGAATAACATGATGTTTTTCAATGGCAAAAATCAATGAATATTGTAAATGCACAAACAGTAATTTCTCCGCATTGCAAGGTGCAATTCTGAAATTTTTTGCTTTTTCCTGCTCCTCTTAGCATGATAAAGAAGATTCAAAGAGAGTGAGATGCCAGCTCCTTTCATTCAGTCAGTAGCTTCAATCATTTCTGGACGTTTTTCAATGGCAAAAATCAATGAATATTGTAAATGCACAAACAGTAATTTCTCCGCATTGCAAGGTGCAATTCTGAAATTTTTTGCTTTTTCCTGCTCCTCTTAGCATGATAAAGAAGATTCAAAGAGAGTGAGATGCCAGCTCCTTTCATTCAGTCAGTAGCTTCAATCATTTCTGGACGTTTTTCAATGGCAAAAATCAATGAATATTGTAAATGCACAAACAGTAATTTCTCCGCATTGCAAGTTGCAATTCTGAAATTTTTTGCTTTTTCCTGCTCCTCTTAGCATGATAAAGAAGATTCAAAGAGAGTGAGATGCCAGCTCCTTTCATTCAGTCAGTAGCTTCAAACATTTCTGGTATATGAATAACATGATGTTTTTCAATGGCAAAAATCAATGAATATTGTAAATGCACAAACAGTAATTTCTCCGCATTGCAAGGTGCAATTCTGAAATTTTTTGCTTTTTCCTGCTCCTCTTAGCATTATAAAGAAGATTCAAAGAGAGTGAGATGCCAGCTCCTTTCATTCAGTCAGTAGCTTCAATCATTTCTGGACGTTTTTCAATGGCAAAAATCAATGAATATTGTAAATGCACAAACAGTAATTTCTCCGCATTGCAAGGTGCAATTCTGAAATTTTTTGCTTTTTCCTGCTCCTCTTAGCATGATAAAGAATATTCAAAGAGAGTGAGATGTCAGCTCCTTTCATTCAGTCAGTAGCTTCAAACATTTCTGGTATATGAATAACATGATGTTTTTCAATGGCAACAATCAATGAATATTGTAAATGCACAAACAGTAATTTCTCCGCATTGCAAGGTGCAATTCTGAAATTTTTTGCTTTTTCCTGCTCCTCTTTGCATGATAAAGAAGATTCAAAGAGAGTGAGATGCCAGCTCCTTTCATTCAGTCAGTAGCTTCAATCATTTCTGGACGTTTTTCAATGGCAAAAATCAATGAATATTGTAAATGCACAAACAGTAATTTCTCCGCATTGCAATGTGCAATTCTGAAATTTTTTGCTTTTTCCTGCTCCTCTTAGCATGATAAAGAAGATTCAAAGAGAGTGAGATGCCAGCTCCTTTCATTCAGTCAGTAGCTTCAATCATTTCTGGACGTTTTTCAATGGCAAAAATCAATGAATATTGTAAATGCACAAACAGTAATTTCTCCGCATTGCAAGGTGCAATTCTGAAATTTTTTACTTTTTCCTGCTCCTCTTAGCATGATAAAGAAGATTCAAAGAGAGTGAGATGCCAGCTCCTTTCATTCAGTCAGTAGCTTCAAACATTTCTGGTATATGAATAACGATGTTTTTCAATGGCAAAAATCAATGAATATTGTAAATGCACAAACAGTAATTTCTCCGCATTGCAAGGTGCAATTCTGAAATTTTTTGTTTTTTCCTGCTCCTCTTAGCATGATAAAGAAGATTCAAAGAGAGTGAGATGGCAGCTCCTTTCATTCAGTCAGTAGCTTCAAACATTTCTGGTATATGAATAACATGATGTTTTTCAATGGCAAAAATCAATGTATATTGTAAATGCACAAACAGTAATTTCTCCGCATTGCAAGGTGCAATTCTGAAATTTTTTGCTTTTTCCTGCTCCTCTTAGCATGATAAAGAAGATTCAAAGAGAGTAAGATGCCAGCTCCTTTCATTCAGTCAGTAGCTTCAATCATTTCTGGATGTTTTTCAATGGCAAAAATCAATGAATATTGTAAATGCACAAACAGTAATTTCTCCGCATTACAAGGTGCAATTCTGAAATTTTTTGCTTTTTCCTGCTCCTCTTAGCATGATAAAGAAGATTCAAAGAGAGTGAGATGCCAGCTCCTTTCATTCAGTCAGTATCTTCAATCATTTCTGGACGTTTTTCAATGGCAAAAATCAATGAATATTGTAAATGCACAAACAGTAATTTCTCCGCATTGCAAGGTGCAATTCTGAAATTTTTTGCTTTTTAGTGCTCCTCTTAGCATGATAAAGAAGATTCAATGAGAGTGAGATGCCAGCTCCTTTCATTCAGTCAGTAGCTTCAAACATTTCTGGTATATGAATAACATGATGTTTTTCAATGGCAAAAATCAATGAATATTGTAAATGCACAAACAGTAATTTCTCCGCATTGCAAGGTGCAATTCTGAAATTTTTTGCTTTTTCCTGCTCCTCTTAGCATGATAAAGAAGATTCAAAGAGAGTGAGATGCCAGCGCCTTTCATTCACTCAGTAGCTTCAATCATTTCTGGACGTTTTTCAATGGCAAAAATCAATGAATATTGTAAATGCACAAACAGTAATTTCTCCGCATTGCAAGGTGCAATTCTGAAATTTTTTGCTTTTTCCTGCTCCTCTTAGCATGATAAAGAAGATTCAAAGAGAGTGAGATGCCAGCTCCTTTCATTCAGTCAGTAGCTTCAAACATTTCTGGTATATGAATAACATGATGTTTTTCAATGGCAAAAATCAATGAATATTGTAAATGCACAAACAGTAATTTCTCCGCATTGCAAGGTGCAATTCTGAAATTTTTTGCTTTTTCCTGCTCCTCTTAGCATTATAAAGAAGATTCAAAGAGAGTGAGATGCCAGCTCCTTTCATTCAGTCAGTAGCTTCAATCATTTCTGGACGTTTTTCAATGGCAAAAATCAATGAATATTGTAAATGCACAAACAGTAATTTCTCCGCATTGCAAGGTGCAATTCTGAAATTTTTTGCTTTTTCCTGCTCCTCTTAGCATGATAAAGAAGATTCAAAGAGAGTGAGATGTCAGCTCCTTTCATTCAGTCAGTAGCTTCAAACATTTCTGGTATATGAATAACATGATGTTTTTCAATGGCAACAATCAATGAATATTGTAAATGCACAAACAGTAATTTCTCCGCATTGCAAGGTGCAATTCTGAAATTTTTTGCTTTTTCCTGCTCCTCTTTGCATGATAAAGAAGATTCAAAGAGAGTGAGATGCCAGCTCCTTTCATTCAGTCAGTAGCTTCAATCATTTCTGGACGTTTTTCAATGGCAAAAATCAATGAATATTGTAAATGCACAAACAGTAATTTCTCCGCATTGCAATGTGCAATTCTGAAATTTTTTGCTTTTTCCTGCTCCTCTTAGCATGATAAAGAAGATTCAAAGAGAGTGAGATGCCAGCTCCTTTCATTCAGTCAGTAGCTTCAATCATTTCTGGACGTTTTTCAATGGCAAAAATCAATGAATATTGTAAATGCACAAACAGTAATTTCTCCGCATTGCAAGGTGCAATTCTGAAATTTTTTACTTTTTCCTGCTCCTCTTAGCATGATAAAGAAGATTCAAAGAGAGTGAGATGCCAGCTCCTTTCATTCAGTCAGTAGCTTCAAACATTTCTGGTATATGAATAACGATGTTTTTCAATGGCAAAAATCAATGAATATTGTAAATGCACAAACAGTAATTTCTCCGCATTGCAAGGTGCAATTCTGAAATTTTTTGTTTTTTCCTGCTCCTCTTAGCATGATAAAGAAGATTCAAAGAGAGTGAGATGGCAGCTCCTTTCATTCAGTCAGTAGCTTCAAACATTTCTGGTATATGAATAACATGATGTTTTTCAATGGCAAAAATCAATGTATATTGTAAATGCACAAACAGTAATTTCTCCGCATTGCAAGGTGCAATTCTGAAATTTTTTGCTTTTTCCTGCTCCTCTTAGCATGATAAAGAAGATTCAAAGAGAGTAAGATGCCAGCTCCTTTCATTCAGTCAGTAGCTTCAATCATTTCTGGATGTTTTTCAATGGCAAAAATCAATGAATATTGTAAATGCACAAACAGTAATTTCTCCGCATTGCAAGGTGCAATTCTGAAATTTTTTGCTTTTTCCTGCTCCTCTTAGCATGATAAAGAAGATTCAAAGAGAGTGAGATGCCAGCTCCTTTCATTCAGTCAGTATCTTCAATCATTTCTGGACGTTTTTCAATGGCAAAAATCAATGAATATTGTAAATGCACAAACAGTAATTTCTCCGCATTGCAAGGTGCAATTCTGAAATTTTTTGCTTTTTAGTGCTCCTCTTAGCATGATAAAGAAGATTCAATGAGAGTGAGATGCCAGCTCCTTTCATTCAGTCAGTAGCTTCAAACATTTCTGGTATATGAATAACATGATGTTTTTCAATGGCAAAAATCAATGAATATTGTAAATGCACAAACAGTAATTTCTCCGCATTGCAAGGTGCAATTCTGAAATTTTTTGCTTTTTCCTGCTCCTCTTAGCATGATAAAGAAGATTCAAAGAGAGTGAGATGCCAGCTCCTTTCATTCAGTCAGTAGCTTCAATCATTTCTGGACGTTTTTCAATGGCAAAAATCAATGAATATTGTAAATGCACAAACAGTAATTTCTCCGCATTGCAAGGTGCAATTCTGAAATTTTTTGCTTTTTCCTGCTCCTCTTAGCATGATAAAGAAGATTCAAAGAGAGTGAGATGCCAGCTCCTTTCATTCAGTCAGTAGCTTCAAACATTTCTGGTATATGAATAACATGATGTTTTTCAATGGCAAAAATCAATGTATATTGTAAATGCACAAACAGTAATTTCTCCGCATTGCAAGGTGCAATTCTGAAATTTTTTGCTTTTTCCTGCTCCTCTTAGCATGATAAAGAAGATTCAAAGAGAGTAAGATGCCATCTCCTTTCATTCAGTCAGTAGCTTCAATCATTTCTGGACGTTTTTCAATGGCAAAAATCAATGAATATTGTAAATGCACAAACAGTAATTTCTCCGCATTGCAAGGTGCAATTCTGAAATTTTTTGCTTTTTCCTGCTCCTCTTAGCATGATAAAGAAGATTCAAAGAGAGTGAGATGCCAGCTCCTTTCATTCAGTCAGTATCTTCAATCATTTCTGGACGTTTTTCAATGGCAAAAATCAATGAATATTGTAAATGCACAAACAGTAATTTCTCCGCATTGCAAGGTGCAATTCTGAAATTTTTTGCTTTTTCCTGCTCCTCTTAGCATGATAAAGAAGATTCAATGAGAGTGAGATGCCAGCTCCTTTCATTCAGTCAGTAGCTTCAAACATTTCTGGTATATGAATAACATGATGTTTTTCAATGGCAAAAATCAATGAATATTGTAAATGCACAAACAGTAATTTCTCCGCATTGCAAGGTGCAATTCTGAAATTTTTTGCTTTTTCCTGCTCCTCTTAGCATGATAAAGAAGATTCAAAGAGAGTGAGATGCCAGCTCCTTTCATTCAGTCAGTAGCTTCAATCATTTCTGGACGTTTTTCAATGGCAAAAATCAATGAATATTGTAAATGCACAAACAGTAATTTCTCCGCATTGCAAGGTGCAATTCTGAAATTTTTTGCTTTTTCCTGCTCCTCTTAGCATGATAAAGAAGATTCAAAGAGAGTGAGATGCCAGCTCCTTTCATTCAGTCAGTAGCTTCAATCATTTCTGGACGTTTTTCAATGGCAAAAATCAATGAATATTGTAAATGCACAAACAGTAATTTCTCCGCATTGCAAGGTGCAATTCTGAAATTTTTTGCTTTTTCCTGCTCCTCTTAGCATGATAAAGAAGATTCAAAGAGAGTGAGATGCCAGCTCCTTTCATTCAGTCAGTAGCTTCAAACATTTCTGGTATATGAATAACATGATGTTTTTCAATGGCAAAAATCAATGAATATTGTAAATGCACAAACAGTAATTTCTCCGCATTGCAAGGTGCAATTCTGAAATTTTTTGCTTTTTCCTGCTCCTCTTAGCATTATAAAGAAGATTCAAAGAGAGTGAGATGCCAGCTCCTTTCATTCAGTCAGTAGCTTCAATCATTTCTGGACGTTTTTCAATGGCAAAAATCAATGAATATTGTAAATGCACAAACAGTAATTTCTCCGCATTGCAAGGTGCAATTCTGAAATTTTTTGCTTTTTCCTGCTCCTCTTAGCATGATAAAGAAGATTCAAAGAGAGTGAGATGTCAGCTCCTTTCATTCAGTCAGTAGCTTCAAACATTTCTGGTATATGAATAACATGATGTTTTTCAATGGCAACAATCAATGAATATTGTAAATGCACAAACAGTAATTTCTCCGCATTGCAAGGTGCAATTCTGAAATTTTTTGCTTTTTCCTGCTCCTCTTTGCATGATAAAGAAGATACAAAGAGAGTGAGATGCCAGCTCCTTTCATTCAGTCAGTAGCTTCAATCATTTCTGGACGTTTTTCAATGGCAAAAATCAATGAATATTGTAAATGCACAAACAGTAATTTCTCCGCATTGCAATGTGCAATTCTGAAATTTTTTGCTTTTTCCTGCTCCTCTTAGCATGATAAAGAAGATTCAAAGAGAGTGAGATGCCAGCTCCTTTCATTCAGTCAGTAGCTTCAATCATTTCTGGACGTTTTTCAATGGCAAAAATCAATGAATATTGTAAATGCACAAACAGTAATTTCTCCGCATTGCAAGGTGCAATTCTGAAATTTTTTACTTTTTCCTGCTCCTCTTAGCATGATAAAGAAGATTCAAAGAGAGTGAGATGCCAGCTCCTTTCATTCAGTCAGTAGCTTCAAACATTTCTGGTATATGAATAACGATGTTTTTCAATGGCAAAAATCAATGAATATTGTAAATGCACAAACAGTAATTTCTCCGCATTGCAAGGTGCAATTCTGAAATTTTTTGCTTTTTCCTGCTCCTCTTAGCATGATAAAGAAGATTCAAAGAGAGTGAGATGTCAGCTCCTTTCATTCAGTCAGTAGCTTCAAACATTTCTGGTATATGAATAACATGATGTTTTTCAATGGCAAAAATCAATGTATATTGTAAATGCACAAACAGTAATTTCTCCGCATTGCAAGGTGCAATTCTGAAATTTTTTGCTTTTTCCTGCTCCTCTTAGCATGATAAAGAAGATTCAAAGAGAGTAAGATGCCAGCTCCTTTCATTCAGTCAGTAGCTTCAATCATTTCTGGATGTTTTTCAATGGCAAAAATCAATGAATATTGTAAATGCACAAACAGTAATTTCTCCGCATTGCAAGGTGCAATTCTGAAATTTTTTGCTTTTTCCTGCTCCTCTTAGCATGATAAAGAAGATTCAAAGAGAGTGAGATGCCAGCTCCTTTCATTCAGTCAGTATCTTCAATCATTTCTGGACGTTTTTCAATGGCAAAAATCAATGAATATTGTAAATGCACAAACAGTAATTTCTCCGCATTGCAAGGTGCAATTCTGAAATTTTTTGCTTTTTAGTGCTCCTCTTAGCATGATAAAGAAGATTCAATGAGAGTGAGATGCCAGCTCCTTTCATTCAGTCAGTAGCTTCAAACATTTCTGGTATATGAATAACATGATGTTTTTCAATGGCAAAAATCAATGAATATTGTAAATGCACAAACAGTAATTTCTCCGCATTGCAAGGTGCAATTCTGAAATTTTTTGCTTTTTCCTGCTCCTCTTAGCATGATAAAGAAGATTCAAAGAGAGTGAGATGCCAGCTCCTTTCATTCAGTCAGTAGCTTCAATCATTTCTGGACGTTTTTCAATGGCAAAAATCAATGAATATTGTAAATGCACAAACAGTAATTTCTCCGCATTGCAAGGTGCAATTCTGAAATTTTTTGCTTTTTCCTGCTCCTCTTAGCATGATAAAGAAGATTCAATGAGAGTGAGATGCCAGCTCCTTTCATTCAGTCAGTAGCTTCAAACATTTCTGGTATATGAATAACATGATGTTTTTCAATGGCAAAAATCAATGAATATTGTAAATGCACAAACAGTAATTTCTCCGCATTGCAAGGTGCAATTCTGAAATTTTTTGCTTTTTCCTGCTCCTCTTAGCATGATAAAGAAGATTCAAAGAGAGTGAGATGCCAGCTCCTTTCATTCAGTCAGTAGCTTCAATCATTTCTGGACATTTTTGAATGGCAAAAATCAATGAATATTGTAAATGCACAAACAGTAATTTCTCCGCATTGCAAGGTGCAATTCTGAAAATTTTTGCTTTTTCCTGCTCCTCTTAGCATGATAAAGAAGATTCAAAGAGCGTGAGATGCCAGCTCCTTTCATTCAGTCAGTAGCTTCAAACATTTCTGGTATATGAATAACATGATGTTTTTCAATGGCAAAAATCAATGAATATTGTAAATGCACAAACAGTAATTTCTCCGCATTGCAAGGTGCAATTCTGAAATTTGTTGCTTTTTCCTGCTCCTCTTAGCATTATAAAGAAGATTCAAAGAGAGTGAGATGCCAGCTCCTTTCATTCAGTCAGTAGCTTCAATCATTTCTGGACGTTTTTCAATGGCAAAAATCAATGAATATTGTAAATGCACAAACAGTAATTTCTCCGCATTGCAAGGTGCAATTCTGAAATTTTTTGCTTTTTCCTGCTCCTCTTAGCATGATAAAGAAGATTCAAAGAGAGTGAGATGTCAGCTCCTTTCATTCAGTCAGTAGCTTCAAACATTTCTGGTATATGAATAACATGATGTTTTTCAATGGCAACAATCAATGAATATTGTAAATGCACAAACAGTAATTTCTCCGCATTGCAAGGTGCAATTCTGAAATTTTTTGCTTTTTCCTGCTCCTCTTTGCATGATAAAGAAGATTCAAAGAGAGTGAGATGCCAGCTCCTTTCATTCAGTCAGTAGCTTCAATCATTTCTGGACGTTTTTCAATGGCAAAAATCAATGAATATTGTAAATGCACAAACAGTAATTTCTCCGCATTGCAATGTGCAATTCTGAAATTTTTTGCTTTTTCCTGCTCCTCTTAGCATGATAAAGAAGATTCAAAGAGAGTGAGATGCCAGCTCCTTTCATTCAGTCAGTAGCTTCAATCATTTCTGGACGTTTTTCAATGGCAAAAATCAATGAATATTGTAAATGCACAAACAGTAATTTCTCCGCATTGCAAGGTGCAATTCTGAAATTTTTTACTTTTTCCTGCTCCTCTTAGCATGATAAAGAAGATTCAAAGAGAGTGAGATGCCAGCTCCTTTCATTCAGTCAGTAGCTTCAAACATTTCTGGTATATGAATAACGATGTTTTTCAATGGCAAAAATCAATGAATATTGTAAATGCACAAACAGTAATTTCTCCGCATTGCAAGGTGCAATTCTGAAATTTTTTGCTTTTTCCTGCTCCTCTTAGCATGATAAAGAAGATTCAAAGAGAGTGAGATGCCAGCTCCTTTCATTCAGTCAGTATCTTCAATCATTTCTGGACGTTTTTCAATGGCAAAAATCAATGAATATTGTAAATGCACAAACAGTAATTTCTCCGCATTGCAAGGTGCAATTCTGAAATTTTTTGCTTTTTAGTGCTCCTCTTAGCATGATAAAGAAGATTCAATGAGAGTGAGATGCCAGCTCCTTTCATTCAGTCAGTAGCTTCAAACATTTCTGGTATATGAATAACATGATGTTTTTCAATGGCAAAAATCAATGAATATTGTAAATGCACAAACAGTAATTTCTCCGCATTGCAAGGTGCAATTCTGAAATTTTTTGCTTTTTCCTGCTCCTCTTAGCATGATAAAGAAGATTCAAAGAGAGTGAGATGCCAGCTCCTTTCATTCAGTCAGTAGCTTCAATCATTTCTGGACGTTTTTCAATGGCAAAAATCAATGAATATTGTAAATGCACAAACAGTAATTTCTCCGCATTGCAAGGTGCAATTCTGAAATTTTTTGCTTTTTCCTGCTCCTCTTAGCATGATAAAGAAGATTCAAAGAGAGTGAGATGCCAGCTCCTTTCATTCAGTCAGTAGCTTCAAACATTTCTGGTATATGAATAACATGATGTTTTTCAATGGCAAAAATCAATGTATATTGTAAATGCACAAACAGTAATTTCTCCGCATTGCAAGGTGCAATTCTGAAATTTTTTGCTTTTTCCTGCTCCTCTTAGCATGATAAAGAAGATTCAAAGAGAGTAAGATGCCAGCTCCTTTCATTCAGTCAGTAGCTTCAATCATTTCTGGACGTTTTTCAATGGCAAAAATCAATGAATATTGTAAATGCACAAACAGTAATTTCTCCGCATTGCAAGGTGCAATTCTGAAATTTTTTGCTTTTTCCTGCTCCTCTTAGCATGATAAAGAAGATTCAAAGAGAGTGAGATGCCAGCTCCTTTCATTCAGTCAGTATCTTCAATCATTTCTGGACGTTTTTCAATGGCAAAAATCAATGAATATTGTAAATGCACAAACAGTAATTTCTCCGCATTGCAAGGTGCAATTCTGAAATTTTTTGCTTTTTCCTGCTCCTCTTAGCATGATAAAGAAGATTCAATGAGAGTGAGATGCCAGCTCCTTTCATTCAGTCAGTAGCTTCAAACATTTCTGGTATATGAATAACATGATGTTTTTCAATGGCAAAAATCAATGAATATTGTAAATGCACAAACAGTAATTTCTCCGCATTGCAAGGTGCAATTCTGAAATTTTTTGCTTTTTCCTGCTCCTCTTAGCATGATAAAGAAGATTCAAAGAGAGTGAGATGCCAGCTCCTTTCATTCAGTCAGTAGCTTCAATCATTTCTGGACATTTTTGAATGGCAAAAATCAATGAATATTGTAAATGCACAAACAGTAATTTCTACGCATTGCAAGGTGCAATTCTGAAAATTTTTGCTTTTTCCTGCTCCTCTTAGCATGATAAAGAAGATTCAAAGAGAGTGAGATGCCAGCTCCTTTCATTCAGTCAGTAGCTTCAAACATTTCTGGTATATGAATAACATGATGTTTTTCAATGGCAAAAATCAATGAATATTGTAAATGCACAAACAGTAATTTCTCCGCATTGCAAGGTGCAATTCTGAAATTTTTTGCTTTTTCCTGCTCCTCTTAGCATGATAAAGAAGATTCAAAGAGAGTGAGATGCCAGCTCCTTTCATTCAGTCAGTAGCTTCAATCATTTCTGGACGTTTTTCAATGGCAAAAATCAATGAATATTGTAAATGCACAAACAGTAATTTCTCCGCATTGCAAGGTGCAATTCTGAAATTTTTTGCTTTTTCCTGCTCCTCTTAGCATGATAAAGAAGATTCAAAGAGAGTGAGATGCCAGCTCCTTTCATTCAGTCAGTAGCTTCAATCATTTCTGGACGTTTTTCAATGGCAAAAATCAATGAATATTGTAAATGCACAAACAGTAATTTCTCCGCATTGCAAGGTGCAATTCTGAAATTTTTTGCTTTTTCCTGCTCCTCTTAGCATGATAAAGAAGATTCAAAGAGAGTGAGATGCCAGCTCCTTTCATTCAGTCAGTAGCTTCAAACATTTCTGGTATATGAATAACATGATGTTTTTCAATGGCAAAAATCAATGAATATTGTAAATGCACAAACAGTAATTTCTCCGCATTGCAAGGTGCAATTCTGAAATTTTTTGCTTTTTCCTGCTCCTCTTAGCATTATAAAGAAGATTCAAAGAGAGTGAGATGCCAGCTCCTTTCATTCAGTCAGTAGCTTCAATCATTTCTGGACGTTTTTCAATGGCAAAAATCAATGAATATTGTAAATGCACAAACAGTAATTTCTCCGCATTGCAAGGTGCAATTCTGAAATTTTTTGCTTTTTCCTGCTCCTCTTAGCATGATAAAGAAGATTCAAAGAGAGTGAGATGTCAGCTCCTTTCATTCAGTCAGTAGCTTCAAACATTTCTGGTATATGAATAACATGATGTTTTTCAATGGCAACAATCAATGAATATTGTAAATGCACAAACAGTAATTTCTCCGCATTGCAAGGTGCAATTCTGAAATTTTTTGCTTTTTCCTGCTCCTCTTTGCATGATAAAGAAGATTCAAAGAGAGTGAGATGCCAGCTCCTTTCATTCAGTCAGTAGCTTCAATCATTTCTGGACGTTTTTCAATGGCAAAAATCAATGAATATTGTAAATGCACAAACAGTAATTTCTCCGCATTGCAAGGTGCAATTCTGAAATTTTTTACTTTTTCCTGCTCCTCTTAGCATGATAAAGAAGATTCAAAGAGAGTGAGATGCCAGCTCCTTTCATTCAGTCAGTAGCTTCAAACATTTCTGGTATATGAATAACATGATGTTTTTCAATGGCAAAAATCAATGAATATTGTAAATGCACAAACAGTAATTTCTCCGCATTGCAAGGTGCAATTCTGAAATTTTTTGCTTTTTCCTGCTCCTCTTAGCATGATAAAGAAGATTCAAAGAGAGTGAGATGTCAGCTCCTTTCATTCAGTCAGTAGCTTCAAACATTTCTGGTATATGAATAACATGATGTTTTTCAATGGCAACAATCAATGAATATTGTAAATGCACAAACAGTAATTTCTCCGCATTGCAAGGTGCAATTCTGAAATTTTTTGCTTTTTCCTGCTCCTCTTTGCATGATAAAGAAGATTCAAAGAGAGTGAGATGCCAGCTCCTTTCATTCAGTCAGTAGCTTCAATCATTTCTGGACGTTTTTCAATGGCAAAAATCAATGAATATTGTAAATGCACAAACAGTAATTTCTCCGCATTGCAAGGTGCAATTCTGAAATTTTTTGCTTTTTCCTGCTCCTCTTAGCATGATAAAGAAGATTCAAAGAGAGTGAGATGCCAGCTCCTTTCATTCAGTCAGTAGCTTCAAACATTTCTGGTATATGAATAACATGATATTTTTCAATGGCAAAAATCAATGAATATTGTAAATTCACAAACAGTAATTTCTCCGCATTGCAAGGTGCAATTCTGAAATTTTTTGCTTTTTCCTGCTCCTCTTATCATGATAAAGAAGATTCAAAGAGAGTGAGATGCCAGCTCCTTTCATTCAGTCAGGAGCTTCAAACATTTCTGGTATATGAATAACATGATGTTTTTCAATGGCAAAAATCAATGAATATTGTAAATGCACAAACAGTAATTTCTCCGCATTGCAAGGTGCAATTCTGAAATTTTTTGCTTTTTCCTGCTCCTCTTAGCATGATAAAGAAGATTCAAAGAGAGTGAGATGTCAGCTCCTTTCATTCAGTCAGTAGCTTCAAACATTTCTGGTATATGAATAACATGATGTTTTTCAATGGCAACAATCAATGAATATTGTAAATGCACAAACAGTAATTTCTCCGCATTGCAAGGTGCAATTCTGAAATTTTTTGCTTTTTCCTGCTCCTCTTTGCATGATAAAGAAGATTCAAAGAGAGTGAGATGCCAGCTCCTTTCATTCAGTCAGTAGCTTCAATCATTTCTGGACGTTTTTCAATGGCAAAAATCAATGAATATTGTAAATGCACAAACAGTAATTTCTCCGCATTGCAAGGTGCAATTCTGAAATTTTTTGCATTTTCCTGCTCCTCTTAGCATGATAAAGAAGATTCAAAGAGAGTGAGATGCCAGCTCCTTTCATTCAGTCAGTAGCTTCAATCATTTCTGGACGTTTTTCAATGGCAAAAATCAATGAATATTGTAAATGCACAAACAGTAATTTCTCCGCATTGCAAGGTGCAATTCTGAAATTTTTTGCTTTTTCCTGCTCCTCTTAGCATGATAAAGAAGATTCAAAGAGAGTGAGATGCCAGCTCCTTTCATTCAGTCAGTATCTTCAATCATTTCTGGACGTTTTTCAATGGCAAAAATCAATGAATATTGTAAATGCACAAACAGTAATTTCTCCGCATTGCAAGGTGCAATTCTGAAATTTTTTGCTTTTTAGTGCTCCTCTTAGCATGATAAAGAAGATTCAATGAGAGTGAGATGCCAGCTCCTTTCATTCAGTCAGTAGCTTCAAACATTTCTGGTATATGAATAACATGATGTTTTTCAATGGCAAAAATCAATGAATATTGTAAATGCACAAACAGTAATTTCTCCGCATTGCAAGGTGCAATTCTGAAATTTTTTGCTTTTTCCTGCTCCTCTTAGCATGATAAAGAAGATTCAAAGAGAGTGAGATGCCAGCTCCTTTCATTCAGTCAGTAGCTTCAATCATTTCTGGACGTTTTTCAATGGCAAAAATCAATGAATATTGTAAATGCACAAACAGTAATTTCTCCGCATTGCAAGGTGCAATTCTGAAATTTTTTGCTTTTTCCTGCTCCTCTTAGCATGATAAAGAAGATTCAAAGAGAGTGAGAGGCCAGCTCCTTTCATTCAGTCAGTAGCTTCAAACATTTCTGGTATATGAATAACATGATGTTTTTCAATGGCAAAAATCAATGTATATTGTAAATGCACAAACAGTAATTTCTCCGCATTGCAAGGTGCAATTCTGAAATTTTTTGCTTTTTCCTGCTCCTCTTAGCATGATAAAGAAGATTCAAAGAGAGTAAGATGCCAGCTCCTTTCATTCAGTCAGTAGCTTCAATCATTTCTGGACGTTTTTCAATGGCAAAAATCAATGAATATTGTAAATGCACAAACAGTAATTTCTCCGCATTGCAAGGTGCAATTCTGAAATTTTTTGCTTTTTCCTGCTCCTCTTAGCATGATAAAGAAGATTCAAAGAGAGTGAGATGCCAGCTCCTTTCATTCAGTCAGTATCTTCAATCATTTCTGGACGTTTTTCAATGGCAAAAATCAATGAATATTGTAAATGCACAAACAGTAATTTCTCCGCATTGCAAGGTGCAATTCTGAAATTTTTTGCTTTTTCCTGCTCCTCTTAGCATGATAAAGAAGATTCAATGAGAGTGAGATGCCAGCTCCTTTCATTCAGTCAGTAGCTTCAAACATTTCTGGTATATGAATAACATGATGTTTTTCAATGGCAAAAATCAATGAATATTGTAAATGCACAAACAGTAATTTCTCCGCATTGCAAGGTGCAATTCTGAAATTTTTTGCTTTTTCCTGCTCCTCTTAGCATGATAAAGAAGATTCAAAGAGAGTGAGATGCCAGCTCCTTTCATTCAGTCAGTAGCTTCAATCATTTCTGGACATTTTTGAATGGCAAAAATCAATGAATATTGTAAATGCACAAACAGTAATTTCTCCGCATTGCAAGGTGCAATTCTGAAATTTTTTGCTTTTTCCTGCTCCTCTTAGCATGATAAAGAAGATTCAATGAGAGTGAGATGCCAGCTCCTTTCATTCAGTCAGTAGCTTCAAACATTTCTGGTATATGAATAACATGATGTTTTTCAATGGCAAAAATCAATGAATATTGTAAATGCACAAACAGTAATTTCTCCGCATTGCAAGGTGCAATTCTGAAATTTTTTGCTTTTTCCTGCTCCTCTTAGCATGATAAAGAAGATTCAAAGAGAGTGAGATGCCAGCTCCTTTCATTCAGTCAGTAGCTTCAATCATTTCTGGACATTTTTGAATGGCAAAAATCAATGAATATTGTAAATGCACAAACAGTAATTTCTCCGCATTGCAAGGTGCAATTCTGAAATTTTTTGCTTTTTCCTGCTCCTCTTAGCATGATAAAGAAGATTCAAAGAGAGTGAGATGCCAGCTCCTTTCATTCAGTCAGTAGCTTCAAACATTTCTGGTATATGAATAACATGATGTTTTTCAATGGCAAAAATCAATGAATATTGTAAATGCACAAACAGTAATTTCTCCGCATTGCAAGGTGCAATTCTGAAATTTTTTGCTTTTTCCTGCTCCTCTTAGCATGATAAAGAAGATTCAAAGAGAGTGAGATGCCAGCTCCTTTCATTCAGTCAGTAGCTTCAATCATTTCTGGACGTTTTTCAATGGCAAAAATCAATGAATATTGTAAATGCACAAACAGTAATTTCTCCGCATTGCAAGGTGCAATTCTGAAATTTTTTGCTTTTTCCTGCTCCTCTTAGCATGATAAAGAAGATTCAAAGAGAGTGAGATGCCAGCTCCTTTCATTCAGTCAGTAGCTTCAATCATTGCTGGACGTTTTTCAATGGCAAAAATCAATGAATATTGTAAATGCACAAACAGTAATTTCTCCGCATTGCAAGGTGCAATTCTGAAATTTTTTGCTTTTTCCTGCTCCTCTTTGCATGATAAAGAAGATTCAAAGAGAGTGAGATGCCAGCTCCTTTCATTCAGTCAGTAGCTTCAATCATTTCTGGACGTTTTTCAATGGCAAAAATCAATGAATATTGTAAATGCACAAACAGTAATTTCTCCGCATTGCAATGTGCAATTCTGAAATTTTTTGCTTTTTCCTGCTCCTCTTAGCATGATAAAGAAGATTCAAAGAGAGTGAGATGCCAGCTCCTTTCATTCAGTCAGTAGCTTCAATCATTTCTGGACGTTTTTCAATGGCAAAAATCAATGAATATTGTAAATGCACAAACAGTAATTTCTCCGCATTGCAAGGTGCAATTCTGAAATTTTTTACTTTTTCCTGCTCCTCTTAGCATGATAAAGAAGATTCAAAGAGAGTGAGATGCCAGCTCCTTTCATTCAGTCAGTAGCTTCAAACATTTCTGGTATATGAATAACATGATGTTTTTCAATGGCAAAAATCAATGAATATTGTAAATGCACAAACAGTAATTTCTCCGCATTGCAAGGTGCAATTCTGAAATTTTTTGCTTTTTCCTGCTCCTCTTAGCATGATAAAGAAGATTCAAAGAGAGTGAGATGTCAGCTCCTTTCATTCAGTCAGTAGCTTCAAACATTTCTGGTATATGAATAACATGATGTTTTTCAATGGCAACAATCAATGAATATTGTAAATGCACAAACAGTAATTTCTCCGCATTGCAAGGTGCAATTCTGAAATTTTTTGCTTTTTCCTGCTCCTCTTAGCATGATAAAGAAGATTCAAAGAGAGTGAGATGCCAGCTCCTTTCATTCAGTCAGTAGCTTCAATCATTTCTGGACGTTTTTCAATGGCAAAAATCAATGAATATTGTAAATGCACAAACAGTAATTTCTCCGCATTGCAAGGTGCAATTCTGAAATTTTTTGCTTTTTCCTGCTCCTCTTAGCATGATAAAGAAGATTCAAAGAGAGTGAGATGCCAGCTCCTTTCATTCAGTCAGTAGCTTCAAACATTTCTGGTATATGAATAACATGATGTTTTTCAATGGCAAAAATGAATGTATATTGTAAATGCACAAACAGTAATTTCTCCGCATTGCAAGGTGCAATTCTGAAATTTTTTGCTTTTTCCTGCTCCTCTTAGCATGATAAAGAAGATTCAAAGAGAGTAAGATGCCAGCTCCTTTCATTCAGTCAGTAGCTTCAATCATTTCTGGACGTTTTTCAATGGCAAAAATCAATGAATATTGTAAATGCACAAAGAGTAATTTCTCCGCATTGCAAGATGCAATTCTGAAATTTTTTGCTTTTTCCTGCTCCTCTTAGCATGATAAAGAAGATTCAAAGAGAGTGAGATGCCAGCTCCTTTCATTCAGTCAGTATCTTCAATCATTTCTGGACGTTTTTCAATGGCAAAAATCAATGAATATTGTAAATGCACAAACAGTAATTTCTCCGCATTGCAAGGTGCAATTCTGAAATTTTTTGCTTTTTCCTGCTCCTCTTAGCATGATAAAGAAGATTCAATGAGAGTGAGATGCCAGCTCCTTTCATTCAGTCAGTAGCTTCAAACATTTCTGGTATATGAATAACATGATGTTTTTCAATGGCAAAAATCAATGAATATTGTAAATGCACAAACAGTAATTTCTCCGCATTGCAAGGTGCAATTCTGAAATTTTTTGCTTTTTCCTGCTCCTCTTAGCATGATAAAGAAGATTCAAAGAGAGTGAGATGCCAGCTCCTTTCATTCAGTCAGTAGCTTCAATCATTTCTGGACATTTTTGAATGGCAAAAATCAATGAATATTGTAAATGCACAAACATTAATTTCTCCGCATTGCAAGGTGCAATTCTGAAATTTTTTGCTTTTTCCTGCTCCTCTTAGCATGATAAAGAAGATTCAAAGAGAGTGAGATGCCAGCTCCTTTCATTCAGTCAGTAGCTTCAAACATTTCTGGTATATGAATAACATGATGTTTTTCAATGGCAAAAATCAATGAATATTGTAAATGCACAAACAGTAATTTCTCCGCATTGCAAGGTGCAATTCTGAAATTTTTTGCTTTTTCCTGCTCCTCTTAGCATGATAAAGAAGATTCAAAGAGAGTGAGATGCCAGCTCCTTTCATTCAGTCAGTAGCTTCAAACATTTCTGGTATATGAATAACATGATGTTTTTCAATGGCAAAAATCAATGAATATTGTAAATGCACAAACAGTAATTTCTCCGCATTGCAAGGTGCAATTCTGAAATTTTTTGCTTTTTCCTGCTCCTCTTAGCATGATAAAGAAGATTCAAAGAGAGTGAGATGTCAGCTCCTTTCATTCAGTCAGTAGCTTCAAACATTTCTGGTATATGAATAACATGATGTTTTTCAATGGCAACAATCAATGAATATTGTAAATGCACAAACAGTAATTTCTCCGCATTGCAAGGTGCAATTCTGAAATTTTTTGCTTTTTCCTGCTCCTCTTAGCATGATAAAGAAGATTCAAAGAGAGTAAGATGCCAGCTCCTTTCATTCAGTCAGTAGCTTCAATCATTTCTGGACGTTTTTCAATGGCAAAAATCAATGAATATTGTAAATGCACAAACAGTAATTTCTCCGCATTGCAAGGTGCAATTCTGAAATTTTTTGCTTTTTCCTGCTCCTCTTAGCATGATAAAGAAGATTCAAAGAGAGTGAGATGCCAGCTCCTTTCATTCAGTCAGTATCTTCAATCATTTCTGGACGTTTTTCAATGGCAAAAATCAATGAATATTGTAAATGCACAAACAGTAATTTCTCCGCATTGCAAGGTGCAATTCTGAAATTTTTTGCTTTTTCCTGCTCCTCTTAGCATGATAAAGAAGATTCAATGAGAGTGAGATGCCAGCTCCTTTCATTCAGTCAGTAGCTTCAAACATTTCTGGTATATGAATAACATGATGTTTTTCAATGGCAAAAATCAATGAATATTGTAAATGCACAAACAGTAATTTCTCCGCATTGCAAGGTGCAATTCTGAAATTTTTTGCTTTTTCCTGCTCCTCTTAGCATGATAAAGAAGATTCAAAGAGAGTGAGATGCCAGCTCCTTTCATTCAGTCAGTAGCTTCAATCATTTCTGGACATTTTTGAATGGCAAAAATCAATGAATATTGTAAATGCACAAACATTAATTTCTCCGCATTGCAAGGTGCAATTCTGAAATTTTTTGCTTTTTCCTGCTCCTCTTAGCATGATAAAGAAGATTCAAAGAGAGTGAGATGCCAGCTCCTTTCATTCAGTCAGTAGCTTCAAACATTTCTGGTATATGAATAACATGATGTTTTTCAATGGCAAAAATCAATGAATATTGTAAATGCACAAACAGTAATTTCTCCGCATTGCAAGGTGCAATTCTGAAATTTTTTGCTTTTTCCTGCTCCTCTTAGCATGATAAAGAAGATTCAAAGAGAGTGAGATGCCAGCTCCTTTCATTCAGTCAGTAGCTTCAATCATTTCTGGACGTTTTTCAATGGCAAAAATCAATGAATATTGTAAATGCACAAACAGTAATTTCTCCGCATTGCAAGGTGCAATTCTGAAATTTTTTGCTTTTTCCTGCTCCTCTTAGCATGATAAAGAAGATTCAAAGAGAGTGAGATGCCAGCTCCTTTCATTCAGTCAGTAGCTTCAATCATTTCTGGACGTTTTTCAATGGCAAAAATCAATGAATATTGTAAATGCACAAACAGTAATTTCTCCGCATTGCAAGGTGCAATTCTGAAATTTTTTGCTTTTTCCTGCTCCTCTTAGCATGATAAAGAAGATTCAAAGAGAGTGAGATGCCAGCTCCTTTCATTCAGTCAGTAGCTTCAAACATTTCTGGTATATGAATAACATGATGTTTTTCAATGGCAAAAATCAATGAATATTGTAAATGCACAAACAGTAATTTCTCCGCATTGCAATGTGCAATTCTGAAATTTTTTGCTTTTTCCTGCTCCTCTTAGCATTATAAAGAAGATTCAAAGAGAGTGAGATGCCAGCTCCTTTCATTCAGTCAGTAGCTTCAATCATTTCTGGACGTTTTTCAATGGCAAAAATCAATGAATATTGTAAATGCACAAACAGTAATTTCTCCGCATTGCAAGGTGCAATTCTGAAATTTTTTGCTTTTTCCTGCTCCTCTTAGCATGATAAAGAAGATTCAAAGAGAGTGAGATGTCAGCTCCTTTCATTCAGTCAGTAGCTTCAAACATTTCTGGTATATGAATAACATGATGTTTTTCAATGGCAACAATCAATGAATATTGTAAATGCACAAACAGTAATTTCTCCGCATTGCAAGGTGCAATTCTGAAATTTTTTGCTTTTTCCTGCTGCTCTTTGCATGATAAAGAAGATTCAAAGAGAGTGAGATGCCAGCTCCTTTCATTCAGTCAGTAGCTTCAATCATTTCTGGACGTTTTTCAATGGCAAAAATCAATGAATATTGTAAATGCACAAACAGTAATTTCTCCGCATTGCAATGTGCAATTCTGAAATTTTTTGCTTTTTCCTGCTCCTCTTAGCATGATAAAGAAGATTCAAAGAGAGTGAGATGCCAGCTCCTTTCATTCAGTCAGTAGCTTCAATCATTTCTGGACGTTTTTCAATGGCAAAAATCAATGAATATTGTAAATGCACAAACAGTAATTTCTCCGCATTGCAAGGTGCAATTCTGAAATTTTTTACTTTTTCCTGCTCCTCTTAGCATGATAAAGAAGATTCAAAGAGAGTGAGATGCCAGCTCCTTTCATTCAGTCAGTAGCTTCAAACATTTCTGGTATATGAATAACATGATGTTTTTCAATGGCAAAAATCAATGAATATTGTAAATGCACAAACAGTAATTTCTCCGCATTGCAAGGTGCAATTCTGAAATTTTTTGCTTTTTCCAGCTCCTCTTAGCATGATAAAGAAGATTCAAAGAGATTGAGATGTCAGCTCCTTTCATTCAGTCAGTAGCTTCAAACATTTCTGGTATATGAATAACATGATGTTTTTCAATGGCAACAATCAATGAATATTGTAAATGCACAAACAGTAATTTCTCCGCATTGCAAGGTGCAATTCTGAAATTTTTTGCTTTTTCCTGCTCCTCTTTGCATGATAAAGAAGATTCAAAGAGAGTGAGATGCCAGCTCCTTTCATTCAGTCAGTAGCTTCAATCATTTCTGGACGTTTTTCAATGGCAAAAATCAATGAATATTGTAAATGCACAAACAGTAATTTCTCCGCATTGCAAGGTGCAATTCTGAAATTTTTTGCTTTTTCCTGCTCCTCTTAGCATGATAAAGAAGATTCAAAGAGAGTGAGATGCCAGCTCCTTTCATTCAGTCAGTAGCTTCAAACATTTCTGGTATATGAATAACATGATATTTTTCAATGGCAAAAATCAATGAATATTGTAAATGCACAAACAGTAATTTCTCCGCATTGCAAGGTGCAATTCTGAAATTTTTTGCTTTTTCCTGCTCCTCTTATGATAAAGAAGATTCAAAGAGAGTGAGATGCCAGCTCCTTTCATTCAGTCAGGAGCTTCAAACATTTCTGGTATATGAATAACATGATGTTTTTCAATGGCAAAAATCAATGAATATTGTAAATGCACAAACAGTAATTTCTCCGCATTGCAAGGTGCAATTCTGAAATTTTTTGCTTTTTCCTGCTCCTCTTAGCATGATAAAGAAGATTCAAAGAGAGTGAGATGTCAGCTCCTTTCATTCAGTCAGTAGCTTCAAACATTTCTGGTATATGAATAACATGATGTTTTTCAATGGCAACAATCAATGAATATTGTAAATGCACAAACAGTAATTTCTCCGCATTGCAAGGTGCAATTCTGAAATTTTTTGCTTTTTCCTGCTCCTCTTTGCATGATAAAGAAGATTCAAAGAGAGTGAGATGCCAGCTCCTTTCATTCAGTCAGTAGCTTCAATCATTTCTGGACGTTTTTCAATGGCAAAAATCAATGAATATTGTAAATGCACAAACAGTAATTTCTCCGCATTGCAAGGTGCAATTCTGAAATTTTTTGCATTTTCCTGCTCCTCTTAGCATGATAAAGAAGATTCAAAGAGAGTGAGATGCCAGCTCCTTTCATTCAGTCAGTAGCTTCAATCATTTCTGGACGTTTTTCAATGGCAAAAATCAATGAATATTGTAAATGCACAAACAGTAATTTCTCCGCATTGCAAGGTGCAATTCTGAAATTTTTTGCTTTTTCCTGCTCCTCTTAGCATGATAAAGAAGATTCAAAGAGAGTGAGATGCCAGCTCCTTTCATTCAGTCAGTAGCTTCAAACATTTCTGGTATATGAATAACATGATGTTTTTCAATGGCAAAAATCAATGAATATTGTAAATGCACAAACAGTAATTTCTCCGCATTGCAAGGTGCAATTCTGAAATTTTTTGCTTTTTCCTGCTCCTCTTAGCATGATAAAGAAGATTCAAAGAGAGTGAGATGCCAGCTCCTTTCATTCAGTCAGTAGCTTCAAACATTTCTGGTATATGAATAACATGATGTTTTTCAATGGCAAAAATCAATGAATATTGTAAATGCACAAACAGTAATTTCTCCGCATTGCAAGGTGCAATTCTGAAATTTTTTGCTTTTTCCTGCTCCTCTTAGCATGATAAAGAAGATTCAAAGAGAGTGAGATGCCAGCTCCTTTCATTCAGTTAGTAGCTTCAATCATTTCTGGACGTTTTTCAATGGCAAAAATCAATGAATATTGTAAATGCACAAACAGTAATTTCTCCGCATTGCAAGGTGCAATTCTGAAATTTTTTGCTTTTTCCGGCTCCTCTTAGCATGATAAAGAAGATTCAAAGAGAGTGAGATGCCAGCTCCTTTCATTCAGTCAGTAGCTTCAATCATTTCTGGACGTTTTTCAATGGCAAAAACCAATGAATATTGTAAATGCACAAACAGTAATTTCTCCGCATTGCAAGGTGCAATTCTGAAATTTTTTTGCTTTTTCCTGCTCCTCTTAGCATGACAAAGAAGATTCAAAGAGAGTGAGATGCCAGCTCCTTTCATTCAGTCAGTAGCTTCAATAATTTCTGGACGTTTTTCAATGGCAAAAATCAATGAATATTGTAAATGCACAAACAGTAATTTCTCCGCATTGCAAGGTGCAATTCTGAAATTTTTTGCTTTTTCCTGCTCCTCTTAGCATGATAAAGAAGATTCAAAGAGAGTGAGATGCCAGCTCCTTTCATTCAGTCAGTAGCTTCAAACATTTCTGGACGTTTTTCAATGGCAAAAATCAATGAATATTGTAAATGCACAAACAGTAATTTCTCCGCATTGCAAAGTGCAATTCTGAAATTTTTTGCTTTTTCCTGCTCCTCTTAGCAAGATAAAGAAGATTCAAAGAGAGTGAGATGCCAGCTCCTTTCATTCAGTCAGTAGCTTCAATCATTTCTGGACGTTTTTCAATGGCAAAAATCAATGTATATTGTAAATGCACAAACAGTAATTTCTCCGCATTGCAAGGTGCAATTCTGAAATTTTTTGCTTTTCCCTGCTCCTCTTAGCATGATAAAGAAGATTCAAAGAGAGTGAGATGCCAGCTCCTTTCATTCAGTCAGTATCTTCAATCATTTCTGGACGTTTTTCAATGGCAAAAATCAATGAATATTGTAAATGCACAAACAGTAATTTCTCCGCATTGCAAGGTGCAATTCTGAAATTTTTTGCTTTTTCCTGCTCCTGTTAGCATGATAAAGAAGATTCAAAGAGAGTGAGATGCCAGCTCCTTTCATTCAGTCAGTAGCTTCAAACATTTCTGGTATATGAATAACATGAGGTTTTTCAATGGCAAAAATCAATGAATATTGTAAATGCACAAACAATTTCTCCGCATTGCAAGGTGCAATTCTGAAATTTTTTGCTTTTTCCTGCTCCTCTTAGCATGATAAAGAAGATTCAAAGAGAGTGAGATGCCAGCTCCTTTCATTCAGTCAGTAGCTTCAATCGTTTCTGGACGTTTTTCAATGGCAAAAATCAATGAATATTGTAAATGCACAAACAGTAATTTCTCCGCATTGCAAGGTGCAATTCTGAAATTTTTTGCTTTTTCCTGCTCCTCTTAGCATGATAAAGAAGATTCAAAGAGAGTGAGATGCCAGCTCCTTTCATTCAGTCAGTAGCTTCAATCATTTCTGGACGTTTTTCAATGGCAAAAATCAATGAATATTGTAAATGCACAAACAGTAATTTCTCCGCATTGCAAGGTGCAATTCTGAAATTTTTTGCTTTTTCCTGCTCCTCTTAGCATGATAAAGAAGATTCAAAGAGAGTGAGATGCCAGCTCCTTTCATTCAGTCAGTAGCTTCAAACATTTCTGGTATATGAATAACATGATGTTTTTCAATGGCAAAAATCAATGAATATTGTAAATGCACAAACAGTAATTTCTCCGCATTGCAAGGTGCAATTCTGAAATTTTTTGCTTTTTCCTGCTCCTCTTTGCATGATAAAGAAGATTCAAAGAGAGTGAGATGCCAGCTCCTTTCATTCAGTCAGTAGCTTCAATCATTTCTGGACGTTTTTCAATGGCAAAAATCAATGAATATTGTAAATGCACAAACAGTAATTTCTCCGCATTGCAAGGTGCAATTCTGAAATTTTTTGCTTTTTCCTGCTCCTCTTAGCATGATAAAGAAGATTCAAAGAGAGTGAGATGCCAGCTCCTTTCATTCAGTCAGTAGCTTCAATCATTTCTGGACGTTTTTCAATGGCAAAAATCAATGAATATTGTAAATGCACAAACAGTAATTTCTCCGCATTGCAAGGTGCAATTCTGAAATTTTTTGCTTTTTCCTGCTCCTCTTAGCATGATAAAGAAGATTCAAAGAGAGTGAGATGCCAGCTCCTTTCATTCAGTCAGTAGCTTCAAACATTTCTGGTATATGAATAACATGATGTTTTTCAATGGCAAAAATCAATGAATATTGTAAATGCACAAACAGTAATTTCTCCGCATTGCAAGGTGCAATTCTGAAATTTTTTGCTTTTTCCTGCTCCTCTTAGCATGATAAAGAAGATTCAAAGAGAGTGAGATGCCAGCTCCTTTCATTCAGTTAGTAGCTTCAATCATTTCTGGACGTTTTTCAATGGCAAAAATCAATGAATATTGTAAATGCACAAACAGTAATTTCTCCGCATTGCAAGGTGCAATTCTGAAATTTTTTGCTTTTTCCGGCTCCTCTTAGCATGATAAAGAAGATTCAAAGAGAGTGAGATGCCTGCTCCTTTCATTCAGTCAGTAGCTTCAATCATTTCTGGACGTTTTTCAATGGCAAAAATCAATGAATATTGTAAATGCACAAACAGTAATTTCTCCGCATTGCAAGGTGCAATTCTGAAATTTTTTGCTTTTTCCTGCTCCTCTTAGCATGATAAAGAAGATTCAAAGAGAGTGAGATGCCAGCTCCTTTCATTCAGTCAGTAGCTGCAAACATTTCTGGTATATGAATAACATGATGTTTTTCAATGGCAAAAATCAATGAATATTGTAAATGCACAAACAGTAATTTCTCCGCATTGCAAGGTGCAATTCTGAAATTTTTTGCTTTTTCCTGCTCCTCTTAGCATGATAAAGAAGATTCAAAGAGAGTGAGATGCCAGCTCCTTTCATTCAGTTAGTAGCTTCAATCATTTCTGGACGTTTTTCAATGGCAAAAATCAATGAATATTGTAAATGCACAAACAGTAATTTCTCCGCATTGCAAGGTGCAATTCTGAAATTTTTTGCTTTTTCCGGCTCCTCTTAGCATGATAAAGAAGATTCAAAGAGAGTGAGATGCCTGCTCCTTTCATTCAGTCAGTAGCTTCAATCATTTCTGGACGTTTTTCAATGGCAAAAATCAATGAATATTGTAAATGCACAAACAGTAATTTCTCCGCATTGCAAAGTGCAATTCTGAAATTTTTTGCTTTTTCCTGCTCCTCTTAGCATGACAAAGAAGATTCAAAGAGAGTGAGATGCCTGCTCCTTTCATTCAGTCAGTAGCTTCAAACATTTCTGGACGTTTTTCAATGGCAAAAATCAATGAATATTGTAAATGCACAAACAGTAATTTCTCCGCATTGCAAAGTGCAATTCTGAAATTTTTTGCTTTTTCCTGCTCCTCTTAGCAAGATAAAGAAGATTCAAAGAGAGTGAGATGCCAGCTCCTTTCATTCAGTCAGTAGCTTCAAACATTTCTGGTATATGAATAACATGATGTTTTTCAATGGCAAAAATCAATGAATATTGTAAATGCACAAACAGTAATTTCTCCGCATTGCAAGGTGCAATTCTGAAATTTTTTGCTTTTTCCTGCTCCTCTTAGCATGATAAAGAAGATTCAAAGAGACTGAGATGCCAGCTCCTTTCATTCAGTCAGTAGCTTCAATCATTTCTGGACGTTTTTCAATGGCAAAAATCAATGAATATTGTAAATGCACAAACAGTAATTTCTCCGCATTGCAAGGTGCAATTCTGAAATTTTTTGCTTTTTCCTGCTCCTCTTAGCATGATAAAGAAGATTCAAAGAGAGTGAGATGCCAGCTCCTTTCATTCAGTCAGTAGCTTCAAACATTTCTGGTATATGAATAACATGATGTTTTTCAATGGCAAAAATCAATGAATATTTTAAATGCACAAACAGTAATTTCTCCGCATTGCAAGGTGCAATTCTGAAATTTTTTGCTTTTTCCTGCTCCTCTTAGCATGATAAAGAAGATTCAAAGAGACTGAGATACCAGCTCCTTTCATTCAGTCAGTAGCTTCAATCATTTCTGGACGTTTTTCAATGGCAAAAATCAATGAATATTGTAAATGCACAAACAGTAATTTCTCCGCATTGCAAGGTGCAATTCTGAAATTTTTTGCTTTTTCCTGCTCCTCTTAGCATGATAAAGAAGATTCAAAGAGAGTGAGATGCCAGCTCCTTTCATTCAGTCAGTAGCTTCAATCATTTCTGGACGTTTTTCAATGGCAAAAATCAATGTATATTGTAAATGCACAAACAGTAATTTCTCCGCATTGCAAGGTGCAATTCTGAAATTTTTTGCTTTTTCCTGCTCCTCTTAGCATGATAAAGAAGATTCAAAGAGAGTAAGATGCCAGCTCCTTTCATTCAGTCAGTAGCTTCAATCATTTCTGGACGTTTTTCAATGGCAAAAATCAATGAATATTGTAAATGCACAAACAGTAATTTCTCCGCATTGCAAGGTGCAATTCTGAAATTTTTTGCTTTTTCCTGCTCCTCTTAGCATGATAAAGAAGATTCAAAGAGAGTGAGATGCCAGCTCCTTTCATTCAGTCAGTATCTTCAATCATTTCTGGACGTTTTTCAATGGCAAAAATCAATGAATATTGTAAATGCACAAACAGTAATTTCTCCGCATTGCAAGGTGCAATTCTGAAATTTTTTGCTTTTTCCTGCTCCTCTTAGCATGATAAAGAAGATTCAATGAGAGTGAGATGCCAGCTCCTTTCATTCAGTCAGTAGCTTCAAACATTTCTGGTATATGAATAACATGATGTTTTTCAATGGCAAAAATCAATGAATATTGTAAATGCACAAACAGTAATTTCTCCGCATTGCAAGGTGCAATTCTGAAATTTTTTGCTTTTTCCTGCTCCTCTTAGCATGATAAAGAAGATTCAAAGAGAGTGAGATGCCAGCTCCTTTCATTCAGTCAGTAGCTTCAAACATTTCTGGTATATGAATAACATGAGGTTTTTCAATGGCAAAAATCAATGAATATTGTAAATGCACAAACAATTTCTCCGCATTGCAAGGTGCAATTCTGAAATTTTTTGCTTTTTCCTGCTCCTCTTAGCATGATAAAGAAGATTCAAAGAGAGTGAGATGCCAGCTCCTTTCATTCAGTCAGTAGCTTCAATCATTTCTGGACGTTTTTCAATGGCAAAAATCAATGAATATTGTAAATGCACAAACAGTAATTTCTCCGCATTGCAAGGTGCAATTCTGAAATTTTTTGCTTTTTCCTGCTCCTCTTTGCATGATAAAGAAGATTCAAAGAGAGTGAGATGCCAGCTCCTTTCATTCAGTCAGTAGCTTCAATCATTTCTGGACGTTTTTCAATGGCAAAAATCAATGAATATTGTAAATGCACAAACAGTAATTTCTCCGCATTGCAAGGTGCAATTCTGAAATTTTTTGCTTTTTCCTGCTCCTCTTAGCATGATAAAGAAGATTCAAAGAGAGTGAGATGCCAGCTCCTTTCATTCAGTCAGTAGCTTCAATCATTTCTGGACGTTTTTCAATGGCAAAAATCAATGAATATTGTAAATGCACAAACAGTAATTTCTCCGCATTGCAAGGTGCAATTCTGAAATTTTTTGCTTTTTCCTGCTCCTCTTAGCATGATAAAGAAGATTCAAAGAGAGTGAGATGCCAGCTCCTTTCATTCAGTCAGTAGCTTCAAACATTTCTGGTATATGAATAACATGATGTTTTTCAATGGCAAAAATCAATGAATATTGTAAATGCACAAACAGTAATTTCTCCGCATTGCAAGGTGCAATTCTGAAATTTTTTGCTTTTTCCTGCTCCTCTTAGCATGATAAAGAAGATTCAAAGAGAGTGAGATGCCAGCTCCTTTCATTCAGTTAGTAGCTTCAATCATTTCTGGACGTTTTTCAATGGCAAAAATCAATGAATATTGTAAATGCACAAACAGTAATTTCTCCGCATTGCAAGGTGCAATTCTGAAATTTTTTGCTTTTTCCGGCTCCTCTTAGCATGATAAAGAAGATTCAAAGAGAGTGAGATGCCTGCTCCTTTCATTCAGTCAGTAGCTTCAATCATTTCTGGACGTTTTTCAATGGCAAAAATCAATGAATATTGTAAATGCACAAACAGTAATTTCTCCGCATTGCAAGGTGCAATTCTGAAATTTTTTGCTTTTTCCTGCTCCTCTTAGCATGACAAAGAAGATTCAAAGAGAGTGAGATGCCAGCTCCTTTCATTCAGTCAGTAGCTTCAATAATTTCTGGACGTTTTTCAATGGCAAAAATCAATGAATATTGTAAATGCACAAACAGTAATTTCTCCGCATTGCAAGGTGCAATTCTGAAATTTTTTGCTTTTTCCTGCTCCTCTTAGCATGATAAAGAAGATTCAAAGAGAGTGAGATGCCAGCTCCTTTCATTCAGTCAGTAGCTTCAAACATTTCTGGACGTTTTTCAATGGCAAAAATCAATGAATATTGTAAATGCACAAACAGTAATTTCTCCGCATTGCAAAGTGCAATTCTGAAATTTTTTGCTTTTTCCTGCTCCTCTTAGCAAGATAAAGAAGATTCAAAGAGAGTGAGATGCCAGCTCCTTTCATTCAGTCAGTAGCTTCAAACATTTCTGGTATATGAATAACATGATGTTTTTCAATGGCAAAAATCAATGAATATTGTAAATGCACAAACAGTAATTTCTCCGCATTGCAAGGTGCAATTCTGAAATTTTTTCCTTTTTCCTGCTCCTCTTAGCATGATAAAGAAGATTCAAAGAGACTGAGATGCCAGCTCCTTTCATTCAGTCAGTAGCTTCAATCATTTCTGGACGTTTTTCAATGGCAAAAATCAATGAATATTGTAAATGCACAAACAGTAATTTCTCCGCATTGCAAGGTGCAATTCTGAAATTTTTTGCTTTTTCCTGCTCCTCTTAGAATGATAAAGAAGATTCAAAGAGAGTGAGATGCCAGCTCCTTTCATTCAGTCAGTAGCTTCAAACATTTCTGGTATATGAATAACATGATGTTTTTCAATGGCAAAAATCAATGAATATTTTAAATGCACAAACAGTAATTTCTCCGCATTGCAAGGTGCAATTCTGAAATTTTTTGCTTTTTCCTGCTCCTCTTAGCATGATAAAGAAGATTCAAAGAGACTGAGATACCAGCTCCTTTCATTCAGTCAGTAGCTTCAATCATTTCTGGACGTTTTTCAATGGCAAAAATCAATGAATATTGTAAATGCACAAACAGTAATTTCTCCGCATTGCAATGTGCAATTCTGAAATTTTTTGCTTTTTCCTGCTCCTCTTAGCATGATAAAGAAGATTCAAAGAGAGTGAGATGCCAGCTCCTTTCATTCAGTCAGTAGCTTCAATCATTTCTGGACGTTTTTCAATGGCAAAAATCAATGTATATTGTAAATGCACAAACAGTAATTTCTCCGCATTGCAAGGTGCAATTCTGAAATTTTTTGCTTTTTCCTGCTCCTCTTAGCATGATAAAGAAGATTCAAAGAGAGTAAGATGCCAGCTCCTTTCATTCAGTCAGTAGCTTCAATCATTTCTGGACGTTTTTCAATGGCAAAAATCAATGAATATTGTAAATGCACAAACAGTAATTTCTCCGCATTGCAAGGTGCAATTCTGAAATTTTTTGCTTTTTCCTGCTCCTCTTAGCATGATAAAGAAGATTCAAAGAGAGTGAGATGCCAGCTCCTTTCATTCAGTCAGTATCTTCAATCATTTCTGGACGTTTTTCAATGGCAAAAATCAATGAATATTGTAAATGCACAAACAGTAATTTCTCCGCATTGCAAGGTGCAATTCTGAAATTTTTTGCTTTTTCCTGCTCCTCTTAGCATGATAAAGAAGATTCAATGAGAGTGAGATGCCAGCTCCTTTCATTCAGTCAGTAGCTTCAAACATTTATGGTATATGAATAACATGATGTTTTTCAATGGCAAAAATCAATGAATATTGTAAATGCACAAACAGTAATTTCTCCGCATTGCAAGGTGCAATTCTGAAATTTTTTGCTTTTTCCTGCTCCTCTTAGCATGATAAAGAAGATTCAAAGAGAGTGAGATGCCAGCTCCTTTCATTCAGTCAGTAGCTTCAAACATTTCTGGTATATGAATAACATGAGGTTTTTCAATGGCAAAAATCAATGAATATTGTAAATGCACAAACAATTTCTCCGCATTGCAAGGTGCAATTCTGAAATTTTTTGCTTTTTCCTGCTCCTCTTAGCATGATAAAGAAGATTCAAAGAGAGTGAGATGCCAGCTCCTTTCATTCAGTCAGTAGCTTCAATCATTTCTGGACGTTTTTCAATGGCAACAATCAATGAATATTGTAAATGCACAAACAGTAATTTCTCCGCATTGCAAGGTGCAATTCTGAAATTTTTTGCTTTTTCCTGCTCCTCTTAGCATGATAAAGAAGATTCAAAGAGAGTGAGATGCCAGCTCCTTTCATTCAGTCAGTAGCTTCAATCATTTCTGGACGTTTTTCAATGGCAAAAATCAATGAATATTGTAAATGCACAAACAGTAATTTCTCCGCATTGCAAGGTGCAATTCTGAAATTTTTTGCTTTTTCCTGCTCCTCTTAGCATGATAAAGAAGATTCAAAGAGAGTGAGATGCCAGCTCCTTTCATTCAGTCAGTAGCTTCAAACATTTCTGGTATATGAATAACATGATGTTTTTCAATGGCAAAAATCAATGAATATTGTAAATGCACAAACAGTAATTTCTCCGCATTGCAAGGTGCAATTCTGAAATTTTTTGCTTTTTCCTGCTCCTCTTTGCATGATAAAGAAGATTCAAAGAGAGTGAGATGCCAGCTCCTTTCATTCAGTCAGTAGCTTCAATCATTTCTGGACGTTTTTCAATGGCAAAAATCAATGAATATTGTAAATGCACAAACAGTAATTTCTCCGCATTGCAAGGTGCAATTCTGAAATTTTTTGCTTTTTCCTGCTCCTCTTAGCATGATAAAGAAGATTCAAAGAGAGTGAGATGCCAGCTCCTTTCATTCAGTCAGTAGCTTCAATCATTTCTGGACGTTTTTCAATGGCAAAAATCAATGAATATTGTAAATGCACAAACAGTAATTTCTCCGCATTGCAAGGTGCAATTCTGAAATTTTTTGCTTTTTCCTGCTCCTCTTAGCATGATAAAGAAGATTCAAGGAGAGTGAGATGCCAGCTCCTTTCATTCAGTCAGAAGCTTCAATCATTTCTGGACGTTTTTCAATGGCAAAAATCAATGAATATTGTAAATGCACAAACAGTAATTTCTCCGCATTGCAAGGTGCAATTCTGAAATTTTTTGCTTTTTCTTGCTCCTCTTAGCATGATAAAGAAGATTCAAAGAGAGTGAGATGCCAGCTCCTTTCATTCAGTCAGTAGCTTCAAACATTTCTGGTATATGAATAACATGATGTTTTTCAATGGCAAAAATCAATGTATATTGTAAATGCACAAACAGTAATTTCTCCGCATTGCAAGGTGCAATTCTGAAATTTTTTGCTTTTTCCTGCTCCTCTTAGCATGATAAAGAAGATTCAAAGAGAGTAAGATGCCAGCTCCTTTCATTCAGTCAGTAGCTTCAATCATTTCTGGATGTTTTTCAATGGCAAAAATCAATGAATATTGTAAATGCACAAACAGTAATTTCTCCGCATTGCAAGGTGCAATTCTGAAATTTTTTGCTTTTTCCTGCTCCTCTTAGCATGATAAAGAAGATTCAAAGAGAGTGAGATGCCAGCTCCTTTCATTCAGTCAGTATCTTCAATCATTTCTGGACGTTTTTCAATGGCAAAAATCAATGAATATTGTAAATGCACAAACAGTAATTTCTCCGCATTGCAAGGTGCAATTCTGAAATTTTTTGCTTTTTACTGCTCCTCTTAGCATGATAAAGAAGATTCAATGAGAGTGAGATGCCAGCTCCTTTCATTCAGTCAGTAGCTTCAAACATTTCTGGTATATGAATAACATGATGTTTTTCAATGGCAAAAATCAATGAATATTGTAAATGCACAAACAGTAATTTCTCCGCATTGCAAGGTGCAATTCTGAAATTTTTTGCTTTTTCCTGCTCCTCTTAGCATGATAAAGAAGATTCAAAGAGAGTGAGATGCCAGCTCCTTTCATTCAGTCAGTAGCTTCAATCATTTCTGGACGTTTTTCAATGGCAAAAATCAATGAATATTGTAAATGCACAAACAGTAATTTCTCCGCATTGCAAGGTGCAATTCTGAAATTTTTTGCTTTTTCCTGCTCCTCTTAGCATGATAAAGAAGATTCAAAGAGAGTGAGATGCCAGCTCCTTTCATTCAGTCAGTAGCTTCAAACATTTCTGGTATATGAATAACATGATGTTTTTCAATGGCAAAAATCAATGTATATTGTAAATGCACAAACAGTAATTTCTCCGCATTGCAAGGTGCAATTCTGAAATTTTTTGCTTTTTCCTGCTCCTCTTAGCATGATAAAGAAGATTCAAAGGGAGTAAGATGCCAGCTCCTTTCATTCAGTCAGTAGCTTCAATCATTTCTGGACGTTTTTCAATGGCAAAAATCAATGAATATTGTAAATGCACAAACAGTAATTTCTCCGCATTGCAAGGTGCAATTCTGAAATTTTTTGCTTTTTCCTGCTCCTCTTAGCATGATAAAGAAGATTCAAAGAGAGTGAGATGCCAGCTCCTTTCATTCAGTCAGTATCTTCAATCATTTCTGGACGTTTTTCAATGGCAAAAATCAATGAATATTGTAAATGCACAAACAGTAATTTCTCCGCATTGCAAGGTGCAATTCTGAAATTTTTTGCTTTTTCCTGCTCCTCTTAGCATGATAAAGAAGATTCAATGAGAGTGAGATGCCAGCTCCTTTCATTCAGTCAGTAGCTTCAAACATTTCTGGTATATGAATAACATGATGTTTTTCAATGGCAAAAATCAATGAATATTGTAAATGCACAAACAGTAATTTCTCCGCATTGCAAGGTGCAATTCTGAAATTTTTTGCTTTTTCCTGCTCCTCTTAGCATGATAAAGAAGATTCAAAGAGAGTGAGATGCCAGCTCCTTTCATTCAGTCAGTAGCTTCAATCATTTCTGGACATTTTTGAATGGCAAAAATCAATGAATATTGTAAATGCACAAACAGTAATTTCTCCGCATTGCAAGGTGCAATTCTGAAATTTTTTGCTTTTTCCTGCTCCTCTTAGCATGATAAAGAAGATTCAAAGAGAGTGAGATGCCAGCTCCTTTCATTCAGTCAGTAGCTTCAAACATTTCTGGTATATGAATAACATGATGTTTTTCAATGGCAAAAATCAATGAATATTGTAAATGCACAAACAGTAATTTCTCCGCATTGCAAGGTGCAATTCTGAAATTTTTTGCTTTTTCCTGCTCCTCTTAGCATGATAAAGAAGATTCAAAGAGAGTGAGATGCCAGCTCCTTTCATTCAGTCAGTAGCTTCAATCATTTCTGGACGTTTTTCAATGGCAAAAATCAATGAATATTGTAAATGCACAAACAGTAATTTCTCCGCATTGCAAGGTGCAATTCTGAAATTTTTTGCTTTTTCCTGCTCCTCTTAGCATGATAAAGAAGATTCAAAGAGAGTGAGATGCCAGCTCCTTTCATTCAGTCAGTAGCTTCAATCATTTCTGGACGTTTTTCAATGGCAAAAATCAATGAATATTGTAAATGCACAAACAGTAATTTCTCCGCATTGCAAGGTGCAATTCTGAAATTTTTTGCTTTTTACTGCTCCTCTTAGCATGATAAAGAAGATTCAATGAGAGTGAGATGCCAGCTCCTTTCATTCAGTCAGTAGCTTCAAACATTTCTGGTATATGAATAACATGATGTTTTTCAATGGCAAAAATCAATGAATATTGTAAATGCACAAACAGTAATTTCTCCGCATTGCAAGGTGCAATTCTGAAATTTTTTGCTTTTTCCTGCTCCTCTTAGCATGATAAAGAAGATTCAAAGAGAGTGAGATGCCAGCTCCTTTCATTCAGTCAGTAGCTTCAATCATTTCTGGACGTTTTTCAATGGCAAAAATCAATGAATATTGTAAATGCACAAACAGTAATTTCTCCGCATTGCAAGGTGCAATTCTGAAATTTTTTGCTTTTTCCTGCTCCTCTTAGCATGATAAAGAAGATTCAAAGAGAGTGAGATGCCAGCTCCTTTCATTCAGTCAGTAGCTTCAAACATTTCTGGTATATGAATAACATGATGTTTTTCAATGGCAAAAATCAATGTATATTGTAAATGCACAAACAGTAATTTCTCCGCATTGCAAGGTGCAATTCTGAAATTTTTTGCTTTTTCCTGCTCCTCTTAGCATGATAAAGAAGATTCAAAGGGAGTAAGATGCCAGCTCCTTTCATTCAGTCAGTAGCTTCAATCATTTCTGGACGTTTTTCAATGGCAAAAATCAATGAATATTGTAAATGCACAAACAGTAATTTCTCCGCATTGCAAGGTGCAATTCTGAAATTTTTTGCTTTTTCCTGCTCCTCTTAGCATGATAAAGAAGATTCAAAGAGAGTGAGATGCCAGCTCCTTTCATTCAGTCAGTATCTTCAATCATTTCTGGACGTTTTTCAATGGCAAAAATCAATGAATATTGTAAATGCACAAACAGTAATTTCTCCGCATTGCAAGGTGCAATTCTGAAATTTTTTGCTTTTTCCTGCTCCTCTTAGCATGATAAAGAAGATTCAATGAGAGTGAGATGCCAGCTCCTTTCATTCAGTCAGTAGCTTCAAACATTTCTGGTATATGAATAACATGATGTTTTTCAATGGCAAAAATCAATGAATATTGTAAATGCACAAACAGTAATTTCTCCGCATTGCAAGGTGCAATTCTGAAATTTTTTGCTTTTTCCTGCTCCTCTTAGCATGATAAAGAAGATTCAAAGAGAGTGAGATGCCAGCTCCTTTCATTCAGTCAGTAGCTTCAATCATTTCTGGACATTTTTGAATGGCAAAAATCAATGAATATTGTAAATGCACAAACAGTAATTTCTCCGCATTGCAAGGTGCAATTCTGAAATTTTTTGCTTTTTCCTGCTCCTCTTAGCATGATAAAGAAGATTCAAAGAGAGTGAGATGCCAGCTCCTTTCATTCAGTCAGTAGCTTCAAACATTTCTGGTATATGAATAACATGATGTTTTTCAATGGCAAAAATCAATGAATATTGTAAATGCACAAACAGTAATTTCTCCGCATTGCAAGGTGCAATTCTGAAATTTTTTGCTTTTTCCTGCTCCTCTTAGCATGATAAAGAAGATTCAAAGAGAGTGAGATGCCAGCTCCTTTCATTCAGTCAGTAGCTTCAATCATTTCTGGACGTTTTTCAATGGCAAAAATCAATGAATATTGTAAATGCACAAACAGTAATTTCTCCGCATTGCAAGGTGCAATTCTGAAATTTTTTGCTTTTTCCTGCTCCTCTTAGCATGATAAAGAAGATTCAAAGAGAGTGAGATGCCAGCTCCTTTCATTCAGTCAGTAGCTTCAATCATTTCTGGACGTTTTTCAATGGCAAAAATCAATGAATATTGTAAATGCACAAACAGTAATTTCTCCGCATTGCAAGGTGCAATTCTGAAATTTTTTGCTTTTTCCTGCTCCTCTTAGCATGATAAAGAAGATTCAAAGAGAGTGAGATGCCAGCTCCTTTCATTCAGTCAGTAGCTTCAAACATTTCTGGTATATGAATAACATGATGTTTTTCAATGGCAAAAATCAATGAATATTGTAAATGCACAAACAGTAATTTCTCCGCATTGCAAGGTGCAATTCTGAAATTTTTTGCTTTTTCCTGCTCCTCTTAGCATGATAAAGAAGATTCAAAGAGAGTGAGATGCCAGCTCCTTTCATTCAGTCAGTATCTTCAATCATTTCTGGACGTTTTTCAATGGCAAAAATCAATGAATATTGTAAATGCACAAACAGTAATTTCTCCGCATTGCAAGGTGCAATTCTGAAATTTTTTGCTTTTTACTGCTCCTCTTAGCATGATAAAGAAGATTCAATGAGAGTGAGATGCCAGCTCCTTTCATTCAGTCAGTAGCTTCAAACATTTCTGGTATATGAATAACATGATGTTTTTCAATGGCAAAAATCAATGAATATTGTAAATGCACAAACAGTAATTTCTCCGCATTGCAAGGTGCAATTCTGAAATTTTTTGCTTTTTCCTGCTCCTCTTAGCATGATAAAGAAGATTCAAAGAGAGTGAGATGCCAGCTCCTTTCATTCAGTCAGTAGCTTCAATCATTTCTGGACGTTTTTCAATGGCAAAAATCAATGAATATTGTAAATGCACAAACAGTAATTTCTCCGCATTGCAAGGTGCAATTCTGAAATTTTTTGCTTTTTCCTGCTCCTCTTAGCATGATAAAGAAGATTCAAAGAGAGTGAGATGCCAGCTCCTTTCATTCAGTCAGTAGCTTCAAACATTTCTGGTATATGAATAACATGATGTTTTTCAATGGCAAAAATCAATGTATATTGTAAATGCACAAACAGTAATTTCTCCGCATTGCAAGGTGCAATTCTGAAATTTTTTGCTTTTTCCTACTCCTCTTAGCATGATAAAGAAGATTCAAAGGGAGTAAGATGCCAGCTCCTTTCATTCAGTCAGTAGCTTCAATCATTTCTGGACGTTTTTCAATGGCAAAAATCAATGAATATTGTAAATGCACAAACAGTAATTTCTCCGCATTGCAAGGTGCAATTCTGAAATTTTTTGCTTTTTCCTGCTCCTCTTAGCATGATAAAGAAGATTCAAAGAGAGTGAGATGCCAGCTCCTTTCATTCAGTCAGTATCTTCAATCATTTCTGGACGTTTTTCAATGGCAAAAATCAATGAATATTGTAAATGCACAAACAGTAATTTCTCCGCATTGCAAGGTGCAATTCTGAAATTTTTTGCTTTTTCCTGCTCCTCTTAGCATGATAAAGAAGATTCAATGAGAGTGAGATGCCAGCTCCTTTCATTCAGTCAGTAGCTTCAAACATTTCTGGTATATGAATAACATGATGTTTTTCAATGGCAAAAATCAATGAATATTGTAAATGCACAAACAGTAATTTCTCCGCATTGCAAGGTGCAATTCTGAAATTTTTTGCTTTTTCCTGCTCCTCTTAGCATGATAAAGAAGATTCAAAGAGAGTGAGATGCCAGCTCCTTTCATTCAGTCAGTAGCTTCAATCATTTCTGGACATTTTTGAATGGCAAAAATCAATGAATATTGTAAATGCACAAACAGTAATTTCTCCGCATTGCAAGGTGCAATTCTGAAATTTTTTGCTTTTTCCTGCTCCTCTTAGCATGATAAAGAAGATTCAAAGAGAGTGAGATGCCAGCTCCTTTCATTCAGTCAGTAGCTTCAAACATTTCTGGTATATGAATAACATGATGTTTTTCAATGGCAAAAATCAATGAATATTGTAAATGCACAAACAGTAATTTCTCCGCATTGCAAGGTGCAATTCTGAAATTTTTTGCTTTTTCCTGCTCCTCTTAGCATTATAAAGAAGATTCAAAGAGAGTGAGATGCCAGCTCCTTTCATTCAGTCAGTAGCTTCAATCATTTCTGGACGTTTTTCAATGGCAAAAATCAATGAATATTGTAAATGCACAAACAGTAATTTCTCCGCATTGCAAGGTGCAATTCTGAAATTTTTTGCTTTTTCCTGCTCCTCTTAGCATGATAAAGAAGATTCAAAGAGAGTGAGATGTCAGCTCCTTTCATTCAGTCAGTAGCTTCAAACATTTCTGGTATATGAATAACATGATGTTTTTCAATGGCAAAAATCAATGTATATTGTAAATGCACAAACAGTAATTTCTCCGCATTGCAAGGTGCAATTCTGAAATTTTTTGCTTTTTCCTGCTCCTCTTAGCATGATAAAGAAGATTCAAAGAGAGTAAGATGCCAGCTCCTTTCATTCAGTCAGTAGCTTCAATCATTTCTGGATGTTTTTCAATGGCAAAAATCAATGAATATTGTAAATGCACAAACAGTAATTTCTCCGCATTGCAAGGTGCAATTCTGAAATTTTTTGCTTTTTCCTGCTCCTCTTAGCATGATAAAGAAGATTCAAAGAGAGTGAGATGCCAGCTTCTTTCATTCAGTCAGTATCTTCAATCATTTCTGGACGTTTTTCAATGGCAAAAATCAATGAATATTGTAAATGCACAAACAGTAATTTCTCCGCATTGCAAGGTGCAATTCTGAAATTTTTTGCTTTTTCCTGCTCCTCTTAGCATGATAAAGAAGATTCAATGAGAGTGAGATGCCAGCTCCTTTCATTCAGTCAGTAGCTTCAAACATTTCTGGTAAATGAATAACATGATGTTTTTCAATGGCAAAAATCAATGAATATTGTAAATGCACAAACAGTAATTTCTCCGCATTGCAAGGTGCAATTCTGAAATTTTTTGCTTTTCCTGCTCCTCTTAGCATGATAAAGAAGATTCAAAGAGAGTGAGATGCCAGCTCCTTTCATTCAGTCAGTAGCTTCAATCATTTCTGGACGTTTTTCAATGGCAAAAATCAATGAATATTGTAAATGCACAAACAGTAATTTCTCCGCATTGCAAGGTGCAATTCTGAAATTTTTTGCTTTTTCCTGCTCCTCTTAGCATGATAAAGAAGATTCAAAGAGAGTGAGATGCCAGCTCCTTTCATTCAGTCAGTATCTTCAATCATTTTCTGGACGTTTTTCAATGGCAAAAATCAATGAATATTGTAAATGCACAAACAGTAATTTCTCCGCATTGCAAGGTGCAATTCTGAAATTTTTTGCTTTTTCCTGCTCCTCTTAGCATGATAAAGAAGATTCAATGAGAGTGAGATGCCAGCTCCTTTCATTCAGTCAGTAGCTTCAAACATTTCTGGTATATGAATAACATGATGTTTTTCAATGGCAAAAATCAATGAATATTGTAAATGCACAAACAGTAATTTCTCCGCATTGCAAGGTGCAATTCTGAAATTTTTTGCTTTTTCCTGCTCCTCTTAGCATGATAAAGAAGATTCAAAGAGAGTGAGATGCCAGCTCCTTTCATTCAGTCAGTAGCTTCAATCATTTCTGGACATTTTTGAATGGCAAAAATCAATGAATATTGTAAATGCACAAACAGTAATTTCTCCGCATTGCAAGGTGCAATTCTGAAATTTTTTGCTTTTTCCTGCTCCTCTTAGCATGATAAAGAAGATTCAAAGAGAGTGAGATGCCAGCTCCTTTCATTCAGTCAGTAGCTTCAAACATTTCTGGTATATGAATAACATGATGTTTTTCAATGGCAAAAATCAATGAATATTGTAAATGCACAAACAGTAATTTCTCCGCATTGCAAGGTGCAATTCTGAAATTTTTTGCTTTTTCCTGCTCCTCTTAGCATGATAAAGAAGATTCAAAGAGAGTGAGATGCCAGCTCCTTTCATTCAGTCAGTAGCTTCAATCATTTCTGGACGTTTTTCAATGGCAAAAATCAATGAATATTGTAAATGCACAAACAGTAATTTCTCCGCATTGCAAGGTGCAATTCTGAAATTTTTTGCTTTTTCCTGCTCCTCTTAGCATGATAAAGAAGATTCAAAGAGAGTGAGATGCCAGCTCCTTTCATTCAGTCAGTAGCTTCAATCATTTCTGGACGTTTTTCAATGGCAAAAATCAATGAATATTGTAAATGCACAAACAGTAATTTCTCCGCATTGCAAGGTGCAATTCTGAAATTTTTTGCTTTTTCCTGCTCCTCTTAGCATGATAAAGAAGATTCAAAGAGAGTGAGATGCCAGCTCCTTTCATTCAGTCAGTAGCTTCAAACATTTCTGGTATATGAATAACATGATGTTTTTCAATGGCAAAAATCAATGAATATTGTAAATGCACAAACAGTAATTTCTCCGCATTGCAAGGTGCAATTCTGAAATTTTTTGCTTTTTCCTGCTCCTCTTAGCATTATAAAGAAGATTCAAAGAGAGTGAGATGCCAGCTCCTTTCATTCAGTCAGTAGCTTCAATCATTTCTGGACGTTTTTCAATGGCAAAAATCAATGAATATTGTAAATGCACAAACAGTAATTTCTCCGCATTGCAAGGTGCAATTCTGAAATTTTTTGCTTTTTCCTGCTCCTCTTAGCATGATAAAGAAGATTCAAAGAGAGTGAGATGTCAGCTCCTTTCATTCAGTCAGTAGCTTCAAACATTTCTGGTATATGAATAACATGATGTTTTTCAATGGCAACAATCAATGAATATTGTAAATGCACAAACAGTAATTTCTCCGCATTGCAAGGTGCAATTCTGAAATTTTTTGCTTTTTCCTGCTCCTCTTTGCATGATAAAGAAGATTCAAAGAGAGTGAGATGCCAGCTCCTTTCATTCAGTCAGTAGCTTCAATCATTTCTGGACGTTTTTCAATGGCAAAAATCAATGAATATTGTAAATGCACAAACAGTAATTTCTCCGCATTGCAATGTGCAATTCTGAAATTTTTTGCTTTTCCCTGCTCCTCTTAGCATGATAAAGAAGATTCAAAGAGAGTGAGATGCCAGCTCCTTTCATTCAGTCAGTAGCTTCAATCATTTCTGGACGTTTTTCAATGGCAAAAATCAATGAATATTGTAAATGCACAAACAGTAATTTCTCCGCATTGCAAGGTGCAATTCTGAAATTTTTTACTTTTTCCTGCTCCTCTTAGCATGATAAAGAAGATTCAAAGAGAGTGAGATGCCAGCTCCTTTCATTCAGTCAGTAGCTTCAAACATTTCTGGTATATGAATAACATGATGTTTTTCAATGGCAAAAATCAATGAATATTGTAAATGCACAAACAGTAATTTCTCCGCATTGCAAGGTGCAATTCTGAAATTTTTTGCTTTTTCCTGCTCCTCTTAGCATGATAAAGAAGATTCAAAGAGAGTGAGATGTCAGCTCCTTTCATTCAGTCAGTAGCTTCAAACATTTCTGGTATATGAATAACATGATGTTTTTCAATGGCAACAATCAATGAATATTGTAAATGCACAAACAGTAATTTCTCCGCATTGCAAGGTGCAATTCTGAAATTTTTTGCTTTTTCCTGCTCCTCTTTGCATGATAAAGAAGATTCAAAGAGAGTGAGATGCCAGCTCCTTTCATTCAGTCAGTAGCTTCAATCATTTCTGGACGTTTTTCAATGGCAAAAATCAATGAATATTGTAAATGCACAAACAGTAATTTCTCCGCATTGCAAGGTGCAATTCTGAAATTTTTTGCTTTTTCCTGCTCCTCTTAGCATGATAAAGAAGATTCAAAGAGAGTGAGATGCCAGCTCCTTTCATTCATTCAGGAGCTTCAAACATTTCTGGTATATGAATAACATGATGTTTTTCAATGGCAAAAATCAATGAATATTGTAAATGCACAAACAGTAATTTCTCCGCATTGCAAGGTGCAATTCTGAAATTTTTTGCTTTTTCCTGCTCCTCTTAGCATGATAAAGAAGATTCAAAGAGAGTGAGATGTCAGCTCCTTTCATTCAGTCAGTAGCTTCAAACATTTCTGGTATATGAATAACATGATGTTTTTCAATGGCAACAATCAATGAATATTGTAAATGCACAAACAGTAATTTCTCCGCATTGCAAGGTGCAATTCTGAAATTTTTTGCTTTTTCCTGCTCCTCTTTGCATGATAAAGAAGATTCAAAGAGAGTGAGATGCCAGCTCCTTTCATTCAGTCAGTAGCTTCAATCATTTCTGGACGTTTTTCAATGGCAAAAATCAATGAATATTGTAAATGCACAAACAGTAATTTCTCCGCATTGCAAGGTGCAATTCTGAAATTTTTTGCTTTTTCCTGCTCCTCTTAGCATGATAAAGAAGATTCAATGAGAGTGAGATGCCAGCTCCTTTCATTCAGTCAGTAGCTTCAAACATTTCTGGTATATGAATAACATGATGTTTTTCAATGGCAAAAATCAATGAATATTGTAAATGCACAAACAGTAATTTCTCCGCATTGCAAGGTGCAATTCTGAAATTTTTTGCTTTTTCCTGCTCCTCTTAGCATGATAAAGAAGATTCAAAGAGAGTGAGATGCCAGCTCCTTTCATTCAGTCAGTAGCTTCAATCATTTCTGGACATTTTTGAATGGCAAAAATCAATGAATATTGTAAATGCACAAACAGTAATTTCTCCGCATTGCAAGGTGCAATTCTGAAATTTTTTGCTTTTTCCTGCTCCTCTTAGCATGATAAAGAAGATTCAAAGAGAGTGAGATGCCAGCTCCTTTCATTCAGTCAGTAGCTTCAAACATTTCTGGTATATGAATAACATGATGTTTTTCAATGGCAAAAATCAATGAATATTGTAAATGCACAAACAGTAATTTCTCCGCATTGCAAGGTACAATTCTGAAATTTTTTGCTTTTTCCTGCTCCTCTTAGCATGATAAAGAAGATTCAAAGAGAGTGAGATGCCAGCTCCTTTCATTCAGTCAGTAGCTTCAATCATTTCTGGACGTTTTTCAATGGCAAAAATCAATGAATATTGTAAATGCACAAACAGTAATTTCTCCGCATTGCAAGGTGCAATTCTGAAATTTTTTGCTTTTTCCTGCTCCTCTTAGCATGATAAAGAAGATTCAAAGAGAGTGAGATGCCAGCTCCTTTCATTCAGTCAGTAGCTTCAATCATTTCTGGACGTTTTTCAATGGCAAAAATCAATGAATATTGTAAATGCACAAACAGTAATTTCTCCGCATTGCAAGGTGCAATTCTGAAATTTTTTGCTTTTTCCTGCTCCTCTTAGCATGATAAAGAAGATTCAAAGAGAGTGAGATGCCAGCTCCTTTCATTCAGTCAGTAGCTTCAAACATTTCTGGTATATGAATAACATGATGTTTTTCAATGGCAAAAATCAATGAATATTGTAAATGCACAAACAGTAATTTCTCCGCATTGCAAGGTGCAATTCTGAAATTTTTTGCTTTTTCCTGCTCCTCTTAGCATTATAAAGAAGATTCAAAGAGAGTGAGATGCCAGCTCCTTTCATTCAGTCAGTAGCTTCAATCATTTCTGGACGTTTTTCAATGGCAAAAATCAATGAATATTGTAAATGCACAAACAGTAATTTCTCCGCATTGCAAGGTGCAATTCTGAAATTTTTTGCTTTTTCCTGCTCCTCTTAGCATGATAAAGAAGATTCAAAGAGAGTGAGATGTCAGCTCCTTTCATTCAGTCAGTAGCTTCAAACATTTCTGGTATATGAATAACATGATGTTTTTCAATGGCAAAAATCAATGTATATTGTAAATGCACAAACAGTAATTTCTCCGCATTGCAAGGTGCAATTCTGAAATTTTTTGCTTTTTCCTGCTCCTCTTAGCATGATAAAGAAGATTCAAAGAGAGTAAGATGCCAGCTCCTTTCATTCAGTCAGTAGCTTCAATCATTTCTGGATGTTTTTCAATGGCAAAAATCAATGAATATTGTAAATGCACAAACAGTAATTTCTCCGCATTGCAAGGTGCAATTCTGAAATTTTTTTGCTTTTTCCTGCTCCTCTTAGCATGATAAAGAAGATTCAAAGAGAGTGAGATGCCAGCTCCTTTCATTCAGTCAGTATCTTCAATCATTTCTGGACGTTTTTCAATGGCAAAAATCAATGAATATTGTAAATGCACAAACAGTAATTTCTCCGCATTGCAAGGTGCAATTCTGAAATTTTTTGCTTTTTCCTGCTCCTCTTAGCATGATAAAGAAGATTCAATGAGAGTGAGATGCCAGCTCCTTTCATTCAGTCAGTAGCTTCAAACATTTCTGGTATATGAATAACATGATGTTTTTCAATGGCAAAAATCAATGAATATTGTAAATGCACAAACAGTAATTTCTCCGCATTGCAAGGTGCAATTCTGAAATTTTTTGCTTTTTCCTGCTCCTCTTAGCATGATAAAGAAGATTCAAAGAGAGTGAGATGCCAGCTCCTTTCATTCAGTCAGTAGCTTCAATCATTTCTGGACGTTTTTCAATGGCAAAAATCAATGAATATTGTAAATGCACAAACAGTAATTTCTCCGCATTGCAAGGTGCAATTCTGAAATTTTTTGCTTTTTCCTGCTCCTCTTAGCATGATAAAGAAGATTCAAAGAGAGTGAGATGCCAGCTCCTTTCATTCAGTCAGTAGCTTCAATCATTTCTGGACATTTTTGAATGGCAAAAATCAATGAATATTGTAAATGCACAAACAGTAATTTCTCCGCATTGCAAGGTGCAATTCTGAAATTTTTTGCTTTTTCCTGCTCCTCTTAGCATGATAAAGAAGATTCAAAGAGAGTGAGATGCCAGCTCCTTTCATTCAGTCAGTAGCTTCAAACATTTCTGGTATATGAATAACATGATGTTTTTCAATGGCAAAAATCAATGAATATTGTAAATGCACAAACAGTAATTTCTCCGCATTGCAAGGTGCAATTCTGAAATTTTTTGCTTTTTCCTGCTCCTCTTAGCATGATAAAGAAGATTCAAAGAGAGTGAGATGCCAGCTCCTTTCATTCAGTCAGTAGCTTCAATCATTTCTGGACGTTTTTCAATGGCAAAAATCAATGAATATTGTAAATGCACAAACAGTAATTTCTCCGCATTGCAAGGTGCAATTCTGAAATTTTTTGCTTTTTCCTGCTCCTCTTAGCATGATAAAGAAGATTCAAAGAGAGTGAGATGCCAGCTCCTTTCATTCAGTCAGTAGCTTCAATCATTTCTGGACGTTTTTCAATGGCAAAAATCAATGAATATTGTAAATGCACAAACAGTAATTTCTCCGCATTGCAAGGTGCAATTCTGAAATTTTTTGCTTTTTCCTGCTCCTCTTAGCATGATAAAGAAGATTCAAAGAGAGTGAGATGCCAGCTCCTTTCATTCAGTCAGTAGCTTCAAACATTTCTGGTATATGAATAACATGATGTTTTTCAATGGCAAAAATCAATGAATATTGTAAATGCACAAACAGTAATTTCTCCGCATTGCAAGGTGCAATTCTGAAATTTTTTGCTTTTTCCTGCTCCTCTTAGCATTATAAAGAAGATTCAAAGAGAGTGAGATGCCAGCTCCTTTCATTCAGTCAGTAGCTTCAATCATTTCTGGACGTTTTTCAATGGCAAAAATCAATGAATATTGTAAATGCACAAACAGTAATTTCTCCGCATTGCAAGGTGCAATTCTGAAATTTTTTGCTTTTTCCTGCTCCTCTTAGCATGATAAAGAAGATTCAAAGAGAGTGAGATGTCAGCTCCTTTCATTCAGTCAGTAGCTTCAAACATTTCTGGTATATGAATAACATGATGTTTTTCAATGGCAACAATCAATGAATATTGTAAATGCACAAACAGTAATTTCTCCGCATTGCAAGGTGCAATTCTGAAATTTTTTGCTTTTTCCTGCTCCTCTTTGCATGATAAAGAAGATTCAAAGAGAGTGAGATGCCAGCTCCTTTCATTCAGTCAGTAGCTTCAATCATTTCTGGACGTTTTTCAATGGCAAAAATCAATGAATATTGTAAATGCACAAACAGTAATTTCTCCGCATTGCAATGTGCAATTCTGAAATTTTTTGCTTTTTCCTGCTCCTCTTAGCATGATAAAGAAGATTCAAAGAGAGTGAGATTCCAGCTCCTTTCATTCAGTCAGTAGCTTCAATCATTTCTGGACGTTTTTCAATGGCAAAAATCAATGAATATTGTAAATGCACAAACAGTAATTTCTCCGCATTGCAAGGTGCAATTCTGAAATTTTTTACTTTTTCCTGCTCCTCTTAGCATGATAAAGAAGATTCAAAGAGAGTGAGATGCCAGCTCCTTTCATTCAGTCAGTAGCTTCAAACATTTCTGGTATATGAATAACATGATGTTTTTCAATGGCAAAAATCAATGAATATTGTAAATGCACAAACAGTAATTTCTCCGCATTGCAAGGTGCAATTCTGAAATTTTTTGCTTTTTCCTGCTCCTCTTAGCATGATAAAGAAGATTCAAAGAGAGTGAGATGTCAGCTCCTTTCATTCAGTCAGTAGCTTCAAACATTTCTGGTATATGAATAACATGATGTTTTTCAATGGCAACAATCAATGAATATTGTAAATGCACAAACAGTAATTTCTCCGCATTGCAAGGTGCAATTCTGAAATTTTTTGCTTTTTCCTGCTCCTCTTTGCATGATAAAGAAGATTCAAAGAGAGTGAGATGCCAGCTCCTTTCATTCAGTCAGTAGCTTCAATCATTTCTGGACGTTTTTCAATGGCAAAAATCAATGAATATTGTAAATGCACAAACAGTAATTTCTCCGCATTGCAAGGTGCAATTCTGAAATTTTTTGCTTTTTCCTGCTCCTCTTAGCATGATAAAGAAGATTCAAAGAGAGTGAGATGCCAGCTCCTTTCATTCAGTCAGTAGCTTCAAACATTTCTGGTATATGAATAACATGATATTTTTCAATGGCAAAAATCAATGAATATTGTAAATGCACAAACAGTAATTTCTCCGCATTGCAAGGTGCAATTCTGAAATTTTATGCTTTTTACTGCTCCTCTTAGCATGATAAAGAAGATTCAAAGAGAGTGAGATGCCAGCTCCTTTCATTCAGTCAGGAGCTTCAAACATTTCTGGTATATGAATAACATGATGTTTTTCAATGGCAAAAATCAATGAATATTGTAAATGCACAAACAGTAATTTCTCCGCATTGCAAGGTGCAATTCTGAAATTTTTTGCTTTTTCCTGCTCCTCTTAGCATGATAAAGAAGATTCAAAGAGAGTGAGATGTCAGCTCCTTTCATTCAGTCAGTAGCTTCAAACATTTCTGGTATATGAATAACATGATGTTTTTCAATGGCAACAATCAATGAATATTGTAAATGCACAAACAGTAATTTCTCCGCATTGCAAGGTGCAATTCTGAAATTTTTTGCTTTTTCCTGCTCCTCTTTGCATGATAAAGAAGATTCAAAGAGAGTGAGATGCCAGCTCCTTTCATTCAGTCAGTAGCTTCAATCATTTCTGGACGTTTTTCAATGGCAAAAATCAATGAATATTGTAAATGCACAAACAGTAATTTCTCCGCATTGCAAGGTGCAATTCTGAAATTTTTTGCATTTTCCTGCTCCTCTTAGCATGATAAAGAAGATTCAAAGAGAGTGAGATGCCAGCTCCTTTCATTCAGTCAGTAGCTTCAATCATTTCTGGACGTTTTTCAATGGCAAAAATCAATGAATATTGTAAATGCACAAACAGTAATTTCTCCGCATTGCAAGGTGCAATTCTGAAATTTTTTGCTTTTTCCTGCTCCTCTTAGCATGATAAAGAAGATTCAAAGAGAGTGAGATGCCAGCTCCTTTCATTCAGTCAGTAGCTTCAAACATTTCTGGTATATGAATAACATGATGTTTTTCAATGGCAAAAATCAATGGATATTGTAAATGCACAAACAGTAATTTCTCCGCATTGCAAGGTGCAATTCTGAAATTTTTTGCTTTTTCCTGCTCCTCTTAGCATGATAAAGAAGATTCAAAGAGAGTGAGATGCCAGCTCCTTTCATTCAGTCAGAAGCTTCAATCATTTCTGGACGTTTTTCAATGGCAAAAATCAATGAATATTGTAAAAGCACAAACAGTAATTTCTCCGCATTGCAAGGTGCAATTCTGAAATTTTTTGCTTTTTCCTGCTCCTCTTAGCATGATAAAGAAGATTCAAAGAGAGTGAGATGCCAGCTCCTTTCATTCAGTCAGTAGCTTCAAACATTTCTGGTATATGAATAACATGATATTTTTCAATGGCAAAAATCAATGAATATTGTAAATGCACAAACAGTAATTTCTCCGCATTGCAAGGTGCAATTCTGAAATTTTTTGCTTTTTCCTGCTCCTCTTAGCATGATAAAGAAGATTCAAAGAGAGTGAGATGCCAGCTCCTTTCATTCAGTCAGTAGCTTCAATCATTTCTGGACGTTTTTCAATGGCAAAAATCAATGAATATTGTAAATGCACAAACAGTAATTTCTCCGCATTGCAAGGTGCAATTCTGAAATTTTTTGCTTTTTCCTGCTCCTCTTAGCATGATAAAGAAGATTCAAAGAGAGTGAGATGCCAGCTCCTTTCATTCAGTCAGTAGCTTCAAACATTTCTGGTATATGAATAACATGATGTTTTTCAATGGCAAAAATCAATGAATATTGTAAATGCACAAACAGTAATTTCTCCGCATTGCAAGGTGCAATTCTGAAATTTTTTGCTTTTTCCTACTCCTCTTAGCATTATAAAGAAGATTCAAAGAGAGTGAGATGCCAGCTCCTTTCATTCAGTCAGTAGCTTCAATCATTTCTGGACGTTTTTCAATGGCAAAAATCAATGAATATTGTAAATGCACAAACAGTAATTTCTCCGCATTGCAAGGTGCAATTCTGAAATTTTTTGCTTTTTCCTGCTCCTCTTAGCATGATAAAGAAGATTCAAAGAGAGTGAGATGTCAGCTCCTTTCATTCAGTCAGTAGCTTCAAACATTTCTGGTATATGAATAACATGATGTTTTTCAATGGCAACAATCAATGAATATTGTAAATGCACAAACAGTAATTTCTCCGCATTGCAAGGTGCAATTCTGAAATTTTTTGCTTTTTCCTGCTCCTCTTTGCATGATAAAGAAGATTCAAAGAGAGTGAGATGCCAGCTCCTTTCATTCAGTCAGTAGCTTCAATCATTTCTGGACGTTTTTCAATGGCAAAAATCAATGAATATTGTAAATGCACAAACAGTAATTTCTCCGCATTGCAAGGTGCAATTCTGAAATTTTTTGCTTTTTCCTGCTCCTCTTAGCATGATAAAGAAGATTCAAAGAGAGTGAGATGCCAGCTCCTTTCATTCAGTCAGTAGCTTCAATCATTTCTGGACGTTTTTCAATGGCAAAAATCAATGAATATTGTAAATGCACAAACAGTAATTTCTCCGCATTGCAAGGTGCAATTCTGAAATTTTTTGCTTTTTCCTGCTCCTCTTAGCATGATAAAGAAGATTCAAAGAGAGTGAGATGCCAGCTCCTTTCATTCAGTCAGAAGCTTCAATCATTTCTGGACGTTTTTCAATGGCAAAAATCAATGAATATTGTAAATGCACAAACAGTAATTTCTCCGCATTGCAAGGTGCAATTCTGAAATTTTTTGCTTTTTCCTGCTCCTCTTAGCATGATAAAGAAGATTCAAAGAGAGTGAGATGCCAGCTCCTTTCATTCAGTCAGTAGCTTCAAACATTTCTGGTATATGAATAACATGATATTTTTCAATGGCAAAAATCAATGAATATTGTAAATGCACAAACAGTAATTTCTCCGCATTGCAAGGTGCAATTCTGAAATTTTTTGCTTTTTCCTGCTCCTCTTAGCATGATAAAGAAGATTCAAAGAGAGTGAGATGCCAGCTCCTTTCATTCAGTCAGTAGCTTCAATCATTTCTGGACGTTTTTCAATGGCAAAAATCAATGAATATTGTAAATGCACAAACAGTAATTTCTCCGCATTGCAAGGTGCAATTCTGAAATTTTTTGCTTTTTCCTGCTCCTCTTAGCATGATAAAGAAGATTCAAAGAGAGTGAGATGCCAGCTCCTTTCATTCAGTCAGTAGCTTCAATCATTTCTGGACGTTTTTCAATGGCAAAAATCAATGAATATTGTAAATGCACAAACAGTAATTTCTCCGCATTGCAAGGTGCAATTCTGAAATTTTTTGCTTTTTCCTGCTCCTCTTAGCATGATAAAGAAGATTCAAAGAGAGTGAGATTCCAGCTCCTTTCATTCAGTCAGTAGCTTCAATCATTTCTGGACGTTTTTCAATGGCAAAAATCAATGAATATTGTAAATGCACAAACAGTAATTTCTCCGCATTGCAAGGTGCAATTCTGAAATTTTTTACTTTTTCCTGCTCCTCTTAGCATGATAAAGAAGATTCAAAGAGAGTGAGATGCCAGCTCCTTTCATTCAGTCAGTAGCTTCAAACATTTCTGGTATATGAATAACATGATGTTTTTCAATGGCAAAAATCAATGAATATTGTAAATGCACAAACAGTAATTTCTCCGCATTGCAAGGTGCAATTCTGAAATTTTTTGCTTTTTCCTGCTCCTCTTAGCATGATAAAGAAGATTCAAAGAGAGTGAGATGTCAGCTCCTTTCATTCAGTCAGTAGCTTCAAACATTTCTGGTATATGAATAACATGATGTTTTTCAATGGCAACAATCAATGAATATTGTAAATGCACAAACAGTAATTTCTCCGCATTGCAAGGTGCAATTCTGAAATTTTTTGCTTTTTCCTGCTCCTCTTTGCATGATAAAGAAGATTCAAAGAGAGTGAGATGCCAGCTCCTTTCATTCAGTCAGTAGCTTCAATCATTTCTGGACGTTTTTCAATGGCAAAAATCAATGAATATTGTAAATGCACAAACAGTAATTTCTCCGCATTGCAAGGTGCAATTCTGAAATTTTTTGCTTTTTCCTGCTCCTCTTAGCATGATAAAGAAGATTCAAAGAGAGTGAGATGCCAGCTCCTTTCATTCAGTCAGTAGCTTCAAACATTTCTGGTATATGAATAACATGATATTTTTCAATGGCAAAAATCAATGAATATTGTAAATGCACAAACAGTAATTTCTCCGCATTGCAAGGTGCAATTCTGAAATTTTATGCTTTTTACTGCTCCTCTTAGCATGATAAAGAAGATTCAAAGAGAGTGAGATGCCAGCTCCTTTCATTCAGTCAGGAGCTTCAAACATTTCTGGTATATGAATAACATGATGTTTTTCAATGGCAAAAATCAATGAATATTGTAAATGCACAAACAGTAATTTCTCCGCATTGCAAGGTGCAATTCTGAAATTTTTTGCTTTTTCCTGCTCCTCTTAGCATGATAAAGAAGATTCAAAGAGAGTGAGATGTCAGCTCCTTTCATTCAGTCAGTAGCTTCAAACATTTCTGGTATATGAATAACATGATGTTTTTCAATGGCAACAATCAATGAATATTGTAAATGCACAAACAGTAATTTCTCCGCATTGCAAGGTGCAATTCTGAAATTTTTTGCTTTTTCCTGCTCCTCTTTGCATGATAAAGAAGATTCAAAGAGAGTGAGATGCCAGCTCCTTTCATTCAGTCAGTAGCTTCAATCATTTCTGGACGTTTTTCAATGGCAAAAATCAATGAATATTGTAAATGCACAAACAGTAATTTCTCCGCATTGCAAGGTGCAATTCTGAAATTTTTTGCATTTTCCTGCTCCTCTTAGCATGATAAAGAAGATTCAAAGAGAGTGAGATGCCAGCTCCTTTCATTCAGTCAGTAGCTTCAATCATTTCTGGACGTTTTTCAATGGCAAAAATCAATGAATATTGTAAATGCACAAACAGTAATTTCTCCGCATTGCAAGGTGCAATTCTGAAATTTTTTGCTTTTTCCTGCTCCTCTTAGCATGATAAAGAAGATTCAAAGAGAGTGAGATGCCAGCTCCTTTCATTCAGTCAGTAGCTTCAAACATTTCTGGTATATGAATAACATGATGTTTTTCAATGGCAAAAATCAATGAATATTGTAAATGCACAAACAGTAATTTCTCCGCATTGCAAGGTGCAATTCTGAAATTTTTTGCTTTTTCCTGCTCCTCTTAGCATGATAAAGAAGATTCAAAGAGAGTGAGATGCCAGCTCCTTTCATTCAGTCAGAAGCTTCAATCATTTCTGGACGTTTTTCAATGGCAAAAATCAATGAATATTGTAAAAGCACAAACAGTAATTTCTCCGCATTGCAAGGTGCAATTCTGAAATTTTTTGCTTTTTCCTGCTCCTCTTAGCATGATAAAGAAGATTCAAAGAGAGTGAGATGCCAGCTCCTTTCATTCAGTCAGTAGCTTCAAACATTTCTGGTATATGAATAACATGATATTTTTCAATGGCAAAAATCAATGAATATTGTAAATGCACAAACAGTAATTTCTCCGCATTGCAAGGTGCAATTCTGAAATTTTTTGCTTTTTCCTGCTCCTCTTAGCATGATAAAGAAGATTCAAAGAGAGTGAGATGCCAGCTCCTTTCATTCAGTCAGTAGCTTCAAACATTTCTGGTATATGAATAACATGATGTTTTTCAATGGCAAAAATCAATGAATATTGTAAATGCACAAACAGTAATTTCTCCGCATTGCAAGGTGCAATTCTGAAATTTTTTGCTTTTTCCTGCTCCTCTTAGCATTATAAAGAAGATTCAAAGAGAGTGAGATGCCAGCTCCTTTCATTCAGTCAGTAGCTTCAATCATTTCTGGACGTTTTTCAATGGCAAAAATCAATGAATATTGTAAATGCACAAACAGTAATTTCTCCGCATTGCAAGGTGCAATTCTGAAATTTTTTGCTTTTTCCTGCTCCTCTTAGCATGATAAAGAAGATTCAAAGAGAGTGAGATGTCAGCTCCTTTCATTCAGTCAGTAGCTTCAAACATTTCTGGTATATGAATAACATGATGTTTTTCAATGGCAACAATCAATGAATATTGTAAATGCACAAACAGTAATTTCTCCGCATTGCAAGGTGCAATTCTGAAATTTTTTGCTTTTTCCTGCTCCTCTTTGCATGATAAAGAAGATTCAAAGAGAGTGAGATGCCAGCTCCTTTCATTCAGTCAGTAGCTTCAATCATTTCTGGACGTTTTTCAATGGCAAAAATCAATGAATATTGTAAATGCACAAACAGTAATTTCTCCGCATTGCAATGTGCAATTCTGAAATTTTTTGCTTTTTCCTGCTCCTCTTAGCATGATAAAGAAGATTCAAAGAGAGTGAGATTCCAGCTCCTTTCATTCAGTCAGTAGCTTCAATCATTTCTGGACGTTTTTCAATGGCAAAAATCAATGAATATTGTAAATGCACAAACAGTAATTTCTCCGCATTGCAAGGTGCAATTCTGAAATTTTTTACTTTTTCCTGCTCCTCTTAGCATGATAAAGAAGATTCAAAGAGAGTGAGATGCCAGCTCCTTTCATTCAGTCAGTAGCTTCAAACATTTCTGGTATATGAATAACATGATGTTTTTCAATGGCAAAAATCAATGAATATTGTAAATGCACAAACAGTAATTTCTCCGCATTGCAAGGTGCAATTCTGAAATTTTTTGCTTTTTCCTGCTCCTCTTAGCATGATAAAGAAGATTCAAAGAGAGTGAGATGTCAGCTCCTTTCATTCAGTCAGTAGCTTCAAACATTTCTGGTATATGAATAACATGATGTTTTTCAATGGCAACAATCAATGAATATTGTAAATGCACAAACAGTAATTTCTCCGCATTGCAAGGTGCAATTCTGAAATTTTTTGCTTTTTCCTGCTCCTCTTTGCATGATAAAGAAGATTCAAAGAGAGTGAGATGCCAGCTCCTTTCATTCAGTCAGTAGCTTCAATCATTTCTGGACGTTTTTCAATGGCAAAAATCAATGAATATTGTAAATGCACAAACAGTAATTTCTCCGCATTGCAAGGTGCAATTCTGAAATTTTTTGCTTTTTCCTGCTCCTCTTAGCATGATAAAGAAGATTCAAAGAGAGTGAGATGCCAGCTCCTTTCATTCAGTCAGTAGCTTCAAACATTTCTGGTATATGAATAACATGATATTTTTCAATGGCAAAAATCAATGAATATTGTAAATGCACAAACAGTAATTTCTCCGCATTGCAAGGTGCAATTCTGAAATTTTATGCTTTTTACTGCTCCTCTTAGCATGATAAAGAAGATTCAAAGAGAGTGAGATGCCAGCTCCTTTCATTCAGTCAGGAGCTTCAAACATTTCTGGTATATGAATAACATGATGTTTTTCAATGGCAAAAATCAATGAATATTGTAAATGCACAAACAGTAATTTCTCCGCATTGCAAGGTGCAATTCTGAAATTTTTTGCTTTTTCCTGCTCCTCTTAGCATGATAAAGAAGATTCAAAGAGAGTGAGATGTCAGCTCCTTTCATTCAGTCAGTAGCTTCAAACATTTCTGGTATATGAATAACATGATGTTTTTCAATGGCAACAATCAATGAATATTGTAAATGCACAAACAGTAATTTCTCCGCATTGCAAGGTGCAATTCTGAAATTTTTTGCTTTTTCCTGCTCCTCTTTGCATGATAAAGAAGATTCAAAGAGAGTGAGATGCCAGCTCCTTTCATTCAGTCAGTAGCTTCAATCATTTCTGGACGTTTTTCAATGGCAAAAATCAATGAATATTGTAAATGCACAAACAGTAATTTCTCCGCATTGCAAGGTGCAATTCTGAAATTTTTTGCATTTTCCTGCTCCTCTTAGCATGATAAAGAAGATTCAAAGAGAGTGAGATGCCAGCTCCTTTCATTCAGTCAGTAGCTTCAATCATTTCTGGACGTTTTTCAATGGCAAAAATCAATGAATATTGTAAATGCACAAACAGTAATTTCTCCGCATTGCAAGGTGCAATTCTGAAATTTTTTGCTTTTTCCTGCTCCTCTTAGCATGATAAAGAAGATTCAAAGAGAGTGAGATGCCAGCTCCTTTCATTCAGTCAGTAGCTTCAAACATTTCTGGTATATGAATAACATGATGTTTTTCAATGGCAAAAATCAATGGATATTGTAAATGCACAAACAGTAATTTCTCCGCATTGCAAGGTGCAATTCTGAAATTTTTTGCTTTTTCCTGCTCCTCTTAGCATGATAAAGAAGATTCAAAGAGAGTGAGATGCCAGCTCCTTTCATTCAGTCAGAAGCTTCAATCATTTCTGGACGTTTTTCAATGGCAAAAATCAATGAATATTGTAAAAGCACAAACAGTAATTTCTCCGCATTGCAAGGTGCAATTCTGAAATTTTTTGCTTTTTCCTGCTCCTCTTAGCATGATAAAGAAGATTCAAAGAGAGTGAGATGCCAGCTCCTTTCATTCAGTCAGTAGCTTCAAACATTTCTGGTATATGAATAACATGATATTTTTCAATGGCAAAAATCAATGAATATTGTAAATGCACAAACAGTAATTTCTCCGCATTGCAAGGTGCAATTCTGAAATTTTTTGCTTTTTCCTGCTCCTCTTAGCATGATAAAGAAGATTCAAAGAGAGTGAGATGCCAGCTCCTTTCATTCAGTCAGTAGCTTCAATCATTTCTGGACGTTTTTCAATGGCAAAAATCAATGAATATTGTAAATGCACAAACAGTAATTTCTCCGCATTGCAAGGTGCAATTCTGAAATTTTTTGCTTTTTCCTGCTCCTCTTAGCATGATAAAGAAGATTCAAAGAGAGTGAGATGCCAGCTCCTTTCATTCAGTCAGTAGCTTCAAACATTTCTGGTATATGAATAACATGATGTTTTTCAATGGCAAAAATCAATGAATATTGTAAATGCACAAACAGTAATTTCTCCGCATTGCAAGGTGCAATTCTGAAATTTTTTGCTTTTTCCTACTCCTCTTAGCATTATAAAGAAGATTCAAAGAGAGTGAGATGCCAGCTCCTTTCATTCAGTCAGTAGCTTCAATCATTTCTGGACGTTTTTCAATGGCAAAAATCAATGAATATTGTAAATGCACAAACAGTAATTTCTCCGCATTGCAAGGTGCAATTCTGAAATTTTTTGCTTTTTCCTGCTCCTCTTAGCATGATAAAGAAGATTCAAAGAGAGTGAGATGTCAGCTCCTTTCATTCAGTCAGTAGCTTCAAACATTTCTGGTATATGAATAACATGATGTTTTTCAATGGCAACAATCAATGAATATTGTAAATGCACAAACAGTAATTTCTCCGCATTGCAAGGTGCAATTCTGAAATTTTTTGCTTTTTCCTGCTCCTCTTTGCATGATAAAGAAGATTCAAAGAGAGTGAGATGCCAGCTCCTTTCATTCAGTCAGTAGCTTCAATCATTTCTGGACGTTTTTCAATGGCAAAAATCAATGAATATTGTAAATGCACAAACAGTAATTTCTCCGCATTGCAAGGTGCAATTCTGAAATTTTTTGCTTTTTCCTGCTCCTCTTAGCATGATAAAGAAGATTCAAAGAGAGTGAGATGCCAGCTCCTTTCATTCAGTCAGTAGCTTCAATCATTTCTGGACGTTTTTCAATGGCAAAAATCAATGAATATTGTAAATGCACAAACAGTAATTTCTCCGCATTGCAAGGTGCAATTCTGAAATTTTTTGCTTTTTCCTGCTCCTCTTAGCATGATAAAGAAGATTCAAAGAGAGTGAGATGCCAGCTCCTTTCATTCAGTCAGAAGCTTCAATCATTTCTGGACGTTTTTCAATGGCAAAAATCAATGAATATTGTAAATGCACAAACAGTAATTTCTCCGCATTGCAAGGTGCAATTCTGAAATTTTTTGCTTTTTCCTGCTCCTCTTAGCATGATAAAGAAGATTCAAAGAGAGTGAGATGCCAGCTCCTTTCATTCAGTCAGTAGCTTCAAACATTTCTGGTATATGAATAACATGATATTTTTCAATGGCAAAAATCAATGAATATTGTAAATGCACAAACAGTAATTTCTCCGCATTGCAAGGTGCAATTCTGAAATTTTTTGCTTTTTCCTGCTCCTCTTAGCATGATAAAGAAGATTCAAAGAGAGTGAGATGCCAGCTCCTTTCATTCAGTCAGTAGCTTCAATCATTTCTGGACGTTTTTCAATGGCAAAAATCAATGAATATTGTAAATGCACAAACAGTAATTTCTCCGCATTGCAAGGTGCAATTCTGAAATTTTTTGCTTTTTCCTGCTCCTCTTAGCATGATAAAGAAGATTCAAAGAGAGTGAGATGCCAGCTCCTTTCATTCAGTCAGTAGCTTCAATCATTTCTGGACGTTTTTCAATGGCAAAAATCAATGAATATTGTAAATGCACAAACAGTAATTTCTCCGCATTGCAAGGTGCAATTCTGAAATTTTTTGCTTTTTCCTGCTCCTCTTAGCATGATAAAGAAGATTCAAAGAGAGTGAGATGCCAGCTCCTTTCATTCAGTCAGTAGCTTCAAACATTTCTGGTATATGAATAACATGATGTTTTTCAATGGCAAAAATCAATGGATATTGTAAATGCACAAACAGTAATTTCTCCGCATTGCAAGGTGCAATTCTGAAATTTTTTGCTTTTTCCTGCTCCTCTTAGCATGATAAAGAAGATTCAAAGAGAGTGAGATGCCAGCTCCTTTCATTCAGTCAGAAGCTTCAATCATTTCTGGACGTTTTTCAATGGCAAAAATCAATGAATATTGTAAAAGCACAAACAGTAATTTCTCCGCATTGCAAGGTGCAATTCTGAAATTTTTTGCTTTTTCCTGCTCCTCTTAGCATGATAAAGAAGATTCAAAGAGAGTGAGATGCCAGCTCCTTTCATTCAGTCAGTAGCTTCAAACATTTCTGGTATATGAATAACATGATATTTTTCAATGGCAAAAATCAATGAATATTGTAAATGCACAAACAGTAATTTCTCCGCATTGCAAGGTGCAATTCTGAAATTTTTTGCTTTTTCCTGCTCCTCTTAGCATGATAAAGAAGATTCAAAGAGAGTGAGATGCCAGCTCCTTTCATTCAGTCAGTAGCTTCAATCATTTCTGGACGTTTTTCAATGGCAAAAATCAATGAATATTGTAAATGCACAAACAGTAATTTCTCCGCATTGCAAGGTGCAATTCTGAAATTTTTTGCTTTTTCCTGCTCCTCTTAGCATGATAAAGAAGATTCAAAGAGAGTGAGATGCCAGCTCCTTTCATTCAGTCAGTAGCTTCAAACATTTCTGGTATATGAATAACATGATGTTTTTCAATGGCAAAAATCAATGAATATTGTAAATGCACAAACAGTAATTTCTCCGCATTGCAAGGTGCAATTCTGAAATTTTTTGCTTTTTCCTACTCCTCTTAGCATTATAAAGAAGATTCAAAGAGAGTGAGATGCCAGCTCCTTTCATTCAGTCAGTAGCTTCAATCATTTCTGGACGTTTTTCAATGGCAAAAATCAATGAATATTGTAAATGCACAAACAGTAATTTCTCCGCATTGCAAGGTGCAATTCTGAAATTTTTTGCTTTTTCCTGCTCCTCTTAGCATGATAAAGAAGATTCAAAGAGAGTGAGATGTCAGCTCCTTTCATTCAGTCAGTAGCTTCAAACATTTCTGGTATATGAATAACATGATGTTTTTCAATGGCAACAATCAATGAATATTGTAAATGCACAAACAGTAATTTCTCCGCATTGCAAGGTGCAATTCTGAAATTTTTTGCTTTTTCCTGCTCCTCTTTGCATGATAAAGAAGATTCAAAGAGAGTGAGATGCCAGCTCCTTTCATTCAGTCAGTAGCTTCAATCATTTCTGGACGTTTTTCAATGGCAAAAATCAATGAATATTGTAAATGCACAAACAGTAATTTCTCCGCATTGCAAGGTGCAATTCTGAAATTTTTTGCTTTTTCCTGCTCCTCTTAGCATGATAAAGAAGATTCAAAGAGAGTGAGATGCCAGCTCCTTTCATTCAGTCAGTAGCTTCAATCATTTCTGGACGTTTTTCAATGGCAAAAATCAATGAATATTGTAAATGCACAAACAGTAATTTCTCCGCATTGCAAGGTGCAATTCTGAAATTTTTTGCTTTTTCCTGCTCCTCTTAGCATGATAAAGAAGATTCAAAGAGAGTGAGATGCCAGCTCCTTTCATTCAGTCAGAAGCTTCAATCATTTCTGGACGTTTTTCAATGGCAAAAATCAATGAATATTGTAAATGCACAAACAGTAATTTCTCCGCATTGCAAGGTGCAATTCTGAAATTTTTTGCTTTTTCCTGCTCCTCTTAGCATGATAAAGAAGATTCAAAGAGAGTGAGATGCCAGCTCCTTTCATTCAGTCAGTAGCTTCAAACATTTCTGGTATATGAATAACATGATATTTTTCAATGGCAAAAATCAATGAATATTGTAAATGCACAAACAGTAATTTCTCCGCATTGCAAGGTGCAATTCTGAAATTTTTTGCTTTTTCCTGCTCCTCTTAGCATGATAAAGAAGATTCAAAGAGAGTGAGATGCCAGCTCCTTTCATTCAGTCAGTAGCTTCAATCATTTCTGGACGTTTTTCAATGGCAAAAATCAATGAATATTGTAAATGCACAAACAGTAATTTCTCCGCATTGCAAGGTGCAATTCTGAAATTTTTTGCTTTTTCCTGCTCCTCTTAGCATGATAAAGAAGATTCAAAGAGAGTGAGATGCCAGCTCCTTTCATTCAGTCAGTAGCTTCAATGATTTCTGGACGTTTTTCAATGGCAAAAATCAATGAATATTGTAAATGCACAAACAGTAATTTCTCCGCATTGCAAGGTGCAATTCTGAAATTTTTTGCTTTTTCCTGCTCCTCTTAGCATGATAAAGAAGATTCAAAGAGAGTGAGATGCCAGCTCCTTTCATTCAGTCAGAAGCTTCAATCATTTCTGGACGTTTTTCAATGGCAAAAATCAATGAATATTGTAAATGCACAAACAGTAATTTCTCCGCATTGCAAGGTGCAATTCTGAAATTTTTTGCTTTTTCCTGCTCCTCTTAGCATGATAAAGAAGATTCAAAGAGAGTGAGATGCCAGCTCCTTTCATTCAGTCAGTAGCTTCAAACATTTCTGGTATATGAATAACATGATATTTTATAATGGCAAAAATCAATGAATATTGTAAATGCACAAACAGTAATTTCTCCGCATTGCAAGGTGCAATTCTGAAATTTTTTGCTTTTTCCTGCTCCTCTTAGCATGATAAAGAAGATTCAAAGAGAGTGAGATGCCAGCTCCTTTCATTCAGTCAGTAGCTTCAATCATTTCTGGACGTTTTTCAATGGCAAAAATCAATGAATATTGTAAATGCACAAACAGTAATTTCTCCGCATTGCAAGGTGCAATTCTGAAATTTTTTGCTTTTTCCTGCTCCTCTTAGCATGATAAAGAAGATTCAAAGAGAGTGAGATGCCAGCTCCTTTCATTCAGTCAGTAGCTTCAATCATTTCTGGACGTTTTTCAATGGCAAAAATCAATGAATATTGTAAATGCACAAACAGTAATTTCTCCGCATTGCAAGGTGCAATTCTGAAATTTTTTGCTTTTTCCTGCTCCTCTTAGCATGATAAAGAAGATTCAAAGAGAGTGAGATGCCAGCTCCTTTCATTCAGTCAGTAGCTTCAAACATTTCTGGTATATGAATAACATGATGTTTTTCAATGGCAAAAATCAATGAATATTGTAAATGCACAAACAGTAATTTCTCCGCATTGCAAGGTGCAATTCTGAAATTTTTTGCTTTTTCCTGCTCCTCTTAGCATTATAAAGAAGATTCAAAGAGAGTGAGATGCCAGCTCCTTTCATTCAGTCAGTAGCTTCAATCATTTCTGGACGTTTTTCAATGGCAAAAATAAATGAATATTGTAAATGCACAAACAGTAATTTCTCCGCATTGCAAGGTGCAATTCTGAAATTTTTTGCTTTTTCCTGCTCCTCTTAGCATGATAAAGAAGATTCAAAGAGAGTGAGATGTCAGCTCCTTTCATTCAGTCAGTAGCTTCAAACATTTCTGGTATATGAATAACATGATGTTTTTCAATGGCAACAATCAATGAATATTGTAAATGCACAAACAGTAATTTCTCCGCATTGCAAGGTGCAATTCTGAAATTTTTTGCTTTTTCCTGCTCCTCTTTGCATGATAAAGAAGATTCAAAGAGAGTGAGATGCCAGCTCCTTTCATTCAGTCAGTAGCTTCAATCATTTCTGGACGTTTTTCAATGGCAAAAATCAATGAATATTGTAAATGCACAAACAGTAATTTCTCCGCATTGCAAGGTGCAATTCTGAAATTTTTTGCTTTTTCCTGCTCCTCTTAGCATGATAAAGAAGATTCAAAGAGAGTGAGATGCCAGCTCCTTTCATTCAGTCAGTAGCTTCAATCATTTCTGGACGTTTCTCAATGGCAAAAATCAATGAATATTGTAAATGCACAAACAGTAATTTCTCCGCATTGCAAGGTGCAATTCTGAAATTTTTTGCTTTTTCCTGCTCCTCTTAGCATGATAAAGAAGATTTAAAGAGAGTGAGATGCCAGCTCCTTTCATTCAGTCAGTAGCTTCAAACATTTCTGGTATATGAATAACATGATGTTTTTCAATGGCAAAAATCAATGAATATTGCAAATGCACAAACAGTAATTTCTCCGCATTGCAAGGTGCAATTCTGAAATTTTTTGCTTTTTCCTGCTCCTCTTAGCATGATAAAGAAGATTCAAAGAGAGTGAGATGCCAGCTCCTTTCATTCAGTCAGAAGCTTCAATCATTTCTGGACGTTTTTCAATGGCAAAAATTAATGAATATTGTAAATGCACAAACAGTAATTTCTCCGCATTGCAAGGTGCAATTCTGAAATTTTTTGCTTTTTCCTGCTCCTCTTAGCATGATAAAGAAGATTCAAAGAGAGTGAGATGCCAGCTCCTTTCATTCAGTCAGTAGCTTCAAACATTTCTGGTATATGAATAACATGATGTTTTTCAATGGCAAAAATCAATGAATATTGTAAATGCACAAACAGTAATTTCTCCGCATTGCAAGGTGCAATTCTGAAATTTTTTGCTTTTTCCTGCTCCTCTTAGCATGATAAAGAAGATTCAAAGAGAGTGAGATGCCAGCTCCTTTCATTCAGTCAGTAGCTTCAAACATTTCTGGTATATGAATAACATGTTTTTCAATGGCAAAAATCAATGAATATTGTTAATGCACAAACAGTAATTTCTCCTCATTGCACGGTGCAATTCTGAAATTTTTTGCTTTTTCCTGCTCCTCTTAGCATGATAAAGAAGATTCAAAGAGAGTGAGATGCCAGCTCCTTTCATTCAGTCAGTAGCTTCAATCATTTCTGGACGTTTTTCAATGGCAAAAATCAATGAATATTGTAAATGCACAAACAGTAATTTCTCCGCATTGCAAGGTGCAATTCTGAAATTTTTTGCTTTTTCCTGCTCCTCGTAGCATGATAAAGAAGATTCAAAGAGAGTGAGATGCCAGCTCCTTTCATTCAGACAGTAGCTTCAAACATTTCTGGTATATGAATAACATGTTTTTCAATGGCAAAAATCAATGAATATTGTTAATGCACAAACAGTAATTTCTCCTCATTGCACGGTGCAATTCTGAAATTTTTTGCTTTTTCCTGCTCCTCTTAGCATGATAAAGAAGATTCAAAGAGAGTGAGATGCCAGCTCCTTTCATTCAGTCAGTAGCTTCAAACATTTCTGGTATATGAATAACATGATGTTTTTCAATGGCAAAAATCAATGAATATTGTAAATGCACAAACAGTAATTTCTCCGCATTGCAAGGTGCAATTCTGAAATTTTTTGCTTTTTCCTGCTCCTCTTAGCATGATAAAGAAGATTCAAAGAGAGTGAGATGCCAGCTCCTTTCATTCAGTCAGTAGCTTCAATCATTTCTGGACATTTTTCAATGGCAAAAATCAATGAATATTGTAAATGCACAAACAGTAATTTCTACGCATTGCAAGGTGCAATTCTGAAATTTTTTGCTTTTTCCTGCTCCTCTTAGCATGATAAAGAAGATTCAAAGAGAGTGAGATGCCAGCTCCTTTCATTCAGTCAGTAGCTTCAAATATTTCTGGTATATGAATAACATGATGTTTTTCAATGGCAAAAATCAATGAATATTGTAAATGCACAAACAGTAATTTCTCCGCCTTGCAAGGTGCAATTCTGAAATTTTTTGCTTTTTCCTGCTCCTCTTAGCATGATAAAGAAGATTCAAAGAGAGTGAGATGCCAGCTCCTTTCATTCAGTCAGTAGATTCAATCATTTCTGGACGTTTTTCAATGGCAAAAATCAATGAATATTGTAAATGCACAAACAGTAATTTCTCCGCATTGCAAGGTGCAATTCTGAAATTTTTTGCTTTTTCCTGCTCCTCTTAGCATGATAAAGAAGATTCAAAGAGAGTGACATGTCATCTCCTTTCATTCAATCAGTAGCTTCAAACATTTCTGGTATATGAATAACATGATGTTTTTCAATGGCAAAAATCAATGAATATTGTAAATGCACAAACAGTAATTTCTCCGCATTGCAAGGTGCAATTCTGAAATTTTTTGCTTTTTCCTGCTCCTCTTAGCATGATAAAGAAGATTCAAAGAGAGTGAGATACCAGCTCCTTTCATTCAGTCAGTAGCTTCAATCATTTCTGGACGTTTTTCAATGGCAAAAATCAATGAATATTGTAAATGCACAAACAGTAATTTCTCCGCATTGCAAGGTGCAATTCTGAAATTTTTTGCTTTTTCCTGCTCCTCTTAGCATGATAAAGAAGATTCAAAGAGAGTGAGATACCGGCTCCTTTCATTCAGTCAGTAGCTTCAATCATTTCTGGACGTTTTTCAATGGCAAAAATCAATGAATATTGTAAATGCACAGACAGTAATTTCTCCGCATTGCAAGGTGCAATTCTGAAATTTTTTGCTTTTTCCTGCTCCTCTTAGCATGATAAAGAAGATTCAAAGAGAGTGAGATGTCAGCTCCTTTCATTCAGTCAGTAGCTTCAAACATTTCTGGTATATGAATAACATGATGTTTTTCAATGGCAAAAATCAATGAATATTGTAAATGCACAAACAGTAATTTCTCCGCATTGCAAGGTGCAATTCTGAAATTTTTTGCTTTTTCCTGCTCCTCTTAGCATGATAAAGAAGATTCAAAGAGAGTAAGATGTCAGCTCCTTTCATTCAGTCAGTAGCTTCAATAATTTCTGGACGTTTTTCAATGGCAAAAATCAATGAATATTGTAAATGCACAAACAGTAATTTCTCCGCATTGCAAGGTGCAATTCTGAAATTTTTTGCTTTTTCCTGCTCCTCTTAGCATGATAAAGAAGATTCAAAGAGAGTGAGATGCCAGCTCCTTTCATTCAGTCAGTAGCTTCAATCATTTCTGGACGTTTTTCAATGGCAAAAATCAATGAATATTGTAAATGCACAAACAGTAATTTCTCCGCATTGCAAGGTGCAATTCTGAAATTTTTTGCTTTTTCCTGCTCCTCTTAGCATGATAAAAAAGATTCAAAGAGAGTGAGATGTCAGCTCCTTTCATTCAGTCAGTAGCTTCAAACATTTCTGGTATATGAATAACATGATGTTTTTCAATGGCAAAAATCAATGAATATTGTAAATGCACAAACAGTAATTTCTCCGCATTGCAAGGTGCAATTCTGAAATTTTTTGCTTTTTCCTGCTCCTCTTAGCATGATAAAGAAGATTCAAAGAGAGTAAGATGCCAGCTCCTTTCATTCAGTCAGTAGCTTCAATCATTTCTGGACGTTTTTCAATGGCAAAAATCAATGAATATTGTAAATGCACAAACAGTAATTTCTCCGCATTGCAAGGTGCAATTCTGAAATTTTTTGCTTTTTCCTGCTCCTCTTAGCATGATAAAGAAGATTCAAAGAGAGTGAGATGCCAGCTCCTTTCATTCAGTCAGTAGCTTCAATCATTTCTGGACGTTTTTCAATGGCAAAAATCAATGAATATTGTAAATGCACAAACAGTAATTTCTCCGCATTGCAAGGTGCAATTCTGAAATTTTTTGCTTTTTCCTGCTCCTCTTAGCATGATAAAGAAGATTCAAAGAGAGTGAGATGCCAGCTCCTTTCATTCAGTCAGTAGCTTCAAACATTTCTGGTATATGAATAACATGTTTTTCAATGGCAAAAATCAATGAATATTGTTAATGCACAAACAGTAATTTCTCCTCATTGCACGGTGCAATTCTGAAATTTTTTGCTTTTTCCTGCTCCTCTTAGCATGATAAAGAAGATTCAAAGAGAGTGAGATGCCAGCTCCTTTCATTCAGTCAGTAGCTTCAATCATTTCTGGACGTTTTTCAATGGCAAAAATCAATGAATATTGTAAATGCACAAACAGTAATTTCTCCGCATTGCAAGGTGCAATTCTGAAATTTTTTGCTTTTTCCTGCTCCTCTTAGCATGATAAAGAAGATTCAAAGAGAGTGAGATGCCAGCTCCTTTCATTCAGTCAGTAGCTTCAAACATTTCTGGTATATGAATAACATGATGTTTTTCAATGGCAAAAATCAATGAATATTGTAAATGCACAAACAGTAATTTCTCCGCATTGCAAGGTGCAATTCTGAAATTTTTTGCTTTTTCCTGCTCCTCTTAGCATGATAAAGAAGATTCAAAGAGAGTGAGATGCCAGCTCCTTTCATTCAGTCAGTAGCTTCAATCATTTCTGGACAATTTTCAATGGCAAAAATCAATGAATATTGTAAATGCACAAACAGTAATTTCTACTCATTGCAAGGTGCAATTCTGAAATTTTTTGCTTTTTCCTGCTCCTCTTAGCATGATAAAGAAGATTCAAAGAGAGTGAGATGCCAGCTCCTTTCATTCAGTCAGTAGCTTCAAATATTTCTGGTATATGAATAACATGATGTTTTTCAATGGCAAAAATCAATGAATATTGTAAATGCACAAACAGTAATTTCTCCGCATTGCAAGGTGCAATTCTGAAATTTTTTGCTTTTTCCTGCTCCTCTTAGCATGATAAAGAAGATTCAAAGAGAGTGAGATGCCAGCTCCTTTCATTCAGTCAGTAGATTCAATCATTTCTGGACGTTTTTCAATGGCAAAAATCAATGAATATTGTAAATGCACAAACAGTAATTTCTCCGCATTGCAAGGTGCAATTCTGAAATTTTTTGCTTTTTCCTGCTCCTCTTAGCATGATAAAGAAGATTCAAAGAGAGTGACATGTCATCTCCTTTCATTCAATCAGTAGCTTCAAACATTTCTGGTATATGAATAACATGATGTTTTTCAATGGCAAAAATCAATGAATATTGTAAATGCACAAACAGTAATTTCTCCGCATTGCAAGGTGCAATTCTGAAATTTTTTGCTTTTTCCTGCTCCTCTTAGCATGATAAAGAAGATTCAAAGAGAGTGAGATACCAGCTCCTTTCATTCAGTCAGTAGCTTCAATCATTTCTGGACGTTTTTCAATGGCAAAAATCAATGAATATTGTAAATGCACAAACAGTAATTTCTCCGCATTGCAAGGTGCAATTCTGAAATTTTTTGCTTTTTCCTGCTCCTCTTAGCATGATAAAGAAGATTCAAAGAGAGTGAGATACCAGCTCCTTTCATTCAGTCAGTAGCTGCAATCATTTCTGGACGTTTTTCAATGGCAAAAATCAATGAATATTGTAAATGCACAGACAGTAATTTCTCCGCATTGCAAGGTGCAATTCTGAAATTTTTTGCTTTTTCCTGCTCCTCTTAGCATGATAAAGAAGATTCAAAGAGAGTGAGATGTCAGCTCCTTTCATTCAGTCAGTAGCTTCAAACATTTCTGGTATATGAATAACATGATGTTTTTCAATGGCAAAAATCAATGAATATTGTAAATGCACAAACAGTAATTTCTCCGCATTGCAAGGTGCAATTCTGAAATTTTTTGCTTTTTCCTGCTCCTCTTAGCATGATAAAGAAGATTCAAAGAGAGTAAGATGCCAGCTCCTTTCATTCAGTCAGTAGCTTCAATCATTTCTGGACGTTTTTCAATGGCAAAAATCAATGAATATTGTAAATGCACAAACAGTAATTTCTCCGCATTGCAAGGTGCAATTCTGAAATTTTTTGCTTTTTCCTGCTCCTCTTAGCATGATAAAGAAGATTCAAAGAGAGTGAGATGCCAGCTCCTTTCATTCAGTCAGTAGCTTCAATCATTTCTGGACGTTTTTCAATGGCAAAAATCAATGAATATTGTAAATGCACAAACAGTAATTTCTCCGCATTGCAAGGTGCAATTCTGAAATTTTTTGCTTTTTCCTGCTCCTCTTAGCATGATAAAAAAGATTCAAAGAGAGTGAGATGTCAGCTCCTTTCATTCAGTCAGTAGCTTCAAACATTTCTGGTATATGAATAACATGATGTTTTTCAATGGCAAAAATCAATGAATATTGTAAATGCACAAACAGTAATTTCTCCGCATTGCAAGGTGCAATTCTGAAATTTTTTGCTTTTTCCTGCTCCTCTTAGCATGATAAAGAAGATTCAAAGAGAGTAAGATGCCAGCTCCTTTCATTCAGTCAGTAGCTTCAATCATTTCTGGACGTTTTTCAATGGCAAAAATCAATGAATATTGTAAATGCACAAACAGTAATTTCTCCGCATTGCAAGGTGCAATTCTGAAATTTTTTGCTTTTTCCTGCTCCTCTTAGCATGATAAAGAAGATTCAAAGAGAGTGAGATGCCAGCTCCTTTCATTCAGTCAGTAGCTTCAATCATTTCTGGACGTTTTTCAATGGCAAAAATCAATGAATATTGTAAATGCACAAACAGTAATTTCTCCGCATTGCAAGGTGCAATTCTGAAATTTTTTGCTTTTTCCTGCTCCTCTTAGCATGATAAAGAAGATTCAAAGAGAGTGAGATGCCAGCTCCTTTCATTCAGTCAGTAGCTTCAAACATTTCTGGTATATGAATAACATGATGTTTTTCAATGGCAAAAATCAATGAATATTGTAAATGCACAAACAGTAATTTCTCCGCATTGCAAGGTGCAATTCTGAAATTTTTTGCTTTTTCCTGCTCCTCTTAGCATGATAAAGAAGATTCAAAGAGAGTAAGATGCCAGCTCCTTTCATTCAGTCAGTAGCTTCAATCATTTCTGGACGTTTTTCAATGGCAAAAATCAATGAATATTGTAAATGCACAAACAGTAATTTCTCCGCATTGCAAGGTGCAATTCTGAAATTTTTTGCTTTTTCCTGCTCCTCTTAGCATGATAAAGAAGATTCAAAGAGAGTGAGATGCCAGCTCCTTTCATTCAGTCAGTAGCTTCAATCATTTCTGGACGTTTTTCAATGGCAAAAATCAATGAATATTGTAAATGCACAAACAGTAATTTCTCCGCATTGCAAGGTGCAATTCTGAAATTTTTTGCTTTTTCCTGCTCCTCTTAGCATGATAAAGAAGATTCAAAGAGAGTGAGATGTCAGCTCCTTTCATTCAGTCAGTAGCTTCAAACATTTCTGGTATATGAATAACATGATGTTTTTCAATGGCAAAAATCAATGAATATTGTAAATGCACAAACAGTAATTTCTCCGCATTGCAAGGTGCAATTCTGAAATTTTTTGCTTTTTCCTGCTCCTCTTAGCATGATAAAGAAGATTCAAAGAGAGTAAGATGCCAGCTCCTTTCATTCAGTCAGTAGCTTCAATCATTTCTGGACGTTTTTCAATGGCAAAAATCAATGAATATTGTAAATGCACAAACAGTAATTTCTCCGCATTGCAAGGTGCAATTCTGAAATTTTTTGCTTTTTCCTGCTCCTCTTAGCATGATAAAGAAGATTCAAAGAGAGTGAGATGCCAGCTCCTTTCATTCAGTCAGTAGCTTCAATCATTTCTGGACGTTTTTCAATGGCAAAAATCAATGAATATTGTAAATGCACAAACAGTAATTTCTCCGCATTGCAAGGTGCAATTCTGAAATTTTTTGCTTTTTCCTGCTCCTCTTAGCATGATAAAGAAGATTCAAAGAGAGTGAGATGCCAGCTCCTTTCATTCAGTCAGTAGCTTCAAACATTTCTGGTATATGAATAACATGATGTTTTTCAATGGCAAAAATCAATGAATATTGTAAATGCACAAACAGTAATTTCTCCGCATTGCAAGGTGCAATTCTGAAATTTTTTTTGCTTTTTCCTGCTCCTCTTAGCATGATAAAGAAGATTCAAAGAGAGTGAGATGCCAGCTCCTTTCATTCAGTCAGTAGCTTCAATCATTTCTGGACGTTTTTCAATGGCAAAAATCAATGAATATTGTAAATACACAAACAGTAATTTCTCCGCATTGCAAGGTGCAATTCTGAAATTTTTTGCTTTTTCCTGCTCCTCTTAGCATGATAAAGAAGATTCAAAGAGAGTGAGATGCCAGCTCCTTTCATTCAGTCAGTAGCTTCAATCATTCCTGGTATATGAATAACATGATGTTTTTCAATGGCAAAAATCAATGAATATTGTAAATGCACAAACAGTAATTTCTCCGCATTGCAAGGTGCAATTCTGAAATTTTTTGCTTTTTCCTGCTCCTCTTAGCATGATAAAGAAGATTCAAAGAGAGTGACATGTCATCTCCTTTCATTCAGTCAGTAGCTTCAAACATTTCTGGTATATGAATAACATGATGTTTTTCAATGGCAAAAATCAATGAATATTGTAAATGCACAAACAGTAATTTCTCCGCATTGCAAGGTGCAATTCTGAAATTTTTTGCTTTTTCCTGCTCCTCTTAGCATGATAAAGAAGATTCAAAGAGAGTGAGATGCCAGCTCCTTTCATTCAGTCAGTAGCTTCAATCATTTCTGGACGTTGTTCAATGGCAAAAATCAATGAATATTGTAAATGCACAAACAGTAATTTCTCCGCATTGCAAGGTGCAATTGTGAAATTTTTTGCTTTTTCCTGCTCCTCTTAACATTATAAAGAAGATTCAAAGAGAGTGAGATGCCAGCTCCTTTCATTCAGTCAGTAGCTTCAATCATTTCTGGACGTTTTTCAATGGCAAAAATCAATGAATATTGTAAATGCACAAACAGTAATTTCTCCGCATTGCAATGTGCAATTCTGAAATTTTTTGCTTTTTCCTGCTCCTCTTAGCATGATAAAGAAGATTCAAAGAGAGTGAGATACCAGCTCCTTTCATTCAGTCAGTAGCTTCAATCATTTCTGGACGTTTTTCAATGGCAAAAATCAATGAATATTGTAAATGCACAAACAGTAATTTCTCCGCATTGCAAGGTGCAATTCTGAAATTTTTTGCTTTTTCCTGCTCCTCTTAGCATGATAAAGAAGATTCAAAGAGAGTGAGATGCCAGCTCCTTTCATTCAGTCAGTAGCTTCAATCATTCCTGGTATATGAATAACATGATGTTTTTCAATGGCAAAAATCAATGAATATTGTAAATGCACAAACAGTAATTTCTCCGCATTGCAAGGTGCAATTCTGAAATTTTTTGCTTTTTCCTGCTCCTCTTAGCATGATAAAGAAGATTCAAAGAGAGTGACATGTCATCTCCTTTCATTCAGTCAGTAGCTTCAAACATTTCTGGTATATGAATAACATGATGTTTTTCAATGGCAAAAATCAATGAATATTGTAAATGCACAAACAGTAATTTCTCCGCATTGCAAGGTGCAATTCTGAAATTTTTTGCTTTTTCCTGCTCCTCTTAGCATGATAAAGAAGATTCAAAGAGAGTGAGATGCCAGCTCCTTTCATTCAGTCAGTAGCTTCAATCATTTCTGGACGTTTTTCAATGGCAAAAATCAATGAATATTGTAAATGCACAAACAGTAATTTCTCCACATTGCAAGGTGCAATTGTGAAATTTTTTGCTTTTTCCTGCTCCTCTTAATATTATAAAGAAGATTCAAAGAGAGTGAGATGCCAGCTCCTTTCATTCAGTCAGTAGCTTCAATCATTTCTGGACGTTTTTCAATGGCAAAAATCAATGAATATTGTAAATGCACAAACAGTAATTTCTCCGCATTGCAAGGTGCAATTCTGAAATTTTTTGCTTTTTCCTGCTCCTCTTAGCATGATAAAGAAGATTCAAAGAGAGTGAGATACCAGCTCCTTTCATTCAGTCAGTAGCTTCAATCATTTCTGGACGTTTTTCAATGGCAAAAATCAATGAATATTGTAAATGCACAAACAGTAATTTCTCCGCATTGCAAGGTGCAATTCTGAAATTTTTTGCTTTTTCCTGCTCCTCTTAGCATGATAAAGAAGATTCAAAGAGAGTGAGATGCCAGCTCCTTTCATTCAGTCAGTAGCTTCAAACATTTCTGGTATATGAATAACATGATGTTTTTCAATGGCAAAAATCAATGAATATTGTAAATGCACAAACAGTAATTTCTACGCATTGCAAGGTGCAATTCTGAAATTTTTTGCTTTTTCCTGCTCCTCTTAGCATGATAAAGAAGATTCAAAGAGAGTGAGATGCCAGCTCCTTTCATTCAGTCAGTAGCTTCAAATATTTCTGGTATATGAATAACATGATGTTTTTCAATGGCAAAAATCAATGAATATTGTAAATGCACAAACAGTAATTTCTCCGCATTGCAAGGTGCAATTCTGAAATTTTTTGCTTTTTCCTGCTCCTCTTAGCATGATAAAGAAGATTCAAAGAGAGTGAGATGCCAGCTCCTTTCATTCAGTCAGTAGATTCAATCATTTCTGGACGTTTTTCAATGGCAAAAATCAATGAATATTGTAAATGCACAAACAGTAATTTCTCCGCATTGCAAGGTGCAATTCTGAAATTTTTTGCTTTTTCCTGCTCCTCTTAGCATGATAAAGAAGATTCAAAGAGAGTGACATGTCATCTCCTTTCATTCAATCAGTAGCTTCAAACATTTCTGGTATATGAATAACATGATGTTTTTCAATGGCAAAAATCAATGAATATTGTAAATGCACAAACAGTAATTTCTCCGCATTGCAAGGTGCAATTCTGAAATTTTTTGCTTTTTCCTGCTCCTCTTAGCATGATAAAGAAGATTCAAAGAGAGTGAGATACCAGCTCCTTTCATTCAGTCAGTAGCTTCAATCATTTCTGGACGTTTTTCAATGGCAAAAATCAATGAATATTGTAAATGCACAAACAGTAATTTCTCCGCATTGCAAGGTGCAATTCTGAAATTTTTTGCTTTTTCCTGCTCCTCTTAGCATGATAAAGAAGATTCAAAGAGAGTGAGATACCAGCTCCTTTCATTCAGTCAGTAGCTTCAATCATTTCTGGACGTTTTTCAATGGCAAAAATCAATGAATATTGTAAATGCACAGACAGTAATTTCTCCGCATTGCAAGGTGCAATTCTGAAATTTTTTGCTTTTTCCTGCTCCTCTTAGCATGATAAAGAAGATTCAAAGAGAGTGAGATGTCAGCTCCTTTCATTCAGTCAGTAGCTTCAAACATTTCTGGTATATGAATAACATGATGTTTTTCAATGGCAAAAATCAATGAATATTGTAAATGCACAAACAGTAATTTCTCCGCATTGCAAGGTGCAATTCTGAAATTTTTTGCTTTTTCCTGCTCCTCTTAGCATGATAAAGAAGATTCAAAGAGAGTAAGATGCCAGCTCCTTTCATTCAGTCAGTAGCTTCAATCATTTCTGGACGTTTTTCAATGGCAAAAATCAATGAATATTGTAAATGCACAAACAGTAATTTCTCCGCATTGCAAGGTGCAATTCTGAAATTTTTTGCTTTTTCCTGCTCCTCTTAGCATGATAAAGAAGATTCAAAGAGAGTGAGATGCCAGCTCCTTTCATTCAGTCAGTAGCTTCAATCATTTCTGGACGTTTTTCAATGGCAAAAATCAATGAATATTGTAAATGCACAAACAGTAATTTCTCCGCATTGCAAGGTGCAATTCTGAAATTTTTTGCTTTTTCCTGCTCCTCTTAGCATGATAAAAAAGATTCAAAGAGAGTGAGATGTCAGCTCCTTTCATTCAGTCAGTAGCTTCAATCATTCCTGGTATATGAATAACATGATGTTTTTCAATGGCAAAAATCAATGAATATTGTAAATGCACAAACAGTAATTTCTCCGCATTGCAAGGTGCAATTCTGAAATTTTTTGCTTTTTCCTGCTCCTCTTAGCATGATAAAGAAGATTCAAAGAGAGTGACATGTCATCTCCTTTCATTCAGTCAGTAGCTTCAAACATTTCTGGTATATGAATAACATGATGTTTTTCAATGGCAAAAATCAATGAATATTGTAAATGCACAAACAGTAATTTCTCCGCATTGCAAGGTGCAATTCTGAAATTTTTTGCTTTTTCCTGCTCCTCTTAGCATGATAAAGAAGATTCAAAGAGAGTGAGATGCCAGCTCCTTTCATTCAGTCAGTAGCTTCAATCATTTCTGGACGTTTTTCAATGGCAAAAATCAATGAATATTGTAAATGCACAAACAGTAATTTCTCCGCATTGCAAGGTGCAATTCTGAAATTTTTTGCTTTTTCCTGCTCCTCTTAACATTATAAAGAAGATTCAAAGAGAGTGAGATGCCAGCTCCTTTCATTCAGTCAGTAGCTTCAATCATTTCTGGACGTTTTTCAATGGCAAAAATCCATGAATATTGTAAATGCACAAACAGTAATTTCTCCGCATTGCAAGGTGCAATTCTGAAATTTTTTGCTTTTTCCTGCTCCTCTTAGCATGATAAAGAAGATTCAAAGAGAGTGAGATGCCAGCTCCTTTCATTCAGTCAGTAGCTTCAATCATTTCTGGACGTTTTTCAATGGCAAAAATCAATGAATATTGTAAATACACAAACAGTAATTTCTCCGCATTGCAAGGTGCAATTCTGAAATTTTTTGCTTTTTCCTGCTCCTCTTAGCATGATAAAGAAGATTCAAAGAGAGTGAGATGCCAGCTCCTTTCATTCAGTCAGTAGCTTCAATCATTCCTGGTATATGAATAACATGATGTTTTTCAATGGCAAAAATCAATGAATATTGTAAATGCACAAACAGTAATTTCTCCGCATTGCAAGGTGCAATTCTGAAATTTTTTGCTTTTTCCTGCTCCTCTTAGCATGATAAAGAAGATTCAAAGAGAGTGACATGTCATCTCCTTTCATTCAGTCAGTAGCTTCAAACATTTCTGGTATATGAATAACATGATGTTTTTCAATGGCAAAAATCAATGAATATTGTAAATGCACAAACAGTAATTTCTCCGCATTGCAAGGTGCAATTCTGAAATTTTTTGCTTTTTCCTGCTCCTCTTAGCATGATAAAGAAGATTCAAAGAGAGTGAGATGCCAGCTCCTTTCATTCAGTCAGTAGCTTCAATCATTTCTGGACGTTTTTCAATGGCAAAAATCAATGAATATTGTAAATGCACAAACAGTAATTTCTCCGCATTGCAAGGTGCAATTCTGAAATTTTTTGCTTTTTCCTGCTCCTCTTAGCATGATAAAGAAGATTCAAAGAGAGTGAGATACCAGCTCCTTTCATTCAGTCAGTAGCTTCAATCATTTCTGGACGTTTTTCAATGGCAAAAATCAATGAATATTGTAAATGCACAAACAGTAATTTCTCCGCATTGCAAGGTGCAATTCTGAAATTTTTTGCTTTTTCCTGCTCCTCTTAGCATGATAAAGAAGATTCAAAGAGAGTGAGATACCAGCTCCTTTCATTCAGTCAGTAGCTTCAATCATTTCTGGACGTTTTTCAATGGCAAAAATCAATGAATATTGTAAATGCACAAACAGTAATTTCTCCGCATTGCAAGGTGCAATTCTGAAATTTTTTGCTTTTTCCTGCTCCTCTTAGCATGATAAAGAAGATTCAAAGAGAGTAAGATGCCAGCTCCTTTCATTCAGTCAGTAGCTTCAATCATTTCTGGACGTTTTTCAATGGCAAAAATCAATGAATATTGTAAATGCACAAACAGTAATTTCTCCGCATTGCAAGGTGCAATTCTGAAATTTTTTGCTTTTTCCTGCTCCTCTTAGCATGATAAAGAAGATTCAAAGAGAGTGAGATGCCAGCTCCTTTCATTCAGTCAGTAGCTTCAATCATTTCTGGACGTTTTTCAATGGCAAAAATCAATGAATATTGTAAATGCACAAACAGTAATTTCTCCGCATTGCAAGGTGCAATTCTGAAATTTTTTGCTTTTTCCTGCTCCTCTTAGCATGATAAAGAAGATTCAAAGAGAGTGAGATGCCAGCTCCTTTCATTCAGTCAGTAGCTTCAAACATTTCTGGTATATGAATAACATGATGTTTTTCAATGGCAAAAATCAATGAATATTGTAAATGCACAAACAGTAATTTCTCCGCATTGCAAGGTGCAATTCTGAAATTTTTTGCTTTTTCCTGCTCCTCTTAGCATGATAAAGAAGATTCAAAGAGAGTGAGATGCCAGCTCCTTTCATTCAGTCAGTAGCTTCAATCATTTCTGGACGTTTTTCAATGGCAAAAATCAATGAATATTGTAAATACACAAACAGTAATTTCTCCGCATTGCAAGGTGCAATTCTGAAATTTTTTGCTTTTTCCTGCTCCTCTTAGCATGATAAAGAAGATTCAAAGAGAGTGAGATGCCAGCTCCTTTCATTCAGTCAGTAGCTTCAATCATTCCTGGTATATGAATAACATGATGTTTTTCAATGGCAAAAATCAATGAATATTGTAAATGCACAAACAGTAATTTCTCCGCATTGCAAGGTGCAATTCTGAAATTTTTTGCTTTTTCCTGCTCCTCTTAGCATGATAAAGAAGATTCAAAGAGAGTGACATGTCATCTCCTTTCATTCAGTCAGTAGCTTCAAACATTTCTGGTATATGAATAACATGATGTTTTTCAATGGCAAAAATCAATGAATATTGTAAATGCACAAACAGTAATTTCTCCGCATTGCAAGGTGCAATTCTGAAATTTTTTGCTTTTTCCTGCTCCTCTTAGCATGATAAAGAAGATTCAAAGAGAGTGAGATGCCAGCTGCTTTCATTCAGTCAGTAGCTTCAATCATTTCTGGACGTTTTTCAATGGCAAAAATCAATGAATATTGTAAATGCACAAACAGTAATTTCTCCGCATTGCAAGGTGCAATTCTGAAATTTTTTGCTTTTTCCTGCTCCTCTTAACATTATAAAGAAGATTCAAAGAGAGTGAGATGCCAGCTCCTTTCATTCAGTCAGTAGCTTCAATCATTTCTGGACGTTTTTCAATGGCAAAAATCCATGAATATTGTAAATGCACAAACAGTAATTTCTCCGCATTGCAAGGTGCAATTCTGAAATTTTTTGCTTTTTCCTGCTCCTCTTAGCATGATAAAGAAGATTCAAAGAGAGTGAGATGCCAGCTCCTTTCATTCAGTCAGTAGCTTCAATCATTTCTGGACGTTTTTCAATGGCAAAAATCAATGAATATTGTAAATACACAAACAGTAATTTCTCCGCATTGCAAGGTGCAATTCTGAAATTTTTTGCTTTTTCCTGCTCCTCTTAGCATGATAAAGAAGATTCAAAGAGAGTGAGATGCCAGCTCCTTTCATTCAGTCAGTAGCTTCAATCATTCCTGGTATATGAATAACATGATGTTTTTCAATGGCAAAAATCAATGAATATTGTAAATGCACAAACAGTAATTTCTCCGCATTGCAAGGTGCAATTCTGAAATTTTTTGCTTTTTCCTGCTCCTCTTAGCATGATAAAGAAGATTCAAAGAGAGTGACATGTCATCTCCTTTCATTCAGTCAGTAGCTTCAAACATTTCTGGTATATGAATAACATGATGTTTTTCAATGGCAAAAATCAATGAATATTGTAAATGCACAAACAGTAATTTCTCCGCATTGCAAGGTGCAATTCTGAAATTTTTTGCTTTTTCCTGCTCCTCTTAGCATGATAAAGAAGATTCAAAGAGAGTGAGATGCCAGCTCCTTTCATTCAGTCAGTAGCTTCAATCATTTCTGGACGTTTTTCAATGGCAAAAATCAATGAATATTGTAAATGCACAAACAGTAATTTCTCCGCATTGCAAGGTGCAATTCTGAAATTTTTTGCTTTTTCCTGCTCCTCTTAGCATGATAAAGAAGATTCAAAGAGAGTGAGATACCAGCTCCTTTCATTCAGTCAGTAGCTTCAATCATTTCTGGACGTTTTTCAATGGCAAAAATCAATGAATATTGTAAATGCACAAACAGTAATTTCTCCGCATTGCAAGGTGCAATTCTGAAATTTTTTGCTTTTTCCTGCTCCTCTTAGCATGATAAAGAAGATTCAAAGAGAGTGAGATGCCAGCTCCTTTCATTCAGTCAGTAGCTTCAAACATTTCTGGTATATGAATAACATGATGTTTTTCAATGGCAAAAATCAATGAATATTGTAAATGCACAAACAGTAATTTCTACGCATTGCAAGGTGCAATTCTGAAATTTTTTGCTTTTTCCTGCTCCTCTTAGCATGATAAAGAAGATTCAAAGAGAGTGAGATGCCAGCTCCTTTCATTCAGTCAGTAGCTTCAAATATTTCTGGTATATGAATAACATGATGTTTTTCAATGGCAAAAATCAATGAATATTGTAAATGCACAAACAGTAATTTCTCCGCATTGCAAGGTGCAATTCTGAAATTTTTTGCTTTTTCCTGCTCCTCTTAGCATGATAAAGAAGATTCAAAGAGAGTGAGATGCCAGCTCCTTTCATTCAGTCAGTAGATTCAATCATTTCTGGACGTTTTTCAATGGCAAAAATCAATGAATATTGTAAATGCACAAACAGTAATTTCTCCGCATTGCAAGGTGCAATTCTGAAATTTTTTGCTTTTTCCTGCTCCTCTTAGCATGATAAAGAAGATTCAAAGAGAGTGACATGTCATCTCCTTTCATTCAATCAGTAGCTTCAAACATTTCTGGTATATGAATAACATGATGTTTTTCAATGGCAAAAATCAATGAATATTGTAAATGCACAAACAGTAATTTGTCCGCATTGCAAGGTGCAATTCTGAAATTTTTTGATTTTTCCTGCTCCTCTTAGCATGATAAAGAAGATTCAAAGAGAGTGAGATACCAGCTCCTTTCATTCAGTCAGTAGCTTCAATCATTTCTGGACGTTTTTCAATGGCAAAAATCAATGAATATTGTAAATGCACAAACAGTAATTTCTCCGCATTGCAAGGTGCAATTCTGAAATTTTTTGCTTTTTCCTGCTCCTCTTAGCATGATAAAGAAGATTCAAAGAGAGTGACATGTCATCTCCTTTCATTCAGTCAGTAGCTTCAAACATTTCTGGTATATGAATAACATGATGTTTTTCAATGGCAAAAATCAATGAATATTGTAAATGCACAAACAGTAATTTCTCCGCATTGCAAGGTGCAATTCTGAAATTTTTTGCTTTTTCCTGCTCCTCTTAGCATGATAAAGAAGATTCAAAGAGAGTGAGATGCCAGCTCCTTTCATTCAGTCAGTAGCTTCAATCATTTCTGGACGTTTTTCAATGGCAAAAATCAATGAATATTGTAAATGCACAAACAGTAATTTCTCCGCATTGCAAGGTGCAATTCTGAAATTTTTTGCTTTTTCCTGCTCCTCTTAGCATGATAAAGAAGATTCAAAGAGAGTGAGATACCAGCTCCTTTCATTCAGTCAGTAGCTTCAATCATTTCTGGACGTTTTTCAATGGCAAAAATCAATGAATATTGTAAATGCACAAACAGTAATTTCTCCGCATTGCAAGGTGCAATTCTGAAATTTTTTGCTTTTTCCTGCTCCTCTTAGCATGATAAAGAAGATTCAAAGAGAGTGAGATGCCAGCTCCTTTCATTCAGTCAGTAGCTTCAAACATTTCTGGTATATGAATAACATGATGTTTTTCAATGGCAAAAATCAATGAATATTGTAAATGCACAAACAGTAATTTCTACGCATTGCAAGGTGCAATTCTGAAATTTTTTGCTTTTTCCTGCTCCTCTTAGCATGATAAAGAAGATTCAAAGAGAGTGAGATGCCAGCTCCTTTCATTCAGTCAGTAGCTTCAAATATTTCTGGTATATGAATAACATGATGTTTTTCAATGGCAAAAATCAATGAATATTGTAAATGCACAAACAGTAATTTCTCCGCATTGCAAGGTGCAATTCTGAAATTTTTTGCTTTTTCCTGCTCCTCTTAGCATGATAAAGAAGATTCAAAGAGAGTGACATGTCATCTCCTTTCATTCAATCAGTAGCTTCAAACATTTCTGGTATATGAATAACATGATGTTTTTCAATGGCAAAAATCAATGAATATTGTAAATGCACAAACAGTAATTTCTCCGCATTGCAAGGTGCAATTCTGAAATTTTTTGATTTTTCCTGCTCCTCTTAGCATGATAAAGAAGATTCAAAGAGAGTGAGATACCAGCTCCTTTCATTCAGTCAGTAGCTTCAATCATTTCTGGACGTTTTTCAATGGCAAAAATCAATGAATATTGTAAATGCACAAACAGTAATTTCTCCGCATTGCAAGGTGCAATTCTGAAATTTTTTGCTTTTTCCTGCTCCTCTTAGCATGATAAAGAAGATTCAAAGAGAGTGAGATACCAGCTCCTTTCATTCAGTCAGTAGCTTCAATCATTTCTGGACGTTTTTCAATGGCAAAAATCAATGAATATTGTAAATGCACAAACAGTAATTTCTCCGCATTGCAAGGTGCAATTCTGAAATTTTTTGCTTTTTCCTGCTCCTCTTAGCATGATAAAGAAGATTCAAAGAGAGTGAGATGCCAGCTCCTTTCATTCAGTCAGTAGCTTCAAACATTTCTGGTATATGAATAACATGATGTTTTTCAATGGCAAAAATCAATGAATATTGTAAATGCACAAACAGTAATTTCTACGCATTGCAAGGTGCAATTCTGAAATTTTTTGCTTTTTCCTGCTCCTCTTAGCATGATAAAGAAGATTCAAAGAGAGTGAGATGCCAGCTCCTTTCATTCAGTCAGTAGCTTCAAATATTTCTGGTATATGAATAACATGATGTTTTTCAATGGCAAAAATCAATGAATATTGTAAATGCACAAACAGTAATTTCTCCGCATTGCAAGGTGCAATTCTGAAATTTTTTGCTTTTTCCTGCTCCTCTTAGCATGATAAAGAAGATTCAAAGAGAGTGAGATGCCAGCTCCTTTCATTCAGTCAGTAGATTCAATCATTTCTGGACGTTTTTCAATGGCAAAAATCAATGAATATTGTAAATGCACAAACAGTAATTTCTCCGCATTGCAAGGTGCAATTCTGAAATTTTTTGCTTTTTCCTGCTCCTCTTAGCATGATAAAGAAGATTCAAAGAGAGTGACATGTCATCTCCTTTCATTCAATCAGTAGCTTCATACATTTCTGGTATATGAATAACATGATGTTTTTCAATGGCAAAAATCAATGAATATTGTAAATGCACAAACAGTAATTTCTCCGCATTGCAAGGTGCAATTCTGAAATTTTTTGATTTTTCCTGCTCCTCTTAGCATGATAAAGAAGATTCAAAGAGAGTGAGATACCAGCTCCTTTCATTCAGTCAGTAGCTTCAATCATTTCTGGACGTTTTTCAATGGCAAAAATCAATGAATATTGTAAATGCACAAACAGTAATTTCTCCGCATTGCAAGGTGCAATTCTGAAATTTTTTGCTTTTTCCTGCTCCTCTTAGCATGATAAAGAAGATTCAAAGAGAGTGAGATACCAGCTCCTTTCATTCAGTCAGTAGCTTCAATCATTTCTGGACGTTTTTCAATGGCAAAAATCAATGAATATTGTAAATGCACAAACAGTAATTTCTCCGCATTGCAAGGTGCAATTCTGAAATTTTTTGCTTTTTCCTGCTCCTCTTAGCATGATAAAAAAGATTCAAAGAGAGTGAGATGTCAGCTCCTTTCATTCAGTCAGTAGCTTCAAACATTTCTGGTATATGAATAACATGATGTTTTTCAATGGCAAAAATCAATGAATATTGTAAATGCACAAACAGTAATTTCTCCGCATTGCAAGGTGCAATTCTGAAATTTTTTGCTTTTTCCTGCTCCTCTTAGCATGATAAAGAAGATTCAAAGAGAGTAAGATGCCAGCTCCTTTCATTCAGTCAGTAGCTTCAATCATTTCTGGACGTTTTTCAATGGCAAAAATCAATGAATATTGTAAATGCACAAACAGTAATTTCTCCGCATTGCAAGGTGCAATTCTGAAATTTTTTGCTTTTTCCTGCTCCTCTTAGCATGATAAAGAAGATTCAAAGAGAGTGAGATGCCAGCTCCTTTCATTCAGTCAGTAGCTTCAATCATTTCTGGACGTTTTTCAATGGCAAAAATCAATGAATATTGTAAATGCACAAACAGTAATTTCTCCGCATTGCAAGGTGCAATTCTGAAATTTTTTGCTTTTTCCTGCTCCTCTTAGCATGATAAAGAAGATTCAAAGAGAGTGAGATGCCAGCTCCTTTCATTCAGTCAGTAGCTTCAAACATTTCTGGTATATGAATAACATGATGTTTTTCAATGGCAAAAATCAATGAATATTGTAAATGCACAAACAGTAATTTCTCCGCATTGCAAGGTGCAATTCTGAAATTTTTTGCTTTTTCCTGCTCCTCTTAGCATGATAAAGAAGATTCAAAGAGAGTGAGATGCCAGCTCCTTTCATTCAGTCAGTAGCTTCAATCATTTCTGGACGTTTTTCAATGGCAAAAATCAATGAATATTGTAAATACACAAACAGTAATTTCTCCGCATTGCAAGGTGCAATTCTGAAATTTTTTGCTTTTTCCTGCTCCTCTTAGCATGATAAAGAAGATTCAAAGAGAGTGAGATGCCAGCTCCTTTCATTCAGTCAGTAGCTTCAATCATTCCTGGTATATGAATAACATGATGTTTTTCAATGGCAAAAATCAATGAATATTGTAAATGCACAAACAGTAATTTCTCCGCATTGCAAGGTGCAATTCTGAAATTTTTTGCTTTTTCCTGCTCCTCTTAGCATGATAAAGAAGATTCAAAGAGAGTGACATGTCATCTCCTTTCATTCAGTCAGTAGCTTCAAACATTTCTGGTATATGAATAACATGATGTTTTTCAATGGCAAAAATCAATGAATATTGTAAATGCACAAACAGTAATTTCTCCGCATTGCAAGGTGCAATTCTGAAATTTTTTGCTTTTTCCTGCTCCTCTTAGCATGATAAAGAAGATTCAAAGAGAGTGAGATGCCAGCTCCTTTCATTCAGTCAGTAGCTTCAATCATTTCTGGACGTTTTTCAATGGCAAAAATCAATGAATATTGTAAATGCACAAACAGTAATTTCTCCGCATTGCAAGGTGCAATTCTGAAATTTTTTGCTTTTTCCTGCTCCTCTTAACATTATAAAGAAGATTCAAAGAGAGTGAGATGCCAGCTCCTTTCATTCAGTCAGTAGCTTCAATCATTTCTGGACGTTTTTCAATGGCAAAAATCAATGAATATTGTAAATGCACAAACAGTAATTTCTCCGCATTGCAAGGTGCAATTCTGAAATTTTTTGCTTTTTCCTGCTCCTCTTAGCATGATAAAGAAGATTCAAAGAGAGTGAGATGCCAGCTCCTTTCATTCAGTCAGTAGCTTCAATCATTTCTGGACGTTTTTCAATGGCAAAAATCAATGAATATTGTAAATACACAAACAGTAATTTCTCCGCATTGCAAGGTGCAATTCTGAAATTTTTTGCTTTTTCCTGCTCCTCTTAGCATGATAAAGAAGATTCAAAGAGGATGAGATGCCAGCTCCTTTCATTCAGTCAGTAGCTTCAATCATTCCTGGTATATGAATAACATGATGTTTTTCAATGGCAAAAATCAATGAATATTGTAAATGCACAAACAGTAATTTCTCCGCATTGCAAGGTGCAATTCTGAAATTTTTTGCTTTTTCCTGCTCCTCTTAGCATGATAAAGAAGATTCAAAGAGAGTGACATGTCATCTCCTTTCATTCAGTCAGTAGCTTCAAACATTTCTGGTATATGAATAACATGATGTTTTTCAATGGCAAAAATCAATGAATATTGTAAATGCACAAACAGTAATTTCTCCGCATTGCAAGGTGCAATTCTGAAATTTTTTGCTTTTTCCTGCTCCTCTTAGCATGATAAAGAAGATTCAAAGAGAGTGAGATGCCAGCTCCTTTCATTCAGTCAGTAGCTTCAATCATTTCTGGACGTTTTTCAATGGCAAAAATCAATGAATATTGTAAATGCACAAACAGTAATTTCTCCGCATTGCAAGGTGCAATTCTGAAATTTTTTGCTTTTTCCTGCTCCTCTTAACATTATAAAGAAGATTCAAAGAGAGTGAGATGCCAGCTCCTTTCATTCAGTCAGTAGCTTCAATCATTTCTGGACGTTTTTCAATGGCAAAAATCAATGAATATTGTAAATGCACAGACAGTAATTTCTCCGCATTCCAAGGTGCAATTCTGAAATTTTTTGCTTTTTCCTGCTCCTCTTAGCATGATAAAGAAGATTCAAAGAGAGTGAGATGTCAGCTCCTTTCATTCAGTCAGTAGCTTCAAACATTTCTAGTATATGAATAACATGATGTTTTTCAATGGCAAAAATCAATGAATATTGTAAATGCACAAACAGTAATTTCTCCGCATTGCAAGGTGCAATTCTGAAATTTTTTGCTTTTTCCTGCTCCTCTTTGCATGATAAAGAAGATTCAAAGAGAGTGAGATGCCAGCTCCTTTCATTCAGTCAGTAGCTTCAATCATTTCTGGACGTTTTTCAATGGCAAAAATCAATGAATATTGTAAATGCACAAACAGTAATTTCTCCGCATTGCAAGGTGCAATTCTGAAATTTTTTGCTTTTTCCTGCTCCTCTTAACATTATAAAGAAGATTCAAAGAGAGTGAGATGCCAGCTCCTTTCATTCAGTCAGTAGCTTCAATCATTTCTGGACGTTTTTCAATGGCAAAAATCAATGAATATTGTAAATGCACAAACAGTAATTTCTCCGCATTGCAAGGTGCAATTCTGAAATTTTTTGCTTTTTCCTGCTCCTCTTAGCATGATAAAGAAGATTCAAAGAGAGTGAGATGCCAGCTCCTTTCATTCAGTCAGTAGCTTCAATCATTTCTGGACGTTTTTCAATGGCAAAAATCAATGAATATTGTAAATACACAAACAGTAATTTCTCCGCATTGCAAGGTGCAATTCTGAAATTTTTTGCTTTTTCCTGCTCCTCTTAGCATGATAAAGAAGATTCAAAGAGAGTGAGATGCCAGCTCCTTTCATTCAGTCAGTAGCTTCAATCATTCCTGGTATATGAATAACATGATGTTTTTCAATGGCAAAAATCAATGAATATTGTAAATGCACAAACAGTAATTTCTCCGCATTGCAAGGTGCAATTCTGAAATTTTTTGCTTTTTCCTGCTCCTCTTAGCATGATAAAGAAGATTCAAAGAGAGTGACATGTCATCTCCTTTCATTCAGTCAGTAGCTTCAAACATTTCTGGTATATGAATAACATGATGTTTTTCAATGGCAAAAATCAATGAATATTGTAAATGCACAAACAGTAATTTCTCCGCATTGCAAGGTGCAATTCTGAAATTTTTTGCTTTTTCCTGCTCCTCTTAGCATGATAAAGAAGATTCAAAGAGAGTGAGATGCCAGCTCCTTTCATTCAGTCAGTAGCTTCAATCATTTCTGGACGTTTTTCAATGGCAAAAATCAATGAATATTGTTAATGCACAAACAGTAATTTCTCCGCATTGCAAGGTGCAATTCTGAAATTTTTTGCTTTTTCCTGCTCCTCTTAGCATGATAAAGAAGATTCAAAGAGATTGAGATGTCAGCTCCTTTCATTCAGTCAGTAGCTTCAAACATTTCTGGTATATGAATAACATGATGTTTTTCAATGGCAAAAATCAATGAATATTGTAAATGCACAAACAGTAATTTCTCCGCATTGCAAGGTGCAATTCTGAAATTTTTTGCTTTTTCCTGCTCCTCTTTGCATGATAAAGAAGATTCAAAGAGAGTGAGATGCCAGCTCCTTTCATTCAGTCAGTAGCTTCAATCATTTCTGGACGTTTTTCAATGGCAAAAATCAATGAATATTGTAAATGCACAAACAGTAATTTCTCCGCATTGCAAGGTGCAATTCTGAAATTTTTTGCTTTTTCCTGCTCCTCTTAACATTATAAAGAAGATTCAAAGAGAGTGAGATGCCAGCTCCTTTCATTCAGTCAGTAGCTTCAATCATTTCTGGACGTTTTTCAATGGCAAAAATCAATGAATATTGTAAATGCACAGACAGTAATTTCTCCGCATTGCAAGGTGCAATTCTGAAATTTTTTGCTTTTTCCTGCTCCTCTTAGCATGATAAAGAAGATTCAAAGAGAGTGAGATGCCAGCTCCTTTCATTCAGTCAGTAGCTTCAAACATTTCTGGTATATGAATAACATGATGTTTTTCAATGGCAAAAATCAATGAATATTGTAAATGCACAAACAGTAATTTCTCCGCATTGCAAGGTGCAATTCTGAAATTTTTTGCTTTTTCATGCTCCTCTTAGCATGATAAAGAAGATTCAAAGAGAGTGAGATACCAGCTCCTTTCATTCAGTCAGTAGCTTCAATCATTTCTGGACGTTTTTCAATGGCAAAAATCAATGAATATTGTAAATGCACAGACAGTAATTTCTCCGCATTGCAAGGTGCAATTCTGAAATTTTTTGCTTTTTCCTGCTCCTCTTAGCATGATAAAGAAGATTCAAAGAGAGTGAGATGTCAGCTCCTTTCATTCAGTCAGTAGCTTCAAACATTTCTGGTATATGAATAACATGATGTTTTTCAATGGCAAAAATCAATGAATATTGTAAATGCACAAACAGTAATTTCTCCGCATTGCAAGGTGTAATTCTGAAATTTTTTGCTTTTTCCTGCTCCTCTTTGCATGATAAAGAAGATTCAAAGAGAGTGAGATGCCAGCTCCTTTCATTCAGTCAGTAGCTTCAATCATTTCTGGACGTTTTTCAATGGCAAAAATCAATGAATATTGTAAATGCACAAACAGTAATTTCTCCGCATTGCAAGGTGCAATTCTGAAATTTTTTGCTTTTTCCTGCTCCTCTTAGCATGATAAAGAAGATTCAAAGAGAGTGAGATGCCAGCTCCTTTCATTCAGTCAGTATCTTCAATCATTTCTGGACGTTTTTCAATGGCAAAAATCAATGAATATTGTAAATGCACAAACAGTAATTTCTCCGCATTGCAAGGTGCAATTCTGAAATTTTTTGCTTTTTCCTGCTCCTCTTAGCATGATAAAGAAGATTCAATGAGAGTGAGATGCCAGCTCCTTTCATTCAGTCAGTAGCTTCAAACATTTCTGGTATATGAATAACATGATGTTTTCCAATGGCAAAAATCAATGAATATTGTAAATGCACAAACAGTAATTTCTCCGCATTGGAAGGTGCAATTCTGAAATTTTTTGCTTTTTCCTGCTCCTCTTAGCATGATAAAGAAGATTCAAAGAGAGTGAGATGCCAGCTCCTTTCATTCAGTCAGTAGCTTCAATCATTTCTGGACGTTTTTCAATGGCAAAAATCAATGAATATTAAAAATGCACAAACAGTAATTTCTCCGCATTGCAAGGTGCAATTCTGAAATTTTTTGCTTTTCCTGCTCCTCTTAGCATGATAAAGAAGATTCAAAGAGAGTGAGATGCCAGCTCCTTTCATTCAGTCAGTAGCTTCAAACATTTCTGGTATATGAATAACATGATGTTTTTCAATGGCAAAAATCAATGAATATTGTAAATGCACAAACAGTAATTTCTCCGCATTGCAAGGTGCAATTCTGAAATTTTTTGCTTTTTCCTGCTCCTCTTAGCATGATAAAGAAGATTCAAAGAGAGTGAGATGTCAGCTCCTTTCATTCAGTCAGTAGCTTCAAACATTTCTGGTATATGAATAACATGATGTTTTTCAATGGCAAAAATCAATGAATATTGTAAATGCACAAACAGTAATTTCTCCGCATTGCAAGGTGCAATTCTGAAATTTTTTGCTTTTTCCTGCTCCTCTTAGCATGATAAAGAAGATTCAAAGAGAGTAAGATGCCAGCTCCTTTCATTCAGTCAGTAGCTTCAATCATTTCTGGACGTTTTTCAATGGCAAAAATCAATGAATATTGTAAATGCACAAACAGTAATTTCTCCGCATTGCAAGGTGCAATTCTGAAATTTTTTGCTTTTTCCTGATCCTCTTAGCATGATAAAGAAGATTCAAAGAGAGTGAGATGCCAGCTCCTTTCATTCAGTCAGTAGCTTCAATCATTTCTGGACGTTTTTCAATGGCAAAAATCAATGAATATTAAAAATGCACAAACAGTAATTTCTCCGCATTGCAAGGTGCAATTCTGAAATTTTTTGCTTTTTCCTGCTCCTCTTAGCATGATAAAGAAGATTCAAAGAGAGTGAGATGCCAGCTCCTTTCATTCAGTCAGTAGCTTCAATCATTTCTGGACGTTTTTCAATGGCAAAAATCAATGAATATTGTAAATGCACAAACAGTAATTTCTCCGCATTGCAAGGTACAATTCTGAAATTTTTTGCTTTTTCCTGCTCCTCTTAGCATGATAAAGAAGATTCAAAGAGAGTGAGATGCCAGCTCCTTTCATTCAGTCAGTAGCTTCAAACATTTCTGGTATATGAATAACATGATGTTTTTCAATGGCAAAAATCAATGAATATTGTAAATGCACAAACAGTAATTTCTCCGCATTGCAAGGTATAATTCTGAAATTTTTTGCTTTTTCCTGCTCCTCTTTGCATGATAAAGAAGATTCAAAGAGAGTGAGATGCCAGCTCCTTTCATTCAGTCAGTATCTTCAATCATTTCTGGACGTTTTTCAATGGCAAAAATCAATGAATATTGTAAATGCACAAACAGTAATTTCTCCGCATTGCAAGGTGCAATTCTGAAATTTTTTGCTTTTTCCTGCTCCTCTTAGCATGATAAAGAAGATTCAATGAGAGTGAGATGCCAGCTCCTTTCATTCAGTCAGTAGCTTCAAACATTTCTGGTATATGAATAACATGATGTTTTTCAATGGCAAAAATCAATGAATATTGTAAATGCACAAACAGTAATTTCTCCGCATTGGAAGGTGCAATTCTGAAATTTTTTGCTTTTTCCTGCTCCTCTTAGCATGATAAAGAAGATTCAAAGAGAGTGAGATGCCAGCTCCTTTCATTCAGTCAGTAGCTTCAATCATTTCTGGACGTTTTTCAATGGCAAAAATCAATGAATATTAAAAATGCACAAACAGTAATTTCTCCGCATTGCAAGGTGCAATTCTGAAATTTTTTGCTTTTTCCTGCTCCTCTTAGCATGATAAAGAAGATTCAAAGAGAGTGAGATGCCAGCTCCTTTCATTCAGTCAGTAGCTTCAATCATTTCTGGACGTTTTTCAATGACAAAAATCAATGAATATTGTAAATGCACAAACAGTAATTTCTCCGCATTGCAAGGTGCAATTCTGAAATTTTTTGCTTTTCCTGCTCCTCTTAGCATGATAAAGAAGATTCAAAGAGAGTGAGATGCCAGCTCCTTTCATTCAGTCAGTAGCTTCAAACATTTCTGGTATATGAATAACATGATGTTTTTCAATGGCAAAAATCAATGAATATTGTAAATGCACAAACAGTAATTTCTCCGCATTGCAAGGTGCAATTCTGAAATTTTTTGCTTTATCCTGCTCCTCTTAGCATGATAAAGAAGATTCAAAGAGAGTGAGATGCCAGCTCCTTTCATTCAGTCAGTAGCTTCAATCATTTCTGGACGTTTTTCAATGGCAAAAATCAATGAATATTGTAAATACACAAACAGTAATTTCTCCGCATTGCAAGGTGCAATTCTGAAATTTTTTGCTTTTTCCTGCTCCTCTTAGCATGATAAAGAAGATTCAAAGAGAGTGAGATGCCAGCTCCTTTCATTCAGTCAGTAGCTTCAATCATTTCTGGACGTTTTTCAATGGCAAAAATCAATGAATATTGTAAATGCACAAACAGTAATTTCTCCGCATTGCAAGGTGCAATTCTGAAATTTTTTGCTTTTTCCTGCTCCTCTTAGCATGATAAAGAAGATTCAAAGAGAGTGAGATGTCAGCTCCTTTCATTCAGTCAGTAGCTTCAAACATTTCTGGTATATGAATAACATGATGTTTTTCAATGGCAAAAATCAATGAATATTGTAAATGCACAAACAGTAATTTCTCCGCATTGCAAGGTGCAATTCTGAAATTTTTTGCTTTTTCCTGCTCCTCTTAGCATGATAAAGAAGATTCAAAGAGAGTAAGATGCCAGCTCCTTTCATTCAGTCAGTAGCTTCAATCATTTCTGGACGTTTTTCAATGGCAAAAATCAATGAATATTGTAAATGCACAAACAGTAATTTCTCCGCATTGCAAGGTGCAATTCTGAAATTTTTTGCTTTTTCCTGATCCTCTTAGCATGATAAAGAAGATTCAAAGAGAGTGAGATGCCAGCTCCTTTCATTCAGTCAGTAGCTTCAATCATTTCTGGACGTTTTTCAATGGCAAAAATCAATGAATATTAAAAATGCACAAACAGTAATTTCTCCGCATTGCAAGGTGCAATTCTGAAATTTTTTGCTTTTTCCTGCTCCTCTTAGCATGATAAAGAAGATTCAAAGAGAGTGAGATGCCAGCTCCTTTCATTCAGTCAGTAGCTTCAATCATTTCTGGACGTTTTTCAATGGCAAAAATCAATGAATATTGTAAATGCACAAACAGTAATTTCTCCGCATTGCAAGGTACAATTCTGAAATTTTTTGCTTTTTCCTGCTCCTCTTAGCATGATAAAGAAGATTCAAAGAGAGTGAGATGCCAGCTCCTTTCATTCAGTCAGTAGCTTCAAACATTTCTGGTATATGAATAACATGATGTTTTTCAATGGCAAAAATCAATGAATATTGTAAATGCACAAACAGTAATTTCTCCGCATTGCAAGGTATAATTCTGAAATTTTTTGCTTTTTCCTGCTCCTCTTTGCATGATAAAGAAGATTCAAAGAGAGTGAGATGCCAGCTCCTTTCATTCAGTCAGTATCTTCAATCATTTCTGGACGTTTTTCAATGGCAAAAATCAATGAATATTGTAAATGCACAAACAGTAATTTCTCCGCATTGCAAGTTGCAATTCTGAAATTTTTTGCTTTTTCCTGCTCCTCTTAGCATGATAAAGAAGATTCAATGAGAGTGAGATGCCAGCTCCTTTCATTCAGTCAGTAGCTTCAAACATTTCTGGTATATGAATAACATGATGTTTTTCAATGGCAAAAATCAATGAATATTGTAAATGCACAAAGTAATTTCTCCGCATTGCAAGGTGCAATTCTGAAATTTTTTGCTTTTTCCTGCTCCTGTTAGCATGATAAAGAAGATTCAAAGAGAGTGAGATGTCAGCTCCTTTCATTCAGTCAGTAGCTTCAAACATTTCTGGTATATGAATAACATGATGTTTTTCAATGGCAAAAATCAATGAATATTGTAAATGCACAAACAGTAATTTCTCCGCATTGCAAGGTGTAATTCTGAAATTTTTTGCTTTTTCCTGCTCCTCTTTGCATGATAAAGAAGATTCAAAGAGAGTGAGATGCCAGCTCCTTTCATTCAGTCAGTAGCTTCAATCATTTCTGGACGTTTTTCAATGGCAAAAATCAATGAATATTGTAAATGCACAAACAGTAATTTCTCCGCATTGCAAGGTGCAATTCTGAAATTTTTTGCTTTTTCCTGCTCCTCTTAGCATGATAAAGAAGATTCAAAGAGAGTGAGATGCCAGCTCCTTTCATTCAGTCAGTATCTTCAATCATTTCTGGATGTTTTTCAATGGCAAAAATCAATGAATATTGTAAATGCACAAACAGTAATTTCTCCGCATTGCAAGGTGCAATTCTGAAATTTTTTGCTTTTTCCTGCTCCTCTTAGCATGATAAAGAAGATTCAATGAGAGTGAGATGCCAGCTCCTTTCATTCAGTCAGTAGCTTCAAACATTTCTGGTATATGAATAACATGATGTTTTTCAATGGCAAAAATCAATGAATATTGTAAATGCACAAACAGTAATTTCTCCGCATTGCAAGGTGCAATTCTGAAATTTTTTGCTTTTTCCTGCTCCTCTTAGCATGATAAAGAAGATTCAAAGAGAGTGAGATACCAGCTCCTTTCATTCAGTCAGTAGCTTCAATCATTTCTGGACGTTTTTCAATGGCAAAAATCAATGAATATTGTAAATGCACAGACAGTAATTTCTCCGCATTGCAAGGTGCAATTCTGAAATTTTTTGCTTTTTCCTGCTCCTCTTAGCATGATAAAGAAGATTCAAAGAGAGTGAGATGCCAGCTCCTTTCATTCAGTCAGTAGCTTCAAACATTTCTGGTATATGAATAACATGATGTTTTTCAAAGGCAAAAATCAATGAATATTGTAAATGCACAAACAGTAATTTCTCCGCATTGCAAGGTGCAATTCTGAAATTTTTTGCTTTTTCCTGCTCCTCTTAGCATGATAAAGAAGATTCAAAGAGAGTGAGATGCCAGGTCCTTTCATTCAGTCAGTAGCTTCAATCATTTCTGGACGTTTTTCAATGGCAAAAATCAATGAATATTGTAAATGCACAAACAGTAATTTCTCCGCATTGCAAGGTGCAATTCTGAAATCTTTTGCTTTTTCCTGCTCCTCTTAGCATGATAAAGAAGATTCAAAGAGAGTGAGATGCCAGCTCCTTTCATTCAGTCAGTAGCTTCAAACATTTCTGGTATATGAATAACATGTTTTTCAATGGCAAAAATCAATGAATATTGTTAATGCACAAACAGTAATTTCTCCTCATTGCAAGGTGCAATTCTGAAATTTTTTGCTTTTACCTGCTCCTCTTAGCATGATAAAGAAGATTCAAAGAGAGTGAGATGCCAGCTCCTTTCATTCAGTCAGTATCTTCAATCATTTCTGGACGTTTTTCAATGGCAAAAATCAATGAATATTGTAAATGCACAAACAGTAATTTCTCCGCATTGCAAGGTGCAATTCTGAAATTTTTTGCTTTTTCCTGCTCCTCTTAGCATGATAAAGAAGATTCAATGAGAGTGAGATGCCAGCTCCTTTCATTCAGTCAGTAGCTTCAAACATTTCTGGTATATGAATAACATGATGTTTTTCAAAGGCAAAAATCAATGAATATTGTAAATGCACAAACAGTAATTTCTCCGCATTGCAAGGAGCAATTCTGAAATTTTTGCTTTTTCCTGCTCCTCTTAGCATGATAAAGAAGATTCAAAGAGAGTGAGATGCCAGCTCCTTTCATTCAGTCAGTAGCTTCAATCATTTCTGGACGTTTTTCAATGGCAAAAATCAATGAATATTGTAAATGCACAAACAGTAATTTCTCCGCATTGCAAGGTGCAATTCTGAAATTTTTTGCTTTTTCCTGCTCCTCTTAGCATGATAAAGAAGATTCAAAGAGAGTGAGATGCCAGCTCCTTTCATTCAGTCAGTAGCTTCAAACATTTCTGGTATATGAATAACATGTTTTTCAATGGCAAAAATCAATGAATATTGTTAATGCACAAACAGTAATTTCTCCTCATTGCAAGGTGCAATTCTGAAATTTTTTGCTTTTTCCTGCTCCTCTTAGCATGATAAAGAAGATTCAAAGAGAGTGAGATGCCAGCTCCTTTCATTCAGTCAGTAGCTTCAATCATTTCTGGACGTTTTTCAATGGCAAAAATCAATGAATATTTTAAATGCACAAATAGTAATTTCTCCGCATTGCAAGGTGCAATTCTGAAATTTTTTGCTTTTTCCTGCTCCTCTTAGCATGATAAAGAAGATTCAAAGAGAGTGAGATGCCAGCTCCTTTCATTCAGTCAGTAGCTTCAAACATTTCTGGTATATGAATAACATGATGTTTTTCAATGGCAAAAATCAATGAATATTGTAAATGCACAAACAGTAATTTCTCCGCATTGCAAGGTGCATTTCTGAAATTTTTTGCTTTTTCCTGCTCCTCTTAGCATGATAAAGAAGATTCAAAGAGAGTAAGATGCCAGCTCCTTTCATTCAGCCAGTAGCTTTAATCATTTCTGGACGTTTTTCAATGGCAAAAATCAATGAATATTGTAAATGCACAAACAGTAATTTCTCCGCATTGCAAGGTGCAATTCTGAAATTTTTTGCTTTTTCCTGCTCCTCTTAGCATGATAAAGAAGATTCAAAGAGAGTAAGATGCCAGCTCCTTTCATTCAGTCAGTAGCTTCAATCATTTCTGGACGTTTTTCAATGGCAAAAATCAATGAATATTGTAAATGCACAAACAGTAATTTCTCCGCATTGCAAGGTGCAATTCTGAAATTTTCTGCTTTTTCCTGCTCCTCTTAGCATGATAAAGAAGATTCAAAGAGAGTGAGATGCCAGCTCCTTTCATTCAGTCAGTAGCTTCAATCATTTCTGGACGTTTTTCAATGGCAAAAATCAATGAATATTGTAAATGCACAAACAGTAATTTCTCCGCATTGCAAGGTGCAATTCTGAAATTTTTTGCTTTTTCCTGCTCCTCTTAGCATGATAAAGAAGATTCAAAGAGAGTGAGATGTCAGCTCCTTTCATTCAGTCAGTAGCTTCAAACATTTCTGGTATATGAATAACATGATGTTTTTCAATGGCAAAAATCAATGAATATTGTAAATGCACAAACAGTAATTTCTCCGCATTGCAAGGTGCAATTCTGAAATTTTTTGCTTTTTCCTGCTCCTCTTAGCATGATAAAGAAGATTCAAAGAGAGTAAGATGCCAGCTCCTTTCATTCAGTCAGTAGCTTCAATCATTTCTGGACGTTTTTCAATGGCAAAAATCAATGAATATTGTAAATGCACAAACAGTAATTTCTCCGCATTGCAAGGTGCAATTCTGAAATTTTTTGCTTTTTCCTGCTCCTCTTAGCATGATAAAGAAGATTCAAAGAGAGTGAGATGCCAGCTCCTTTCATTCAGTCAGTATCTTCAATCATTTCTGGACGTTTTTCAATGGCAAAAATCAATGAATATTGTAAATGCACAAACAGTAATTTCTCCGCATTGCAAGGTGCAATTCTGAAATTTTTTGCTTTTTCCTGCTCCTCTTAGCATGATAAAGAAGATTCAATGAGAGTGAGATGCCAGGTCCTTTCATTCAGTCAGTAGCTTCAAACATTTCTGGTATATGAATAACATGATGTTTTTCAAAGGCAAAAATCAATGAATATTGTAAATGCACAAACAGTAATTTCTCCGCATTGCAAGGTGCAATTCTGAAATTTTTGCTTTTTCCTGCTCCTCTTAGCATGATAAAGAAGATTCAAAGAGAGTGAGATGCCAGCTCCTTTCATTCAGTCAGTAGCTTCAATCATTTCTGGACGTTTTTCAATGGCAAAAATCAATGAATATTGTAAATGCACAAACAGTAATTTCTCCGCATTGCAAGGTGCAATTCTGAAATTTTTTGCTTTTTCCTGCTCCTCTTAGCATGATAAAGAAGATTCAAAGAGAGTGAGATGCCAGCTCCTTTCATTCAGTCAGTAGCTTCAAACATTTCTGGTATATGAATAACATGTTTTTCAATGGCAAAAATCAATGAATATTGTTAATGCACAAACAGTAATTTCTCCTCATTGCAAGGTGCAATTCTGAAATTTTTTGCTTTTTCCTGCTCCTCTTAGCATGATAAAGAAGATTCAAAGAGAGTGAGATGCCAGCTCCTTTCATTCAGTCAGTAGCTTCAATCATTTCTGGACGTTTTTCAATGGCAAAAATCAATGAATATTTTAAATGCACAAACAGTAATTTCTCCGCATTGCAAGGTGCAATTCTGAAATTTTTTGCTTTTTCCTGCTCCTCTTAGCATGATAAAGAAGATTCAAAGAGAGTGAGATGCCAGCTCCTTTCATTCAGTCAGTAGCTTCAAACATTTCTGGTATATGAATAACATGATGTTTTTCAATGGCAAAAATCAATGAATATTGTAAATGCACAAACAGTAATTTCTCCGCATTGCAAGGTGCATTTCTGAAATTTTTGCTTTTTCCTGCTCCTCTTAGCATGATAAAGAAGATTCAAAGAGAGTAAGATGCCAGCTCCTTTCATTCAGCCAGTAGCTTTAATCATTTCTGGACGTTTTTCAATGGCAAAAATCAATGAATATTGTAAATGCACAAACAGTAATTTCTCCGCATTGCAAGGTGCAATTCTGAAATTTTTTGCTTTTTCCTGCTCCTCTTAGCATGATAAAGAAGATTCAAAGAGAGTAAGATGCCAGCTCCTTTCATTCAGTCAGTAGCTTCAATCATTTCTGGACGTTTTTCAATGGCAAAAATCAATGAATATTGTAAATGCACAAACAGTAATTTCTCCGCATTGCAAGGTGCAATTCTGAAATTTTCTGCTTTTTCCTGCTCCTCTTAGCATGATAAAGAAGATTCAAAGAGAGTGAGATGCCAGCTCCTTTCATTCAGTCAGTAGCTTCAATCATTTCTGGACGTTTTTCAATGGCAAAAATCAATGAATATTGTAAATGCACAAACAGTAATTTCTCCGCATTGCAAGGTGCAATTCTGAAATTTTTTGCTTTTTCCTGCTCCTCTTAGCATGATAAAGAAGATTCAAAGAGAGTGAGATGTCAGCTCCTTTCATTCAGTCAGTAGCTTCAAACATTTCTGGTATATGAATAACATGATGTTTTTCAATGGCAAAAATCAATGAATATTGTAAATGCACAAACAGTAATTTCTCCGCATTGCAAGGTGCAATTCTGAAATTTTTTGCTTTTTCCTGCTCCTCTTAGCATGATAAAGAAGATTCAAAGAGAGTGAGATGCCAGCTCCTTTCATTCAGTCAGTAGCTTCAATCATTTCTGGACGTTTTTCAATGGCAAAAATCAATGAATATTTTAAATGCACAAACAGTAATTTCTCCGCATTGCAAGGTGCAATTCTGAAATTTTTTGCTTTTTCCTGCTCCTCTTAGCATGATAAAGAAGATTCAAAGAGAGTGAGATGCCAGCTCCTTTCATTCAGTCAGTAGCTTCAAACATTTCTGGTATATGAATAACATGATGTTTTTCAATGGCAAAAATCAATGAATATTGTAAATGCACAAACAGTAATTTCTCCGCATTGCAAGGTGCATTTCTGAAATTTTTGCTTTTTCCTGCTCCTCTTAGCATGATAAAGAAGATTCAAAGAGAGTAAGATGCCAGCTCCTTTCATTCAGCCAGTAGCTTTAATCATTTCTGGACGTTTTTCAATGGCAAAAATCAATGAATATTGTAAATGCACAAACAGTAATTTCTCCGCATTGCAAGGTGCAATTCTGAAATTTTTTGCTTTTTCCTGCTCCTCTTAGCATGATAAAGAAGATTCAAAGAGAGTAAGATGCCAGCTCCTTTCATTCAGTCAGTAGCTTCAATCATTTCTGGACGTTTTTCAATGGCAAAAATCAATGAATATTGTAAATGCACAAACAGTAATTTCTCCGCATTGCAAGGTGCAATTCTGAAATTTTCTGCTTTTTCCTGCTCCTCTTAGCATGATAAAGAAGATTCAAAGAGAGTGAGATGCCAGCTCCTTTCATTCAGTCAGTAGCTTCAATCATTTCTGGACGTTTTTCAATGGCAAAAATCAATGAATATTGTAAATGCACAAACAGTAATTTCTCCGCATTGCAAGGTGCAATTCTGAAATTTTTTGCTTTTTCCTGCTCCTCTTAGCATGATAAAGAAGATTCAAAGAGAGTGAGATGTCTGCTCCTTTCATTCAGTCAGTAGCTTCAAACATTTCTGGTATATGAATAACATGATGTTTTTCAATGGCAAAAATCAATGAATATTGTAAATGCACAAACAGTAATTTCTCCGCATTGCAAGGTGCAATTCTGAAATTTTTTGCTTTTTCCTGCTCCTCTTAGCATGATAAAGAAGATTCAAAGAGAGTAAGATGCCAGCTCCTTTCATTCAGTCAGTAGCTTCAATCATTTCTGGACGTTTTTCAATGGCAAAAATCAATGAATATTGTAAATGCACAAACAGTAATTTCTCCGCATTGCAAGGTGCAATTCTGAAATTTTTTGCTTTTTTCCTGCTCCTCTTAGCATGATAAAGAAGATTCAAAGAGAGTGAGATGCCAGCTCCTTTCATTCAGTCAGTAGCTTCAATCATTTCTGGACGTTTTTCAATGGCAAAAATCAATGAATATTAAAAATGCACAAACAGTAATTTCTCCGCATTGCAAGGTGCAATTCTGAAATTTTTTGCTTTTTCCTGCTCCTCTTAGCATGATAAACAAGATTCAAAGAGAGTGAGATGCCAGCTCCTTTCATTCAGTCAGTAGCTTCAATCATTTCTGGACGTTTTTCAATGGCAAAAATCAATGAATATTGTAAATGCACAAACAGTAATTTCTCCGCATTGCAAGGTACAATTCTGAAATTTTTTGCTTTTTCCTGCTCCTCTTAGCATGATAAAGAAGATTCAAAGAGAGTGAGATGCCAGCTCCTTTCATTCAGTCAGTAGCTTCAAACATTTCTGGTATATGAATAACATGATGTTTTTCAATGGCAAAAATCAATGAATATTGTAAATGCACAAACAGTAATTTCTCCGCATTGCAAGGTATAATTCTGAAATTTTTTGCTTTTTCCTGCTCCTCTTTGCATGATAAAGAAGATTCAAAGAGAGTGAGATGCCAGCTCCTTTCATTCAGTCAGTATCTTCAATCATTTCTGGACGTTTTTCAATGGCAAAAATCAATGAATATTGTAAATGCACAAACAGTAATTTCTCCGCATTGCAAGTTGCAATTCTGAAATTTTTTGCTTTTTCCTGCTCCTCTTAGCATGATAAAGAAGATTCAATGAGAGTGAGATGCCAGCTCCTTTCATTCAGTCAGTAGCTTCAAACATTTCTGGTATATGAATAACATGATGTTTTTCAATGGCAAAAATCAATGAATATTGTAAATGCACAAACAGTAATTTCTCCGCATTGCAAGGTGCAATTCTGAAATTTTTTGCTTTTTCCTGCTCCTCTTAGCATGATAAAGAAGATTCAAAGAGAGTGAGATGTCAGCTCCTTTCATTCAGTCAGTAGCTTCAAACATTTCTGGTATATGAATAACATGATGTTTTTCAATGGCAAAAATCAATGAATATTGTAAATGCACAAACAGTAATTTCTCCGCATTGCAAGGTGTAATTCTGAAAATTTTTGCTTTTTCTGCTCCTCTTTGCATGATAAAGAAGATTCAAAGAGAGTGAGATGCCTGCTCCTTTCATTCAGTCAGTAGCTTCAATCATTTCTGGACGTTTTTCAATGGCAAAAATCAATGAATATTGTAAATGCACAAACAGTAATTTCTCCGCATTGCAAGGTGCAATTCTGAAATTTTTTGCTTTTTCCTGCTCCTCTTAGCATGATAAAGAAGATTCAAAGAGAGTGAGATGCCAGCTCCTTTCATTCAGTCAGTATCTTCAATCATTTCTGGATGTTTTTCAATGGCAAAAATCAATGAATATTGTAAATGCACAAACAGTAATTTCTCCGCCTTGCAAGGTGCAATTCTGAAATTTTTTGCTTTTTCCTGCTCCTCTTAGCATGATAAAGAAGATTCAAAGAGAGTGAGATGCCAGCTCCTTTCATTCAGTCAGTAGCTTCAAACATTTCTGGTATATGAATAACATGATGTTTTTCAATGGCAAAAATCAATGAATATTGTAAATGCACAAACAGTAATTTCTCCGCATTGCAAGGTGCAATTCTGAAATTTTTTGCTTTTTCATGCTCCTCTTAGCATGATAAAGAAGATTCAAAGAGAGTGAGATACCAGCTCCTTTCATTCAGTCAGTAGCTTCAATCATTTCTGGACGTTTTTCAATGGCAAAAATCAATGAATATTGTAAATGCACAGACAGTAATTTCTCCGCATTGCAAGGTGCAATTCTGAAATTTTTTGCTTTTTCCTGCTCCTCTTAGCATGATAAAGAAGATTCAAAGAGAGTGAGATGTCAGCTCCTTTCATTCAGTCAGTAGCTTCAAACATTTCTGGTATATGAATAACATGATGTTTTTCAATGGCAAAAATCAATGAATATTGTCAATGCACAAACAGTAATTTCTCCGCATTGCAAGGTGTAATTCTGAAATTTTTTGCTTTTTCCTGCTCCTCTTTGCATGATAAAGAAGATTCAAAGAGAGTGAGATGCCAGCTCCTTTCATTCAGTCAGTAGCTTCAATCATTTCTGGACGTTTTTCAATGTCAAAAATCAATGAATATTGTAAATGCACAAACAGTAATTTCTCCGCATTGCAAGGTGCAATTCTGAAATTTTTTGCTTTTTCCTGCTCCTCTTAGCATGATAAAGAAGATTCAAAGAGAGTGAGATGCCAGCTCCTTTCATTCAGTCAGTATCTTCAATCATTTCTGGACGTTTTTCAATGGCAAAAATCAATGAATATTGTAAATGCACAAACAGTAATTTCTCCGCATTGCAAGGTGCAATTCTGAAATTTTTTGCTTTTTCCTGCTCCTCTTAGCATGATAAAGAAGATTCAATGAGAGTGAGATGCCAGCTCCTTTCATTCAGTCAGTAGCTTCAAACATTTCTGGTATATGAATAACATGACGTTTTTCAAAGGCAAAAATCAATGAATATTGTAAATGCACAAACAGTAATTTCTCCGCATTGCAAGGTGCAATTCTGAAATTTTTTGCTTTTTCCTGCTCTTCTTAGCATGATAAAGAAGATTCAAAGAGAGTGAGATGCCAGCTCCTTTCATTCAGTCAGTAGCTTCAAACATTTCTGGTATATGAATAACATGATGTTTTTCAATGGCAAAAATCAATGAATATTGTAAATGCACAAACAGTAATTTCTCCGCATTGCAAGGTGCAATTCTGAAATTTTTTGCTTTTTCATGCTCCTCTTAGCATGATAAAGAAGATTCAAAGAGAGTGAGATACCAGCTCCTTTCATTCAGTCAGTAGCTTCAATCATTTCTGGACGTTTTTCAATGGCAAAAATCAATGAATATTGTAAATGCACAGACAGTAATTTCTCCGCATTGCAAGGTGCAATTCTGAAATTTTTTGCTTTTTCCTGCTCCTCTTAGCATGATAAAGAAGATTCAAAGAGAGTGAGATGTCAGCTCCTTTCATTCAGTCAGTGGCTTCAAACATTTCTGGTATATGAATAACGATGTTTTTCAATGGCAAAAATCAATGAATATTGTCAATGCACAAACAGTAATTTCTCCGCATTGCAAGGTGTAATTCTGAAATTTTTTGCTTTTTCCTGCTCCTCTTTGCATGATAAAGAAGATTCAAAGAGAGTGAGATGCCAGCTCCTTTCATTCAGTCAGTAGCTTCAATCATTTCTGGACGTTTTTCAATGGCAAAAATCAATGAATATTGTAAATGCACAAACAGTAATTTCTCCGCATTGCAAGGTGCAATTCTGAAATTTTTTGCTTTTTCCTGCTCCTCTTAGCATGATAAAGAAGATTCAAAGAGAGTGAGATGCCAGCTCCTTTCATTCAGTCAGTATCTTCAATCATTTCTGGACGTTTTTCAATGGCAAAAATCAATGAATATTGTAAATGCACAAACAGTAATTTCTCCGCATTGCAAGGTGCAATTCTGAAATTTTTTGCTTTTTCCTGCTCCTCTTAGCATGATAAAGAAGATTCAATGAGAGTGAGATGCCAGCTCCTTTCATTCAGTCAGTAGCTTCAAACATTTCTGGTATATGAATAACATGATGTTTTTCAAAGGCAAAAATCAATGAATATTGTAAATGCACAAACAGTAATTTCTCCGCATTGCAAGGTGCAATTCTGAAATTTTTTGCTTTTTCCTGCTCCTCTTAGCATGATAAAGAAGATTCAAAGAGAGTGAGATGCCAGCTCCTTTCATTCAGTCAGTAGCTTCAATCATTTCTGGATGTTTTTCAATGGCAAAAATCAATGAATATTGTAAATGCACAAACAGTAATTTCTCCGCATTGCAAGGTGCAATTCTGAAATTTTTTGCTTTTTCCTGCTCCTCTTAGCATGATAAAGAAGATTCAATGAGAGTGAGATGCCAGCTCCTTTCATTCAGTCAGTAGCTTCAAACATTTCTGGTATATGAATAACATGATGTTTTTCAATGGCAAAAATCAATGAATATTGTAAATGCACAAACAGTAATTTCTCCGCATTGCAAGGTGCAATTCTGAAATTTTTTGCTTTTTCCTGCTCCTCTTAGCATGATAAAGAAGATTCAAAGAGAGTGAGATGCCAGCTCCTTTCATTCAGTCAGTAGCTTCAATCATTTCTGGACGTTTTTCAATGGCAAAAATCAATGAATATTGTAAATGCACAAACAGTAATTTCTCCGCATTGCAAGGTGCAATTCTGAAATTTTTTGCTTTTTCCTGCTCTTAGCATGATAAAGAAGATTCAAAGAGAGTGAGATGCCAGCTCCTTTCATTCAGTCAGTAGCTTCAAACATTTCTGGTATATGAATAACATGATGTTTTTCAATGGCAAAAATCAATGAATATTGTAAATGCACAAACAGTAATTTCTCCGCATTGCAAGGTGCAATTCTGAAATTTTTTGCTTTTTCCTGCTCCTCTTAGCATGATAAAGAAGATTCAAAGAGAGTAAGATGCCAGCTCCTTTCATTCAGTCAGTAGCTTCAATCATTTCTGGACGTTTTTCAATGGCAAAAATCAATGAATATTGTAAATGCACAAACAGTAATTTCTCCGCATTGCAAGGTGCAATTCTGAAATTTTTTGCTTTTTCCTGCTCCTCTTAGCATGATAAAGAAGATTCAATGAGAGTGAGATGCCAGCTCCTTTCATTCAGTCAGTAGCTTCAAACATTTCTGGTATATGAATAACATGATGTTTTTCAAAGGCAAAAATCAATGAATATTGTAAATGCACAAACAGTAATTTCTCCGCATTGCAAGGTGCAATTCTGAAATTTTTTGCTTTTTCCTGCTCTTCTTAGCATGATAAAGAAGATTCAAAGAGAGTGAGATGCCAGCTCCTTTCATTCACTCAGTAGCTTCAAACATTTCTGGTATATGAATAACATGATGTTTTTCAATGGCAAAAATCAATGAATATTGTAAATGCACAAACAGTAATTTCTCCGCATTGCAAGGTGCAATTCTGAAATTTTTTGCTTTTTCATGCTCCTCTTAGCATGATAAAGAAGATTCAAAGAGAGTGAGATACCAGCTCCTTTCATTCAGTCAGTAGCTTCAATCATTTCTGGACGTTTTTCAATGGCAAAAATCAATGAATATTGTAAATGCACAGACAGTAATTTCTCCGCATTGCAAGGTGCAATTCTGAAATTTTTTGCTTTTTCCTGCTCCTCTTAGCATGATAAAGAAGATTCAAAGAGAGTGAGATGTCAGCTCCTTTCATTCAGTCAGTGGCTTCAAACATTTCTGGTATATGAATAACGATGTTTTTCAATGGCAAAAATCAATGAATATTGTCAATGCACAAACAGTAATTTCTCCGCATTGCAAGGTGTAATTCTGAAATTTTTTGCTTTTTCCTGCTCCTCTTTGCATGATAAAGAAGATTCAAAGAGAGTGAGATGCCAGCTCCTTTCATTCAGTCAGTAGCTTCAATCATTTCTGGACGTTTTTCAATGGCAAAAATCAATGAATATTGTAAATGCACAAACAGTAATTTCTCCGCATTGCAAGGTGCAATTCTGAAATTTTTTGCTTTTTCCTGCTCCTCTTAGCATGATAAAGAAGATTCAAAGAGAGTGAGATGCCAGCTCCTTTCATTCAGTCAGTATCTTCAATCATTTCTGGACGTTTTTCAATGGCAAAAATCAATGAATATTGTAAATGCACAAACAGTAATTTCTCCGCATTGCAAGGTGCAATTCTGAAATTTTTTGCTTTTTCCTGCTCCTCTTAGCATGATAAAGAAGATTCAATGAGAGTGAGATGCCAGCTCCTTTCATTCAGTCAGTAGCTTCAAACATTTCTGGTATATGAATAACATGATGTTTTTCAAAGGCAAAAATCAATGAATATTGTAAATGACCAAACAGTAATTTCTCCGCATTGCAAGGTGCAATTCTGAAATTTTTTGCTTTTTCCTGCTCCTCTTAGCATGATAAAGAAGATTCAAAGAGAGTGAGATGCCAGCTCCTTTCATTCAGTCAGTAGCTTCAATCATTTCTGGATGTTTTTCAATGGCAAAAATCAATGAATATTGTAAATGCACAAACAGTAATTTCTCCGCATTGCAAGGTGCAATTCTGAAATTTTTTGCTTTTTCCTGCTCCTCTTAGCATGATAAAGAAGATTCAATGAGAGTGAGATGCCAGCTCCTTTCATTCAGTCAGTAGCTTCAAACATTTCTGGTATATGAATAACATGATGTTTTTCAATGGCAAAAATCAATGAATATTGTAAATGCACAAACAGTAATTTCTCCGCATTGCAAGGTGCAATTCTGAAATTTTTTGCTTTTTCCTGCTCCTCTTAGCATGATAAAGAAGATTCAAAGAGAGTGAGATGCCAGCTCCTTTCATTCAGTCAGTAGCTTCAATCATTTCTGGACGTTTTTCAATGGCAAAAATCAATGAATATTGTAAATGCACAAACAGTAATTTCTCCGCATTGCAAGGTGCAATTCTGAAATTTTTTGCTTTTTCCTGCTCTTAGCATGATAAAGAAGATTCAAAGAGAGTGAGATGCCAGCTCCTTTCATTCAGTCAGTAGCTTCAAACATTTCTGGTATATGAATAACATGATGTTTTTCAATGGCAAAAATCAATGAATATTGTAAATGCACAAACAGTAATTTCTCCGCATTGCAAGGTGCAATTCTGAAATTTTTTGCTTTTTCCTGCTCCTCTTAGCATGATAAAGAAGATTCAAAGAGAGTAAGATGCCAGCTCCTTTCATTCAGTCAGTAGCTTCAATCATTTCTGGACGTTTTTCAATGGCAAAAATCAATGAATATTGTAAATGCACAAACAGTAATTTCTCCGCATTGCAAGGTGCAATTCTGAAATTTTTTGCTTTTTCCTGCTCCTCTTAGCATGATAAAGAAGATTCAAAGAGAGTGAGATGCCAGCTCCTTTCATTCAGTCAGTAGCTTCAATCATTTCTGGACGTTTTTCAATGGCAAAAATCAATGAATATTAAAAATGCACAAACAGTAATTTCTCCGCATTGCAAGGTGCAATTCTGAAATTTTTTGCTTTTTCCTGCTCCTCTTAGCATGATAAACAAGATTCAAAGAGAGTGAGATGCCAGCTCCTTTCATTCAGTCAGTAGCTTCAATCATTTCTGGACGTTTTTCAATGGCAAAAATCAATGAATATTGTAAATGCACAAACAGTAATTTCTCCGCATTGCAAGGTACAATTCTGAAATTTTTTGCTTTTTCCTGCTCCTCTTAGCATGATAAAGAAGATTCAAAGAGAGTGAGATGCCAGCTCCTTTCATTCAGTCAGTAGCTTCAAACATTTCTGGTATATGAATAACATGATGTTTTTCAATGGCAAAAATCAATGAATATTGTAAATGCACAAACAGTAATTTCTCCGCATTGCAAGGTATAATTCTGAAATTTTTTGCTTTTTCCTGCTCCTCTTTGCATGATAAAGAAGATTCAAAGAGAGTGAGATGCCAGCTCCTTTCATTCAGTCAGTATCTTCAATCATTTCTGGACGTTTTTCAATGGCAAAAATCAATGAATATTGTAAATGCACAAACAGTAATTTCTCCGCATTGCAAGTTGCAATTCTGAAATTTTTTGCTTTTTCCTGCTCCTCTTAGCATGATAAAGAAGATTCAATGAGAGTGAGATGCCAGCTCCTTTCATTCAGTCAGTAGCTTCAAACATTTCTGGTATATGAATAACATGATGTTTTTCAATGGCAAAAATCAATGAATATTGTAAATGCACAAACAGTAATTTCTCCGCATTGCAAGGTGCAATTCTGAAATTTTTTGCTTTTTCCTGCTCCTCTTAGCATGATAAAGAAGATTCAAAGAGAGTGAGAAGTCAGCTCCTTTCATTCAGTCAGTAGCTTCAAACATTTCTGGTATATGAATAACATGATGTTTTTCAATGGCAAAAATCAATGAATATTGTAAATGCACAAACAGTAATTTCTCCGCATTGCAAGGTGTAATTCTGAAATTTTTTGCTTTTTCCTGCTCCTCTTTGCATGATAAAGAAGATTCAAAGAGAGTGAGATGCCAGCTCCTTTCATTCAGTCAGTAGCTTCAATCATTTCTGGACGTTTTTCAATGGCAAAAATCAATGAATATTGTAAATGCACAAACAGTAATTTCTCCGCATTGCAAGGTGCAATTCTGAAATTTTTTGCTTTTTCCTGCTCCTCTTAGCATGATAAAGAAGATTCAAAGAGAGTGAGATGCCAGCTCCTTTCATTCAGTCAGTATCTTCAATCATTTCTGGATGTTTTTCAATGGCAAAAATCAATGAATATTGTAAATGCACAAACAGTAATTTCTCCGCATTGCAAGGTGCAATTCTGAAATTTTTTGCTTTTTCCTGCTCCTCTTAGCATGATAAAGAAGATTCAAAGAGAGTGAGATGCCAGCTCCTTTCATTCAGTCAGTAGCTTCAAACATTTCTGGTATATGAATAACATGATGTTTTTCAATGGCAAAAATCAATGAATATTGTAAATGCACAAACAGTAATTTCTCCGCATTGCAAGGTGCAATTCTGAAATTTTTTGCTTTTTCATGCTCCTCTTAGCATGATAAAGAAGATTCAAAGAGAGTGAGATACCAGCTCCTTTCATTCAGTCAGTAGCTTCAATCATTTCTGGACGTTTTTCAATGGCAAAAATCAATGAATATTGTAAATGCACAGACAGTAATTTCTCCGCATTGCAAGGTGCAATTCTGAAATTTTTTGCTTTTTCCTGCTCCTCTTAGCATGATAAAGAAGATTCAAAGAGAGTGAGATGTCAGCTCCTTTCATTCAGTCAGTAGCTTCAAACATTTCTGGTATATGAATAACATGATGTTTTTCAATGGCAAAAATCAATGAATATTGTCAATGCACAAACAGTAATTTCTCCGCATTGCAAGGTGTAATTCTGAAATTTTTTGCTTTTTCCTGCTCCTCTTTGCATGATAAAGAAGATTCAAAGAGAGTGAGATGCCAGCTCCTTTCATTCAGTCAGTAGCTTCAATCATTTCTGGACGTTTTTCAATGGCAAAAATCAATGAATATTGTAAATGCACAAACAGTAATTTCTCCGCATTGCAAGGTGCAATTCTGAAATTTTTTGCTTTTTCCTGCTCCTCTTAGCATGATAAAGAAGATTCAAAGAGAGTGAGATGCCAGCTCCTTTCATTCAGTCAGTATCTTCAATCATTTCTGGACGTTTTTCAATGGCAAAAATCAATGAATATTGTAAATGCACAAACAGTAATTTCTCCGCATTGCAAGGTGCAATTCTGAAATTTTTTGCTTTTTCCTGCTCCTCTTAGCATGATAAAGAAGATTCAATGAGAGTGAGATGCCAGCTCCTTTCATTCAGTCAGTAGCTTCAAACATTTCTGGTATATGAATAACATGATGTTTTTCAAAGGCAAAAATCAATGAATATTGTAAATGCACAAACAGTAATTTCTCCGCATTGCAAGGTGCAATTCTGAAATTTTTTGCTTTTTCCTGCTCTTCTTAGCATGATAAAGAAGATTCAAAGAGAGTGAGATGCCAGCTCCTTTCATTCAGTCAGTAGCTTCAAACATTTCTGGTATATGAATAACATGATGTTTTTCAATGGCAAAAATCAATGAATATTGTAAATGCACAAACAGTAATTTCTCCGCATTGCAAGGTGCAATTCTGAAATTTTTTGCTTTTTCATGCTCCTCTTAGCATGATAAAGAAGATTCAAAGAGAGTGAGATACCAGCTCCTTTCATTCAGTCAGTAGCTTCAATCATTTCTGGACGTTTTTCAATGGCAAAAATCAATGAATATTGTAAATGCACAGACAGTAATTTCTCCGCATTGCAAGGTGCAATTCTGAAATTTTTTGCTTTTTCCTGCTCCTCTTAGCATGATAAAGAAGATTCAAAGAGAGTGAGATGTCAGCTCCTTTCATTCAGTCAGTGGCTTCAAACATTTCTGGTATATGAATAACATGATGTTTTTCAATGGCAAAAATCAATGAATATTGTCAATGCACAAACAGTAATTTCTCCGCATTGCAAGGTGTAATTCTGAAATTTTTTGCTTTTTCCTGCTCCTCTTTGCATGATAAAGAAGATTCAAAGAGAGTGAGATGCCAGCTCCTTTCATTCAGTCAGTAGCTTCAATCATTTCTGGACGTTTTTCAATGGCAAAAATCAATGAATATTGTAAATGCACAAACAGTAATTTCTCCGCATTGCAAGGTGCAATTCTGAAATTTTTTGCTTTTTCCTGCTCCTCTTAGCATGATAAAGAAGATTCAAAGAGAGTGAGATGCCAGCTCCTTTCATTCAGTCAGTATCTTCAATCATTTCTGGACGTTTTTCAATGGCAAAAATCAATGAATATTGTAAATGCACAAACAGTAATTTCTCCGCATTGCAAGGTGCAATTCTGAAATTTTTTGCTTTTTCCTGCTCCTCTTAGCATGATAAAGAAGATTCAATGAGAGTGAGATGCCAGCTCCTTTCATTCAGTCAGTAGCTTCAAACATTTCTGGTATATGAATAACATGATGTTTTTCAAAGGCAAAAATCAATGAATATTGTAAATGCACAAACAGTAATTTCTCCGCATTGCAAGGTGCAATTCTGAAATTTTTTGCTTTTTCCTGCTCCTCTTAGCATGATAAAGAAGATTCAAAGAGAGTGAGATGCCAGCTCCTTTCATTCAGTCAGTAGCTTCAATCATTTCTGGATGTTTTTCAATGGCAAAAATCAATGAATATTGTAAATGCACAAACAGTAATTTCTCCGCATTGCAAGGTGCAATTCTGAAATTTTTTGCTTTTTCCTGCTCCTCTTAGCATGATAAAGAAGATTCAATGAGAGTGAGATGCCAGCTCCTTTCATTCAGTCAGTAGCTTCAAACATTTCTGGTATATGAATAACATGATGTTTTTCAATGGCAAAAATCAATGAATATTGTAAATGCACAAACAGTAATTTCTCCGCATTGCAAGGTGCAATTCTGAAATTTTTTGCTTTTTCCTGCTCCTCTTAGCATGATAAAGAAGATTCAAAGAGAGTGAGATGCCAGCTCCTTTCATTCAGTCAGTAGCTTCAATCATTTCTGGACGTTTTTCAATGGCAAAAATCAATGAATATTGTAAATGCACAAACAGTAATTTCTCCGCATTGCAAGGTGCAATTCTGAAATTTTTTGCTTTTTCCTGCTCTTAGCATGATAAAGAAGATTCAAAGAGAGTGAGATGCCAGCTCCTTTCATTCAGTCAGTAGCTTCAAACATTTCTGGTATATGAATAACATGATGTTTTTCAATGGCAAAAATCAATGAATATTGTAAATGCACAAACAGTAATTTCTCCGCATTGCAAGGTGCAATTCTGAAATTTTTTGCTTTTTCCTGCTCCTCTTAGCATGATAAAGAAGATTCAAAGAGAGTAAGATGCCAGCTCCTTTCATTCAGTCAGTAGCTTCAATCATTTCTGGACGTTTTTCAATGGCAAAAATCAATGAATATTGTAAATGCACAAACAGTAATTTCTCCGCATTGCAAGGTGCAATTCTGAAATTTTTTGCTTTTTCCTGCTCCTCTTAGCATGATAAAGAAGATTCAAAGAGAGTGAGATGCCAGCTCCTTTCATTCAGTCAGTAGCTTCAATCATTTCTGGACGTTTTTCAATGGCAAAAATCAATGAATATTAAAAATGCACAAACAGTAATTTCTCCGCATTGCAAGGTGCAATTCTGAAATTTTTTGCTTTTTCCTGCTCCTCTTAGCATGATAAACAAGATTCAAAGAGAGTGAGATGCCAGCTCCTTTCATTCAGTCAGTAGCTTCAATCATTTCTGGACGTTTTTCAATGGCAAAAATCAATGAATATTGTAAATGCACAAACAGTAATTTCTCCGCATTGCAAGGTACAATTCTGAAATTTTTTGCTTTTTCCTGCTCCTCTTAGCATGATAAAGAAGATTCAAAGAGAGTGAGATGCCAGCTCCTTTCATTCAGTCAGTAGCTTCAAACATTTCTGGTATATGAATAACATGATGTTTTTCAATGGCAAAAATCAATGAATATTGTAAATGCACAAACAGTAATTTCTCCGCATTGCAAGGTATAATTCTGAAATTTTTTGCTTTTTCCTGCTCCTCTTTGCATGATAAAGAAGATTCAAAGAGAGTGAGATGCCAGCTCCTTTCATTCAGTCAGTATCTTCAATCATTTCTGGACGTTTTTCAATGGCAAAAATCAATGAATATTGTAAATGCACAAACAGTAATTTCTCCGCATTGCAAGTTGCAATTCTGAAATTTTTTGCTTTTTCCTGCTCCTCTTAGCATGATAAAGAAGATTCAATGAGAGTGAGATGCCAGCTCCTTTCATTCAGTCAGTAGCTTCAAACATTTCTGGTATATGAATAACATGATGTTTTTCAATGGCAAAAATCAATGAATATTGTAAATGCACAAACAGTAATTTCTCCGCATTGCAAGGTGCAATTCTGAAATTTTTTGCTTTTTCCTGCTCCTCTTAGCATGATAAAGAAGATTCAAAGAGAGTGAGAAGTCAGCTCCTTTCATTCAGTCAGTAGCTTCAAACATTTCTGGTATATGAATAACATGATGTTTTTCAATGGCAAAAATCAATGAATATTGTAAATGCACAAACAGTAATTTCTCCGCATTGCAAGGTGTAATTCTGAAATTTTTTGCTTTTTCCTGCTCCTCTTTGCATGATAAAGAAGATTCAAAGAGAGTGAGATGCCAGCTCCTTTCATTCAGTCAGTAGCTTCAATCATTTCTGGACGTTTTTCAATGGCAAAAATCAATGAATATTGTAAATGCACAAACAGTAATTTCTCCGCATTGCAAGGTGCAATTCTGAAATTTTTTGCTTTTTCCTGCTCCTCTTAGCATGATAAAGAAGATTCAAAGAGAGTGAGATGCCAGCTCCTTTCATTCAGTCAGTATCTTCAATCATTTCTGGATGTTTTTCAATGGCAAAAATCAATGAATATTGTAAATGCACAAACAGTAATTTCTCCGCATTGCAAGGTGCAATTCTGAAATTTTTTGCTTTTTCCTGCTCCTCTTAGCATGATAAAGAAGATTCAAAGAGAGTGAGATGCCAGCTCCTTTCATTCAGTCAGTAGCTTCAAACATTTCTGGTATATGAATAACATGATGTTTTTCAATGGCAAAAATCAATGAATATTGTAAATGCACAAACAGTAATTTCTCCGCATTGCAAGGTGCAATTCTGAAATTTTTTGCTTTTTCATGCTCCTCTTAGCATGATAAAGAAGATTCAAAGAGAGTGAGATACCAGCTCCTTTCATTCAGTCAGTAGCTTCAATCATTTCTGGACGTTTTTCAATGGCAAAAATCAATGAATATTGTAAATGCACAGACAGTAATTTCTCCGCATTGCAAGGTGCAATTCTGAAATTTTTTGCTTTTTCCTGCTCCTCTTAGCATGATAAAGAAGATTCAAAGAGAGTGAGATGTCAGCTCCTTTCATTCAGTCAGTAGCTTCAAACATTTCTGGTATATGAATAACATGATGTTTTTCAATGGCAAAAATCAATGAATATTGTCAATGCACAAACAGTAATTTCTCCGCATTGCAAGGTGTAATTCTGAAATTTTTTGCTTTTTCCTGCTCCTCTTTGCATGATAAAGAAGGTTCAAAGAGAGTGAGATGCCAGCTCCTTTCATTCAGTCAGTAGCTTCAATCATTTCTGGACGTTTTTCAATGGCAAAAATGAATGAATATTGTAAATGCACAAACAGTAATTTCTCCGCATTGCAAGGTGCAATTCTGAAATTTTTTGCTTTTTCCTGCTCCTCTTAGCATGATAAAGAAGATTCAAAGAGAGTGAGATGCCAGCTCCTTTCATTCAGTCAGTATCTTCAATCATTTCTGGACGTTTTTCAATGGCAAAAATGAATGAATATTGTAAATGCACAAACAGTAATTTCTCCGCATTGCAAGGTGCAATTCTGAAATTTTTTGCTTTTTCCTGCTCCTCTTAGCATGATAAAGAAGATTCAATGAGAGTGAGATGCCAGCTCCTTTCATTCAGTCAGTAGCTTCAAACATTTCTGGTATATGAATAACATGATGTTTTTCAAAGGCAAAAATCAATGAATATTGTAAATGCACAAACAGTAATTTCTCCGCATTGCAAGGTGCAATTCTGAAATTTTTTGCTTTTTCCTGCTCTTCTTAGCATGATAAAGAAGATTCAAAGAGAGTGAGATGCCAGCTCCTTTCATTCAGTCAGTAGCTTCAAACATTTCTGGTATATGAATAACATGATGTTTTTCAATGGCAAAAATCAATGAATATTGTAAATGCACAAACAGTAATTTCTCCGCATTGCAAGGTGCAATTCTGAAATTTTTTGCTTTTTCATGCTCCTCTTAGCATGATAAAGAAGATTCAAAGAGAGTGAGATACCAGCTCCTTTCATTCAGTCAGTAGCTTCAATCATTTCTGGACGTTTTTCAATGGCAAAAATCAATGAATATTGTAAATGCACAGACAGTAATTTCTCCGCATTGCAAGGTGCAATTCTGAAATTTTTTGCTTTTTCCTGCTCCTCTTAGCATGATAAAGAAGATTCAAAGAGAGTGAGATGTCAGCTCCTTTCATTCAGTCAGTGGCTTCAAACATTTCTGGTATATGAATAACATGATGTTTTTCAATGGCAAAAATCAATGAATATTGTCAAGGCACAAACAGTAATTTCTCCGCATTGCAAGGTGTAATTCTGAAATTTTTTGCTTTTTCCTGCTCCTCTTTGCATGATAAAGAAGATTCAAAGAGAGTGAGATGCCAGCTCCTTTCATTCAGTCAGTAGCTTCAATCATTTCTGGACGTTTTTCAATGGCAAAAATCAATGAATATTGTAAATGCACAAACAGTAATTTCTCCGCATTGCAAGGTGCAATTCTGAAATTTTTTGCTTTTTCCTGCTCCTCTTAGCATGATAAAGAAGATTCAAAGAGAGTGAGATGCCAGCTCCTTTCATTCAGTCAGTATCTTCAATCATTTCTGGACGTTTTTCAATGGCAAAAATCAATGAATATTGTAAATGCACAAACAGTAATTTCTCCGCATTGCAAGGTGCAATTCTGAAATTTTTTGCTTTTTCCTGCTCCTCTTAGCATGATAAAGAAGATTCAATGAGAGTGAGATGCCAGCTCCTTTCATTCAGTCAGTAGCTTCAAACATTTCTGGTATATGAATAACATGATGTTTTTCAAAGGCAAAAATCAATGAATATTGTAAATGCACAAACAGTAATTTCTCCGCATTGCAAGGTGCAATTCTGAAATTTTTTGCTTTTTCCTGCTCCTCTTAGCATGATAAAGAAGATTCAAAGAGAGTGAGATGCCAGCTCCTTTCATTCAGTCAGTAGCTTCAATCATTTCTGGATGTTTTTCAATGGCAAAAATCAATGAATATTGTAAATGCACAAACAGTAATTTCTCCGCATTGCAAGGTGCAATTCTGAAATTTTTTGCTTTTTCCTGCTCCTCTTAGCATGATAAAGAAGATTCAATGAGAGTGAGATGCCAGCTCCTTTCATTCAGTCAGTAGCTTCAAACATTTCTGGTATATGAATAACATGATGTTTTTCAATGGCAAAAATCAATGAATATTGTAAATGCACAAACAGTAATTTCTCCGCATTGCAAGGTGCAATTCTGAAATTTTTTGCTTTTTCCTGCTCCTCTTAGCATGATAAAGAAGATTCAAAGAGAGTGAGATGCCAGCTCCTTTCATTCAGTCAGTAGCTTCAATCATTTCTGGACGTTTTTCAATGGCAAAAATCAATGAATATTGTAAATGCACAAACAGTAATTTCTCCGCATTGCAAGGTGCAATTCTGAAATTTTTTGCTTTTTCCTGCTCTTAGCATGATAAAGAAGATTCAAAGAGAGTGAGATGCCAGCTCCTTTCATTCAGTCAGTAGCTTCAAACATTTCTGGTATATGAATAACATGATGTTTTTCAATGGCAAAAATCAATGAATATTGTAAATGCACAAACAGTAATTTCTCCGCATTGCAAGGTGCAATTCTGAAATTTTTTGCTTTTTCCTGCTCCTCTTAGCATGATAAAGAAGATTCAAAGAGAGTGAGATGCCAGCTCCTTTCATTCAGTCAGTAGCTTCAATCATTTCTGGATGTTTTTCAATGGCAAAAATCAATGAATATTGTAAATGCACAAACAGTAATTTCTCCGCATTGCAAGGTGCAATTCTGAAATTTTTTGCTTTTTCCTGCTCCTCTTAGCATGATAAAGAAGATTCAATGAGAGTGAGATGCCAGCTCCTTTCATTCAGTCAGTAGCTTCAAACATTTCTGGTATATGAATAACATGATGTTTTTCAATGGCAAAAATCAATGAATATTGTAAATGCACAAACAGTAATTTCTCCGCATTGCAAGGTGCAATTCTGAAATTTTTTGCTTTTTCCTGCTCCTCTTAGCATGATAAAGAAGATTCAAAGAGAGTGAGATGCCAGCTCCTTTCATTCAGTCAGTAGCTTCAATCATTTCTGGACGTTTTTCAATGGCAAAAATCAATGAATATTGTAAATGCACAAACAGTAATTTCTCCGCATTGCAAGGTGCAATTCTGAAATTTTTTGCTTTTTCCTGCTCTTAGCATGATAAAGAAGATTCAAAGAGAGTGAGATGCCAGCTCCTTTCATTCAGTCAGTAGCTTCAAACATTTCTGGTATATGAATAACATGATGTTTTTCAATGGCAAAAATCAATGAATATTGTAAATGCACAAACAGTAATTTCTCCGCATTGCAAGGTGCAATTCTGAAATTTTTTGCTTTTTCATGCTCCTCTTAGCATGATAAAGAAGATTCAAAGAGAGTGAGATACCAGCTCCTTTCATTCAGTCAGTAGCTTCAATCATTTCTGGACGTTTTTCAATGGCAAAAATCAATGAATATTGTAAATGCACAGACAGTAATTTCTCCGCATTGCAAGGTGCAATTCTGAAATTTTTTGCTTTTTCCTGCTCCTCTTAGCATGATAAAGAAGATTCAAAGAGAGTGAGATGTCAGCTCCTTTCATTCAGTCAGTAGCTTCAAACATTTCTGGTATATGAATAACATGATGTTTTTCAATGGCAAAAATCAATGAATATTGTCAATGCACAAACAGTAATTTCTCCGCATTGCAAGGTGTAATTCTGAAATTTTTTGCTTTTTCCTGCTCCTCTTTGCATGATAAAGAAGATTCAAAGAGAGTGAGATGCCAGCTCCTTTCATTCAGTCAGTAGCTTCAATCATTTCTGGACGTTTTTCAATGGCAAAAATCAATGAATATTGTAAATGCACAAACAGTAATTTCTCCGCATTGCAAGGTGCAATTCTGAAATTTTTTGCTTTTTCCTGCTCCTCTTAGCATGATAAAGAAGATTCAAAGAGAGTGAGATGCCAGCTCCTTTCATTCAGTCAGTATCTTCAATCATTTCTGGACGTTTTTCAATGGCAAAAATCAATGAATATTGTAAATGCACAAACAGTAATTTCTCCGCATTGCAAGGTGCAATTCTGAAATTTTTTGCTTTTTCCTGCTCCTCTTAGCATGATAAAGAAGATTCAATGAGAGTGAGATGCCAGCTCCTTTCATTCAGTCAGTAGCTTCAAACATTTCTGGTATATGAATAACATGATGTTTTTCAAAGGCAAAAATCAATGAATATTGTAAATGCACAAACAGTAATTTCTCCGCATTGCAAGGTGCAATTCTGAAATTTTTTGCTTTTTCCTGCTCTTCTTAGCATGATAAAGAAGATTCAAAGAGAGTGAGATGTCAGCTCCTTTCATTCAGTCAGTAGCTTCAAACATTTCTGGTATATGAATAACATGATGTTTTTCAATGGCAAAAATCAATGAATATTGTAAATGCACAAACAGTAATTTCTCCGCATTGCAAGGTGCAATTCTGAAATTTTTTTCTTTTTCATGCTCCTCTTAGCATGATAAAGAAGATTCAAAGAGAGTGAGATACCAGCTCCTTTCATTCAGTCAGTAGCTTCAATCATTTCTGGACGTTTTTCAATGGCAAAAATCAATTGTAGCATACCTGGCGGCGTCCTTGCATGGTGGTCCATCTCCCACTGTGCAGGAGCGCGCACTTGATCTCCTGTCCGGGGTGTCTCTCTGGCTTCCCTCCATGCTGTCTTGTTTGTGTCTGTGTCTGTTTCTGCTGCTTAAGGGCGGCGCCCGATCACTTCCTGCCTTTTGTGCCTGCTGTGGGTCACACCCCTTGTGCGTCCTCAGCCTATCGCTGTCTGTCTCTTGGTATATAGCTCAGCAGCTCCCTTCTATCCCTGCCTGAGCATATGTGTTTCTTTCAGTGTGTGCTTGCACTCTGAAGGTGCCAGGTCCCGTCTTTGTTTCCCTGTCCGCCTTTCCTGGAGGCTTGTTTCCAGGCCTGTCTGAACTAAGTCCTGTATGTTTCCTGCCTTGCGGTGTCAGCTCCCGTGTCTGAACTGTGTCCTGTATGTCTCCTGCTTTTCGGTATTAGTTCCCGTGTCTGAACTAAGTCCTGTATGTCTCCTGCCTGGCGGTGTCAGCTCCCGTGTCTGAACTGTGTCCTGTATGTCTCCTGCTTTACGGTATTAGTTCCCGTGTCTGAACTAAGTCCTGTATGTCTCCTGCCTTGCGGTGTCAGCTCCCGTGTCTGAACTAAGTCCTGTATGTCTCCTGCCTGGCGGTGTCAGCTCCCGTGTCTGAACTGTGTCCTGTATGTCTCCTGCTTTACGGTATTAGTTCCCGTGTCTGAACTAAGTCCTGTATGTCTCCTGCCTTGCGGTGTCAGCTCCCGTGTCTGAACTGTGTCCTGTATCTTGTCTGTCCTGTCTGAACACGCTCCTTGCCTGTTCGTCCCGCCTCTCTGGGGGCAGTATTCCCAGACCCGCTCCTGTATCCCGCTGCAGTGTCGGTCTCCTCCGTACACTCAGTTCCAGTCTGAACTCTCTCCTATCCTTTACCTGTTTTGTCTATGTCCATTCCCTTCCTTTTCCTGCAGAGTCTGTACTCGTACCTAACTCCTGCTTGTTGTCTCTGTACTCCCGTTTGTGAGTTTTTGGTCCACTCGCTACTTCACTGCAAGTACCCTGTGGGTGTCTGGCTCTGTCTTTCCCTTCCTGTCTGTTCCGTGTGAACAGAGTCCTGTCCTGCCCTGCTTCTGCCCGCTGCTCCTGCAGTCCTGTCCTGCCCTGCTTCTGCCCGCTGCTCCGGCAGTCCTGTCCTGCCCTGCCTGTACCCTATCCTGCCTGTATTGTTCCTGAGTCCCAGTGTGTACTGGGCCCTATCCTGCCTGTATTGTTCCTGAGTCCCAGTGTGTACTGGGCCCTATCCTGCCTGTATTGTTCCTGAGTCCCGGTGTGTACTGGGCTCTATCCCGCCTGTGTTCCTACCTGCTAGTGCCTCCCCGTCTGCACTCTAGCTGTGCTTGCCTTTACCCGCCTGCCTGCATACCCGCCTGCCTGCATACCCGCCTGCCTGCATACCCGCCTGCCTGCATACCAGTCTGTTCCTGTATTTCCCTGTGTGGGTCAACAGCCGTGTCCGGGGTCTGTCCTGGAGTAGCACCTGGTCCCTCTGCTCGGTTCCTCCTTGGTGCACTGGCGTCGTATGCCGTCGTGCCACCTTGGTCGGATCGGGTAGATACTTAGTTACGCCCCTCCAGGCATACACTCTCCGGCACGGTCCAGTGGAATCACTACCAATCACATGCACACGCCGCTCTAGCCCGGGCGTGTGCATAACAGCATGCTCAGGCCATGGTTCCCGTTGAGCCCCACGGCCTTCGCTCTCTGAGAAGTTTCCAGCGAAGACTTGCATTAAAATAAATAAATAAATTTTTTTTCCCTTAGCTGAGTTCCAGGCGAATTACGCACCGTCCAGATGGATCTATCAGCTCTCGTTCCTGCGGATCCGCCACGTTACTATGGGGATCCAAGACAGTGTCGTGCATTTGTGGAGCAATGCATGCTACACTTTAAGGCCTACCCTCTTTATTTTCCTTCCGATTGGGCTAAAGTGGCCTTTATTATGTCTTACCTGGCGGGGGATGCCTTGGAATGGATCAACCCCCTATATGAGACACAGGATCCGATCCTCCGGGACCTAATGGCCTTCCTGGTGGCCTTTCTAATGGTCTTCGATGATCCTAACCCGGAGGCTCCTGCTGAAGCTTCACTTCCCAATATCCCGGAGCAGCCCCAATGGGTAATGTGTGTGGGTAGCGTAATAGTTCTCCAGCCCAATGAGACTACTGCCCACCCAGAATCCTCACAGGGTGACTACGCTTTCCGGAATACTTCTTCCAACCTCAAGAGGCAGTCCAGACGTGCTAGACTTAGAGGCAAGCAGTCACGCCTGGGTCTGTCCTCCCTGAGACCTCCTGAACCCTTCGGGGTGCTACCTGGTAACGAAAGGACAGAGACTCTCCTATACTCTGTACCTGATACCTCGCTCGCTTCGTCCAGTGAGTCCAACCTGGTGTACTCCGAAGCAGAGGTTACTCCCGAGTCTCTACACCCCTCCGACCAGGCGGAGGACCTCCAGTTGTGTTTAGAACCCTTCGGGGTGCCACCTGGTGGTGAATGGACAGAGACTTTCCTATACTCGGTACCCGATACCTCGCCTGCTTCCTCCAGTGAGTCCGACCTAGTGTTCTCCGAAGCAGAAGTTACTCCCGAGTCTCTACACCCCTCCGACCAGGCGGAGGACCTCCAGTTGTGTTTAGAACCCTTCGGGGTGCCACCTGGTGGTGAATGGACAGAGACTTTCCTATACTCGGTACCCGATACCTCGCCTGCTTCCTCCAGTGAGTCCGACCTAGTGTTCTCCGAAGCAGAAGTTACTCCCGAGTCTCTACACCCCTCCGACCAGGCGGAGGACCTCCAGTTGTGTTTAGAACCCTTCGGGGTGCCACCTGGTGGTGAATGGACAGAGACTTTCCTATTTCCTGTACCTGATACCTCGCCTGCTTCCTCCAGTGAGTCCGACCTAGTGTTCTCCGAAGCAGAAGTTACTCCCGAGTCTCTACACCCCTCCGACCAGGCGGAGGACCTCCAGTTGTGTTTAGAACCCTTCGGGGTGCCACCTGGTGGTGAATGGACAGAGACTTTCCTATTTCCTGTACCTGATACCTCGCCTGCTTCCTCCAGTGAGTCCGACCTTGTGTACTCTGAAGCAGATGTTTTCTCTGAGCCTCAGTACTCTTCTGACCCGGCGGAGGACCTCCAGTTGTTTCCTGAATCCTCCGGGGTACCACCAGATAACAAAGAGACAGTGACTTTTCCTCATTATGTACCTGATAACCCGTCTATTTCTTCCTGTGAGCTTGACAAGATGTACCTCGAAGCAGAGATTACCCTCAAGTCTCTGTCCCCCTCCAACCCAGTGAACGACTGGTCCTCGAATTCCCTGCGGAAGATTCTGGCAGGCCTGAAGAAGAGGGGGCGTAAGGGGGGAGGTACTGTAGCATACCTGGCGGCGTCCTTGCATGGTGGTCCATCTCCCACTGTGCAGGAGCGCGCACTTGATCTCCTGTCCGGGGTGTCTCTCTGGCTTCCCTCCATGCTGTCTTGTTTGTGTCTGTGTCTGTTTCTGCTGCTTAAGGGCGGCGCCCGATCACTTCCTGCCTTTTGTGCCTGCTGTGGGTCACACCCCTTGTGCGTCCTCAGCCTATCGCTGTCTGTCTCTTGGTATATAGCTCAGCAGCTCCCTTCTATCCCTGCCTGAGCATATGTGTTTCTTTCAGTGTGTGCTTGCACTCTGAAGGTGCCAGGTCCCGTCTTTGTTTCCCTGTCCGCCTTTCCTGGAGGCTTGTTTCCAGGCCTGTCTGAACTAAGTCCTGTATGTTTCCTGCCTTGCGGTGTCAGCTCCCGTGTCTGAACTGTGTCCTGTATGTCTCCTGCTTTTCGGTATTAGTTCCCGTGTCTGAACTAAGTCCTGTATGTCTCCTGCCTGGCGGTGTCAGCTCCCGTGTCTGAACTGTGTCCTGTATGTCTCCTGCTTTACGGTATTAGTTCCCGTGTCTGAACTAAGTCCTGTATGTCTCCTGCCTTGCGGTGTCAGCTCCCGTGTCTGAACTAAGTCCTGTATGTCTCCTGCCTGGCGGTGTCAGCTCCCGTGTCTGAACTGTGTCCTGTATGTCTCCTGCTTTACGGTATTAGTTCCCGTGTCTGAACTAAGTCCTGTATGTCTCCTGCCTTGCGGTGTCAGCTCCCGTGTCTGAACTGTGTCCTGTATCTTGTCTGTCCTGTCTGAACACGCTCCTTGCCTGTTCGTCCCGCCTCTCTGGGGGCAGTATTCCCAGACCCGCTCCTGTATCCCGCTGCAGTGTCGGTCTCCTCCGTACACTCAGTTCCAGTCTGAACTCTCTCCTATCCTTTACCTGTTTTGTCTATGTCCATTCCCTTCCTTTTCCTGCAGAGTCTGTACTCGTACCTAACTCCTGCTTGTTGTCTCTGTACTCCCGTTTGTGAGTTTTTGGTCCACTCGCTACTTCACTGCAAGTACCCTGTGGGTGTCTGGCTCTGTCTTTCCCTTCCTGTCTGTTCCGTGTGAACAGAGTCCTGTCCTGCCCTGCTTCTGCCCGCTGCTCCTGCAGTCCTGTCCTGCCCTGCTTCTGCCCGCTGCTCCGGCAGTCCTGTCCTGCCCTGCCTGTACCCTATCCTGCCTGTATTGTTCCTGAGTCCCAGTGTGTACTGGGCCCTATCCTGCCTGTATTGTTCCTGAGTCCCAGTGTGTACTGGGCCCTATCCTGCCTGTATTGTTCCTGAGTCCCGGTGTGTACTGGGCTCTATCCCGCCTGTGTTCCTACCTGCTAGTGCCTCCCCGTCTGCACTCTAGCTGTGCTTGCCTTTACCCGCCTGCCTGCATACCCGCCTGCCTGCATACCCGCCTGCCTGCATACCCGCCTGCCTGCATACCAGTCTGTTCCTGTATTTCCCTGTGTGGGTCAACAGCCGTGTCCGGGGTCTGTCCTGGAGTAGCACCTGGTCCCTCTGCTCGGTTCCTCCTTGGTGCACTGGCGTCGTATGCCGTCGTGCCACCTTGGTCGGATCGGGTAGATACTTAGTTACGCCCCTCCAGGCATACACTCTCCGGCACGGTCCAGTGGAATCACTACCAATCACATGCACACGCCGCTCTAGCCCGGGCGTGTGCATAACATCAATGAATATTGTAAATGCACAGACAGTAATTTCTCCGCATTGCAAGGTGCAATTCTGAAATTTTTTGCTTTTTCCTGCTCCTCTTAGCATGATAAAGAAGATTCAAAGAGAGTGAGATGTCAGCTCCTTTCATTCAGTCAGTAGCTTCAAACATTTCTGGTATATGAATAACATGATGTTTTTCAATGGCAAAAATCAATGAATATTGTCAATGCACAAACAGTAATTTCTCCGCATTGCAAGGTGTAATTCTGAAATTTTTTGCTTTTTCCTGCTCCTCTTTGCATGATAAAGAAGATTCAAAGAGAGTGAGATGCCAGCTCCTTTCATTCAGTCAGTAGCTTCAATCATTTCTGGACGTTTTTCAATGGCAAAAATCAATGAATATTGTAAATGCACAAACAGTAATTTCTCCGCATTGCAAGGTGCAATTCTGAAATTTTTTGCTTTTTCCTGCTCCTCTTAGCATGATAAAGAAGATTCAAAGAGAGTGAGATGCCAGCTCCTTTCATTCAGTCAGTAGCTTCAAACATTTCTGGTATATGAATAACATGATGTTTTTCAATGGCAAAAATCAATGAATATTGTAAATGCACAAACAGTAATTTCTCCGCATTGCAAGGTGCAATTCTGAAATTTTTTGCTTTTTCATGCTCCTCTTAGCATGATAAAGAAGATTCAAAGAGAGTGAGATACCAGCTCCTTTCATTCAGTCAGTAGCTTCAATCATTTCTGGACGTTTTTCAATGGCAAAAATCAATGAATATTGTAAATGCACAGACAGTAATTTCTCCGCATTGCAAGGTGCAATTCTGAAATTTTTTGCTTTTTCCTGCTGCTCTTAGCATGATAAAGAAGATTCAAAGAGAGTGAGATGTCAGCTCCTTTCATTCAGTCAGTAGCTTCAAACATTTCTGGTATATGAATAACATGATGTTTTTCAATGGCAAAAATCAATGAATATTGTCAATGCACAAACAGTAATTTCTCCGCATTGCAAGGTGTAATTCTGAAATTTTTTGCTTTTTCCTGCTCCTCTTTGCATGATAAAGAAGATTCAAAGAGAGTGAGATGCCAGCTCCTTTCATTCAGTCAGTAGCTTCAATCATTTCTGGACGTTTTTCAATGGCAAAAATGAATGAATATTGTAAATGCACAAACAGTAATTTCTCCGCATTGCAAGGTGCAATTCTGAAATTTTTTGCTTTTTCCTGCTCCTCTTAGCATGATAAAGAAGATTCAAAGAGAGTGAGATGCCAGCTCCTTTCATTCAGTCAGTATCTTCAATCATTTCTGGACGTTTTTCAATGGCAAAAATCAATGAATATTGTAAATGCACAAACAGTAATTTCTCCGCATTGCAAGGTGCAATTCTGAAATTTTTTGCTTTTTCCTGCTCCTCTTAGCATGATAAAGAAGATTCAATGAGAGTGAGATGCCAGCTCCTTTCATTCAGTCAGTAGCTTCAAACATTTCTGGTATATGAATAACATGATGTTTTTCAAAGGCAAAAATCAATGAATATTGTAAATGCACAAACAGTAATTTCTCCGCATTGCAAGGTGCAATTCTGAAATTTTTTGCTTTTTCCTGCTCTTCTTAGCATGATAAAGAAGATTCAAAGAGAGTGAGATGCCAGCTCCTTTCATTCAGTCAGTAGCTTCAAACATTTCTGGTATATGAATAACATGATGTTTTTCAATGGCAAAAATCAATGAATATTGTAAATGCACAAACAGTAATTTCTCCGCATTGCAAGGTGCAATTCTGAAATTTTTTGCTTTTTCATGCTCCTCTTAGCATGATAAAGAAGATTCAAAGAGAGTGAGATACCAGCTCCTTTCATTCAGTCAGTAGCTTCAATCATTTCTGGACGTTTTTCAATGGCAAAAATCAATGAATATTGTAAATGCACAGACAGTAATTTCTCCGCATTGCAAGGTGCAATTCTGAAATTTTTTGCTTTTTCCTGCTCCTCTTAGCATGATAAAGAAGATTCAAAGAGAGTGAGATGTCAGCTCCTTTCATTCAGTCAGTGGCTTCAAACATTTCTGGTATATGAATAACATGATGTTTTTCAATGGCAAAAATCAATGAATATTGTCAAGGCACAAACAGTAATTTCTCCGCATTGCAAGGTGTAATTCTGAAATTTTTTGCTTTTTCCTGCTCCTCTTTGCATGATAAAGAAGATTCAAAGAGAGTGAGATGCCAGCTCCTTTCATTCAGTCAGTAGCTTCAATCATTTCTGGACGTTTTTCAATGGCAAAAATCAATGAATATTGTAAATGCACAAACAGTAATTTCTCCGCATTGCAAGGTGCAATTCTGAAATTTTTTGCTTTTTCCTGCTCCTCTTAGCATGATAAAGAAGATTCAAAGAGAGTGAGATGCCAGCTCCTTTCATTCAGTCAGTATCTTCAATCATTTCTGGACGTTTTTCAATGGCAAAAATCAATGAATATTGTAAATGCACAAACAGTAATTTCTCCGCATTGCAAGGTGCAATTCTGAAATTTTTTGCTTTTTCCTGCTCCTCTTAGCATGATAAAGAAGATTCAATGAGAGTGAGATGCCAGCTCCTTTCATTCAGTCAGTAGCTTCAAACATTTCTGGTATATGAATAACATGATGTTTTTCAAAGGCAAAAATCAATGAATATTGTAAATGCACAAACAGTAATTTCTCCGCATTGCAAGGTGCAATTCTGAAATTTTTTGCTTTTTCCTGCTCCTCTTAGCATGATAAAGAAGATTCAAAGAGAGTGAGATGCCAGCTCCTTTCATTCAGTCAGTAGCTTCAATCATTTCTGGATGTTTTTCAATGGCAAAAATCAATGAATATTGTAAATGCACAAACAGTAATTTCTCCGCATTGCAAGGTGCAATTCTGAAATTTTTTGCTTTTTCCTGCTCCTCTTAGCATGATAAAGAAGATTCAATGAGAGTGAGATGCCAGCTCCTTTCATTCAGTCAGTAGCTTCAAACATTTCTGGTATATGAATAACATGATGTTTTTCAATGGCAAAAATCAATGAATATTGTAAATGCACAAACAGTAATTTCTCCGCATTGCAAGGTGCAATTCTGAAATTTTTTGCTTTTTCCTGCTCCTCTTAGCATGATAAAGAAGATTCAAAGAGAGTGAGATGCCAGCTCCTTTCATTCAGTCAGTAGCTTCAATCATTTCTGGACGTTTTTCAATGGCAAAAATCAATGAATATTGTAAATGCACAAACAGTAATTTCTCCGCATTGCAAGGTGCAATTCTGAAATTTTTTGCTTTTTCCTGCTCTTAGCATGATAAAGAAGATTCAAAGAGAGTGAGATGCCAGCTCCTTTCATTCAGTCAGTAGCTTCAAACATTTCTGGTATATGAATAACATGATGTTTTTCAATGGCAAAAATCAATGAATATTGTAAATGCACAAACAGTAATTTCTCCGCATTGCAAGGTGCAATTCTGAAATTTTTTGCTTTTTCATGCTCCTCTTAGCATGATAAAGAAGATTCAAAGAGAGTGAGATACCAGCTCCTTTCATTCAGTCAGTAGCTTCAATCATTTCTGGACGTTTTTCAATGGCAAAAATCAATGAATATTGTAAATGCACAGACAGTAATTTCTCCGCATTGCAAGGTGCAATTCTGAAATTTTTTGCTTTTTCCTGCTCCTCTTAGCATGATAAAGAAGATTCAAAGAGAGTGAGATGTCAGCTCCTTTCATTCAGTCAGTAGCTTCAAACATTTCTGGTATATGAATAACATGATGTTTTTCAATGGCAAAAATCAATGAATATTGTCAATGCACAAACAGTAATTTCTCCGCATTGCAAGGTGTAATTCTGAAATTTTTTGCTTTTTCCTGCTCCTCTTTGCATGATAAAGAAGATTCAAAGAGAGTGAGATGCCAGCTCCTTTCATTCAGTCAGTAGCTTCAATCATTTCTGGACGTTTTTCAATGGCAAAAATCAATGAATATTGTAAATGCACAAACAGTAATTTCTCCGCATTGCAAGGTGCAATTCTGAAATTTTTTGCTTTTTCCTGCTCCTCTTAGCATGATAAAGAAGATTCAAAGAGAGTGAGATGCCAGCTCCTTTCATTCAGTCAGTATCTTCAATCATTTCTGGACGTTTTTCAATGGCAAAAATCAATGAATATTGTAAATGCACAAACAGTAATTTCTCCGCATTGCAAGGTGCAATTCTGAAATTTTTTGCTTTTTCCTGCTCCTCTTAGCATGATAAAGAAGATTCAATGAGAGTGAGATGCCAGCTCCTTTCATTCAGTCAGTAGCTTCAAACATTTCTGGTATATGAATAACATGATGTTTTTCAAAGGCAAAAATCAATGAATATTGTAAATGCACAAACAGTAATTTCTCCGCATTGCAAGGTGCAATTCTGAAATTTTTTGCTTTTTCCTGCTCTTCTTAGCATGATAAAGAAGATTCAAAGAGAGTGAGATGTCAGCTCCTTTCATTCAGTCAGTAGCTTCAAACATTTCTGGTATATGAATAACATGATGTTTTTCAATGGCAAAAATCAATGAATATTGTAAATGCACAAACAGTAATTTCTCCGCATTGCAAGGTGCAATTCTGAAATTTTTTTCTTTTTCATGCTCCTCTTAGCATGATAAAGAAGATTCAAAGAGAGTGAGATACCAGCTCCTTTCATTCAGTCAGTAGCTTCAATCATTTCTGGACGTTTTTCAATGGCAAAAATCAATGAATATTGTAAATGCACAGACAGTAATTTCTCCGCATTGCAAGGTGCAATTCTGAAATTTTTTGCTTTTTCCTGCTCCTCTTAGCATGATAAAGAAGATTCAAAGAGAGTGAGATGTCAGCTCCTTTCATTCAGTCAGTAGCTTCAAACATTTCTGGTATATGAATAACATGATGTTTTTCAATGGCAAAAATCAATGAATATTGTCAATGCACAAACAGTAATTTCTCCGCATTGCAAGGTGTAATTCTGAAATTTTTTGCTTTTTCCTGCTCCTCTTTGCATGATAAAGAAGATTCAAAGAGAGTGAGATGCCAGCTCCTTTCATTCAGTCAGTAGCTTCAATCATTTCTGGACGTTTTTCAATGGCAAAAATCAATGAATATTGTAAATGCACAAACAGTAATTTCTCCGCATTGCAAGGTGCAATTCTGAAATTTTTTGCTTTTTCCTGCTCCTCTTAGCATGATAAAGAAGATTCAAAGAGAGTGAGATGCCAGCTCCTTTCATTCAGTCAGTATCTTCAATCATTTCTGGACGTTTTTCAATGGCAAAAATCAATGAATATTGTAAATGCACAAACAGTAATTTCTCCGCATTGCAAGGTGCAATTCTGAAATTTTTTGCTTTTTCCTGCTCCTCTTAGCATGATAAAGAAGATTCAATGAGAGTGAGATGCCAGCTCCTTTCATTCAGTCAGTAGCTTCAAACATTTCTGGTATATGAATAACATGATGTTTTTCAAAGGCAAAAATCAATGAATATTGTAAATGCACAAACAGTAATTTCTCCGCATTGCAAGGTGAAATTCTGAAATTTTTTGCTTTTTCCTGCTCCTCTTAGCATGATAAAGAAGATTCAAAGAGAGTGAGATGCCAGCTCCTTTCATTCAGTCAGTAGCTTCAATCATTTCTGGATGTTTTTCAATGGCAAAAATCAATGAATATTGTAAATGCACAAACAGTAATTTCTCCGCATTGCAAGGTGCAATTCTGAAATTTTTTGCTTTTTCCTGCTCCTCTTAGCATGATAAAGAAGATTCAATGAGAGTGAGATGCCAGCTCCTTTCATTCAGTCAGTAGCTTCAAACATTTCTGGTATATGAATAACATGATGTTTTTCAATGGCAAAAATCAATGAATATTGTAAATGCACAAACAGTAATTTCTCCGCATTGCAAGGTGCAATTCTGAAATTTTTTGCTTTTTCCTGCTCCTCTTAGCATGATAAAGAAGATTCAAAGAGAGTGAGATGCCAGCTCCTTTCATTCAGTCAGTAGCTTCAATCATTTCTGGACGTTTTTCAATGGCAAAAATCAATGAATATTGTAAATGCACAAACAGTAATTTCTCCGCATTGCAAGGTGCAATTCTGAAATTTTTTGCTTTTTCCTGCTCTTAGCATGATAAAGAAGATTCAAAGAGAGTGAGATGCCAGCTCCTTTCATTCAGTCAGTAGCTTCAAACATTTCTGGTATATGAATAACATGATGTTTTTCAATGGCAAAAATCAATGAATATTGTAAATGCACAAACAGTAATTTCTCCGCATTGCAAGGTGCAATTCTGAAATTTTTTGCTTTTTCATGCTCCTCTTAGCATGATAAAGAAGATTCAAAGAGAGTGAGATACCAGCTCCTTTCATTCAGTCAGTAGCTTCAATCATTTCTGGACGTTTTTCAATGGCAAAAATCAATGAATATTGTAAATGCACAGACAGTAATTTCTCCGCATTGCAAGGTGCAATTCTGAAATTTTTTGCTTTTTCCTGCTCCTCTTAGCATGATAAAGAAGATTCAAAGAGAGTGAGATGTCAGCTCCTTTCATTCAGTCAGTAGCTTCAAACATTTCTGGTATATGAATAACATGATGTTTTTCAATGGCAAAAATCAATGAATATTGTCAATGCACAAACAGTAATTTCTCCGCATTGCAAGGTGTAATTCTGAAATTTTTTGCTTTTTCCTGCTCCTCTTTGCATGATAAAGAAGATTCAAAGAGAGTGAGATGCCAGCTCCTTTCATTCAGTCAGTAGCTTCAATCATTTCTGGACGTTTTTCAATGGCAAAAATCAATGAATATTGTAAATGCACAAACAGTAATTTCTCCGCATTGCAAGGTGCAATTCTGAAATTTTTTGCTTTTTCCTGCTCCTCTTAGCATGATAAAGAAGATTCAAAGAGAGTGAGATGCCAGCTCCTTTCATTCAGTCAGTATCTTCAATCATTTCTGGACGTTTTTCAATGGCAAAAATCAATGAATATTGTAAATGCACAAACAGTAATTTCTCCGCATTGCAAGGTGCAATTCTGAAATTTTTTGCTTTTTCCTGCTCCTCTTAGCATGATAAAGAAGATTCAATGAGAGTGAGATGCCAGCTCCTTTCATTCAGTCAGTAGCTTCAAACATTTCTGGTATATGAATAACATGATGTTTTTCAAAGGCAAAAATCAATGAATATTGTAAATGCACAAACAGTAATTTCTCCGCATTGCAAGGTGCAATTCTGAAATTTTTTGCTTTTTCCTGCTCTTCTTAGCATGATAAAGAAGATTCAAAGAGAGTGAGATGCCAGCTCCTTTCATTCAGTCAGTAGCTTCAAACATTTCTGGTATATGAATAACATGATGTTTTTCAATGGCAAAAATCAATGAATATTGTAAATGCACAAACAGTAATTTCTCCGCATTGCAAGGCGCAATTCTGAAATTTTTTGCTTTTTCATGCTCCTCTTAGCATGATAAAGAAGATTCAAAGAGAGTGAGATACCAGCTCCTTTCATTCAGTCAGTAGCTTCAATCATTTCTGGACGTTTTTCAATGGCAAAAATCAATGAATATTGTAAATGCACAGACAGTAATTTCTCCGCATTGCAAGGTGCAATTCTGAAATTTTTTGCTTTTTCCTGCTCCTCTTAGCATGATAAAGAAGATTCAAAGAGAGTGAGATGTCAGCTCCTTTCATTCAGTCAGTAGCTTCAAACATTTCTGGTATATGAATAACATGATGTTTTTCAATGGCAAAAATCAATGAATATTGTCAATGCACAAACAGTAATTTCTCCGCATTGCAAGGTGTAATTCTGAAATTTTTTGCTTTTTCCTGCTCCTCTTTGCATGATAAAGAAGATTCAAAGAGAGTGAGATGCCAGCTCCTTTCATTCAGTCAGTAGCTTCAATCATTTCTGGACGTTTTTCAATGGCAAAAATCAATGAATATTGTAAATGCACAAACAGTAATTTCTCCGCATTGCAAGGTGCAATTCTGAAATTTTTTGCTTTTTCCTGCTCCTCTTAGCATGATAAAGAAGATTCAAAGAGAGTGAGATGCCAGCTCCTTTCATTCAGTCAGTATCTTCAATCATTTCTGGACGTTTTTCAATGGCAAAAATCAATGAATATTGTAAATGCACAAACAGTAATTTCTCCGCATTGCAAGGTGCAATTCTGAAATTTTTTGCTTTTTCCTGCTCCTCTTAGCATGATAAAGAAGATTCAATGAGAGTGAGATGCCAGCTCCTTTCATTCAGTCAGTAGCTTCAAACATTTCTGGTATATGAATAACATGATGTTTTTCAAAGGCAAAAATCAATGAATATTGTAAATGCACAAACAGTAATTTCTCCGCATTGCAAGGTGCAATTCTGAAATTTTTTGCTTTTTCCTGCTCCTCTTTGCATGATAAAGAAGATTCAAAGAGAGTGAGATGCCAGCTCCTTTCATTCAGTCAGTAGCTTCAATCATTTCTGGACGTTTTTCAATGGCAAAAATCAATGAATATTGTAAATGCACAAACAGTAATTTCTCCGCATTGCAAGGTGCAATTCTGAAATTTTTTGCTTTTTCCTGCTCCTCTTAGCATGATAAAGAAGATTCAAAGAGAGTGAGATGCCAGCTCCTTTCATTCAGTCAGTATCTTCAATCATTTCTGGACGTTTTTCAATGGCAAAAATCAATGAATATTGTAAATGCACAAACAGTAATTTCTCCGCATTGCAAGGTGCAATTCTGAAATTTTTTGCTTTTTCCTGCTCCTCTTAGCATGATAAAGAAGATTCAATGAGAGTGAGATGCCAGCTCCTTTCATTCAGTCAGTAGCTTCAAACATTTCTGGTATATGAATAACATGATGTTTTTCAAAGGCAAAAATCAATGAATATTGTAAATGCACAAACAGTAATTTCTCCGCATTGCAAGGTGCAATTCTGAAATTTTTTGCTTTTTCCTGCTCTTCTTAGCATGATAAAGAAGATTCAAAGAGAGTGAGATGCCAGCTCCTTTCATTCAGTCAGTAGCTTCAAACATTTCTGGTATATGAATAACATGATGTTTTTCAATGGCAAAAATCAATGAATATTGTAAATGCACAAACAGTAATTTCTCCGCATTGCAAGGTGCAATTCTGAAATTTTTTGCTTTTTCATGCTCCTCTTAGCATGATAAAGAAGATTCAAAGAGAGTGAGATACCAGCTCCTTTCATTCAGTCAGTAGCTTCAATCATTTCTGGACGTTTTTCAATGGCAAAAATCAATGAATATTGTAAATGCACAGACAGTAATTTCTCCGCATTGCAAGGTGCAATTCTGAAATTTTTTGCTTTTTCCTGCTCCTCTTAGCATGATAAAGAAGATTCAAAGAGAGTGAGATGTCAGCTCCTTTCATTCAGTCAGTAGCTTCAAACATTTCTGGTATATGAATAACATGATGTTTTTCAATGGCAAAAATCAATGAATATTGTCAATGCACAAACAGTAATTTCTCCGCATTGCAAGGTGTAATTCTGAAATTTTTTGCTTTTTCCTGCTCCTCTTTGCATGATAAAGAAGATTCAAAGAGAGTGAGATGCCAGCTCCTTTCATTCAGTCAGTAGCTTCAATCATTTCTGGACGTTTTTCAATGGCAAAAATCAATGAATATTGTAAATGCACAAACAGTAATTTCTCCGCATTGCAAGGTGCAATTCTGAAATTTTTTGCTTTTTCCTGCTCCTCTTAGCATGATAAAGAAGATTCAAAGAGAGTGAGATGCCAGCTCCTTTCATTCAGTCAGTATCTTCAATCATTTCTGGACGTTTTTCAATGGCAAAAATCAATGAATATTGTAAATGCACAAACAGTAATTTCTCCGCATTGCAAGGTGCAATTCTGAAATTTTTTGCTTTTTCCTGCTCCTCTTAGCATGATAAAGAAGATTCAATGAGAGTGAGATGCCAGCTCCTTTCATTCAGTCAGTAGCTTCAAACATTTCTGGTATATGAATAACATGATGTTTTTCAAAGGCAAAAATCAATGAATATTGTAAATGCACAAACAGTAATTTCTCCGCATTGCAAGGTGCAATTCTGAAATTTTTTGCTTTTTCCTGCTCCTCTTAGCATGATAAAGAAGATTCAAAGAGAGTGAGATGCCAGCTCCTTTCATTCAGTCAGTAGCTTCAATCATTTCTGGATGTTTTTCAATGGCAAAAATCAATGAATATTGTAAATGCACAAACAGTAATTTCTCCGCATTGCAAGGTGCAATTCTGAAATTTTTTGCTTTTTCCTGCTCCTCTTAGCATGATAAAGAAGATTCAATGAGAGTGAGATGCCAGCTCCTTTCATTCAGTCAGTAGCTTCAAACATTTCTGGTATATGAATAACATGATGTTTTTCAATGGCAAAAATCAATGAATATTGTAAATGCACAAACAGTAATTTCTCCGCATTGCAAGGTGCAATTCTGAAATTTTTTGCTTTTTCCTGCTCCTCTTAGCATGATAAAGAAGATTCAAAGAGAGTGAGATGCCAGCTCCTTTCATTCAGTCAGTAGCTTCAATCATTTCTGGACGTTTTTCAATGGCAAAAATCAATGAATATTGTAAATGCACAAACAGTAATTTCTCCGCATTGCAAGGTGCAATTCTGAAATTTTTTGCTTTTTCCTGCTCTTAGCATGATAAAGAAGATTCAAAGAGAGTGAGATGCCAGCTCCTTTCATTCAGTCAGTAGCTTCAAACATTTCTGGTATATGAATAACATGATGTTTTTCAATGGCAAAAATCAATGAATATTGTAAATGCACAAACAGTAATTTCTCCGCATTGCAAGGTGCAATTCTGAAATTTTTTGCTTTTTCATGCTCCTCTTAGCATGATAAAGAAGATTCAAAGAGAGTGAGATACCAGCTCCTTTCATTCAGTCAGTAGCTTCAATCATTTCTGGACGTTTTTCAATGGCAAAAATCAATGAATATTGTAAATGCACAGACAGTAATTTCTCCGCATTGCAAGGTGCAATTCTGAAATTTTTTGCTTTTTCCTGCTCCTCTTAGCATGATAAAGAAGATTCAAAGAGAGTGAGATGTCAGCTCCTTTCATTCAGTCAGTAGCTTCAAACATTTCTGGTATATGAATAACATGATGTTTTTCAATGGCAAAAATCAATGAATATTGTCAATGCACAAACAGTAATTTCTCCGCATTGCAAGGTGTAATTCTGAAATTTTTTGCTTTTTCCTGCTCCTCTTTGCATGATAAAGAAGATTCAAAGAGAGTGAGATGCCAGCTCCTTTCATTCAGTCAGTAGCTTCAATCATTTCTGGACGTTTTTCAATGGCAAAAATCAATGAATATTGTAAATGCACAAACAGTAATTTCTCCGCATTGCAAGGTGCAATTCTGAAATTTTTTGCTTTTTCCTGCTCCTCTTAGCATGATAAAGAAGATTCAAAGAGAGTGAGATGCCAGCTCCTTTCATTCAGTCAGTATCTTCAATCATTTCTGGACGTTTTTCAATGGCAAAAATCAATGAATATTGTAAATGCACAAACAGTAATTTCTCCGCATTGCAAGGTGCAATTCTGAAATTTTTTGCTTTTTCCTGCTCCTCTTAGCATGATAAAGAAGATTCAATGAGAGTGAGATGCCAGCTCCTTTCATTCAGTCAGTAGCTTCAAACATTTCTGGTATATGAATAACATGATGTTTTTCAAAGGCAAAAATCAATGAATATTGTAAATGCACAAACAGTAATTTCTCCGCATTGCAAGGTGCAATTCTGAAATTTTTTGCTTTTTCCTGCTCTTCTTAGCATGATAAAGAAGATTCAAAGAGAGTGAGATGTCAGCTCCTTTCATTCAGTCAGTAGCTTCAAACATTTCTGGTATATGAATAACATGATGTTTTTCAATGGCAAAAATCAATGAATATTGTAAATGCACAAACAGTAATTTCTCCGCATTGCAAGGTGCAATTCTGAAATTTTTTTCTTTTTCATGCTCCTCTTAGCATGATAAAGAAGATTCAAAGAGAGTGAGATACCAGCTCCTTTCATTCAGTCAGTAGCTTCAATCATTTCTGGACGTTTTTCAATGGCAAAAATCAATGAATATTGTAAATGCACAGACAGTAATTTCTCCGCATTGCAAGGTGCAATTCTGAAATTTTTTGCTTTTTCCTGCTCCTCTTAGCATGATAAAGAAGATTCAAAGAGAGTGAGATGTCAGCTCCTTTCATTCAGTCAGTAGCTTCAAACATTTCTGGTATATGAATAACATGATGTTTTTCAATGGCAAAAATCAATGAATATTGTCAATGCACAAACAGTAATTTCTCCGCATTGCAAGGTGTAATTCTGAAATTTTTTGCTTTTTCCTGCTCCTCTTTGCATGATAAAGAAGATTCAAAGAGAGTGAGATGCCAGCTCCTTTCATTCAGTCAGTAGCTTCAATCATTTCTGGACGTTTTTCAATGGCAAAAATCAATGAATATTGTAAATGCACAAACAGTAATTTCTCCGCATTGCAAGGTGCAATTCTGAAATTTTTTGCTTTTTCCTGCTCCTCTTAGCATGATAAAGAAGATTCAAAGAGAGTGAGATGCCAGCTCCTTTCATTCAGTCAGTATCTTCAATCATTTCTGGACGTTTTTCAATGGCAAAAATCAATGAATATTGTAAATGCACAAACAGTAATTTCTCCGCATTGCAAGGTGCAATTCTGAAATTTTTTGCTTTTTCCTGCTCCTCTTAGCATGATAAAGAAGATTCAATGAGAGTGAGATGCCAGCTCCTTTCATTCAGTCAGTAGCTTCAAACATTTCTGGTATATGAATAACATGAGGTTTTTCAAAGGCAAAAATCAATGAATATTGTAAATGCACAAACAGTAATTTCTCCGCATTGCAAGGTGAAATTCTGAAATTTTTTGCTTTTTCCTGCTCCTCTTAGCATGATAAAGAAGATTCAAAGAGAGTGAGATGCCAGCTCCTTTCATTCAGTCAGTAGCTTCAATCATTTCTGGATGTTTTTCAATGGCAAAAATCAATGAATATTGTAAATGCACAAACAGTAATTTCTCCGCATTGCAAGGTGCAATTCTGAAATTTTTTGCTTTTTCCTGCTCCTCTTAGCATGATAAAGAAGATTCAATGAGAGTGAGATGCCAGCTCCTTTCATTCAGTCAGTAGCTTCAAACATTTCTGGTATATGAATAACATGATGTTTTTCAATGGCAAAAATCAATGAATATTGTAAATGCACAAACAGTAATTTCTCCGCATTGCAAGGTGCAATTCTGAAATTTTTTGCTTTTTCCTGCTCCTCTTAGCATGATAAAGAAGATTCAAAGAGAGTGAGATGCCAGCTCCTTTCATTCAGTCAGTAGCTTCAATCATTTCTGGACGTTTTTCAATGGCAAAAATCAATGAATATTGTAAATGCACAAACAGTAATTTCTCCGCATTGCAAGGTGCAATTCTGAAATTTTTTGCTTTTTCCTGCTCTTAGCATGATAAAGAAGATTCAAAGAGAGTGAGATGCCAGCTCCTTTCATTCAGTCAGTAGCTTCAAACATTTCTGGTATATGAATAACATGATGTTTTTCAATGGCAAAAATCAATGAATATTGTAAATGCACAAACAGTAATTTCTCCGCATTGCAAGGTGCAATTCTGAAATTTTTTGCTTTTTCATGCTCCTCTTAGCATGATAAAGAAGATTCAAAGAGAGTGAGATACCAGCTCCTTTCATTCAGTCAGTAGCTTCAATCATTTCTGGACGTTTTTCAATGGCAAAAATCAATGAATATTGTAAATGCACAGACAGTAATTTCTCCGCATTGCAAGGTGCAATTCTGAAATTTTTTGCTTTTTCCTGCTCCTCTTAGCATGATAAAGAAGATTCAAAGAGAGTGAGATGTCAGCTCCTTTCATTCAGTCAGTAGCTTCAAACATTTCTGGTATATGAATAACATGATGTTTTTCAATGGCAAAAATCAATGAATATTGTCAATGCACAAACAGTAATTTCTCCGCATTGCAAGGTGTAATTCTGAAATTTTTTGCTTTTTCCTGCTCCTCTTTGCATGATAAAGAAGATTCAAAGAGAGTGAGATGCCAGCTCCTTTCATTCAGTCAGTAGCTTCAATCATTTCTGGACGTTTTTCAATGGCAAAAATCAATGAATATTGTAAATGCACAAACAGTAATTTCTCCGCATTGCAAGGTGCAATTCTGAAATTTTTTGCTTTTTCCTGCTCCTCTTAGCATGATAAAGAAGATTCAAAGAGAGTGAGATGCCAGCTCCTTTCATTCAGTCAGTATCTTCAATCATTTCTGGACGTTTTTCAATGGCAAAAATCAATGAATATTGTAAATGCACAAACAGTAATTTCTCCGCATTGCAAGGTGCAATTCTGAAATTTTTTGCTTTTTCCTGCTCCTCTTAGCATGATAAAGAAGATTCAATGAGAGTGAGATGCCAGCTCCTTTCATTCAGTCAGTAGCTTCAAACATTTCTGGTATATGAATAACATGATGTTTTTCAAAGGCAAAAATCAATGAATATTGTAAATGCACAAACAGTAATTTCTCCGCATTGCAAGGTGCAATTCTGAAATTTTTTGCTTTTTCCTGCTCTTCTTAGCATGATAAAGAAGATTCAAAGAGAGTGAGATGCCAGCTCCTTTCATTCAGTCAGTAGCTTCAAACATTTCTGGTATATGAATAACATGATGTTTTTCAATGGCAAAAATCAATTAATATTGTAAATGCACAAACAGTAATTTCTCCGCATTGCAAGGTGCAATTCTGAAATTTTTTGCTTTTTCATGCTCCTCTTAGCATGATAAAGAAGATTCAAAGAGAGTGAGATACCAGCTCCTTTCATTCAGTCAGTAGCTTCAATCATTTCTGGACGTTTTTCAATGGCAAAAATCAATGAATATTGTAAATGCACAGACAGTAATTTCTCCGCATTGCAAGGTGCAATTCTGAAATTTTTTGCTTTTTCCTGCTCCTCTTAGCATGATAAAGAAGATTCAAAGAGAGTGAGATGTCAGCTCCTTTCATTCAGTCAGTAGCTTCAAACATTTCTGGTATATGAATAACATGATGTTTTTCAATGGCAAAAATCAATGAATATTGTCAATGCACAAACAGTAATTTCTCCGCATTGCAAGGTGTAATTCTGAAATTTTTTGCTTTTTCCTGCTCCTCTTTGCATGATAAAGAAGATTCAAAGAGAGTGAGATGCCAGCTCCTTTCATTCAGTCAGTAGCTTCAATCATTTCTGGACGTTTTTCAATGGCAAAAATCAATGAATATTGTAAATGCACAAACAGTAATTTCTCCGCATTGCAAGGTGCAATTCTGAAATTTTTTGCTTTTTCCTGCTCCTCTTAGCATGATAAAGAAGATTCAAAGAGAGTGAGATGCCAGCTCCTTTCATTCAGTCAGTATCTTCAATCATTTCTGGACGTTTTTCAATGGCAAAAATCAATGAATATTGTAAATGCACAAACAGTAATTTCTCCGCATTGCAAGGTGCAATTCTGAAATTTTTTGCTTTTTCCTGCTCCTCTTAGCATGATAAAGAAGATTCAATGAGAGTGAGATGCCAGCTCCTTTCAGTCAGTCAGTAGCTTCAAACATTTCTGGTATATGAATAACATGATGTTTTTCAAAGGCAAAAATCAATGAATATTGTAAATGCACAAACAGTAATTTCTCCGCATTGCAAGGTGCAATTCTGAAATTTTTTGCTTTTTCCTGCTCCTCTTAGCATGATAAAGAAGATTCAAAGAGATTGAGATGCCAGCTCCTTTCATTCAGTCAGTAGCTTCAATCATTTCTGGACGTTTTTCAATGGCAAAAATCAATGAATATTGTAAATGCACAAACAGTAATTTCTCCGCATTGCAAGGTGCAATTCTGAAATCTTTTGCTTTTTCCTGCTCCTCTTAGCATGATAAAGAAGATTCAAAGAGAGTGAGATGCCAGCTCCTTTCATTCAGTCAGTAGCTTCAAACATTTCTGGTATATGAATAACATGTTTTTCAATGGCAAAAATCAATGAATATTGTTAATGCACAAACAGTAATTTCTCCTCATTGCAAGGTGCAATTCTGAAATTTTTTGCTTTTTCCTGCTCCTCTTAGCATGATAAAGAAGATTCAAAGAGAGTGAGATGCCAGCTCCTTTCATTCAGTCAGTAGCTTCAAACATTTCTGGTATATGAATAACATGATGTTTTTCAATGGCAAAAATCAATGAATATTGTCAATGCACAAACAGTAATTTCTCCGCATTGCAAGGTGTAATTCTGAAATTTTTTGCTTTTTCCTGCTCCTCTTTGCATGATAAAGAAGATTCAAAGAGAGTGAGATGCCAGCTCCTTTCATTCAGTCAGTAGCTTCAATCATTTCTGGACGTTTTTCAATGGCAAAAATCAATGAATATTGTAAATGCACAAACAGTAATTTCTCCGCATTGCAAGGTGCAATTCTGAAATTTTTTGCTTTTTCCTGCTCCTCTTAGCATGATAAAGAAGATTCAAAGAGAGTGAGATGCCAGCTCCTTTCATTCAGTCAGTATCTTCAATCATTTCTGGACGTTTTTCAATGGCAAAAATCAATGAATATTGTAAATGCACAAACAGTAATTTCTCCGCATTGCAAGGTGCAATTCTGAAATTTTTTGCTTTTTCCTGCTCCTCTTAGCATGATAAAGAAGATTCAATGAGAGTGAGATGCCAGCTCCTTTCATTCAGTCAGTAGCTTCAAACATTTCTGGTATATGAATAACATGATGTTTTTCAAAGGCAAAAATCAATGAATATTGTAAATGCACAAACAGTAATTTCTCCGCATTGCAAGGTGCAATTCTGAAATTTTTTGCTTTTTCCTGCTCCTCTTAGCATGATAAAGAAGATTCAAAGAGAGTGAGATGCCAGCTCCTTTCATTCAGTCAGTAGCTTCAATCATTTCTGGACGTTTTTCAATGGCAAAAATCAATGAATATTGTAAATGCACAAACAGTAATTTCTCCGCATTGCAAGGTGCAATTCTGAAATCTTTTGCTTTTTCCTGCTCCTCTTAGCATGATAAAGAAGATTCAAAGAGAGTGAGATGCCAGCTCCTTTCATTCAGTCAGTAGCTTCAAACATTTCTGGTATATGAATAACATGTTTTTCAATGGCAAAAATCAATGAATATTGTTAATGCACAAACAGTAATTTCTCCTCATTGCAAGGTGCAATTCTGAAATTTTTTGCTTTTTCCTGCTCCTCTTAGCATGATAAAGAAGATTCAAAGAGAGTGAGATGCCAGCTCCTTTCATTCAGTCAGTATCTTCAATCATTTCTGGACGTTTTTCAATGGCAAAAATCAATGAATATTGTAAATGCACAAACAGTAATTTCTCCGCATTGCAAGGTGCAATTGTGAAATTTTTTGCTTTTTCCTGCTCCTCTTAGCATGATAAAGAAGATTCAATGAGAGTGAGATGCCAGCTCCTTTCATTCAGTCAGTAGCTTCAAACATTTCTGGTATATGAATAACATGATGTTTTTCAAAGGCAAAAATCAATGAATATTGTAAATGCACAAACAGTAATTTCTCCGCATTGCAAGGTGCAATTCTGAAATTTTTTGCTTTTTCCTGCTCCTCTTAGCATGATAAAGAAGATTCAAAGAGAGTGAGATGCCAGCTCCTTTCATTCAGTCAGTAGCTTCAATCATTTCTGGACGTTTTTCAATGGCAAAAATCAATGAATATTGTAAATGCACAAACAGTAATTTCTCCGCATTGCAAGGTGCAATTCTGAAATTTTTTGCTTTTTCCTGCTCCTCTTAGCATGATAAAGAAGATTCAAAGAGAGTGAGATGCCAGCTCCTTTCATTCAGTCAGTAGCTTCAAACATTTCTGGTATATGAATAACATGTTTTTCAATGGCAAAAATCAATGAATATTGTTAATGCACAAACAGTAATTTCTCCTCATTGCAAGGTGCAATTCTGAAATTTTTTGCTTTTTCCTGCTCCTCTTAGCATGATAAAGAAGATTCAAAGAGAGTGAGATGCCAGCTCCTTTCATTCAGTCAGTAGCTTCAATCATTTCTGGACGTTTTTCAATGGCAAAAATCAATGAATATTTTAAATGCACAAACAGTAATATCTCCGCATTGCAAGGTGCAATTCTGAAATTTTTTGCTTTTTCCTGCTCCTCTTAGCATGATAAAGAAGATTCAAAGAGAGTGAGATGCCAGCTCCTTTCATTCAGTCAGTAGCTTCAAACATTTCTGGTATATGAATAACATGATGTTTTTCAATGGCAAAAATCAATGAATATTGTAAATGCACAAACAGTAATTTCTCCGCATTGCAAGGTGCATTTCTGAAATTTTTTGCTTTTTCCTGCTCCTCTTAGCATGATAAAGAAGATTCAAAGAGAGTAAGATGCCAGCTCCTTTCATTCAGCCAGTAGCTTTAATCATTTCTGGACATTTTTCAATGGCAAAAATCAATGAATATTGTAAATGCACAAACAGTAATTTCTCCGCATTGCAAGGTGCAATTCTGAAATTTTTTGCTTTTTCCTGCTCCTCTTAGCATGATAAAGAAGATTCAAAGAGAGTGAGATGCCAGCTCCTTTCATTCAGTCAGTAGCTTTAATCATTTCTGGACGTTTTTCAATGGCAAAAATCAATGAATATTGTAAATGCACAAGCAGTAATTTCTCCGCATTGCAAGGTGCAATTCTGAAATTTTTTGCTTTTTTCTGCTCCTCTTAGCATGATAAAGAAGATTCAAAGAGAGTGAGATGTCAGCTCCTTTCATTCAGTCAGTAGCTTCAAACATTTCTGGTATATGAATAACATGATGTTTTTCAATGGCAAAAATCAATGAATATTGTAAATGCACAAACAGTAATTTCTCCGCATTGCAAGGTGCAATTCTGAAATTTTTTGCTTTTTCCTGCTCCTCTTAGCATGATAAAGAAGATTCAAAGAGAGTAAGATGCCAGCTCCTTTCATTCAGTCAGTAGCTTCAATCATTTCTGGACGTTTTTCAATGGCAAAAATCAATGAATATTGTAAATGCACAAACAGTAATTTCTCCGCATTGCAAGGTGCAATTCTGAAATTTTTTGCTTTTTCCTGCTCCTCTTAGCATGATAAAGAAGATTCAAAGAGAGTGAGATGCCAGCTCCTTTCATTCAGTCAGTAGCTTCAATCATTTCTGGACGTTTTTCAATGGCAAAAATCAATGAATATTGTAAATGCACAAACAGTAATTTCTCCGCATTGCAAGGTGCAATTCTGAAATTTTTTGCTTTTTCCTGCTCCTCTTAGCATGATAAAGAAGATTCAAAGAGAGTGAGATGCCAGCTCCTTTCATTCAGTCAGTAGCTTCAAACATTTCTGGTATATGAATAACATGATGTTTTTCAATGGCAAAAATCAATGAATATTGTAAATGCACAAACAGTAATTTCTCCGCATTGCAAGGTGCAATTCTGAAATTTTTTGCTTTTTCCTGCTCCTCTTAGCATGATAAAGAAGATTCAAAGAGAGTAAGATGCCAGCTCCTTTCATTCAGTCAGTAGCTTCAATCATTTCTGGACGTTTTTCAATGGCAAAAATCAATGAATATTGTAAATGCACAAACAGTAATTTCTCCGCATTGCAAGGTGCAATTCTGAAATTTTTTGCTTTTTCCTGCTCCTCTTAGCATGATAAAGAAGATTCAAAGAGAGTGAGATGCCAGCTCCTTTCATTCAGTCAGTAGCTTCAAACATTTCTGGTATGAATAACATGATGTTTTTCAATGGCAAAAATCAATGAATATTGTAAATGCACAAACAGTAATTTCTCCGCATTGCAAGGTGCAATTCTGAAATTTTTTGCTTTTTCCTGCTCCTCTTAGCATGATAAAGAAGATTCAAAGAGAGTGAGATGCCAGCTCCTTTCATTCAGTCAGTAGCTTCAAACATTTCTGGTATATGAATAACATGATGTTTTTCAATGGCAAAAATCAATGAATATTGTAAATGCACAAACAGTAATTTCTCCGCATTGCAAGGTGCATTTCTGAAATTTTTTGCTTTTTCCTGCTCCTCTTAGCATGATAAAGAAGATTCAAAGAGAGTAAGATGCCAGCTCCTTTCATTCAGTCAGTAGCTTTAATCATTTCTGGACGTTTTTCAATGGCAAAAATCAATGAATATTGTAAATGCACAAACAGTAATTTCTCCGCATTGCAAGGTGCAATTCTGAAATTTTTTGCTTTTTCCTGCTCCTCTTAGCATGATAAAGAAGATTCAAAGAGAGTGAGATGCCAGCTCCTTTCATTCAGTCAGTAGCTTCAATCATTTCTGGACGTTTTTCAATGGCAAAAATCAATGAATATTGTAAATGCACAAACAGTAATTTCTCCGCATTGCAAGGTGCAATTCTGAAATTTTTTGCTTTTTCCTGCTCCTCTTAGCATGATAAAGAAGATTCAAAGAGAGTGAGATGTCAGCTCCTTTCATTCAGTCAGTAGCTTCAAACATTTCTGGTATATGAATAACATGATGTTTTTCAATGGCAAAAATCAATGAATATTGTAAATGCACAAACAGTAATTTCTCCGCATTACAAGGTGCAATTCTGAAATTTTTTGCTTTTTCCTGCTCCTCTTAGCATGATAAAGAAGATTCAAAGAGAGTAAGATGCCAGCTCCTTTCATTCAGTCAGTAGCTTCAATCATTTCTGGCCGTTTTTCAATGGCAAAAATCAATGAATATTGTAAATGCACAAACAGTAATTTCTCCGCATTGCAAGGTGCAATTCTGAAATTTTTTGCTTTTTCCTGCTCCTCTTAGCATGATAAAGAAGATTCAAAGAGAGTGAGATGCCAGCTCCTTTCATTCAGTCAGTAGCTTCAATCATTTCTGGACGTTTTTCAATGGCAAAAATCAATGAATATTGTAAATGCACAAGCAGTAATTTCTCCGCATTGCAAGGTGCAATTCTGAAATTTTTTGCTTTTTCCTGCTCCTCTTAGCATGATAAAGAAGATTCAAAGAGAGTGAGATGTCAGCTCCTTTCATTCAGTCAGTAGCTTCAAACATTTCTGGTATATGAATAACATGATGTTTTTCAATGGCAAAAATCAATGAATATTGTAAATGCACAAACAGTAATTTCTCCGCATTGCAAGGTGCAATTCTGAAATTTTTTGCTTTTTCCTGCTCCTCTTAGCATGATAAAGAAGATTCAAAGAGAGTAAGATGCCAGCTCCTTTCATTCAGTCAGTAGCTTCAATCATTTCTGGACGTTTTTCAATGGCAAAAATCAATGAATATTGTAAATGCACAAACAGTAATTTCTCCGCATTGCAAGGTGCAATTCTGAAATTTTTTGCTTTTTCCTGCTCCTCTTAGCATGATAAAGAAGATTCAAAGAGATTGAGATGCCAGCTCCTTTCATTCAGTCAGTAGCTTCAATCATTTCTGGACGTTTTTCAATGGCAAAAATCAATGAATATTGTAAATGCACAAGCAGTAATTTCTCCGCATTGCAAGGTGCAATTCTGAAATTTTTTGCTTTTTCCTGCTCCTCTTAGCATGATAAAGAAGATTCAAAGAGAGTGAGATGTCAGCTCCTTTCATTCAGTCAGTAGCTTCAAACATTTCTGGTATATGAATAACATGATGTTTTTCAATGGCAAAAATCAATGAATATTGTAAATGCACAAACAGTAATTTCTCCGCATTGCAAGGTGCAATTCTGAAATTTTTTGCTTTTTCCTGCTCCTCTTAGCATGATAAAGAAGATTCAAAGAGAGTAAGATGCCAGCTCCTTTCATTCAGTCAGTAGCTTCAATCATTTCTGGACGTTTTTCAATGGCAAAAATCAATGAATATTGTAAATGCACAAACAGTAATTTCTCCGCATTGCAAGGTGCAATTCTGAAATTTTTTGCTTTTTCCTGCTCCTCTTTGCATGATAAAGAAGATTCAAAGAGAGTGAGATGCCAGCTCCTTTCATTCAGTCAGTAGCTTCAATCATTTCTGGACGTTTTTCAATGGCAAAAATCAATGAATATTGTAAATGCACAAACAGTAATTTCTCCGCATTGCAAGGTGCAATTCTGAAATTTTTTGCTTTTTCCTGCTCCTCTTAGCATGATAAAGAAGATTCAAAGAGAGTGAGATGCCAGCTCCTTTCATTCAGTCAGTAGCTTCAATCATTTCTGGACGTTTTTCAATGGCAAAAATCAATGAATATTGTAAATGCACAAACAGTAATTCCTCCGCATTGCAAGGTGCAATTCTGAAATTTTTTGCTTTTTCCTGCTCCTCTTAGCATGATAAAGAAGATTCAAAGAGAGTGAGATGCCAGCTCCTTTCATTCAGTCAGTAGCTTCAAACATTTCTGGTATATGAATAACATGATGTTTTTCAATGGCAAAAATCAATGAATATTGTAAATGCACAAACAGTAATTTTTCCGCATTGCAAGGTGCAATTCTGAAATTTTTTGCTTTTTCCTGCTCCTCTTAGCATGATAAAGAAGATTCAAAGAGAGTAAGATGCCAGCTCCTTTCATTCAGTCAGTAGCTTCAATCATTTCTGGACGTTTTTCAATGGAAAAAATCAATGAATATTGTAAATGCACAAACAGTAATTTCTCCGCATTGCAAGGTGCAATTCTGAAAGTTTTTGCTTTTTCCTGCTCCTCTTAGCATGATAAAGAAGATTCAAAGAGAGTGAGATGCCAGCTCCTTTCATTCAGTCAGTAGCTTCAAACATTTCTGGTATATGAATAACATGATGTTTTTCAATGGCAAAAATCAATGAATATTGTAAATGCACAAACAGTAATTTCTCCGCATTGCAAGGTGCAATTCTGAAATTTTTTGCTTTTTCATGCTCCTCTTAGCATGATAAAGAAGATTCAAAGAGAGTGAGATACCAGCTCCTTTCATTCAGTCAGTAGCTTCAATCATTTCTGGACGTTTTTCAATGGCAAAAATCAATGAATATTGTAAATGCACAGACAGTAATTTCTCCGCATTGCAAGGTGCAATTCTGAAATTTTTTGCTTTTTCCTGCTCCTCTTAGCATGATAAAGAAGATTCAAAGAGAGTGAGATGTCAGCTCCTTTCATTCAGTCAGTAGCTTCAAACATTTCTGGTATATGAATAACATGATGTTTTTCAATGGCAAAAATCAATGAATATTGTAAATGCACAAACAGTAATTTCTCCGCATTGCAAGGTGCAATTCTGAAATTTTTTGCTTTTTCCTGCTCCTCTTAGCATGATAAAGAAGATTCAAAGAGAGTGAGATGCCAGCTCCTTTCATTCAGTCAGTAGCTTCAATCATTTCTGGACGTTTTTCAATGGCAAAAATCAATGAATATTGTAAATGCACAAACAGTAATTTCTCCGCATTGCAAGGTGCAATTCTGAAATTTTTTGCTTTTTCCTGCTCCTCTTAACATTATAAAGAAGATTCAAAGAGAGTGAGATGCCAGCTCCTTTCATTCAGTCAGTAGCTTCAATCATTTCTGGACGTTTTTCAATGGCAAAAATCAATGAATATTGTAAATGCACAGACAGTAATTTCTCCGCATTGCAAGGTGCAATTCTGAAATTTTTTGCTTTTTCCTGCTCCTCTTAGCATGATAAAGAAGATTCAAAGAGAGTGAGATGCCAGCTCCTTTCATTCAGTCAGTAGCTTCAAACATTTCTGGTATATGAATAACATGATGTTTTTCAATGGCAAAAATCAATGAATATTGTAAATGCACAAACAGTAATTTCTCCGCATTGCAAGGTGCAATTCTGAAATTTTTTGCTTTTTCATGCTCCTCTTAGCATGATAAAGAAGATTCAAAGAGAGTGAGATACCAGCTCCTTTCATTCAGTCAGTAGCTTCAATCATTTCTGGACGTTTTTCAATGGCAAAAATCAATGAATATTGTAAATGCACAGACAGTAATTTCTCCGCATTGCAAGGTGCAATTCTGAAATTTTTTGCTTTTTCCTGCTCCTCTTAGCATGATAAAGAAGATTCAAAGAGAGTGAGATGTCAGCTCCTTTCATTCAGTCAGTAGCTTCAAACATTTCTGGTATATGAATAACATGATGTTTTTCAATGGCAAAAATCAATGAATATTGTAAATGCACAAACAGTAATTTCTCCGCATTGCAAGGTGTAATTCTGAAATTTTTTGCTTTTTCCTGCTCCTCTTTGCATGATAAAGATTCAAAGAGAGTGAGATGCCAGCTCCTTTCATTCAGTCAGTAGCTTCAATCATTTCTGGACGTTTTTCAATGGCAAAAATCAATGAATATTGTAAATGCACAAACAGTAATTTCTCCGCATTGCAAGGTGCAATTCTGAAATTTTTTGCTTTTTCCTGCTCCTCTTAGCATGATAAAGAAGATTCAAAGAGAGTGAGATGCCAGCTCCTTTCATTCAGTCAGTAGCTTCAATCATTTCTGGACGTTTTTCAATGGCAAAAATCAATGAATATTGTAAATGCACAAACAGTAATTTCTCCGCATTGCAAGGTGCAATTCTGAAATTTTTTGCTTTTTCCTGCTCCTCTTAGCATGATAAAGAAGATTCAAAGAGAGTGAGATGCCAGCTCCTTTCATTCAGTCAGTAGCTTCAAACATTTCTGGTATATGAATAACATGATGTTTTTCAATGGCAAAAATCAATGAATATTGTAAATGCACAAACAGTAATTTCTCCGCATTGCAAGGTGCAATTCTGAAATTTTTTGCTTTTTCCTGCTCCTCTTAGCATGATAAAGAAGATTCAAAGAGAGTGAGATGCCAGCTCCTTTCATTCAGTCACTAGCTTCAATCATTTCTGGACGTTTTTCAATGGCAAAAATCAATGAATATTGTAAATACACAAACAGTAATTTCTCCGCATTGCAAGGTGCAATTCTGAAATTTTTTGCTTTTTCCTGCTCCTCTTAGCATGATAAAGAAGATTCAAAGAGAGTGAGATGCCAGCTCCTTTCATTCAGTCAGTAGCTTCAATCATTCCTGGTATATGAATAACATGATGTTTTTCAATGGCAAAAATCAATGAATATTGTAAATGCACAAACAGTAATTTCTCCGCATTGCAAGGTGCAATTCTGAAATTTTTTGCTTTTTCCTGCTCCTCTTAGCATGATAAAGAAGTTTCAAAGAGAGTGAGATGCCAGCTCCTTTCATTCAGTCAGTAGCTTCAATCATTTCTGGACGTTTTTCAATGGCAAAAATCAATGAATATTAAAAATGCACAAACAGTAATTTCTCCGCATTGCAAGGTGCAATTCTGAAATTTTTTGCTTTTTCCTGCTCCTCTTAGCATGATAAAGAAGATTCAAAGAGAGTGAGATGCCAGCTCCTTTCATTCAGTCAGTAGCTTCAAACATTTCTGGTATATGAATAACATGATGTTTTTCAATGGCAAAAATCAATGAATATTGTAAATGCACAAACAGTAATTTCTCCGCATTGCAAGGTGTAATTCTGAAATTTTTTGCTTTTTCCTGCTCCTCTTTGCATGATAAAGATTCAAAGAGAGTGAGATGCCAGCTCCTTTCATTCAGTCAGTAGCTTCAATCATTTCTGGACGTTTTTCAATGGCAAAAATCAATGAATATTGTAAATGCACAAACAGTAATTTCTCCGCATTGCAAGGTGCAATTCTGAAATTTTTTGCTTTTTCCTGCTCCTCTTAGCATGATAAAGAAGATTCAAAGAGAGTGAGATGCCAGCTCCTTTCATTCAGTCAGTAGCTTCAATCATTTCTGGACGTTTTTCAATGGCAAAAATCAATGAATATTGTAAATGCACAAACAGTAATTTCTCCGAATTGCAAGGTGCAATTCTGAAATTTTTTGCTTTTTCCTGCTCCTCTTAGCATGATAAAGAAGATTCAAAGAGAGTGAGATGCCAGCTCCTTTCATTCAGTCAGTAGCTTCAAACATTTCTGGTATATGAATAACATGATGTTTTTCAATGGCAAAAATCAATGAATATTGTAAATGCACAAACAGTAATTTCTCCGCATTGCAAGGTGCAATTCTGAAATTTTTTGCTTTTTCCTGCTCCTCTTAGCATGATAAAGAAGATTCAAAGAGAGTGAGATGCCAGCTCCTTTCATTCAGTCACTAGCTTCAATCATTTCTGGACGTTTTTCAATGGCAAAAATCAATGAATATTGTAAATACACAAACAGTAATTTCTCCGCATTGCAAGGTGCAATTCTGAAATTTTTTGCTTTTTCCTGCTCCTCTTAGCATGATAAAGAAGATTCAAAGAGAGTGAGATGCCAGCTCCTTTCATTCAGTCAGTAGCTTCAATCATTCCTGGTATATGAATAACATGATGTTTTTCAATGGCAAAAATCAATGAATATTGTAAATGCACAAACAGTAATTTCTCCGCATTGCAAGGTGCAATTCTGAAATTTTTTGCTTTTTCCTGCTCCTCTTAGCATGATAAAGAAGTTTCAAAGAGAGTGAGATGCCAGCTCCTTTCATTCAGTCAGTAGCTTCAATCATTTCTGGACGTTTTTCAATGGCAAAAATCAATGAATATTAAAAATGCACAAACAGTAATTTCTCCGCATTGCAAGGTGCAATTCTGAAATTTTTTGCTTTTTCCTGCTCCTCTTAGCATGATAAAGAAGATTCAAAGAGAGTGAGATGCCAGCTCCTTTCATTCAGTCAGTAGCTTCAAACATTTCTGGTATATGAATAACGATGTTTTTCAATGGCAAAAATCAATGAATATTGTAAATGCACAAACAGTAATTTCTCCGCATTGCAAGGTGCAATTCTGAAATTTTTTCTTTTTCATGCTCCTCTTAGCATGATAAAGAAGATTCAAAGAGAGTGAGATACCAGCTCCTTTCATTCAGTCAGTAGCTTCAATCATTTCTGGACGTTTTTCAATGGCAAAAATCAATGAATATTGTAAATGCACAAACAGTAATTTCTCCGCATTGCAAGGTGCAATTCTGAAATTTTTTGCTTTTTCCTGCTCCTCTTAGCATGATAAAGAAGATTCAAAGAGAGTGAGATGCCAGCTCCTTTCATTCAGTCAGTAGCTTCAATCATTTCTGGACGTTTTTCAATGGCAAAAATCAATGAATATTGTAAATGCACAAACAGTAATTCCTCCGCATTGCAAGGTGCAATTCTGAAATTTTTTGCTTTTTCCTGCTCCTCTTAGCATGATAAAGAAGATTCAAAGAGAGTGAGATGCCAGCTCCTTTCATTCAGTCAGTAGCTTCAAACATTTCTGGTATATGAATAACATGATGTTTTTCAATGGCAAAAATCAATGAATATTGTAAATGCACAAACAGTAATTTTTCCGCATTGCAAGGTGCAATTCTGAAATTTTTTGCTTTTTCCTGCTCCTCTTAGCATGATAAAGAAGATTCAAAGAGAGTAAGATGCCAGCTCCTTTCATTCAGTCAGTAGCTTCAATCATTTCTGGACGTTTTTCAATGGAAAAAATCAATGAATATTGTAAATGCACAAACAGTAATTTCTCCGCATTGCAAGGTGCAATTCTGAAAGTTTTTGCTTTTTCCTGCTCCTCTTAGCATGATAAAGAAGATTCAAAGAGAGTGAGATGCCAGCTCCTTTCATTCAATCAGTAGCTTCAAACATTTCTGGTATATGAATAACATGATGTTTTTCAATGGCAAAAATCAATGAATATTGTAAATGCACAAACAGTAATTTCTCCGCATTGCAAGGTGCAATTCTGAAATTTTTTGCTTTTTCATGCTCCTCTTAGCATGATAAAGAAGATTCAAAGAGAGTGAGATACCAGCTCCTTTCATTCAGTCAGTAGCTTCAATCATTTCTGGACGTTTTTCAATGGCAAAAATCAATGAATATTGTAAATGCACAGACAGTAATTTCTCCGCATTGCAAGGTGCAATTCTGAAATTTTTTGCTTTTTCCTGCTCCTCTTAGCATGATAAAGAAGATTCAAAGAGAGTGAGATGTCAGCTCCTTTCATTCAGTCAGTAGCTTCAAACATTTCTGGTATATGAATAACATGATGTTTTTCAATGGCAAAAATCAATGAATATTGTAAATGCACAAACAGTAATTTCTCCGCATTGCAAGGTGCAATTCTGAAATTTTTTGCTTTTTCCTGCTCCTCTTAGCATGATAAAGAAGATTCAAAGAGAGTGAGATGCCAGCTCCTTTCATTCAGTCAGTAGCTTCAATCATTTCTGGACGTTTTTCAATGGCAAAAATCAATGAATATTGTAAATGCACAAACAGTAATTTCTCCGCATTGCAAGGTGCAATTCTGAAATTTTTTGCTTTTTCCTGCTCCTCTTAACATTATAAAGAAGATTCAAAGAGAGTGAGATGCCAGCTCCTTTCATTCAGTCAGTAGCTTCAATCATTTCTGGACGTTTTTCAATGGCAAAAATCAATGAATATTGTAAATGCACAGACAGTAATTTCTCCGCATTGCAAGGTGCAATTCTGAAATTTTTTGCTTTTTCCTGCTCCTCTTAGCATGATAAAGAAGATTCAAAGAGAGTGAGATGCCAGCTCCTTTCATTCAGTCAGTAGCTTCAAACATTTCTGGTATATGAATAACATGATGTTTTTCAATGGCAAAAATCAATGAATATTGTAAATGCACAAACAGTAATTTCTCCGCATTGCAAGGTGCAATTCTGAAATTTTTTGCTTTTTCATGCTCCTCTTAGCATGATAAAGAAGATTCAAAGAGAGTGAGATACCAGCTCCTTTCATTCAGTCAGTAGCTTCAATCATTTCTGGACGTTTTTCAATGGCAAAAATCAATGAATATTGTAAATGCACAGACAGTAATTTCTCCGCATTGCAAGGTGCAATTCTGAAATTTTTTGCTTTTTCCTGCTCCTCTTAGCATGATAAAGAAGATTCAAAGAGAGTGAGATGTCAGCTCCTTTCATTCAGTCAGTAGCTTCAAACATTTCTGGTATATGAATAACATGATGTTTTTCAATGGCAAAAATCAATGAATATTGTAAATGCACAAACAGTAATTTCTCCGCATTGCAAGGTGTAATTCTGAAATTTTTTGCTTTTTCCTGCTCCTCTTTGCATGATAAAGATTCAAAGAGAGTGAGATGCCAGCTCCTTTCATTCAGTCAGTAGCTTCAATCATTTCTGGACGTTTTTCAATGGCAAAAATCAATGAATATTGTAAATGCACAAACAGTAATTTCTCCGCATTGCAAGGTGCAATTCTGAAATTTTTTGCTTTTTCCTGCTCCTCTTAGCATGATAAAGAAGATTCAAAGAGAGTGAGATGCCAGCTCCTTTCATTCAGTCAGTAGCTTCAATCATTTCTGGACGTTTTTCAATGGCAAAAATCAATGAATATTGTAAATGCACAAACAGTAATTTCTCCGCATTGCAAGGTGCAATTCTGAAATTTTTTGCTTTTTCCTGCTCCTCTTAGCATGATAAAGAAGATTCAAAGAGAGTGAGATGCCAGCTCCTTTCATTCAGTCAGTAGCTTCAAACATTTCTGGTATATGAATAACATGATGTTTTTCAATGGCAAAAATCAATGAATATTGTAAATGCACAAACAGTAATTTCTCCGCATTGCAAGGTGCAATTCTGAAATTTTTTGCTTTTTCCTGCTCCTCTTAGCATGATAAAGAAGATTCAAAGAGAGTGAGATGCCAGCTCCTTTCATTCAGTCACTAGCTTCAATCATTTCTGGACGTTTTTCAATGGCAAAAATCAATGAATATTGTAAATACACAAACAGTAATTTCTCCGCATTGCAAGGTGCAATTCTGAAATTTTTTGCTTTTTCCTGCTCCTCTTAGCATGATAAAGAAGATTCAAAGAGAGTGAGATGCCAGCTCCTTTCATTCAGTCAGTAGCTTCAATCATTCCTGGTATATGAATAACATGATGTTTTTCAATGGCAAAAATCAATGAATATTGTAAATGCACAAACAGTAATTTCTCCGCATTGCAAGGTGCAATTCTGAAATTTTTTGCTTTTTCCTGCTCCTCTTAGCATGATAAAGAAGTTTCAAAGAGAGTGAGATGCCAGCTCCTTTCATTCAGTCAGTAGCTTCAATCATTTCTGGACGTTTTTCAATGGCAAAAATCAATGAATATTAAAAATGCACAAACAGTAATTTCTCCGCATTGCAAGGTGCAATTCTGAAATTTTTTGCTTTTTCCTGCTCCTCTTAGCATGATAAAGAAGATTCAAAGAGAGTGAGATGCCAGCTCCTTTCATTCAGTCAGTAGCTTCAAACATTTCTGGTATATGAATAACATGATGTTTTTCAATGGCAAAAATCAATGAATATTGTAAATGCACAAACAGTAATTTCTCCGCATTGGAAGGTGCAATTCTGAAATTTTTTCTTTTTCATGCTCCTCTTAGCATGATAAAGAAGATTCAAAGAGAGTGAGATACCAGCTCCTTTCATTCAGTCAGTAGCTTCAATCATTTCTGGACGTTTTTCAATGGCAAAAATCAATGAATATTGTAAATGCAGAAACAGTAATTTCTCCGCATTGCAAGGTGCAATTCTGAAATTTTTTGCTTTTTCCTGCTCCTCTTAGCATGATAAAGAAGATTCAAGGAGAGTGAGATGCCAGCTCCTTTCATTCAGTCAGTAGCTTCAATCATTTCTGGACGTTTTTCAATGGCAAAAATCAATGAATATTAAAAATGCACAAACAGTAATTTCTCCGCATTGCAAGGTGCAATTCTGAATTTTTTTGCTTTTTCCTGCTCCTCTTAGCATGATAAAGAAGATTCAAAGAGAGTGAGATGCCAGCTCCTTTCATTCAGTCAGTAGCTTCAATCATTTCTGGACGTTTTTCAATGGCAAAAATCAATGAATATTGTAAATGCACAAACAGTAATTTCTCCGCATTGCAAGGTGCAATTCTGAAATTTTTTGCTTTTTCCTGCTCCTCTTAGCATGATAAAGAAGACTCAAAGAGAGTGAGATGCCAGCTCCTTTCATTCAGTCAGTAGCTTCAATCATTTCTGGACGTTTTTCAATGGCAAAAATCAATGAATATTGTAAATGCACAAACAGTAATTTCTCCGCATTGCAAGGTGCAATTCTGAAATTTTTTGCTTTTTCCTGCTCCTCTTAGCATGATAAAGAAGATTCAAAGAGAGTGAGATGCCAGCTCCTTTCATTCAGTCAGTAGCTTCAAACATTTCTGGTATATGAATAACATGATGTTTTTCAATGGCAAAAATCAATGAATATTGTAAATGCACAAACAGTAATTTCTCCACATTGCAAGGTGCAATTCTGAAATTTTTTGCTTTTTCATGCTCCTCTTAGCATGATAAAGAAGATTCAATGAGAGTGAGATGCCAGCTCCTTTCATTCAGTCAGTAGCTTCAATCATTTCTGGACGTTTTTCAATGGCAAAAATCAATGAATATTGTAAATGCACAAACAGTAATTTCTCCGCATTGCAAGGTGCAATTCTGAAATTTTTTGCTTTTTTCTGCTCCTCTTAGCATGATAAAGAAGATTCAAAGAGAGTGAGATGCCAGCTCCTTTCATTCAGTCAGTATCTTCAATCATTTCTGGACGCTTTTCAATGGCAAAAATCAATGAATATTGTAAATGCACAAACAGTAATTTCTCCACATTGCAAGGTGCAATTCTGAAATTTTTTGCTTTTTCCTGCTCCTCTTAGCATGATAAAGAAGATTCAATGAGAGTGAGATGCCAGCTCCTTTCATTCAGTCAGTAGCTTCAAACATTTCTGGTATATGAATAACATGATGTTTTTCAATGGCAAAAATCAATGAATATTGTAAATGCACAAACAGTAATTTCTCCGCATTGCAAGGTGCAATTCTGAAATTTTTTGCTTTTTCCTGCTCCTCTTAGCATCATAAAGAAGATTCAAAGAGAGTGAGATGCCAGCTCCTTTCATTCAGTCAGTAGCTTCAATCATTTCTGGACGTTTTTCAATGGCAAAAATCAATGAATATTGTAAATGCACAAACAGTAATTTCTCCGCATTGCAAGGTGCAATTCTGAAATTTTTTGCTTTTTCCTGCTCCTCTTAGCATGATAAAGAAGATTCAAAGAGAGTGAGATGCCAGCTCCTTTCATTCAGTCAGTAGATTCAAACATTTCTGGTATATGAATAACATGTTTTTCAATGGCAAAAATCAATGAATATTGTTAATGCACAAACAGTAATTTCTCCTCATTGCAAGGTGCAATTCTGAAATTTTTTGCTTTTTCCTGCTCCTCTTAGCATGATAAAGAAGATTCAAAAAGAGTGAGATGCCAGCTCCTTTCATTCAGTCAGTAGCTTCAATCATTTCTGGACGTTTTTCAATGGCAAAAATCAATGAATATTGTAAATGCACAAACAGTAATTTCTCCGCATTGCAAGGTGCAATTCTGAAATTTTTTGCTTTTTCCTGCTCCTCTTAGCATGATAAAGAAGATTCAAAGAGAGTGAGATGCCAGCTCCTTTCATTCAGTCAGTAGCTTCAATCATTTCTGGACGTTTTTCAATGGCAAAAATCAATGAATATTGTAAATGCACAAACAGTAATTTCTCCGCATTGCAAGGTGCAATTCTGAAATTTTTTGCTTTTTCCTGCTCCTCTTAGCATGATAAAGAAGATTCAAAGAGAGTGAGATGTCAGCTCCTTTCATTCAGTCAGTAGCTTCAAACATTTCTGGTATATGAATAACATGATGTTTTTCAATGGCAAAAATCAATGAATATTGTAAATGCACAAACAGTAATTTCTCCGCATTGCAAGGTGCAATTCTGAAATTTTTTGCTTTTTCCTGCTCCTCTTAGCATGATAAAGAAGATTCAAAGAGAGTGAGATGCCAGCTCCTTTCATTCAGTCAGTAGCTTCAATCATTTCTGGACGTTTTTCAATGGCAAAAATCAATGAATATTGTAAATACACAAACAGTAATTTCTCCGCATTGCAAGGTGCAATAATGAAATTTTTTGCTTTTTCCTGCTCCTCTTAGCATGATAAAAAAGATTCAAAGAGAGTGAGATGCCAGCTCCTTTCATTCAGTCAGTAGCTTCAATCATTCCTGGTATATGAATAACATGATGTTTTTCAATGGCAAAAATCAATGAATATTGTAAATGCACAAACAGTAATTTCTCCGCATTGCAAGGTGCAATTCTGAAATTTTTTGCTTTTTCCTGCTCCTCTTAGCATGATAAAGAAGTTTCAAAGAGAGTGAGATGCCAGCTCCTTTCATTCAGTCAGTAGCTTCAATCATTTCTGGACGTTTTTCAATGGCAAAAATCAATGAATATTAAAAATGCACAAACAGTAATTTCTCCGCATTGCAAGGTGCAATTCTGAAATTTTTTGCTTTTTCCTGCTCCTCTTAGCATGATAAAGAAGATTCAAAGAGAGTGAGATGCCAGCTCCTTTCATTCAGTCAGTAGCTTCAATCATTTCTGGACGTTTTTCAATGGCAAAAATCAATGAATATTGTAAATGCACAAACAGTAATTTCTCCGCATTGCAAGGTGCAATTCTGAAATTTTTTGCTTTTTCCTGCTCCTCTTAGCATGATAAAGAAGATTCAAAGAGAGTGAGATGCCAGCTCCTTTCATTCAGTCAGTAGATTCAAACATTTCTGGTATATGAATAACATGTTTTTCAATGGCAAAAATCAATGAATATTGTTAATGCACAAACAGTAATTTCTCCTCATTGCAAGGTGCAATTCTGAAATTTTTTGCTTTTTCCTGCTCCTCTTAGCATGATAAAGAAGATTCAAAAAGAGTGAGATGCCAGCTCCTTTCATTCAGTCAGTAGCTTCAATCATTTCTGGACGTTTTTCAATGGCAAAAATCAATGAATATTGTAAATGCACAAACAGTAATTTCTCCGCATTGCAAGGTGCAATTCTGAAATTTTTTGCTTTTTCCTGCTCCTCTTAGCATGATAAAGAAGATTCAAAGAGAGTGAGATGCCAGCTCCTTTCATTCAGTCAGTAGCTTCAATCATTTCTGGACGTTTTTCAATGGCAAAAATCAATGAATATTGTAAATGCACAAACAGTAATTTCTCCGCATTGCAAGGTGCAATTCTGAAATTTTTTGCTTTTTCCTGCTCCTCTTAGCATGATAAAGAAGATTCAAAGAGAGTGAGATGTCAGCTCCTTTCATTCAGTCAGTAGCTTCAAACATTTCTGGTATATGAATAACATGATGTTTTTCAATGGCAAAAATCAATGAATATTGTAAATGCACAAACAGTAATTTCTCCGCATTGCAATGTGCAATTCTGAAATTTTTTGCTTTTTCCTGCTCCTCTTAGCATGATAAAGAAGATTCAAAGAGAGTGAGATGCCAGCTCCTTTCATTCAGTCAGTAGCTTCAATCATTTCTGGACGTTTTTCAATGGCAAAAATCAATGAATATTGTAAATACACAAACAGTAATTTCTCCGCATTGCAAGGTGCAATAATGAAATTTTTTGCTTTTTCCTGCTCCTCTTAGCATGATAAAAAAGATTCAAAGAGAGTGAGATGCCAGCTCCTTTCATTCAGTCAGTAGCTTCAATCATTCCTGGTATATGAATAACATGATGTTTTTCAATGGCAAAAATCAATGAATATTGTAAATGCACAAACAGTAATTTCTCCGCATTGCAAGGTGCAATTCTGAAATTTTTTGCTTTTTCCTGCTCCTCTTAGCATGATAAAGAAGTTTCAAAGAGAGTGAGATGCCAGCTCCTTTCATTCAGTCAGTAGCTTCAATCATTTCTGGACGTTTTTCAATGGCAAAAATCAATGAATATTGTAAATACACAAACAGTAATTTCTCCGCATTGCAAGGTGCAATTCTGAAATTTTTTGCTTTTTCCTGCTCCTCTTAGCATGATAAAGAAGATTCAAAGAGAGTGAGATGCCAGCTCCTTTCATTCAGTCAGTAGCTTCAATCATTCCTGGTATATGAATAACATGATGTTTTTCAATGGCAAAAATCAATGAATATTGTAAATGCACAAACAGTAATTTCTCCGCATTGCAAGGTGCAATTCTGAAATTTTTTGCTTTTTCCTGCTCCTCTTAGCATGATAAAGAAGATTCAAAGAGAGTGAGATGCCAGCTCCTTTCATTCAGTCAGTAGCTTCAATCATTTCTGGACGTTTTTCAATGGCAAAAATCAATGAATATTGTAAATGCACAAACAGTAATTTCTCCGCATTGCAAGGTGCAATTCTGAAATTTTTTGCTTTTTCCTGCTCCTCTTAGCATGATAAAGAAGTTTCAAAGAGAGTGAGATGCCAGCTCCTTTCATTCAGTCAGTAGCTTCAATCATTTCTGGACGTTTTTCAATGGCAAAAATCAATGAATATTAAAAATGCACAAACAGTAATTTCTCCGCATTGCAAGGTGCAATTCTGAAATTTTTTGCTTTTTCCTGCTCCTCTTAGCATGATAAAGAAGATTCAAAGAGAGTGAGATGCCAGCTCCTTTCATTCAGTCAGTAGCTTCAAACATTTCTGGTATATGAATAACATGATGTTTTTCAATGGCAAAAATCAATGAATATTGTAAATGCACAAACAGTAATTTCTCCGCATTGCAAGGTGCAATTCTGAAATTTTTTGCTTTTTCATGCTCCTCTTAGCATGATAAAGAAGATTCAAAGAGAGTGAGATACCAGCTCCTTTCATTCAGTCAGTAGCTTCAATCATTTCTGGACGTTTTTCAATGGCAAAAATCAATGAATATTGTAAATGCAGAAACAGTAATTTCTCCGCATTGCAAGGTGCAATTCTGAAATTTTTTGCTTTTTCCTGCTCCTCTTAGCATGATAAAGAAGATTCAAGGAGAGTGAGATGCCAGCTCCTTTCATTCAGTCAGTAGCTTCAATCATTTCTGGACGTTTTTCAATGGCAAAAATCAATGAATATTAAAAATGCACAAACAGTAATTTCTCCGCATTGCAAGGTGCAATTCTGAAATTTTTTGCTTTTTCCTGCTCCTCTTAGCATGATAAAGAAGATTCAAAGAGAGTGAGATGCCAGCTCCTTTCATTCAGTCAGTAGCTTCAATCATTTCTGGACGTTTTTCAATGGCAAAAATCAATGAATATTGTAAATGCACAAACAGTAATTTCTCCGCATTGCAAGGTGCAATTCTGAAATTTTTTGCTTTTTCCTGCTCCTCTTAGCATGATAAAGAAGATTCAAAGAGAGTGAGATGCCAGCTCCTTTCATTCAGTCAGTAGCTTCAAACATTTCTGGTATATGAATAACATGATGTTTTTCAATGGCAAAAATCAATGAATATTGTAAATGCACAAACAGTAATTTCTCCACATTGCAAGGTGCAATTCTGAAATTTTTTGCTTTTTCATGCTCCTCTTAGCATGATAAAGAAGATTCAAAGAGAGTGAGATACCAGCTCCTTTCATTCAGTCAGTAGCTTCAATCATTTCTGGACGTTTTTCAATGGCAAAAATCAATGAATATTGTAAATGCACAAACAGTAATTTCTCCGCATTGCAAGGTGCAATTCTGAAATTTTTTGCTTTTTCCTGCTCCTCTTAGCATGATAAAGAAGATTCAAAGAGAGTGAGATGCCAGCTCCTTTCATTCAGTCAGTATCTTCAATCATTTCTGGACGTTTTTCAATGGCAAAAATCAATGAATATTGTAAATGCACAAACAGTAATTTCTCCACATTGCAAGGTGCAATTCTGAAATTTTTTGCTTTTTCCTGCTCCTCTTAGCATGATAAAGAAGATTCAATGAGAGTGAGATGCCAGCTCCTTTCATTCAGTCAGTAGCTTCAAACATTTCTGGTATATGAATAACATGATGTTTTTCAATGGCAAAAATCAATGAATATTGTAAATGCACAAACAGTAATTTCTCCGCATTGCAAGGTGCAATTCTGAAATTTTTTGCTTTTTCCTGCTCCTCTTAGCATGATAAAGAAGTTTCAAAGAGAGTGAGATGCCAGCTCCTTTCATTCAGTCAGTAGCTTCAATCATTTCTGGACGTTTTTCAATGGCAAAAATCAATGAATATTAAAAATGCACAAACAGTAATTTCTCCGCATTGCAAGGTGCAATTCTGAAATTTTTTGCTTTTTCCTGCTCCTCTTAGCATGATAAAGAAGATTCAAAGAGAGTGAGATGCCAGCTCCTTTCATTCAGTCAGTAGCTTCAAACATTTCTGGTATATGAATAACATGATGTTTTTCAATGGCAAAAATCAATGAATATTGTAAATGCACAAACAGTAATTTCTCCGCATTGCAAGGTGCAATTCTGAAATTTTTTGCTTTTTCATGCTCCTCTTAGCATGATAAAGAAGATTCAAAGAGAGTGAGATACCAGCTCCTTTCATTCAGTCAGTAGCTTCAATCATTTCTGGACGTTTTTCAATGGCAAAAATCAATGAATATTGTAAATGCAGAAACAGTAATTTCTCCGCATTGCAAGGTGCAATTCTGAAATTTTTTGCTTTTTCCTGCTCCTCTTAGCATGATAAAGAAGATTCAAGGAGAGTGAGATGCCAGCTCCTTTCATTCAGTCAGTAGCTTCAATCATTTCTGGACGTTTTTCAATGGCAAAAATCAATGAATATTAAAAATGCACAAACAGTAATTTCTCCGCATTGCAAGGTGCAATTCTGAAATTTTTTGCTTTTTCCTGCTCCTCTTAGCATGATAAAGAAGATTCAAAGAGAGTGAGATGCCAGCTCCTTTCATTCAGTCAGTAGCTTCAATCATTTCTGGACGTTTTTCAATGGCAAAAATCAATGAATATTGTAAATGCACAAACAGTAATTTCTCCGCATTGCAAGGTGCAATTCTGAAATTTTTTGCTTTTTCCTGCTCCTCTTAGCATGATAAAGAAGATTCAAAGAGAGTGAGATGCCAGCTCCTTTCATTCAGTCAGTAGCTTCAAACATTTCTGGTATATGAATAACATGATGTTTTTCAATGGCAAAAATCAATGAATATTGTAAATGCACAAACAGTAATTTCTCCACATTGCAAGGTGCAATTCTGAAATTTTTTGCTTTTTCATGCTCCTCTTAGCATGATAAAGAAGATTCAAAGAGAGTGAGATACCAGCTCCTTTCATTCAGTCAGTAGCTTCAATCATTTCTGGACGTTTTTCAATGGCAAAAATCAATGAATATTGTAAATGCACAAACAGTAATTTCTCCGCATTGCAAGGTGCAATTCTGAAATTTTTTGCTTTTTCCTGCTCCTCTTAGCATGATAAAGAAGATTCAAAGAGAGTGAGATGCCAGCTCCTTTCATTCAGTCAGTATCTTCAATCATTTCTGGACGTTTTTCAATGGCAAAAATCAATGAATATTGTAAATGCACAAACAGTAATTTCTCCACATTGCAAGGTGCAATTCTGAAATTTTTTGCTTTTTCCTGCTCCTCTTAGCATGATAAAGAAGATTCAATGAGAGTGAGATGCCAGCTCCTTTCATTCAGTCAGTAGCTTCAAACATTTCTGGTATATGAATAACATGATGTTTTTCAATGGCAAAAATCAATGAATATTGTAAATGCACAAACAGTAATTTCTCCGCATTGCAAGGTGCAATTCTGAAATTTTTTGCTTTTTCCTGCTCCTCTTAGCATGATAAAGAAGATTCAAAGAGAGTGAGATGCCAGCTCCTTTCATTCAGTCAGTAGCTTCAATCATTTCTGGACGTTTTTCAATGGCAAAAATCAATGAATATTGTAAATGCACAAACAGTAATTTCTCCGCATTGCAAGGTGCAATTCTGAAATTTTTTGCTTTTTCCTGCTCCTCTTAGCATGATAAAGAAGATTCAAAGAGAGTGAGATGCCTGCTCCTTTCATTCAGTCAGTAGCTTCAAACATTTCTGGTATATGAATAACATGATGTTTTTCAATGGCAAAAATCAATGAATATTGTAAATGCACAAACAGTAATTTCTCCGCATTGCAAGGTGCAATTCTGAAATTTTTTGCTTTTTCCTGCTCCTCTTAGCATGATAAGATTCAAAGAGAGTGAGATGCCAGCTCCTTTCATTCAGTCAGTAGCTTCAATCATTTCTGGACGTTTTTCAATGGCAAAAATCAATGAATATTGTAAATACACAAACAGTAATTTCTCCGCATTGCAAGGTGCAATAATGAAATTTTTTGCTTTTTCCTGCTCCTCTTAGCATGATAAAAAAGATTCAAAGAGAGTGAGATGCCAGCTCCTTTCATTCAGTCAGTAGCTTCAATCATTCCTGGTATATGAATAACATGATGTTTTTCAATGGCAAAAATCAATGAATATTGTAAATGCACAAACAGTAATTTCTCCGCATTGCAAGGTGCAATTCTGAAATTTTTTGCTTTTTCCTGCTCCTCTTAGCATGATAAAGAAGTTTCAAAGAGAGTGAGATGCCAGCTCCTTTCATTCAGTCAGTAGCTTCAATCATTTCTGGACGTTTTTCAATGGCAAAAATCAATGAATATTAAAAATGCACAAACAGTAATTTCTCCGCATTGCAAGGTGCAATTCTGAAATTTTTTGCTTTTTCCTGCTCCTCTTAGCATGATAAAGAAGATTCAAAGAGAGTGAGATGCCAGCTCCTTTCATTCAGTCAGTAGCTTCAATCATTTCTGGACGTTTTTCAATGGCAAAAATCAATGAATATTGTAAATGCACAAACAGTAATTTCTCCGCATTGCAAGGTGCAATTCTGAAATTTTTTGCTTTTTCCTGCTCCTCTTAGCATGATAAAGAAGATTCAAAGAGAGTGAGATGCCAGCTCCTTTCATTCAGTCAGTAGATTCAAACATTTCTGGTATATGAATAACATGTTTTTCAATGGCAAAAATCAATGAATATTGTTAATGCACAAACAGTAATTTCTCCTCATTGCAAGGTGCAATTCTGAAATTTTTTGCTTTTTCCTGCTCCTCTTAGCATGATAAAGAAGATTCAAAAAGAGTGAGATGCCAGCTCCTTTCATTCAGTCAGTAGCTTCAATCATTTCTGGACGTTTTTCAATGGCAAAAATCAATGAATATTGTAAATGCACAAACAGTAATTTCTCCGCATTGCAAGGTGCAATTCTGAAATTTTTTGCTTTTTCCTGCTCCTCTTAGCATGATAAAGAAGATTCAAAGAGAGTGAGATGCCAGCTCCTTTCATTCAGTCAGTAGCTTCAATCATTTCTGGACGTTTTTCAATGGCAAAAATCAATGAATATTGTAAATGCACAAACAGTAATTTCTCCGCATTGCAAGGTGCAATTCTGAAATTTTTTGCTTTTTCCTGCTCCTCTTAGCATGATAAAGAAGATTCAAAGAGAGTGAGATGTCAGCTCCTTTCATTCAGTCAGTAGCTTCAAACATTTCTGGTATATGAATAACATGATGTTTTTCAATGGCAAAAATCAATGAATATTGTAAATGCACAAACAGTAATTTCTCCGCATTGCAATGTGCAATTCTGAAATTTTTTGCTTTTTCCTGCTCCTCTTAGCATGATAAAGAAGATTCAAAGAGAGTGAGATGCCAGCTCCTTTCATTCAGTCAGTAGCTTCAATCATTTCTGGACGTTTTTCAATGGCAAAAATCAATGAATATTGTAAATACACAAACAGTAATTTCTCCGCATTGCAAGGTGCAATAATGAAATTTTTTGCTTTTTCCTGCTCCTCTTAGCATGATAAAAAAGATTCAAAGAGAGTGAGATGCCAGCTCCTTTCATTCAGTCAGTAGCTTCAATCATTCCTGGTATATGAATAACATGATGTTTTTCAATGGCAAAAATCAATGAATATTGTAAATGCACAAACAGTAATTTCTCCGCATTGCAAGGTGCAATTCTGAAATTTTTTGCTTTTTCCTGCTCCTCTTAGCATGATAAAGAAGTTTCAAAGAGAGTGAGATGCCAGCTCCTTTCATTCAGTCAGTAGCTTCAATCATTTCTGGACGTTTTTCAATGGCAAAAATCAATGAATATTGTAAATACACAAACAGTAATTTCTCCGCATTGCAAGGTGCAATTCTGAAATTTTTTGCTTTTTCCTGCTCCTCTTAGCATGATAAAGAAGATTCAAAGAGAGTGAGATGCCAGCTCCTTTCATTCAGTCAGTAGCTTCAATCATTCCTGGTATATGAATAACATGATGTTTTTCAATGGCAAAAATCAATGAATATTGTAAATGCACAAACAGTAATTTCTCCGCATTGCAAGGTGCAATTCTGAAATTTTTTGCTTTTTCCTGCTCCTCTTAGCATGATAAAGAAGATTCAAAGAGAGTGAGATGCCAGCTCCTTTCATTCAGTCAGTAGCTTCAATCATTTCTGGACGTTTTTCAATGGCAAAAATCAATGAATATTGTAAATGCACAAACAGTAATTTCTCCGCATTGCAAGGTGCAATTCTGAAATTTTTTGCTTTTTCCTGCTCCTCTTAGCATGATAAAGAAGTTTCAAAGAGAGTGAGATGCCAGCTCCTTTCATTCAGTCAGTAGCTTCAATCATTTCTGGACGTTTTTCAATGGCAAAAATCAATGAATATTAAAAATGCACAAACAGTAATTTCTCCGCATTGCAAGGTGCAATTCTGAAATTTTTTGCTTTTTCCTGCTCCTCTTAGCATGATAAAGAAGATTCAAAGAGAGTGAGATGCCAGCTCCTTTCATTCAGTCAGTAGCTTCAAACATTTCTGGTATATGAATAACATGATGTTTTTCAATGGCAAAAATCAATGAATATTGTAAATGCACAAACAGTAATTTCTCCGCATTGCAAGGTGCAATTCTGAAATTTTTTGCTTTTTCATGCTCCTCTTAGCATGATAAAGAAGATTCAAAGAGAGTGAGATACCAGCTCCTTTCATTCAGTCAGTAGCTTCAATCATTTCTGGACGTTTTTCAATGGCAAAAATCAATGAATATTGTAAATGCAGAAACAGTAATTTCTCCGCATTGCAAGGTGCAATTCTGAAATTTTTTGCTTTTTCCTGCTCCTCTTAGCATGATAAAGAAGATTCAAGGAGAGTGAGATGCCAGCTCCTTTCATTCAGTCAGTAGCTTCAATCATTTCTGGACGTTTTTCAATGGCAAAAATCAATGAATATTAAAAATGCACAAACAGTAATTTCTCCGCATTGCAAGGTGCAATTCTGAAATTTTTTGCTTTTTCCTGCTCCTCTTAGCATGATAAAGAAGATTCAAAGAGAGTGAGATGCCAGCTCCTTTCATTCAGTCAGTAGCTTCAATCATTTCTGGACGTTTTTCAATGGCAAAAATCAATGAATATTGTAAATGCACAAACAGTAATTTCTCCGCATTGCAAGGTGCAATTCTGAAATTTTTTGCTTTTTCCTGCTCCTCTTAGCATGATAAAGAAGATTCAAAGAGAGTGAGATGCCAGCTCCTTTCATTCAGTCAGTAGCTTCAAACATTTCTGGTATATGAATAACATGATGTTTTTCAATGGCAAAAATCAATGAATATTGTAAATGCACAAACAGTAATTTCTCCACATTGCAAGGTGCAATTCTGAAATTTTTTGCTTTTTCATGCTCCTCTTAGCATGATAAAGAAGATTCAAAGAGAGTGAGATACCAGCTCCTTTCATTCAGTCAGTAGCTTCAATCATTTCTGGACGTTTTTCAATGGCAAAAATCAATGAATATTGTAAATGCACAAACAGTAATTTCTCCGCATTGCAAGGTGCAATTCTGAAATTTTTTGCTTTTTCCTGCTCCTCTTAGCATGATAAAGAAGATTCAAAGAGAGTGAGATGCCAGCTCCTTTCATTCAGTCAGTATCTTCAATCATTTCTGGACGTTTTTCAATGGCAAAAATCAATGAATATTGTAAATGCACAAACAGTAATTTCTCCACATTGCAAGGTGCAATTCTGAAATTTTTTGCTTTTTCCTGCTCCTCTTAGCATGATAAAGAAGATTCAATGAGAGTGAGATGCCAGCTCCTTTCATTCAGTCAGTAGCTTCAAACATTTCTGGTATATGAATAACATGATGTTTTTCAATGGCAAAAATCAATGAATATTGTAAATGCACAAACAGTAATTTCTCCGCATTGCAAGGTGCAATTCTGAAATTTTTTGCTTTTTCCTGCTCCTCTTAGCATGATAAAGAAGTTTCAAAGAGAGTGAGATGCCAGCTCCTTTCATTCAGTCAGTAGCTTCAATCATTTCTGGACGTTTTTCAATGGCAAAAATCAATGAATATTAAAAATGCACAAACAGTAATTTCTCCGCATTGCAAGGTGCAATTCTGAAATTTTTTGCTTTTTCCTGCTCCTCTTAGCATGATAAAGAAGATTCAAAGAGAGTGAGATGCCAGCTCCTTTCATTCAGTCAGTAGCTTCAAACATTTCTGGTATATGAATAACATGATGTTTTTCAATGGCAAAAATCAATGAATATTGTAAATGCACAAACAGTAATTTCTCCGCATTGCAAGGTGCAATTCTGAAATTTTTTGCTTTTTCATGCTCCTCTTAGCATGATAAAGAAGATTCAAAGAGAGTGAGATACCAGCTCCTTTCATTCAGTCAGTAGCTTCAATCATTTCTGGACGTTTTTCAATGGCAAAAATCAATGAATATTGTAAATGCAGAAACAGTAATTTCTCCGCATTGCAAGGTGCAATTCTGAAATTTTTTGCTTTTTCCTGCTCCTCTTAGCATGATAAAGAAGATTCAAGGAGAGTGAGATGCCAGCTCCTTTCATTCAGTCAGTAGCTTCAATCATTTCTGGACGTTTTTCAATGGCAAAAATCAATGAATATTAAAAATGCACAAACAGTAATTTCTCCGCATTGCAAGGTGCAATTCTGAAATTTTTTGCTTTTTCCTGCTCCTCTTAGCATGATAAAGAAGATTCAAAGAGAGTGAGATGCCAGCTCCTTTCATTCAGTCAGTAGCTTCAATCATTTCTGGACGTTTTTCAATGGCAAAAATCAATGAATATTGTAAATGCACAAACAGTAATTTCTCCGCATTGCAAGGTGCAATTCTGAAATTTTTTGCTTTTTCCTGCTCCTCTTAGCATGATAAAGAAGATTCAAAGAGAGTGAGATGCCAGCTCCTTTCATTCAGTCAGTAGCTTCAAACATTTCTGGTATATGAATAACATGATGTTTTTCAATGGCAAAAATCAATGAATATTGTAAATGCACAAACAGTAATTTCTCCACATTGCAAGGTGCAATTCTGAAATTTTTTGCTTTTTCATGCTCCTCTTAGCATGATAAAGAAGATTCAAAGAGAGTGAGATACCAGCTCCTTTCATTCAGTCAGTAGCTTCAATCATTTCTGGACGTTTTTCAATGGCAAAAATCAATGAATATTGTAAATGCACAAACAGTAATTTCTCCGCATTGCAAGGTGCAATTCTGAAATTTTTTGCTTTTTCCTGCTCCTCTTAGCATGATAAAGAAGATTCAAAGAGAGTGAGATGCCAGCTCCTTTCATTCAGTCAGTATCTTCAATCATTTCTGGACGTTTTTCAATGGCAAAAATCAATGAATATTGTAAATGCACAAACAGTAATTTCTCCACATTGCAAGGTGCAATTCTGAAATTTTTTGCTTTTTCCTGCTCCTCTTAGCATGATAAAGAAGATTCAATGAGAGTGAGATGCCAGCTCCTTTCATTCAGTCAGTAGCTTCAAACATTTCTGGTATATGAATAACATGATGTTTTTCAATGGCAAAAATCAATGAATATTGTAAATGCACAAACAGTAATTTCTCCGCATTGCAAGGTGCAATTCTGAAATTTTTTGCTTTTTCCTGCTCCTCTTAGCATGATAAAGAAGATTCAAAGAGAGTGAGATGCCAGCTCCTTTCATTCAGTCAGTAGCTTCAATCATTTCTGGACGTTTTTCAATGGCAAAAATCAATGAATATTGTAAATGCACAAACAGTAATTTCTCCGCATTGCAAGGTGCAATTCTGAAATTTTTTGCTTTTTCCTGCTCCTCTTAGCATGATAAAGAAGATTCAAAGAGAGTGAGATGCCAGCTCCTTTCATTCAGTCAGTAGATTCAAACATTTCTGGTATATGAATAACATGTTTTTCAATGGCAAAAATCAATGAATATTGTTAATGCACAAACAGTAATTTCTCCTCATTGCAAGGTGCAATTCTGAAATTTTTTGCTTTTTCCTGCTCCTCTTAGCATGATAAAGAAGATTCAAAAAGAGTGAGATACCAGCTCCTTTCATTCAGTCAGTAGCTTCAATCATTTCTGGACGTTTTTCAATGGCAAAAATCAATGAATATTTTAAATGCACAAAAAGTAATTTCTCCGCATTGCAAGGTGCAATTCTGAAATTTTTTGCTTTTTCCTGCTCCTCTTAGCATGATAAAGAAGATTCAAAGAGAGTGAGATGCCAGCTCCTTTCATTCAGTCAGTAGCTTCAAACATTTCTGGTATATGAATAACATGATGTTTTTCAATGGCAAAAATCAATGAATATTGTAAATGCACAAACAGTAATTTCTCCGCATTGCAAGGTGCAATTCTGAAATTTTTTGCTTTTTCCTGCTCCTCTTAGCATGATAAAGAAGATTCAAAGAGAGTGAGATGCCAGCTCCTTTCATTCAGTCAGTAGCTTCAATCATTTCTGGACATTTTTCAATGGCAAAAATCAATGAATATTGTAAATGCACAAACAGTAATTTCTCCGCATTGCAAGGTGCAATTCTGAAATTTTTTGCTTTTTCCTGCTCCTCTTAGCATGATAAAGAAGATTCAAAGAGAGTGAGATGCCAGCTCCTTTCATTCAGTCAGTAGCTTCAAACATTTCTGGTATATGAATAACATGATGTTTTTCAATGGCAAAAATCAATGAATATTGTAAATGCACAAACAGTAATTTCTCCGAATTGCAAGGTGCAATTCTGAAATTTTTTGCTTTTTCCTGCTCCTCTTAGCATGATAAAGAAGATTCAAAGAGAGTGAGATGCCAGCTCCTTTCAATCAGTCAGTAGCTTCAATCATTTCTGGACGTTTTTCAATGGCAAAAATCAATGAATATTGTAAATACACAAACAGTAATTTCTCCGCATTGCAAGGTGCAATTCTGAAATTTTTTGCTTTTTCCTGCTCCTCTTAGCATGATAAAGAAGATTCAAAGAGAGTGAGATGCCAGCTCCTTTCATTCAGTCAGTAGCTTCAATCATTCCTGGTATATGAATAACATGATGTTTTTCAAAGGCAAAAATCAATGAATATTGTAAATGCACAAACAGTAATTTCTCCGCATTGCAAGGTGCAATTCTGAAATTTTTTGCTTTTTCCTGCTCCTCTTAGCATGATAAAGAAGATTCAAAGAGAGTGAGATGCCAGCTCCTTTCATTCAGTCAGTAGCTTCAATCATTTCTGGACGTTTTTCAATGGCAAAAATCAATGAATATTGTAAATGCACAAACAGTAATTTCTCCGCATTGCAAGGTGCAATTCTGAAATTTTTTGCTTTTTCCTGCTCCTCTTAGCATGATAAAGAAGATTCAAAGAGAGTGAGATGCCAGCTCCTTTCATTCAGTCAGTAGCTTCAAACATTTCTGGTATATGAATAACATGATGTTTTTCAATGGCAAAAATCAATGAATATTGTAAATGCACAAACAGTAATTTCTCCGCATTGCAAGGTGCAATTCTGAAATTTTTTGCTTTTTCCTGCTCCTCTTAGCATGATAAAGAAGATTCAAAGAGAGTGAGATGCCAGCTCCTTTCATTCAGTCAGTAGCTTCAATCATTTCTGGACGTTTTTCAATGGCAAAAATCAATGAATATTGTAAATACACAAACAGTAATTTCTCCGCATTGCAAGGTGCAATTCTGAAATTTTTTGCTTTTTCCTGCTCCTCTTAGCATGATAAAGAAGATTCAAAGAGAGTGAGATGCCAGCTCCTTTCATTCAGTCAGTAGCTTCAATCATTCCTGGTATATGAATAACATGATGTTTTTCAATGGCAAAAATCAATGAATATTGTAAATGCACAAACAGTAATTTCTCCGCATTGCAAGGTGCAATTCTGAAATTTTTTGCTTTTTCCTGCTCCTCTTAGCATGATAAAGAAGTTTCAAAGAGAGTGAGATGCCAGCTCCTTTCATTCAGTCAGTAGCTTCAATCATTTCTGGACGTTTTTCAATGGCAAAAATCAATGAATATTAAAAATGCACAAACAGTAATTTCTCCGCATTGCAAGGTGCAATTCTGAAATTTTTTGCTTTTTCCTGCTCCTCTTAGCATGATAAAGAAGATTCAAAGAGAGTGAGATGCCAGCTCCTTTCATTCAGTCAGTAGCTTCAAACATTTCTGGTATATGAATAACATGATGTTTTTCAATGGCAAAAATCAATGAATATTGTAAATGCACAAACAGTAATTTCTCCGCATTGCAAGGTGCAATTCTGAAATTTTTTGCTTTTTCATGCTCCTCTTAGCATGATAAAGAAGATTCAAAGAGAGTGAGATACCAGCTCCTTTCATTCAGTCAGTAGCTTCAATCATTTCTGGACGTTTTTCAATGGCAAAAATCAATGAATATTGTAAATGCAGAAACAGTAATTTCTCCGCATTGCAAGGTGCAATTCTGAAATTTTTTGCTTTTTCCTGCTCCTCTTAGCATGATAAAGAAGATTCAAGGAGAGTGAGATGCCAGCTCCTTTCATTCAGTCAGTAGCTTCAATCATTTCTGGACGTTTTTCAATGGCAAAAATCAATGAATATTAAAAATGCACAAACAGTAATTTCTCCGCATTGCAAGGTGCAATTCTGAAATTTTTTGCTTTTTCCTGCTCCTCTTAGCATGATAAAGAAGATTCAAAGAGAGTGAGATGCCAGCTCCTTTCATTCAGTCAGTAGCTTCAATCATTTCTGGACGTTTTTCAATGGCAAAAATCAATGAATATTGTAAATGCACAAACAGTAATTTCTCCGCATTGCAAGGTGCAATTCTGAAATTTTTTGCTTTTTCCTGCTCCTCTTAGCATGATAAAGAAGATTCAAAGAGAGTGAGATGCCAGCTCCTTTCATTCAGTCAGTAGCTTCAAACATTTCTGGTATATGAATAACATGATGTTTTTCAATGGCAAAAATCAATGAATATTGTAAATGCACAAACAGTAATTTCTCCACATTGCAAGGTGCAATTCTGAAATTTTTTGCTTTTTCATGCTCCTCTTAGCATGATAAAGAAGATTCAAAGAGAGTGAGATACCAGCTCCTTTCATTCAGTCAGTAGCTTCAATCATTTCTGGACGTTTTTCAATGGCAAAAATCAATGAATATTGTAAATGCACAAACAGTAATTTCTCCGCATTGCAAGGTGCAATTCTGAAATTTTTTGCTTTTTCATGCTCCTCTTAGCATGATAAAGAAGATTCAAAGAGAGTGAGATGCGAGCTCCTTTCATTCAGTCAGTATCTTCAATCATTTCTGGACGTTTTTCAATGGCAAAAATCAATGAATATTGTAAATGCACAAACAGTAATTTCTCCACATTGCAAGGTGCAATTCTGAAATTTTTTGCTTTTTCCTGCTCCTCTTAGCATGATAAAGAAGATTCAATGAGAGTGAGATGCCAGCTCCTTTCATTCAGTCAGTAGCTTCAAACATTTCTGGTATATGAATAACATGATGTTTTTCAATGGCAAAAATCAATGAATATTGTAAATGCACAAACAGTAATTTCTCCGCATTGCAAGGTGCAATTCTGAAATTTTTTGCTTTTTCCTGCTCCTCTTAGCATGATAAAGAAGATTCAAAGAGAGTGAGATGCCAGCTCCTTTCATTCAGTCAGTAGCTTCAATCATTTCTGGACGTTTTTCAATGGCAAAAATCAATGAATATTGTAAATGCACAAACAGTAATTTCTCCGCATTGCAAGGTGCAATTCTGAAATTTTTTGCTTTTTCCTGCTCCTCTTAGCATGATAAAGAAGATTCAAAGAGAGTGAGATGCCAGCTCCTTTCATTCAGTCAGTAGATTCAAACATTTCTGGTATATGAATAACATGTTTTTCAATGGCAAAAATCAATGAATATTGTTAATGCACAAACAGTAATTTCTCCTCATTGCAAGGTGCAATTCTGAAATTTTTTGCTTTTTCCTGCTCCTCTTAGCATGATAAAGAAGATTCAAAAAGAGTGAGATACCAGCTCCTTTCATTCAGTCAGTATCTTCAATCATTTCTGGACGTTTTTCAATGGCAAAAATCAATGAATATTGTAAATGCACAAACAGTAATTTCTCCGCATTGCAAGGTGCAATTCTGAAATTTTTTGCTTTTTCCTGCTCCTCTTAGCATGATAAAGAAGATTCAAAGAGAGTGAGATGCCAGCTCCTTTCATTCAGTCAGTATCTTCAATCATTTCTGGACGTTTTTCAATGGCAAAAATCAATGAATATTGTAAATGCACAAACAGTAATTTCTCCACATTGCAAGGTGCAATTCTGAAATTTTTTGCTTTTTCCTGCTCCTCTTAGCATGATAAAGAAGATTCAATGAGAGTGAGATGCCAGCTCCTTTCATTCAGTCAGTAGCTTCAAACATTTCTGGTATATGAATAACATGATGTTTTTCAATGGCAAAAATCAATGAATATTGTAAATGCACAAACAGTAATTTCTCCGCATTGCAAGGTGCAATTCTGAAATTTTTTGCTTTTTCCTGCTCCTCTTAGCATGATAAAGAAGATTCAAAGAGAGTGAGATGCCAGCTCCTTTCATTCAGTCAGTAGCTTCAATCATTTCTGGACGTTTTTCAATGGCAAAAATCAATGAATATTGTAAATGCACAAACAGTAATTTCTCCGCATTGCAAGGTGCAATTCTGAAATTTTTTGCTTTTTCCTGCTCCTCTTAGCATGATAAAGAAGATTCAAAGAGAGTGAGATGCCAGCTCCTTTCATTCAGTCAGCAGATTCAAACATTTCTGGTATATGAATAACATGTTTTTCAATGGCAAAAATCAATGAATATTGTTAATGCACAAACAGTAATTTCTCCTCATTGCAAGGTGCAATTCTGAAATTTTTTGCTTTTTCCTGCTCCTCTTAGCATGATAAAGAAGATTCAAAAAGAGTGAGATACCAGCTCCTTTCATTCAGTCAGTAGCTTCAATCATTTCTGGACGTTTTTCAATGGCAAAAATCAATGAATATTTTAAATGCACAAACAGTAATTTCTCCGCATTGCAAGGTGCAATTCTGAAATTTTTTGCTTTTTCCTGCTCCTCTTAGCATGATAAAGAAGATTCAAAGAGAGTGAGATGCCAGCTCCTTTCATTCAGTCAGTAGCTTCAAACATTTCTGGTATATGAATAACATGATGTTTTTCAATGGCAAAAATCAATGAATATTGTAAATGCACAAACAGTAATTTCTCCACATTGCAAGGTGCAATTCTGAAATTTTTTGCTTTTTCCTGCTCCTCTTAGCATGATAAAGAAGATTCAAAGAGAGTGAGATGCCAGCTCCTTTCATTCAGTCAGTAGCTTCAATCATTTCTGGACATTTTTCAATGGCAAAAATCAATGAATATTGTAAATGCACAAACAGTAATTTCTCCGCATTGCAAGGTGCAATTCTGAAATTTTTTGCTTTTTCCTGCTCCTCTTAGCATGATAAAGAAGATTCAAAGAGAGTGAGATGCCAGCTCCTTTCATTCAGTCAGTAGCTTCAAACATTTCTGGTATATGAATAACATGATGTTTTTCAATGGCAAAAATCAATGAATATTGTAAATGCACAAACAGTAATTTCTCCGCATTGCAAGGTGCATTTCTGAAATTTTTTGCTTTTTCCTGCTCCTCTTAGCATGATAAAGAAGATTCAAAGAGAGTAAGATGCCAGCTCCTTTCATTCAGTCAGTAGCTTCAATCATTTCTGGACGTTTTTCAATGGCAAAAATCAATGAATATTGTAAATGCACAAACAGTAATTTCTCCGCATTGCAAGGTGCAATTCTGAAATTTTTTGCTTTTTCCTGCTCCTCTTAGCATGATAAAGAAGATTCAAAGAGAGTGAGATGCCAGCTCCTTTCATTCAGTCAGTAGCTTCAATCATTTCTGGACGTTTTTCAATGGCAAAAATCAATGAATATTGTAAATGCACAAACAGTAATTTCTCCGCATTGCAAGGTGCAATTCTGAAATTTTTTGCTTTTTCCTGCTCCTCTTAGCATGATAAAGAAGATTCAAAGAGAGTGAGATGTCAGCTCCTTTCATTCAGTCAGTAGCTTCAAACATTTCTGGTATATGAATAACATGATGTTTTTCAATGGCAAAAATCAATGAATATTGTAAATGCACAAACAGTAATTTCTCCGCATTGCAAGGTGCAATTCTGAAATTTTTTGCTTTTTCCTGCTCCTCTTAGCATGATAAAGAAGATTCAAAGAGAGTGAGATGCCAGCTCCTTTCATTCAGTCAGTAGCTTCAATCATTTCTGGACGTTTTTCAATGGCAAAAATCAATGAATATTGTAAATACACAAACAGTAATTTCTCCGCATTGCAAGGTGCAATTCTGAAATTTTTTGCTTTTTCCTGCTCCTCTTAGCATGATAAAAAAGATTCAAAGAGAGTGAGATGCCAGCTCCTTTCATTCAGTCAGTAGCTTCAATCATTCCTGGTATATGAATAACATGATGTTTTTCAATGGCAAAAATCAATGAATATTGTAAATGCACAAACAGTAATTTCTCCGCATTGCAAGGTGCAATTCTGAAATTTTTTGCTTTTTCCTGCTCCTCTTAGCATGATAAAGAAGTTTCAAAGAGAGTGAGATGCCAGCTCCTTTCATTCAGTCCGTAGCTTCAATCATTTCTGGACGTTTTTCAATGGCAAAAATCAATGAATATTAAAAATGCACAAACAGTAATTTCTCCGCATTGCAAGGTGCAATTCTGAAATTTTTTGCTTTTTCCTGCTCCTCTTAGCATGATAAAGAAGATTCAAAGAGAGTGAGATGCCAGCTCCTTTCATTCAGTCAGTACCTTCAAACATTTCTGGTATATGAATAACATGATGTTTTTCAATGGCAAAAATCAATGAATATTGTAAATGCACAAACAGTAATTTCTCCGCATTGCAAGGTGCAATTCTGAAATTTTTTGCTTTTTCATGCTCCTCTTAGCATGATAAAGAAGATTCAAAGAGAGTGAGATGCCAGCTCCTTTCATTCAGTCAGTAGCTTCAATCATTTCTGGACGTTTTTCAATGGCAAAAATCAATGAATATTGTAAATGCACAAACAGTAATTTCTCCGCATTGCAAGGTGCAATTCTGAAATTTTTTGCTTTTTCCTGCTCCTCTTAGCATGATAAAGAAGATTCAAAGAGAGTGAGATGCCAGCTCCTTTCATTCAGTCAGCAGATTCAAACATTTCTGGTATATGAATAACATGTTTTTCAATGGCAAAAATCAATGAATATTGTTAATGCACAAACAGTAATTTCTCCTCATTGCAAGGTGCAATTCTGAAATTTTTTGCTTTTTCCTGCTCCTCTTAGCATGATAAAGAAGATTCAAAAAGAGTGAGATACCAGCTCCTTTCATTCAGTCAGTAGCTTCAATCATTTCTGGACGTTTTTCAATGGCAAAAATCAATGAATATTTTAAATGCACAAACAGTAATTTCTCCGCATTGCAAGGTGCAATTCTGAAATTTTTTGCTTTTTCCTGCTCCTCTTAGCATGATAAAGAAGATTCAAAGAGAGTGAGATGCCAGCTCCTTTCATTCAGTCAGTAGCTTCAAACATTTCTGGTATATGAATAACATGATGTTTTTCAATGGCAAAAATCAATGAATATTGTAAATGCACAAACAGTAATTTCTCCACATTGCAAGGTGCAATTCTGAAATTTTTTGCTTTTTCCTGCTCCTCTTAGCATGATAAAGAAGATTCAAAGAGAGTGAGATGCCAGCTCCTTTCATTCAGTCAGTAGCTTCAATCATTTCTGGACATTTTTCAATGGCAAAAATCAATGAATATTGTAAATGCACAAACAGTAATTTCTCCGCATTGCAAGGTGCAATTCTGAAATTTTTTGCTTTTTCCTGCTCCTCTTAGCATGATAAAGAAGATTCAAAGAGAGTGAGATGCCAGCTCCTTTCATTCAGTCAGTAGCTTCAAACATTTCTGGTATATGAATAACATGATGTTTTTCAATGGCAAAAATCAATGAATATTGTAAATGCACAAACAGTAATTTCTCCGCATTGCAAGGTGCATTTCTGAAATTTTTTGCTTTTTCCTGCTCCTCTTAGCATGATAAAGAAGATTCAAAGAGAGTAAGATGCCAGCTCCTTTCATTCAGTCAGTAGCTTCAATCATTTCTGGACGTTTTTCAATGGCAAAAATCAATGAATATTGTAAATGCACAAACAGTAATTTCTCCGCATTGCAAGGTGCAATTCTGAAATTTTTTGCTTTTTCCTGCTCCTCTTAGCATGATAAAGAAGATTCAAAGAGAGTGAGATGCCAGCTCCTTTCATTCAGTCAGTAGCTTCAATCATTTCTGGACGTTTTTCAATGGCAAAAATCAATGAATATTGTAAATGCACAAACAGTAATTTCTCCGCATTGCAAGGTGCAATTCTGAAATTTTTTGCTTTTTCCTGCTCCTCTTAGCATGATAAAGAAGATTCAAAGAGAGTGAGATGTCAGCTCCTTTCATTCAGTCAGTAGCTTCAAACATTTCTGGTATATGAATAACATGATGTTTTTCAATGGCAAAAATCAATGAATATTGTAAATGCACAAACAGTAATTTCTCCGCATTGCAAGGTGCAATTCTGAAATTTTTTGCTTTTTCCTGCTCCTCTTAGCATGATAAAGAAGATTCAAAGAGAGTGAGATGCCAGCTCCTTTCATTCAGTCAGTAGCTTCAATCATTTCTGGACGTTTTTCAATGGCAAAAATCAATGAATATTGTAAATACACAAACAGTAATTTCTCCGCATTGCAAGGTGCAATTCTGAAATTTTTTGCTTTTTCCTGCTCCTCTTAGCATGATAAAAAAGATTCAAAGAGAGTGAGATGCCAGCTCCTTTCATTCAGTCAGTAGCTTCAATCATTCCTGGTATATGAATAACATGATGTTTTTCAATGGCAAAAATCAATGAATATTGTAAATGCACAAACAGTAATTTCTCCGCATTGCAAGGTGCAATTCTGAAATTTTTTGCTTTTTCCTGCTCCTCTTAGCATGATAAAGAAGTTTCAAAGAGAGTGAGATGCCAGCTCCTTTCATTCAGTCCGTAGCTTCAATCATTTCTGGACGTTTTTCAATGGCAAAAATCAATGAATATTAAAAATGCACAAACAGTAATTTCTCCGCATTGCAAGGTGCAATTCTGAAATTTTTTGCTTTTTCCTGCTCCTCTTAGCATGATAAAGAAGATTCAAAGAGAGTGAGATGCCAGCTCCTTTCATTCAGTCAGTACCTTCAAACATTTCTGGTATATGAATAACATGATGTTTTTCAATGGCAAAAATCAATGAATATTGTAAATGCACAAACAGTAATTTCTCCGCATTGCAAGGTGCAATTCTGAAATTTTTTGCTTTTTCATGCTCCTCTTAGCATGATAAAGAAGATTCAAAGAGAGTGAGATACCAGCTCCTTTCATTCAGTCAGTAGCTTCAATCATTTCTGGACGTTTTTCAATGGCAAAAATCAATGAATATTGTAAATGCAGAAACAGTAATTTCTCCGCATTGCAAGGTGCAATTCTGAAATTTTTTGCTTTTTCCTGCTCCTCTTAGCATGATAAAGAAGATTCAAGGAGAGTGAGATGCCAGCTCCTTTCATTCAGTCAGTAGCTTCAATCATTTCTGGACGTTTTTCAATGGCAAAAATCAATGAATATTAAAAATGCACAAACAGTAATTTCTCCGCATTGCAAGGTGCAATTCTGAAATTTTTTGCTTTTTCCTGCTCCTCTTAGCATGATAAAGAAGATTCAAAGAGAGTGAGATGCCAGCTCCTTTCATTCAGTCAGTAGCTTCAATCATTTCTGGACGTTTTTCAATGGCAAAAATCAATGAATATTGTAAATGCACAAACAGTAATTTCTCCGCATTGCAAGGTGCAATTCTGAAATTTTTTGCTTTTTCCTGCTCCTCTTAGCATGATAAAGAAGATTCAAAGAGAGTGAGATGCCAGCTCCTTTCATTCAGTAAGTAGCTTCAAACATTTCTGGTATATGAATAACATGATGTTTTTCAATGGCAAAAATCAATGAATATTGTAAATGCACAAACAGTAAATTCTCCACATTGCAAGGTGCAATTCTGAAATTTTTTGCTTTTTCATGCTCCTCTTAGCATGATAAAGAAGATTCAAAGAGAGTGAGATACCAGCTCCTTTCA